>NW_023416308.1:90695161-93095161 GCF_014176215.1 Rousettus aegyptiacus
AGTTATCAGTTCCTTGCCTGATGGGCACATTTTGCAGATTGCCTGAGCTTTCTTAAAGATTTGTGTCCAGTATAACAAATAATTCTGTATCAAGAGGAAAGTAACTTTTATTGAGCATCTCTTACAGGCCATGCTTTATCTCATTTAATCCTGCAACACCCTAGGGAGAAAAAAAGGGGAATTGCAGGTACCAGAAACGCAATTTAGAACTAAGTCTGTCTGTCTAAACTTGATTCTGTTTCTGTCTCCATGCTATTTTGTTAGGAACCAGGAACTCCTAGGGAATTTTAAATACACAGTCTCATATTCAGATTGACAAAAACACAATTTCACCTCCTGGGAAATATTTCTTTGGAAGATTTGAATGAGGAGGGAAATTCCTTTGAGATGGACAGAGCTTATCAATATAAGGCTTTTTCGTTTGTTTATGAAATTTGAACATTTTATCATTGACTGTCACTGTGAAATTTTTACCAATCCAAGACACCATCAATTTTTTAAAAAACCATAATTTTATGTGCCACCAAGAAAAAAATTCCTGTCATTTACAACTTTAGGGCACTATTAATTATAAAACATCCCTGTTTGAGAGAGATTAAAATGGAAAATTGTGCATTTTAGAATAAATATGTGTACTTTGATCTCACCTTCATATAACTGGTGAGTTTTTCCAAGTTTTTCTTGGAAAAAAGCAAAGACTTGATTTGCTATTTTTCAGCTCTCTCAAATACCAGGGGTCTGGGCTGGAGCACAGTAGCCACTGCATAGATAGCAAAATAACAAATGAGTGAATTAAGTTTCTGATGTTCTAAGCTTCCATCCTGAAGGAACACAGAAACTGTACTTTGGGGAGGAATATTTTCTGTCCCATCTAGGTCTCCAGGTCCTGTTTTGTATTTTCACCCAGAGATGAGGGGTTCAGGCCAGAGGCGCCTCCTCTTGGTGTCTACAATTGATCCTGGTTCCCTGTGGTCTTGTGTGGTGTGGTTGTTGAGTTCAGAGTGGAGGAAGGGAGAAGGACAGCGTCCCTGGCTCGGAGTTTCAATACCATTGTCCTCTATAGCAGCTGAGACAAAGGAGCAATTTTATGCTAATCAGTGTACACAAAATGAGCATTTTTACAAATTTCACTTCTTTCACTTGGAAACCCAATAAATGAGTGGACGCTGCACATCCACATTCTCCAGCAGAGGAGGCACACAGCTGCTGGGGCCTTGGTCAGGGATGTGTGCAGGCTTCGGAGAACGTGACAGAATGCGCCTGGCCTGCGAATCTCTTTAGTCGGTCCTTCAACCTGGGGCCCTATGCATTTGTGGGCAGTGTTGCAGTGGGGTGTCTTTGTGGAAATGAAACTAATATACTCATGTATTTTAAGAGAGGATGGTCCACATTGGGGTTATAAAAGAAAGAATTGTCTCTAGTATTAGGGGTAAAGGAAAGTGAAAAGGAGCCTGCATTAACCACACCTATACAAGGCAACCATATAGGAAGGCTTCCAGAATAAGGCAAGTCTTTTGAAAAAGTAAAAAGTAAAACACTTAAAAGCTCTGGTGAGCACTCTCCACCCTTCACAAAGTATCCCCAACCTCCTAGGTCTCTTATAAACACCCTAGGCTCCTGTGCTCTTTCTCAGCAGGCTGTGAGCTTACCTGATTGTGGCTTCTATCAAAATTGTCGCCTGCTGGTTCATCTACCTTATCTACTTCCTGTCTGTCACAATCTTCTGCATTCTTTTCATGTTCTGATTCAAATGCTCCCTCCTCCTCCATGCAGCCTTTCCTGATTTCTTATATCAGGAGGTATGTGGTCTTTCTCTCTTTTTAAAAGATAAGCTTAAAAGCAGGGTTAGGCCTGTTTAGTACTTAGATAGGAGGCTGCCTAGGAAGACCAGGTGCTGTAGGCATAAAAAAATAATACATACATACATACATACACACATACATACATACACACATACTTTAAAGAAGGGATTGTAAGCTGACAAGGTCCCTGCAATCTGTGAGGGCAACCAAGGGTTACCTCACCTAAAAAAAAAAAAAAAGATAAACTAAAGCATATTAAAATTTTTTAGAGAGTTTGTTTGAGCAAAAATCCTTTTGATTTGGGCGGCACCAAACTTGAAGTGTTTTGGAATACTTCACCAACAGAAGCTAGGGTAAAGACTTATAAAAGAGAGGTAGATGCAAAGCAAGGAAATTATTTGATTGACTTAGCATGAAGCCTAGTTGGTTGTTTCTGGATGGCTGTCCTTAGGTTTTGATTTCCCAACCTTAAGACATTTATAGGCTTAGATTTTGGTTTGCTTACATAGACTACCACACCATGAGAGTCACCTCAGTCTAACTGCCTCTTTGTTTAACACTCCTTTCAACCTTGGTGACTGTCATTGTGCCTCATGTGATATTCACTTTGTGTCATTTCATGGATATATCTCAGGACTATCCGATACTTACAGCAAGTTGCTGTGGCCTGCAAAAGACTGTGTCTAGGGAAAAAAAACCCTCTACTAGGCAAAGGAGGACACTATGAGTACAGGCATAGATATAGACACTTACAAGTACACCAGGCTGAACACAGAGCAAATTTTATAACTTTATTAAAATAAAAAAGAGGATCTTTAATGGTGTAAAATACAGAAAAGCAAGAGTAAGTTTTTTAAAATTGCCATAATTCTATCACCACACAAAGATGTTGAAAGTTAACATATTGAACTTTTTCCCTTAGTGTTTTCCCCCCATGCATGTTTTTTTCTCTTAACAATATAATTTAAACTATTCTCCATTTATTAAATTTTCTTCTATAGATAATCTTTTTTTCTCATTTTTTAATCATGGAAAATTTCAAACATGTGCAAAAGCAGAGAGAATAGTATAATGAACTCCAATAGTATAATAAAGAGTATAATGGATGAATAATGAACTAACATATTCCTCTGCCTTCTGTATTTCCTTTTAATCGGCACTGTATCTCAACGTGTCTTCGCGAGCTAGCAATATCAACACCTGGGAACTTGTTATAAATGTAAACGCTTGGGCCCCATCCAGACCTATTGGAATCAGAAACTTTGATTGAAGGTTCCATCAATCTGTTTTACAAAGCACACCTGGTGATCTAAATATCTGGTTTGAACGCAGCAGAGTTTGAGAGCCATTCAACTAGAGGTTTGATCAGACTCGGGATTGATTTTCTGGTATGACTCCTTCATAGGAGATGCTGTGTACTTCCATCAGCACTTACTACCTACTTTTCTCTATTTTTGATGTTGGTAACCATCAATGATTATTGCCCAGATCAATGTCTTCCTTGGCATGATTGACATTTCAAACCAGATAATTCTTTGATATGAAGGACTGTCTTGTGCATTTTCAGATGTTTAGCAGAATCCCTGACCCCTACTCACAAGATACTCATAAGCACCCCTTGTCCAGTTGTGACAACCAAAATTGTCTCCAGACATTGCCAGAGGTCCCATGAAGGGCAAAATTGATCCAGCTGAGAACCACTGGCCTAATTCACTATTTCCGTAGGATTGCAAAATATTGATATTCTAAATATATTATTCGGTTTTCATTTATTAGTTGGTACTTTTAAAAAGACAAACTTCCCCTTAGCAAATGATGACTTAAGGGAGGAGTGATGCTTAATTCTTTTTCCTTATTTACCAATTTTTAAAATAATAAGTTGTTTCCTTAGGCTTATCCCAAGATTGTAAAAGAAGTTTCGTTTTTGAGTCTTGTATCACTTTGAATTATGGACTTAATCATACTTAACATGTTCAACCTATTGCTATTATTATTCTCATTGATATTCAAATTATCTCAGCATTAGCCAGTAGAAGATTCTTCAAGATGGCCTGATTTAAAGGCTGTAGACAATGTAAGCATGTATTTGAAAGGCAAGGCAAGTGACTATTTGCAAGTTAGATCAGCAGCAGTAATATCCAGGAAAACTAGCCTCAGGTGGCACATCGAGACATATTCTTATATTTACTCATTCCTTCCTTCAGTAAACACATATGGAACCCCACCTCCCTGTCATGGCCTTTGCTAAGCACTGGGAATATAAAGCTGAAGAAGAGGGTACCTTCCCTCATAGATAAAGTGACCAAATAATTTCTTATGCAAACCAGGACACTTTTAAAAGTTAAAGGAAATGCTATTAAGAATTATACTGAATCGATAGGCATAAACTGGACTGTCTTGGGCAAACTTATGGAGATTATACTTTTAAGGCTGGACCCCAGCCACTGGGCTGTGTTTTAGGAGTAGGACCTAAACCCTGGGTTTGGTATGACTGTTGAGGAGGATCCTCATCCAAGCTGCCAAGTTGCTGGTCAAGTGACCAAGTCCCAGGGAAGAAGGCAGAAGCCAAGTTATCGAAAACCTCAGCAGCCCAAGGTCATAGCCAGGCAAGCAGGAATGGAGATGATGCATGAATCTAAAACTTTACACTAAGGTTCCTTGAATCCCTTTGATTCAGAATTTGAAGGTCAGAATTTATCTTATAGGCGGGACAAGATTATGGCCAAAGGTAAGCTCTGCAATGAGTGGCCACCACAGTGAGTCCAGGAGGGCCCGATGGATTTTGTGCCTGTCTTCTAGCCTTCCTCAAAGGCAAACTTCTCGAGGTCTTTGGATCTCTTCCCCTTTGCTCCTATGGTGCCATTCCCAAAGAGTTAAAACTGTAGGCCTCAGTAGCTTCCTATAGCCTGTTCTTCCAAAAATAAGGGGGGACCCTAAACTGTGTTAGCCCACCCCTATGTCTTGAATGCCTCTTACTTCACCAATGAGAGCGAGCCCCTTTTCTAATATTCATTTAACAGGATACCAGTTTCATTAATAATATACCCTTTTTACACCCAGTATGCCAATCAGTAATGTGTAAGCTATTAATTAAGAATGACCGGGCCTTCTCTGGAGTATATTTAATTCTGAGATAGCACTAAGCTGACCACTCCTGGATACAGTATTCTTGGCAACTTGTGAACTGAGCACCCCTACAGTTACAGTTTAAGCTGCATGGCCTATCCATACTATCACATGATTATACTATTTAAAGCACTGCGGGCATTGTAACCTCCATCCTGCTGACCACTATCCCAAACTGTCTATAGGAAAAGTCCTATAATCATAGAAGCAGAGAGGCAAGAGTCTTTCCCAAGTAGGTTTATATGCTGGCCTCTCATTTCACCTCTCAGAACCTCCTCATCTAAAATGGGAATAATTATAGCAGCCAAAGCTAACACAATACGACGTTGTTGTGAGTTCAAGAGAAACGTACACTGTCATCCTCTCTTTATGGCTCCATCTACTGACCTGTCCCCAGGTTCTTGGAATCACCTATTTATGTTAATTTAATAATTGAGGCTCTATGAACCCTAAAAGTGAGAGAATAGTTTACTTTCCCATGCAAGCAGATACCTGAATGTGATGAAAAATGAAATTAAGCAGAATATTTGTTTGCCAATACAAAATTTAATACTCATATATTTCAAAACATCCTGAAGTGTTCCTGACTTTTTTTTTTTTTCAGATTTTCTCTGAATATTAAATAGGCTTGGTTTGAGCTTTGGTTTAGAAAATAAGCCCTACTAATTAACAGTTGCCTAATCTCCCCTGTGAATCCAGGATCGTGTTCTCAAAAAAAGTAAAAAACAGCTAATTATTAGGTCTTTGATATGAGATTTCAGACATCCAGAGTTTTTCCCCTATTCCAGAGTCTTTGGTGGTTCAGAGACAAAGCACTTGGGAGATTAACTTAATGTTTCAATACCATGTTTTATCCTTTGTTGTGCAAAAGAGAAGATTCTGACTCTTTTTCCAAGAATGGAAATCTCTTTCCTTTTTGCAGGAACACACACAACCAAGACTGCCTCTTCTTCTTTTTTTTGTGTGTTTTTTAATTTTTATTTTTCAATTAGCATTGACATTCGGTGTTTTTATATTAGTTTCAGGTGTATAGCTTAGAGGTTAAACTTTTATGTAATTTATGAATTGATTCCACCTGATCAGTCTAGTACCCACCTGGCGCTATACATAGTTATTATAATATTATTAACTATATTCTCTATGCTGTGTTTTACATCTCTGTGACTATTTTGTAACTACAAATTTGTACTTCTTAATCCTTTCACTTTTTCACCCAGCTCCCCAACCCCACTCCCATCTGGCAATCACCAGTTTGTTCTCAGTATCCATGAGTCTGTTTCCGTTTTGTTTGTTTATTTGGTTCTTTAGATTCCACATATAAGTGAAATCATATCGTATTTATCTTTCTCTGACTTATTTCACTTAACATAAGACTGCCTCTTCTTGCATTAACTTTATCAATTTGACTTTGTACAGTCTCCCTTTTGCAATTTTTAACAAATAGAATGAAATCGTTTTGAAATCAGCAATTCCTTTTTATGTTATTGGCTGCCTGCTCTGTGAATCCATTTCCTTATCTGTCAAAATAGACAAAATGATTTCTCACTTAATTGACCCATGGAAGTTGTAATAACAACTTAAGTGTTTGAAGTGAGCCAGCTTGGAAAAGAGAAGTCTAAAGTACCCAAGCCTTTATCTATAGTCTGTGTATGATGTTTTCATTCATGAATTTGTATTTTTATGTATTTATTCAATAAGCATTTATTGAATGTCTTCTATTTGCCAGGCAGAAAAGTAAGTAAAATATAGTCATTGTCCCTAATGAGTGTCCAGTTTTCTGTATATAAACTTTTCTCTTGCTTTTCCCTTTTTATTTGTATTTTTTTAAATCTTTTTCTTTTTCCTCTGAATTTCATCAATATTCTCTCAAAAGTAACAAACCCAGACTGTGTTGGCTGGACTCGAGATTGAAGTAGCAAAAATTGGCTAAAGCTGCCTAAGCAATACCTCACGATGAGAGAAAAATGTTGTAAACATTGGGGAATGATTCTAGATTCATTCCCCTATGAGAAAAGTTTTTTCTCAGCAACTCAAAAAATAAAATATTTAAATTATTTCAATGCTTCAAATTTTTATGAAACAAGTACAGTATAAATTTACACACATGTTTTTCAGTTTAATTTAACTCATGTGTGTTGAGTGCCTACCGGCTTTCTAGTGACTGCAGCTGCACCGCTCCATAGTTTTCTTTTTTCACAAAGACAGTGGACATTAGACGTTAGTTGAATAGGATGCATAACTCATGCCGAAATACCTGGATGTCCTGCCCACACGACAATAATTGTGTATATTTGGAAGACATTGTACATGTTTAATTTTATATTAGCTATATCTGGACTTTCCAATTTTTAATTTTTGATCCACATAAGCAAAATAAAAACAAAACAATACTACAAAAATATTAGCTATACACCTGAACAAAATAAGTGGAGAGAGATTTTGTGATTTAAAAATTGCGAATGTACCCTGGTAGCCATTCTGCCCTAAGAATGCTACTGCAAATATGACAATGATGATAATTTATTCATTATCTGCTTTTGCATATTGCTAAATTGCCTGCCTTTGGGATTGATCTCAAAATTCTTTCTATTGTGAAATATATGGTTTATTTTTCTGTGCAGTCATCAAGTACAAATGAAGAAATTCTCTATTGTGGAATTATATTAATCAGGGAAATATCTGAAGCGGCTATTATTAATGCTTACTACAGAGTCTAGTGCATAATTGGTTAATTTCTTCTCCTGGTGACAATGGCCGTGTGACAGAGCATGAGGTTTGGAGTCAGTGTTTCCTCGTCATCTAATATCTGCAGGACATAGGAAAACAATTTCTTTACAGGTTCTCAGTCTCCCCATCTAAAAGTGGTAATACTGTATGGAACTTAGCGAGTTTTTGTAAGGATGAGGTAAGATGATGTATGCTATTGTAGTATGTAAGGAGTAATCCAAACATTAATTGCACTTATCACCTCATTTCTAATTAATGACCATTCATTAAGCGCTCCAATGCTAGTTGCCACATTGTATCAACTCAGGTACTTACAGCATATTGATGTTATTATCACAGAATTAAAGCTTACATTCTTGTTTTCTCCACTGCCTCTTACTGCCTTTTTGCAAATGCCTAGACCGTCTGGATTCCATAACCTTGCTTGGAGTTCTTTCCATGTCTAAAAATTGTATTCCCTCTTGCAATCATATCCAAGGAACATCTGCTCAGAAAAGCCAGTCAATGTTGTGGAGAAGTTCAAAGAATGCAGACCATTAGTAGTGTCAGTTTTACAACCAGGAGGTAATGGCATTAAAGGGAATGGTTATAATACCTAACAATAGTGACCTCATTAACCAGTGATTTATCATGATGAAAAGACCTGTTTAACCTTTGGTCTCCATAAGCTTTCTCCTTTTAACAAAAAGGTCTATTATTTCAAGTTGTCAGGAGATAATTTGTGAGTTGTTAGAGGACAGATTCAATTATTCTTAAGACAGTTGTATAGAAATCATACTCGCTGCAAGGTGCCTACACAATAATTTTTGTTTTCCTCAGTAATTTTTCTAGGAACAATAAAAAAAAAAAGCAGGAATTTGATGACTTTTACCACAAGAATCAATTGTAATTATACTTTCTTATGGCCCTGCCATAGATGTCTGATTACAAATTGGACTTTCTTTGAAACTCGTGTAAGGGAGACTTGAATTAAATGGACTTACTGGTATTTAAGGTGACTTGTCAAGCTCCTCTGTTATTCTATATAACATTTATGGAAGGACCATTGTGAGATCAACCAAGATGTGCCCTGTGGGGAGATATAGCAATGGATAAGGCTGGACTCTGTCTTCCGGAAGCTCAGATATTTCTGTAGGGATGTTCTCTCAGCTTGTAATTTTTAGAGCCCTTCTAATGGTTCATGAAATAATCGTGTCCCTGTAGGTCTCCTGCTGGTTGCATATAGCAATGGCTGAGGGGCTGCTTCTCTCATGGTAAGGAAGCTGATCAGAGAACATCAGAGAGACAGGGAAAAAGAGACAGAAAAAGTACTTTCAGCATCCAAAAGGTGTTTGGGGTTGTGCAGATTGTCTGGAATTATTAACTCTGCTAGGTGAGTTTTGTCCCTGTGTTCCAAACTGAGGAAGGAGAAAAACTGTAACATCTGTGCCGCTCCAGATCTGGGCCTCTTTAGAGCAGAAACCGCCAGTTGTGACAAATTGAGCCCAATTGTACAGGGGCTTTTGTGAGGTAGACAAATGTCCATCAGGGTCTCAAACAGCCACCAAACTGCGTTCACTTGTGCCTTCTTTTTAATTTATACTCTGGGTCTCCAAGGTGAGAGACCTACTATTTGATCACCTGACCATAGTAAATAACACCAACTGGAGCACTTTTAACTGAAGATATTTAGAAAAAGTCACAATTCCAGAATGTGATAGCAGGCATTTCAGTTCTTGCTCACATTGTTTTATTACTGATGCAGGGTATAAAAGATATTAGAAATATAATCATCCTTGATAACACTTGTCTTTGGAAGTAAACCTGAACCCTAGATTTTGGTTAGAGGTTAAAATTTTTGATGCTGTCTTTAAGAAAACATGTTGCTTATTTTTCATGTTGTTCAAATATCATATATGTTATTTTGAATTTTTTAAAGACTAATTTCAAATTTTTAGAATATTTTCTTGGGGAATACTATTACCCACTATTTGGTTTTGGTTGTTTATAAATTTTTAATTTTTGTTTAAAAAATTATATTTTTTGAAAACCTAAGACGTCATTTCTGGTTTTATTAGGAGGGAAAGAATAAATACTATTCATGTTTACCTTAATAAATATTTCTACCTGATTATATACTACATGGATTTTATCAAAAGAAAGAAATCTGGGCTCTTGAAAGAGAGTAAGGGCCTAATGGAAACTGTTGTTAAACTGCCATTATTAATTTAATAAGTTCACTTTTGAGTATTGTATACCTGCTTACTTCCGTAGAAGTTCTGAGACAATTTAAACAAAATTGTAAGGCAGACAAATGAGAAGTGGGAAAAAAATCATTTAGAGGAAGGGTTAAGTAATTGTGAACCAGAGATAAAGTTATTTAGCTTAAACCAAAAAAAAATAGGATAAATTATACAACTCCCATTTTATAATAAATGGAAATACATAGATTCATCCCTAAAGTCAGACCTTATCCTGGGAAAAAAACTTCTGGAAATAAGTTCTTTATAGATGGTTGAGTTTTAAACTATTAGTTTCAAAATGAAAATCATTTAGATCATTATCCCTTAAAGTCCTGGCCTTTCACATTTCAGCAGAGTAAAAGTCTAGAAATTAAGAATGCTGTATAAACTTTGTATTCCACTACTTGAAAATATCAGCAAACCAGGAAATTAATGCTATGTCTATTATTTCAGCTGAAAAACCTATAAATATGTATAATAGTAAATACAAAAAAAATTAAGAAAAAAAGCTTAGACAAAGGGTGAAAACAGAGTAATATCAAAATGAAGGTAATTGTCACATTTCCTGTGGCTGCTTTGCAGATGTTGGTCAGGCCCTTTGGAAGTAGAGCTTTTATCCGTTTTGGGGACCAGTTCCAAATGGCAATGTAAACTTCAATAGGAGTGAAAACGTTGAGGAATTTGATGTTTGGCTTAATGAATGCTTAGTTCACTGAAATTTAAGGAAAAAATTGCTTATTTTGAATCGTTTAAGTATAAAATCTCTCTAACATTTCTGGCACCACTTTGTCACCTAAGAAAGAAAAGACAATTAATAATTTGTTATTTATAATTTGATAATTATTTCCTGATAATTCTGAATCTTATTGGCTTCGAGATCATCATTTTGAAAAGCAATTTTTCTTATATGATAAGTTAATACTTCTCATAGCACAGACTCGACCTTGTACATCTTCTCTCTTATAGAGCTGAAGGGGCGCTGTATATAGAGTAGGTATCTGTGAACCATTGGCTGAGTTAAAGGGACATGTCCAGGATCTGCAAAAATTGTCTGGGTTTGGTAAGGAGACTTCTCTGTGCATTGACCCTGGCAACCAACCAACTTGAACATGGCTTTTTATTTTAAATAAATCTCTTGTAGAATCTTAGGATTTTAAAACTGGCAGGATCTTTATGTTGGGGTTTGATGTGGCCAGTCATAACTTTTCCCCTCCAATTTCAGAAAGAGTTGAGAATTAGTCACAGATTGCCAATAGAGCTATATTGGAAAATGATCTTATACTTGAGACCCAGTGGAATTTCCAGAATTCTTATCTGTTTATAAAAAGAAGATTGGGTCTGCAGGTTGGGCAGTTACATGAACTAATTACAAGGGAAACAACTAACACACATACGGGCCTCTACACCTGTCTCTAGAATAGTGCTTTTAGAATTATCTGTGATATAAATTTGTCAAATGCAATAAGAATAAATTACTAGGCAAATGAAACAAAGAAAGCAAAGACATATAAAACACAAATCAAAGTGTTTATTAAACAGATATAAAATTACATTTTCCTTAACATAATAAAACAAATATCATAGGTAAAGAATTACAAAACTGTATATATAGTTCATTGAAAGTGTGCCTACAGGCAATTAATATATAGAATTGCTATATAGTCACAACTTTTGCCACTCTTAAATCATAACAAAATTTTAAATTATGAGTAAAATAGCAATTCACCACATGCAATGTCCATATGCACACTTTGAACGTTGTGTATATCAATGTTATTTTTATATATCAGGTTTATTGAAGTATAATTTACATACAGTAAAATTCACCCTTTTTAGGTACACAATTTGATAAGTAAAAATGCATACAGGCATGTAACCAATCAAGATATAGAAGATGTCACCATCTCAGAAAGTTTTCTTGTGTCTTCCTATAATTAGATCCATCTCATACTACCAGTCCTTGGCAACCACTGATCTGATTTCTGATACCATTTTTTCTTTTCAAAAATGACATATAAATTAAACCATATATGATGTAGCCATATATGTCTAGCTTCTTTCATTTAACTTAATACTTTTAAGATGTAGCCATGTTGTTACATGCATCCATAATTTATTAGTTTTCATTGCTGAGTGGTGTTCCATTTGTATGGGATATAGTATAATTTGTTTATACATTCACCAGTGGATGGACATCTGGGTTGTCTCTAGTTTTGGGCAATACAAGTCTTTGTGTGGACATGTTTTCATATCTCTTGATTAATGCCTGGGGTTGCAGAGTCTTACAGTAATTGTATAATTAACTTTATAAGAAACTACCAAAGGTTTCCAAAGTTGCTTCCCATTTTTCTTTCCCACCAGCAGTATACAAGAGTTCATTGCTCACCAGTTTTTTGTATTGTCATCTAAATTTTTTTAGCCATCCTAATAGATTTGAAGTGATGTATCATTGTAGTTTTAATTTGTATTTCTTTAATTAATAAAAATGACCATCATGACATGTATTTATTTGTCACCCCAACTTCTTTTTTTGGTGAAATATCAGTTTAGTTTTGCCCCTTTTTTTCCAATTTAAATATTTGTTCACATATGCCAGATATTGTGTTACATATTGAAGATGAAGAAGCCTGAAGAAGATCATGGTCTACTGGAGACAGATATTTAGCCAAACGATTAGAATACAATATGATAGAACACGGCCCATACTTGACCTACTGAAGCACATATATATGAAGATAATAATTATAGTTACTCTGTGACGTAAGAATGACCCAGGCAGGATAAACAATATAAAACCAATTGGATCAATTTTAAATGAAAATTTTTACTTTAGAAAATTTAGATAATACAAATACAAAAAAAAAAATTGCTATTAACATTTCGGCCTGCATACTTACACTCTTTTTGCTTTATAAGTATTTTTTGTTAATTTATTAAATGCTTTACACCTGCTTTTCTACTTGAAAATCTATGGTTAAATATTTTTCTACAACATCATTTTAATTGTTGTAAAGGATATAATTGTACAATTACATGTACATTAATAAATTTTTAAAACCAGATTTCTATTATATTTCAGCTGTTTCCAATTTTATAATTATAAACAGTGCTCTAATGAACATCCTTGCAGATTCTACACTTAAGTAAATGTTGTCTTCAAGATATATTCCTTGCAGGGAAATTTCAGGGTCAAAAAAATTTAAATATTTCTAGTGGGTATTATCAAATTATTCCCTGGTAAAGTTGTGTGAATTCCTTTCTACCATCAGCACAACAAAAATGAACACTAGGGGTAATAGTTGTAAAATTAAAAAACTTTTCCAGTTTTAAGTTATATTTATTTGATTACTGATGAAACTGAATATCTTTTTTATGTGTATTTTCTATTTCTATGAATTATATTATGAATTCCTCACTTTGTTCTCGGCGTATATTTTTAGCTAAATGTTCATCTCATTCATTTGTAGGAAGGTTTTTTTTCTTTTGGTGGCCTACTATATTGCAAATGTGTTTTCTCTTATCATTTATTTCTCTTAATAATGTTTATAATTTTTTCTCATTGAAGTTTTAACTTTATGTATTTTAATCTGTCAACATTTCTATTTAGATCTGCATCAGAAGTCAACCTCGCAAAGTTCTTTTTTATTCTATGATCATTTATCTTTTACATTTAAGTAATTAAAGCATTTGGAATTTATTCATATATATTATAAGGAATAAAGTATAACTTTTTTCCCCAAATGATGAGCCAGTTGTACTAGCTCTATTGAATAATACATCTTAGAGTTTTTCCTCACTATTTTGAAAAGTCACCTTTATCACATATTAAATTTATTATATACTTACGTATGCTTCTGACTTATTTTTTTTAATTAGAGTTGACATTCAATATTATTTTATATTAGTTCCAGGTGTACAGCATAATAGTTAGACATTTATATAAGTTATAAAGTAATTTCCCCCCAATTAGTCTAGTACCCGCCTGCCACTATACATACTTATTACAATATTCTTGACTATCTTCCCTGTGCTTTACTTTACATCCCAGTGACTATTTTGTAGCTACCAATTTGTACTTCTTAATCCATTCCCTTTTTTCAGCCAGCCTCCCAACTCCCCTCCCATCTGGCAACCAACAATTTGTTTTCTGTATCTACGAGGCTGTTTCAGTTTTGTCTGTTCATTTATTTTGCTCTTTATATTTCACATGTAAGTGAAATCACATGGTTTTGTTCTTTACTGTCTGACTTATTTCACTTAGTATAATACACTCTATGTCCATTCATGGTGTTGCAAATGTTAAGAATTCATTCTTTTTTTATGGCCGAGTAATATTCCATTGTATATGTGTATCACATCTTCTTTATCCAATTATCTATTGATGAGCACTTAGGTTGCTTCCATATCTTGGCTGTTGTAAAAAAAAATGCTGCAAAAAAAACATAGGGGGGCATATATATTTTTGAATTAATGTTTTGGATTTCTTCAGATAAATACCCAGAAATGGAATTGCTGGGTCATAAGGTAGTTCTATTTTTTTATTTTTTGAAAACCTCCATAGTGTTTCTCATAGTGGATACACCAATTTGTGATCCCACCAACAGTGTGCACAAAAGTTCCCTTTTCTCCACATCCTTGCCAATATTTGTTGTTTGTTGATTATTGATGATAGCCAATCTGACAGGTGTGAGGGGATATCTCATTATGCTTTTAATTTACATTTCTCTGATAATTAGTGACATTGAGGATCTTTTCATATGTCCATTGGCCATCCGTATATCCTCTTTGGAGAAGTCTATTCAGGTCCTCTACTCATTTTATAATCATTGTTTTTTTTTGGTGTTAAGTTGTCTGAGTTCCTTATATATTTTAGATATTAACCCCTTATTGGATGTATTATTGGCAAATATCTTCTCCCATTTTGTAGGTTGTCTTTTAATTTTGTTGATGATTTTTTGGGCGTTAAGTTCTCCGAGTTCTTTATAAATTTTGGATTACCCTTATCAGGTGTATCATTTGTGAATATCTTCTTCCATTCAATAAGTAGTCTTTTCATTTTGTTAATGGTTTCCTTTGATGTGCAAAAATTTTTAGTTTGATATTGTTCCATCAGTTTATTTTTTCTTTAGTTTCCATTGCCCAAGGAGATATATCAAAATAAAATATTACTAAGAACAATGTCAAAGAGTTGTTTCTGATCTTTTAATTCATGAAAGTTTCCTGTCTTTTTTTTGATAATAAAAGTACACGGTGCTGAACTGTTTTAATTACTATAGTGATATAATATGTTTTGATATCTAACATCTAGCATAACAAACACTATCTCCTTCACACTTATTACAATACCTTTTCAAAGACTAGACTATTTTCAGACCTTAATATTCTAGATATAATTAATATTGTATTTGAGTTTTAAATTTTTCAATTAGAATGTTTATTGAAATTTTATTATACTTATAGATTAAGCTGAGAAGAATTTGCATCTTTATAATAATTGACCTCATCATTGAAGGACATGCTAGGACATTTATTCAAGTTTTTGTTTATGTTCTTTAGTAAAGCTCTATGGTTATTTTAAATAGATTCCGCAAGTTTTGGTTTATCCAAGGTATTATATTGCTGTTCTTGTCATTACTACTGGCACCTATTTTTTCATTATGTTTTCCAACTGGTTGCTACTTTTCTATTGCCTTCTAATCATAGATTATTATTATTAAAATATAGACAAATAGTCTAATTAGTTCCAATAGAATTTTTTTATTGTGGTAAAAAGCACATAACATAAAATTTACTATCTTAAACCATTTTTAAGTGTACAGTACAGCAATGTTAACTTTATGCACATTATTGTGCAACAGATCTCTAGAAAACTGAAACTCTGTATTGAACAATTTTCCGTTACCTGCCCTTCCCCCTAGACTCTGATAACCACATTCTACTTTCTCTTTCTATGAATTTGACTACTTTAGACACCTCATATAAGAATGAGACAGTATTTATCTTTTTGTAACTGACTTATTTCACTGAGTATACGGTTCTCAAGTTTTATGCATATAATAGCACATGACAGGATTTCTTGTATTTATTTTCTTGAGTTTTCTGGATGTACAGTTATGTAATCTGTAATAATTTTGACTTATGTTCATTTTCATTTCTTCTTCTGGTATTTCATTAGTTAGAAGAATTTTGGGTGATATTTCATAATGTTCTATTTAAGTTGCATATTAAATTATATTTTTTTGTTTATTGAGGTTTTTCAAAATTAGAAATAGATGTTAATAGATAACTTACAGTGAAATATTTTTGAAATTTTGTAATAAACTCTACTTGACTATGGTGCATTACTTTTTAAAGATATTGGTCAAGTAGCTATGGCCATGCTACCCTGAACAAGCCTGATCCTGTCTAATCTCAAAAGTTAAGCAGGGTCAGGCTTGGTTAGTACTTGGAAGGGAGACCACCTAGGAAGACCAGGTGTTGTAGGTGTAAAAATAAATAATAATAAGGGATTGTAAGCTGATAAGGTCCTTGTAATTTGTGAGGTCAACCAAGAGTTTCCTCGCCTAAAAAAATAAAAATAAATAAATAAAAATATTGGTCAAATAGGTTTGCTAATATTTCATTTGATACATTTATACCTATAATCACGAACCTGGAGTTTTCTTTAATTGCCATCTTTGTGAAATTTTGGGGACTGTTCTCATGTAACATCAGGAAACCATGTTTCTCTGTTCTCTGGAGCTGTTTAAATGTATAGCATACTTGCTCCTTAAGAGGTGAACTTAACACACCTGTATATTGGTTTTGTTCCAAAGATTTCTATAGGAGTTGTCAGCCATAAAACTTAGAAAATAAATCGGGTTTGTTGGGGCATCATTTATGTAGAGTAAAATTCACGTTTTTTAGATGTGGAGTTCAGTAAGTCTTGCTCCATATGCTGTCACGTAAGCACCAACCAATTATCCCCCAAAGCTTACCTCCTGCTCGCCCCTATTCCTATAGTTTTGCCTTTTTTAAAATGTCATATAATGTTAGCTATAGTTTTTAATAGATGACCTTTATAAAGGTGAGGAAGTACACTTTTATTTTTAGCTGGTTGAAAAGGTTATCATGAATAGATGTTGGATTTTGTCATACGCTTTTTTGCATCTATTGATTTGACTATCAGGTGTTTTATTTTGTGTCCATCGACCTGATTGATTAAGTTGATGAACTTTCAGATGTTGAATCAACCTTGCATTTTTGGATTAACTCTATTTTTTTTTTTAATGCCTACAGCAGCTGGTATCCCTAGATGGTCTTCCATCCAAGTACTAACCAGGCCCAACCCTGCTTAACTTCCAAAATCAGGCAAGATTGAGCATGTTCAGGGTGGTATGGCTGTAGACTAGAGATGAACTCTATTTTTTATTTTTATAATCTTTTACATATCGATAAATTCTAACTGATAAAATTTCGTTATTTTTAAGAATGTTGTGTTAGTATTTATAAAGGATATTAGCTTTTCTTTTTTTCTTTTTCTTTTTCCTGTAATGTCTTTCTCTGAAGGGCTTGCTATAAGGGTAATGCTGACCTCATAAAATTACTTAGGAAATGTTTACTCCTCTTCTATTTTAGTATGAGATTGTATAAAATTGGTATATTTCTTCCTTAAATATTTGGTAGAAATCACCAGCAAACCCATCTAGGCCTAAAGTATTATTTATGGCAAAGTTTTGTTAATAAATTCAATTGCTTTAATAAAGACAATTCAAATCACATATTTCTTCTTGAGTAGTTTATGTCTGTCAAAGAATTTGTCCATTTCACCCAAACTATCAAATTAATTGGCATAAAGGTGTTTACAATATTACCTTATCATTTTAATTTCTGTAGGGCATATATTGATGTCTTCTCTTTCATTCCCAATATGAGTAATTTGTGTCTCCCTCTTTTTTTCTTAATCAGTGTGGCTAGAAATTTATCAAATTAATTGATTTTTTTCAAAGAACCACTTTTACTTCATTGATTTTCTCTATTAATTTGTTTTTAGTTTTATTGATTTTTACTCTTATTTTATTATGTCCTCTCTTTGCTTAATTTGGTTTTAATTTGAAAATATTGTTTTAGTTCCATAGATATTATCTTGATTATAGCACTTACTTGTTTTCCAATATAAACATTTAGTGTTATACATATTCCTCTTGGCTACATCAATATTTAGAGTTTTTAATGGGAACATGAACTTGCTTCATGCTTATTAATTTATCTAATCTAGATTGGATGGACAGATTTCTCAATGCTTAATGACAGTGTCTGCATTAGTTATCATGGACCAGTTGTAAACATTTTCATCAGTTGGTCATATATGAGTGTCTCTGATTTACTAGATGGGACCTGGGTGCAAACCCAGGTTTGCTCACCACATGGATGAAGAGGGGAGGGCTGGAAGGAGAGTACTGTACCTGTGCCCTCTAGGTCCGCCAACCAGAAAAAGAAAAGGATGGGCCTTGTGGAAACAGTAACCTTTAACACCCACACAACCCAGGAGAGAGAAGTGGCTCCCAGGAATCAGACTTTAGCCCTCTCCCACCTTAAGGGGAAGTTCATGGGAGGAGGTGCTAACAGTGCAATTCTAATACCTAAAAGAAAGTAGAAATTTGCTTTCTTCAGATCTATATAAATAAGGAGAAAAAGAGGCAATGGTCCCACTCTCTTTGTCATTGTCACCAATTCCCATCGACTTCCCCAAACTACACAACCTTAGATGTAAACTACCTTTAATACAGTTTACTAACTAAGCTCACATTACTTAAGTGATATGCCTAAATGCAACCAGCTTGTTAGTATTAACAAGAGAGAATGAAAGATTTCTGACTTTTCATCTAATGTACTCTTTTCCACAATGTTAAATTTAATCGTTTTCTCCTTGCCTTTCTGCTTATAACCAAAATGTGTATGGGATGGGGCAGAGGGTGGGTAGGGGAGAGAGAGAGAAAGGTAGATTTTAATTATTTAAAGATTTTTGATTAATCGGCTTCTAGTTAATAGAGTAAAGGTCATATCAAAGAGTTCTGTTTTAAGAAACAGAAAATTTAATATACCGCATTAATAGTTAGTTATATCAAAGTCACTTAAGTTTGGAGCCTGGATCTGACTCAAAACTGTGCTCTTTGCTTTGTTTTGTTTTTTTTCTCACATGTGATTACAAGCCCTAAATTATAAACACACTCAGCTTTTGAGTCCCAAAGGCATAATTTTCTTGCTATTTTCTCAAATGCACAATACTTGCCCCTAGAGTACTGACCCCAGGACACAGGGATCTAACTAACTGCCCTTATTTTCACTTTGCGAGAGGAGTGAGGGCTTTCATGGAGCAGTGGGTCTGTTTGAAGTTCAAACTAGTGTTGAAAGAGCAATTGCTGCTCTTACTAAATCGTCCCAAGAGCAAGGAGTCAGCCTGTTCTCTCTCTTGCCAGTCGGCCTCCCACTCCCATCCATACTGCCTTTACCAAAGCAAAGGAGTATGCATCTATCTGCATAGTCATTAAAATGCACCAAGTCTGGAACTGGCTTTCTCTTCCCCCATTCTACTTTCTGACAAAGGATTTGTGACAAAAGACTTTCTTCCCAGTTTGTAAAAACAGTTGTGTAAAACTTGGACTGTAAAGTCACAGTTGACTGCTTTAATGTGGAACAGCTGGGAGGGTGTAGACACACTGGCAGGTTGAGACAGGGACTGGGAATGGTCCCCCATTCTGCGAAGGGTCGACTTAGTCACACCACCTGCTGCCCCTATTATTTCAAGAGCAAACCAGTCATGACAGCCTCAACAGACGGACACACGGCACCAGACGGTGCAAGAGAAGTTAAGAAAAGATAAATTAAGTGATCAATAAAGATAAGGGACCTGCTCAGTAGTAAATGGTGCTGACAGACCAGACAAAACATGAAGCAAACGGGAATTTGATAATGTGGGGTGTGCTGAGCTTAGCGTCAACCTTATAGTATTGACATTTCGGAGATCACTAGGACTTTGGCAGTGGATTTTCCTGGCTGGGCTGACTTGACTTGAAAGTGGTTGCTTTTATCTTTCCCTTGTACATATAGAAGTATTCAGGGCCCAGTTTAGAAGTATATAGTAAGTCATATACATGGAGGAGGTTACCGCTGGCGTTGACCCAGGCCAAAGAATGCATATGGGTGAAATCTGAGTTAAGGTTCACAAATTTGCCTCTTTCATTTGATTTATTCATTGAACATTTATTCATTTATTCATTCTCTCTAATCTTTAATGAGTATCTATTATGGACCAGGCACAGTGCTAGGCCCTAATGGGATGGAGTTATGGTGGTTGTAGTAGTGATGATGGCATAGAACTACAGTCATTTCCCTGGAGAATATGCAGATTAGTGAAAGAGACAGCCCATTCCACTCTTAATACCCCATCCCCTAAACCTGTTTAGACATAGTCTGTGAAGTACCATAGTGGAGGGATGTACAACATGCTAGAGAGCAACTAAGTCTCCTTGAAGGAATCAAGAACACTTTTACAGGGAGGCTAAGAGGTATATGTTCAGGGAAAGGCATTTCTAGCAGAAGAAGCAGCACAAAAAAACAGATGCGACAGATTTAAACTTCCTTCTCAGACCTAGATCTGGATCTGAGTTGTTCTCAAGGCCATAGGCTACTCAAGGTTGAATGATTTGAACAGTATAGTTTTATTAATGAGGATGTAGTAGAGGAGAATGAATATTCAAATTAATTCTTTGAGACAAAATCTAATGTTTCCAACCAAGAAATTTTTGGCTTTTCTATAAGTTTGCTCATGTTTTGTCTCCACGTATTCCTGGGATCTGTACTTTTTTTCTCTGCCATCAGCAGAAAAGCCTGAGACACACATATGAGGTGCTCAGTTTGGTGTAGCTAGAAAATGAGGTAGTAAGTTGAAAGGATTGGGAGAAACAGGAGAAGAGAGGAAGAACGTGGCTGGTCAGAGAGGGCGTGGCCTTAGTGGGAAGGATCTTGATGCTTCCTGTTCAGATAAAGTGCTTTTACAGAATTATCTCATTTGACTTTCATTATAATTCCATCTATGACTTTGAAGTGGGAATAATGTAAGCACATCTGTGGATTTTTTTTTAAATAAAGTATTTAACATATCATATTATATGTATTACCATATTAAAATTTGTTAGTGACATCTCCCTTTTCATTTCTGACCGTGTCAATTCATGCTTTTCTGCTTTTTTTCTATTTGTTCAGTCTTGTAAGAGTTCTCTCAATTTTATTATTCTTTTCAAATTTCAGCCTTTAGTTTTTTAATTTTCTAATTCTTTGAGATAGATTCTTAGATAGATAATATCTTTTTGCTAAAATTACCCTTCTAAGTATAGCTTTATGATATCTCCTAAGTTTTGGTATGTGATATTTTTATTATCATTTACTTTAAAATATTTTTAATTTACTTTGTAATTTTTTTGACTGGAGTTTTTTGTTTAATATTTGAATTTAAGAAAGGCTCTTTGACCATAGTAAGAGTGAACACAATGGGAGAATGAGAAAAAGAAACAAAAATTATCAAGCGCTTACAATGTGCCAAGCACCTTTACATTTATTATCTTATATAGGTTTGGCTGTAGGTGACCAAAAACTCAAAATAAGACCAATTTAAATAAGGTCAATTATTTGTAGTTGTTTGTGAGATGTTCAGAGGGAGTCATTGGAGGGCTGGTACAGGAGCCCAACTATTTCAGGATTTAGGCTTTTTCAAAAAGCTCTCTCTGTTCAGTCATCGCCAGGGGCCAAGAAGTTTGTTGAGTTCCAGCTTTCAGGCCTTTGTTCCAAGAAATAGGAAAGATTAAAGAAGGGCCATGTAACACTGCTGGGAAATGTAGTCTTCTAATTAGAATGCCGTATGTCCAGATAAAAAGGGAGAATTGATAATGAGCTCCAAAACTAATTTTGCCACAGAATTATCATCTAAGTAAGAAGGCAGTTTAGAGAAGTCAATTATTTGTTCCAAGTCACAAAAATGTAAAACTAGGGAGCCTAGGTTCAATTCTAGTTCTTCCTGAATCTGAATCCGATGCTTCTATTACAGTGCTTCTATTACCGAATGGTGATGGGAGGTGCTGGGTGAAAAGTGATAAACTTAAGGTTGAGAAAATAGGAGTATATTGAATAGCATACTAAAGATTAGAATTGAAGATAAAAGAAAGAATCTTATACCATGTTTTCAGTAATAATAATAAACTACCATTTCTTGAAACATGACCACATACAAGGCTTTATCCTACATTAGCTCATTAATTCTTCCCAATTTGGGAGAGAGTTATCATTATTTCTTATTTACAGATGATGAAACTAAGACTCAAAGGGGTTAAATAAATACACCAAAGTATGACTCTCTCAGTGCTCTATTTTTATGCCATCTCTCTCAATATATCATTTGAAAACAATTTTGATTTATGGGTTTTTATTTAGCTACAGTTTTTCTGAAATAGTATCATTAATTCAGATCTGAAAGAAAACTTGGTCCTCACTGTTCTATTTCCTCTTCACTAATATGAGGACACTAAATCACAGAAATGTTACCACAGCATCAATGTCAATGACAATAATTATGGTTACCGTTTTTTGAGTGCTATAGGGTCAGTAAGTCTTCGGCTTCGTCTCCCAAGGCCAAACCTACTTGCACTCACATTCCATGACCCCTGTCAAGGGAAGAAGAGTTGCTAATCTGAATAATAAGAACCTAAAGCCATGGTTACTAATAGACAGGGTCATCGTGTTAGTAAACCCCTACCATTTCCTCCTACCTCTCTGTGAAGGGAGGATTCAGACAGGGCTCAGCACATCAAGATGTGCCCAACCATCTCTCTTCCTCTTTCTCTTTCCTTCCACACCCCTCTCTTCCTTCTGATTTTTCTTTCTCTTTCAAAACCTGGCCAACTTTTTCTTCCTCTCATTTTGGACCTTCTTCCCCCATGAATCCACCAGAGGGGAGACAATTCTGAGATTTAAATTTGGGAGGAGAGTGTAAAAGCTCTGCCTAATGCTAAAACTAAAACCATGTATTTCACCATAGCTTGTCCAGAACCGAGGACAAGTGTATCCAAACAGCTAATGCCAAAATGAGACTTTGATTTCCATTCTGTTTTTGTTTCTCATGTGTTTAGCTTCTTCAGAAGGAGGAGTGATTGTAGGGCAGGATTTGAGCATGTCTAAGTTCTTCACTCCAATACTATGAATTCGTCTTTCACCAATAAGAAGAGTTTACTATGTACCAGGCACTGCTCAGCACTTAATATGCAGGATCTCGCACAGTCCACACAACAGTCCTCTAAAAATGTTCTTACTACTGAGGAGGAAACCAAGATTGACAGAGTGAAGGCCCTCCCTGGGGTGTGCCAGTGCCACCAGGATCAAAACCCAGGTCTGTCTGACTCCAGTCCCTGCTCTTTCTGATGGCTTATATTGGTCCTCTCCAATGTGCAAAGGGAGCCACATGTGCAAATCTGGCCTTGATGGGGAGCTGCGGCAATCCTAAATTAAGTGGAGGGTCCCCATTTTCTAAAGCTGTTCTATTAGTGGCCATCCTAGGCTTTGATTAATGTTTTGCATCTGTGAGCTTATTACAAAACAAGCCAGCTGTGGAACTATTTCTTGTTATGAGCTTGCTCTATAACTCTAGCCCTGAGAAGGCCATGGTACATTAGTGTAGCCATATCTGCTTAATAGGCACACCACATCCAAAAATGATTTCAGCAAACAACTGGAAGTGTTATGACAGGGTGGGGGATGTACCAGGAGCAATCATCTTTTGCTTCTTTTGGCTGTTCTGCCTTTGTGTAGTTAAGTTTTCTTAGCAGTTGCTAAAGGCGTTTTTTCTCTTAACATTTGCTGATTCAAATAAGTGAGATACTGATGCATCATGGAATAGCAAAGTGGCAGAAGACACCAGTCCTATATCCAGGGTCTTCTCCATACTGGCTTTGGACCTCCCTGATGCTTAATTTTTCTGCATACTTGTGTCTTCAGCTGCTTACTAAGAATGACAGAAATGCCACTGAGTTCTAGTGAGTTAATAATGTACATGAGTGTGTTGTGAAGTAACCAAAGAAATGTCATTTTTGGATAATGTTTTCCACGCTAGAGTATGAATGTTTTGAAAAAAAAAAAAAAAGACCATGTCTTATTTACCTTAGTTCACCTGTAATTAGGGAGAATAACACCTATTCTACTAGATTCTTATAAGAATTAAATGAAATACTCCATGTGAAGCACCTAGCCATGAAGCCTACATAATTAGGTGGTAAATAAATATTAAATCCTTCCCACCTAACTGCTCTGTTTTATGTCCCCAGATCTTAGCACATACTAAACATTAATCAATATTGAGGTACACAGTACAACATATCAGTTAATACCAGCAACAAAATAATAATCACTATTACTTATAGTATTGTGGAGACTCTGTAAAAGGCACTATTCTAAGTGTTTTATCTATATACATTCACTTAATCCTTATAACCACTTTCTGAGGAGAGTCCTGTTTTATAGGTGGGAAAACAGGCAGAGGTCAGTAAACTTTCCCAGGACATCACAGCTAACAACTAGCAAAGCCAAGATCTGAACATGGACTGTCTGGCTCCAAAGTTAAGAGCATAGACCACAGACCATGTGTTCAATTGCAAATGGCCAAATTTTCTTTACAGCTCCTCCCAGCAAGAGGCAGAATCTATTTTCCCATCCTTTGAGCTGTGGCTGACCTTCTGTCTTGCTTCGGTCAATAGAATGCAGGGGAGTAACTACAAGTTCTGAGCCTAGATCTCAGTAGGCCTTATAGCGTCTGCTCTCACTTTCTTGAAAGGCTGCTACCACAAGTCTGCATTAACCTCCTTAAGGATGATGTAGAGAGAGGACCAGCTATCCTAGCCATCCCAGCTGAGGCCTAGACCTGTGAGTGAAGCCATCCTAGACCATCTAGCCCCAGCCACACCAGCCGAGATCAGCAACACCTCCAGCTAAACTGCAGAATCATGAGGAATAATATGATTGTTGTTTTAAACCAAGTAGTTTGCAGTGGTTTATTATGTAGCAAGAAATCAGACCAGGGTGGCTGCTCTGCTTAGAAGCTGTGTGTCCTTGGGTATGCTGTATAGTCTCCCTGAGCCTTTTTCATTATGTATAAATAAGAATAATTGTTCCCATTTAACAGGACACCGAATGTTTGGCACCTGCTATATGGTAAGTAGGTACTCAAAAATGTTGAATTCCTTTCCCATGAAGGATATATTATGTATGCAAAGATAAGCTTATGAGAAATACAGAGTGGCTAGAATTCTGATCAACTGTAGATTGGGGTTATGAAAATTTAAGAATATGATAGGTCAGAAATGCTTGGAACAGGTAAGTGGGCATATTAAATTTTTGCTAGGAGAGGACTTACAGAGTGTTGATTGCATCACTGGACTTCAGGATGTAGACGGTTCATTCTATTCTTGAGATTCAATGAATCTCTGGCTTCAAGAATCATTATATGAGCCATGGTAAAACTTTCTCGTATTTTCTTCTATCTTTCTAACCAGATTTCTTTTAATCTCCACTGGCAATACTGGGTCGTGGTTGAAATCTTGCATATTTAGTTGTGTGAGCTTTCTAACTCTGACTTAAACTCAGCAGAGAGTAGGGGCTCCAAAAAGTTAGCCGAAGGGAGCCTCAAACACAGGAGATCCAATTGCTTTTACTAACAACTTTACCAGGAGTGGAAAAAAATGTTTAAAATATTAAAGGCAGAGGGAGATAGAAATGGAAACGTTTTGTTTTACTGACTTGTAAGACATAAATAAGCCCATAGGATGGCTATTGTATGGTGTTTTTATTTAGCCATTTGGTTTTCTGGCTTGCTATTTTGTTTTGTTCATTTCATTTTTACAGATTTGATTTGACTGTGGGAAACCTTTTATAACAACTGGTATTGCTTTACTCTGCTATTGGTCTCATTTGAATCCCTTAATCTCACTAAAAGATTCCACTAAAAACCCTGCAAATGACCTAACTCAGACATTCAGACTTGCATTTTGAGTATCTTTTAATTTGTTCCTTCATTAATGACCTTTAAAAACATAAACCCAACTGAAATGGAATATTTCAGCAAGTGATGAAACTACTTGCACAGTTTCACATCAGGATTTGGGCACGGGGCTGGTGGCTCTGGCTTTTGATAAAGAAAACTGAAAATATAAAATAAACCTTCACAAAATCTGCATGAGTTCAAATATTCTCTTATACTTCTCCAATATTTTTAAGGAAGAAAAAGAAAGTTCCCAAATCCACATTTTGTCCTCTGCATGCTCTGGCTTCAAGCTCTGGCCTTGTGATCGGTCTGCATTTTCCTTCACTCTTTGCTGGTGCAAGTCCTCATCCCAGGGCTTTGCAAACCCCAGCACTGCTGATGAATAAACATCGTTCTGTCTGTGGCGCCTCATACACTTTGGAGACAATGTTCAGCTTCAAAGTTTTCAGAATTGCCCAGTCCGGTTTTGTTAACAACATTAGTGGGGCCGCATTGTCGGGGTGAGGGGCGACACAATGGCGCATCTCTTACATCATCAAGCACAAGGAGCTCTGTCTCCAGCTGTACAAACAGCACAGGAAATGGATTTTTTCTTCGTGTTATTTTTCATCTATTAAAATTATGCAAACCCGGCACATACAACAATTGCTTTGTGAAGCCTCTGAAATGTCTAACCATTCATTTCCCAAATAAGGAGCCTGCGGTGCGTTTGATGCTGAGGATTGTTAATCCCAAATGTGGAGGACTAATAAAAATAATCAAAAAAGGGCTCCAGAAGTGTTGATAAATTTCAATTATCTCTTGCTCTATATCCCCAGGATAGGACTAGGCAGGATGGGGCTGCCTTCAAGTAGTACTTGAGTCAGGGCTGCATTTTCTTTTCCCTGGGCCTTTAGTCACCAATGTCTCTCCTTTGTGGCTGAATCGCCTTAGCGGGGCTGGTGTTTGGAGGTGCTCAGGGCCTGAGGAGACAAAGCAGGCCCGCTTCACAAAGGCGAGGGAGCCAAAGAAAGCAAAATTGAATCTCTAGCACCCTGCTCCTGAGTAAACAGACAAAACTAATGGGTCTGCCATTTCTCCTCCCATCCAATTACTGGGCTCCAGTAGAGAGAATATGGCAACATCAGCTCACACAAATTCTAATACTCTTAATCCCTTCCATACATATAAACCTCACATCTACCCACATGACTTCATTACCAAAACCACCCAGGCAGGCAGTGTGAAGGAATGGGCCAAGCAGCTGCAGAAACCTGCCTTCTTCAAGTTTTAATCAGCTAATGAGGGACATGCAAATGAAAAGCTTATGGGATTATGGCTTGTCCGACAGCAGTTCACCCCTAGTGATAGAGGACTAATACAGGTGTTAGTAAACGCGTTATTACGCCCAGCCTAATTTAGGCCTATTCATGCTGTGCTTGCACTCTCGGCCCCACCGTTTGTCCTCATACTGGGGGCCCAGCAGGAGCCATCTTTAGGCCTGTGGTAGGTCTGACATGAACTTCTAGCTAAAAATATGAAGTTAATAAATCCAGCCATTGGGTGTTTAGGCATACACAGCGACATGGGAGAGGCTTTTTTCCTTTCTCCACAGGGGGAAGGGCCTGAGAAACTCTGATGGAGCAGTGAGAGGGAATTTTACTCAACATTATTCACCACTTCTGCCTTTCCAGATTCCATCAAGGCAACACTCTCAGAGTTGCACCTAGTTGATCATTTCTGTTTGTGTGTTTGTGTGTTTTTTTAGGTGGCTCAAGGCAATGACCTGGTTTCCCATAGTTCCCCTGTACAGAGGAGGAACCTGTTCAGAGCTACCTGTGGAATATGCAGCTTAGGAGACATGTCCAAGTCTGACTGGCTTCAATGGGGCAGTTTCTTTGGAGAGATTACTTACCAGACAGGGTCTGATTCCTAACTCTGCCCACTGGAAGCCTAATAGAGGTCCATACTCCTTTTCTGCAATTCTGAAATTCCCCAAGCTCAAAAAATCTGAGGGTCTTTTTCTATAACTCGTTTGGCAGCAAAACCTGGAATGAATTATGAGGCTGCTTTTAACCTTTATATCCCATTGAGGTGCTGTTGTAGACACTGCTGAGGGCTTTATGGAACGTGT
Organism: Rousettus aegyptiacus; assembly: GCF_014176215.1. NCBI lineage: Eukaryota > Metazoa > Chordata > Mammalia > Chiroptera > Pteropodidae > Rousettus > Rousettus aegyptiacus. The sequence continues at coordinate 90,723,212 of NW_023416308.1, forward strand.
GTTATATGTTCTATATTATCATTCTCAGATTAAAAAAAAGAAAAATCTGAATCCTGAAAAGGAATTATGGAGCAGAATAATCAGTTAGCCCAGTTGCAATCAAGCATTAGCAGACTTATTTATTTACTCTTGTTTATTTAACAAATTTTCATTACATACCTACATGTGGCAGGCACAGTGGGTGATGCTGAGTCACAAAGAAGTTGGTAGTTTAACAGTTAGCTCTCTGGGAGCTAATTGTAACATCTGCTGATGTCTGTGGTGTAAACATTCCTACAATGGCCAATATCCAATAGCCAATGTTACATCAGCCACCTTGCAAAAACTTCTGAAAAGTTAACAATTACCTCTTGCAAGCCAGTACAAGCTGACCCAAGTATATCACTGGGCATAAGCCTCGTCCTCACATTACTTACAGTATGGCAAAGTAGTTCTCAAAGGGACTATGTGAGGACAAAACTATTTTCACTTTATACTAAGATGCTATTTGCCTTTTTTCATTATGTTGACATATACACTGATGGTGCAAAAATGGTGGTGGTAAAACTGGAGGCTTAGCACAAATGAAGGTGGTAAACTTGCAGAAAAAATTCCAGGGTCTCTTAAAAATTTCCGTGATGAAGCAGTAGAAAGTATTCATTTTTTTAACTCTTGACCCTTGAACATATGTCTCTTTAATATTCTGTGAGATGACTGGGAAGTACATATAAAGCACTTCTTCCTACCTAGAGCATGATGATTACCTCAAAGTAAAGGCACTGTGTGTTCAAGTTCTGAGATGAACTAGCTGCTTTTTCATGAAATGCCCTTTTTACTTGAAAGAGCAACCAGTAGACAAACTATACTTATTTGGTCCTCAGGTGAGGATTTCATGTTGCTAAGGAATAGGGTTTCAGGCATGTCATTGCTTTCGTAGCATTTTATTTTATCTTACTTAGAAGTTGTGTAATTCACACTTCTGTTTTCTGGATACCATATCATTTAGACTAATTAAGGCATCTTGCTATCCAAAAATAATTCTCTTTGCAATTCCTTCTGTAAATTGAATAATCACCACTACCACTACCACTGCCCCCCGCCAAATTTTATCTTAAATCTGGTTCCATACACTATAGTTTCTAAATTTTATGGATTATAGCTTTTGAAGTTACTTTCATGTACAATAGCTTTAGTTTTTAAAATTTTTCCAGCCTGTCCTTACAAAATCAAGGTAAGCTCTTATTTAATTGGTGTCGTATTTATATGGATTTGCTAATGTGATCCTTTGCATTCTATCTATCCCAACATCTTCATAATTTAGTAAAGTGATATGAGAGTTCTGGTGCTAGATTAAATTGACCAGGGGTCTTTTCAGAGTATGTTTCACAAATGCCTAGAGAAATTTTTCTCTTCTTTCAAAAATGCCATTTTCCAGGTCCATGATCTCATTGAGCTAGAATTCCATCTTTAGAGAGCAACACAGCCAAAGCCAGTGCTTAAGTGCTTTGCAAGATGACTGAAGAAAAATTTTTGGCTTTGGAGTATGTGAGGTTAGGGATGGGGATAGGTGTCCAATTATACTTCTTTTCTCAAACTCTAAAATTGTCTCCTTCTTCCTGTCCTTGCCCCAAGCCTAGATTTCATAGGAAAATTTGTTGCACTAAAGAGTGAAAAAAGGTATTGGAACTATTTAGATTCAAGAGTGCTGGGCAACCATAAGGACTTCTTGGTGGTTCTGCTTGGTCTCAGTGGAAGAATAATTCCAAATGAAAGGTTATTGAACTGGGAGTTATCCCAATACGATGCTGGTTCTCAGAACACGAAATGAACCTTAATGGGTTTGTTTGTTTGTTTTTTTAAATGTAATTGTCTCCTTAAAATTGGAGGAAATTTTTTGACCTTTTTGGTTGCTTTTAGAGAAGAGAGGACCTAACTAAATTTCTTGAATTCTTCCACACAAAAGCCTTCTTTTGTTCCTTAAATACTTTTGCTGGTAGAAATAAAAACTCAGTAGACTAAGTCCTTCAGCAAATGTTCTAAATACCTAATTTGGGCCAACACCTTGTCTTGGGATTGGCCTGTTAACCTTTCACCTTTACCCAGCCTGCCCTGGGGGAATGATCCTCTTAGAATCCTCCCCAAGCGAGGCTACAAAGTGGGATGCTTAAGTCTATTTAACCTGGGGATTTGGGGAGGCAGCTTTTTTGCATTGCATTGTTCATTATCACCATTTGTTTTCTATAGTTCCCTCCAATCAGTTGGCCAGAGCTTTGAAAATGCATGTGATTTTAATACCTTGCAGACCATTCCTCTATTCTGAGCAAGAAAAACAAGAACAGGCTCATGACACTTTATAAGATGCCATCATACTTGCATATTCAGACATAGTCCATAAAAAAATAGGTGTCCCACATATTATAACATATGTGGATAATAACAACTGAAACTTGTTGCACTCTTCAGAATTTACAAGATATTTTCTATGTCTGATCTCCTTGGCCCCTTCCAATAAACCTATGAAGTAGATGGCAATTATAAATGTCCATTTTACAGATGAACAAACTGAAGTGAGGGAGCAAAAGGTAGTTTCCAGAGTTGCTCAATGCAGTAAAACTGATTTATTGCCTGTTTCCATTTGCTTTTCCACCTGAATAATACGCTTTATAAATTTAAATAACTTGCTTTTCAATTTAGTTCATTTCTATTGATAAAAAACTAACCAAGGAAAGTAAGACTTACCGTAAGTCTACCGTTCTGATAATATAGGATTGGCAAGAACATAGAAAAATAAAAGAAAAACAAAGCATCGGAACCAATTAGAAAATCTGTAAAAATATCTAATGCATTTGAGAACTTAAAGTATAAGATGTGACATTCTATTTCAGTAAAAAGAGATTGTTCATTTTATAAATCCTATTGTCTATCTTCCTGGAAGAAAAAGACCCCTTAATTCACATCTTATGTAAAAACAAAAATTTTAAAATAGGTTAAATATTCAGTGTTTTAAAATAAAATTTGGAAAAATATCTGTAGAAGCCTGTTATGTGGGAGACTTTCCTAATACAGGAAACCCAATCAGCCATGAAGGAAAAGAGATTTTCTTTTAATAAGACAAATTATACCATGGTGAAATCAAAAAAACAAGTGGTAGCCTAGAAAAACTGTGAAATATATGGCAAATAAAAACTTAATATTTCTACTATACTAAATGCTCCTACATATTTTAAAAGGCAAACTTTAGAATTGGGCAAATAATATAGAGAATTCACATAAGAGGAAATCCAAAGCTACTAAAATACAAGAAAAAAAGGATGACCCCCAGTAGTCATGGAGATGCCAAATATGGTAATGATGATGTACCACTTTGACCCATCAAAAAGGCAAAACAAAAAGAGCAATACTGTTGTGAACTGGAAAGGAAACCAGCCTTCCTATAAATGAATGAGATGTGAGAATTTGTCAGTTACTACAAACTTTTTGAAAAGTACTGAGAATATATATTACAATATGCTTCATTTTAATGTGTTCAACTTCCATTTGGCCTAGCAATCTTACTTTAAAAAATACATCCATAGAAATAAAAATATCAATAATAGGGTTTGAATTTCAGGGTGCTTATTATAGCAATGCTTATAAAAACAAAAATAAAATAAAACTGAAACTTCATTAATAGTGGTATATGGTAACTGATAAAATAAACGAGTGCATCTATAGAATAGTTTTCACCCTCTAAACAAATTAAGTTATATCTTTATCTCTTAACTCAGACCATGCTATACTTTTTAAATTAAAAAAAAAATAGAGAAATGAGTATAGTATGATATATTTTTACTTTATTTAATTTTACGTGTGTGTGTGTGTGTGTGTGTGTGTGTGTGCGCGCGCGCGTGCGTCTATGTACTGTGAATTTATCTAAGCCAGTTTAGCCATGGCCCACTTTTAGGGTCATATTGGTATAAATTCATAGTTGGTAAAACCCTTAAAAGTTTAAGGTATGAGAAGTTAGTTACTCCCCAACATTGTCACTACTGGGCTGTAGGAAAGCAAGTTTCTGACTCAGTTCTGCTGCATATATGAACATTCATTAGCAAGTAAGCACAAACAAGTCACATTGCCAGTTCTGGAAGCTCAATGAAGTGAGTTGCTTACTCACTATCTTGCATGACAATTTCCCTTGAGCCAGATGTGACAATACTGCAGGGGCAGGGTTCTGTTTCCCTTATGCTCTATATTAGGTGATCAGAAATCCCTCAAAACAAATAGGACCAGTACCCTTTAGGATAAAGTTACAGATATCACCCCTAAGGGAGCAGGTTATAGACCTTACCAGAGTCTTAAATGCTATCTGTGCAAGGAAGTGGATTGTCTCTAAAAGAGTTTAGACAAACTAGATACAATTAAATACAACCAATTTCACCAATGAGCGCTTATTTTTAACATTTAATATGTTAACAAGCCACTAACTTCACCTGTGAAAAACCCATTTCTGATATTCACTATACAAATCAGCAAAATATTGTTGTGTCAATCAAAGATGAAGATGCTGAAGCAGTAATAGTAGCCACATCTGGATTTGGACATACTATTCTTAGTTTGTGACTTTAAACCCACACTCCTCCCCCCCACGCATACACATAATATCACACTGTCTAAGTCCAAGTATTTTAAAACAAACAACTACGGTATAATAGTATGATAGAAAGAGGAAGGTTCTAATCTTATGGATTCAAAAGCAATCCATATTGATTGAGTAGAATTGGAATAAAATAGAGAATATTAACCTATTCTTTATAGGCCTTTATATTATTTCATATGATACAACATACTCATTATTTTTGTAGTTTAAACATCTTAGAAACATTTTTAAAAATATGACGACTTTACGAACATAAAAGCAAAATTGCCTTCACACATGCTCTTTTTTCTACATGGAACATCTCCCATGTAGAGAGGGATCGCTTCCTTCTCCCCAAGTTTTTGGTTTAGACCCTTTATGTCCTTTGTGAAGCCTTTTCTAACTCTCCAGAGGGTCATGAGTTTGTTCTTTATGCTCCTATAGCACCCTAAACATTTTCTAGCACAACATTATAATGTAACAATTTCCGTTTGTCACTTTTTCCTGTTAGATTATACATTTTATGAAAGCAGGAACTTTACCTTACTTAACTCTGTATTTTCCAACACCATGCCAAGCAATAGTAGCCACTTGACAAATATATGCTGAATTCATGAAAGAATGTATGAATGAATGAGTAAATGTTATATATAGCATTTAGTTTTTCATGAGACTTTTGCCTTCGCAGTGCTTATGAAATAGGCCCAATAAGATTTTAAACTTTCTTATTCAACCAGTTTCTTATCCTTTCATGAAAGAATATGTGGATCACTGGCATCATTTTCAGTACCAACATTTGCAATCCATAAAGAGGGAGTAAAAATCTCCTCCTATAATAAATTGCCAGGCATCATGAATTAGGAGAAATTACAACACTCCAACCTATAGTTTGAGTCCAGGACTCACCATTCATTAAATGTGGAATTTTGAAAGAAGCACTTACATCTCACTCTGAGTTTCAATTTTATCATGGAACTGAATGGAATAAAAATCTCTACTTCAAAGGTCTATAGTAGGAAGCATATGAAATAATATATCTGAAAATATTCTGTTAACTATAAATTGAGAGGTACATGTTTTTGATTGGGATGAAGTCTCACATTTCCTACTAAAGCATTAAGGTTTATCCATTGTTAGGTCATATACCACATTTAATCGTTTGAGCATCTTGAAGGGCAGAATCATAGAATCATGAAATATTAGAGTCTGAATGGTTCACAAAATCCTAGTTCACTCTTCCCATTTTGTAGTTAAGAAAACTGAGTTTCAGAGACATTTGATGGCTTTACTCAGCCAACAGGCAAGTTAGTTCAGCCGAGGTCATCATATCCAAAGGATAGTCTTAGCATCTTTTTACCAACTCACTATTTTTGTGCTGCAAAAAAGAAACTCATTTCAGGCAGAATTTGCCTGGCTTTGACAGAAACAAATACTCTTAATCCCATGCACAACACAAAGACGTCTTTGAGGAATTGACTCATGTGTTGAGCAGTGAATTCAATGATTGCACTGACAAATGCAAATTTCCCTGAAGAAATTGTGTCATCTGTTAACCAATTCACAAATGAATCTTACTGCACAGTCTTCATAAGCTTGTGTAAGTCTTGCACAACACCAGCAAAATAGATATTAACAACAACGAAAAAACCCACAAAAACTCTAAAGTCCGATAATAAAAAGAAAGACTGTGAACTACAAGTCTTGCCTTCCCATTGATTTTGTATTTGGGACAATTGTTTTGAGAGGAGAGCTTGGGGTTTTGTTTTTAGTATGGCCTTCAGGACTTTCAAAGCGAGATCATGCACATTCTTGCTTTGATCCTCACAATAGCCCTGTGATGGAAGCATGCAGTTGTCTAAGAAAATTCACTCATGTTTTTCAATTGATCTCCTCTTTTGTTTCAGGCATATTGCAGCTCGAGGAGCACACATCTCAAGTGTGAAGAGTCAGAATAATTCAGAAAGACAAATATAATGGTTGAGTTTTTCCTAAAGGATGTGTGTGTGTGTGTGTGTGTGTGTGTGTTTATGTGAATGATAAAGAAATAATCAAGTGTGTGAGCGGGGTTGTGGAGAATAAAATTTCCAGTAGTTTATAGGAACAGACTACCCACGACAACTGAATTTACTATTTTAAAATGTCTATTTATATACTTCTCTTAAGATTAAGCTAAAGACTTTGTAGCTTCAGTTTTCAGGAATATTCAATTTGTCATGGCTGTGGTAGTTGTGGTTGGATTATGTCCTCAGTAACAGACATTATCAGCTATGTAATAGCAATGTTTGGGACAATATAGTATGGTGAGTAGAGACACTGGAGTCAGACTACTTGATGTTGGCTAAGTCACTAAACCTCTCTGCCTCATTTTCTCTTCCAAAAAATGGGTATAATAATAGTACCTACATCATAAGAATACTGTGAAAATTGAGTGAGTTAGTACAATATATAAAGTGCTTGGAACAGTGTCTGATACAAAGTAAGCACTATTTGTGTTTGCTATCATCGTCATCATTATCATTGTGTCTGAATTTATGTTCCCAGCCTCTTTTTTCACTATGTATTAGAATGCTAGGTAAGTGTCTTACGTTGTAAAGGCTTCATTGTTTGGGATCGATATTTTCTGAAACTTTTCATACAATAAATTGGTGTGGAAGTGTGTTGCAACTCATTTTGGAATTTCTTACAGAGGGATTAAGAGTCCTGGCTCTGGAGCCAGATTCTGTGCACAAAATTTCTCCTCTACTCCTTGTAAGCTATGTGATCTTAGGTGAGTTACTTAATTTCCTAGAGCTTAGAATAATAATGGTATCTACTTCACTGGGTTGGTTTGAGGATTAAATGAGATAATATATGCAGAGTGTTTACTAAAGGTCTGCCATATATTTGTGGAATCTCTATTAGTCAGCATAAGAGAAGAGGAAGGAAGAGAAGTATGCTTGCACTCAAAATAATCTTCCTTTTTTTTTTTATTAAAAAAAAGGGAATCGAGAGAATTGCTAAAATGTAATAGAGGCTTATTATTTGTGTTGAGTCTTATACTAAGTTCTGCATGTGCATCTTCTCATTTAATTATATCATAATAATACACATCTATAATATATTATTTACATATATATACACATAAATATGTATATATATGTGTGTGTGTATGTGTATGTATATATATACATGTATATCATGGCTGGTGGATCTTTCTCATCTTTTATTCTGTGACATGACACAATTTTGAGATCATCTTTTTTTTCTCTTTTTCCGTATCCAATCACCGTCAGCAGGCTGGGACTTACGACACTTTTGTGAGAATGCTAAATTGGTGAAAACTGTGTCAGCTACTTCAGCTCTCACCAAGACAGCAAGACTCCACACTAAGGCCCTCTAGAGAGGAAGGACATTATGCATTTAACTACTAGCATATGCCTTTCATAATCAAAATGTGTTTACCGAGTAGCCTTTCCTCCCTCACCAGTTCAGTAGAAAAAATACAGATGGAGAATAAAGATAAATCCTCATTTTAGGTTGTAATATTTCTTGGACTAAATTCTTGAGATGTTTCTGAGTTATCATCTGTGGTCTTTGAGACTTAAGTAGATAAAGTGCTAGCCTGGAAAGCAATTTGATTGTTTGAAGGCATCAATCATCTTTTTGTGCTAAAATACATCCTGGTTTATATGTATGCCCGTGATAGGTGATGCTGTGTATTTAATTTAATGAATAGATATTATGAAAAATTCGATATAGACTTTATTATTTATTTTCACAAGCAAAATAAAAAGATAATGCAGATTTTGGGGGGACGAAATTACGTAGATCAGCATGGCAATAACAGAAATGTTCCAGATCTGCAATGTCCTATATGGTTGTCACTAGCCACATGTGACTACTGAGTACTTGAAATGTGGCTAAGTGAAACTGAGGTATCGAATTTTTAATTTTATTTGTTTCCAACTTAAATTTAAATAGCCAGGTAGCACTATTATCTGTAGCATCATGGTTGTTTCTTTTAAGGTCTAACCACTGAGAGGACCTGAGAGCAGTGAAAGAGCTTGGAAGAAACAAAATCCCAAAACAGTAGCAATAGCAAATAGCAATCTAGTGCCCTAAATACCATTATCTACTAAAAGGAACCAGAGCAGTTTTGATAAATGACTGAATCAAGGACTGGGGCAAGGAAAAGAGAAGATGGGTCTGGAAATTTTTGTTGAATCAGGAAGCAAGGATGTGTTCAAAGAGTAATAGAGACATGTTAATGAGATAGAAGAGTTCTGGTTTCGGTCCAGGTGGAATAAACATTTTATATATGCCCTATCACTTCCATTAGCTACAACTAAAACCCCTGGCTAGAACATGTAAAGTAACTATCAGAGGACTCTGGGAGGGGACCAGGAGCAGGAGGGCTGAGTAGGGAGCCTAGCTAGTAGTTGAGGAACAACCCAGCAGTGAACCTCCTGTGCTGCTGCTTTTTCCCTCCCAGATCTCCTGTGGCAGGCTCTAGGGCAGCCTGAAACCTAGAATTACAGGTGGGTACAGACAGAAAAGGCTTTGAGTGTAGCTCATGCTTTCTAGCCAGAGGATTTAAACAGGAGACTCCTGTGGGATAGAAATCTTTTACCTTTCCCTAACCCACTCCAGATGAGAGTCAGTCAGCAAGGGAACAGCAGACATTCCCTCCCCATCAGGGGCAGCAGCAGTGATGGAAGTAGCCCCAGTAAGGTGAAGCTCTTGAAATTCTCTCTATCTTGCACCAAGTGAGCATCAGCAATGAAGGGGCATCCTTCCCCCAGCGCTGGCATGATAAAGGTGGCCACTACAGGGCTGAGCCCTTGTGGAGTTTTCGACAGTCACCAGGTAAGCACCAGTGACAAAGGGGGATTATGGGTTTATTTTTTATTGTTTTGTTATAATCATTTTTAAAAAATTTTTCAATTACAGTTGGTATACAATAGTATATTAGTTTCAGATGGACAACATGGTAATTAGGCATTTATATAACCTACAAAATAATCACCCCAATGAATCTAGTACCCATCTGACACCATACATAGTTATTACGGTATTATTGACTATATTCCATAAGCTATCCCGTACATCTCCATGACTATTTTGTAACTACAAATTTGTTCTTATTAATCCCTTCCTCTTTTTCACCCACCTCCCCAACACCCCACCCATCTGGCAACCATCAAAATGTTCTGTGTATCTATGAGTTTGCTTCTGTTTTGTCTATTTTATTCTTTAGATTTCACATGTAAATGATATCATATGGCTTTTGGCCTTCTCTGTCTGACTTACTCTACTCAGCACAATACCTTCTAGGTCCATCCATGTTGTTGCAGATGTTAAAATGTCATTCTTTTTTATGGTTAAATAATAGTCCATCATATATATGTACCACCTCTTCTTTAACCATTCATGTATTGATGAAAATCCAAGTAGCCTCCATATCTTGGCTATAAATAATGCTGTAATGAACATATGGATGCACATGTTCCTTCAGAGTAGTGTTTTGAGTTTGTTTGGATGAATAGCCAAAAATGGGATAACTGGGTCCTTCTTGTCTCTTTTCATAGCCTTTGTTTTAAAGTCTGTTTTGTCTGGTATAAGTATTTCTATCTTAGCCCTTTTTTTAAAAAAAATTTCATAAAATATCTTTTTTCATCCCTTTACTTTTAGTCTGTGTGTGTCCTTCGAACTGAAGTTTCTTATAGGCAGTGTATGTGAAGGTCTCGTCCATTCGGCCACCCTATCTTTTGATTAGAGCATTTTATTCATTTTATTCATTTATATTTTTATTCTCCCCCTCCTTCTCTTTCTTCTCCTTCTCCTTCTCCTTCTCCTTCTCCTTTTAACATTTCTTGTAATACTGCTTTGGTGTTGAACTCCTTTAGCTTTTTCTTGTCTGGATAGCTCTTTATCTGTTTTTCGAGTTTAAATGATAGCTTTCCTAGGTATAGTAATCTTGGTTGTAGTCCCTTAATTTTCATCACTTTGAATATTCATGCCAATCCCTTCTGGCCTACAAAGTTTCTGTTGAAAAATTACCTGACAATCTTATAGGAGCTCCCTTATAGGTAAGTAATTGCTTGTCTCTGCTTTGAAGATTAAGATTCTCTCTTTGTCTCTAGCTTTAGCATTTTAATTATGATGTGTCTTGGTGTGAGCCTCTTTGGATTCATCTTGTTTGGGATTCTCTGCACTTCCTGGGCCTATATGTTTATTTCTTTTCCTAGGTTAGGAAAGTTTACCACCATTATTTCTTCAAATAGGTTTTCAATTTCTTGCTATCTCTCTTCTCCTTCTGGTACCCCTATGATGCAAATATTGGTTTTCTTGGTGGTGTCCCAGAGGCCCACAAAGGAGCACTGTTGAGATACTATTTCTGCTATGGCCAAAAATGCAAGATGGTTGTATCTGCCTGAGCTGAGAGAGCTGAATTCTTAATCAACCCTATAGATAGTACAAATGAAGGAAGGAGACAGAATACAGAATAGAAAATAATATTGGGATCTGGGTATGACTGGAATGGGGAAGCTTGACTCTCTCTCTTCATCCCAAATACCTACTGCTGTGCACTCCCTCTCTGACTCAGTTGCAGACAGCCACCCACTGGGATGCAGCCTGGAGGCAAGAGAACATCAGTGGTTTCCCACCCTTTGCTTCACAGAGGCCCAGGTGCCACATAATGATCAGAGTGAGAAATAGAGTGGCAAGGCTGTTGTTAAGAGATAAAGCACAAGGGTGAAAGCTATATTCAAGGATCATGAAGATTTCTGGCTTTGGACCTTATTCCCCTGTCACTGACAGAATACTAACAGACGAGCAGCCAGAGAGGCCCCAAACTTCCAAAATAATACCTTGAAATTGATCGCCTTCTTTTGCAATCCCTAGATGCTAGAACTCAAACCAATAGGAGAGAACTGCTAAAGCAGTATAGCCTTCAGAATAAAAATTCTCCTAGAATATACCTCCCTGGAGTGGCCATGAAGGTAAAGGACAATAAGGTTCCTTTCACTTGCAAGCTAAAAAGCTTTTACTAACACAAACAGCATGTCAGTTCTCTCCTTTCCTGGCTATGCTGTCTCAAGACACCTTGTGTATATTTTCCCTCAAGTCTTCCCAGCCCCAAGGTCTCCTCCAGGGGTCATCCTTCTAAGTTCATCCCAGCCCTGAGAGTAAAACTAAAAACAGAGTAGAAAAAAAGAGGCCTTATTACCTTTGAACTCAGCTGATATTGTAATGTTTCAAGCCTCATTGGCACCTTTCTCTCATTTAGCCCAGCTTTGATGAACTTCATCACTACTGATTGCAGTTTCCTTACAATCTGTTACGATGAGAGTTTGAACTAGATGAGTATTGAAGTTTTTTCCAGATTTGTCTGGGGTCTGGGACTCAGGCATTTTATTCACTAAAGTGCACCCTATTTAAGGACCATGGCATATAAATGGGTCCCTCTAATTCCCTGGCACAATGCCTTGCTTGTAGTAGGTTTCTTAGTGACTATTCCATTGATTACTGATCTGGGGCAAAGCCAGCACAGCTAAACCTTTCTCTACATAGGTTCATTTTGTCTTACTGTTCTTGCCTTGGGCTGTTGTAGTCTTTTGACGAAGGTCTTAAATTAACAAGCTCATTTCACATCTAGAACTAAAACAACCCTTCCTGTTCTCACCATTCCAAATGAGAACAATTTCATCCCTATCACTCCAAGATCCCTTGCCCCCAAAAGCTCAGATACCAATTAGCCTCCATTGGAGATTAATAAACAATACAGTAATGACAGATAAAAAGACTAATTCTTTGGCTGAGAGAATCACTTTAATTAATTTAATCCTAGCTGAAAGATCAGCTGTGCTCAGGCCTGCTCACCAGCAGGGCCCATTTATCCCAGTCTGTCCCTTCCTTGAAAGCCAGGGTGTGCTTGGGAGCCGGCACTTAAGCAACAATGAGAAACAGATTGTACTGTCAGGCTTCATTAAAGGTCATCATTAGTATTCCAATTCGAAGACCGTTGCTCTAGCTCAACCTTTCACCAATTCTTCCCTGGTGCATTGTGAAGTTTGGTTCAGCTGTGAAACGTAAAAATTCTCCCCGGGCTTCCTGTGTCAGGATGAGTATCATTTGATGCCTGTCGCTCTGCAGCTTAAAAGGCAAATCCCCTGGGAAGTGATAGTCCCGGGACTGTATTTGATAATCAAGTCATGTGCAGCTGCCTGGGATCTGGACATTTCAAGGAATGGAACTTCCTAGGTCTCAGCGATAGCAATCAGAAATCAGAGGGCTTTGTCATCTTCCCCAGGAGCCTATTCCAACTGTTCTCTTGCAAAAGAGCTGGAAACAAACAAACAAACAAACAAACAAACAAACAAAAACTTTTTTAGTGGAATCAGAGCTAGTGACAAATAGGAATCACTATCAAAGTGGGAAATTGCTCTGGGCCAAAGGCTCAGTGGAGGGACAGGAAACTACTGTGGTCATCATTTAAAGCCAACAACCCTCAGAGCACAATCTCAGCTGGCTTTGGGAAGATAGTTTCCACCTGCTCGCTTCACGCAGGATATGAAATTTTAATTTTCTTTCTCTGCAAACTTCCAATTTGTAACTACTTCCCCTCTGCTGAAGCAATTTTTGTTTTTAGGTGATTGTGTGTACAGGGGTAAAATTTTACATGGTTTTTACCCTTTTTCCTGTTAAGTAGAGCAACAGCCTAATCTCTCCTTGTTTTTCTAATTAGGCCATTTCTGCCAGGTACTGCTCTATTACCTTTCTTTTCTGACATTTCTCTCAGGTTTCTTCAGCAGCTAATTTTGGTTGTTATTCTTTTGATTCTTTCAACATGCTTGTCTCACACCTCATTTCATGCTGTGCCATGCTGTCCCTTTTCAGAACCAGTGTCTCCTTTGCCCTGGATTCTAATCTCCAAATAAATGCGCCCCTGGAATCAATCTTTATCCTTCTGTTTTCTCTTTATTCCAACCCTCTTTCTTTCTTTATTTCCTTCTCTTCTCTTCTCTTTCTTTTCTTCTCTTCTCTACTCTTCTCTCTTTTCTTTTTTCTTCCTTTTCCTTTTTTCCTTTCCTTTCCTTCCTTTTTTCCCTCTACCTCTATCTCTCCTCTCCTTCTCTCTCCAATCCCCCATTCCTTCCTTCTTTCATTTTGTCATTGTTAGGTTGGTAAACAATGTCTAGGAGAGATAATGTTGAAATAGAGAAATAAGTGAAAAAGTCTGTGCTCAACCACACTTGTCAATGAATAACTTATGTGCAGAGTTGTACATTACTGACAATAAGGTCCCACTGGGGGCATTTTAACAAAATCAAGGAAAAAATAATTTTTAAATAACTGTTTTTAAATGAGCCAAATTAAGCCTAATCTACTTTGCTGCATTGTTTCTGTTTGAGTATTTTCCAAAGCTGTATATTTTGAATGGTCCAGTGTTAACCATGAGGATGAGGTCTTACCCCAACATTCACAGATCTGGTGATCTCCAGTCTGTCCTTCCAAGCTCAGCTAATGTGGCTTTCTCTAGCTTTCCTCTTCCCAGTTAGAAGTAGCAACAGCCTCTGCTGTGACCTGTAGCTCTACAAGTACATCTTGGATGGCAGCAATTTTAACATGTTATTCCAGCTTCCTGTTTATGTGTCTATGAGTACCCCATAAGCAAGGATGGGTTATTGTCATTTGTTTTGTTTTGTTCTAATCCTTATAACCCTAGCACAGGCCTGGCAGAGAAAGAACATTCAGTAAAAATTGATTCAAAGAAATTTTAATCACCACAAGGCCCTCGGTTCTCAGGCTACCAGATTGTAAGCTCCATGAGGGACACAGATAGCTCAGGACTGCACCCCACTTCAACCAAAGTATTTTTATCTACTTTACATATTAGGCTTTGATGAAGGGCATCTGAAGTGTAAACATTTTTGATTTCTAATGATTTTTACAGATTGGAGTTTCTAGGATTCTATGAAAACTTCCAAGTTCTGATTTTAAGTCTCACTGAAAATAAACGTGAATCTGAGAAATAAATGCTATAAGGAAGTACAAATATCCCTACCCACTTCACCTTTCTTGAACTGCAGAGGTTTTTCCTGCTCAACGGACACTCTCTGCATGTCATATCAATGAGATGAATGGGAATTTAGAAACTTCATTTGGGTCCTTCTTGGTACTCATTAGTGGTGTGTTGTCTGGATGCCCATATCATGGTACCCTTCAGACCCAGGGAGGTCTTGTCCAGATGGCTCAGTTCTCCTTGAAAAACGCTTTAGTGCACAATTTCCTGTTGGTGGACATTCACCATTATTTGGCTGCCTAGCATCTAGCCCCACTACTTTGTTTTTTAATGACTTTATTGCAACATAATTGATAAATAAAAAAAAGGGCATGTGTTTAATGTATACAATTTGGTGAGTATTGACATGTTCATATACCCATGATATCATCACCACAATCAAAGTAATTAACATAGTCTTCATCTTCAAAAGTTTTATCAGGTCTGACCTTTTTAGTAGTAAGAATATTTAACATGGGATATACTCACATAATAAATTTTTAACTGCACAATATTATGTTATTAACTCTAGGCACTACTCTGTAGAGCAGATCTGTAGAATTTATTCATCTTACATGACTGAAATTTTACATCCATCGAACAACAATTTTCTATTTCCAGCTTCTGACAACTACCATTCTATGCTCTGCTTTCACAAGTTCCACTCTAAGTTTGACTAATCCTGTAAGTAGAATTCTACAATATTTGTCTTTCTGAGACTGGCTTATTTCATTTACCATGTCTTCCAGGTTTATCCATGTTGTTGCCAATGATAGAATTTCCTTCTTTTTAAAGGCAGAATAATATTCCATTGTATGTATATGCTACATTTTCTTTATCCATCCATCTGTTGATAACTGTTTGGGTTGTTTCCATATCTTAGCTATTGTAAATAACACTGCAATGAACATGGGAGTGCAGATATCTCTTTGAGATCCTGATTTCAATTCTTTTGGATATGTACTCAGAAGTGGAATTGCTAGATGAAACAGTAGTTCTTTTTAAAATCTTTTGATGAACCTTCGTATTGTTTCCCATAGGAGCTAAACTATTTTACATTCTCACCAGCAGTGCTGGTGAGGGTTCCAGTTTCTCCACATCCTTGCCAGCACTTGTTATCTATCTACCTATCTATCTATCTAGCTAGCTAGCTATTTATTTATTTAATTTGATAATAGCCATCTGAACTAGTGTGAAGTGATATTCCATTGTGATTTTGATTTGGATTTCCCTGATGATCAGTGATGTTGAGTACCTTCTCATATACCTGGTGGCCATTTTTACGTCTTCTTTGTAGAAATGTCTATTCAGGTCTTTTGACTATTTACTGATTGATTACTTGCTTGCTTGCTTGATGTTGAATTGTAAATAGTCTCATTTCTTATTTCCTTTCCAGATATTTCCCTTTTAGGTGTGGTCTTGATAAAAGGTAGTAGCTAGCTACTACACCAGAAGACCAAAGTGCCAGATTTCATTCTCCATTCTATGTACAATAGAACAGACATGTGACTTCCACATAACCAATCAGACACCTTCTCCCAGGGCTTTAAATCTTGAGCAAGTAATGCAAGGATTTGGGAGAGCGGGGAGTCATCTGCATTACAGGCTGCTGGAATGGCTTGGCCTGTGTAGTAGTTCAGATGCTTAACCTTCCAGGTCTCCCATGCTTCTTTCACTGTCTTCAAACCTGGTCCCACAGCCTCCTGTCAATTCTGTGAGCACCTGCTATCTATCTAATAAATTCCTTTTTTCTAAAAAAGACTTTTATTAAAATATAGCTAACATACAATATTGTTTTATTTTCAGGTATACACCATAGTTATTCCTTTTTTTTTCTAATATAGCCAGAGTTTGTTTGTGTTGATGCAATAAAAAAATCCTCATGATATTCTCTGCAAGTTCACTTTCCATCTGCCTCTCCCTCTATAGATTTTGCTGTGAAGACAGTGGTGTATGTGTCAGATGTTAAAGGGAGAGACACAGGTGAAAGAGATCTGAGGTAAACATCATTGAGTCTCATACCTCAATTTCTCTCTGAGTGCCTTTGGAATAAGAATAAACAGACATGCTTTATAAAGTAGTTAGCTTAAGCCCTGTAATTATTTTAGGCTGTGACTGGAAAATCTGGAATAGATTCCCTTTCAAGCTTTCTCTTTCAGGGCTTTCTAATGGTCCCCAATCTTCAATGTACCCAAAAGTTACTTGGATTATTGTTAAGACATAAGATTTCTGGATACCCTCTCTCCACCGTATACCTCAAGATTCTAGTTCAGTAGGAGATTCTGATAAGAGTAGTCTCAGAGCTATGCTCTGAAAAACCCTGGAAACCATCCTGAGGATAAAAACATTACATAAAAAAGGAAGAGTAGAGAAATTCAGAGAGAAACAAAGGGAGAGCCCCAATCGAGCTATTCTTGAAGCTATGAATTTAAGCAAGAGAATACATTCCTTGTATTATTTAAGCCAGAATTAAAAATTGGTTTTCTATTACTTACAATTGAAAGCAGTCTGATATAAAAATATTTTCATCTCACATATCATATGATTGAATAATCACAACCACCCCCATGAAGAAGGTTTCAGTTTTATTTCTAATTTATGGATGATGACACAGGCTAAAAAGGCTGGAATCTTTGCTTACATCAAGCATAATTTAGAGCTAGATCCGTGGAGTTAGGTCTTATTGAAGCATAGTGATCCCCTATTATGGAAAATAGGATTTTTGCTCCTATTCTTTCTGGATTTATGTTCCACTACCTTCCTGAAGTCTTTTCTGAAAATTGGGTCCACGGTGATATTCATTATGTGGCTACTAGTTACAATCAGATTCAGTGCTACAAATATAAAATTTATAATCCTTAAATAGTTTAATGTTTCAGTTTTCTCTTTTTTGCCCCAACTCTACTGTGAGCTCCTCAAAGACAAAGACCACATCTTGAATCCTCACATTCCCCTAGAAGATGCTTGATTAATAATTGCTAATTGGCTGACTGAATTAAAACACAAGGACAGGGTAAACCTAAGGGTAGAATAAACTATAGTTTATTCATAGGTATAACTGAGTTCTAGTAGTTTCTGACACATAGTTTTTCCTCAATAAATTTTTGCCAAGTGAATGAACGAATATCAATTGAGACTTTCTATTATAGTAAGACTCCATATCAATAACATTGGAGGATTGACTTTTTGATGAAACATTGAAAAACAAACAATAGGTTAACATAGAGTCTTGTCTTCAAAGAGTAATGCTTTTAAATTGATAGAAATTTGAAGATTCTCACTAGACACTGTTACCATCAGTGCTAATAGCACTAACCATGAGATGTTTATAACTCATCCTCCACATAACTTAAGATCAGTATTTCTATCTGTTGTAAAGTACAGACTAAGAACTGTAATAACTCAGTGAAAGTTAAAGCTTGCTCACATATGGCAGAAAGATAAAAAAATTCAAGGAATCCAACCACTGCTGAAAACCAGAGTGACATTCTAAATTTTGTAAATGTGCCTACCGCAACTTAACAGAATTAATAATTACAAAATCTTATATGTTGCCTATGTCATAAAAGTTAAAAAATCTGCCCTTAATTTGGCATTTCAACATGACACGATAGAGTAGACAAATATTGTTTTAGACTAGAACATCTGATTCCATTTCTTGCTCTCTTACCTGGTATAGACCTTAAGCAAGCCATGAACCTGTCTGAGACTTCTTTCCTCTTTTGTAAAATGGTGATAAAAATAAAATTCATTTCATTGAGTCATTGTGAGTGTCTAATGTAATATACATTACATTACATTATGTAATATACAATGCAAAAGTACTTTATGTAGTAAATATATCACTTAGGATAATTCATGTGGCAAGAACAGAAAATCAATTTAAAGTAGCTTAAGTACTGTAAAGAGAAGGTGTTGATTTTCATAGCTGAAAAGCCCTGAGATGGATTAGGCTCCACCTCTTTTCTCTACACACCTCTGCTCTGGTCTTCTGTTTGGGTATATTTATTATCAGGTTGGCTACATTCTTAGTGCTAAGATGGCTGCCAGAAGCATGCAGGGCAATGGACTTTCTCATTCACATCTTGGGTAGAAAGATGATTCCCATATCCTTCAAACAAAAGTTCTAAATTTTACTGTGATTGGGTCCCTTGTGAATAATGCCAGAGGTCAGGTTATCCAGATTGGCCTGGAGCAATCAGGTCTTACCTCAAGACCAAAGGATGAAGTCACTACCACTCAAAGTACCTAGTGACATTTCCAAAAGAAATTTAGAAATGGGGGTTGGGGGGGGGGAATAAATGCTGAGTGAGCACAAATCTCTATTCCATTGTATAAATGACACAGCTTTATATTCTGATGAATAGTAGTGTCAGCACAGTTTGTTATATGTCTGTGTAATTAATCTATTTTACAGTTTTGTTTTAAGTGATTTAACTAATGATAGTTCCTTCTTTACTTTTTGTTGCCACCTTTGAAATTACTGAGGTTACTCACATGATGAGAGTCATATTATACACTTGTTTTGTAATATGTAGAAAAGCTTAGAAAACTGCAAAGTACTATGAAATGGCAAATACTTTCGTTGCTATTTTGCTTGTCAGTAAGGTCCGTTGATTTTGGGGATGCTGACTAGCATCTTAGGATCGTGTAATTTTCTGAGTAGTCAAGTTCTTTGGAAATTAGATTTATTCATAAAGGATATGCTCTATAGGTTCCAAGGAAAAACTCCCCAGCCCAGCCCTTATTAGGCAATCTAGCCTCAGGCTTTTCTAAAACAGGTGGCTCCTAGTATAATAGCACCAGTCATTTTTGTAACAGCTTAATTTGTATAATGATTTACAGTTCACAAAATGTTTGAAAAGAATCTAAGAGCAATGGATGCGTGTTGAAATTTTGTTGGTTTCATACCTAGAGGGTCAGACCCCTGAATGAGTTTTATGTCTAGTGTATTGAAAACAATCATAACCCAAATTCCTAGTAGCATAATTATTTAAGATCTAAATCTTTATTTCTAAATTTCCTAAATGTTATAAGGCTTAAGACAAAAGTCTGAAGCTTTATAATCATTACATATACTTTAGCTCATTAGATTCTCGCAACCTCCTTTGAGGTAAGTAAGGGTTATTAGTTTTACTTAACAGATGAGGAAACTGAATCCCAGAAAGAGTAAAGGGATTGCTGAGGTCAAAGAGAAAGTGTCAAGTCCAGGTCTTTGGATTCCAAGTTTAATGATCTTTCTATGACAACATGGTATGTACATTTGGAAATTTATGGGAACCACTACAAAAATATCAAATTTACTTTTGACTCTAGGAAAGGACTTAAACATCTGAGTTCATAAGTGCTTAGAATCAATTAGTAAGATAGGAGTAGAATCTTCATCCTTGGGGAGTTTTACAAGGTCAGAAGAGTCTCCAGCTTAATTCAAACAGAGGCTGCAGGAAGAATTACAGGCTCATCCAACTCTTAAATTCTTGAATCCATATTTCAAGAGCATATCATCATTCCAAGAGCTTTGATTACATTGTCAAAAATGACTTACCCATATAAAAGCATCTGTTTCTGACAATTAGCATGTTTTACTAACAATTAGGTCCATATTTGAACCATGACCACAGAAGGAACTAATGTTCTCTGGCAGTCTATCTTATCCTCGGGAAAGAGAGTAATACCAAACAAATTAATAAATGTTGGCCATGTCAAAAATGAGTGATCCCCATGCAATTCCAAGAAAAAGGGCCATCCAATTTTAAATTGAGGAATTTGGTTTGCAGTTGAAGTTATCCATGTGACCACTATCAAATTATCCATTTGATAACCCTTCCTCTCTTTGAGTTAGTTTAAATCATTAGTTTTCCTACAAAGAACACATACTTGTTTTTTGTTGTGTATAGTCCTTATAACTCAAATATTTGCAGCATCCATTGCACTACAAAAACACAATACATTTAAAATAGTAATTTTGATACCCGTTTTTGTAGCATATTAGAAAACTGAATGATTTCATCATAAGCAGAGCGAAAGCAGATGCTTTTGAAGTTACTGGGGAAGATGGTAAATCGGTTCCGATATAACACAGTTATATGGGGATTATTTTTGTTGTATTAGCATAACAAAACTATTGCCAAAGTTACTGTTATCTTCAAATGAAAGATTGTGTTTGGATTTTTTGAAAAATAAGCAAGAGTAATTATTTTAACACAACAAGCACATGTTTATTTTAAAACTTAATTACTATGTTCTCATTTCATTTCATTCATTTACGTGTAGTTGGATTTGTACCAAAAAGGATATGAGGCAGAATGTTATATTTTAATTAACAAGTAAGATTTTTTTAAAAATGCACATACATAGAGTATTTCAGATCAACAAAAAAAACTCAGAATACTAGCAGCTAACTTCCCTCTCTTCTCTTTATTTATATACAACTTGGGAGTAAACTTAAGCCTCTCTACTTTTCAGTTCCCAAATGAAGTCCTGATTCAGACCGAGTTTATCTAGGCCAGTCGTAGAAATCTTTCTGAACCTGCAGAATATTTACTGCTGTTAAATGTTAGATTCTCAGGCAACAATCTTTCCAGTCCTTGGTGTTCTTTTCTTTACATTCTTACCAGGCAACATTTCTTCGCCGAGTGATTTATCCATAGTGATTTATTACGATAGACATCACGGCAGGATGACTGGTACACACCCAGGTGAATTCCTTTCATCGATTAAGGCTTGGAAGTCTTGTCATTTGGAAAAATAAGGACTTCCATTTTTATCATTACTATTGTTGTTAGATGAAGTACTGGGATCTGACAAGAAGAACGGTATTATGAATTCCTGGCTTGCTGGGCTCTACTCATAAAACTTTATTTAATATCATCTTAACACATAACAAGACCATTTCATCTGTTGTGATTCTGCAAGAACTCTAATTTCTATATTCAAATGAGTTATATTATACAAATCTCCAAAGTCATTAAATTGCTTTTCAGCATGAGAGTGAATATGGCAGAGCTAAACTAATTATACTTTTTACCCATAATGAGGATGAAAATAAGCTATTTGCTTTTGTCATCAGGTATTTATTACTTATCTTGTTCAGAATGTTAAGTACTATGAAAATAAAATTTGGCAATGATGATAGCTATCAGTTATGCTGCAGCTATTATGTCCCAGGTGCTTTCCATACATTGTCTCATTTAATCCTCCCCAAATCCCATGTCCCCATACATTCATTTGACAGAAAGTTTGTACCCTTTTACCAACCTTCCTTATTTCCCCCACTTTCCAGACCCCGACAAACACCCTTTTGCTCTTTGTATCTGAGCTCAACTCTCTTCTTCTTGGTGTCATGTTGCAATGCCAATCAGTGTTAAGGATCCCAAACAGTTGCTGCTGAGATATTTAGCACTGCA
The DNA here is from genome assembly GCF_014176215.1 of Rousettus aegyptiacus. Taxonomy (NCBI): domain Eukaryota; kingdom Metazoa; phylum Chordata; class Mammalia; order Chiroptera; family Pteropodidae; genus Rousettus; species Rousettus aegyptiacus. The sequence continues at coordinate 90,745,257 of NW_023416308.1, forward strand.
CTGCCCTCTTGTGCTTTCTACCGACTTTACAGCATCAAGGCAACTAAAATCCTTTCACTGCCTTCTTCCCATTCAATCTGTCCATCCTCCTTCAGTCAACAGTTGAGTTTGCCTGCTATATAAGTCAGTGAAGATCTGAATGGTGTGGAAATGTGCCACTGATACATGGAGCCACAAAAGACTGAGATCATAACTCTTTAAATATGTGGTATACCCGGCAGTATTTGTGTCATTTCTGGGAATATCAGTTTTATAAGACGAGGAAGGCTAGGAATGGATTCAGATCTTGATTCTTCCATTTGTTATTTATTAGTTGTGTGATCTTAGCTGAATTACTTAATAATTTTTCCTCTTTCCTCATCTGTAAAATGGGAATAAATTTTGTGCCTGTCTCATCTCTATCTCATAGAACTATCAAGAGTTCTGACACAAATTAAGAAATCAACTCTACAGCCATGCCACCCTGAACAAGCCCGATCCTGCCTGATCTTGAAAACTAAGCAGGGTCTGGCCTGGATAGTACTTGGATAGGAGACCACCTTTGAAGACCAGGTGCTAAAGGCGTAAAAAATAAAAAATAAGAGATTATAAACTGACAAGGTCCTTGCAATCTGTGAGGTCAACCAAGGGTTGCCTTGCCTAAAAAAAATTTTTTAAAAAATAAATTAATAAATATAGCTGCTCTATCAGTCAGGATTCTTTCAGTTGCATGTGATTGGAACAAAAGAGAATTTATTGTCCTGAATAATTAGATCAGACAATGCCTTCAGGCCCAATCTCTCTCTGTATAATTTCAGTTGAAATTCTAAGAATGGATACTATCTGAATAAGAATTAATAGACACTGAGCTTTTAAATATGACATGGTTTCAAACACTTCGCATGGGTTATCTTATTTAATCTTCACAACACCCACAAGGTAGGTACTATAATCATCCCATTTTACAAATGAGGAAACTAAGGCACAGAGAGGTCAATAGCTAGAAAGTGACAGAACTGGGAATTGGACCCAGCAGTCTTACTCCAAAGTTTTTGTGCTTAATCATTATAAAACTCCCTCTGAAAACAAAAGGTGAATAGGTGAAGAGTTATGAAAAGCAGAGTTTCAAATAAGAAAAAATAAAGTAGTATGAAAATTTTGACTTCTGGTGTTACTGATGAATTCAACGCAGAATTGTGGGTTAATTTACCTTTGCACCCACAGCATCTAACTAGTATACACACAGAAAGCAACTAATAAATGTTCGACAAATGAATTAAATCATCACTAGCATGTCTTTTATCCTCTTCCTTCTCCAGCATTGTGTATTTTATCTTTTTCATTTGTGAACTACCAACCTCATCTGAAAGTATTAGCCAATATTATGCACATAGTTATTTCATTTTTAAAAAATCAAGTGGACTAACAGTAAGTATCCTTATATAAAAAGATCAGAGATTTTCTAATACTGGGTGGATCCCAGGAAAACAAATATTTTCACCTCTGGCGCCCTCTTGTGCTTTGTGTGGAAAGTAATCAAGAGTGCTGATGCTTCCAGGGAACGGAATCTGGACTTATTTTCTACCTTGTACACAGACACACACTCTCACTCTCTCTCTCTCTCTCTCTCTCTCTCTCTCTCACACACACACACACACACACACACACACAACCTTACCAATTAAACTTTTTTTTTCCTTCTCTCCTTTTTACTCTAATCAGTGCTCGTGTCAAAAATTGTAAAATGTTATGTCACCTGGGTTTCCCTAGTCCCAATAGGCTGTAATTAATCTTATCAGTTTGGCTTTCCTTCAGCTTCTATTCCTAAAGACTCACACAACCTATAAAATGCATTTATGTGTTTTTGGAAGTATGCATCATGTGTTTTATCTGGCAAGATTGTTTTTATTGATATTCATTCTCTCTCTCTCTCTCTCTCTCTCTCTCCACCCCTCCCTCCCCCCTATTCTCCCATGCAGGCCGGATGTCTGAGTTCCTTGCGAAGTTACAGCTGCAGGTTCTCATAGGAAGAAAACTTATCTGCTCTACTCTCACTTTTCCTTTACTTAAAGGGGCTTTTGAGGCATTGCTGCTCGTTCTTCATATCTTGCAGAGGTTTTTGTCTATTCACTAGTGAAACAAGCCTGTTAGCTTTTCACACCTTCCCAGGACTCTTAGTGTGACCACTGGAAAGGAACAGAGGCTCAGGAAAAGAAATGCAAGTGACAGATCCCTCATTGCCTTGAATCAGGTGTCGTGCCCCAGCAACTGGATAAACAGGCTCAGATATTTCAGATTCTTAATTAGACTTAAGCCGAAACCTGTATTATATTTTCATAAAACTGAACAATTAGTGATAACATTAAAATTATTAATAATACTGACTGACTTTCATTTCGTGCTTATTAGGTACTAAATACATTGCCGAATGCCTTACATGCAGCATCTCACTTCATTTTCACAAATCCCCTATGAAGTAAGTAATGTTATAATCCTCATTTTACAGACAAGGAAACCAAGGTTTAGTGAGGTTACATGCTTTGAGTGACAACAGAGCTTTGAGAGAATCTGTCTAGTGCAGTCGTGTGAGCCAGGAGACTGCAGTTCCAATGTTGGCTCTACCACTTTCTAACTGGGTGAGTTTCAGTGAGCTGCTTAACCTCTCTGCGCCTCTGTTTCCTAACCTGTAATAATAATTCCTGCTTCCTAAGGATATTGCAGGTATTAAATAGGTCAATACGTACAAAGTGATTAATAATACTTGGCATTTATTGAGTACTATGTAAGTGCTTTAAAAAAAAATAAAGAAGGAAGTCCAGGTTGTTTCAGGTCCTTAGATCATCTCCCTAAAGTAAAGATTTTGTTTTTTCTCTTTATGGATATTATTAGAAAATGGATCTCAATATTATGTCTTGCCATGATGAATTTCTCCTTTGACCATCAGCCAAGTCATCTGAAGAGCTTTAAAAACTACTGATCCTGGTTCAGTAGGTCTAGGGCAAGGCCTAGGCATCTTTATTTTTCTGAAGTTTCAAGAGATGCTCATATTTATACAGAATTTCAAGTCTCTGCCACAGTACTTAGATGTTTATAAAGTTCTTTTCCATAATAAGATAATGTTTATTTCATGTTTACTATATGCTAGATACAAAGTGCTTTAATTTAGATCATCTCATTTAACCTTCAACAAAAACTCCATGGTTTAGGTAATTATTATTATTCATATTTTATAGATGGGAAAACCAAGGAATAGAAGTCTAAGGAATTTGCCCAAAGTCACTTAGCTAGCTGATGGCAGAGCCAGATTTTAAACCAAGTGGACTGATACATGGCCTGTACAGTTAACTACCAACTTATACTGCCTTCCTATGTAGTGTGTAATTTGAACTTTGCCATAAATCTGTGTGATATGCTGGTTTTGTTATTACCCCCAATTTATAAATGAGGACACTAAAACTGAGAACTTGACCAAATGTATACAGCTAGTCAATGTACTAGCTAGGGCTTATACCTGGATCTTATCATTTGAAATCCTATGCTCTTCTGCAAAGAACTTCAAACAACCCAGTTTGATAGTATGATAGTTATTTTATAGGGTCTTTTATATGCATTACTTCCTCCTCTTTCCTGCAGTGACTGCTTTGGTCTATGCCTTTATCTGATAGGTTACTCTGGCAAGAATTTCAACCAAAAGCCTTCTTTTATCTTTATCCCTTCTCTGCATATTACTTCCAGCTTCATCTTTATCTACTAAATGTAGAGCTCATCAAGCAACCCTTTTGCATAAAACTTGACTAATATTTGTCCCATTTGCCCTCTGTAGTAGGTTAAATAGTGTCCCCCAAAATGATATGTATACCACCTAATCCCAAGAATTTGTTAATGTGACCTTGTTTGTAAAAAGGATCTTTACAGATGTAATTAAGCTAAGAATTTTCAGATGAGATCATCCTGGATTATCTGGTTGGGCCCTAAATCCAATGACAAGTATCCTTATAAGAGATAGAAGAGGAGACACACAGCCTAGCCCATGGAAAGACAGAGGAAGAGATTAGAGTTTTACAGGCACAAACCAAGGAATGCCTGGAGCCACCAGAATCTGGGAAAAGTAAGAAAAAATCTTCCCTAGAGCTTCTAGAGAGAAGATGGCCCTGTTGACACTTTGATTTCAGACTTCTGGCATCTAGAATTGTGAGAGAATTTCTGTTGTTGTGAAACACCGAGTTTGTGGTAATTTGTTACGGCAGCGCTAACACATCAATACACCATTTCTTCACCTCTTCTTAACTTTCAAGGCTCATGACATCTGTGGCTTACCTGGTCATTTGGCCCTATGTCTCAAATAAACCCTTTGCCCCGTCTAGTGCTTCTTCACCTCATGGGACCTTCGGGTTCTTTATGTGCCTTTCCTCATGTTGCTTTTTCTTTATCAGAAGGAAGACATGCTATTTCAAAAGAATTCCCACTCAAAAAGGAACTGTCTTTGAGGTGGGGCGATTTGGGAAAGAGATGAACTCTGTAATGACTTGGGGTGGTGTGGGCAGGACACCTTTTGCCCATGAGTCCCCTGTCAGATTTTCTCCCTTTTGTTTCCTTTACCCCTCCCTATGTTGTCTATATTAAAGAATATGTCTGAGACTTACTACTTGCACGAGTCATGGCATCATCAGTAAAGAATGTTTGACCTCTTACTTTGCTGGGTCTTATATATAAGGTACAGAGAAATCCATCCATGAAAAAAATTTTCTTGAGCACCTACCAAGTGCTAAGCACTGTCCCTCCCTGCCCCGTCCCCCAGAGCTGGGGTTACAGTGGTGAGATTGATGTGGTGCCCTGCCTCCCAGGACAGCGTCTTCTTGGGTTGATTAATACTGTGCTTTGGACCACTAGGATGCCCAGAGGGAAGGGAGTGAGCAGTGTGCAAATATATAGGGACAGTGACACCCAACATAGGCAAGAAATAGGTTTGTTTTGTTCCGTTTTGGGATAGTCGGATGGGAAAGTTTAAGTTTTTGACATGGTGAATTTAGGATGATGGTCAATACACTATTGAAACTGCAGCTTTTAGAAAGGGATCAGCGAAGGTCAAGTCGGTCGGCCGAGGCCTTGGATATGGGTGAGCTCGGCTCAGGTGATGACGAATAACGCTGGGAATAAGGGTCCTGGAGGTCCGAACGTCGTAACTCGCTGGGTGTTACCCACACGCTCTCCTTCGCTCTCGACCAGGGCCCCAGCTCCCACGACTTGTGCGTGCTTCCCTGGGCCCCGCCCATGTGGGCGGGGCCAGGCCTTTGAGCAGCACAGTCACCAGGAAGACGAAGTGGAAGTCGGCCAGGCACCCTCCAACCGGGGTAGGGCGTCAGCCGAACCGGCTGTTGGGACGAGGGATTCCTGGGAAGCGGGTCTCCCCTGATGCCCAGGTACGCTGCGCTGAGCGCGGCAGCAGTGGCGGCGCTGGTGGCTGCCCTGCTCCTGCTATGGCTTGAGGATGTGGGGCCAGAGGGTGGCTCCAGGTAACTCCTCCTCGTGGGGGACCAAGATGGGCCCCCGCACCCTGTGGGCGGGGGAGGGAGGGATCGAAACCACGGGTACCGTGAGTGAACGAGGCCCTTTGGTGCCAGCGGTTTGTGTCCCCTTCCGAGGTGTGGGTTATCTCAAGTCCTGGGGTTGGCACCCTGCCTTGCAGGTGACTCAGCGCTTTCACCTGGGACTCGACTGCGGAGAATAACAATATCTTTCCCCAGAACGAATAAACAATCCTCGTTACCCACTGTAAGCCAGGCCACCCCTTAAACATCCAAAGATCTATACCTGTTGATGTTATTTCCATAGCATGACCGAGATGGAGGCGCTGCCAAAGCTTCGGGAAGACTTCAGGATGCAAAATAAATCCGTCTTTATTCTGGGCGCCAGCGGGGAAACTGGCAGAGTACTTTTAAAAGAAATCCTGGAACAGGGTCTATTTTCCAAAGTCACAGTCATTGGCCGGAGGAAGCTGACCTTCAATGAGGAAGCTTATAAAAACGTGGTGGGTATATGAGCTGAAACTCAAAATGTACCTGCGGGGTGAACATATTTCAAGCTTAAAGGGAGAACATTGCCTGGCCAGTGCAGGCAGGGAGAGGTTATCAGTGTATGACCAAGACTGGAAGCTGGAGTCCTGGATTGTAGGCCCAGGTCCACCTCTTCTTACTGTGTAGCGTTGGGCAGGATTCTTCTTTCAGTAAAGGGACCTATAAGGCTGGGGTTAGGTTGTAATGAAAGCTGAGGAGACAGAACAACACCGTTTTCAGGGTCATTCAAGCCGAGTTCTAACGACAGAGCACTTTGCTTGTTTTGTCTCCCTGTCCACTGCACACGAATGCTAGTAAATCAAAATGCTTTACAGAGCAGGAAAGGTCTGTGGCTGTGAAAGTGGTGTTATTCACTTATAAGAAGCTGCCCTGCCTCACTTGTTAGGATTTCAGCCTTGTGTCTGTAAGTGGAATATTCCCCTGACTGTCACACGTTCATAGTTACCAAACCATACACCAGGCTTCAGTCTGGAGTAAATCCCCTAAATAAGTCTGAGCTTCCTATAGATAGATTCCTTCCTTGCATTTAAACCAAGTTCGTGAACTTCAGTAAGTTAAACTGCAATATAATCCTGTGGACCCCAAAATTATTGAACTTGATCCCACAGGTTTTAGAGGTGGAACACTCCTGATAACAAATAGTCTAACAAATAAATGTTCTTGAATCCTGCAGATCCATGTTCAGGTAATTTTGCATATGTCTTTGGTTTATCAGGACTTCTCTGTTTAAATGGACATCTTTGCTCACACTTGGGAGTAACATGTGGTCTTCATAGCCTGGCTTCATGGGGTGTGTCAGATACTTTTGGTAACCAAAAACTGATACCAAGTTCTGTGCTTTGATAGTTGAGTTTTGGTGGCCCATCTTTTGGTCAGGCACGTTATGCAAACATTTTTCTTCAGCCTTGTGTACAGTGCCAGGAAAATTCTTTGGAAAGAGTTGATGGCAAGGAAGGAAAGCAACATTTTATTTGAACTCCTACGTAATGGGAACTTCTCAAACTTTCTTTTTTAGGTTTGACAATAAACTTTTGAAGTTAGATAGAGATTCTTACATTTCAGTTAGCGTGAGAATTACCAAGGGTGCTTTTTAAAAGTGCAGTTTCTGACTCACAAGTATTGGTGTGAGGCCTAAGAATGTCCTTTTATCGAGCACACACTAGCTGATTTTAATACAGGTGCTTCATGGATGGGACTGAAGGAAAGATTATCGTTCACCTTTTCCTGCTGAAAAACTGAGGCATAACGTAATAACTTGGCCAAAATTCTATGTCTAGGAATTAGTGGGCCCAAGACTCAAACCTAGGTCCTGGAGATTCCAAACACTGTTCCCTGCCCCCACATTACACCTCATTGGTATCCCTCTTGTTAATATAAAGACAAGTCTTTTATTTTTACAGAGAGAAAATTATAATTGAACCTGACTTTAGAGATCTGGATCACCCCTAGTCCAGTTATGTGTACTGTGGCCATATGAGTGCATTGTTGATTTTGAATTCAGATTAATTGCTTTTTGGTGGGAGGAAATGAGCTTACAAAATTTGATGTTAAGCGGGCAGGCGGACTCTTTAGTAATGTCCTGTAATTCTTTAAATCTGGAGGGGTATTTCTGTCTTTTTAAAAAATAACATCAGGTTAAATACAGCTATGCCTTTGTCGTCTAGAATCAAGAAGTGGTGGACTTTGAAAAGTTGGACGACTATGTTTCTGCCTTTAAAGATCATGATGTTGGATTCTGTTGCCTGGGTACCACCAGAGGAAAAGCCGGGGCGGTAAGGAAAAAATGTACCTTGTTCCCTTTGCATGGGCCAGTCAGATTCCTTTCTTGTTCACTCTTATTCTTTACATTTGCAGCACTTAAATCTAAATAAGCTCATTATTTAAAATTTCATATGTTGCCCTAGCTTTTGCTGCACTTTGAATAGTGTTGATAAGTTCATCTTTCTTTCAGAGTAATATTTGAGTTTAAGCCTGTGTGTTGGAGACATCATACATTTTCACATGATTTTGTCTCTTGCAAATATCGCTGTCCCTACATCCCTGGCTAAGGCAAACTATTACGTCTGAGTAAAAGCAACTGGCTCATGCTGTTAGCAGTAGGCTTTTTCTTTTTTCTTTATAAATCTTTTATACTTAAAGCATTCTCTCTCACTTGAATGATTTGCTTCAACCTGTTTTCATGCCAAGCTTTAAACTTCTGGGATAGAATATGATAGAGGCATGACTCAGCTAGCTTCCAGCAATGACTCAGCTTCCAGTGGTGATTCAGCCTTAACTAACGCAGAACTGTTTTATTTTCCTTTTAATGGTGCGCTCAAATTGTGTCAACTCCTTCCCAGAAGTCATAGTTAGTACGTAGTTAGAAGTCATAGCCTACTACGTAGAACTTGGGCAAGTGTTAACATATCTTATTTCATTTATACCTTGACTATACTTTATCATCCTTCTAGCAGAATTTACTTGCTGGAGCTGAACCTGTCTATTAAATATGCAGGACCACGATGCTGCCATGGGGGCTTACCATAAGTTTATAAACAGGCCCGTGCATCACAATCATAAGGACAGCACATGGTTAATGATTATTGGTGTATACCAACCAAGGAGTTAGGTTCAGATGCATTTCTCTGGGTCTCCTGGTGATCCGAAGAATAATTCTGTTTGTTTGTTTGTTTTCAAAGAATAATTCTATTTATGCTTTCAGTCGTTATTTATTTCCAAAGTGCCACTTTGGAACACAGCTGGGTTTCTAAGCTCTGTGCTGAGAAGTGTGGATTGTAGAGAAGTTTGGCTTTGCCAGGATTTGTCACATTCTCTCTCCTAGAAAAGGTCATGTTCTTGCTCAGCAGCTAATGCAGTCTTTTCTGTCTTAGGGACAGTCATAAGCAGTGTGTTCTCTAAAAGCATTGAAAAAGTTTTGTTCTATCTGAAGTGCCACCCTGATTTGGGTGAGGTGACTCAGCATAATAAAAAAACCATTGCACTGAGCTTAGAGAGTTGATTTCCATGACTTAAAGCAAATCTCAGAGGGCGCTCCAGGGAAAAGTCTAAATTGCTTTGCTGTATTTGAATTGTGCAGTGCAGTTTTAATCATTGACATTGGGTGTCTTTCCTGCCCAGAATATTTTTTTAGATGGAGTTGGTTCCCCACCCCTCAGGATACTCGATACCTTATGTTCTCCAAAATCAATTTGAAAAGATAAACCTTAGTTAAAGAGTAAGCAAGAGAAAAGACTACTAAGCCATGTATAACCTCAGAAATGAGTTAGGGTTTAAATGGTTTAAGATGATAGTGACAGAAAGTAAGCCAATATTTTCTCCAGAAAGTCTGTATGTAATTTAATGAAAATTAAATCCAATTTAATAAAATTTAAATCTAATATAGAGTGGATGCAATATAAATGTTGTAGGTTGTGATAACTCTAGGCAATGTGAAAGAGGTGAGCGTTCACTAGTGGCTAGGTGATAGGAGGAGGGGTTGCGGATTTCCAGGCTCACCCCACCTGGTATCCTGGGTCAACAGCCCACTCAGTGGAAAAAGGAGTTCATCAGATGGATGAACTGCAAAGCTGGTGACAAGCCAAGTGTCATTCTGTAGCCATTTTTGTAACTGGAATGCTCCACATTTTTTGCTTTAGAAACCTGAGTTTCTGGTAGAGAAACTTCAAGAAATTTAGGACTTCCATCTCAGTGTTGAAATTCTCTAGCTGGCTTATTTCTCTGTGATCTTAAGTGTATTAGTTTTGAAGACTGTTATAAGAAAGTTCCATAACTAGTATGGCTGAAACAATAGAAATTTACTATCTCATAGTTCTGGAGGCTAGAAGTACAAGATCAAAGTGTCATCAGGATTGTTTCTTTCTGAGGGCTGTGAGGGAAAGACCTTCCAGGCTTCTCTCCTTGATTGGTAGATGGCAGCCCTCTTTCTGAATCTCTTCATATGGCCTTTTTCCTATGGCTCTGTCCAAATTTCTCCTTTTTATAATGACACTAGTCAAATTAGATTAAGAACCATCCTAGACAGCATGACCTCATGTTAACTAATTATAACTGCAGTGACTCTATTTCCAAATAAAGTTACATTCTGAGGTTAGGATTTTAACTATGAATTTTTGGGGAAAACACTGAAACCCATACAATTCAGTCTACCCAGATTTCTGTTGAAAATGGTGCTAGGGAAAGGTCTGTGAGCTCTCTTCAGCTGTTCAGAAAACCATTTTCTTTAGCAAAAGGAAGATGCTAATCTTCCTTTTCACATTCACAAGCCACAGTTGTCTAATTAATGCAGTGGCTTCCTGACTTGGCCCTAATCCAGATCTACTGGATCAGAATCTCTAAGGTTGGAAACTTGGAAACTATTTTTAGCAGGCTCCTTGGGAGATTCTGATGCAGCCAGCCCTCCTCTCCTTGTTGGACCTACTGTCAGGAGGCACTGGAATATATTAATGCTCTTCACCTGCTGGTTTTCAAGGTACTGTAGTCCCAGGTGGCCTTCACCTTGTTTTAGTAACTTGTATGCTAGTGAAGTTTGAAATACCCTTTGAAAACCAAATCCACATTGAACTTGGGTGAAGAGTAAAACCCTTCAGATTCCATTAAGAATAGTGCTTTCCCCTTACTTGTATTAAGAGAAGGATTTCATTTAGGTAGTTTGAGGTGGTATGATGTGGTTTCACCTCTTCATTTCTCTCTTCCTCTAGCTGGCATAGGCTCTAGCAGTCCAGGTTCTTCGATTCTATTTAATGGATGATTCATTAATGTGATTAATGCAGCCATTGCAACATTTATTAGGCATCATTAAAATCACATGGCTTCTGATTCCAATGATATACCCTTGTAATCCAGGGGCTTGCAAACTACAAACTGGGCCAGATACATCCTCCCTGTTTTTGTACAGCCCTTGAGCTAAGAATGTTTTTATACGTTTAAATGGTTAAAAAAATTCAAAAGATGAATATTATGTCTTGACGTGAAAATATAAGAAATTCACATTTTAATACCCATAGCTTTATTTGAACATAGTTATTCCCATTACTTTATGTATGATCTGTGGCTGCTTTTGTGCTCTGATATCAGAGCTGCGTAATTGCAACAGAGGCCTGAAAATATTTGCTATCTCATCCTTTACAAGAAGTTTGCTGACCCCTCTTGTAATCTCTGCTGTTTGATTCGATGTCTAGTGAGGGGGTGGTTGTGAAGTGAAGAGGTCTTAGATGATTTAAGGGACCCAACTCATAGCCTCTGTTTGGATACCAGGTAGCTGCGGGATACCAGGTATGCAAGTTAGTTCCTGTGGTTCACTGCATCCTTGTTTGTACTGACAAGGATGTGACCACTGAGGCCCTTTTGGCCTGTGGCTTACTTTGATTTTCACGACACAGAAAAGAATAACCCCAAAGGAAAAATTTTATGAGAACGTAGAGATCGATTCAGGAATCCACAGTATCTGTTTGATTTTATTTTTCTATCCAGAGCTCTTCCTCTAACCAAGATCTTATTTCCACTGATGTACATCAAATACAGAGATGCCTTCCAGTATACAAACAACTGAGGTGTCAGATTATACCATTTGTTGTTTGTCAGCATCTCTGTTTTCTGGTCTATTTTATGCAGTTGGAGTGAAGGAGCATCTGAAACAGAAATATAGCTAAGTGAGACCCTTTACAGAATGATAGATCCTCCCTTCTTGGAAAAGGATCCTCTGATGGATCATTCCTGATAGATCACTCTTTAGGCTGATCCAGAACTAAAGCCAGATAAATTAGGGTCTCAGTTTAATCAAGCTCACTTGTCATATCATTCCGTGCTGAAATACCTGTTAGGATGAATTGTTTTCAAGCCAGGATGTTCCCGGTTCTCAGGCATTGGTGAAGAAGATTAGAAGAAATACTTAGTAGCTTTGGATTTTAAGAATACTTGAAATAAAAGTAATTGGAGAATTAGGCTTCCTAAGTGTTTGTGAAGCCTGTGAGGATATCTCTGCTGAGTCATATTACATTGTGCTTTTTCTTTCAAGTGGGTGCTGGGAAAGGAAATTCATAGTGGGAACTAATCTAATCAATTCCTTTTTCTACAAGAAACTCTGGTTCCTAGGACACACCAAATGTGGAATCCTAAAAACACAATACATAACTGATTTAATATACTCAGAAGTCTTTTCTCCTGCCATATGGTTTGGGAAACTAAATATGATTTTCCTAAATATTGGTTTCTAGGACATGAAGCAGCTTGTTTTCTTCTTTCTTTCTTTCTTTCTTTCTTTCTTTTTTTTAATTTGAGCTGTTAGAGAACAAGAAAAGGTGCTAGACAATTTTAAGAATAGCTCCCTTCTATCTATAAATGGAATCTTCCTCACTGAAGAAAATTGGTGTGTATTGATATCTCTGAGTCAGTCACCAGGATCTGCGTTTAACTTTGGTTTCTAAGTCCTTGAAAGCCGTTGACCCCCTTTGCTTTTGAGTTTCATTCACCAGCTAAAAGGCCAAGCATCAGGGTAGGGAGAGTGAAATTCAAAATTTGTGGGCTTGGAAAAATGTGTATTTATAATCAGCTTGAGGGCTCAGAGGATTTGTGAAATCGGTTTGGATTAACAGCCATTGATTGCTCATAAAACAATATTTAGCTTTGTCTGGAGTACAGCGATGGAGAAAGGTATGGGCACCTTGTCAACAGGGCCCATTGAGCCAGGATGATGGGTTAAGCGTGGGGGCCTGTGCAGCAGCGTGGGTGCTCCACCTTCAAGGAGCAGTTGTCAGTTATTAGTGAGGTGGGTGAAAGGAAGGACGCCAGCGTCTGATGGCTGGGGTGGTATTGATGTGCCTTAGCTGACTAATCAGATTGAAAAAGTCCCATGGTATTTATGTCACTTTAATTTTCATCAAACAATTGGAGCCGACAGCACTCTATTAAGGAAAGGCTGATCCAGAACTAAAGCCAGATAAATTAAGGTCTCAGTTTAATCAAATTATCCTTTTACTGGCCCTGGATTAAGTGAGGGAGACAGCGTCGGTCTAGAGACTTGTGATTGGTTGACTCTTTCCCTTATTTTTAAAGAAGCTGATGAAAGAAAAAGCATTTTAACAGAGACAACTATAATGCACTTTCCAAGAAATGATCAAACTACAGCAATAATGAAAAGGAATTCCACCTAGTCAGCTGTGTAATTTTATTATCAATAATGAACCTGTTATTAAAATCAGAATTCTGGTGAATTGGAGTGAGGGGAAGAAATAGAAGAAAAATTGAGTGTTTTTCTGTGTAGTTTTAGATTGTTTTCCTTGGCACACTTTCAGCACATGTAAAATCTCACTTCGGAGAATGGCTCTGAGAATCACATCCCTCTCTCAGGACGTGCTGAGAATTAAAATTGGTTTGCTTCACACCAATTTAAAAAGAGCAACAACGTACGTTTGAATCAGTGTGTAGGACAGGTTGGCAAGTCAGTTATTAGGATAGAATGTCCAAGTACACAACACGAAAGAAGATGGTGTTGATTTATTTGTTAAGAGTTAGATTTATATTCTCTAAAGTAAGGCAGAAAAATAACACTGCCTTGCGGGTAGTGGATATAGTTGTACTTTGAGTGATGAGAAGGGACGAGAGAGGCTTTGGAGGTAATTGTAATGTTCTGTTTCTTGATTTTGGAGCTGGTTGCAGAGGATGTTCAGTTTATGAAAATTCACTAAGCGCTATACTTAGAATGCATTTTCTTTTATGATCTACTATAATACAAAGTTAAAAACATTTGCTTGGGGCCGTTGTCTTAAAATTGAATTCCATATTTTCTATTGCTAGGGACAATGTGAGAAAAGAAGGAACATGGGGGCAGTGGAAAGCACTGCTCAGAGTCAAGGGTTTATACCCCGCCTCCCCCCGCCCCCACTACCACGTATTAGCCAGTGAGTCACCACACACCGGGCCTTGGACCTTGTTTTCACATCACAACAGTGAGGGAGTTGGACACAACAGTTCCCGAGGTGCCTTCTAACATCCTAAGGAAGATACGCATCTCCATACGAAATAAAACATTTAGGATCAATAACTACCATAGGCAAGTTTTTAATGAAAAAAATCACTGGGGCAGTAAAGCAATCTTCAGATTTGGAATCCTCATTATAGAAAACCTCATTTAATTAATTGTAGGTACCTAGGAAGTTCAGTTTCAGTAGATTTTAGACTTTTCTCTTCAGCTGTCTTGAGCTGGAGCCATGCCAGCATTTGTGGGCGCCCCAAGGAGTATCACTACAGGGAATTACCTTTCCTGGGGAGCAGGTACCCGTGTCCTTCAGTGAGGCCCAGGAATGAGCCGCGTCCTGTTGTCGGCACCATCCTCTTCTTTCCTCCTTTAATCGCCACTGAGTTCTTTCCTTTTCTAATTGGATTCGCATCTTCTCCGCTTTCATTGGACTTTCATTCACCCATTCAAATATTTTTGGAGCGCCTACCACGTGCTGGGCATGGCACTGATGCTGAGGTGTTAATTAAGAAGAAAGACCCAAGCACTAGCTTCACCAGATTAAATCCTAACTTGGGATCCCCAAATGGTCTGGATTATACACCTGTCAGTAAGAAAGAGCGAGGTTTCACTCTTTGCTATGTAAAGTATGTTGTAAAACATACACAAAAATTGGAAATTAATAGACCGTTCTCATACTGCTTGGGTAGGCCTCTCAGCCCTGCTTTAAGGCCTTACCATGTTGCAGTCAACACACCAAAAAATGAAGAAAACATAGGGCTGTAAGGTGTAAGGTTATTAAAAGACAAAGAAATGTATGACTAAAAGCAGTTTCTCAACTTGATCTTAACTGTTCCTTTTGCTCCTTGCCGATTGGTTTGGTTTATGTGTTTAAATTATTTTCCTTATTTTTTTGCTTGTTTTTTAATTTTTGTTTAATTTTTTTAAATGAGAAAAAAAATACCAGTTTATCCATTGTCTGTTTTTTTTTTTTAATTGTGGTCTGGCCTTGCTGATAAAGCCAGGATGTCTATCCTGAGGATCACACTTGGAGCCTTTCCCAGGGTCTAAGCCTGACATTCACGTATTGCTTCGATGCATTTTATTTAGACCCCATTCCCCTCTAGGCCTCCTAGCCTGCCACCCAAGCCGAGTAGTAATTTTTAAGATAAATTTTTAAGTCACATCTTTTTCCCCCTCAGGAGGGATTTGTTCGTGTTGATCGAGATTATGTCCTGAAATCTGCAGAGCTGGCAAAAGCTGGAGGGTGCAAACATTTCAACTTGATGTCCACCAAAGGAGCTGATAAGTCAAGCAAATTTTTATATCTGCAAGTTAAGGTTTGTGCATTTTTCTGTCTTTCATATACTTCAGCGAAGCCTGGCTAATTGGCAATACTAAATAGTATAAAATGCTAAATGATACAAGATGCATTAAATGCATGGTATACATTTTTATAGCTATAGGGACTGTTTTGCAGGGATATATATAGTAAACAGGAGTGACTTGATAATTTCCTATGTCTTTCCCCCTGTTGATTACCTAGTAATCAAGAAATGAGACATGGCAGCTCTTGAATATCAGTATGAATTCTTAACATTAGAAGTAATTTTGAGGCAGTGATTGTTAAACTTTTCCAGAGTAGATGATATTTTATTATTGGATATGGTTCCTGCCCTGAGGAAATTTATAATATGTTTGTTGTGAAGGATCCCTAAGTTTGTTGATTTGCTAGAGCAAAGTCAGTAAAGGGAAGAATTACATGGGGGAGAAGTCTGGAGGGAACTAGGTACAAGCTTCTAAGAGTCCTCCCCCAGTGGAGTAGTTGCATATACTTAATTTCTCCAGTAGTGAGTATTGTCTACCAGAGAAATTGGCCTGAGTTCAGGAGTCCAGGGTTTTTATGAGGATTAGTCACGTAGGCACCTTCAGCTTAGAAAAAATTACTTCCAGAAGGAAAGCAAGTGTTCAGCATAAACCACACTGTTTGTACAAATAGTAAATTACCTGTACAAATACAGAAAACTACCTTATCAGGTAATGATGGGAACACTCCTGAAGTCCAAGTTCCCAAGCCAAAGGCCAACCTTGCAAGCAGACTTTTCTAAAAATAACCATCTCAGCCCGCTTATGCACACTGCTCATAGAGACAGAACACATCTTTGTAAAAAGCGAACCAAGAAACCTGTCTGCATAAAAACTTACATGTAAATGTTCATAGAAGCATTATTCATAATAGTCAGTGAAAACAACCCAGATCTTCATCAGCTGATGAATGGATGGATAAAATGTAGTATATACTTACAAAATATATTATTCAGCTATAAAAATGATACATGCTACAACACGGGTGAACCTTGAAAACATTATGTAAGTGAGAGGCCAGTAACAAAAGGCCACAACGTGTATGATTCCATTTATATGAAATGGTCAGAATCGGCAAATATATAGAGACAGAAAGATTAGTAGTTGGCTAAGGCTTAGATGGAGAGCATGGGAATGAGTGCTAATTGGTACTGGGTTTCTTTTAGGGGTGATTAAATATTCTAAATTTAGATTGTGATGAAGGTGGCACAACTCTGTGAATATAATAAAAAACATAAAAAAAAATTTTTTAAGCCACCTAAGATTGAACGATGTGACAGATTAAGTGACAAATGAATGGTTTGAAGAGGCCAAGAAGGGAGAGCATGCTGCTCAGTTAAGAGGTCTTTAGACACACCTGCCACCTGAGCTTCTCTGGCACTGCTGTTTATAGTGATGCCTGGCATGAAATTTTGCGGTTTATTTAATCAATTTAATTTAAAGCATCATCTCGACATAATCTTACTGTCTCTTAAGATTCAGTGGGAGTCGTTAGGAAATGAGTAATATAGAGGGTCTGTGGATCTGTCTTCTGACTCACTGGAACTACCAGAAAACCAAAGGTTAATGCTTTCCAGCCTGTAACATTAATTCTGGACTAATGCGAGGTTATTCTTTTATGGTTAAATTTCTAACTTGTTACTGTCTCTGGATCTGTTTTAATATTGGTCAAATGAGAGGCTAGGTGACTATACAGACATTCACTTATTTCTTTTTTAACTCTACTACAAGTCAGCATTAAATGATCTCTTCCTTAATTTCTCAGATTCTTTGGAACCTAAAAATCTAGAGAAAGATATTTATAAGTATAGCTGACCCTTGCACAATGTGAGGGTTAGGGGCACTGACCCTCCCATATAGTCAAAAATCTGTGTGTAACTACAACTGGCCCTCCACATACTCTGATTCCCAGCCTTGGAGTGACCGTTGAAAAATGCAAGTTTGAACTATTCAGGTCAATTGAAAAATCCACATGAGTGGACCCATGCAGTTCAAACCCATGTTGTTCAAGGGTCAGTTGTATTGAGACCCTCAGAAGCAGATTATCTTCAAAACCCCAAGCTATTTTTTCTTAAGCATTATGGCAAGTTGGTCTTGATTAAATACTAAAAATGTATTTGTTTGCTTGTTTGTTCGTTTGTTTGTTTTTAAACAGGGAGAAATAGAAGATAGGGTGGAAGAATTAAAATTTGATCGTTATTCCATATTTAGGCCTGGGTGAGTATTCATACTGCCTGAGAGTACACCATTATTGATTATTACCTAGATGGTAGTTTTTCATTTGAAGAAGCCGACAGCTAAGATATCTAAGATAGGAAAGAAGGTGGCTGGAGGTGGATTATTCTCTGAGGAACCCATATTTTGGCTTTGAAGGAAGGGGTAAACAGTGGTGCCAGGTTCAGAGAGTATGGAATTTCCTGTGTAGCTTTTGCTGCCGCCTTTTTAAAAATCCACTTCATGCACCAAATAATACCTTTTACCCCCTGTATTAGTCTGTTCAGGTTGCCATAACAGAATAACATCACACACCAGGTAGTTTAAACAAATTATCTTCTTACAGTTCTGAAAACTGGAAATCCAAGATCAGGGTGCCATCAGGGTTAGTGTCTGGTGAGGTTTCTCTTCCTGGCTTCTATGTGGGCCCCTTTCCTCTGTGTCCACATATGATCTTTCCTCTGTATGCGTATATACAGAGAGATCTCTGATATCTCTTCTTCATCTTTAAGCACACCAGTCCCATCAGATTAGGGTCCCACCCTTCTGACCTAAATTATTCTTAATCAACTTCCAAAAGGCACTGTGTTCATACACATTCACACTGAGGGTAGGGGCTTCAATGTGAATTTCAGGGAGAGACAGTTTAGTCCATCACACCCTCTATGGTCTGAATGCAACTTACCATCTCTTCCTTTGCTTTTTTTTTCCTCCTTAGAGTTCTGTTATGTGATAGGAAAGAATTTCGCCCAGGTGAATGGTTGGTTAGGAAATTCTTTGGCTCCTTACCAGTGTCTTGGGCCAGTAATCAGTCTGTGCCAGTGGTGACTGTGGTTAGAGCGATGTTGAACAATGCAGTGAGACCGAGTGACAAGAAGAAGGAACTGCTGGAAAACGACCTCATCCATGACCTGGGGAAAGCCAATGGCTCTCACAAGCCATGACCACCCCAGGATTCTAACCCAAGTCAGCTTGATCTTACAGTTTGTATTTTTTACCACTCTGCAAGATTGTCCATTATCTGTATAATTCCAGGAAGTTCTGGTTAATTTTTGTTGGGTCAGTACAGGCTGTAGATGAATAAAATCGAAATATTTGGGTTTCCCCTTTGGTTCAGGATCCCTATAATGACTAACCACAAAATGTTTACATAGCCAATAGAAGTGCATCTCAAAGTGCTGCATTTTAAAAATTATGGAAATGGAAAGGAAGATACAGAAGGAAGGGCCGAAGTCAAGAAAAGTACACAGTGCTAATTTCCATCATTGCTATGGCCATGCCATCCTGAACACGCCCTACCTTGTCTGATCTCGGAAGCTAAGCAGGGTTGGGCCTGGATAGTACTTGGATGGGAGACCACCTAGGAAGACCAGGTGTTATGGGTGTTAAAATAAAATAAACTAAAATAAAGGATTGTAAGCTGACAAGGTCCTTGCAATCTGTAAGTCAAACAAGGGTTGCCTCGCCTATAAAATAAATAAATACAAAAAATGATAATAATTTCCATCATTGAACAAAGGATGGTGGTGAAACTTAACTTTGGTGCTGGGAGAAGTACAGTGATTTGGGTGATTCAGTTAATTTTTACAGGGTCTACAGTACGCCAAGTACATTTCAAGTTTCCAAGGACACTGGAGGATACAGGCCAGTGGGCTTTCGGAAGGAGATGGAACATCTTCCTCCTGCCAGGTAGGGTTCTTTTGGGACTTGACTCTGAAGAGCCTGTGTGTTTAGGTGATAAGAAGCATGGGCTCCAAGAAGTGAGGCCTGAAGTAAAGGGATCCCATGAGGCTATCCTGAGGCCTGTGGCCTCTAAAAGCAGATAAACCCAATGGCCAATTTTAAGCAAGTCTCTGTATGTTCTTTCCTTATGCACAAACCTGTCAGGTCTTGTGGAACATTCCATTTTGGTCTCAGTAGTGAATGGGATGATGGGAGAGGGTCTGTGTTCATCTTTAGAGCAGAGAAAAAAGCAACTCCCTCCCAAGTCCGGTGCTGTAGTGAGACAAACTTCAAGGAGTAAGATTCTGGCCCAATCATCTGGGTATTTATTTACATTTTTTCTTTTACTGTTAACATTGAATGATTGGGTGTCAGTAAGGGAGTTAGCAGGTTTCCTTTCAAATGTTATAGACAGGGAGAAGAGAGTTTATTTTGGAAGGATGAAGAAAAATGTTGGATAGGCCCAGCTAATGAAAAGCCTTGAATTCATTCATTCAGCTTATTAAATACCTCCTAGGAGCCTCTGGGCACATAGGCAGTGGGGATACGTCAGTAAACAGTAAGTCTAACCCAGAAGAGCCAGCAGATATTCTGGCAGTGTCCTACAATGTAAGGGGGCTTCAAATCTAATAGCCGATAGATTCTGTCCTCTTGAAGTTTACAGATAAGAGAGAAGACTACACTGAGAAGAGTTTAGTAATAATACAAGGCATAATTTATTGATTACCTATTATGAGTTAGGCCATGTATTATGTGCCAGAAAGAGACATGGCCCTTACCCACATAGCACAATGTTATAGGTAAGACCAAATAAAACAAAACAAAACAAAGCAAAACAAAAACAAATGGTAGGTGCTAAGAAAGAAACTAACGGGGGCTGCTGGAATGACAGTGGAACCTACTTTAGAAATGGTGGTCTAAGGAACTTTCTGGCTGAAACAAAAAGTACCTACCCACTTGTAGAGCATTTTTAGCAAAGGCCTCAAGGTGGGAAAATGATGAGTCGAAATAAAAGTCTTTGGGGGGGAGCGGGGAGGGCCAGGGTGACGAGTTAAGTTGAGGTGGGACATTAGGCAGGATTATGTAGAGCCTGGTGGGCCTTGGTAGTCAATTTTATTTTATTTTATTGCCAGGAGATGGGCTAGCTCTGGGATT
The DNA here is from genome assembly GCF_014176215.1 of Rousettus aegyptiacus. Lineage (NCBI taxonomy): Eukaryota > Metazoa > Chordata > Mammalia > Chiroptera > Pteropodidae > Rousettus > Rousettus aegyptiacus. Next base: position 90,765,717 of record NW_023416308.1, read on the forward strand.
AGAGTTAGGGAAATTATCTACTGAAATTACTGCTGCCTGCTTCCACATAACAAAGCAATGGTTTGAATAGTTGGAAGGGAAGACAGGAAGCATGGGAACTTTTGTGTTCTTACACTGCCCCCGGAATGTTTCTTTCTCAACATTTGACAATATCACTCCCTTGCTTAACCAAACAGGTCAGCTGCTTCCCATTGTTGAGGATAAAGTTAAGTCTAAGCACTCTACATGTATCAACTCATTCTATCCTACAATAGCCCTGCGATTAGTTCAGTCATTATCCCCACTTTGTTGTTGAGGAAATGGGAGGCAGGTCAGGTAACTTGCTCAAGATCATGAAGTTAAAGTGACAGAAGTAGGATTCAAACTGACCACTGGACTTTAAAGATTAAAGTTTTTAAAACACCTCAAAAGGCTTTGGCCCCAAGACCACAACGGCTCCTGCATTTTCCTCTTCCACAGCACCACCCCACTGGGATTACGGAGCACAGGAACCAGAATTGAGCCCCAGGCTCTTGCCTACGTTCGGCCTCCTCCGCCACCAGAGGGCGCCGCGGCCCGGGCTCGGCTCCACCTATCACTCATCCCTCGAATGAGGGACGCACAGAGGGCGTAGTGCCTACTGCAAAAGCGATGTGGCATCTCCGCCTCCAAGCTCAGGGCTGAGGGCTAGGACCTCAGGCTAAATCCTGCCACAGCCCGAAGAGTAAACGAAATTCACGTCAAAGCCTGCGGGGTTCGGCACTCGTTTCAACCCTTTCTACCCCCGCAATGCGTCAACCCTCGCCCCGCCCACCCCGGCTCACGTGACCAACACCGCGCTCTCGAAGCCGGAAGCGCTCGCAAGTCACCGCGCGCCTTCTCGCGGTCCTAGGCATCCACGAAGTTTCCCAAACCCTGGCCCTGCCTCGAGCTCGAGCTCGAGCTCGAGCTCGCGCTCGCGCTCACGCTCGCTCCCGAGGTCCCGGCCTCCGAGATTTCTGCGGCGCCTGCGCGCGCGCTGCTCAATCTGGTCCCCGCCCCCAGCGCTCTGGGCTCCTGGGGGACTATGGCCATGTGCTCGTTAGCGTCGGGCGCTACTGGTGGGTATCCCCAACCGTTCAGCACCCACCCAGCTCGCCCAGCTCTCAAACCGCGCTGCAGTGGGGCCGGAGAAGGACCCTTTCCTCCCCCTACGCCCTCAGGGACGGAGAGCTGGGGCGGTGGGGCCTTACAGGGAGGGTGGGGGAGGTGCTGACGCGAGCTGCGGGGGAGCGCTCACCCGCGAGAGAGCTTTCTCCCTGCTCTTCGTGCGCCTGGTTCGCACTGGCATCCGAAGCAAATCTGATCTCTTGCGTGTGCTAGGCGGCCGGGGCGCTTTGGAGGATGAGGAGGATCTGCCAGAACTGTCAGACAGCGGTGACGAGGCCGCCTGGGAGGATGAGAACGATGCTGACCTTCCCCACCACAAGCAGCAGACCCCCTGCCTGTTTTGTGACAGGTTGGTCCACCTAAGCGCCAAGGCTTCAGCCCAAAGGTGCCCGGGCCTTGTTGATCTGTGTGGTCTGCTCATCTGGAGTGGAACCGGAGTGGCCCACCTTTTCATTCCTGAACCAGTGCTTTGGAGGGTTTGTTGAGAAGGGAGGACCCGCGACGGTATAGAGGGAGGAGCCTTGGACTGGAAACCAGGTTGTCGTCTATAGTCCTCAGTTTCCCCATGTGTAAAATAATAGAGTTTTGGACTGGACCTGTGGTTCTCAAATCTGGTTGTGCATCTTTGTCATCTGAAACCAAAAAAAAAAAAAAAAATAGAGATGCCAAACTCTGCACCTCAGTCCTAAATGAGGGTTGAGAACTAGGAATCTCATTTTTATAAGCACACTATCCCAAATGATTCTAATGGATAACAATTTGGGAGTCACTAAACTAGATAATTCCTCAGGACTCTTCCAGCTTCACCATTCTTTAATTCTTTGACAAGTAGAGAGCTTCTCAGGTGTAATACTACCATTTGAACCATTTAAAGAATCATCTTTCTTGGTAGGAGCTCCCCACCTGTTGATGAAGTAATTGATGCCTTTTCACTTAGGGAAAAAGAGGCTGCAATATCAATATCTTGTTCAAGTTATATCCAAATTCACATTATTTCTACTTAAAATGCTGCCTCTTCATCTCAAGCGTTGTCTTTGGCTGCTATCCTGGGCAAAGTGGGCATGGAAGAGGCCTGGTTGGCATTGGCCAGTGTTACTTTAATAAACACTTTCTAGTTTCCCTTAAATCTGGGCTTGATGCTGATCTGCGTTAGCTCCTCTTAATTCGTCATTGTTCCCTCTTGGTCTTTTTTGGGTGGGTATAGAATGTATACGTATACTTCTGTCGTCAAAATTTACTGAGTGTCAAGGATGTACTTTTTTGTGATAGGCTGCAGAAATACTGCAGAAATAACCTATCTTGGTAAACATTTGTTGAAAACTGCTGCATATGTGTGAGGCATATAAAAGGTGTGCAGCTTCTCTGCTACGTAATCTTACCTGTCCTTCAGTCTTGCAGGTCGTATAAAGAGGCTTAGTCCTCACTGTGTCTCTAATGCAAGTATTTTGGGAACACTACAGGATCACTGTAGAAAACATGGCACTTTGGAAATATGCCAGCTGTACAATTACATTTTATGCTTTATTTCTAAAAGCAGTTTGAGCTTTGGCAGTTCAAAGCCTCCAAAAGCAGAATTGACACTCAGAGGAGAAAAGAATCTCATGTAGGGAATTTTCATATCTTAAACAAAAGGAGTTCTTTTTCTTAAAAGCCTTTTGATAAATTCAGTGCTATTAATTGGCAAATAAATTAACTTTGATATTTAATGAGTAGTTAGTTTGTTTTAGGTGTAAAATGGGACTCAGAAGTGCTAATTCCCGTTAGAAGTTCTGAGTTCCTGACATATACAGGTATGTTGGTTTTCTCTTAATTAGAAATAAAACTAGACACCAGCAGGGTGAGGGAGTGTATATTTAACATGAAATCAATATTTAGGTGTCGTAGGGACTTTTCCATGAAGCTCTTTCTTGATTTTTCAGGTTATTTACATCTGCTGAAGAAACATTTTCACACTGTAAGTCTCAGCATCAATTTAATATTGATAACATGGTCCACAAACATGGTGAGTATTTTTTAGAATAAAGAAAATTTTAGTTGTGAAATTGAAGTTTAAACTTTATATTTTTTCAGAACTTCCCCTTTAAAAACAAATCCAATATAGTGAAATACATAGCAACAACCTATCATGAAAATGAAATTTTTTTGACAAGTGGCCTTTGAGGAAAGATTAATTATAAGTCATTCTCTTAGGTAATATTCACTATATTTAAGCTTATATTGGCTTCACAACTAAAAAGGAAAAACTTTGGCATATGATTGCATTTTTATCGTGTTAGAATTAGGGAGAACAAGAGAATATATTAGAATTAAGAGAGCATTTGGAAAAGGAGGTGGGTCGTGAAAAAAGACAGCTAACCAGATCAAAGCATAACTCGAACTTCAAGGCAGGCATACAAAGTTGAGTTATAAGGAGTTTGGTAAGAGGGTATGGGAAAAGGACTGATAAAATGGGAAGCAACATATTTAGATGATTCTTTTAAAACATGTATTTTAACATACTTAACAATTAAAGACTTCTACTTCTTTAAATGGATATAGAAGACCTACACTATTCCACTAAAATTAGCTAAATACAGAATTTGTTTTTGTCCTCTGTATTTACTAACAACTAGGAAAACATTAGATAAACATATATGCTTATAAATCTTAATTCAAGTGCAACTAGTTTCATAAGACTTAGCCTCATTGTTTTTTTTTAACGTTTTTAATGCGCATTTTAAAACCAAATTGGAATCATACTTTGTATTTTTTTACTTATTAAATATGGGTTTTTGTATACTATATGCATATAAAACATTTGTATGCTTTTATGTTCCATCATTTCTCAGGACAAACAGTTGGTTGAATATGCTATTGCTTTCCCTGTTTAAAATGCTGCTTCGTTTCTGAAAAAATATTAGAACCAGATAACAAGCCTCATTGGTTTCCAATTTGCTTCATTTCATTTAACTTAATGGTAAAGCAAGTATACTTTGTATACTCCATATCCTGGCAAAATTATAATTTGGTAGGCACCATAAAAATTAGGAATTTAGAAACTTTCAGTTCCAATATCAACTGCGCAATACTTGATAAAATCAACAACCTAATTTTCCTCATTTATATTATTCTTAGAAATGAGTAGAATTCTAAAAATTAATTTCCCAGTTTTTAGAAGTGCAAGGAAAACATTATAAAAGCAGTTATCTATGCTTCTGTCTCAAAGTATTCAGAAGTATCAAAGTTATGTTTAATTCTTAGAAAGGAATTCAAAATATTATAAGTTGTAGTTTAGAGGACAGAAATATTTTATTGTCTAACCAGAGAAGCCTCTATAGAGCAGGTCAATTAAAGAGCTCATTATTTTAAAATAGTTGCATTTTCTGTTTTTCTTCTTTTAGGACTTGAATTCTATGGATATATTAAACTAATAAATTTTATTAGACTTAAGGTAAGTTGGTAGTTAATTTACAATCTTATCTAGAAACTGAAATAACACTTTCTATGGTGACTATCAATGTCCTGATTTTTCAAAGAGCAACTACTATGTAGAGAAGTGTTTTAAATTTGGTAGTCATCATGTTGGAGGAATCATGGATTTTAGAAACTGCCACAACATACAGTACCAGGTCAATGGATACTTACCATGCTTAATTAGTGTTGTTTTTAACTGCATCTAAGAGGTGAATCTACGTTATGTGAAAAAGTAATTCAGAGTCAGATAAAAAGAAATACTGATAGTGTTTCTGTAAAATCAGAAATAATTTCTAGTGATATCAAGTACTGTGGTTGCTCTCTTTTTTATTTTTCAAATACTTTGTTCTTTTTTCTGTTCCATTCAAATGAATATTTGTATCGCCACTTCCTCCAGATCCACGCAATATAAAACTATGCATTGAAACCATTGATTAAGCAATGACAGGTGAACAAAGACTTCTTAAATAGAGATTTAGACTTTTTTAGACTTTTCTTTTGTTCAATTTTTCTAGTTTTTGCTAGGGGAATTTTGTGACTATATGCAATGAAAAAATATGCAATTAATTTTACATCCAGAATCCTACAGTTGAATATATGAATTCCATATACAACCCAGTGCCTTGGGAGAAAGAAGAGTATTTGAAGCCAGTACTAGAAGATGACCTTTTACTTCAATTTGGTGAGATGAACGTATCTTTTGTGGAATATATTTCAAATATTATATCATACTTTAAAAAAAAATAGTAAACTCCATTTTATTCACTCAGATTTCATTAGTTCTTTTCTACTGTCCCTTTTCTGTTCCAAGATCTCATCTAGGATACCCCAGTACATTTAGTTGTCCTATCTCTTTAATCCCCTCTTGGCTATGAAGTTTCTCAGGCTTTATTTGTTTTTGATGATCTTGACAGTTTTGAGTAGCACTAGTGGACAAAAGTTTAAGTCAGAACAGGATTTGCATAGTTCAAAGTATCACCCCCCCCCCCAAGAAATTTATTAACTACAAAGGAGATGTTAACTTTTCAGTAGGGAAGTCCAGCAGACACCTCCACAACTGAGTGATTATGGCAGGCATAAGTTTGCTTCTTAGTTCTTTCATTTAACAGCCATATGGTTTGGGGCTGCTCACTTAATTACTCTAAAACTTATTCTCCCCATGCTTTAAAATAGGAATAAATACTTACATTCTAAGGTTTTATTTGAGGAAATGAGATGTATGTGCTTGAAAGATACTTGGTAATCAGTAAATATTAGGGTTTTTTTCTTTCTACTTCTTGTTTCTTCCTGGGTTTGATTTAGTATAATTGATACTTATATAAGTGTTCAATTTGGTCAACTAATGAAAAACTTAAGACTAACAACATGCTCTTTATATTTAAATTAAAACAATTTGGATATCATTTATTAATTTAAAGTACCTTTATTATTTTTTTTCAGTTGGCTGCATAATGGGCACTTACTATATATTTTATGTATTTATTCCTAACATATTTATATGTGCTTCATTATTATAAGATGACCTGATAATAATTTCCATTTATTTCTTTAGATGTAGAAGATCTTTATGAACCGGTGTCAGTTCCATTTTCATACCCCAATGGACTTACTGAAAATACCTCTGTTGTTGAAAAACTGAAACACATGGAAGCCAGGGCGCTGTCTGCTGAAGCTGCATTAGCGAGAGCACGTGAAGATCTGCAAAGAATGAAGTAATTTATCAACCTTATAGAAAATTAATTGTTTAGACCCCAAAATCATACAACTAATAACTAAGATAGACTATGGGAAAACATGTCATATACTGGAAAGTATAATGTAGATACTTAATTTTAGTAATATTAAAGATATGCAACATTTTTATACATTGTAGATATAATTGATTAATGTTAAATGCTGTAGTTTTACCTATTTTTATATACTTCTTTTTAATTATTCTTATACTAATGATAATCATGCTGGGTAGTGTCCTCTTAAGTGTTTTTGTGCTTTGATACTGCCTTCCTTTGAATTACCCTGTTTCTAATAGATTTCTCCATTTTACTGTTCCTCATTTTAGGCTTTTAAGAGGGAGGGGTTAATATTTTTTAATTGGAGGGGAAATACAGGATTGCAGTTTTTCTTTTTAAAGAATCAAAATGTAGTTATGATACTGTATTTAATCAGAAAACCAGTTACATAGGATGGCTTTCTCCAGTGAGTAAATTAGCCTTCTCCTGGCCTAGTCCTTCTTAGAATTGAATGTGCATATAAATCACCTGGGGATCTTGTTAAACAGTACCTTCTGATTCAGGAGGTTTGGGACAGGGCCTGAGGTTCTGCTTCATTTGTGGGATTTGTAAGTTGGTTGCTGTTGCCTGAATACTCACGGTTTGATGGTTTGCGGGAATGTTTAGCAGGAAGGACAGTATAGCTGATTAGTTTCCCTTCCCTGTTTCTGGTATTTTATGTTGGGTAACCTAGAAACACCAACAACTCTACTGTCTGCCTCTTTGCACTTCTCCCCTATGCATACCTTATAGATTAAATATACTGCTAAAAGTTTCCAAAATATATATAAGTATGGAGAATACTCTAACTACTATGTCCCTATCTCTCAGCTTTAAAAATGATCAATTCTTGGCCACCCTTGTTTTATCCACTTACCTGCCATCTTAATATGTTATGATCAGAGAGAGAACTAAGTTGTAGATCTGGAATGGATGGTGTTGGTGTATGTAAATAATTCTCAGTTTGGGTCCATTTTCTGCCCATATAATTCTTCTATGAGATAATAAGGTTTTAAAGAATTTTAATAGTGTTGAAATATATTACTCATTGATTCAGCTACTAAAATAAGATTTCAGAATATGAGAAATAAATATGAATAAAGATAATGTGCTTATTTTATTCAGGTGAAAGATAAACACCTATAATCCATAATTGTCTGCGCTTGTGTTTTGTGGAAGGAATGCTTACAACTGGATTTGAATATGCCATTGCTTAAGATCCAGCAGGGGGAGCTTTCAGTTGCTTAAGATAGGATGTGATTTAAAAGGCTCATCACATTCCATTCCCTCCTCCTTCCTCTTTCTCAACTTCTAGTCTTTCCTTTTCTCATGGTCCAATAAACCTCTCTCAAGGGCGTATTTCAAATTGATTACAGACAATTTGCTCAGGATTTTGTGATGAACGCAGATGTCAGAACCTGCTCGTCATCTACTGCCATTGCAGACCTCCAGGAGGATGAGGATGGTGTTTATTTCAGCTCATACGGGCATTATGGGATACATGAAGAAATGCTAAAGGTTAGAAAAGAGAACAAATGCACCAAATTCATACTAAAGGAAAAATATAATAAAACAGGTTTTTAATACATATGCTGTAGGAAGACTGCTTTTTTTTAAGAGCTACTTTTTAAATCTCTTTGGTGCTTGATAGCTCATCTTGGGTCGAAAAGATTATAGAAGCACCAAAGTTGTTGTAAATTCTACTTACAAGTATTATTAATGTTTATTATGAAATTACTTTTGCTTTAAATGGAACATTAGAAAGGACAACTGCTGAACATTTTAGTCTTCTCAGGAGCAGCCGTTAAATAGGAACAAATACATTTTACATCTTATAATGTACAAAGGAAATTGTTGTTAACTTTCGTGTTTTAAATAGCAATACTAGCCAGTTTGGGCTAATAATAATACTTTGGTACAAAGTTTAATTATAAGTAATTCTCACAGTCGTTATGGCAAACTTTTATATTTGAAATCATTGATATATAGAATTTTCTAAATCAGTCAAATCAGATATTTAAGTTTGGTCAGTTTTAATTTTTATAACAGTAATGTCCATGTAAAATGTAAGTAGATTTCTTATATTTTATAGATTGTATACATTGTAAAATATCATGTATAGGTAGTTATATATTTTATCAGGTATAGATTGTAAAATAGCAAGATATAATTTTTTAATTCTGTAAAACAAATTAGAGTAAAACAAATGTTGGAATGTAAAAATTATTGAACATTTTAAATGTATATTTCTGAATTTTAGATGCCACGATCTTTTCTTAAAACCAACAACAAAATATTCCTTCCCAAATTCTTCCTCAGAAGATTGTTTTATCTTATAGAAGCCCTAAGACTATGTTCCCTGAAACATGTGTTTAAAATAACAGGGGTATTTAATAACATGTATATTTCATTCATTTAGTTTTGCAGGACCAAAGAGTGGAGGTTTGCTGATTAATAGTAATTGTATTTACTTGAGGTCTTTTAAAGCAATGCCATGTCATTTCTTTACAAATGATATGTCATGGTTGTGCTTTTTGTTGTCACTTGGGTAATGGCATAGTATTACAAATAACTGTTAGCTTATTATAAGTAATAAATTATTTTAAGTCCAGAATGAATTTGTTTAAAAGAAATTGACTTACTCCATTTTCTTTGTTAAAATTAATTTTATTGTGTCTAGAACATTTTGTTTAAAGGACTTCGTCTAAGCCATGTTTGTCCGTTTAAATTATTCCATCAGCTTAAATGTCATGAACCTTTAATGCCTTTGGTATGGAAATTGTGTTGCTTTTTTCAAATAGATAAGGTTGAGACTCCCAGTAGATAGTACATGTGCGTATCCTCAGTACGGTCATCAGGGAGATCCAGTTTGAGTACTTATTTCTAAGTTTCTGTCCTGGACACTTGTAGCTATATATTAATAACTAAAGGATCTTCATACCTGATCATATATTTTTAATTCCTTTTGCTGTACGTATGGATTTAAGAAGTTCCAGTTTGAATTTCAGTGCTTTCTTTTCCCTTTTAGATAATCACTTTAAAAATCCTTATTAATTAATATAATTATTCATGCCTTAGTTCTCTTTAGCTGTTATATAATGTGATTACCATTCCTTGGAGGTGACTTGATTAAATATTCATAAGAAATATGGATATATTCCATTCAAAAAGTGCTATTTATCCATTTTATATTTTGCTAAACTATGTACTGTGGATGAATGTAATGTGCCTTTTAATAAGCAATATTTCTTATATCAAAACAGTTCTTAGCACACATCATCTTTTTAAGGTTGTGCTACTTCCAGAATCTCACATGATCTTTATAAATAATTTAAGTTGTGAAACCATATATACAGGACTTATTGTATTGCTTAGAATTGGCCTTGCTTTTACAGGAATGTTATTTGGATTTGTTAGTTTCCAATAGTTTAATGATACTATTTTGCTATATGTTTGGATTATAATTATAAATAAAGGTAGTTTGTGATCTTATTTCCTGATATTAAGAAGAAGATAATTTTTTTGAATTCCAGATATACAGTTGATAGAGGGATAGAATACATGAATTTTTGAAATCCTTTACCATTTTATTTTTCCAAAGATTTATTGTTGATTAATCTTATAAATCTGAGATGTGTCACTTTTTTTTTTTTGCAAAACGTTTTTCATCTTGGTGATCAGTTATCACAGATCATAGTGCCATTAAATAATTTTTATTTATTACATTCTCTTCAGTATATTTGTAGCTGATTCATGCATTTTGTTCACTTTCATATACATTGAACACATACTGTTACTTATATAAAATTTACAGTATGTAACTTTTCTGTTGTCTTTAGTCTCATTCTTATATTTTATATTCATAGAAATAATTCCATGATAACCTTACTAGTCTTAAAAGATTATCTTGCATTTTAGTATTGGAGCTCTAATTTTATTCTTTTGTGTTTCTTAGTTTTAATAGATTGGTGCAATGGATAATTTTTTTTTTGTCTGTTTATTACCTTATTTTGTATTGAAGTGCTAGTCTTTCTTTAGAACAAATTTTTAGAAATAATTTTGAGAGCTAGTCTTCTGTTAGCTTGCATTTTCATGTTTAGTGGTTTTTCTCTTACAAAAATTCATTTATTAAGTTGAAGCTCTGCTTTGTCCAAGGCACTGTGTTTGGGATACATTGAATTTCATTGCACCAGGGTGAGCATCTGAACTAAGCAGATGGATATATAGAAAGAGCCCCGATGAAGGATTGTAGCTGAGCCGATCAGTAGTGCATGAACTTAGGATGGAAGTTGGGTTGCTTGTGATTAGGTTGGAGCAGTGGTGATGCGGTGTGGTTGGTGAGAGCTTCCTGACTGATGCTTACCCCATGTTGGTTTCATTGTGTCAGCAAAAATCACTGGTTATAGTGTAAGAAGAGTATAAAAAAGGTAAAGGTGTATGAAATGCTGTGTGGTTTTTTTTTTAAAGACAATTTTAAAATTAGTTAATAATATGTAAAGTTACATAAAAGTTAGGTTTTTAAGGGTTTTTTTTTTAGTAATTCTTAAAACCTTTTAGGGAAAGATTTAATAAGCCTGATTTAAAATTTTGTTTGTAAAACCATTTGAAATAATTCTGTCAGAAAGCATGGAATAAATTATGGAATTCTCCCTTTTTAAATCTAGTATTTAAATAAAACAGTTTGTCTTTGAAGACTCCTTTATATGTATATTTTAAATCCCAATATTGGTATAAATGTGTTTTGTTGGGGTTGCGGATTGTATAAATTTTATATTGTAGCATTTGGTGTAAGTACTTTGCTTTACCTGTGTGAAACCCAAAAGTAGAATTCTCAGTCTAAGATGTTTTTATTATACCATTTTGCTCACTTGGCAACAGGACCCTCTACCAGTTAATATACTGCCCATGTGCGTCTCAGCTGAGATCATTTGAAAGGGCGTCAATTCTGTTGATGAACCAACATGAATCTTAACATTAGTTCCTGCCTTGGTCACAGGTCACATGAGACTCCAGATTGTAGAAGTCTCATAACATGGGCTGCAGGGCTCAATTGATTTACTTTTAAGCTTATAGGCATTTAAACATCATCTCCTACAACAGACATCTCTAGAAACAAAACAGATAGGTGCTGACAAATGACTTTCTTAGAAAACCCATACTCAGTTTAGCTTCATTTTTCATATGTAACTATGACTTTTACATTTATCTATTTTTTTCCCTCTGATACTTTAACACAGCTCTAATACAGAGAGTCTAGATTCCAGGACCTATTTAAAGGGGCAAAATGTCATGTTCCTCTTCTATTAGCTTTAATTATCAGTCAAAATCTTAAAATGATAATGCATGTCAAGATCAAATGTGTACATTTTATTTCATTTGACTTAGATTTCATTTGACTTTGGGCGATGTTCTTAAACTTTTTTGTGTGTGTTGTTACTATTTCTGTTCCCTATTGTTTTCTTTTAGGAAAACAAAATTAAGCTTGGTTTTCCAGGCTAAAAGTAACTATGGAAACAAATACTATGTGATAAAATAGGAAATATCTTCCTGAAAAATTTTTGTTTGTTCAGACTATTCTGTAAACACAACATTTTCTCTTTTTACCCTAGGACAAAGTACGAACAGAAAGTTACCGTGATTTTATATACCAAAATCCACATATCTTCAAAGACAAGGTGAGTACCGCAGGCTATAGGATTGTACATTTCATATGGATCTTGGCAGTAGAAATCCTCTCTTAGGTCATCATTGTGATAGCAGTTGATTTAGTGTACTCTGGCTTTACTTCATGGAAGACATGTGATGCTGCGCTGTGGTACAGAATACCGATAACAAATTTGGAATGGTACTATAATTCACTATATTCTTTTTTTAAACTGAAATCATTACAATGACATAGCTTAGTTAAACTTTGGTTATCCAGTAATATTGCTTAAACCATATTTTTGATTTACTGTGGTTCCTTGGAATTTCAAATGTATTAATTAGTTAAAAAATAATTCTAAGAAGTTAATAATAAATAGGGACAAATATTGTAAGGTAGAATTTATTTAACAAGCTTTATTTTAAGACCTCATTTATCCCTTTACAAGAGATTTTATATTTTACAGTCAGTACTGCCTCAGGTTATTTCAAAGGTGGTCTTTCACACTATGTATGTGTGTTTGAAATTTGTGTAATTTATTTTCCCTCCCTTGTGATTTTTTTTTTCATTTTTTCTTCTCTTTATCTCTACATTGACAAAGTTATCTTCTAAAAGTTCAAGTTCTCTGTTTGTTCCACTTTATAGGAAGTTAGTCCACTGATTTAGTCAAGAATATTATCATCTCTGCCATTTACTTACCTCTGCTTGGGAATTTCCCCCCTCTTTTCACTTCAATAACATGTATATTGATAACATATCAAGTTTTTATAATTCCGTATTGACCTCCATTTTAAAAAATACTTCTCAGGTTATTTCATGGGCTTTACATGATATTGCAGCAGTGACTGACAACCTTTATATTTTGAAAAATCTCTTTTCCTGACTTTTATATTGTTTGGAGTATAATATAGTTTGGCTTTTCATGTCCATACCTGTTTCCTTAGAGCAGTATTTCACTTGTGACTTAGTTTATTTGCACAGTGAAATGTATATGGTGCTCTGATACCTTTTAGCCAAAGCTAAAAAAAAGGTTTATGATAGTGTGTGTCTCTTTGTTTTTGTTGATTCCCATTACAGACAAATAGATGTTTTCATTTTTTAAAGCTTGGGATTTATTAGTTCTTTGTACTTAGCTTTTTTGTATACTTTTTATGTTATTGCAAGAGACTAAGAATTTTTTTATAGTTAGTTTTTATATTTGCACCCAGGTGCTGGAAAAATTTTATTTAATATGTGTGTCTAAAAAAACATTTTGTTTTCAGTAAAGCAAATAAGTTACTATTAGAAATTTTGCTTTATATTTATATTTAGATTATGCTTAGATTTTTATTTATTTTTTCCTTAATATATTTAAAAGAAATATGTTTCCTTATTATTAAGTATGCATTGGTCTGGGAATCATTAGTCCTGCCTGGTTTCTAAGGAACCAGCTGTATAATAATTTTAGACAAGTGGTGAATCTCTCTGAGCCTCATCTGTAAAATGATATTTTTTAAACCCTCTGGTTCTAAAATTTTATGATTTTTGTTATTATAAAAGCAGCATCGTTGTCTTTCTTTGAACCATCTTTTCTTAATACTTTTTGAGATGCATAACCTAACAATTTAAGTGAAAGTGAGTTAGAAGTTAGTCTTTCAGTATGCTCCTGAATACTGAAAATACTGAAAAAGCACAAGTATTAGTAATCATAAGATTAATCATTAAGAAATTAAGTAATCATGACTATTTCTGTGTATATGGAGCACATCTTACCGGGTTTATAGACTTCATACACAGTTAATTTCTGTTTCTCATTTTTATTTGTAACATATTACAGAAACATTGTAATTGTTACCTAAATGGGGGGACATTTTGTTTTCCCTGCATGCATCAAAGCCAAATGAGACAAAAGCAGAGGTTTGCGGCAAAGAAAGTTAAAAGTTTATTTAAGGAAATGGCACCAGTCCAGTAAACACAGGTAAGCCAGCACTCAAAAGACTGGTTTCCCGATTGCTTCTAGGGGATAGGTTATATAGGGAAGAACTCATTTACTCTGGTAGCTAAGGGAGTTGGAGGTCGTGGGCTCTACTCATTGGTCAGTTCTAGGATAAGAGGCAGTTGATCATTGCGGCAAGTCCTGATGTCAGTCATGGTGTTCTGTCTGGTTTCAAAGGGATGTGGTCAACCAGAGGAGAGAAGGAGCAATTAAGGGAATTGTTTTATAAACTATATAAATGTCTAACCAATGTACTGTATACTTGGAAACTAATTAAAATTTAAAAAAGGAATGTGGTCACTAGGGCCGGTTTACCTTCATGGGTCTGGAACTGAAACACAACCGAGGTCATTATCTTTATAGTTTGCCTGACTCTCTCTTTCTGTGGTCAGCAAACCTGAGGCTTTGTTCCTAAGACCTAAGGGCATAATGATTAAGGGAGTGGTCATGCAGTCGGTGCAAAGGTGGAAGGATGAAGAAAGAAATGAGTATTAAGGCCAGTTTAAATCAAGAAGAAAGAAGAAAAAAGTCACTTTAAAGAAGTGAAGATTCGCATTGTTACATATAAATGTTATATATTTGTAGACAAAGTACATGACCCTGGAGAACATAATGTTTAATAATTTTGTCTTCCTCTTACTACTTTTACTGAAGATATTATTCAATCCGATGAAGTCAGAAAAGGGCTTATTAATAAGTCAGGAGTATACCTTAGTACTTGGCCTAAGATGCTTTCATTTATCAGCGTGTGGTTGGTTTTGCTTGGCATTTACAGTTTCTCAAAAATATACCGTAATGTAAAATATGTGTATCAATTTCTAACTCCTTCAAGCACATTCAGGGTAAAATTTTCTGTACTTAATATTAATCTAGAGCTTTCATATTTTTAAATGATTTCAGATACTTTATTATGCTATAGCTGCAAAATATACTACCATATATTTAAATAACATTTGATAATTTATAGATTACTTTCAAACATGTTGTCTCTTTGTTGCTATATAATATTCCTGTAACTAGGCAGGGCAAGTATTTATCTCAATTTTACACATGAGAAAACTTGAAACCAACAAAGGTAATTGACTAGCCCTAAACAAAGCCATTACGTGAACAAATCTGAGGTTTTTTACTCTTAGTCTAGTGCCCTTGATCCTATGCCACTTTGAACACCATTATGTTAAAATATAATGAGTAAATAATTAGGGTGGAATCCATTATTTACATTTTAATTCACACTTTTTTATATATAGGTCATATAATTTTTGTGTTGTCAAGATAGAATATGTTCATGAAATTATTTAAATATAATTCTTTTAAAAATATGTGAAATAACATTTTCCTAAGTTTTATTACCATTGCTTTTGTTTGCTTTTATCTCCATTAGACAGACAAACTTCATTATCACATTAGTTTTTTATATTATGTAGTACATAGAAGAGATTAATTTTTCAAAAAGTTGCTTATAATTAAAAATGTGTTTCTTCCTCCCTTCTGCCTCCTCTTTTATTCTTTCTTAATGTTGTTTCAGTTCACAAAGTTCCTGTGGAGACCATATGGTTTCTCAGAGTTAATTTAACTTTGGGTGGCATTTAATCGTATTATCACCCACTCATAATTAATTTCTATTTCTGGTCTATTGAAGAAATTCACAGTTAGGTGCCTTCTTTATGCTTTTGATTATTATCTACAGCTAAAATTCCCTTTTTCTTTTTTTTTTTGGAAAAGGTGAATCAAATTTCATTTTTTATAAATATTAGTTTATTCTTTATCATTTCTACCTCTTTGATTCTGTCGTTTTAGTTTATGTCCTCAATTACCTGATTCAGCTAACTGTAATAAATAATTTATACACAACTGAAAATATAATTTAAACATAAGCTTTAGAAGCAGATTGACATGTTTGAATGCTAACTTTACAAATTACTGGCTGTGTGATCTTGGACCTGTTACTTTTCCTTTCTGAAGCTTAGTTTCCTCATTTGCAAAATGAGGATTAAGTAAGATTAATATATGTATACATATACTTATATACATGTAAAAATATGTGTATATATACACATAAATTTTATATGTGTTTGTATGTATAGTCTTACAAAAGAACACGTACTCTAATTGGAGTGTATGATACATATACTTGTGTACTTAGCTTTTCTCAGCAACTTTTTTTAGAAATAATTCTTTTTAACATTCTTTTAATGGGTCATATATCCAATGTAAGAATGTCCATAAGTTGTTTTAATTTTTTATATTAGAAACAATGCTGCATATAAAAATATAAAGTTAATAATCTTTTTATATATTTGAGAGTGTAATAATAAGATAAATTTCTAGCAGTGGACACCCCGGGTCATAAAGGTTATACTCGGGATGGATTTAGTGCTGCCAGCTTGTCTTTCCCTAACAGTGCGTGAGTGTGGAAGAACTGTCAAAGAACTGTGCTATCAAACTTCTAAATTTTACTCCAACCTTTAATTTTTTAATTTTGTAAATATCTTATTTTCAATGAAAGCTTCTGGGGACTTATCACTTACTATTGTGTTGTTTAATTTTTCCAGTTTATTATTTTATGTCATGTAATATTTCTAATTGAGTTGCTATAACCATACTATAAGTGTACATGCTCTGTATGGTAGTATTTTCTTGCTATTGTGGTTAATACATTTTATTTATAACTTTAAAAAGTATTTTTATTTCTAATGATGTTTAAAGTTCTTAACTTTCTGTGTGTAAAGTTATGTTAAAATGTGGTGACTCACCCAGACAGGCCACATGTGCAGGAACAGTTGGATTTTCCTTTCAAACCATCAGAGTCTCATCCTTCTTGGAGGGGGCAGATGATCACTGACACGGAATAGTAGCCTTTTGATAACTTTATTTCTTCAATGGAAATCAGGCTATTTAGATTTTCTCTCTTCTGGAGTCAATTCTGATCAATTTATTTTCAAGATAAAATGGAACGAAGGACTCCTTACGATAGTAAATAGTGAAGAAGATAAACTTCAGAGAAACAAACTTAATAACGTGTGAGACTTATATGAAGAAAATTTTTAAAAACTTCTGAGAAACATAACATGATTTATACAAATTGAAAGTCATACCATGTTCTTAAATAGAGAAACTCAAAATAAAATTGTCTGTTTTCCCTAAATTAATTTATAATTTTAACTCAATCCCCATAAAAATGCTAAGACTTTTTTAAAAGCCCGGACAAGCTGATTCTCTTGTTTTTATGGAAAAATAAACATACAAGATTATCGAGAAACACTGAAAAAATTTTGCAGTGAGGTTGAACCAGCCTTACTGGGTATTAAGATTAAAACATTCTGTAAATCTCTCGTAATTAGAATAATTACTGGAACATGATTTATAGATTAGTGGAACAGAATAAAAATTCAGAAGTAGAACATAGTATACGCAGAAATTTTAGTGATTGTTAAAGGTCTTTGTCTTAGTCTATTTGGGTTGCTGTAACAAAAATACCATATACTGAGTGGCTTATGAACAACAGCTTTATTTCCCACAGTTCTGGAGGCTGGAGAGTCCAAGGTCAAGATACTGGCTGATTCTGTTTCACAGACATGCCTTCATGCTGTGTCCTCACATGATAGAAGAAAGCAGGGGATCTCTCAGAAGCCTCTTTTATAAGGGCACTAATCCCATTCATGAGGGCTCTGCCCTCATGACCTGATCACCTCAGAGGATTCCGATACCATTGCCTTGGGCATTAGGATTTCAACGTGAATTTTGGGAAGACACAAACATTCAGACCATAGCAGCCATATATGAAATTAATGAGGGAAATGAGCTATTTAATAACATGTTGAAAAAATTGGTTAGCCATCTGAATAGATATAAAGTTGGAACTATACCTTAGTGTATATCATGATAAACAAAACAAACTATTAATGAAATGATAAATATACTAGAAGGAAATGTATGAGGATGAAAATAGAAAATGGGGACGGTCAATCTAATAAAAATCTGGAAGCCATAAGAGAAAAGATTGAATTTGACTATAAATAAGAATTTCTGCATAGCAAAAATCACGGTAAGCAGAATCAAAAGACAAGAATATATGCTGAGGAAAAACATTGCAAGTCATAATATGGATGTCTAATTCCCTTAATTTATAAAGAACTCTTATTTGATAAGATTTTGTAAGAAAAATTTGATTAGAAAAAGACTAAGACCTCAGTGGAATAATGGAGAAAGGATATAAGTAGATAGCACATATAAAAAGAACTATAATGGCTCTAACATATAGAATGATACTAGACTTCGTGATAATGGAAATGCACATAAAAATTAGACCAGTATATCACTTTGTATTTGCTAGGTTGACAGAAATCCAAGTGTTTGATTACCTGTTCCATGGGCTCGGCTCATCTCGCCTATGAGGAAATTGGCACTCACACATTGCTGGTTGTAGTCTTCATGCGTAGAATTGTTCTGTGGAGGATAATTTGGTTATGTCTAACAGTATTAGAAATATATACTCTCTGTCACATTTTTACAGTGCTTTCACTTCTGTAGATTTATTCATGTTAATGGGATTAGATAAGAGATTATTTACAATATTAATTGTCATAGTAAAATTTCAAAAACTACATATCCATCAGTGGAGAATTGGATCTGTAGATTATGGTACAGCCATAATATGGAATCTTAAAAAGCTGCATAAGAGAAATGTTCTTTAAATGGATATGAAAAGATCTCTATATTGTTAAGTAAAAGAAGCAGTGTATAGCACAGTGGGTATGATATGCTTCCATTTGTGTAAAAAGAGGAAGGAAAAATGTGTTGCATTGTATATGTATAAAAATTTCGAAGGGTAAAAAAGAAATAACTTTTGATATTTATATGAATATATTACCTAGTGAAAAAAAGTACAATAATAATTTAACAATACAATAGATTGTTAATTCTAGTTCTATTTTTCTTGCAGTGGCTTTCATTACTTAGAATAAAATCTAAAGGCTCTATGTGTTTTGGCTCCTGCTTAACCCTGACCTCACCTCCAAGCAACTCTTTCTCACCCAGTTCGCATTGAATATCCTCTGAGGCTAGAAGGCACTTCTTCTAGATCTTTGCATGATAAACTTCTTTACTTCATTCAATTCTCTGCTCACATGTATTAGAGAAATATTTGCAGATCTGTCTAAAATTCTAAAAGGATGTATCCCTTCTTCTCTGTTCTAGCCTCTATTCTGGCATTTGATTTATTTTTTTTGTAACACCACTGCCTGACATGATTTTATACTGTTTGTTAATTCATCGTCTCCCCTACAAGATTGTAAGGTCTATGAGGACAAGGACTTGGTCTTATTTGTTGCTCTAATCTATCACTGTAATAAATGCCTGCATTGGTAATGCTCTGCAAATACTTACAGTAGAAGAAGAGTTATCGAAATAATTTTCATGTTTTGGGACAAATATACAGGGTTTTAGGCCATTGACAATGAAAGACGTAAGGTTCTGTAGTGTTTAGTAATTTCACAGATTAGTGTACCTCTGAGTGTTTTGCATAATATATTTCTTTGGTAATTTTTTTATTTACTGTGAACCAAGCAGGTTTCATGATATTGATTTTGAAATAATTGTTTTCTACCTGTCCTAATATGTCTTAAAACTTTGGTTCTTATTACTTTCACCAATGATATTGAGTATCATTTTTAAAACTTAAATTCTCAAGTTACTGAATCATAGAAGCCAACTTATTTTCCTTGTACCCATATTGTTTAAATGAGTTGAATATTTAATTTTGGAAATGGAGGGTATATGATGATATTCTATATCTATGATTCCTTTATAACAATTTTTTAATTGTATTGGTTGGGTTGTCCTACGTAATTCTTGCCGTTCAAACTTGAGAAAGTTTACTTCTGTTAAAATTTAGAAATACTGAGCCTAAATTAGAACATGCATACAATAGGAAAATTTAAAAGAGACTTTTTTTCTATTAAGAAGTCTATGGAAGTTGGTTATTTCAAAAATTTTTTAAATTTACATTGTTGCATCTGATTGCAACAGACTATGGCCAAATATACTGTTACAAATAACCCATTATAATGATATCTTCAGTTTCCCCAAGTAGAGATTATTGCCATATTTGATTGGCAAAGTTTTAAAATTTTGTGATCTATTCCTAGCCAGAAACAACATAGTATAAGAATAGAATTTAAAATATTAGGCCTTTTCAATAACATCTTTTTTTCTTTTTTTTTTTTTTTTTTACACCAGATAGTTTTGGATGTTGGTTGTGGAACTGGAATTCTTTCTATGTTTGCTGCTAAAGCTGGGGCAAAGAAGGTTCTTGGAGTTGATCAATCTGAAATCCTTTACCAGGCAATGGATATCATAAGGTATATGCATTTTAAGGCTTGATTTAAGATTATTTTTAAATTTGATGATTAACAGGTTTTCTGGTCTTTAATAGCTATCTAATACAGGCCCAAGACATTTGTCTTTTAGTAAAAATTCATTCCAGAATAATAAGATTTTAAGTTAGATTGAGCTAGATATGTTTGATATATGAATAAACTTTTCACAGTTCTCATTGGTGAAAATTATTTTTAGATGATTTTCTGTTTTTCTAATTTTGGCTATAAATATGCTAATTAAATATAAAATTAGAAATCATTGACATACAGGATAATATATCTACAAAACTAAATATATCAGTAGTATTTAGTAAACAGCGATTAGACTAAAGACTAAGGGTTATTTATTTTTTTCTATTTTGACATATATGCATATCTAAAAGCTATTAAAGTTTTTTAAATAGCTTTCTTGTTCTTATACCATTAAGTACATCACTTTTGAGTGCCCATAAAGAGCACCTTTACTTGCTTGTGCTTTGCCATCCAAACAAATATGAGAACCACTATCCCAAAGAAGAGATTGTTTTAGATTACCAAAATTTTATTGTTGATAGTAAGATTATGGTAAGCTATTTTTAATAGAAGTTCTAATCTTATGAAATGCCATGTCCATATATGTATTTGTTATTTTTGATTTCTACAAAGCAAGACTAGATGTGCTCTTCTTTTAATTCCTTTATGGAAGAAAAGGAAAAAGATAGTGATAACACATTTTATTTTGTATTTTGTTTTGTTTTATTTTGTTTCATAGAGGCCCTGATTTCTAGTGACTTTTAAAAAATATACTTATACAATGTTCATATTCAAATTCATTGTATATAAAATTTAGTGCTGTAGTGTGTTTGCATGAGAGCATTTATTGAAAATCAGCACTCAATTTTATGTACTTTGATATAATAATAAATATTGCTAATGTTAATTTAGTACTTTCTATTGCATTTCCTTTCAGGTATGTACAATTACAGTATATTATTATCCTTATTATAGAGATTAAGGAATTGAGGTACAGAGACTAAGTAACTCTCCTTATTTGTAGTGGAGCCAGGAGTAGATTCAAAGCAGCCTGACTCGATAGTCCATCCTCATAGCCAATTTACTATTGTTATATCTCCCTTTCAGTGCTTATAGGGCATGTATTAGTTGCATTCAATAGTTTGCTTAGAACCTATAGAGTATGAAAATACTGCCTTTTTGTTTTGGATAAGTCAACGTTGTACCATTTTGTCAGAGATGTTCTTTGCTTTTTTATATTGTGAAAGGATAGCTGTATCCATAGTGTTCATAAGCATGTCTGCTTTGTCTTCCATTGGAAAATTTAGAAGTTACACTGTAGGGGGAACCAACCTCTCTTCTGTTTGTGAATATATCTATAAAAGAAAATGCAAGAAACAATTTATTTGTTAATATCCCCACAGTTTATTGGCACTGGCCCATTCTACCATTTGAGGAGGCAGCATAGCATACTTCTTTCAGCATCTGGAATCACATGACTTGATTTCTAATATTTGCTTTTTGACTAATTACCTCTATAGTAATGGGAAAATTACTTATAAACCTTGGTTTCTTCATTTATAAAATAAGGTTAATGATCGTATTTACCTCATAAGGTAGTTATAAGGATTGAATCCATTTATGGTGCTTTACATGTAACTGCTTACTAAATGCTAGTGGTAATTATAATAATTGGTAGTAATAGTGATACTTTTAGCTTGACACCACTGCCTCAAATATTACTTTATATTTGGTTGGTTATGTTTCTGAAATGCATTGCAGCTATCCTACCAAGATATGAGAACTCTCTCTTCTGTATTTTTTCTATTTCACAGTCTCTGTTCCCTGTAAAACTTCAAATGTTAGCCAGTTTTATCCTTTAGTCATTCACTTTCTTTGAAATCCACTCTCAACTTCTCTTATACTTGTCTATTATTGCATATTGGAGCTTTCTAGAACTATCATCAGTCAATGAAAACTCTTCCAATTAGCAGATTGAGTTGTCTTTAGCTCTTCTGTGGCTTCTTTCTCTGTCAGAAATCTATATACAGCAGAATTTCTGTAAAACTCCATAAGCTTACATCTGCAAAAAAGCACTTAAATTCAAAAAGGTGAGTACTTTTAAATACATATTTTGTTATTCTTTTAAATGTATTCAATTTGCAATTTTTGAATTGTGTTAAGAATAATGAAAAAATAATTTTTACCCCTTTATTTAAAAAAGAGATATAACATTTCTAAAGAAATGAGTTTAGAATAGAGTTTTGTTTTTTATATAAATTGATATTTTAAAGCGTGTGTGTGTGTGTATAACCATACATAAGCATATAAATTATGTATATTAAGAAGCTCAGGCTTGCAGTTCTGAGGTTGCAGACATAAATAAAGTAGCTTTTCAAAGATGTTCTATTAACAGAGCCAAATAGAACACAAAGTGATAAATGGAAAGAATAAGAAATTGTTTCTTACTCTTGCTGTCATACTTCAAACTCTACAATGAATGATTATTTCAGAAATATAAACTTACCAAAGTATAGCTAAGCTATTCAATTACCAGACAATTGTATACTTTAAGGAAGCAAAGGTAGCTTCTGGTAATATTTTTACCATTACTCTGGCTGCCTTTTGTTTCTCATTGACTCAGTCATGGAACAGCTCATTATATAGACTGGAATGTTACTGCAGAGGAGTTTTCATGAGAAAGTTGATTTATCATATACCTACAATGCAGTACTCTCAATCTCAGTATGACATTAATGATGCAATCTTGTATATTGCCTGTGTCTTGAATACTTTTAGAAATGAAACATGAAGAAAAGCTTAGAGAATATTTTGATGTGTTATGTTATATACATGTCCTTCTCTAGACTCTAGGACAGACACTTTGTCTTTTTAATCTTTTTATCCCTAACATCTAGCCAAATGTCTGATACATGGAAGATGCCCAGTAAAGGTTATAGAAGAATAAAATAACATGATTTTAAAAGTAATGTTTATAAGATTTGGAACGGATCACAAAATTTATCACTAGGATAAATTTTTGAAGTAATGGATGTTCCTTTATATTTTGTTTCTAAATTTAATAAAAATAATCTTATAAATAAAAGTAATATTTATAAGATTTGGAACGGATCACAAAATTTATCACCAGGATAAATTTTTGAAGTAATGGATGTTCCTTTATATTTTGTTTCTAAATTTAATAAAAAATAACATGGAATAGTTGAGTTAAAGCTGAAGAGAAATTTGAACCACTGATGAGGCTAAAATGGCAAATAAATATTTTTCTCCTCAAAAACCATAGAATAATAATGAAGATAATGAAGTGATTAAGACACCTTACAAGGAAACTAAATTCATTTCTTCTCTCACCTTACCAACCCCTTAATTTCCTGTCCACTCAGTGGTCCTGTCTTAGCAGTCCAGTGACTACCCACTAGTTCAGTGGTTCACTAGGAGAATTCATATGACTCAATATAAAGTTGTAGTCACAGCAAAGACTTATTACAGCAAAGAATACAGTCTAAGGACAGTGAGAAAAAGATACTCACTGTTAAAGAGGTCATGCATAGGCTCCTGAGTAATCCCTCTTTCTCTGTAAGAGTCCCGTGAGATGTACTTTTTTCTTTACTTGTGAACCTCAGACATACATGTGAGCTGTCTCTACCCAAGATAGGTTGCATGAGTCTTAGAGTTCATATTTCTCAAAGAGCGGGTCACATACTTGTTATGTGACCAGCCATGGTGCAAACCCATGTCAGACACCAGGTGCATATCAAGAATCTTCATGTTTATGTTAAACATGCTGTCTTACAGATTTAGTTTCGTCTACATCTTCGGGCATATTACCCAGCAACTGTGTGAAGGTTCAGGAGTTTTGTTATTAGAGTTTGATCAAGAATTATTGCTATGTTTACAGAGATAAGTAAGAACTGAAAGAACAGCCCTACATTAATTCTGCACAGGTCAAAATTAGAAACCTGGGGTTCATACTTGACCATACTTCTCCTTTACCAACTTACCTGTTGGAGTCTTTTAAATTGAGAATCCTTAATATTTATCAAATCTTTGCCTCTCCTACCATTGATGTTTCTTAAACCCATGCCTCAATTCACGTTATTATATTTCTCACCTGAATTAATGCATCTGCAGGTAACTAGCTCAGTTATTCTTTCTCTTTGCCTCCTACAGCTCTCTGTCATTCATTCTCTCTGGTACAGCCAAATTGATTTCCCTACCCAATTTTCCTCCCCTTTAAATTAAAAGGAAGGAGGAAAAAGATGTTTTTGCATTGCAAAGACAGAAGAAAAAGAAGAAACTAAAAATTACCTGTGATCTTGGTATAGGAGATCACTATCAACATTTTGGCAAGGCTTTTTAAAGCCTTAGTTTACAGGAGATGAAATATACTTAGAAATGTGAGCTTTACTAGTAAATCGGCTCCCTAAGGTTAGGGATTTTTTTCTTTTTTGTTCACTTATATGCCCTAACTACCCTAAGGTGTAAATACTTAATGAATGAATAAATTAATGAATTCAAGGCCCAGGACTTAACATGTTCAAAGTCAGGTAAATCGTCATCACCAAAGCCTGAAAAACCCATTGTCTCTTCTTGAATCCATATGATTATTTTCATCATTTTATTTCACTGTATTAGAAGTTGAGTTGTTCCTATTTTTTAAACAGTGAAAAATAATGGGTTCTCTTTAATACTTTTCCTTGGTGTTAGTAATGCCACAGCTACACACCTGTTAGCACATATGAGACATTTGGGAGGGAAGCCGGTCATAGAATAGTCTTATTCTGGTTATGAGTTTGGGACCCGCATTTGAAATTATCTGCTTGGTAGTATTTATTTTTCATGAGGTATACTCACATCTGCCCCCTGTTTCCAATGGTTATAGTTCTTTATTTTTCGTTTACATTCATGAATGGAAGATTAGATTGTTTAATAAAAGTTACTGGTATGGATTTTCTCTCTAAGGAGAGAGGAAGGAGATCTCTTCTGGTCACAATGTTTTCCAATGATTTTTGAGTCCCATTTTCACTTCCACTTTGTATACCTCTTTACCCCTACTTAGGCTTTGTGTTGTGAAGAATGTCTCCCACTTCCACTATAATCTTCTCTGATGTGTACACAGAGTGCTGGGTCCTTCTTCTTAGGCTTACCAGTATAACTTAATTCCCCCTGTTCTCCTACTAAATTATCAATCTTTAGTTCTTCGATATCATCTTCTAAAATTTCCATACATTTATTGATTTATCACATTTTGTATTACTTTATTGTCATTTCATTGTACTTTGGGAATAAAAGAGAAGTATGTGTGCTTGGATGCCAAAGTGAACTGAAAGCAAAGTAATATTGTAGCTTTTATATTTTTATTTCAGGGTACTTCCTTTCTGCCCAGACCCCCTTATATAAGCTATATATATATATATATATGTGTGTGTGTATACACACACACACACAAAAATTATCCACATATTCTTCTAGGTGAACTTTATAATCATTTGTCACTAACTTTCAGTGCCACTTACTTGATTAGTGTTCATTGATGAACTTCCATGGTACTTATGATGTTTGCGCCTCTGTCCCTGCTGGATTACGTTCTTCCTTAAAACCTAGACCATGTCTTGTATCCAGATCACATTGGGCAGAAGTATATTACAGATTTGATTGTATGTTTCCCATTCTGAAAATCCTGAAAAGGCTCTTTGTTATCATTAAATAAAATCTAAACTTCTTAGCATCACTTCTAACTACCTCCCAATTTTGTCACTGCATACTCCTTGCTATTGCTCTGATCATACTCAACTATTTATAGTTCTTCAAATTTGCCATTTCTCTCTCTTTCTCTCTCTCTCTCTCTCACACACGCGCGCACACACACACGCGCGCGCACACACACACACACGCAGTTCGTACACACAGAGACGCCCTCCTTTACCCCCGTACCCATGTACATCTCTGTCTTTTGATTTAGCTCAAATGTCACTCACTCAGTAAGGGCTTATTATACGAGCTCCCTTATTATCTTATACTCCTTCCTGTTCTTTCTCCCTTAGACCACGTTTTTAAGTGATGGACTATGTCTTTTATCTCTAGATGCCCAATATAAGATAATCATGATAATAATACCTGTATCAGGAAAAAAAGTTACATTACTACTTTTAAGAAAGGAAATAAGATAGAAAAGTGTTTGTTTTTCTAACAAAGTTTCCCCTCAGAAAAATAATTTCAATGCCTATTGGTTAAGAGGTTTACTTAAATTACCCTTTTTATTACAATGTTGTTATTTCTGTAGATTAAAGCTATGCTAGTTTTTGTACGGCTATTTCCAGAGATAGAATTAATTTCAAATGCTTTTATACTGAAGTTTTGATGAATAGCCACTTGAGAACAGTAAGTAAAATCTACAGTGTTTTTTCATATCAGGTGGCACTTAAGATAAACAGTTTCAAGAAAGGTTATCTACACGAATGATATCTGTTTTGAGCTGTTTTCATACAGAATTCCTGAGGATTATGGCCTTTGTTATTTTTTTCTGTGTTTTTTCTGAAATCTTAATTTTTCCTGTTATATTTATATTTGAGCAAGTAATTACTGAGGCAAATAGGATTATGACTTGTAGCAGGCAATAAACAGCCTGAGCAGATGGCCTCTTATAGTACACATCTTGTTCTAGCATAAGTATTCTGAAGATATTTCTAGGCAATGGGAAGCTTGCTGTTTGTTTCTTTTGAAGTGTTTATAATTATTAAAGCCTTAATAAATATTTCAATAAATAGTAAGCAATTACAGCAGTTTTACCAGAAAAAAATTGTATTAAATATCTCTGGAAAAAAATAAAAGCATCCTTTTCTTTTTAACTTTTGTGTGAAATATAACACACTTATTAAATTAAAAGGTATATGAAACAAATAAGATACTATGCATGACTATGCATAATTAACAAGAAATAGAATATTACCAGCACTTAGAGTCCCATCCACCTCCATTTGCCTTTTCTCAGTGAGATGCTGTGCCTGCCTGGTTGAGGTAACTACTGCCTTGACTTGCATGGTAATCACTCACTTCCTTTGCTTTATTTTTTCACCACTTAGATTGGCATCCATTTAAGATAGTTTAGTTTACTCAGCTTTGATCTTTAAATAAATTATGTATTATGCATTCTCTTTGTCTAGCTTGTTTTGCTCAACCTTGTTTTTAGTGTGCATTCATGTATTTAGTATTCATTTATTCATTTGTGTGTAACTGTAGTTCGGTCATGTTTATTGTTTTATGGAATGCTATCAATGAATATATCACAATTTATCTTTTCTGTTCTTGATAGACATTTTGTGTTTTCCAGTTTAAGGCTATTATTTCTAATTTTGTTAGGAATTTTTTGTATGTATGCCCTGGTGCATATATCTGTGGGGTATATGCTTACAAATAGAATTGCGGGCTTTACAGCATACATGCCCTCAAATTTCCTAGATATTGCCAGACTGTTTTCCAAAGTGGTTATAGCAATTTTTGCTTTCATCAGTTAATAGTATATACCAGTTATAGTTGATATTGTCTACCTTTAAAAGTTTTTTCCAGTTGATTGTTTAGCAGTATATCATTGGAATTTAAATTTGCATTTCTATGATTGCTAATAAAACTGAACACCTTTTTATGTGATTATCAGCCATTTGATTTCGTTCTCCGTGCAATATATGTTTATGTCTTGCTCAGGTTTCCTTTGAGTTGGTTCTTTTCCTTATTTATTGGTTGGCAGTCTTTATATTTTTTTTTAGATTTTAGTTTATAAGTTTTATGTAATGAAAAAATCTCTTATTCTTGCCTGCCTTTCATGCTCTTCAATGGTATTCTTAAATGTACATGAAAAATTTCATGTAGCAATATTTTCATTTATGGTTGCCACTATTTGTGAGTTGAGTAAGAAACTTTATGGAGATATTCTATATTCTCTGGTAAATGCTTCATAGTTATGTGTTTTACACTAAAGTCTGTTGTCTACTAGATATTGCTTTTTGTATGTGGTGTGAAGTAGTGGTCTGGTTTTATTTTTATTTTTTTTACAATCTTTTTAAATGATCTGTTTGTCCCTGTCTCACTTATTGCAAAGACCGTTCTTTGCTCTCTGCCTTGCAGTGTTATCTTTGTCAAGAATCAAACATCCATAAATGAGGCTAGAATAACCTTTATACCAAAACTATACTAAGGCAGTAGAACAGAAAATTACAGGTCACTCTTCCATGAATATATATGCAAAGATCCTGATCAAAATATAAGAAAATTAATTGATCAACATATTGGAAGGAAAGGTTTATCCCAGAAATACAAAGTTGGTTAAATATGAGAAAATCAACCAAAAAAAAATTTATTGAGATCACCTCAATAGCTGTAGGAAGAAAAGTTCGATAAAGTTCCAAATCCATTTAATGTATCTATATGTTAAAACTTATAGCAAACTAGAGCTAGAAAGAAATGTTCTATCATAATATAGAGTATCTACAAAAACAAAACCTACAGCCCACATCCTGAAGCATTGGAAGCATTCACATTAAGTTCAGAAACAGAACAGGGATTCTCGCCATCACCTCTTCTAGTCAGCACTGTAAAGGAGATCCTAGGCAGTACAGCAAAGCAATGAAAAGGTATAAGAATTGGAAATGAAGAAACAAAACTATTCTTGTTCACTAATGTAGTGCATACTTTATTTTCCCAGGTAGCTGTATAAGCATAGCAAAGCCTTATTTAGATTCCTTGCATACGCTGGACCAGAGAATGCATGCTTGACATAGGGAAGGAAAGACCAAAGCAACTGCCTTAAATGCCCCAGACTCCTCCCTGGTTTGTCTGCACCTCTTAATTACCTGTATTTTAAAAATTATTTGTAAAGCCTGACATGGGGTATAATCTATTTTATGTGTCATATTTGACAGTCTGTTCTTTTGTATTCATTCACCCACATATATCCATTCTCTTTTTTCATTCCTTCCTCTTCCCCTGACTAGTGTCATTTTCCTCCTTCTAGAAGATTTTTTTTTTTTTTTAACATTTCCTTCATGGTGTTTGTTGATTTGAAATAGATTTTGCCTTTATTCTTGGAGGTGTTTGTCTCTGCATATAGAATTCTGCTTTATTATAATGATCAGTAAACTTCAGCCGTGGATCGGCCATGACTTTTTGTAAAAAAGTTGGGACACAGCCATGCGCTTTTGTATACATATTGTCTATTGCTGCTTTCATACAACAATAGCAATCGAGTAGTTGCAGTAGAAACTATATGGCCTGTAAGACTAAAATATTTATTATTTGGCAATTGAATAAAAAGTTTGCTAACCCTTGCTCTTATTCATTATTATTCCATTGTCTTCTGGCTTCTGTTGTTGCTGTCAAGAAGTCACCTGTCAGAATAATTGTTATTTCATTGAAGGTAATCTGTTTTTGTTGAAGGTGTTCTCTTTGTTTTAGATTTTCTGAAGTATTACTGTAATGCCTAGACATTTTAAAAATTGGTCATCTTAAGAGTCATTGGATTTCTTTTGTCAGTGACTTAATGCTTTTTATCAGTTCTAGAAAATTCTCATCCTTTATCTCTTTAATTAGTTTTTCTGTTCCTTTTATTTCTTCTCTTTTTGGGACCTCATTTAATTCTGTATTAGATCATCTCACCATATTCCTTGTCTTAGCTATACTTCTATAGTGTTCCAAAACAAGGGTTGGCAAACCTGCTCTGTAAATAGCCAGTAAATAGTATTAGTAATATAGTAAATATTTTAAGCTTTGTAAGACACCTGTGGTATCTGTCACTTCTGCTATTGATGCTTCTTTTTCTTCTTCTTTCTTAACCACCCTAAAGCCTATGGGCTATACAAAAAGGGGCCACAGGCTAACAGGCCATAATTTTAAGTTCCTGGTCTATAGCTCCAATAAAAGAGAGATTGGATAAAAAATAAGACCCATCTATTTTCTATCCTTAGAAAAAATTTAGTTTAAATATAAAATAGGTTAAAAGTGAAAGGATGGAGAAAGATATGTAAACACAAATCATTAAAACAACTGGAGTGGCTATATAAATATCAAACAAAGGAAACATTATAGAACTTATAAGGAATAATGAACATTTCAAAATGATAAAGAGATCAGATGATAATCTAATAATACTAAACCTATAGTCAACTAATAAAATCTTCAGAATACATGAAGCAAAAACTGACAAAAGGGAAATACATAAGTTTCAAATCATGTTAGGAGATATCAGTACTCCCCTGTCAATAATTAATAGAACTAGTAGATATAAAATGAATAGGAGTATGTAAAACTCAATCATAAGGAAAACTCACCAGACTAGGAAAGAAGGGAACTTGCTCACTTAATAAAGAGCATCTATAAAAATTCTACAGGGAATGTCATATTTATTAATATGAATTCTTCCCCCCATAACTGGGAACAAAACAAGGGAGATCCACTCATGGCAGTTCTGTTTAGCATTCTCTTGCAGAATCTAACAAATATGTTAAATTAAGAAAAGGAAATAAAATATTTGAAAGAAGCAAAATTGTCATAACTCCCAGATGACATGATCTGTAAAATACTAAGAAATCTATAAAATAGCCTCGAAAACTATGCTAAAACTAAAACCTTTATCACAGTCATGGCATTGAAGGTCAAAATATGAGTATCAACTTTACAACTGTTAGTAGCCACAAACAACTAGAAATTGAAACTTAAAAAAATAACATAGTACAACCGAAATCCTCAAACATTCAGGGATAAATTTCACAAACATCTAAAACATGAACAGTCCAAAACATAGGACTGAAAAGTCCAGAACATTACCAAGAGCTGATCTTAAAATTCATATGGAAACACAATTGACCTAGAATAATCAAAAGAATTTTTTAAAAGAAGAGTAAAATCAAAGGATGTATGCTATCAAGTTTTGTGACTTAAAGCCATAGTTATCAAGAAAGTGTTGTATTAGCATAGGAACACACATTTAAATCTTGGGGCAGAATTGAAAGTCCAGAAATAAACTGACATATGTATGGTTAATTGATTTTGACAAAGATACTGAGGTAATTCCATGGGTTAGTGATAATTTTTCAATAAAGTTGAAACTGTCACTTGTGAGAGTTTTTCCAACCAAGTATTTCAATACCATATCAATAGATATTGATATAGAAAAAATGAACATGATATTATATGAAAAAATGAACTCAATGAAAACAAAAAAAAATCAAAAAAAATTTTAGGAAAAAGCATAGGTGAAAAAATGTGGGAAAAGATTTCTTAGATGTCACCAAAAGCATTAACCACAAAAGAAAAACAAATGATAGATTGTTCTTTATCAAAATTTAAAACTTTAGCTCTTCAAAACGTATCATTAAAAAATGTAAAAGCTATAGTATGGTAGAAAATATTCACTATACATAAATCTGACTTTTTATCCAGAATATGTAAAGAACTTTAAAAATTCAAAGACATTACAACTGACCGTATTTTTTAAATGAGAAAAAATTTGAACAAAAGACAATATGGGAGAATGGCCATTTAGCACATGGGGAAAACGCTTGGTCATTTAGGAAAATGCAATTTATAACCAAAATGAAATCTCACCACCTGGTTTAAAAGATCAATGTTGCTAGGTGTTGAGAAGGATTTGAATCAACAAGAATGCACATATATTGCTGCTGGGAATGTAAAATTGTACATGCACTTTGTAGAACAAATTGGCAGTTTCTTAAAATGTTAGATACACACTTTCACTTGAAAGAGCAATTCTGATTTACAGAAATATTTATAGCAGCTTTATTCATTAAAGCCCAAAGCTGGAGACAGTCCAGAATTCCATCTGGTGTGTGTATAAACAAAACTGTGTTTTATTTATGCAGTGGAATGCCACTCACCAATAACAAAGAATGAACTACTTAAATATGTGTGAATCTACAACTCAAATATATGCTGTTGAAAGAAACTGGGCACAAAAAGATACATTCAGTATGATTCTGTTTATATGAAATTCTACAAAATACAAATTTAGTATGTGGTGCAAAGAAAAAAATCAGTGGTTGCCCTTGTAGATGGGAAGATTTTCTGGGAAGGAGCATAATGAATCTTTGAGGAGATAGAAATGTTCCATATATTGATGATGAGGACGGTTACCCAAGTATCTCTGTGTGTTAAAATTCAACAAAATTTACCCTAAAAATGAATACATTGATTTTTATATAAATAATTCCTCAGTGAAGTTGGGGGAGAATAAACTTAGTTAGCAGAAAAAAAGCTCTTTATAATTCAGATGTCCATCCTGTGAGGGTTGATAATTTATTTAACTAGATAGAAACTTAGCTTGCTTTTTGCTTTTTGAAATTATCTCTTTAACCCTGTTATTTCGAATTGCAAAAGGAGAGTGAAAAATATGTGCTAATCTTACGATCAAGCATGTAAAAATATCTAATGACTGTCATTGGACAAAGTTAAATAATTTGTAATTGGAGTAGTATTTCAAGTTTTACACAACATCTAGTATTTTGTTGTTCATGATAATATCATTACAATTATATAGTGCTTGAGATTGTATACATACATAGCTTTCACAAATATTTGATCCACATAATAGATTGTGAAGTAGGGCAGGTATCATTCTCTTTTACACATGTGTGCATAGGCTTAGCAAGATTATTAAATAATTTGTTGAAGATTACTTAGCTGACACATCCCAGAGAATCTGGGTTTCAAAGTTAGGACTTCTGGCTTCTAATTCTCTCTCCAGTAGGACACATTTCCTTTTAAAACATACTTTTGTTGGCTAGTCCGTCTGCCTCCACCTCTATTTAAAAAAAAAAAAAAAAAGATCAGTAAATTTATTGACACATATTCTTGATAAAATTTGGATTTCTTTTCAGGCTGAAGTTTTAAATATTGTTTTAATGTCTTTTAATATTAATCACAACTATTCCTGGGCATTCATCAAAAAGTCATTATATGCTCAGGTAATAAACTGAATATAGTTTTGGTACCGCAAAATAATTTGAACAGTTGCCAAGAAATTATGTAATTACACTAGTTTTGGGAATGTTTAACATACTAATTTAATTTGTTATGATAATTTTCAGACTAAATAAACTGGAAGATATTATTATACTAATTAAAGGAAAGATTGAAGAAGTTCATCTTCCTGTAGAAAAAGTGGATGTTATTATATCCGAGTGGATGGTAAGTGTTTGTAGAAAAAAAACTGCTTTTATTGGTTTAAAAACAAAAAAAAAAGTGAATGAGGTAGTAGTGCTTCTGCATTTTGCTGTATTTGATAAATGGCAAAATGGTGACATTTT
This sequence comes from Rousettus aegyptiacus, assembly GCF_014176215.1. Taxonomy (NCBI): domain Eukaryota; kingdom Metazoa; phylum Chordata; class Mammalia; order Chiroptera; family Pteropodidae; genus Rousettus; species Rousettus aegyptiacus. Next base: position 90,799,391 of record NW_023416308.1, read on the forward strand.
AAAAACAGTTATAGTTTTTCTGTGGTACTTTATCCGAAATGGCACTTATTTACTATTTTAAATTTATTTTAAAGCCACATTTTCATGAACCAGTATTTTAAAATTAAAACACGTTGGGTAGAATCCTTTGGTTTCGAAAGATGTTTTTTTTTACATACAGTAGTATGTAAGAATATGAAAGTGTAGAATAACTCAATTTTAAGCTATAGCATACATTTTTTTTAAAGCATTTTCAACAAGGAAGAACAAAATAAGAATATACCCTGTAGAATTAGACCCCGATGTTTAATTTACTTATAATCCAATATAGCAATATAGACATAATATAGTGCAGAGAAATACATCTGTTATCTTTTATGGTCCACTAACTGTTCCATGGCTTAATCTAGATATGGTTTATTTTTGCTTTAAATTAAAAAAAAACTTTAAAAAATTATTGGGATGGCACTCATTAATAAAATCAAATAAGTTTTAAGCATACAGTTCAAAGTATGTCATATGTATTGCATTGTGTGTTTACCACCCAAAGTTAAATTTCCTTCCATCACCAAAAATTTAACCCCTTTTACCTCTATCTAGTTCCCCTCTAGATATGTTTTTTTTTCTACAGCTGTTCATGAAATTTGCCTTGGAAGATGTTCTTTGATAAGAATGTGATTTAAAAAGCCAAAAAATTGCTGTTAGTATGTTAGTTAATAATCTATCACTTGCCTCTTAGATTTATGAATTTTCAATTTAGACTTGCCTTTAATTTTACATTTTCATTTTTATTGAATGGAATTTCTATTTGATAAAATTGTTAGCAGTCTCGACAAGATAATATTTATGCCTGTATCTGTTCTCATTTTTTCACATTTTACTCTACTCATATTGTTTTTTAAGGTATTTTATTTCTGCTTCCGTAATAAAACTTTTCAAAGTCTGCATCCCTAATTCTTGTTCAGTTAAGCCAGATTGACTCATTTGGTATTGCTCTTTTTCATATATGTTTTCAGCATGGACTCCTTTGAAATACAGAGATAAGATCATGGCATCATATAATACAATTGCCAGAGATAATTCTTTTTTGCACCTGTGGTATTTTCTGTCATCAGGCCATCATAAAATTACACATTAGGTGGCCTAAATTTTCTTTACTCAAATGTTCTTGGATTTGTCCTTGAAACTTAATTAACTTTCCCATCCCATCTTCACCAGCACAGGCGTATCTGTGTAATGTGCATGCATGTACATAGCTACACCCTCAATGCTGGGGTATCCTTTGTTCATATTCGTTACTCTTTATTGTTGGCAAATTGCTTTTCAGGATTTTATAGTCTGTATCGCTTAGAAAACATAGCTCATGATTTGGTTTACTAACAGTTGACAAACTAATCATAAGCCTGCCATAGGTCACCTTTTAAACTGATGGATGTTAAAATGTTTTTGTTTTTAGTTTTATCTGGCAGTGAAGCCATGCCATTTTGACTAACCTCCATAAGATAGGTGGCGTTTCCTAGATGTGTTTCTTGCTTTAAATGATATACTAATAATATATAAGTTTTTAGTAAGTTAGATAAGCTGAATTAATTTTAGAGACAAGAGATTATCTAACAACACAAATTTTCAAATGAACAGGTGCATTTTTGCATTTCTTTTTGACAAGAAATATGCTTATGACACAAATTTAAGGATTTTTAAGAACTCATATTTTTCCTCTTTTATATGTATTATTCTGAAATTTTTAAGCTAAATGAAATTGTGCATGTTTAGTATCTATTTTCTTATTTACTTAAAATATTTTCTGAAATAATCTCATGTCTAGTGGTTCAAGATAAAGAAATCTAAGACATAACTTCTCCCTAACTGGATACCTCCTGCCATTTTTTTTCTTGCATTTTTTATTTCTTTGTTGTTCATTAGGGAAAAAGATATCTTTTCACTGCAGTATTTCTTGGGTTAAATAAATAAAATCAGTAATAAAAATAACAAAAATTTAAAAATCACATATATATAAAGTTACATGTTATTAACTGTAAAAATGTTCTTTTGATAACAGATTATTGTTTTAATGTCTTATATTTCTATTTCTGTAGTCAGTTTTCATTTGTACATTTTTGACTAAAATAGTTTGTCCTTTAATAGAAGAAATTGATGATTAGTGAGAACAAAATATGTTTTGGCAAATAATCTTATGTCTCTTAATGTGTTTTACCTTCCTTGTCTGGCAAATTCCTAGTAGTTTTATGAGACTTATCTCAGACATCACTTCTCCTATGAAGCTTTCTTTTTCTGCCCCTTGATCACATATAAAATCTCTTTTCCCTTCTTTTGCATCTTAGTTTAAGCTTCTATTAACGGCTTTTTTTACATCGCATTATAATTAATTGTTCACTTTCCTTTTTCTATTCTCTCAAGACTAAAAACCTGGATTTACATGAAATGACCAAATTCAGTCACAGGGTTTAGCATTCATAAATGATGTAGGAATGTACACCATAAGAAAACTTTCCCAGATGGAAATTCACTGGTCACAGACATGATCTCATTTATAATTTTCTGGACAGAACATAAAGGCAGGGAGGTGTAGCATATGACAGAGTTAAGAATGTGGCTCTGGAATCAGACTATCAGAATTCTTGGCCCTATTTTGCCACTCCTAGGTTTGTTACCACAGGCATGGTACTGAGCCTCACTGTGCCTCAGTTTCCTTTTCTATGATATGAAGATAGTAGTACTTACTTCATAGGGTTTTTGTGAGGATGAAATAAGTGGATACATGTAAAGTTTTTAGAATAGTTTCTGGCACATGATAATTAATAGTAATTAGCTATTCAGTATTCTAAATTATACAAACTTTTAAGCATTCAACACCTAGTGAATGAGCTGCTAGACTAGGCTATTCAATAAATAAAAGTGAAAAATGATAATGTACATGAAATAATATTAATAATTGGGAGAAAAACATTCTTAGGACATTTTCCTTGGCTTATGAGGTTTTTGAAAAAGCAGACCTCTTTCCGTGGCTAGCCTGTAATTAGTACAAAGAAGTATGAAAATCACCCGATGGTTGTGGATTGTTGGGGTTGGGATATTTTTAGTATTCTTCTCAACATTGACTGAATTAAAATGCATTATGTGTGTTTCAAGCAAAATTCCGTTTGCTGCCCTGCAAGCAATTTTTAGGCAATTCTGATAAAACCTAATTAGTTTAGAAAAAGTATAAAATACATCTTTCACCATAGTATTTTGAGTACTATCAATATTTAATAGGTAGATAGCTACAGTACTTGAACATGAAAGGAAAATTTTGGTTTATAAAATTTTTTTTCATAGGTATGCTGATGTCTGAATTAAGAATAAAATGATAAAATAATAAAAATATAATTAAAATAGATTCCTCATGTGTAATTACTTCCATTTTATAATCTTTATGTTTGTTAACTGCTCTTAGCCACTCCCTAGCCTCTCCTTTTTTTAATCTTAATGTTTGTGTAATTAGAATTCAGATCACACTCTGCAGCCATGTTTTTTCTTACTCTAGCAAGGAGAATATCTTGTGAAATAGTTTATAAAATGTCTTATTCAGATGTACACTTTTTTTCCCTATCTTTGAAACCAAATTTAAGTGAAAATATTTAGTCTTTTAAGGAAACTTGTTTATATTGAAACAACTAGGTATTACCAGTAAATTTTTGCTTTGTTGAAATATAATATTTTAGATGTTTTATATCTCTTTATCAAATTTCTAGAAGTTGCCTTTGCCAAGAGATTCAGCACATCATGTGTGATTGAGTTGATTGGATTTATTTGATTTTTAGCCCTCTATAATTCCCTTTGTCATGTTACATTCTAATTGTGCTTTTAAGTTCTGTATAAATTGCTTTTTAAAATAATTTTGCTCAGTAAGTTGTAAATTATTCTAATTATGAAGACAAAGGGGATAAGTTATTTGGGACCAGAAATCAATTGCCCTTAAAAAAATTTTTCATTATACTAATGAGAGAACAGGATCTATTCATTAATTTTTATTTTAAACTCTAAAATTGTGCAGCAGTTTATAAATATGTTTTCAGTAATACCATTTACTTTTACCTGGGTATGAAGATAAGGTCCTAAACTTTATAGCTTCCATTTGCTGACAGATGGGCATTTATTATAAACACTGTTAGATTGTCTTATGTAACTGAGTTTGCTCTGTCAAAATTATTATAATAAATTAGTATGAAGTGGTTCTATTTAAGAATTATCCATAGACAGATTTTTGATTCAAAAGCCTTGAGTCATATAAATGCCACCAATTTGTAATGAATAATATCTGTTCCTGTGCTGTCCAACCTGGAGTTAGAGAACCACCAATCATGTGTTTGAGAAATAACAAATTAGATATGGCGTGAAGATTTGGCAGGGGCGGGGGAAGACGTTATTCATTTTTTATGGAGAATAATGCAAAATTCTCACAGATTTTTAGGATAAAACATTAGCCTTCATACTTTTTTGAGCCCTTGCAGGGCTGATTTTATTAAGATATCTCTAATTCCTTGGGTATTCAAATTTATTCTTTGTAGCCATTAGAAATACTTCTGGGGAAAAGTTTAAGAAGCCATGACTTACACTGTTTTTTTGAAACCAATTTAAAAGTTTCGATGAAGATAATTGTCCTTTTAGTTTTTCCTCCTTTTGCATGTAGATCTTCTATATATTATCTTTAGTAGATTCTCCAAATTTGCAGTACTTAGATGGCAGGACTCTGAAGTCATTATTTATTTTGGTGAAATGAAAATTTTAGGACATCAGTGTGTTACAGTAAAGGTTTATCTGTTCTTATGAGTGACCCTCTTGACATGTTCTCAAAAGATTACTTATTTTGAGTAAGTAATCAATGTATTTTGACTATACATTGATTTGGTATTCTCCATTTCACTCTCTTCCCTTTATTCCTTTTTAATACTAGAATATTTATTTGAGAGTATTCAATTTAAAGTTAGGACTATGGCTTTGAAATTGAATGAATATGAGGATAACTGACCTTTTAAAGATTTTAGTATTCAGTCTTATTTTTATTAATTTGTGTTTCTATTTAGTAAAAGTACATGACCAGAAATAAACCCAAAGCTTAATCTGTTCCTTGTCATTAGCAAATTATGTATGATTATTCTTGTCAGCTTTGCTAAGGGTTTATCATTCATTACTTTTTAAAGAACCCAAATTTTGGCTTCGTTGAATTTTCTTCTATCATACATTTGTTTCTGTTGGATTGATTTCAGACTTTATTATTTTGTTCTACTCTTTTAGAGTTGATTTGCTGCTCTTTTACTAGTTTCTTGAAATCAAAACTTAGATCATTGATTTTCAGCTTTTTTTCCCCTAATATTTTGCATTTGAGGTTTATTTTTCTAATTACTGATGTGATTCAATTTCACATTCAAGTGATTCTTAAAAATAGTTTAAATATTGTCCTTTATGCTCTTATTAAAAGAGAAAAACCCAACTATTATCATATTTTAGAATCTACCATTTAAAAAAACAAGGCTTTGGCTCTTCTGCCCTCTACATTAAGTCTGACTAGGTGCTCTGGGACTTTCTTATTATAGAACCACTAAACCCCAAAGAACACACATTTTACACATTTTTTTCATACTACAAATGTCAGTTTGCCTGTTGCATCTGCTTTCCTTGATCAGTTGTATTGTAACTATTTTTTTAGAAGAGAAAGAACACAATTTTATTGAATGAGCACTACAGCAGAATATGGCGCGCATCGCAGACAATCTGCTGAGATTACAAAGACAGAAAGAAATCTCACCCTCTAACATAGCTATTACATATAGGTTCTCAAGATAAAAATAATATTGTGACTATTTTTAATGACTAGTTTTTGCTCATTTCTTTATGTAATTGGGGAAAGGAATTCTGAAGTATGATTACGTAAGAATTTGAAAGACAGTACATATCCAAATACTTAGAAATGTTTAAGAACTAAGAGTCCTGATATTTAGTATGCCTATAGCTTGTTTCAGCATTTCCTTTTGTGAAATTTCTGTTAATTTCTGTTAATTTCATTTTATTTGGGATTTTTATCTTTTTATTATTTTTCTGAAAAAATTCCTTATCGATTCTACTTACCAATCTGTTATTAGAGCTCTTCTCGTATTTTCTGCTTTTTGTTTCTGGGCATGTAATGGAATTTAATTCTCTGTCCCCTCTGAAGTTAAATGTGGCCCTATGACTTGTCTGACTCTGAATAATTATAATAAGTAATGCCTCTTGTCAACCTGTGATATCAGAAATCAGTCTTTTTTTGTTTTAAATAATGATTTCAGTGTTGTTAATGCAGAGTAACCTAGCTTGTCTTGACAGAAACATAATTCTTTATCAGTTATGTTTATGGGCAGTGTATGGCTTGTCATTTCATTAGTTTTTGCTGTGATTTGATGAATAGACATTCTTAATTTTTAATGTATCAAATTTATCAAACTTCCTTTATGGTTTGAGGTTTTTGCATCTCGTTTAATAAATCTTTCTAGAATTACTTTTATATATTTATTAGAGTTCTCCATCTTTCATGCCTCTAAACTCCTTCATATTTTCTAATGTTTTGACTTTCTGAGCTGCACTCTGGATAATATTTTCAGTTAAATCCACCAAGTTACTATTTTTTTCCTGAAATTGTTTTCTAATAATCTGTTAAACTCCTCTATTGAATTTTTTTTATTATTATTTTACTTTGAGTTCTCTTCAGTTCTTTTAAACTTTGCTTGCTTGTTATTATCATCAAGCCCCTTAATTTTATGAATCATAAACATTTATTTTAATTGCAGTATCTGACCTTTTTTACAGGTTTACTTTTGCTAACAATTGTTTCTATTGCCTCTCGCTCATGTGCTTTTTCTTGTATGAGTGTTCAGTACTGTTTGATGTTATGCTGTTTCTTTTCCAAAGAACTTTATCTCTGGAAAATTCTTTAATACCTGGATTTTGCCCCAAGTGATTTGCATTTGTTTTTGCTATGTACTGGTATAATTACAAATGCAGAACCACTGTATTTATTTTTAATATTATAAAAACAGTTTAGGGAAAATTTCTAATGTAAAAAATTTAGAATGAACCTCATGCTCCCATCGCCCAACTTAACAATTACCAATACTGCCATTTCTTTTGTCTGTTTTCACACTATTACACTTTCCTTGCTATCTCTAACTGATAAGCACTTTTAAAAGTATATATTCATTATGCCATTATTGAGCCTAACAAAATTATCCATGTAGCTACAATTCTGTATTACATGAAATATTCCTTAATAAGTAGTCTGTTCACAAATCATGAATTTTACTTTATTTTTTTATATTTGATTTGTTTGAATCAGGATCTGAGTTATGTCCACACATTGCATTTAATTAATTTGTTTCATATAGCTTTGTTTTTATTAAACTTTTTATTTTGAAATAATTATAGATTATCACATAACAACTATAAGAAATAATACAGAAAGATCCTTTACCCTTTACCCAATTTCTGTCAGAATATCCTCAGAAACTACTGTGCAGTAGCACAACCAGGACATTGATATTGCTATACCGTTGAGATACAGAACAGTTCCCTCCCTACTAGGAGCTCACCTGTTGTCCCTTTATGCCACACCAACCTCCCTCTTCCAGCCCTGTCTTGACCTCTGACAGCCACTAATCTGTTCTTAATTTCTGTAATTTTATCATTTCAAGAATGCTGTGTAAATGGAATCTTGCAGATGTGACCTTTTGGATTGGCTTTTTTCACTTAGTGTAATTCCCTGACGATTCATCCAAATTATGGCTCATATAAATAGTATGTTCCTTATTTTTGAGTAGTATCTCATGGTATGAGTGTACCATAGTTGGTTTAACCATTTGACTTTTGAAGGATATCTAGTTTAGGGCTATTACCAATAAAGCTACATGAACATTTGTATATAGATTTTTGTGTGAACATAGGTTTTTATTTCTTTCAGATAAATGCCATAGAGTACAGTTGCTAGTCATTTGGTAGTTGTCTTTAGTTGTATAAGAAACTGACAAACTATTTTCCAGAGAGGCTGTACCATTTTATATTCCTACCAGCTAAGTATGAGTGATCCAGTTTCTTCACATCCTTGCTAACATTTCATATTTCACTATTTTTAATTTAAGTCATTATAATAGATGTATAGTGATATCTCATTGTGATTATGATTTTCATTTTCCTAATAGCTAATGATGTTAAACATATTTTCCTATGCTTATTTACTATCTGTACCTCCTTTTCAATGAAATGTCTGTGTCTTTTGTCCATTTTCTAATTGGATTTTTTTTTTCACTGTTGAGTTTGATAGTTCTTTTTACTAGTCCTGTAAAGGATATGTGGTTTGCAAATATTTTCTCACTCTGTAGCTAGTCCTTGTAACAGGGTCTTTTGCAGAGCAAAAGTTCTTAATGCTTTTGGTATGAAGTCTAAAATCTCTTAAGCTCTAGGTTCACCACTCCCCTTTCCTTTCTTGCCATTCTTTGAAGAAACTGGATCATTTGTCCTGTAGAATTTTCCACGTTCTGGATTTTGATGATTGCATCTTCATGGTGTCATTTAACATGTTTTTCTATCCTTTATATTTCTAGTAAACTGGAAATACAGACCCAGAAATAAAGGCTTAACAAATTCAAGAATTTTTTTGCCCCTTAGAATGCTTCATGTGCAGCAGTGGTGGTTAGGTTCTATTGCATTGAGTCAAGGGACTCTCAGTGTCTGTCTGTTATGTTGAGATTGACTGGTGGCTTTTGGAATTGACAGCCTCATTTATTCATTACAAAGTTTCCTATCATCCTTTAACCTAAAAGTTTTATAAACCATTGAAAATGATTTCTGTTTATTGTAATTGTATCATTTAACTTCTGTTCATTAGCTGAAATTATTCTATAAGTATTCTTCCTCATCAAATATTTGGTTATGAAATATAGTTTATATAGGATAAATGCTTAACTATTTTCTACTTATTTACTATTTTTGGAATAATAGTTTTTTTAGCATTTTCTAAATGTGTTTTTTAAATTTGAATTTAGTGTCATGAACTCAGCTTTTTAACATATTTGATGTGTTTTGAACCATTGTCATTATTAATCTTGATGTTCAAATTTGTCCATTTTTGGCTAATGGCAAACATGTGCACTTGCCTTATGTCCCTTTAATAAATCCCAATGGTTCTTGTATGTTACATAGATTGTAATGAAAAACAGGAAATACGAAATAAGCATATTATGATGGAGATTTCACTTTCTGACACTATAAGGCATTTTATACTCATACTGCCTTGGAATTAAAGAATCCTAGTTCTTTCATTGAAAACAGCATGCAGAGATCACAATATGGGTTCCAGGAATGCTCATTACTACTGACTGTCATTGCTTACATGTTTTTCTTAGTGGACAGATGTACCTATTCTTTTAATATATATATGTATATATATATGTGTGTGTGTGTATATATATAGCGCCACGTATTTTCATTGATATTTTCAATTTAAGATTATGGAATTTTTTATTTTTCTCTGGTTATGTAACCAACTGACATACAATTAGATTTGCTTTCTTTTTCTTCAATTTGAGGGGATCATTTCTTTTTCCTTTTATAGGTCAATTTTGTTTTAATTATGGAAAAATATGATTCCATTTCATCTGTCTCAGTGAATAATTAACCATTTTTTAGCTTTTGCTTTTTTTATAATATCAGAAATGTATATATTTATATTTTACCCTTGTGTTACACAGTTAGCATACTCTACACATTGTTTCATACTTAGCTTTCTTAAATTTAAAATTATAACTTTTGACTCACATTATGTAGAGATACACGCCTCATTCCTTTCTGTATAATACTCCATTTTACATATAATATATTACATGAACACTCATTTAAATTTCTTCCATTCTTTTTCTGTTACAGATTATACTATATTGAATATTCTTGTGCATATGTCATTTCATTTTGCATTCTTAGAAGTGCAATTGATGTGTCAAAGAGCTGATGAATATTCAGTATTACCAGTTATTCCTAAATTCTCAATACCGATCTTGCCATTGTGCTTTCTTACTAACAGTGGTACGTGAGTGCCTGTTTTTTTATAGTCTTACCAACAGAGTATGTTGTAGAATCACTTTTAAATGATTGGATTTAGGTTTTTCCTGCCACCTAGGCGTTGTAAATTAGGGCTGTGAATTTATATCAGGCCTGGCTTATCTTAAGAATTATTGGAGGTGGGGTGGGGAGGAAGTGCGTGTTTGACCACTCAACACCAGGGTCCTAAACTGAATTGGCTAGGAGGGGGAGAGTTGGCAGTAAATGAGATTTTAAATTCATATTTACACTGTAGATACATTTTGTTGTCTCTGTTTTGTTATTTGAGACAGTTTCTTCTAATGTTCCTCACATTGGCTGGACCATGGATTTTGCCTCTTGTTTTCCCATGTTCATTCACTAGGTTTAGCAAATGCTCTCAAAGTGAAAGCCAGCTTACTGATGCATCTAATGAGATGTTCTTTTTTTTTCTTTTCTTCTAGCATGTTTATTGTACTTACAGCATCATTAGCTTCCAAAATCCATTGTTACCGGAAATGGAATGAGCTCTTGTTCTTTAAGCTTTGGATCATACTGTTAGAGTTCATCTCTTTTACAGCCTCAAAAATCTATAATTTATAAATATTATAGAATCATTCTATTATATATGTGCACCATAGCATAATTTTTTAAGAATAAAAGTGCTAGCTAATAATTTAATCGTATTTTTAAGAGTAGGATATCCAGTTATAGTTCATGATTTTTTTCAACCATAGTGGGGGTTGGGAATATTGTTTTTAGAAATACACATGCATCCTCTACCCTCATCCTTGGAAACTGATTCTCTAAGTCTGGAGTACGGCCCATGTGTATATTTGGAAAGATTTTGAGATGATTCACTTTTCCTTTGATAGACTTGCTGATTGGACAGTTCGCTGCAGTTTGAGGACAAGAGCCAGTTTGACGGTCTTTTGTTGATTAAGTGAGAGTGCCATCTAGTGGAGGAAAGACTTAAAGTAATAAAGTTTTTCAAACTTTAGAAGAGTATGGAGAGGAAATTAGCTCTTCTTCTGAGTTATATCTCTCAAGTCCACAACACTGAAAAGTAAGGACTGCGTGTTGTATGAGAAGAGGAAGGAAGTAGTCTTTCAAGGCAGTAGCAAGTACATAATAGGTGGTAGTTATCATCATTATGCACATTCTTGCATGGAAGGTAGTGATCAAGTGAAATATAATGAAATCGGAGCTGCCCTGAAACATTTGCGTTGTACATGTAAAATTTTGTCATTGTTACCAGTTTCTAATGTATCCTTCCCGAAATATTTTAATGTTATAAACATGTATATATATGTTACTCCTTGGTACACTCTTTAACAAATATCGTTAAATGGCTGTTATGTGCCTGTTATGTGCGGGCACTGTTTAAGGCAGGATAAAGCAATGAACAAAATAGATTACAAACCCCACCTTTATATTTAGGGTAGGGTAAGCATATTCTACATATTGTTTAATACTTTGCTTTTTTCACTACTTTTAAACATAAATTTCCCTTTATAACTGCACCCCACGATTTTTGAATTCAGTTCAAAATATTACCCTAGTGATTTCTGCTTTGATCCACAAATTACTTAGAAGCATGCTATTTATTTTCAAAGTGTTGGGAAATTTTTTAGATATCTTTCTGTTGCTAATTTCTAGTTTGACTTTAGTTGATATCAGGGGCCATACTGTGTATGTTATCATTTCATTAAATTTGTTCGGATTTATTTTCTGGCTCAGCATATGGTCTGCCTTGTTGAATCTTCCACATTCTTTTAGAATGGAGCATTATATAATTGTCAGTTGGGTCAAGTTGGTTGGTAGTATCATTTAGTCTTTTGAATCTTTATTTAACATTTTATTAAGTACTAAAAGAATATTAATGGATTTCTACCAAAGATTTAGGAATTGTTTGTTTCCCTTTTCAATTCTGTAAGTTATTGCTTCAGATATTTTTATGTGGTTTTTAGGTGCGTACACCTTAGGATTATTATGTATTCTTAATAAAGTTTGGCCTTTTTATCATTATGAAGTATTGTTCTTTTTCCCTGATAGTATTTTTAGTCTTTTAGTCTTTATCATTTTTTTTAGTTCTGTACTATTCCAGACATGTTCTAAGCATTTATAAAAAATTGGAGTCCAAATAATTGAGAAATCACTGAAAAATCTTTTTTTCAGTTCAGGATTTCAATATCTAAAGGTATTATAAATTTAACAGTGAAATAAATAGAGATTACTTTACAACCTGTAAAATCTGTGGTCAGATGAGATCAGATAAATCCTGCAAAATGTTAACTTTGGTACATTTTTAGAAGAAAATCCTGTAGATTAGGAAAAAATGCTTATGTGATTACTTTTTGGATATCTCTAAAGCAGTGGAAGGAGGGTGCCCAGTTTTTCTTCCTGGGGTGATTTGGGAACTGTCATAGGTTATAGTGTGGGAGGGAGGGAGGTGAGGACAGGAGGAAGGAAAGTGGTGCTGGCTTCTGTCTAGTAGATAGAAGCCCGGGATGCTGCTAAACATCTTATAATGGACAGAACAGCCCTTACCATAAAGTATTATCTAGCCCCTAATGTCAGTATTGTTATAGAGGTCTCATTTTTGTGCATTGATAATAAATCAGTCTCCAACTTCGATATTCTAAAGGCCACGTGACCTAGTCTTGGGCACCAAGGAAGGTTTTCCTAAAAATTGACAGCATGACAATGTATTTTGTTACATGGACACGCAATTGAAGCTTCCTTAACCAACTTGCATTTAATTCACCAAGTTTATGCTCTGCATTCTTTTTGTGTAACACCTGTTAGATTACCATGACTACCTGAACACTTAAAGCTAATAAGTTACCTTCAGTGTGCTGCTCCTTTTCTTCTCTCAGTTGGGTTATGTTTTTACCAAGAGCATATTGTATTTGTTTGCCTGCTTATTTATGTAAAATCAATTAATATTAACAAATTTTGAACAAGACTGTAAAAACACCAGTTGTTGAATAGTCAGTAAAATGAATGTGAAAGCCTAGGAGCTCCCGGGAAGGTGGAAATTATAGAATTTGTGGACTCTCCACTTGGCAAATGCCCTTAGATTCTTTTTCTATTTCAAAATAACCCAAACTGGAAATTATTGACAATCCATTATGGACATGGTTTATGCAAGGAAGATGGTGAAGATTCCAATCAAAGAGTATTGATAAACAAATCTACATTTATGTTTTTAGTTAAAATATATTGTTTTCAGTTACCAAATGACTAGTAACAAATGACTAGTAGTCCCAATTACATTAGATTAAAGTCTATCTACAGTAAATCTTGTGGAATTGAGAGTGTAGTATTGGAAAAAATTTCATCAAATGTTTATTATGCTTCAGAAATATTAGGGATCAGATTTTGTAGGCTCGTTTATTTGTTGAAAGAAATCACTTATTTTTATCTTTAAATATATCCCAATTATTGATTGTTTGTCATTGGATTTTGTACAGATTAAGTCTTCATTTTATTTGAGTGTCTTCCTTGTCTCACTTTTTAAAATAGTTACTTCTACCTAAGAGTGTATGAGTAATTCAGTTATTTGAACTAAAACAAAATCAACAGTAGAAATACCTTATTCTGAAGGTAGCACAAGTCTCTTTTACCATTTATTCTAAGAAGATACCATGAACAGGCATTTTGGAAATAAGGTTTTCATTTAAATGAATGTTAATATTCTAGTTCCAGATTTAATCCAAGGGTTCTTTTTTTAGTAATTAATTTTTGAAGTGTAAATGCAAAGTTTAATTTTAAAAAGTAAATGTCAGTTTGTAAAGAAGAGTGCCCCATGAGCATTATGGGAGAAAATGCTGAGTATAATTCTCTTCCAGATGGCACCCCTACAGGTGAGGCAGCAGCCTGTGAAATTACAGTCTGAATTATACTGCAGATGAGCTGGGCATTTGGAGCAAAGCCTTCTGATATCAGTAATAAATGACTTGGTTCAGAACCAAGGACAATTCCCAGGAAATTAAAGGCTATACTATCACGGAGGGAGCCTATAGTAAAATGAAGTTCAGCAAAGTGGAAAGTTGAGAGAAAGGACGATAACCATTAGCAATACGTATGAATCTTTTAATCTGCTTATATTTTAAACTATGCATATTAATTTATCTCACAAATGTCACATATTCATTTTACATATATTCTGGTATGTCCATTGATTTTCTAAATGGGTACTTTTCATAGTAGATCATGGCTAAGAGCTAGTTGCCAACTAAACCGTCACTCTGAAATATACATATTGTAAATTCTAATCTTATTCAGTGTCTTCTATGGGAAGTTTTTTTTAAATTTCAGGACATTTGAGTACTTAATTACAAATATAGTATGATATACAAATACTAAATCTTATTTTCAATCACATAAATCAATTTAAGAAGTAATATAGAATAGTGATTCAGCTCTTGACTTCTCTTGTTAGATAGACCAAGGTTCAAAATATAACTCATTCAGCTGATTCTGTCATTATGAGTTGTTTTTTAAGTACTATTATTTTAAGTTATTTAATGATTTAAGACTTACCAGTTAAATGGAAATAACAACGAAATATGCTTTAGGAAAGAAATAATCTATATAAAGACACATTACAATGAACTTTTAACAGTTATCACTATTTGAAAATTTTAATTTTTGAAACATTAATTTTTGAAGCAAAACAGCATTTTAAAGTAGCTTAATTTGCATCAAAAATAACAAAAAGCAGGCAGTGTTTCATTTTAACAAGCATAATGATACGCATATGTAATATTAAGACCTCGAATTATTTTATTCATTCAAAAATTGCTTATTGAGTTCCTGCTATCTACCAGGCACATTTCTGGCCCTCAGAAATACAGTTTAAAACAAATAGACAAAGTCCTTGCTCCTCTTGGAGTTTTCATTTTAGTAAGTAGGTAAACTAAATGCAAAAATAAATAATACTTTAATTTCCCAGTGCTTGAAGATACTTTATATAGAGACATAATGAAAATCCTTTTTGAAGAAGTAGTAGTTATGCAGATATCTGGATAAGTGAAATGAATGACCCATAAAATTGTCAGTGTTCATTGAGTCTTAAAAAAAATGTAGCATATTTAGGAAATATCAAGAAAAGTATAATCTATTCTTGTTTTGAAAGAATGCTTTTCCATTGATAGTTCATTCATTCTTTGACTTAGGTTTAGAAATTATTTTGACAGAATAGAAGCCTTGTTATATACTTAATGCAAGCAATATCTTGTTACTGAGATGAAAAAGATATTACCAGAAATAGTTATAGAGAAGAGTTTTGTTTTTAGTTGTACACCAATGAAGAGCAAAAAGGAAAATAAAACATGGGAAAAAACGAAAAAAGAAAGACGTGCTGTAGCCTCCTGCACTTATCCGTTTTAGCCTACTTCTACCCCACCGTAGCAGACCCCCATATAATGACTTCTGCCAAATTAGAGTCATGCGATATGGTCTGTGTGTTAACTCTGTGCCATGCACTGTTCAAAATCCTGTATATGTATTATCAAAAGCATTTGGTTATTTGCTTTCAGAAATTCTCTGACCTAATTATGTTGGCTGACTAAAAAATGAGAAGCAAAGACATGACGTTTAAGAAAGGGTATTTTTGTTGCCAGGGATGATTATCTTCTTTTGTTTCTTTTGTTTGCTTACTATTGAATTTAACAGCAGTGGAAATTGAATCTTAAGGCTACTGTTTTGTAAGAGAAGCTAATAAGTATTTTCTAGTATTATTTTTCCACTTGTATGACCTGAAATAAGTCACTTAAACTCTCTAGTACGGATTTCTCTAATCCAAAAATTAGGTCGTTTTAATAGTTAGAATCTTAGAAACTATCTCTAATACTGTACTTTGTCTCAGGATTCTCATCTTAGCTAAGGTAATCATTGTGGGGTATGTGGAAAAATGCTTATTGGTGTTTATCTTTTCAAATGGAAGCAGACACATGGAAAAGTCTTAAGTATTAATTCCAAAGTTCAGAGTATTAAGTAAAATTGATGTTTTTTGGCCCAGGGGGGAATAATCTCTCAGATTATCTTTTTAAGAAGAATCTTAAAGTTGGAATTGGCACTAATTTGTTCAGTTCGATCAAATTATTTCAATTGGGTTTTTAATTTCTATTAATTTTATAGAAATTTTGAATGGATATATATGTGGATATACATGTTTATTTATATTTTTGGTATGCACATGCATATATGTAGTCTTGGCTGAAAAAAGAAGGGACACAGAAAATGTATTCTGATAGACTTTAAAAAAAACAAATATTTTAGTTCTTACTTATGGATTATAATATATGACTATGCACTAAATAAATGTTATCTGATTCTGGACAGTCTGGTAAGCTTTTATTTTCTCATTTATTAAACATAATTTTAAAATTCTGATTAACCTTTACAAATATATATATATATTTTTTAAATAGCTCTTAATTTTTTTCAGCTAAATGAACACAATTTATTATTTGGAAAGTTTTACATGTATTAACATATTTAATCCTTACAACTGTATGAAATAAAATATTATCGTATTGTCACTTTAAAAATGAAGAAACTGAGCCACAATGACATTAACTTATCCAAGGTCATATAGAAAAAGGGACTCCTCTGGAATTTAAATCCAGGAGTCTACCCTCTCATACTATACTATTGATATTGACTATAATACCAAATTAAAATATGGGTGTAATTTAATCTCTGATGAACGGCTAATAATAACTTTATCTTAAATGCAGCAAAGAAGCATGTTGCTAGAAGGAGCTACTTTTAGTTATTGATCAAAAAGACTTTTGTGTTTTTTTTTATAGTACATTAAAGTAAGATGAAGTTTGAGCATATGGAAGCAAAATAAAATTTAGCTAACTATTTGGAGAGAGTAATACTAGAACCACTTTTGACAAAATGCCAAATCAGTCACAAACATTTTTTTCACCCCCTTTCACAAATGATTGGACTATAATAATACTTAATTTGTACCAAAATGTCGATCTATTTTATTTTAATGTATTAACATGCAGCAGTCTTGCAAATAGGGACAATTTTTTTTCCTTCAACCTATTAACATGTTTTAGCAGCTGATCTTTTTCCCATAGGGTAAATAGATGCCTCCTCTTTTAATAATTCCTTGGCATAAATTATAATTTACTTTAATCAACGGATGAATGCTTATTTATTAGTGTTTGTGTGCATAGATCTGCATGAATTATATCAGGTTGGTAAATATTTCTTAGTTGAATTTCAAAAGTCTCGTGCTTTAAATACACAGATAATATTAATGGAGAACTGACTTGTAAGAGTTAGACATTACTGAAGTACTCTATCCAGAAAAAATGAGTTTTTACCAAATCCTAATTTTCCTAATGTAAACACATTTATAAAAGAGCTTTGTTGCTAAGTCTTTCTTTTGTAGCAATTATTTTCTTATCAACGAATTAGTGTGTTGGGGGTAAATGCCAAAGTAGAGTTGCTAGCGGCAATTTAATTAGGTTCCTTTATAAGCGATTCAAGCATGAGAGCTGTATTTTCTGTAATTTAAATTTGCTGTTTATCTCTGTGCAGATTATCCATTCAGGTTTGCAGGTTTTTTCTTACTCTAGAAAAACCTTAAATTTTTTTTTTGTTTTGTCTTGGTTAAAGACTGTTGTATTTATGCTGTCAAATAGTTATTTGTGCACAAAACGAGAACAGTTTTGATTTAAAATCCTAACATTAGGCTAAAATTTATACTGGTTCACCTTAAACTATACTAAGGTATATTGTATGTTAATCACTGCCCTGAGCCCTTAACTTTCCTGCTGCTCAGGGCTCTTGGGTAGATGGGCCCCAGAAAGAGAAAGCCTGACCGAAACTTGCATTAATCTCTCATTCGTGATTACTTCATCATTTCTTAAACTGTGTAGCATACTATTAGACTGTACTGTATGACACCAGTAGTGGCAAATTATGCTTTCATTTGTGTTATGATTGTCCTTTCTTGGTAGAAGATTCATTACTGTTCTCTAAAATCTGGAGTACACTGGGGCAATGTTTCATGAACTGTATTTTAAACATTAGTTATGCACGGTGTTGTTGGATATCAGGAAAGAAAGGGGTGTCCAGTCAAAGAGTGGGTAATACTTAGTTAAAATACGTTCAACAGTTCTGTTTCTATCATAACACTCAGAATTATTAATGTATTAATGTGCATCATGAATCTTTAAGAGGAAGATATAGCATCTGGTCCTTCTCAAACCTCTAATTAAAGATACCTGCCTCTCTTTCTTTTCTTTTTCTTTTTCTCTTTCTTTTTCTTTTTCTCTTTGTTTTTCTCTTTCTTTTTCTTTTTCTCTTTTTTTATCTAAAGAAAAAGACATAGTTAGGAAACACTTTGGGAAATGGTGTTCTAGACTAGGATATCTCAGATATAGCCATATAGACATTTGAGGCCAGACAATTCTTTGCTGTGGGTGCTGTTCTCTGCATTGTAGGATATTTATTAGCATCCTTGGCTCTACCTACTACATGTCAGTAGCATCCCCTTTACCCCCAGTTGTGGCATTCAGAATGTCTCTAGACATTGCCAAATGTCCTATAGGGTGAAAATCTAGTCAAAAATGATTGCTCTGTATTAATTTGCAATATTCCAGAGATTCAGAGGGTTTGTTAACAATTTCCATCTAGAATTTTACTTTTCATGAGGAAGGAACAATAGTCTAAAAAGTAGAAGCTAGCTGAAGGACTTTGGGTGGTAAACACACAATAGAGTATACAGATGTGAAATGATAATGTACATTCGAAAATTATATAACTGTATTAACCAATGTTATCCCAATAAACTTAATAGAAAATAAATAAAATAAATAAAAAGTAGAAGCAGAGATAAAGAAGGTTCTACTGTAATAAACTTTCTAGTTTCACTTTATACCCTGGCCTGATTTTCTAATGATTATGTGGAGTATTTATTACAAAAAATAATTTCAAACTTTGCAGAATATTTTATGGCAGAGACAGAAAAAAATTTATATTAAAAGAGTAGCCAAATATTTAAATTGATCTGCATATGAGGATATTGCACATTTCTAAAATCCATTTTTTTTTTTTGTCTGTTTTATGTAGGGCTATTTTCTTCTTTTTGAGTCTATGTTAGATTCTGTCCTATATGCGAAGAACAAATACTTGGCTAAAGGAGGATCGGGTAAGTTTTAATAATCTAATTTTAGTCTGGCAGAACCAAATGAACCTTTGGATTTCAAATAAACTATGCGTGACTGAGAAAGTTCCCAGTAGAAATGAAAGATGTTTTCATTCGGTGCAGCTTTAAGATATTTCTTTAGCATACTCTTGATAGTAGAACATTGTTGAGATATGCAGGACTCAAAGATAAGGGTATTTTCAAGAACACTTTTTATAAAAATACAAAGGACTAGATTGGAAGCTCTTTAATATTCAAATCAAAATTGAACAGAAAGTTCTTGGTTTTCAATCCTTAAGGTATTTAGGTGTTTTTTTCCCCCAGAGAATATTTCATGCTAGTTTGGAGATTATTCACTTAAGTGGCAAATTTTCCATGACTTCACTAAATATATAAACCTGGCTTCTGTGTGATTTAATGAGAACATTTAAATAGTGACTGGTTTCTCCTAAGTTTTTAAAGCATAATGTACCTAATCAGTATTTTTAAATGCGTCCCAATAAATTTGGAAGGCTGTCTTTTCATGTCTCTGATGAACTTTTAATCATATTAACTCTGCATATTCAAAGTGCGATTGTGGTTTTACAGCCTTTTGCCTTGAACAGTTGTATACAAACAAATGTTCTCTTTCAGTGTAGGGATTATATTTTGTTCATCTTTGACACTATGGGCTCTACAGCTTCTGGAGCATAGATAGAGAATCATTTATATTTATTGAATTGGATCATTAAAACTGAATTGAATAGCATCAGTCTCCCTTCACTCACCTCTCTCTACGCCTTCACTTTCTAAGAGCTTCAGAATCAACTAATGCTATGGTCAGAGTGCAATTGATAAAACTTATATAAAAATGGATGGAAAGGACAAGGCATTATGAACTAGCGAAATGAAGCACTGGACCATACTGAAACCTTCTCCCCATCCATGTCTGTGAAATTACTTTGGTAGTTATGGTACAATAGAAATCAGTAAGTCTAAAACATAAAGCACAGAGAAAATTCTCCAGTATAATAGAATTCTTTTTATAATAGCATTTAAATGAAATTCTCCAGTATAATAGAGTTATTTGTATAATAGCATTTAAATGGATTGCCTTTCTTTTTCAAAATTCTCTTATCACTGTATTTCCTGCAACCATTTTAAGATATGTTCCTTATTCCTGACATGAACCTGGCTAGAATTTGTAGGTGTATTTTGCCCTATAACTATTGGCTGTATCTTACTATAATTGCAGTGACTTTTAAAAAGATGAATACTATACTTAATGACTAAAAATTAATATTACCTACCATTTGTTGATTTTCTATACAAGCTGTCAAATAATATACTCTGTCTTTTCTTATATTATTACATGTAATCCTCACAGCAGCCCTTTGAGATGTTAGAAAAAAAGGTATCCTGGATGACACATATTAAGTGACCAAGCCTTGATTTTTTTTTTAAACACAGATCTGCTGGGTCTTCATTTTCACTATCCCTTGTTTCCTCACACTAGTAATTTTATTGAATCTGATTTTTGCCTTGAAGTTGTCCAAGGGAAGATTCAGAAAACCATTTCCATACTCTGAGTGGTATTCATTGATCTTACTGAAGGAGTGACAGCAACTTAATACATTTAAATTGAATTCTTGATGAAATTCATTAAGAACTTAAAGCATGCAAATAATGAGGTTTTAGTTGAAATAGTGGCAGAGTTATTTCCCATCAACAGAGGGTAAAGTGGAGGCAGATAAGTCTAGCTCTTTCCAAATTATTATATAGCTAATATCAACACTAAGATAATATGGATGTATACTGAAAAGAGGTCAAGGCAGAGCTTTGAGTGTTATTTGTTAACACAATCGAAAGGAAAAAAGGAAAGGTCACAAATGAGTAATGTGAAGTGGTTGAGACTGTTTTACGTACGTGAGTATGCCTTGCTGCATGTCACCAATCATCTAGATACTCATTCTTCTATTGAAAAGAAATGTTTTATTTTTTAATGAAGGAAAGATTTACTAAGCAACGTAAAGATAGAAAATGATTGAATTATGAGAGAGGTTGAATATTGAAGACCCATATAAGCATGAAGGGAGCACAAATTACTTTTACATGAATTAGGGTTCGGTTTATATATTATGTATGTATGGAGTAAAACCTTTATAAAACACAGCATTCATTCTTTGTTATCACCAAGCAATTCCACAGTACTTTAGTAGTACTCATTTACTGCTGCTATTACTAATAAAAATTTTGTAAAATTAATGAAATTGAGTTTACTAAAGACTAATTATACTAATTTTGACTAAGATTTACTGTTGCTAATTGTGCGTTAGGAATTGGAGTGTTTTGCCGACCAACAGATAAAGAAAAAAATCTAAGAAAATATTAGTCGAAATCAGTGTGTGTTTTTACAACTCGAATTAAGACAAAAACAAATAGATGTTTTAGTATGACAACATAGAATGCAAATGTTTTGTACCCTAACAATGGCAAATATTTCTGAAAACTTGGAAAGGAAATGCAGAAGACGAATAGGAGGAGATATATATACTTCACTTGCTTTATCTTTAATAGCAGGAATTTATGGAATATCATTGAAAGCTGACAAATCAAGTAATAGATTTATAAGCACATTTCACACTATAAAGGTAATGTTAAAATTAAATTAATGATTAAAATTGAGTGGTGAGCCTTGTGGTGATACATCTTATGTATATGTTGATTGTGATTACATGACTTATCTATGTATTTATGAAATTGTATAGAATTATTAGAATTATACACCAAAAAGGGCAAAAGAGTGAGTTTTACTGTATGTAAATTATACCTCATTAAAAGTCACTTTAAAAAAAGTGAAGTGGCATTTCCTATTTTTTGAGATCAAATGCATTATGACATGATTTGATTTCTCACTTATCTGAAAAATATATTAAAGTTGTGTACTATGCCCACTTCTATAATTGTTGTTAATATTATCAGAGCATCTGTTTTTGTTTTTGTTTTTAATTTAAAAAAATAATCGGGTAATTAAAAAGAGGGAAGGGAAGGAGAAGAATAAGGAAATATACTAATTTTATCATTACTCAGGAGATTAGTAGGGAATATTAAAAATAGAGAACTAAATATATTCTTTAAAGTTGTGATTATAAACTTAACTACTAGAACAAAAATACAAAAATTCCTAATTGTAAGGACTAATACTAAAGAAAAAAGCAAAAAAGACCACATAGTGAGCTACTTAAAAAAAAAGAAAACAATACCTACAAATACAGAAAAGATAACATAAAATGGTAGAGTTGTAAACAAATATTTCTCATATCAATAAATGTAAATGGGCTAAACTCACTTATTCAAAGAATGAGAATTTTAGATTGGATTGCAAAAAGAAAGCCCAATTTTGTGCACTTTATAGAGATACATCTAAAATAAAATGATTCAGAAAAGTTAAAAGGATGAAAAGAGATATTTAAGCAAAACCAAAGAAAAAATGAAAAATAAAAACATTCATGATATTGATACCAAATAAGAGAGAATTAGGACAAAATATTATAAAATTAATCATATGAAACTTCAAGTGAATCAACTGAAAATTATTATAAATAGTAAAAGAAGTTAGTATATTATAGAGATACAAAATAACAATTAGAAATAAATAAGACTTACATGTGGACAACTTTACTATGAAGGATGCACAGTGAAGTTTTAAATAAATAAAAAGACATACCACGTTCTTGAAGAAACAGTGCCATAAAGATAGCTCCCAAAATTAGTTTAAAATAAAATGTAATCCAAAAACTTAACAATTGTTGAAGATAGGTGATAAGTACATGAAAGTTAATTACACTCATCCCTATTTTTGTATGTGTTTGAAAATTTTTATAGGATAAATTTTCTAAAATTGTAATCCCAATCAAGTTTTTTTTTAATTAAGAATAAAAAAGTTTTTAATAGGAATAGTGAGGAAAACTGTAAGATAGAAGGATAGCAGAGTAGGAAGACCAGAAGAATCATGCTACCAAGGACTAAACCACCTTTAAACCCTCGATAATTAAATTAATATATTATTGATTCTTAAATAGACAGATGCGTTTAACAGAATAGAAAATCTAATATATACCTAACAATATATGGCATCGCTTATAATAAAGGAAATAATTTACTGTAGTAAATTGTATTGAGACAGTAGGGTAGCCCTCTATGTAAAAAATAAAAAATAGTGTTTCCTTTCACACAGTAAATTGTACACTGTAAATGTTAAATGAGTCAAAAGTTACATTAAAAAAAACGTTAAAATACTTGAAGAAAACATATTTTCCTTTATAAACTTGGGGGGGAAAGAGCTTTCTAAATACAAACTAAAATTCAGATGACTTAGAAGAAAGAATTGATGAATTTGATTATATCTAAGTAAACATAAATGGCAGAATATGCCATATGCAAAGTCACAAAGGAAACTACAGATTGAAAAAATTCAATTCCTATTATCAACAAAAAGCTAATCTCCTTAACATATAAATAGATCCTACAAATAAATAGGCCACAAACCCAATAGAAAATTTCTCCTGTATTTTTTTTCATAAAGTTTCAGCTTTTACATTTATATCTATGAATTATTTCAAGTTTATTTTTGTGAATTACGTAAGGTAAGAATAGATATTAGTATTTTCCAGCACCTTTGTTGAAATAACTATCTTATCCCATTAATTGCTTGTTTGAGTATTGATATTAGGTAAAGAAAGTCCTTCATCTTTGTTCTTTTTAAAAATTGCTTAAATAAATTTTACAGTTATTAAAATTGTAAAATAAATTTTACAATTTTATTTTAGAATCTTTTTAGAATCTGTCAATTTTTAAAAGACTGCTAAAATTATGATAAGATTGGTTTAAATGAATAAATCAACTTGAGAATAATCAGCATCTTAATATTGAGTCTTCCAACCTATGAACACAACGTATCTTTTCATTTTTTAAAGTCTTCTTTAATTTTTCTGGGCACTGTTTTGTAATTTTCAACTTAGGGATCTTGTACATCTTTTGTTAAATTTGTTCTTAAGTATTTAAATTTTTATCATTCTTATAAGTAACAATTTTTAAATTTCATTTTTCAGTTGTCTGCTGCTAGTATAAAAATACAATTGATTTTTGTTTGTTAACCTAGTATCCTATGACTTTGCAAAGTTTACTTGTTCTAGTAGTTGTTTTATAAATTCCTTAGGCTTTTTTATGTGAACATCATGTCATTTGCAAATAGGGACCATTTACATCTATCATTTCATACTTTCTACCTTTAATTTTTTTGGGGGGGGTGTCTATAACTCTTTGAATAAAATAGGAAACAAGTCCATTGAGATATTAATAAATGAATAATCAGAAAGTTAGATTAAGAAAGGGATATTTACCTAATTTCAAAGAACCTCCCCACAAACTGTCTTTTAGTTACAAAAGGGAAAAGAGTAAATTTCAGTGTAGAAGTCTAGCAGATTCCACTTTAATTGTGTAATCAGAGATGGGACACATAGAAATGTGCTCCTATCATTTCTTTGAAACATCCTTAAAACTGCCAATAGTTTTGTTTGAAATCATATTTGTTGCATAGAAAATTTAGGGGCCCATTAATGGAAACATCTTCCATCTTACTAGAAAAGAATATTTTCTTCTCATTATAAGCAAAATTAAAGGTTTCCCACACAGTGGTCAGAACTAAACTCAAATTTCTAATGAGCCTAGCAGAAGAGTACTTTTTAAAGACTTTATTTACAATGTATATTTCCTTCTCCATCAGTCAGAGTTCTTTTGGACGAAACAGAATCTCCCCTGGCTATTCAATACAGAAGGGATTTATTAAAAGGATAGAGTAGTTTACAAAGTTTCTGTGAGAACTAGAAACTAGGCTGGAAGATTATGTAGCCAGGAACAATGCTCAGAACTACCTTATAGGACTGGTTTAGATGATACCAGTTCTAATGCTGGGCACTAGCTGACACTACATTGCTGATCTGAGGTAGGTATTGCTGCCTCTGAAAGATTAGCAGAGCTCTTTGGGTGCATGTGATTAATGGAGCCTCCGTCATGTGCACATACCTAACCTGCAAGGGAGGGAGGGAAAGCAAGTTTCTGTCATTTTCAGCCTGAATACTGTGGAAGCAGCCCCTGCCTCATAATGTAGGGAATTTCACAAACAGTTCAGAAGTGGGGAGGGGGCAGCAAAATAGAGTGGCAGATAAAAACTATTCACTAATAGATCTGTGTCTCTCAAAGATTTTACAATTGGCATTTTCTTTGGAAGCCTGATTTATGCTAATAAGATTGCCTCTGTTATAAATTCCACATTTCTTTGCTATTTCCATCTGTGTGGAAAACTGAGCAGTACAGTTTACTCCTCCCTAATTTCTGCTTGCTTTCCTTTTTAGTGTTTCTTTTTACCCTATTATTTCATTTTTTTACCCAGAAAGAATAAAGGCTAAAGGTTTCCATTTTCTTCATGTCACAGATTTTATTAATCTCCAATTTTTTAAAATCTTTTTGTCCTGCTTTCTTTTCCAACAATTACCCATTTACCTTAGAAAAATGGGATCCTTCTTTCTCTTCCATTGGAAAGCATAAAGTGTGGCATTATACATAATGGAAAGTATATAGATTTTGCAGTTAGACCT
Organism: Rousettus aegyptiacus; assembly: GCF_014176215.1. Taxonomy (NCBI): domain Eukaryota; kingdom Metazoa; phylum Chordata; class Mammalia; order Chiroptera; family Pteropodidae; genus Rousettus; species Rousettus aegyptiacus. Next base: position 90,825,287 of record NW_023416308.1, read on the forward strand.
TAAGTTGAATCCCTACATTGTCAGATGACTAGTTATTTACTTAGCTGACTAAGACCAGTAATTTGGGGAAGTTATTTTGTGAACTTCAGTTTTCTTATCTGTAAAATGAGGAATATAATCCAGCTTTATAGAATCAGTCAGTCTAATCAAAGTTTAAATGAGATGCTTGATGTAAAGTAGCTACTCAGTAAATGTTAATTTCCTTCCTGGTACAGCTGCTGAATATGATTATACCTTATAAAAGTTTTTAAATGAATTCAAGCATCATGGTATATAGCACTTAATTTTTATGAGTTTATCTCAGTGTAATCAGCCAGCGACACTGGTTCATAATGCTTAGAGGTTTACTTTATAGTGTTTCCATAATTCTCACTTTACTTCCTCTTCTTAAAATCTGCTTTCTTTCACATTTATTATTTTGTCTTTGTTCAGTGTTATTGCAGTATCATTTTTTACTTTTTTTCAGTACATGATTTTTCAGTATATATTGCAGCTATATTTTAGCCTAATTAAGCTTAGGTGGGCCTAGTTGCTACTATAAGTTAATGATGGGAAAATGTTTCCAATTTCCAAATAAGTATTAATTTTTTAAAGATACCTTTATTATGTAAATTGGAAATTAATTTTTAAGCTTATTCAACTCCCAAAATATTTGTTGATTTAGAGACTTAGTAATGCATTTTTCTTTTGTGCCTATCAATCATTTTATCATTGACTATTTTACTAAAATCTTCATATCGTTCACATATATTGTGAGAAGAACATTTATTTTGACTTATTATCTCTTTTTGTTCTAAGTCTTTTTATTCTCTGGTTATTTATACACAAACTATGATGCTAGTGTTACTTGGAATTGTTTCTTTATGCATCTCATTCTTATCCTTTAGTGTCCAAAAGTTTGTGAGGCATTTTTAAGGGATAAAGGATTTCCCATCTTTATCTATTCACCATGTGAGCTGTTCTAGTGACAAATGAATTCTGGGCAGTGAATCGAGAAGGACACAGATGTCAAAGCCATGAATTTATAAATGGTCTGTTAAGAGGATACTTTTGTCCAATCAGTGCTTTGTTAATTTCATCTACAAGAAGAAATAATTATTCAATTATGCCTCTATCTGACAAAAAATCAAATGACAAATGTGTCAGAATGTGAGGGTAAAGGGTTAGTCAGGATTCTGGCAGGTGGCCCCAAATTTTAGCCAGCTGTGAGGAGGTGGATGTAGAACCAAATTGATGTATAACACTGATTACAAGTCCTTTATGAATATTCATAGATCTTACTAACTGAAAGGTAAATAATTTCATTTCTAAGTCTAAACAATACAGAATTTATGATTTTCTATGTCTTTGTGAAATGTAATTGGCTTTAAAAATATACCTCAGCACTGGGAAAAGTAAAATCATATTCCTCTCTAGTTTTCTTTCTTATTACCAACATATTTTCAAAACTGTTAAAAAATAGTTTTAATAAATTTTAGTTTTTCCTTATGAAAAACTTTGCCCTCAATTCTTAGTAGTATTGTTAGTACATCTATTGCTTGATAGATATAGAGCCAGAGGTCAGCAAACTTCTACCAAAGGGCAGGTAGTAAATATTTTCAGCTTTGTAGGCCATACAGTCTCTGCCCCAGCTACTCAACTTTGCCACAGTAACACAGCACAGCCACAGACAATAGGTAAATAAATAAGTGTGCCAGTGTTCTAATTAAACTTTATTTACAAAAACAAACAGTGGGCTGAATTTGACTCATGGACTGGTTTGTCAGCCTCTGATAAAGAGACTGATATTTTCAAATTTTCACTAGGATTTTTAGTAATATTCTAAAAAAAGAATTCTGTGAACGGTTAAGTAACTTGAATGTGTTTGCACTGCTCAACTCAAGAGGATACTTGATTCCTGTGGACTGCAGTGTAAGTGGCACTCTCTGAAGTAGTATGGGGTAATGTCCCTGATACTACCTTCCTCGTCCATTTCTCCCTCCTCAGTATCCAGGGGTATCTGACCTGATGCCTGTGTTTGTAGGTGAGTTTTATTGGCACAGAGTCAGGTTCATTTATGAGTGTATTGTGTGTGGCTGTTTTAACACCAGCTACAGAGATGAGTAGTTTCAACAAACACCATATGGCCCACAAAACCTAAAATAATTGCAGAAAATATTTGCCAACGTCTGATCTGTACCCTTATTATGTTCCTCTTTAATGATGAAATAACAGAGCATAATATAGGAAAGTACCTGTGATTGTCACATCAATTCCAACAGAAGATACATAAAGAAGTTGTCAAATATCTTAAGTTGCTTCAGAATTCTATTTCTTCTTCATTGTTTCTCATCTTAAGGATCTGGTTCAAGAAACTAAAAATGCTTTTTCTATAGCTGATATTCTTGCTAGGTCAGCATTTTCAATAACAAATCAGTTACTTTGAAGAATTTCTGTTGATCAGAAGTTTACACGACAGTCTCTGCTAGCCCTGCGCCGCTGCCACATCTACCTTGCGTGCCCTCTTAAGGAGGACTTGAGAAACTTCTTATCAGTGACATAGCACCAAGTATTTTTTCTGGGTATCTCACATGTCAGGTTTGGAAGAAGCAAGTGCTTTGATACCAGCAGATCTTATCATGGGCTTTATTTGGAAGATAATTTAGTGCTGCTGTCATTGAATAGTAAAATTCCCAAGGCTGTGGGTAGAAACAAAAGTTTGGGAGAAAAGGGAAAAAGGAGAAAAGGTTTCTCTACTGCTCGAGTCTGAAGGCTGGTTAATAATCATAAAGTTATTTCTTTTGTGCATTTCATTTCATTTTGTGCATTTTGTATGTATATACTTGCTTTAAGTTTGCTGATATTGGAAAATGTAGTTTATGTTTTTTAATTCATGGTAAATGTTGATATTTGAAGTTATTTATCAGTGGAGGTGATAAATATTATTTTAAAAATTTAGTTACAAAGATGTATACGTGTTATTAGAAGAGGGTTTCTTCCTGAATCAGCCTCTTCTCTCACCTCTCTCAATACTTACTTTCTGGGATTTCTTCTTTCTTCTGTGGCCCCAGCTTCTCAGCCATTTCTCCTCAACCTTTTTTTCTACATGTCCCATAAATTCTGGTACTCGTCTTGTACTCTCCCTAGGTGACCTTATGAGCTCCCATAACTTACATTTATATGTTCATGGTCCCAAATATGTGTCTTGAACCAAGATCATCTCTTTTGAATTAGGCCTATATATTCAACTGCTTATTGGATATTTTTACCCATTTCTCTCATAAGCATTAAACTCTCATATTCCTCTTGAGTCTGCCCTTATTTATTCCCAATTATAATGGTTAGTACCATAATTTGCCCAACTGCTAAAGCTAAAAAATTTCAACCTAGACTCGTCCCTCCTGCATACCTCCACAGCCAGCCAATCTTACAGTCCTGTGCGTTCCACGTCCTAGGTGGCCCTTGCATATATCTCCTTCTTTCCATTCCCACAGCCATCACTCTACTTCAGGTCACCTGGACGATTACAACTATCTCTTATTTTGTCTTTGTCTTAGTCTAGCACTCTTTCATTCATTCTCCACATTGCACTCCAGTTGACTTTTCTAAAAACAAAATCTGATGAAGTTGCTACCCTATATAAAATTTTTCATTGCTTATTATTATTCTTAAAATAAAGTCTAATTTACTAATGTGGTTTACTCAGCCATGTTTTCTTTGGTCCCTACTTACCTTTATACCCTATATCTCACTGTTTCTCTCATATTGGAGCATATATTAATTGTGACCCTATGTGCATGCTGCCTGCTCTGCCTAGAATAAATACTCTTTCTCTCCCCATTCCTAACTTACTTGGCCTCCAATTCTTATCTTACATAATACTCCCTGTTCTCCTGCTGTAGCCAAATCTGTATTACTATTTTTGCTGTGAACTCCCTCAATGTCTTACATTTCCCCTCAGAAATAATTGCCCATCTATTTGTCAAAACTGTCTTAAGTATAAGTTTCTCGACAGTAAAGACATGTCCATAGTCTATAAATTAGAATAACTTATCTGGCACATACCTGATTCTCAAAAGTATTTCCTTTTTATAATAAGAGAGGGTTATATAAATTGGTCTTCTGTATGACTATAAAATTCCATCACATGATTCTTTTTTTTTTTTTGCTTTAGTTTTTTAAGGCACCCGACTATTGACCTCTGAGTAGCTTTATGAATTGTTATCCTTAGTAGGGAAAATAAGAAGCCTAAATCCAGGCCAAGAGGAAGCCTTCCTGGAGACAGCGATTTTGGGGGGAGTCAGGAGGGGTGGTAATGCCAATTTGAATTTCAGTGACCTCCACTCTGAGTTATATAAGCTTTTCCCTTCATCATTGGGGAATTTTTCTGTGTAACAGGATTAAACCAAGTAAATATATCATTTCTGGGTCTTTGGATACCAGTTGTCTTTGGTTTTTGTAGTATTATTTTTTGTTACCTTGACATGATTGTTTTTATATGTCATATCTTTTTAAGTGATTTATGTCTTCCTACATGTTTCAGTGGAATATATAAAGAACAGATCTATTACCTTTTTAAAGCCCCAGTATATTATAAGTCTAATATTAATAAATATGTTCATTTCAGGATTATTTGTTTTATTCTTTTTAAATTATTTTAATAGGATCTCATCAGTGAAATCTTTATACCACCATAATAATGGAAATCTTTTTTATAAAGAGATTACAAGATGGAACTTGGTTATTTTCTTTGATTTATACCTTTGTTAATCCCCTACTGCTAGTAATCAGTTGCTAGTAATCCATATTGGTGGAGTTGATATTTTATATTTAGTCTTTAAAAAATTGTATTTTGTCATAAAGGGAGATAATGCTAAATTGTTGAGTATTTTATTTCTTACAGTCTACCCTGACATTTGCACAATCAGCCTTGTGGCAGTAAGTGATGCGAATAAACATGCTGATAGAATTGCTTTTTGGGATGATGTCTATGGCTTTAACATGTCCTGCATGAAGAAAGCAGTTATTCCAGAAGCTGTTGTGGAAGTTTTAGATCCAAAGACTCTTATTTCAGACCCTGATAGTATTAAGGTATGTGTTTTACCAATTATTTTCTTTAAAACAATATTGCCATTTTTTTTTCATTTATGAGTTCAGTATTTGAAATTAATATATTGATTTTACATGTGGGCTTTCAAAACAGTAATTACTCTTCCCATTTTAATCAGTCTAAAGTAACTTGAAGTCATAATATTTACCAGTTGACTATATCATCCTATTGAAATCACTTCTGTTTATATATTGAAGTTTCTTATAGTTAGGGATTGAATCTTTTACTTTGACTTAGTGCTGTATTGTCATTTCTGCTTCATTACTACCTCCTGGCCGTACTTTAGCTTCTCAGTGGTAGTCAGGTTATTCATTCATATCATATATTCCACACAATTTAGCTCTTCTCATTCAAATTTCTTCCAGCCTTTCAGATTAAGTAGTGACACTGAATGTGTCCATGAAGTCCATGAAATTAAAGCCCTGCTGTTTACATTTTTCAATTAATTTCTTTTGTTTGAATATCTTATTCTTCACTATAATCTAGTTTTGTTGTACATTTTGCTATGTCGGATTTGCATGAGTTTAATAATAACTTTACAGTGAAAAGTGATATTGCTTTTCTTAAAAACTCCTTAATTTGGTTCGGTTAGGTAAATAAATACAACTTGTTTAATGTTAGATTCAAAACATTGTCTCCTCTTTTTACTCACACTGTTACTTTCATAGTGTCAGTAAATTTTCTCTACAAAGTAGATATTCACTAAATGTTTATTAATTTTCTTAAATGGATAAATTCTTTAAAATTAGCATAGAATAAATATATAAAGTATCTCAACAAGAGCAAGCTGATTAAAATTGCATTTAGCTCTTAAGAAAAAATAATACAGCCTGGTTAGTAATTATAGGACTGTTCAGTGTTCTGGTACTGATAGTAGGGGATTTATTTGGAGTCTTTGGCTTGGGGTGGGAGTGTACAGTTATAGCCAACTCAGCCTTAAGGTGAGCAGAAAGAGGAGAGTTATGGTGGGTGAAAGGAGGCCTAATATCTCTAATGATATCTTTGCATAAATACCAAAAACTGCTGTGAATAAATAGTTGAAATAGAAATTTTAGGACTGAAAAATTAAGATGTTTAAAAAGTATACATACTCTTTTCCTCTCTTTTTTAAAAAAATGATGTATTTGTTCTATGTTCCTCAGTTCCCCAAATAAAAGGCAACCACATTATAACTTCCTTTAAAATTTCTCAAACTGTTTAGAATAGAGTAATGCCTCAAGCATGTAGCCATGAATTGTGTTCACTGTGTCATAATCAACTCATGGCAAGTCCAGTGTTGACAGTCTTTACAGTGTACTCTGTCTGGTCACACTGCTGTAGCTGATTGCATCTGCTTTTGTTAGTGAAATGGAGAAAGATTTGAACCAGGGCAGGTTGGGAATATAAGAATATTTGACCATTTTTTTAGTTGAATCTTTGCAGTTTTGCCTTTTTTGTTGGAATTGTTTTTTTGCTAATATCTAACAAACATATTCAAATGCAGTTATAAAATGAGTTCTAAAACACTTTGTCCTTTTCTTTAGTATGTTTTCAAATTGGTATTTCCTATAAAAATATTGACTGTCATCACACATAATTTATAGCAAATGTATACCACTATACATTTTTTGGTATACAAAATGATTTTAGTTGGAACACAGGAAAACATTTTTTATTTGAAAGTACTTTAGTGTGTCTTAGAAAAACTTTAGCACATCAGAGCCATAATATGATATATACTGTTCTTACAAGAAGTCTAAGTAAAAGACTTAGACTTTGACTTAGTGCTGTATTGTCATTTCTAACTATTCAAAGTCTAACTAAACGATAGAGTTTAGTAGCCCTTAAATTTAGAAACAATCCCCAGAATGGGGTGTGAATGATTAAAGCCTTCAAGACATTGGTTTGCAGCAAATTTTTTGCATACAAAAGAAATGTTTATCTGTATTTAGTTTGTTTTTACTATTTTTACTAAATTCTTACCTTTATTCTTTTTAAATGGGTAGCATATAGATTGCCACACAACATCTGTCTCAGATTTGGAGTTTTCTTCAGATTTTACCCTGAAAATCACAAAGACATCCTTGTGCACGGTAAGCTACTTCATTCTACTTTCATAAATTTCACTAGCAGTGAAGATGATTGGCAGGCTAATGAATTAATTACCAAGCTTGTGATAAATGAAAAAGACTATTGCCTTTGACAGTCTCTTGAACAGATCTATTTTAATAGGTCAGTAGACTTCAAAAAAGTTTAGTTCAGAGGAGAACATATTAGAAAACCATGTTTACATAATGAGTTTTCTTTATTGATTCTTCATTATTACCTATCATAATTAATTGAGAGGATTCAACTTTACGTTCATATTGTGCTATTCCTGATAACGCCTCATAATTGAGTTAGAAATAAGATATTATTAGGTATAGTATTTCATATTTATGTGTGAAAAATAAGGAAACTGATGATTTACCTTTCCTTTAAAAATCAACATTATGCAATACAAAAAGTATGGACTTAAGAAAAGTTGGATCCAGATCCACATTTGGTTCCGCCGCTCACTAGTTTGTTACTTTGTTCAAGTTACCAAGGTAATCTGTACCACAAAATAATCAACTGCTTTAAGAAAAATGGTAGTAATTCTTTCTATCTTGAAGACTGGTTACAGAGATTAACGAGATAATGTATATGAAAGCACCTACAGTATAGCCAGAAATGTTAGATTATTAAAATATATTTTTTATTTCTCAAATAATTTCTAAATCTATATTAATGCTAGATAATTGCCTTTACCAGGAGATTCTGTGTTTTGATATTAGTAATCTGTAAGGGTTAAAAAAGACCTCTTGGTTAATGACAATTGACCATTCTATAAAGGAATTTTTATATAGAAATTAGTTGTCATATCATTTTTGTTAAACACCATTATTTCAGGTCTACTTTCTGTGACCTTTGCAAATATAAAACTGTAATGAAGAGCTCAAAAACTGTTTGTTTTTAGTTGTGCATATTTTTAAAATTTATATAGACAGATGAGTTTATTGAGTTTCATTGAAATGTTTTTTTTTTTTTGGATATCAGTCAGGGTTCTTAATTTCAGACAGCTTAGTTTTTAAATCAGCTCGTTTAAGCTAAAAGAGTTTTTCTAAAGATAATAAGATAATTTCCAGACACCTTGGGAGAGCTAAAGGAAGGGGCTATGATTCGAATTTCTATAAACAACTCCTAGAATCACACCTTAGAACTGACCTGCTACAAAGCCACCTCTGCTGTAAGGAAAAAGCTGCCTCTACCTCTGCAGGCCCTGTAAACCCTAATGCCATTGACCTACTCAGAAAGTGGTAGTCACCACTGACAACCCCTTGACTATCATCCTGTTCCTATCCCCCCACCCAGCTTATACTGTTCATTTCTTCATTACACATCTTTAAGTAGCACATCTGCTTTGCTGAATCTAGGTTATTTGTACCCTAGTTATCAAAGAGTCTTGGAAAGTAGTTTTAACTACAGTAGTTTTATGCTGTAGAAAGTTTTGTAATACATATGTAGAATTATTTTCTATTTACTATTATTTGGGATAGAGTACAATAAATTCTTTTGTAAAAAAAAATGTATTTATCCTTTAATTCTGTATATTTGAGTAGAAATAGAAAGAAACCAAAAAAAAAAAATGCTAAAGTTTCTTTAATCCAAAGCTTGTAATCAAAATTTTTGTATCGAATAATGATGTATCAAATAGGTACTTGCTGCATTTGTCCTTGTACAGAGTTCCATAAAAAATGGAAAAAAAAATGAACTACAAATAAGCTGTTATATCTATAAAGAACCTTTTAGTTTTACATTTTATTCCAACTTGTCTGAATGATTTCAATATGAAACTCTTGAAATGAGGCTGGCCTGGGGTTTAGGAGGAAGGTGACCTGAGGTTGGAATGGACTTTTACATGTCTGATTAATGCTGAAAACAGTTCTATAATTCACCTGAGAGGAATGTATAGTTTTGAACCATATTTATTGTTTGCATGCCAGGTGTGGAAGGTACAAATTTTAGTACCTAACATTTGTTGTTAACTTTTTTGAGGTTATTCTGTCAAATAATTGGTCAATATAAATTGTCTTCTCATAATGATAATATCTAACAGTCATTGAACCCTTGACTGTCAGGCAATGTGCTCATCACTTTAAAATCATTATTTCATTTAGTCCTCATAATAACCATTTGAAGTGAGTATTAATATTCCTTATTTTATGAGTGAAGAAAAAAATAAATCACTATAATATTCCAGGTCTGAAAGAAACGAAGTTGCATGTTATATTTGAAACGGATTTGAAAATTTTTATTCTTGGCCAGTAGTCTCTCAGTTATTGGGAAAGAGAGGGAAAGAAAATGTATATGACCAAAATGTGCTATTCCTCAGAGATAGGACTCACAGATTTCCATGATAAAATAAGTCACATATCACATCCTCTTTGCAATAGAGAAGTAGAGCTTTGAAAGTTTTTTTCTTTATGCTTTCAGAGTAAACTTATCGTTGTTTGGTTAAGCATCTACATTTTTTAAGAAATTTCCCAGAATGCTTACTCCAATGTGAGCCTGAGATAAGATTATGTTGCCTAGTGCTTTTAGTGTGTTTTTATTATTTGCCAGTCCTAACTATCCTCTCATGTTTACTCCAACTATTTTGCTCTTGGCGGTGATGCCAGCTCCTTACATGCTTTCCTTACCAACTGTCTGGAGCTAGTTATTATGCAAGACTGGTCTCTAAGGCTACTGTTGAGTAGTTTATTCAATGGTTACTTGGAAATAATTCATAACAAAGGTATTAAAAAGTATGAGTGCCTAGTTGGAACTTCATGTCACCTTTATATAGTCAGAAGAATTAGCGAAAATACTAAAAATAAAGAGTGCCTAGGAGAGACAGGAAGAGGTGTGGCTTTTTTAGATAGAATAAAGAATGAAGTATTCAGTTTTGTGTTGATAAGTACAAACTTTCAAATATATGAAATATCTTTTTCTCTTATGCTTGAAACTTGAATGCATAGCTAAAAAATAAGATGGATGATTTCTCTGAGTAGTTAAGCCCATTTTCAGTATATGTATAACGATTTATTTCTTAATGAAATTCTAAATTTGTGGCCTGATTAAAATATTAGAGGAAATTGGATTTTAAAAAGTAACAGGATGCTAAGAACACTCTTTTTGCATTTAATTTCAATAGCATGTGTGCTATAGACTGATAGTGTTTTTAGATGGCTTTCTCAAGTTTGTTAGAACCTTTAATGGAAAAACATCTTTTCTTTGCACTCTACACCCACCAAAGAAGAAATTTGAAAGCATTTTTAGTTTAAGGTTGTACATTAACATACATTATTTTATGGTTTGGGGAATTTAACATGATGTGATATTTAAATGTAAATGTCTTTTAAGTCTTGGTTGTCTGTGTAACTGCTTGAAGGATAATTTTCCAATGAATATTAGTAACACATACATAACAATTTTCTGAGCAATTTTTATTGTTATATGTTATTGACTGACACTTTAGGTCATATCCCCTTTGCTTTTAGGATGAAGTATGAAGATTTAGTTAGCAACTGACTATTCATCTCTCCTGTCAGCCTGCCTAATCTTGAAGTAAATGAACAATAAAGTCTATTATTTTTATGGAAATTTTATAGCTGTTCAAAATCAAATATTTTAAGGCCATACAATTTAGAGCTAATATGTTTTGTGAGTTTTAGTTATTTTTAATGTCATTTATGTAATTGTGTAGTGTTCTCTTTATGTTTCAGCATCATTTTTATTGGCATTTGTCTAAGCTTCTTAAGAATATAGATAAACACCCTTTTGTATATTGTGAGGTATACATTCATACTTCCTTTTATAGAACAAATGAGTTGTTCACCTTAAAAATGAAAATATTTACAATGGTTTTTATCAGATTACATGCTCACATACATAAATGTTATCTTTGACATGTAAAGGTTTTTGTTCGATACATCATCTCTTAAAGCAATCATTTTTATGTCTTAATTTCAGCATTAGATTTTCTTTTATTCTACTATTAACATGCACTGGAATAATATTGTTTATATAAACTTCCATTAATATGTTTTTAAACCTTATTTAACAAGAAACATTATTTTTTGTAGGGATTTTACTTTTACTACAGTTGTTAGATTAAAAATGAACCAATGGAGTAAATAAAAAAAAGCAGAATTTTTTTTACATTGTTTCGCAAAAACATTTTTAAAATTTATTTTTCAATTACAGTTGAGATATAATATATTAGTTTCAGGTGTACAACATAGTAATTAGACATTTATATAGTTTACAAACAGCAGACTTGTTTATATTTGTATTTAAAAACCTCTTAAAGTCTTAGATTTTATTAAAGTACATAAATATGAGTACAGTGGTATTCGAGGGTTATTTAATTTTTATCATAACTTAAAATCTTTATATTTTATAATATATTTATAATATATTTTATAATATAAATATAAATTTATAGTAACAGATATTTTAGTTTGTTAAACAAATATTAAATATTGATTATGTGCCAAGTACTTGTCTGAAATCTGTGGACACAAAAGAAAGGGGAGGGGAAAGGGGAAAAGAAAGAAAGAAAAGGAAAGGGAAAGGAAAACCAATTATCTGTTTTGAAAAGGTACTTATGTGACAGGAGGCAGATGCTAAGAACATTTCAGTATGTATATAGATATGGCGATCTGGGACTGGGAGCACAAAAGAGTGGTATTTTCTGGAGGAAGAATTACAGTTGGTCATTAAATTTTATAGCTAATATTCTATGAGAAAGATAAAAACTTTTCCCCTCTCCCACCACAAAAAAAAATATTTTATTTTAAATTAAGGAGCCTATTCTTAATATAAAGGAAATTGAAGGAAAAGGTAGTCATTTCATAAGTATATTTTTGCATAATTTCTCTTCACCAAGTTTTTAATTCACTGTTCTTCATCTGTATTCTTTCTGCTGTTATAATATCCAAAAATATTTTATTTTAAATATTTTATTCTTGTCTACAGCCGTGCCACTCTGAACAAGCCCAATCTCGTCTAATCTAGGAAGCTAAGCAGGGTCAGGCCTGGTTAGTACTTGGATGGGAGACCACCTGGGAAGACCAGGTGCTGTAGGTTTAAAAAATAAAATTAAAAGAAATAAGGGATTGTAAGCTGACAAGATCCTTGCAACCCGTGAGGTCAACCAAGTGTTGCCTCGCCTAAAAATAAATAAATAAATGATTAATAAAAATGTTAAATATTTTTTTCCAGAATTTTTTTTTTCAGTTTTTGACATTTTTCATCTTTTTAAGCAATTTGGTCAATCTTTCTATATAAATGTCTTAACATTATTTATAATTATTCTTTTAAGGTCTGTTTGCAAATTCCCTGAATCATCCTGTGAATCTACTTCTATTGCCTTTTTTTTAAATTTTTGATTTATTGGTCATATTTTTTGTTTCATCTCATATTTCATAATTTTATATTTTATGCTAGACATTGTATAAAAGAATAGTACAGACTAAAATGGGTAATATTTTCCCCTAGAAGGGCCTTGACTTGTCTGGTAGCTAGGATGAGGGACTAATACGTTCATCATTTAATCTTGAGTTGAGTTTGGTCAGGGCTTTGTACCACTGCAGTTAGCAGTTAGTTTCCAATGTCTCGAGCACAAGATCAGCCCCCACCCTCTTGCCAACTTCTAGGAAGACCATCAAACTAAAGCTAAGTTTAGGGAGGAAGACATAGTCAGGATTTTATATGTTTGGGAAATCTGATTTTTAGGTCTCTCAATGCAGAGCAAAGGGTTAAAGGGGAGAGGATCTGAATTTGGCATGGCTCATTTTCTAGTTGAGAACTGGTAGACAAAGTAAGGGCTGAGTTTCAAAGTGAATTTTGAAGAATAAACACTCTAGCTGAGTCATGTTCTTGAAAAGATGGCATTTATTCTCAGAAGATGGTATTTAGAGTTGTTTAAAAGTTAGGAAAAGTAAATAAAAATAAACAAAAGTTAATGAACCAGAAATAAATTGTATGTTTTTTTCTTTTCTTTTCTTTTCTTTCTTTCTTTCTTTCTTTCTTTCTTTCTTTCTTTCTTTCTTTCTTTCTTTCTTTCTTTCTTTCTTTCTCTCTCTCTCTCTCTCTCTCTCTTCTCTCTCTCTCTCTCTCTCTCTCTCTCTCTCTTTTGATGATACTTGGTAAATAGTAGAAAGATAATAGGCACAGATATTTAGCTTCAGATGGAATCAAAACAAGTCTTTGTGTTATGGTTTTCTAAGATTAATCCACATGTTATTAATAGAAACATTTAAATGTTTATAATTCAAACTTTAGTGATTCCTTACTCATAGTACTCTTTGTTTTCATTTTACTTTTTAAATAAGCTTTAAATTTTTCTAATGGCATAAGAAAAAAATTCAGATGAGCCCATTTCTTTGCAATAGTGTTCTTTAAATCTTTCAAGGCTTTTGGAAAGTCTTTGACAGTAAAAACCTACTAATTCCAAACTCATTCCTAGATATTTAATCAATTCCTTGTACTTTTGGGTGTAAATTGACCTTATTTTGACCTTGCAAAGCTAATCAGCTAAAGAAACTAATTATTAAAACACATCTGTGCTGCTTAGAATTAGTAAGACTTGTCTCGAACTTGCATCATAGATTTTAGGGGGACATCTGGTATATATTTTAATAGGCTTCATTAAGTAAATGTTATGTCTTTGGTTGGGGAAGAGCATTTCTATTTGTTATTCTACTTCTACAGTCAGTTTTAGGTTTCTCTTTTTATAAATGACCACATGATCGAGGGCATGCCTGAACTTTCTACTTTTTTTCTGAAACCCGAACTTTTGTAGTTAGGCTTAGATGGTAGTAGAATACTTAAATCTCTTAATTTATTCCCGGTAATTGTGTTTTGATTAGTAATATGTGCTATAAGCTACAAGGCATTAGGAATGTAGCAACAAGCCAAACAGACAGTTCTGTTCATGAGGAATTAATGGGGAAACAGCAAAATGCATCTTATGAATATTAGATAAACCAAAGAATTATTGAGAATTTGATTGTATGTGATAGAAGCATAATAGTTATATAAGAAAATGTCCATACTTTTTAGAGATGTAAACTGAAGTATGTAGAAGAGAAATGACATGATGTCAGGCATTTGCTTCAAAATAGTTCAACAAAAATGGGGGATGGGGCAGGGGGCAGAGAGAGTATAGATGAAGTAAATGTGGCAGATACTGATAACTGTTAACTACGGGTGACAGGTACTCAGAGGTTCTCTAATTGTATATATATATATATATATTTGAAATTTTTCATAGTTGGATATTTTTAAATAATCATACCAGTGACTAGCATTTAAGAAATGCACATGAGACAGAGGTACGGCACTGAGATAAGTTGTTTCTATACAACTCAGCTACCTGCTATAGCTACCAAAGCTGAACACATGCAGACCCTGTGGCTTAACCATCTTGTGCTTTAAACAACAGAAATGTGTCCATATGTTCACTAAAAGACATGTACAAGAATGTCCATTGCAGCATTCTTCGTTATAGCCCCAAACTGGAAACAAGCCAAACATTCATTGGTAGTTGAATGGACAAGTAAATATGGTATATTTATAGAGTAGTGTACATCAATGAAAAAAAGTGATTTTCACTACATCCTACAACACGAATGATTTTCATGAATAGAATGTTCATTTAAAAAGGCAAAAAGGACACATACGGAAAAGTTTCAGTATTTAAAATTTTAAAATAAGCTAAACTAATGTATGGTGATAAATATCAGGACAGTGCTATTTTGTGGGACTTAATAATTGGAAGGGAGATAATAAAGGCTCTAGGGTCTTGGGAGGGATCTGAATCTTGATTTGGAACTTTGTAAAAGTTCACTAAAATATAACCCAATGATTTGCTTGCTTTTATATACGTGTTGCATATTTTATACTGGTATACTTCAATAAAAATTTTAAAAAATATATAGCTATTCACATTGGCTAAAAGAAATATCTCTATTTTTTGCATATATGCGATATTTCAATTAAAATGTTCATCAAAACAAACCAAGAAAAAGAACATCTAGTTGTCAGAAGCTTGATGAATAAAAAGAACTGAAAGAAGTCCAGCATGGCTAGAACAAGTAGACCATAGTATTTAAGAAACGTGGAGAGCTGTCCAGATCATTTAACGCTTTGTACTATTTGGTCTTTTGCTTAGACCATGGCTGGAGTATGGAGAACAAATGGGAGACCTGAGTGGATATGAGAAGCCAGTGGGTAGGCTGTTATAAAACCTCAGGCAAGAAATAACAGTGACTCACACAGAGGTAGTTTTAGTGAAGGTGGAGAAAAGTGGACATATTTAAGACCTACCTAGAAGGTAAAATTGATAGGACTTGAGGATGGTTTAGGTAAGGGGATGAGGGAAAGAGGTAACAGTAGTGATTCCAATATGTTAAATTCGAAATGCCTTTGAGGTAGGCAGATAGTGATATCCAGTAGGGAATTGGAATGCTCTTCTGTGGCCTGTCTCGTCAAGTTAAACTTGTGATATATTTGGTCCAGATATGATATATGAGAGTAGAATCAAAGAATGTTTCGTAGGAGGATGTTTTTTAAAATATCTCCCAAATAAACTGATGCTGTTTAACAATACATTTTAGGTGCTGCTTCTTGAGGTTAATGGACTCTAAAAGCTTTTTATTAAAAAGCAAATCCAGTGGAGTAGCATTATGTGTAAATATAATTTAATCTAAATTAACTATTTAATAAAAAAAGAAAAGGAGTTTGTGAGAGAAATAATGTTCTAAATAGTGCAGATGATTCTACCCTCCATTTTAATTAGTAAACATGTGCCCTATAATTAGCATGAAGTAAAAAACACATTTGTCATTTCTTCAGATATTATCAGCTGCCAAGTATTTCTCTAGTATGAGCATCTTGCTGGACTGCATGTAATTGTTGTCTCTAAAAGTATTTATTTTTAATAAAACATGACACTCTGTTACCTTTTTTTTTTTTTCCAGGCAAGGCAACTCTTGGTTGACCTCACAGTTTGCAAGAACCTTGTCAGCTTACAGTCCCTTATTTTTTAATTTTTTTTTTTTATGCCTACAGCCCCTGGTCTTCCTAGGTGGTCTCTCATCTAAGTACTAACCACGCCCAACCCTGCTTAGCTTCCGAGATCAGACATCGGGCTTGTTCAGGGTGGCATGGCCGTAGACCCTGGACCGTGACTCCACTGGGGTGCGAACCCAGGATCTTCTGCGTGTAAAGCAGACATGCTAACCACTGCACTAGGGAACCACATCCTGTATTAAACTATTATTTAAACCTACCCAGAAAGAATCCAAGAGTCCACAAATTAAGAAACCTTGAAGTTGAGTAAAATGACTTGTCCTTAGAGTGGATGGAAATCCCTGTGCTTGATCCTCTTTTGAAAGTCATGCTGTAATTAAGGCCTCTGAATCTGTGTTTTTAAAAATTCATTAATGTTGATTCTGAAGCCTATAATTGAGGTATTTTATAAAAGGACTTAAACATAAAATTGTCCTAAAATACAATTTGAGTGGAATGTTGAAATTCGTAAGCTACTTTATAATCATAATTTACTTCTAGATAGGTTATGCTTGAAATCAGAAACACCAAGGGTCAGAATAAATTTATGAGAGAAATAATCACACCCAAGCAGGACTGAGATACTTATCTGAAGCACAGCAATAAGCATAAAAATTGTTTATTTACAATCTAATTAATAAGAGTGGATTCTTGATTAGAGATATCAGGGGAGTTCTCCTTAGACTTATCTCAGAGGCTGCCAATAAGAATTATTAGGTTGTGATAATAAATGAGTTTGACCAGGTGTTTTCCTCTTTGATTCAGGCAGTTTCCCCTGGTCTAATGACATATAAGGAAGTAATCTTCCCAGTTCAGATTCCTTTTGACTTATGCTTAGAGTAGATGCCATCATAAATACTGACATTCAGATCTCCTAAAAATCCTAAAGCGCCTAATGTTTTCAGACCTTCGTGAATACTGGTATATATTCACATGAAGATGAGTCCTAATGGGAAGAGGAGTCAGAAACTGGAAAAATAAATTTTTGTTCTGTAGGCCAGATGGCTCAGAACTTGGTGTTTACTAAAATCAGCTCCTCTTTCTCTTTTCTTGAAAACTGAAGGAACAAAGGACCAATCTTGAAATAGAATGTCGTTTTCTGAAAATGATTAAAATCAGAGGAAAGTTTAAACAGTGATAATGTAGCACTGTGGTTAAAAGCGTCAACTTTAGATCCAATGGGTCAAGTTTACCAGTATGAATTTAGAAGTATTTAATTTCTCCAAACTTCAAATTTTTTATCTGAGAAGTGAAAATAATAATACCAATACCTACATCCTACATATTAGTTTAAGTATTAAATGAGATAATATATAAAAGCATTTACCACTATGCCTAGCACATTAGAAAATATTCATAAGATGATCCAATTAATATTACCATTCACTTCTTTATCTTGCTGCATTTTTATAGAAAGTATTGTTTGTTTTATTTTTAACTTATCCATTTGGTTATGGGGATTTAGGATTGTGTGATTTCATAGATTTACTTATTCCACCAGGATCGAATAAGCATAACTTATTTGACTGTAAGTAACACCTCAGAGACCAGTTTCTTTATAGGCAAAGGTGTGCAATGAAAACTCTTTGATGCCCGAACAGCTAATGTAGTAGAGAAACGAAACCTTTTTTCAAAATGCCATATTCATGTAAATTAGTTCCTCCTCAAAGCAAAATCACTCTTTCTGCCTGCAGTTTTGCAGTCACGTTTTTAATTTCTTGGTCACTAAGACAATGATGTAACTATTACAGAATGCCCTTTTCTTTAACAAATGATGTGTCCTGCTTGTCCCCAAAGGCTACATCATAGTGGTCAATCTGATTTTTCTTATTCTTACATTTAGCATTCAACCCCATGAGTATGGGATGAGTTAGACTGAGTTCCAGGGCCCTAGAGATGTAAATCATTGCCTCACTCAGCAGTGTGCAGAGATTACCAATAAAAACAAACA
The DNA here is from genome assembly GCF_014176215.1 of Rousettus aegyptiacus. Classification (NCBI taxonomy): domain Eukaryota; kingdom Metazoa; phylum Chordata; class Mammalia; order Chiroptera; family Pteropodidae; genus Rousettus; species Rousettus aegyptiacus. Next base: position 90,843,445 of record NW_023416308.1, read on the forward strand.
GAAAACCCTGAAATTACAAATATAAAGCCATAACTTATAGCTAGCATAATTACATTTTTTGAAAAAATCACAGCCTCTAAAATGCAGCTTCTAGACAAACATAAATGAGTACTACCAGATTTTAGTTCTTACCCCAGGTGTAAGGTACTGTTTAGAAGGGCTCGGGTGGGGAGATAGTAGCCATCTTTTTACCTCACTTTTCAAAAGAGATAAAAAAAATCCTATTCATCTCCAGAAAGTAAAGTTTATCACATCTTCTACCCGCCCCCCTTTTCCTTCCTGTTAGAGTTTCTTTGAATTTTCCTCTCTTAATTTATACTTCTAAAGACTTATAAAAGCAAGTAGCAGTTGGTGGAGCTTGATCACCTTACCATAAAAAGGAATTTTTAAAAAAATTATTTATTTGAATTAGCTTCAAGTATACAGTACATTGGTTAGACATCTATATAGTTCATAAAATGATCCCCCCAGTTGCTCTCTCCCTCCACTGGCCCTCCACCTAGCCATCTTATTAATGCTAACTGCATTCCCTCTGCCATGCTCCCCATCCCCATGACCAACTACCAACTACTAATTTGTACTTCCTTAACCTTTTACCCCATTCTCCCAATCCCCCAACCCCCCTCCCCTCTGTCTATCACCAAATTGTCCACTATATTTATGAGTCCGTTTTTGATTAGTTTGCTCTTTTTGTTCCTTGGATTCTGCATGTAAGTGAAATCATATGGTATTTATCTTTCTCTGTCTGACTTATTTCACTCAGCATAATAACCTCTAGGTCTATCCATGTCATTGCAAATGGTAGGATTTAAATTTTTAATGGCTGAGTAATATTCCATTGTATATATGAACCATAATTTCTTTATCCAATCATCTGTTGATGGGCACTTAGGTTGCTTGTATATCTTAGTTATTATAAATTTTGCTGCCATGAATATTGGAGTGCATAGATCTTTACGAATTATTGTTTTTGTTTTCTTTGGATAAATACTCAGAAGTGCAATTGCTAGGTCAAAAGGTATATCCATTTTTAATTTTTGAGAAACCTCCATACTGTTTTCTATTGTGGCTGTACCAATTTGCAATCCCACCAACAAAGTATGAGGGTTCCCTTTTCTCCGCATCCTTGCCAACACTTGTTTTTTGATTTATTGATAATAGCCATTCTGACAGGTGTGAAGTGACCCCTCATTGTGGTTTTAACTTGTATTTCTCTGGTGGTTAGCAACCTTAAGTATCTTTTCATATATCTATTAGCCATCTGTATTTTCTCTGTAGACAAGTATCTGTTCAGGTATTCTGCCCATTTTTTAATTGGATTGTTTGGTTTTTTACCGTTGAGTTGTATAAGTTCTTTCGTATAATATTTTGGATATTAATCCCTTATCAGAAGTTTCATTAGCGAATATCTTCTCCCATTCAGTCGGTTGTCTTTTTGTTTTGTTGATGGTTTCCTATGCTGTACAAAAACTTTTGAGTTTGATGTATTTGTTTTTCTTGTGTTTCCCTTGTCCGAGGAGATGTATCTGAAAAGAAATTATTGTTAGTAATGTCAGGTAGTTTACTGCCTATGTTTTCTTCTAGAAGTTTTATGATTTCGTGTCTTACATTTAAGTCTTTAATCCATTTTGAGTCTATTCTTGTATACGGTGTAAGGAGATGGTCCAGCTTCTTTTTTTGCATATATCTGTACAATTTTCCCAGCACCATTTTTTGAAGAGACTGTCTTTACCCCATTGTATATTCTTACCTCCTTTGTCATATATTAAGTGAGCATATAGGCATGGATTTATTTCTGGGGTCTCTATTCTGTTCCATTGATCAGTGTATCTTTTGTTACGCCGGTAACATGCTGTTTTGATTACTGTAGCTTTGTAATATAGTTCGATATCGAGTAGTGTGATACCTTCAACTTTGTTCTTTCTCAAGATTGCTATGGCTGTTCAAGGTTAGGAATTTTAATGGTGTTCAGTTTTAAACTTCTGCAGCAGTCAAAAAATTAATTCCTTTTTGGTTCTGTCTTGACTTTTAAATTTGGTAAATCTGCTATTTCTTAAAAACATAATGTTTACTTATCATCCATAGTACTTTCTGCCTTTTAAGTAACTAGGAATGGGCCAATAGAGCCCTTATGCGGGTAGTTTTTAGGAACTTCGGAAAACAGCATGAAAAATGGAATATAAGGAAACAGTAAGTGTTGCTGCCAGGTAGTGAGAAACATGATGTGTCAGGAAGCAGGAAGAGATAGAAATCTCGGGAAGCCATGGGCTGCAAGAAGTTTTAAGTGTCAAGCACAGGAAAAAAAAAAATACTTTTTGGGATGACTTTTTATTCAAACAACATGAGTACTAGTCCTATGTATTAGCTTCCATATTGGGCACTGTGAATACAAAGAATGTAGTCTCTGACCCCAGAGACCTCATTTAGTACGAGAGGCTATATAAATAGATAATTGTAATATGGTGCTCTATACTAGAATTTAATAGTAGAAGCATATAAAAGATACCCTTGGCCTGACACCCTCTTACTCTTCCTTTATAATTCTTTTCATATTTAAGGATTTACCTTAGGCGTGGCTTCTTCCCGAAAGCCTTCCTAATATCACATGTACCAAGTTATTGGGGAGTCATTAATTGTTGTTGGTACAGACATCAGGGCATATTTCTCTAAAGTAGTTGACATCTAATATCAGTTTTGAATGAAAAAAATAGGGCATTATAATATAAGTAAAGCATCATGATTTTCTTTTGCACATATTATATCACTTCATCATTCATTTATTTGTTCATTCAGTTAACAAAACTTTCCTGTAGTCTCTGACTATTCCAGGTTATTTCATGCCTTTGTAACTAAGTAGTTGTTTTCACTGTTTAGGTAGAATGCTCAGGCATTATGCTTGGAGGTGAACACAGATATGGTGAGATTGCCCTTTAGAATCTATATAAGGGTCTACAATTGAACAAAAGAAATGGAACAAAAAGAATTATGAATACAGTATTATTACAGGGAATGCAGGAACATCTAATGGATGTATTAGAATCTACTCTGCGATATTAAGGAAGGCTGCCCAGAAGAAGTAGCATTTAAACTGAGACATAACAAGTGAGAAGGAACTGGTTTAAAGAATAGAGGAAAGTGTAATAGGCAGGGGGCCTAAAGGAGGGGTGGGGGGAAACAGTGCACTAAAGAATCTGGCTTCTGTAGTGGTGGACTACATAAAATATAATGACCCTTTTGCTGAGAACAGCTGTAAGAGCTAAAAATATATAAAATACTGTCTATTTGAAGGTAGTCAAGATTCAGAGAAGAAGGAAATCCAAAGAATGAGACTGACATTAGGGACTGCTTTTGCCCTATAGGCATTTACCAATTCAGAGGAAGTAGCTAAAAGACTTTTACAGCCCTTTTGATAGCATCAGGTGGATAGGAATATAAAAAATGGGACCCTTATTTTCCAATGCTATCATTGAGACCCTGAAAGACTGCACCTAAGAATAGGGTAAAGTCCAGGTAAATGAGCCCTTGCATGGACTGTAGCCCAGCTTTAAATTATCTGGGTGGTCCAGAAAATAGTTTTCAGCTTTAAGCCTGAAGCTCTACCAAACCCAATTATTAGATTAAGATGATCTGGGGTTTTGTTAGCTCCCCCAGGTTCCCTGCAGAAACAAAAATTCTTTCTAGAAGATTATTGTTATAGGTCTGAAATTATTTCTATAAACAGGTTTTCAAATATAATGTTTAGAACATAGTCAAAGGTAATCAGTCACACAAGGACACAAGACAGCATAAACCAAGTACCGGCTGTAATAGTAGGCAATAAAATCAGAGCTCCAGGTGCTCCAGGTATTAGATATATCAGATACGGACTTTATAATAACTGTGCTTACTGGGTTCAAAGACAAAAGAAATCATCAATTTCAAAAAAAATGTATTACAAACATTTAAAAAATAGCAGATTTGAAAAAGAACTAAACAGATATTTTAAAACAGAACTAAAGATGAATTTAGCAGCAGATCTTAATACAGTGGTGCAGAGAGGATTATTGGACTGGGATTTTAGGTTAGGAGGAAATATCCAGAAAGAAACACAGAGGTAGAAGGACGAGGCATTGGGAAGGACAAGAGATATAGAGGATACAAGAAAAGTTCTAATTTATGTCTAAAGGGGAGTCCCAAAGGAAAGGAGATGAAATATATCAAATAATGTTTGAAGAGATAATGGCTGAGAATTTTCTAAAACAAATGAAAGACAGTGAGCTACAATTCAAGAAGCATAGAATAACCCGAATAGGATTAATTTTAAAATTCATTTACTACTAGGTACGTATGCAAAAGAAATGAAAACATGTCCACATACTTATACATGAATGTCCATAGCATTATTCATGATAGCTAAAAAGTAGAAGTAATCCAGATGTCTGCCACCTGAAGAATGAATAAGTAAAATATTCCATACAATGAAATATCATCTGGCCATGGAACAGAATGAAGTACTAATATATGCTGCATCATGGATGAACCTTGAAAACATCATGCTACGTGAAAGAGGCCAGCCACAAAAGGATTCCACTTATATGATATTCCATTTATAGGAAATGTTCAGAATAGGCAAAACTATAGACAGGGCAGTTGTTAGAGGAGGATTGGGAAAAAAAGTTTCTTTTTGGAGTGATAAAAATGTTCTGAAATTAGATTGTAGTGATTGTTGCACAACTCTGAATATACTAAGAAAAAAATATTAAATTACACAGCTTTACTAAGACAATTTTTAATGGGATGTGAATTATATCTCAATTTAAAAGAAGGAGAAGAAATCTACATCTAGATACAACCTAGTAAACTATAGAAACCAAGGAGAAAATCTAAAAGTAGTCATTGGGGCTGCGAGTAGAGCATTGGAATTATCTTCAGAGGAAATAGTAAATAGATTGGTCGATGAGTCTTCAATAGGGGCAATAGAATCAAAAAGACAGAATGTGGTTCATTGGTGACAATCCTCAATTTGCTGAAAGAAAATAATCCAACTCTGATTTTTACCCGACTAAAATATCTTTTAAGAATGAAGCTGTAATAAAGACATTTCAGATGAACAAATAATTTGTCCCAGAAACTCTACTAAAGGAAATACTACCAAGTACCAAGCAAATTGAAAATGATCACTGATAGAAGGCCAGAAATACAAGAAAAAATTAAAATTAACAAAAGTGGCAAATATGCACATCCTAGTAGTTCCACTCTGAGGTATGTACCCAACAGCAATGAGTACATATGTTCATGAAAAGACATGGTTATGAAAGAATGTTCATAGCACTATTTATAAAAGCTTCAACTTAAAACTACTTAATGCCTGTCAATACTACACTGGATAAATAAATTGCTTAGTCACATATACCATATAGCAGGATAACAGGTTAGGTAATATACAGCAACATAAGTGAATCTCAAAACCAATAGTAAGGAAAGTTTCCTAGGCACAAAAGACTACAGGATAAATTATTCCATTTATGTTACAGTGTATAATAGCAGAAATTAATCTGCTCTTAGAAATCAGGATAGTAGTAAGATAACTGGTGTTGATGAGGATTGGAGAAAAAGGAACACTTGCACACTGTTGGTGGGAATGTAAACTAGAACAGCAACTGTGGAAAAGAGGGTAGAGGTTCCTCAAAAAATTAAAAGTAGAACTACCATATGATCCAGCCATCCCACTTTGGGTATATATCCAGAGGAAATAAAAAAAGGATCTTGGAGAGATATCTGCACCCCTATATTCATTGTAGCATTATTCATAATAGCCAAGATATAGAGACAGCCTAAGTAGCAATCAACAGATGAATGGATAAAGATGTGAGATAAATAGATATACACATATAGATATCTATACACACATATACATATATAAAATGGTATATTATTCAGCCATAAAAAGGAAATTATGCCATTCGTGACAAGAATGGACCTTGAAGGCATTTGCTAAGTGAAATAAGTCAAAGAAAGAACAAATATTGTATGCTATGCTATGCTATTCCACATATGCTATCATATGTGGAATCTGAAAAAGCCAAACCCATAGAAACAATAAAATAGTGTGGTTACCTGTGTCTGGGAGAAATTGGGCGACATTAGTCAAAAGTTACAAACTTCTAGTTATAAGTTAAATAAGTTCTGGGATTTAATGTATATATGGTGATTATAGTTAATGATACTGTATTATATACTTGAAAGTTGCCAAGAGAGTAGATCTTAAATGTTTTCACCACAAAAAAAAGAACTGATAATTATATGATGTGATGACAGTGCTAGCTAACGCTAGAATGGTGATCATTTTGTGATATATGTGTATTAAATCAATACATTATACACTTTAAATTCACACAATATTATATGTCAGTTACATCTCAGTAAAGCTGGGAGAGGGAGAAATCAGGATAGTAGATATGCTGTGGGGGTGCCTAGGATTAAGGGAATTACTCAGGTGCTGGACGTTCTATTTCTTGATGTGAGTGTGGGTTGTAATACAGCTGTATTGTTTGAAAATTCACTATAATGTACACTAAGGTGTAAAATTTCGACATGTATGTTATACTTTAAAAGGTTTTTTAAAAATGAAGATATTGGTAAATCTCAGTGAATATTGAATATATAAAACAATATGTTGTGTTTATAGCTAGGAAAAAAATGTAGAGTAGCTAAAGCATGTAAGGTATCACTTTATGAAATGTCAGAATTAAAATATTTATGTTTTAGACTCCAAAGAGGTGATCTCTTCTGCTTCCTAAAATCACCATAATAAGCAATTTTGAAATTATAAGAGAGTGATCTGAATAAATTTAAAAGGAATTTCCGTTATAATATGAGAATATTTCAAGTAGATCAAAAATTAATTATATTGAATTTTTTAGTAAAAATACCTTTTGAAATATTTTTAGTCTATTGTCTGTTTTGCTACTCCCCATATTGCTTGTTCTGTTTCTAAACTACTCAATTTGGGAATATCCCTTGAGAAATATGTAGACTTAATGTATATTGTTCCCTAGAGGAATCATGAAAGAAAAGACGCAGTTTTTCTCTTGGGATAAAATAGAAAATTAATTGACGAAGAAAAGTCCATAATTTAAGGTGTAGTTAATACTGGGAAACAATCATAATATATAATTTTCATATTTGTTGATTATGTTGTCTTAGTTAAAATACCAGTTAATCACTAGCAGAGTTTATACTCTCTGCAGCAGCTTGTATGGCTTTTGTTTGTATTTTCAACTGATTGGTTCATATACAGTGATGTAAGCTATAATAATTTTCATGCATTATCTTCTTACTCTTCCTTTACTTGCTTTAGATTCATGTTGGCTTTTTTAATTCTAAATTAAGATTTTGAAAGAAATACTCCAACAAAAAATGAATTGTATTTTTGTTATAGTGATTCTGCTGCATGGATTACAAGCACTCTATCTCCATGCTTGGATAAACTCCATCAAAAGCACATTATCCTCCTACTTCTGTGGACAGCTGCCTAATTGTATCTGCTGTAACCACACGCTGTTGGAACATGATACCAATGAAGAACAGAAATGATAAATTACTCCCTGCAGGTGATAGTGATAATGATAATTTTTAATTTCCTCTTCCTCATAAGGTCTAGTCTGATCTTATTTCATTGGCTGCTATCCTGTTACATACACACATGATACATCCTCTTAAAGAAAGTCAAAACACTAAAATACATGAGAAAGTAATTCATTTTTATTCAAGTCATTGTTGTTCAGATGAGCACGTATAAAATGAACTGCATCCAGCTTTGTATGTATGAGATAAACAAGCAAAATGTAGCTTAGAACAGACTTTTAAATGATTCATTTTACAAATGCTGTGTTATTTTCTTTCTTTTTGTGAAACCTGCAGAGACAAACAGTGCATTCTGAAACTATATTCTAACGCTTAGGAGTATTTAAGATGCACAGTAAAACTACATGCCTGTATTAAGTTTTCCTGTTCTTCAAAGTTATTGTGAATGATTCTCATCAAATTACAAGCATGATCAAACTATCCCAGAATTTTACTGCATGCGTATATTTTCCTTTCATTCTGTTTTCTTTCATCATTGTTGTTTTTCTTCTTAATTACTACTCAGTCTCCCTTCTTTTAGTCTAAGGGAATTTATAACTACTGTTTTTCTGACTGTGGTGTAATTCAGTGCAATTTTATTTAATTGTGACCTTGCCTTGCAGATTAATTTAGCTGCTACAAATATTTGATTTTAATGCTTATTTTTTTCTTTAGCAGTTCTCTTTGCCCCTGACAAGATATACATGTGGAGCAAAGGAGGAATTTATTCTGTGGTCAGGCTTTCTAACATATCTGATCTTTTTCAAGCACATGTCAAGCTGTGCTCCAGTTATTTATTACCATTGCCTATTAGTTTTCATTTTCAATTTCCTATGGTTGTTTTTTTCTTATATTTGAATGGCTTCCACAGGGAGAGGATAAGTTCCTTGAAATTAACATTTAAAAGATCTAGAGATAGCCTGTTAAAGTGATGATAACAAGTAGTGAAACTAAAAATGAAAAAAAAATGGCATATTTATATTCTGCAGCAACATAGTGTCCCCAAATATCAGCTGACATATTTGGTTATAATGGCTTTGCAGAAATAAATATACTACTCATATTTCAGTTGGTTTACATGACTATTTCAGGTTTAAGGTTTTTTTTGTTTCTAATGTCTGTCTTAATTATTAAGGATCACTTATAAAGAAAAAAAAACGCCCTTTCCCTTTGAGGGACATTCTTGGCCTTACTTATGTTTGAAGATACCCATTTTTAAACAGAAATTCTCTTTGGTTTTTCAGAGCAAAAGTATTCCACTTTCTCAGTTGTGGAATGCTAACTATATGATAAGTAGATTATCTGCTCATAATTTTTAATCCCAGGTGAATTTCTCTGTAGCATCTACTCATGCCTCTGCTTAGTGTGTGTTGTGGAAATGATTTTAATATTACCCTCAACCGAACAGCATTAGGATGGTAAATCTGCATGAGGAGTTGAAGGTACTATGCTGCCTTTCAAAGGGAACTATAAAATAGATGTGATTTCAGATTTTGTCAGAGGTCCCTGCCGACTTCTCATAACTAGAATTAATTACATCTTTCATTTTTATTTTCTTTCCTAGTAATTTATTTGCCTTGAGGCTTATAAACTGTTATTTGGTTACCCCAAACTACTCAGTATTTTTTTTTTCACTGTATTTTTGGAGGTTTAAGGGAGGATTAGTTTTTGTTCGGTTTTTGTCTTTAAGTAAATTTCATAGATAATTGGATTTGGGAATTGGAAGACATTTCTAAAATATCTTTTATTCTCAAATATTTTTATTTTTATTTTTAAATTTTGTTGTGAACTCGTGTATCAGTCTGTCCTCATCATTAAGATATATAGCTATAATATAAATTCTGTAATTATTCTACTGTATTAATATTGCCAATCTGTTTTTACCAGAATTAAATGTATGATGTTTAACTTCATGTATGTTGTACATTTCAGACTCAGGTAACATTTTCTGAGAATGTTATAAGAGCTTCTTTTAAACCTGTATCTGTTTTCACAAAAAGTTTTGTTAGCTTACTAGGATTTTTTTTCTACTTTTTTATTTTTTAGTAACAATATAAGGAGTCCATAAAACATAACATGTGTGTACCTTAACAAATAATTATAAAGTAAACCCCTCCTTAATGAAACCCAGTTACTAAAATCATTAAAAGTCTTAATTAATGTTTTTATATAGTTTGGCAATTTCTTATTACTATGACCATTACATTTACATTTTCTGTACATTCTGCTTTCAGTTTGCATTTGCTGATCTCTTTTATTGGAAAGTGTAATTTTTGTAGAAATACTATTTAGGGATACATTTTTTTTCAAATTCATTTAGTTTTTCCTACATGTTAGACACTGTGTTAGCCCTTGGGATTACAAAGATGAATGATTTGGGGGGTCACTGTGGGAACTGATACAAAAGTAATGCTTGAATTGAATGCCTCTCCATTCAATGTTGCACATCATTTAATTCAAGTATTATTAAAAATAGCTTCTCAATCGGTATTTATCTACAGAATTACTTTTGATGGCCAAAATGGTATTCTATTATATGGAAGTATTATGATTTATTACTGCACCTATTGTTGAGAATTTGGGCTAAAATTGACTTCTGTGACTAAATGTTTGCAAGCATTCTTAATAATTTACATAGAATAATTTTAGATCAGTGAGTATGTACATTATGTAAACATTTTAATTGCGCGCATAACATGTACTTACAAAACAGAAGGGCGCACAAATCAAAAGCATTGTTTGATAAAATTGCCTAGAATAAATACCACCATGTACCCAACACTCAGCTTAAGAGGCAATAGTACCAGCAAACAGGAGCCCACCATGTTACCCATTCTAGTTTCTACCCCTATTGCAAGTGTAACTACTCTTAGTTACTTACAACACTATAAGTTTTGCTGTTTTTGAATTTTTGATATATAAATGGAATCATAGTGTGTGCACTATTTCATGTCTGACTTCTTTTTAATACAAACGTTTTGCCTCTTAATATGTATTGCTAAGTTCCCTCTAGAAAGATTACTTCAGTTTATTTTCCCAACATAAATGCCACATTTCTCACCAAACTATGGATATTATCATTTAAAAAGTGTTTTCCCAAACAGGATCAAGGAAAATTATATGTGGTTATTTTAATTTATTTTTTCTAAGTAGGTCAAACATTTTTTTCAAATGCTTATTAATTATTTGATTTTTTTTAATAAATTTCCTGCCTTGTCTTTTCTTAATTTATTTTGTCTTATTGTAGTCTTACTAATTTTTAGTAGTTTGATGTTCAAAGAACAAATGACCCTTTGTTTTATTTATATATCACAAATATTCTCAGATTGGTTGTCTTTTAGTTTAGATACTAAAATTTTTAGTTTCCCTTAGATTAAGTTTCTGCCTTGCGTGTGGGGCTGAAAAAGCCTTCTTCAGTTCAGAGTTTATAAATACTTGTATGTATTGGTGGGAATTTCACTCTTCCTCCCTCCTACCCTCCCACTTCCTGCACTGATCTTTATGATTACATGTGCAAACATGGACCCCTACCCAAAGTGATGTTATAATTTTTGCCTTAAACAATTATAAGTATTGTAAAGGAATTCCAAGGAAAAGGTAGTTTTTTATATTTACCCAACTATCATTTCTGCTCTTCTGTGATCTCTGTTTCAGGTTTCCTTCTAGCATTATTACTTATTAGCCTAAAGAACTTCCTCTAAAATGTCTTCTAAAAAATCCATTGATAGCGAATTATTTTAGTTTTTCTTTGCTTGAAAATATCTTTATTTTACTTTTATTCCTGAAGGGTCTTTTTTGTTGCATATTTGAAAAGGTTTTTCCTGCTTCAGTAGATTTTTATTTTTTTTTCTTGACCTCCAGTTACACATATGTTAGGTACAGGTCCCTGAGGCTCTGTGCATTTTATTTCAGGCTTTTCCCCTTGGTTTTTCAAATTAGATAATTTTGATTGATCTATCTTCAAATTCGCTGCTACTTTTTTTGGGGGGGGAGGGGTCATCATCTTCTGCAATTCAGCCCAGGGAGTTTTTTGTTTTCAGTTATTACATTTTTCAATTCTAAAACTTCCATTTTTTATAATTTCTATTTCTCTCCTGAGAGTTCTCATATTTTGATTCATTGCAATGTGTTTTCTATTTCCTAATTTCTATTATAGTTACAATTTCTGTTTTGATGTCTTGTCCGATAGTACCAGCATCTGTCTTTTGATTGTCTTTTCTCTTGAGAGTTGGTTACATTTTCCTGCTTCTCTGTAAGTTGAATAATTTTGGATTATATCCTAGATGTTGTATGGATTTTCTGTTGTAATTGTTTGCAGAATGTTGATGTTTGGTGTTAGCAGACAGTCAACTCATAACATAAGCTCTGTCAACAGTGTCTGGGCAGACAGTGGTTCAAATCTATTTCATTCTTTCTGGGGTCTCTCTTGCACATACACACTTTAGGAATTAGTCTGAGACCTGTACAGGTTTTTCAAATCTCACTTTAGTCTCTAAGCCTTTACTTGATTTGGGGTTTCTTCACACACTTATTTTCAGGGGTTAATCCTGACACGTAGGCCAGTGATTCGGGTTTTAGTTCAGTTCTCTGAGACTTTGTGATTTTATTTGGATCTAATCTGAGCTACATAGTTCAGGAGTTAGGCTGAGACTTGTGCAGCTTCATACAAAGAATTAGGGGATCCTCTTCACTGCTCTCTCCTCCCCATATATGTCCCATGCTCTCCATTTTCTTCATAGATGATAGTTGTTCCATCTGTTGGTTATTCAATTACTTTATAAAGTGTACTGACTATGTAATGAGGCTTTCTGTATTTAAGAAACTGAAGACTTAAAAAGTTAATTCAACTAAAATTTATTGAGAATTTACTGTATAACAGACCTGTCTTAGGTAAAGGACAGGGGAATATTAATTACACACAGGCTTTGCGCCTAAATAAATTGCAGTTTGATAGGGCAAACTACCTAAATTATAGAATATTTGAATTCTATACCATAGCATATTCACTCAGCAAATACTAATTGTGTACTATGAGCCAGGCACTGCTTTGGGCACTAAGGATATAGTGGTGAGCAAGATAGACAAACAGGAATAAATTTAAGAAAAGGGTTAAATTATTCAATGGAGAGGTATCAGGAAATCAACTGAAAAAAAGTTGTGTTTTAGAATGTTCTCATTAGCAATGGTTTTCCATACAATCTATTGCTGACTACTCCATTGCTTTATAATTCTATTTGACAGAATTATATAGTATTTTGATTCTCTTTTGGTATTTCAAGTATAAAGAACCTTAAGGTTAAATATTGAATTTGGTTTGGATTCAATCTATATTAACCCTACAGATCAATAAAACTTCACATTCTCAACAAAAGCAGCAGAGTACACATATTAGCTTTGTAGTGATTTTTCAATAATCGGTGTCCTATTTTTAATACTTTATAAGCTTTATTTAATGCCACCTTTAAAAAGAGATTAAGTCAAGCTAGTCCCATTAGTGAAAGAAAAAGGAGTGGTACATTTAAATTTTAAACAAAAATGAATGAAAATTATATATCTGAATATGCTAATTTTTTGTAGAGACCTTTTCATACCATCACAGTAACCCTTAGAATTACTTTGAAGTTTCTCCTTTGAGTATTGCTTAGCCATAAATTTTATGTGAGTGCTATTATTCATTTTTGTTTTCAGAAGAAAAAAGTTAACATTCAAATATTCCATTGATCTCATTGCAGAAACATTCATAGTACCTTGCTTTAAAATTGGATGCGCAATATCAGAAGAAAGTTAAATGAGTTGTCATTGTATAAAAAGTTTGTTTTAGTTACTTATTGCTGTGTACCGAACTACCCTGAAACTTAGTGTCTTGAAGTCTCAATCATTTGGACTTGTTTCCAATTCTGTAGTCTAGCCTGGACTTATCTATTAGTTCTTCTGCTGGTCTCTTCTGGAGTCTCTTAAGCTACTGAAGTTGTCTGGAGGCTTGACTAGAATTGGAGGGCCCAAGATGGCTTAACTTGCATGGCAGCATATGAGTGAGAGAGTCTGGGTCAGCTAGGGGCCAGCTCAGCTTCTTTCTCTCCGTGTAACTTTCAGAGTAGTCTTCCATGGTCATTTCTCTAGTAAAACATATTGATTCTTTGATTAGCCTTGTTACCCTTATTTTATATGGTTTCCATGGGGGAAAGCCAAACTATATTACTTAACTTTTACTTGTAACATCTTTTCTAGGATAAATAGTGACATGCCATAAGTTTAAGAGATATTTGTCTTTGAAATGGTTTTATATTTGCCACGTTTTAAAAGACTGAATAACTAATTATGTCATGTAATTAGTTTAACAGTTATTTGTGTTCCTTTTTTTTTTTTAAACAGGCAATTGCTGGTTACTTCGATATATATTTTGAGAAGAATTGCCGCAACAGGGTAAGTATCATGAGTTGTCTCATAAGAATTAATTATGTGAAATACATTGTATTTTGTTTTTGTGCCCCAAGGTGTTTGATCCTAAGCATTTTGCCGTTGTAAGCAATTGAAGCTTATATTTGATATAGTAGATTAATGTACCATGATATTAAAAATCTGTACTTCATCAGATACTCTCAAACTCTACCAATGCAGGTCTTGTTTTCTACGGGCCCCCAGAGCACCACAACACACTGGAAACAAACAGTCTTTCTATTGGAAAAGCCATTTTCAGTTAAAGCAGGTAAGAAAGAAAAGTGAAGCATGGGAGGAATGTCTTGAATGTCATTCATTCTGAAGTAAACAGTATATATTCATTCTACAATGACTTTTTATATGCCCACTGTATTCGAAGCAGTATAACAGATGATAAGATATGTAGATGGCTTACCATCTACATAAATTTTAGATGGCATATTATTTCATTAAAGAAGTGATTTAAAAGAAAACTTTGATTTACATCTAATTTCTGCCAGTTCAAATGTGTGTTACATATTATGTAGCTCTTATTTTGAGTACCACAGAATAATTCAGAAAACTTTTCTTTATCTACATTCTATCTACATTCTATATTTCTTTCACTTGAATTGTGTATGTACTTATATGTAAATAGTAAGGCCAATATATCACAAAATAGTGGAATCCCCGAAAATAGCCCATCCTGAGGAGAGATTTGAAAAGAAAATTTCATAGTAAGGAAAATGTGATTTTCAGCTATGGAAGTTAAAGAAAGGATCATGTAAGTATATAAGCGCATCACCCCTTTTTTTTTTTTAACCCGGCAAAGCCTCTGATGGTGGTACTGATAAATTGCAGCTAGAAGTTGTGGGCCAGAGTAGTGAAGAGGACATGCTAATAAAATAAAGAGCCCTAGAAATCCACATGGGATATTTGTCCCCTTGAGTTTTAGATGAGTACTAAGATGTATATATGGAGGCTGAAATTCTTGAGGTCAGGCAAAGCAGCTGGGGCAGCAACGAACCAAACAGTTCTGAGTTTGCACAGGGCTGTGGTATTTAAGTTTCAACAAGCTAGAGTGGGGAGTCCATTAGGACCCTATTCAGTAGAGATTTCAGGGCTATAGCTTCATAGTGGGAATAAAGTATCCCTAGAATAGAGGCTACTCCGAATACTTCCTAATCAATCTTAAAAATAATCCTTGCAATAAAACAAACTGAAACTTAAGTAACGTTAATGACAAGAAAGGAAACAACAAAACTCAGACACTGAACAACATAAAATTCACGATGGCCAGCATTCTGTCAAATATTGAATGTAGGAAACTATCAGTCAATAGGAACAGACCCAGAAAAGATAGAATTAGCACACAAGCAAGTTGAAACAGGTACTTTTAAATGAACATAGGAGAATATGAGAAGATATTTAAAATCCAAATAGAACTTGTAGAGATGGAAATTACAGTATCTGAAGTGAAAATCTCATTTGATGGAATTGGTGGCAGAATAAAAGATCAGTGAACTTTAAGATACAGCATTAAAATGTATCCATAATGGAGCAGAGAGAAGGAAAGAAAGGTGTTTTTTTAAATGAACATATTCATAATAACCTGCAGAAAATATGAAGCACTCTAATTTAAAAATAATAATAGTTTTTTGAAGAAGAGGAGGAGGGGGAGGAGGAGAAGGAGGGGGAGGGAGAGGAGAGGGAGGAGGGGAAGAAAGAGGCAGAAAATATATTCGAAGTAATTATAACGACCAAAATGTTCTCGTTTGATAAAAACTATCATGCACAGATGGAAGAAACTCAGTGAACCCTAAGTAGGGTCAACACAAAGAAAACACCAAAGCACATCATACACAAATTGCTAATTAACAGTGACATTTTTAAAAATTTTAACATTAACCAGAGAAAAAGGAAACATAAAGAGAACAAAGGGAGAGAATAACTTCAGAATACTCATCAGGAATTAGGTAAGCCGGATGAGAATCAAATAACATTTTCAAAGTGCTGAAAGAAGCTACCAACCTAGATTCTGTATCCAGGAGAGATATGTTTCAAAATAAAGACTAAATAAAAACTTACCATGAAGAAAAATAGTGAAAGAATTTATTTTCAGCAGACCAGCAATATGATATATTAAAGTAAGTTCTTAAAGTGGAAGGAAAATATCACCAAGTGGAAACTGGGATCTAAACCAAAGAATAGAAAATGCCAAAAATGGAAGAAGTATGAATATGCAAAAAAGCCTTTATTATCTAATTTTTTTATTTCTTACAAGATAATTGACTTAAAGCAAAAAATAATAACTTACCACAAGTTTCAAAATGTTTGGAGACAAAGTGGCAATGATAAAAGAAATTAATGAGATATTAGAAATATATTGTAAAGTTCTTATACTGGATATGAAGTAATTTAATGATAACCTGTGATAAATTTAGTATGCACAATGCAAACTTTATAGCAACAGCTAAAATATTTTAAATTCAGCCACAAAATATAGCTAGTGTAGTAGTGGAGATAAAATAGAATCCTGAAAAAATTCAACTCATAAGAAGATAAGAACCTAAACAAATGGACAAATAGAAAACAAATGGTATGTTCGTAGACTTAAATTCAAATACATTGATAATTACATTAAATATGAATGGTCTATATACATTGATACAATGGACTATTACTCAGTGTTAAAAAGAAATGAACTATCAACTCATGAAAAAACATAAAGGGATATTACTAAGTGAAAGAAGCCAATCTAAAAAAAAGCTAAATACTGTGTGATTCCAACTGACATTCTAGAAAAGGCAAAACTGTGGAGATATTAAAAAGATTAGTGGTTGCCAGGGGTGAGGGACACAAATAAGAGAGTACAGAGGATTTTTTAGGGCAGTGAAAATACTCATCATGATGTTACAATGATGGATATATGTCATTCATTATACATGTGTCCAAGCTCATAGAACATAAAACACCTAAGGTAAGCTGTAGACTTTGAATGATTATGTATGATGTGTCATCAGTATAGGTTCATCCTTAGGAAATCTCTTGTAATTTCTTCTCAGTTTTGCTATAAACCTAAAACTACTCTTAAAAAATAGTTAAAAAATACAAATACTCTAGACATGCCAATTAAAAGACAGAAATAAACTGAATAGAAGCAAGATCTAATTAACTGCTATCTACAGGAAACACACTTAACTCTAAAGGCACAGTAATTTTAGTTCCAGGTAGGATGATGTAAGCGCATTCCACATCTCACTCACCAAACGTAGCTTTGACACCAGAATGCATGAAACAGCTATGTGAGATCTCTGAAAAGTAAATAATACTAGATTAGTTGGTAAAGAAAACCAGAATTCGAAGTACCATTGAACTGGTGGTAAATCGTGATTTGTTTTCCTCCACTATCCCTGAACTTGGACTCCAGACAGCCTGAAACCCAGAAGAGAGCATCAGCACAGACAGAAAGCTCCCAGAGGAGCCCTGTAATTCTAGCTTGAGAAGTGAGTAAAGGATCTATCTAATGCACAAAGAGTGGGGGAAATCCTCATTTTTTTATTTTTTTTATTTTTGTCTCTGTTCTATCGTACTCCAGCCCCCGGAGAATCCCACAGTGGTAGCAGAAATAACTGTGGCAGCAGTGGGGACCTGCAGACACCTTAAATTTTGAGGGACTGTAGATAAATGAGTAGCTGTGACTGTGTCCCAATTAAATTTTGTATTGCAAAACAAGCAGCCAGCCTCAAAAACGTTCCATAAATCAAATCTTTAGGCACAAATTGCTTCATTGCAAATTTTCCCAACCACTTAAAAGAAGAAATAACACCAGTTCTAAACAGCCTCTTCCAGAATATAGAAGAGAGCTAATTTTATGAGGGCAGTATTATCTTGATACCAAAAACTACATGAAGATAGTACAAGAAAATTAAACTGTAGACCAGTGTCCCTCATGAGTGTAGATACATAAATTCTCAACAAAATACTAGCATATTGAATCCATCAATATTAGAAAAAGAACAATACCATGACCATATGGAGTTTATTGCAGGAATGCAAGCCTTATTCAATATTTTTAAGTTATTTAGTGCAACCCACCATGTTAACAGTCTAAAGCAGAAAAAAAAAAACACATGATGACATCAATGGATGCAGAAAAAGTATTTGACAAAATTTAATATCCATTTATGATAAATAACAGCAAACTAGAAATAAGAGAACTTCCTCAACTTGATCCTCAAATAGTCTACATCAAACCTCATACTTAACAGAGAAAGACTGAATGTTTTGGGACAAGACAAGGATGTTTA
Source organism: Rousettus aegyptiacus (assembly GCF_014176215.1). Taxonomy (NCBI): domain Eukaryota; kingdom Metazoa; phylum Chordata; class Mammalia; order Chiroptera; family Pteropodidae; genus Rousettus; species Rousettus aegyptiacus. The sequence continues at coordinate 90,861,777 of NW_023416308.1, forward strand.
TTCTTACTACTCCTTATGTTGGAAGTCTTAGCCAGTGCAATAAGGAACAAGAAAGAATTAAAAGCCATTTTCAAGAAAGAAATAAGACTCATTATTTACAGATAACATGATTGTGGTAGAAAACTAAGGAATCTAACAAAAAAAAATACAGAACTAAAAAGTGAATTTAGCAAGGTGGAAATATATAGGCTGACTCTAAAATTTATATGCAATTGAAAAACAGTAGCCAAACAATTTTGAGAGAGAACCATATTGGAATTCTTTATATGATTTTAAACTTATTAAAGTTACCATAACCTCGATAGTATAGTGTTGGTATATACTATAGACACACATATAGATTAATATAACAAATAGAAAATCTAGAAATAGATCCACTTTTATATAATTAATTAAATTTTTCCAAAAGACTAATATAATTCAATGGGGAAAGGATAGCCTTTTCAAGAAATGGTGCTAGAGCAACTAAATATTTGTCTAGGAAAATAATGAATCTTAATTCTTTCTTATACCATATGTACAGACCAACTCTAAATGAGTCATAGACCTAAATATAAAAGTTTAAAACTTCTAAAAAATAAAGTAAAACTTCTGTAAGATAACAGATAATCTTTGAGACTTGGGGTAGGCAAAAGTTTATGAATGCGAGATACTGGTAAAACTTATTGAACTGCACATGTAAAATGTGCACATTTAATTGTATGTAAGTTATGTGTTAATAATTAATTTAAAAAATAAAACCCCTCACTGGACAGTCAGTCATACCTCTGGGATAAAATCCAGATTCCTTACTATGGCCCTTTACAATTAGACCGTTTTAAATCATTTCTAACCTCACCCTGTTAGAACCCTATATATATCCATCATATGCTACAGCTCATTTTTTAGGTAACTTTTCTGTCTTCCTCTTTACCTTTGTCTAAAATATTCTTATACCTAGAAAGCTGTTTTGAATATTTTCACTTGATAAATTCCAATTTTCCCTTTATAACCCAGCTTATTTTTATAAGTCTTTCCACATTGTCCTCAGGTAATTAATTACTCTCTTTGTTCTGCCTGGGCAGTTCATACATGCTTTCATGTTACAACATCCCGGTGTACTGTGATAAAGCATTCTAATAGAACCCTCACTCCTTTTTTGGTTGATGTACTAGTATTTGCCATGTTGCAAATATTCTGCTGAACAAACAAATAAGTGGAGGAATAATATGCGTTGCTATTGAATTTCTTTCTGTCACCTTGGGTGACACCATGCCAAGGGCATTTACCTAGCTGTTGTATTTAGTTGGCCAATTTCGCCAATTTCGATTTTCTCAGAAATTTCATCATATTAGTATACTTAAGCAGGTTAGTGTTCAGGTCTTTGTTGGCATGGCTGTAGGAGTTCTTTATAGTTGTATTTAGTTAAACTAAAAGTTTTTGACTCAGTATGCTATGACATTTTTAGCTAAAGTTTAATAAAGCCAGGAGTCTGTCTAATCAGGAAAATTTGCTTTGTATGTCAAGCATATTTTAGTGTACAGAAAGTCTCATGACAAGATTCTTTTTGAATAAGTAAAATAGTATAAAAATACCTATACGGTTATTCTGCCTAGATTGTGTGTGTATGTGTGTTTATTGTCAGCAATGGAAAATCTTTTTTATTTTTTTTTATTTTTTTGGGGTAATGGTAAATCTACCTTCCAGAGTAGACTTAATATTTAGAAAGTAGGAAAACAGTGTGAATAGGGAATTTTTCAGATTAAGAATTCTGCATTTGGCCAAAAACAAAATCAAACTATAAAATAAGGAGATAATGAGCCTACTTTGTTTCATTTTGGTGATTGTTTTTTATTTTATTCTCACTGTAGTTCTAAAAAATAGTTCCAAAAGAAGCGTTGTAAGTACTTGCACTTCCAGCACTGTGGGAGTAAGAATGAATACTAAATGAGTTAGAGAACACTTACTTTAAAGTTAAATTTTGGGTGTATATTTTTCCTTTTCCTCTAAAAATAATGTATAGTGTTATTGTACAAACTTATATGAGTGTTTACTTTAAAAATCCAAGTATTTTGATGTGATTTGGCTTTGAAAATATGATTAAAGTCAGGCTATTTCTTTCTCTATATATCCCTAGTAAACTTTTACCTGGAGAACCCACTTTTTTCTTTTACTTTTTACTCTAAGCTTTAATAGTGATAATAATTATTCCTTCTCCCACCCCCTTCTTCTAGAGAAATGAAATTTCATTGCTCTGGAAGAAAAACACTAGAACAAAATTGAAATGAAATTAATTTTTTTCTTGATTGAACCGTAGCACTTCTTTGTAGTATACTGCTCACCATCTGCCGATGATTAAAACAAGGTGGTATAGCTCGGCTCCATAGAGAATGTCCTTTGCAGTTCTCACCACAATATACGTGCTTAACAACATCAGTCATTTTATATTTATTTGACACTGATTAATTACTCCTATCTATTCTCGTATTACAGCCCCTGCCTTGGTGCTTTAGTCAGGCTTGAACAATTGAAGAGAGTTCAGCAGTGTAAATTATGTACTTATTACTGTGACCCTTCATGCTATTTAATTAACTTAAATAGGTCCTGTTTACACTCTTAATTTGAAATTAAGGTTAATATAGAAATATGTTATATTACTTGTATTTAATCTTAAGACATGAAAATTATACTATGAACTTATAAGACAGTTACTATTATACCTTTTTAATTATTCAGATGCTTTGTTTTTTTAATATTGACACTTAAATTTTTTGTGTGAAAATTTTTAACAAAAGCATCCATTACTAGTTCATCTTGACTTGGGCTGTATTTCTGAATTGAGGAATGCATAGTGCTCTTGTAGGCATATCCTTTAAACCTGACATGAACTTGATAACCTGCTTTATAAGCACCATGGAACCTTCCTATTTTGACCCTTATGCTAAGATTGAATAGAACATTTAGAAACAAGCCAACTTACATTTTTTAAATCACTCCTAGAGCAGTAACCAGTAGGGCACACACACCAAAAAGAAGTATTTGCAACAATACCTCATATACATCAAAAAGAAAATATACTAATACACAAAAGACTTTTTTTTAAGATGGTGGTTAAACGTTTGAAACAATACCCGTTGCCACTGATAATCACTGAAATGCAAATTGCCGCAATCAGATTCTGGTGGTTGTTTATCTAAAAAACAAAGGTGTTTATATTTTTTTTATTTTTTATTTTTTATTTTTCTGAATAAAAGAAACTTTTATTGAAGTAGGAGACAGAAACACATGGAGTCCCTTTTATTTTTCGTTTTTACATGGAGTCTTTTTTGATGGGATTTCCGGGCTCAGGGAGGCCTGGGCTAGGGACTGTGAGGCTTGTGCCCTGGCGCTGGGGCTGCACATACTTGCAGAAGATGACTTGGTTTTTAACAATACCCAGTGTTGCTGAAGATGGAAGGAATGTAAAACTAGAATATATGTTATGCCTTTTCTTAAGGTATCCCACTTCTGATAATCCATCAATAGGAATTGATTCAGAATTCAGACTCTTTTTCATTCTTGCTATTCTAAGGAGTAAATGTAACATTGTTTTCATTTTCTTTTAAGTTTCTTTATAGAATTTTTTTTTGTATAGTCAAATCTTCAACCTTTTCTTTTTAGTTTCTGACTTTGATTTCATATTGAAAATATTGTATTATTATATTTTTACAATTTTATTGAATCCTTCCCTCAGTGATGTAAAGTGCCTCACTTACCATGTAGTGAATCTTTGTAATGGATTTTTTAGTTTCTTTACTATGTTACATTTATCTGTGTTTATTTCTAAGATATCACATTTTTAAAACAACTTTGTTTGTAATTTACATGCAATGAAAATTCACATTTTAATTGTATAATTTGATAAATTTTGATGTATGTATACACCACCCTAGTCAAGATGTAAGATATTTCCATCACTCCAAAAAGTTTCCTCCTTGATCCCCTGTGTGGTCATCCCCAACTCCAGTCCCCAGACCAAGACAACTATTGATGTGCTTTCTATTTCTGTATGTTAATATTACTTAATACTAAAGTATTGGTATTCCTTTAGAATTTTATTTCAGTGGAATTATGCAAAATGTAATCCTGCTTCTTCTGCTTATCATATCTGTGTTATCAGTAGTTGGTTCCTTTTTATTGCCAAGTAGTATTCCTTTGTATGGACATACTACAATTTACTTATGCATACACCTGCTGCTAGACTTTTAGGGGCCATTATAAATATAAAGTTGCTACATACATTCAAGTAAAAGTTTCTGTGCAGTTATACGTTTTCATTTCTTTGGGGTAAATACCTAGGAGTGGAATTATTGTGTCTTATGGTAAGTGTATGTTTAACTTTATAAGAGACTGGCAAATTTTTTCAAAATGACTATACTATTCAACACTCCTACCACCAGTGTGGGTTCATTTGCTCCATATCTCTGCCACCACTTATACAAAAGGTCAGTCATTTTAATTTAAACCATTCTATTGTGTATTTAGTAATAGTTATGCTTTTATTTTGCATTTTCCAAATGACTAGTAATGTTGAGCATCTTTTCATGTGTTTATTGATCATTTATATATCTTTTGTGAGGTTTCTGTTAAAATGTTTGCTCAATTTTTAATTGGGTTATTTGTCATCTTTAAGAATTTTTATATATATGAATACAAGTTCTTGGTCAAATATATGTGTCCCTAAATTTTATCCCAGTTCTCAGCTTGTCTTTTCATTTTCTTAACATTTTCTGAAGTTTATCCTTTTGTGTCCTAAGAAATCTTGCTACCCTAAAACTAACATCACAAAGATTTCCTTATATGTTTCATCTAAAAATTTTTATAGTTTTGCCTTCTACATCTACATATAGGTCTATAATCTATTTTATGTTAATTTTAAGAATAATTGTTCATCCTTTTCCAAATGTGTGTTAGGTAGTACTATCATCATTTCTTGAAAAGACTGTCTTTTTTCTATTTAATTACTTTGGCTCCTTTGTCAGAAATTAATTGACCTTGTATGTATAAGTCTATTTCTGAGCTCCATTTTGTCCCATTGATTTTTAAATCACCATGTAAATTTTAAAATCAACTTGTTAATTTATATATTTAAAAATAAAAAAAACCTGCTAGGATTTCGATTGGTATTGCATTCAATCTATGGATTACTTTGGGGAAAATCGGCATCTTTATTTTCTTTTTTTATCAGCGTCTTAATAATATTGAGCCTTTCATCCACAATCAAAATTTATCTCTCCACTCACTTTAAATCATCTTAAGCATTATTTCATAGTCATATGTATTTAAATCTTGCACATATGTTGTGATATTTATTTCAAGTATTGTATGCTTTTTTTATGCTATTGTAAATGCTATTGTGGCTTTTTATATCAGTTTCTAATTCTTCATTGTTAATGTATAGAAATAAAATTAAACTGTCTATTTTGACCTTATATCCTAAGATATTGCTAAACCATTTTACAGTTCTAATAGCTTATTTCGTATATTGCTTTAGAATTTTTATAAGACCGTGTGGTCTACAAATAAAGACTGTTTTACGTCTTTCTTTAATCTGTATTCTTTTTTTCCTACCCTTACACCTTACTACCCTAACTAGGGCATCCAATAGAATGCTAATTGAAAGTGGTCAGAGTGGACATCTTTGCCTCAGTCTCAATCTTAGGAAGAAAGCATTCAGTCTTTTACCATTAACAATAATGTTATCTATGGTTTCTTAGGTTAAGGAAGATCTTCCTAGCTTACTGAAAGTTGTTATTAATTTTGTCAGATGCATTTTATACATTTTTTTCTCTAAGCAGTTTTAGCTATAGGCCACATAGTTTATATGTTGTTTCATTATCATTCAAATCAAAATGAAATCTGGTTATAGTTTTTATTTTCACTCATGGAATATTTAGACATCTGTTTTAATTCCTAAATATTTTTGGATTTTTCAAGTATCCTTCTGTTACTGATGTTTAATTTTAGTTTTGATCAAAGAACATATTCTTAATGACTTCTATACATTTTTTAAGATTTATTTTATGACCCAGCATATGATCTGTCTTGGTTCTAGCGATATCAATCAGGTCACATTGCTTAATAGTATAGTTCAAGTCTTCCATATTCTGATTTTCTTTCTAGTTATTATTGCAGTTATCAACAAAGGAGAATTGAAATTTCCAACAATAATTGTACATTTGTCTGTTTCTCATGGTTCTGTCAGGTTTGTGTCATGCATTTTGAAGCTCTATACATACAAAAATTCATGATGTCTCATTTATGAATTGAACAGGTTATCATTTTGAAATGTCTTTATCTCTGGTTATGTTTTTTCATGAAGTCAACTTTATCTGAAATTAATATGCCACTCCAACCTCTTTATAATTAATGTTTATATAGGATTTCTTACAACATTCATTTACCCCCTTTGATCTTTTGTGCTATTGTTATAAAACATTTCACCAGATGTTTTAACCCAATATGTTATTACTGTTTTTACTTTAAACAATCAATTGTCATTTAAATATATTTTAAAAAGGAAAAGAAGTCTTATTTAACCACATACCTACCATTTCTGGCACTGTTTATTCCTTTGTTTAGATACAAGTTCCTTTTTGATATCATTTTCCTTCTGTCTGAATAACTCCCTTTAACATATCTTATAGTTACTGGGAAAGGAGTTTTGGTTTTTGTTTCTTTGAAAAAAAAGTTTTTATTTTACCTTTACTTTTAAAAAATTTTTACTGAATATTGAATTCTTAGTTGATAGGTTTTCTTTCATTTCAAAGATGTGTCTAGCTGATGCAAATTCTGATCTCACTCTTTTCTCTCTTCCTTTATATGTAATAGGTCTTTTTTCCTCTGGATGTATTAAACTGTATGAGCCTTACCTTTTCTTCAGAATATATAGAATGTATCAGTAATAGTATCTTTATAATCTGAAATTAATATAACTATTAGATGATTTCGATATGTTTTACTGTGTTATTTCACTGCCATATTGAAAAATATTCAGATTTATTATCTCTTAATGTGGAGGATTTGCAGTTTTTTTTTAAATTGGTTACTGATTTACTACTTGGATAGTTGTATATAGATTTTCTCATTTTATATGGAGTTTACTGTATCCATCCAAATAGTGAAGCAATACTTGTTACTATTTGATGTGATCTTACTCTTACTAAAACATGGAATGGGGATCAATTACGACTTAGCAATCTCTTTTGTTATTGTTAAATGGCTCTTGGAAAATAAAGGGAAAAAAACTCAGAAGTATTCATATTTAGAAAAGCACATAAATATAATTTCATTTTGGAGTAAAATAAAATTTAAAGTGTTAGTATAAATTTTTAAGAAATCATTTTTTGCCTTTAAACAAATGTGTAATATTTTCTGCGTTCACTGTTTCACCTGTGTAAGTTCTGTCGTCCACTTACAGTGTTAGTTCCTTCAAGACCAACAGTCTTGTCATGTGCCTCTGTAAAATATAAATTTAGGTTTTCTCCAGTGTGATTTTCAGTTCTTAAAAATGTCATTTCCTAAAGACTCTTTTGACATGTTTTCTTTCCCTTAAATGCCGTTCCATGTGCACCCCTTAAGTTAACCATGAATTTCATCCTCAGATAATTCATTAATTGATTCTTGTGAAACATTACCTTTTACTGCCCTCCAACCATCCTTAATCCTCACCTTCAGCATACTTTAGACATATATCTATTGTATAATTGTTGATAAAGCTATTTTTCTTCACCCTTGACCTCATATGAACTCATTGAGGGCAGGAACTGTGTCTTGTATTTTCCTGTATGCCCAGGACTCACCAGAGGACCTTGTATTCAGAAGCCTAATAAAACTACTCCTCAGTCCTGCGTAACCACTATAATTTTGCTCACTCTTTCGCAAGGATTTGACAATGAAATGCTTTTAAAAATTTGTGAAACATCTCACAACAAAAAGTAGAGAAGTGCTAGGTATATATTATTACTTTTCTGTGAGACTGTTTTCCCTGAATCTTAAACATATTTTTTGCCTTTCTTCTATAGGTGAAGCCTTGAAGGGAAAGATCACAGTCCACAAGAATAAGAAAGACCCACGTTCTCTCATCGTGACCCTCACATTGAATAATTCAACTCAGACTTATAGTCTCCAGTGAAAAAGCCACAAAAGCACAACTACCTTGCAGTTTTTATCGTGGGAGCGGGATGGGGATGGAGTGGAGGGAGGAGTTTTATGTGAGCACATGGGTGATGGATCCTTTCCTTAATGAGTCTCCTCAGTAGAACCAGGAATTGATGTAATGCAGCTAAGGAAGGAATCCACTGACTCGTAGTCCACCCATATTCACATTCCTGGAAGTCTGTTCAGCAAGATTTAACCAAATGTAACTCCTACATTGAGTTTAGCTTTATTGAAAATTACTTAAATTAGCCTAAATTTGGAACAGAAATAGTCTTGTTTTTAGTAAGTTTCCTACTATAAATTTTAAATACTAGTAATTGATTAGTTATTTAGATAATGTTTTATTAAACTAGTAACTGTATACAAGGCATTACCCATTTTATTGCAGATTTCCTCTTTGAGGAGTAGTTCTTAATCGTATTATTTGTTAGAATATCAGGATATAATAGATTAAAGGCCAAGTGTAAGGGACTGAAATATGGAAAAGAGCACCACACAGTTCATATTTGAAGACGGCTTAGTTGATCATCCCATGGTTCTGTCCCTTCTTCCCTCTGCAAATATTCTTTAGCAATTTAGTTTTCTAATACTGCCCAGGAAATCTGATTTCAGTACATTTATTCTAGGTTTCATAAAAGTTTTTGAAGATTGGGATATTTATTTACTAATATATCTTTTTCAAACTAGATTTATGTGCAGAGTTAAACATTTAACTGTTAATGTGCTTATCACTATATACAGTTTTGTCATTTAAAAGTATTGACTCAGTTTGAAATGCAGAAAACATTTAATAAAATGTATATAACCATTAGTGTTATAAAATGGCATTTCAAAATATTAAGGCATTTAAAACATTTTTTTAAAAAAGTTTTATTATAGTTGGTATACAATATGTTGGTTTCAGGTATACAACATAGTGATTCAACATATATACCTTACAATATGATTGCCACAATAAGTCTAGTATCCACCTACCACCATAAGATGTCACTATGATATTGATATATTCCCTGTGCTGTGTGCTACATTTCCATGGCTTATTTATTTTATAACTGGAAGTTTGTACCTTTTATCCCCTTCACCTTTTCCACCCATCCCCCTACCGTGCTCCTCTCTGGCAACCATCGGTTGTTCTCTGTAGCTATGAGTCTGTTTTTGTTTCGTTTGTTGATTTTTTTTTTTTTTAGATTTACATATATGTGAAATCATATGGTGTTTGTCCTCTCTGTCTGACTTATTTCATTTAGTATAATATTCTCTAGGGCCATCCATGTTGTCACAAATGGTAAGATTTCATTGTTTTTTATTTCTGAGTAATGTTCCATTTTATATATTTACCACATCTTTATCCATTCATTTATCGATGAGCAGTTAGATTGCTTCCATATCTTGGCTACTATAAATAATCCTGCAGTGAACATATCTTTTCAAATTTATGTTTTCATTTTCTAGAAGTGGAATTTCTGGCTCAGATGATAGTTCTGTTTTTTAATTTTTAGGAATCTTTGTATTGTTTTCCTTAGTGGTTGTACCAATTTATAATCCCACCAACAGTACAGGATGTTCCTTTTTCTTCACAGCCTCACCAACACTTGTTATTTATTGACTTTTTGATAATAGCCATTCTGACAAGTGTGAGGTGGTATCTCATTGTGGTTTGATTTGCATTTCTCTGATAATTAATGACATCGAGCATTTTTGCATATGTCTGTTGACCATCTGTATGTCTTCTTTGGAGAAAAGTCTATTCAGGTTCTCTTCCCATTTTCAATTGGATTGTTTGGGGTTTTTTTTGATGTTTATAAAGCAAGTCATAACAAAGGTATTGTTTTTAAGAAAATGGGGATTTTTAAAGAAGTGAGTCACATACGTCTTTTTAGTTCAACCACTGGTTCTTTTCAAAATAAAATATACACAAGGCAGCATGGCATAGTGGTTAGAAGCATGAGCCTGAGTCATATTTTGTTAGCTCCAAAAATGAAGGAAATACTCCTTTTGTCCCGGTATAAGGAGGGCACCTCTCACATGCGGGTTTTATGACTTGCTTCAGGGGAAAATCAGAAAGTCCTTCCTGAAGCTAGAAGAAATCATAAAGACAAATCAAACATATATTCTAATGGTGGCTGTTGAAGACTATGTGTTCATTTGTTTACTAAGAAGCGACAGGTCACAAGCAGAACTAACACAATAGAAAAAGAAAAAATATCCTTCACATGCCATTTCTCAAATTCCTTTGCTCGAAATATTCAGTATGCCAAGTTGTCATATTTTGGGGTAATGTGTCCTGAACCTGTACATTGGTATTAACAGCTGTAATTTTTGATAGTGGATAATGATATGAGTCAACATTTTAAAGATCTGCATGACTCAGTGAACTAATATTCCCAACCTTCCAAGTGCATAATGTTACAAATATCTGTTCAAAGGACAAGCTAAACCGTTGGATTCTAATGAAACAATAGGAACAGTTATTGATAAAGTTTTAGATTCCACATTGCAACTGATCTTTAAGAAACGACTACTTGTCAAGTTTGGGTTTAGTATTGAATGAAATTATTGATGAGGCCATATTTTTGTCATATATTTCAACCAAAACAACATATTGTAACAGACTTGAATGCAGAAGCAGCTATGAATTAGATATTATAAAGGTTTCTTATTTTCAATTTCTATTATGATGATACTACATCAATAGATGTATCCCATATAAACTCTGATTTTTTTTTTACTGATTTTTAAGAATGTAAAGGGGGGGCCTGAAACCAAAAATATTTGAGAATCTCTGGCCTACATTATTATAAGACTCTCCTTCCCTGGGACTGGAGAGGGCTTTCTGACTTTGCAAGAAGGGGCAGCCAAGGCCGACTGTTATTACACTCTTGGCTGTTTCTATTTTCAAGCATAGGCTCAGATGCCTGGAATATATAATCCACCATCCTGCCTGATCTCCAACTTTAAGAATGTCCCAGAGAAGTAGGAGAGTAAGGCAAAGTTAAAAAGGCATAATAGGATTAGTGCTAAGGGAATTTCTATGAAAAAAAAAAACATGCCTCTGACCTATCACTCCTCCCCAAACCCTGCAGGGGCTGGACAGTATGGTCACAATTGTCAGAGGTCCTTATTAGGGCCCTCTCTAGTCATCCTTTAAATCTTAGCTTGAGGGCCACACCATCAGGCAAGCCTTCCATTTTATGTCGTATAGATCACTCTCTTAGGCACTCACAGTAACATGTACCTCTCCTTCATAGCTCATTCATAGCATCAGTGTTGCATTTGTGAGCATGATTATTCATTTGACCTCAGCCTTCCTCGCTAGAGTGTGAGCTCCGTGAAGGCAAGGACGTGTATTGTTTCAATATTATATTCCCAGGGTGCAGCACATGACCTGTTCATACTGGTTGCTCCATAAATATTGGTTGGATAAATGAACTCAGAATTGGAAGGCAATCACTACGTAAGTGATAGTGGGTGAATTACTTAATCTTCTCATTTGCAAATTCTATAACACCTGTATCCTTTTCAAGGTGACGAAATAAAATGAAGCGCTTTATCAAAAATAAGACCATTCTAACTGGTCTTTCTGCTTATGACTCACTCCACTCTCCCCCCATCTATTCTAAACACATCAGCCAAAGTAATCCTCTTAAGATATAAATCAGATTCAGTAATGATTTCTTTACTCAGACACTCCCAGAAGCTTCTCATCTCATAATAAAAGCGAAGGTCCTTAACATATGCCTACAAAGTCCTGCACCATCTCATGCCCATTACTTCTCTGAAACCATTTCCTACTACTGTTGCACTGCCTCATCTGCCATCCTGGCCTTCCTCACACTAGACAGTCACACTTCTGGCTGAGGCTGTCCCTTCTGCTAATAAAGCTCTTCCCTCAGATGGTCACCTAACTCATTCTCTTACCTCCTTCATCTCTAGGCTCAAAAGTCAGTTTCTCGATGGGATTTCTCAATCTAAAGTTGCAATGCCCACTCAGCCCCACCCCTACCCCCTGCCCTCCTTTATTTTTCTCATGGTACTTAAATGCCGTCTAATATGCTATCTGTATTTTACCAATTTATCTTTTTTATTATTCTCTCCTCTAGAACGTGAGCTCCAAGGGGTTAGGGATTTTTATTAGTTTTACTAAGTGTTATATTGTGCACCACCACATAGTAGGAGCTCAGTCAATATCCGATGAATGAAAAAAAGAATGCAACATCTATTGGTCAACAATCTAGACCAGTGGCTTGCTATAATTAACCAATGATACCATGGCAGTTTCTCCTCTTTAATTATTTTGTTATCTGTGAATTTATTTTGCCTTTTGAATTAGGAAACCTCTTATGTGTCATTAGTATGTGTATAATTGTTTCTTTTTTCTCAACCATGGTGATGTTTTAAAATTTCAGAGTCTAGACCATCAAATGGTTCTGACGCCACAGAAAACCCTGAGTTTGCATATGGGTGGGTCATTTAATCAACATATACACATTTAAGTAGTTTTTAATTGGCTCATGTGTTGATCCTTTTCAAAAAGTGGACAATCAGGTGTATTTCAGAATTGACAAAGGGTGTGTGAAAATTGTATGGATATACTAAACCACTAAAAATACCAAAGTATTTGTAAAACATTTTAATATGATTTAAAAGTAAAGAAACAAGGACAAAATTATGAGTGACTCAAAATCTTTTCACCATACAACTGCATAAACTAATATCAATAATTAGGAATGTTTTAGCTAATGAGAAATCTTGGTTAGATAACTTTTTAAAACCTATAGGTAATAGTTTCATAAAAATAGTAACAGTAAGGATTTTTTTCATCTCCGTCCTAAAGGTCTTTAAAAACCTTTTGTGTGGTTTGAGTGCCTTTGGAAAGCAAACAGCACATTATCCCCCCCCCCCCACCCCCGCCCCAACTGGAGCTGAGACCACGGGAACATGAATGGAGCCCCAGGTCTTTCTTTCATTAGTGCCTGTGTCTCCAGTGACTCTCCTGCTGGGAACCCTAATAGGATTTCTTCCCCTCACACCTTCGTCTATACCAGTCTTCGTGCTGTTCTTTGGTGTTTGGTTTAATGAGACAATTCCAGTGATCCAGAAAAAAAAAAAAAAAAAAAAAGAGCTTATCTTTTCCTTAAATAGACAAAAGGATAGCTGAGGGAATTCAAAATTATGTTCTGTTTCCTGCCATTTTATGTGACCAACATTTGATGACAATCCTGAATATGCTGAGCCAGGAAGATCACAGTAGCCACTTAAAATCGCAGGGGTGATTGGGCAGATTGCATCTCACAGAAATCCATTTAGCCTTAATAATGTGGAAAAACAAGGCATTAGGTGGGAGGGGAAAAGGATGAGTGCAGAAAAGAGAAGAAAGTAAGAACTCTGTAACGTGTATGAAGTGAGTACTTGAAGAACAATCTAGTGTCAATAGAATAATCAATAAAAATAATTGAAAATGTTTAACCAATTATGGAAGTAAAGAGTATAAACACTGGGAAGGTTAAGGTAGTATAAGTAGGTAAAATTCTCTTCTATCATAAAGTAGATGACGTCCAAAATGGACGCATCAAAAAATAGACATAAACATTTAGGGATGTAAAAATGACTGCAAGAAAATTCACAACAAATTGTTTAATAAAACAGGTTGGTTCTGAGGAGAAGTTAGATCAAGAAGCCTGGGGCAAGGGACTCCTGTTTTTTTATTATGACCTCTTGTACTCTGATTTTATACACACACGCACATATATCCTAGATAATTATATTAAATAGAACCAAAACTAGTCCTATCTGACCCCTCTGATAGTAGAGCTGGGGCTGGATAGAGTGTGGAGCAGGGTTTGGGCTGTCCAGCTCAGGGGTCTGATACAATATATCAGCTTTCACTTCCGGCCTTGTTTAGGTATGGATGGTGAGCAAGAGGTTTAGCACAGGCCAGCGGTGGTTCTGTTGTCTGGGCCTTGCTGTCGAGGTATGGGTGCAAGACAGGTAAATCTCATGAGAGTAAAGAGCATTATAAAGTGCAATTTCATCCGTTGTTTCCACGTCCTTGGGATGGCCTGGAGAAATGGTGCTGTCCTGGCCAAGTTAGAGTATTAGAGACGAAATAGCTCTGGTAGGGGAGGGGGACACTTTTCTCTTTCTCAGCCCAGTAACAAGTCACATTTCGGAAAGAAAAGTCTTCATTTTATGCTTGCTGCTTATGCTGGTGTCAAAGAGAAATGTAACTCTTTATAGCTTGTTAGTCCTGAAATAGACATTCTTTTTCTACTGGTGGCTTTAACCATTTGTTCCCAAATGCAAGTCTGCATGTCCTGGGGAGATTTGTTTAAAATGCAGATCCGTGGGGCACCATCCAAGGAGATTCTCATGCTATAGGTCTTGAGTAGCATTCAGGAATCTGTAGTGATTCCAATGTGCAGCCAATTGTGGGAACCACTGTTTTAATACAGTCTAGTTTACGTAACCCTCACAGCAATTTTAAAAAACAGAAGACCATAATTCGAAAACAATCATTTTCCCAGAATCGCACTTACAGTGACACCAATACTTTAAGCATATGTGTGTCTGCAGTGGTGTGCTGGTAAATGCTAACATCCAGTTCTCTAAAACAAACCTCCTCCCCTCAAAAGAGCCTGATTCAGAGACTTTGCCAATTTTGGTGATATAAATACTCACCATAACTGATTTAAGCTACTAACATGACATCACTAAACGTGGAGTTGGGAAGAGATCTCAAGAGCACACAGATATTTCTACCATATAGACAATGACATAGACTCATGTAGACATAAATAACCTTAAGAGCCTATACTATAGTAAAATAATAAAATAATTAAGACATGGTAAGTTTTGAGTATTACCTTCATAATTTATTTGATTGTAAGTTTGTATAGTTTAGGTTTTTAAAATGACTGAATTTAACAGCTGGCTTTCACAATCCAAACATTTAACAATTGACTCTCAAGAGGTGATGCAAGCTATCTCCAGTATGCCCATATGTCTGCTTCAAAAGCCTTCAAGACAGTATTTGACAGCAGTAGTCTATGGAATACACGTTTTTAAAAAATCTTTTCAGAAACAAAATATTAAAGGGCCAAATATATTTGGGAAGTGCTGCAAGGTTAATTTGCTTCTTTAAAATCTACCATTTTGATTGACATACTATGGGCCATGTGGAGTGCTAAGGTAAAGAGACCTATTAAATCTAAGTTTCTTTTTCCATGTAATAGCATCGGCATCCTGCAGGATCAGTGTTCCTTAGAATCCACTCTGGGAGTCTGTGCACTTGGAGAAATCCTAGCAAAGTGTTTAAAGCACTGACTCTGGAGCCAGACCACCGGAGTGATGCTCACACGTCTTCATCTTAAGCAAAGTCTATTTCCCCATCTCTTGACTTTGGATTTGGCCATGTAGTGTGCTTTAGCCAATGGTATGTGTGCAAAAGTGACATTAAACCCAAACTTTAGGAGGCTTTGAATGTTTCTGCTTTCCCTCTTGTGTTTCTGTATTCTCCACAGCATGCCTCAGTTGGCCCCAGAAAGAGGATGAGACACGCAGAAGAGAGCCACTCTTGCCAGCCTATAGACAGAACAGCTATAAACTGAAGCTGTAATACCCAGCTGAGGCCAGCCAGGTCAGGCAAACCAACCAAACTACAGGTGTATGATTGATTACACACACACACACACATATATATATATATATATCCATCAATATCTTAATATGGAATATATGTAGAATGTGTATAGTTTATATAAAATACATGTTATATATAATATTTATAAAAGTTGTATTAAGCTACTGAGTTTGGGAGCGATTTATTACACAGCAGTATTTAACTAATACAGTTCGTCAATAGGACATACTAGATATGATACCATACTATGCAGCTGTTATAAATGATATGACCTTTATTTACTGACATGGAAAGATGTCTTTAATATTGTTAAGTGAAATAAATCATATTTCAGAACACAACATATAGGTACCATTACACACAAACATACAGATATAAGAAAGTGTTGTTTCAGGGGGGTTGGAATCAGGAAATTTTCTTTTCTCTGTAGTTTTGTGTATTGCTTGATTTTATTTTTCAAAGAGCATCCATATTTTTGTAATTGAAAATATGGCAATGGTTATGATATGTACTGAGAGGACAGAAAGACAAGTCTTTAAAATAAAGAGAAATATTATTAGGGCAAGAGGAGCTTTATTAATTAAGTACTGCTGTGTAATAAATCACTCCCAAACTCAGTAGCTTAATACAACAGATTATATACAGCCTCGAAAGGGGCATAGAGTTCAGATTTGATGCATAAAGAACTAGAAGTAAACAATAATAGTTAACATTGATTAATGCTTACTCTGATTACGCTGGTAAGTGTACTATCTCATTTAGTCCTGTAGCAACCTATGAGGTCATAATTTTAACTTTATTTTACAGAAAAAATAAGCTACTGAGGTTCAGAAAGGATAAATCATTGGCTAAGGATCACACAGCTTGGATTTGAACTCAAGTCTGTCTCCAGAGCCCATCTTCTTTCCCATATACAGGCTTTTCTCATTGAATGGCTTTGAGCAGAAGGACTGACTTGCACCAGGTATGGAATCCATAGTCCCCCAAGCTCTTGGGGGACTATGGATAAAGGATAGGTGGACGACATGATAACACAGAGGATAGGTCACAGAATCAGCCAGAATTAGAGGTCAAATTCTACATCTGCATTTAGGAGCTGAGTAATTGTGTACCAGTTACTTAGGCTCATCTAACCCTGGCTTTATCCTTCCATGAAAACATAAAAGAAATAACAACTATCTCCTTGACAACAATTGCATGACAACAACTATATCGTCTTGTGAATTATTTCAGTCCCTAGCAAGTAAGCTACCATTAAATGTTTGCTGCTATTTTAGTATAAGAAAAAGCACTTTGAAACGTGTAAAATGCCAATCATATGCTAATAGTCGCAATCTGCAGTTTTAGTGAACACAGTATTTTAGTGAAATTGATCAGGTGGGCTAAGGAGAGATTGGAGTTGACTGAGAGACTGTTCACCTTACCTGAGAGTGACCCGATGAGAGCTTGGCTCAGGTCTGGCTATGGGAATGCCCAGTCAGGCAAGGGGGGACATTCTAATGAAAGAATCCACGGGACTTGGTAATTCGCTGATGAATGAATATGACAGGTTTAAAAGGTCACCAAAGTTTCACATCTGGAAAAATAGCAATGATCTTGAAGAAAGCTTCATTATCGAATTGTAGAAAAATATGTTGAAAAGTCAGGGGGAAACTCTCTAGAAAGTGTTCGTTATTCACTCATTCATGCACCAATATTTATTGAGGGCCTGCTGTGTGCCTGGCACTATAGTGTACTCAAACATGGGGTGCGGTGGTGGTGGGAACAAATTCTAATCAAATGATCATGCAAATAAGTCTAAAATACACTGTGATATATGCACAAAGGAAAAGGTACAAGGGGTTGTGAAAGCATGTAGTCAGAAGACGTTTCCTGAGAAAGTGACGATTCAGCTGAGATCTGAGAGATGAAGAGAAACTTAAACAGAGTTTAGTTCAGGTTGTTACATCATAGATGTGTCGAGCTTTCCGAGGCCATTTTATATTTAGCCATGTAAAGCAGAAGTTCTTAATCTTAATTGTGCCCCTGAGTCATTTGGTGGGCAGGTCCGAGTGGGGCCTGAATGTGCTTATCTAACAAGATACCCAGGTGATACTGCTGCTGCTGATTTGGGGGCCACATTTTGAGAACCCCTACTCTAAATTAACACTTAAACTACCATAAAACAAACTATGAACAACTTCTGACAAATGTTTTCTGGGTTGGTCACCACAAAAATCAATTTCGAAAGTCTCTGAAATGTTTTTACACCGGGTTGAATGTTAACATTACATGTTCAACCTTTCTCTTTATTGAAAAAAATTTTTTTTAAAAAAACAAAAACACCACTGTAATCGTAGAATCGCCCTGCAGTTAGCTCTGGGTGAACAAATGTCAAAGCACTGTAAACAACTCTAATGGAATTTTTGAAGGGAGATATGTGCCTGGCTTCTGAGACTGCAGTAGGATATAGAGAACTGTTTCAATGCAGAACCAGTCATGGGACATGCCGGGGGGAGGGGTGTGTGTGGTTGGTTTGGAATGAACCTTTAATTTATGGCAAAGGAATTCTGTTCCTTGGAGGTTGGAAGAAGGGGAACCTTCCAACCATCAATGCCTAAATATTTTAATACTTTAAAAAATGATCTTTAAACAGTATACATAAGGTCTCCTCAACATTAATCGCCTCTTCCTTTCTCCAGAACTAATTTATGTTGTCAGTTTTGTGTTTGTTACCAGACCCTCTTATATGCAGTTTCTATGGGAACAATTGATTATTATTTCCTGTGATGGTATCATTCTCTGTATTGTTCCACAACTTACTTTTTTTTCACTCATTATTACATCCTATTCTTCATATTTTATATATTTTCTGCATATTATTGTGCAACATAGAACTATTGAGATTCACTTAGAAAGATTTTTAAGCTGCTTCCTCTCCTCCCAATTTTGTTTTGTTTTTCAGTGATGACAAATAAGGCTGAAGTTAAACATTTTGGTACATGCCTTCCTGTAGGCAGGTGTGGGTACTTCTCAAAGGGACACACCGTGAAAGAGAACTGCCGAGTCCCACTATCTGAATGTTTTATACTTTAAACAGATTTTGCCAACTTGCCTTCCTGTTCTCACCAATAGCATCACTGCTTCCTTATATATGCACCAATAATTGATAATATCAAATATTTATGTGTTACCAATCTAGTGGGTGAAAAAAAAAAGTGTTTCGTTCATGTTTTAATCTTCATTTTCTTAATTACTAGTAAATGTGAGCACGTTTTTATATTTCTGTCGTCCGTTTAATTTTCTTCGCTGGGAATTGCCTAGTCACAATCTGCTCATCTTTCTTTTGTGTCAACTTATTGATTTGAAGAGTTCCTTATGTAGTCTAAACAGGAATCTTTTGTCTTTGTGTGTTTTGCAAATGCTTTCCCCCAGATTTTTTTATTATTATTATTTTAAATTGGTTCATAATGTCTATTAGGATAGAGAAGTTTTTAATTTGGAAATAGTCAAATTTATCAACCTTTTCCCTTTAAGGGTTTTGCTTTCTATATCTTGTTTAAGAGAAACTTTATCTCCATCTTCAACTCTTTTGGACCCACTTATGAAAAATATCTTTAATATCAATAAGTTGCAGAGACAAGTTATCTTACTGATGCTATAGTCTAATTATTTCATTTTACAGAGGGGAAAACTGAGGCACAGACAGGAAATGTGATGCGTAATATACTAACACAACTTCCCTTCCGGTAGCTGAGTGGCAGAGCTAGGCCTTGAGCACAGGTTTTCAGATTCCAAGGAAAATTACTCTAAATCTTTCCATGATAAAACCACCATGATGTTAAACAAACTAATACAGAGAAGCCTCTGACTGGCAGAATAGTCTATTGCAGTTGGCACCAGCGGACCAAAAGGTCAGAAGGCTTGGAGACGATGCATGCTTCTCCCCAGAGCCAGGCTGTCTATCTGCTTCCTCGTGGGGAGGCAGCATGGCTTTACTATGTACAAGCCGTATGACCTTGAGACAGTGATGTGCTGCCTCGCTTTCCTTATCTGCATAGTAGAAATCAATAATAACACATACTTCAAAGGGATGTTGCGAGGTTAAGTGAAATGATTTATCTATCTATAAGGCTTTAGCACATAATTCATGTTGAAAAACATTAGCTACTATTTACTAATAACAGTAACAACATAATTTCTTTGTTCTTTGTGCTTATACTCCCATTAGTCTGGCCAAATCTTTAAAAATGACTATCTTGCTTGCCTTTACATTCCCAGTTTACAGCCTGGCACTTGTAGGCACTCAAAGTGAATGAATGAGGCAATGAGACATTGAGATCTGAGAAGTAGGCCTATCACTAACAGTGAGTGGAGGCACAGACCAGCTCAACAAAGCCGGGTAGCATCGAGGCCCCTAAATGCATGCCCATTGATTGTTTGTCCCTTCCTCTTGGCTGTATGCTTTGTGACAACAAAAATCCCCATTTACAATTGTGTCCCCACATCTAGAAGAGAGCTTGGAACATATGGGCCCTCCATCAATACTTATCGAAGAAATGAACGACCTACAGGTATATTTCCAGCTTTCTTCTCTCAAAAGACCCTGACTGGCTTGATTTTCTGGTTTTCTTTCCGTGGTGGGGAGGAAGAGGGCATGGAGCTAAACGTCCTTTTCTCTCCCAGCACGACAGTGTGCTGCAGGTGCGTTTTTGCAGATTAAGCTGGAGTCTCAATGTCAGGCAAGCCAGAAGTGCACCACAGAGAGCCAGTGAGCAGTCATCCAGAGTCGCAGTGCTGTGGCTATGTTGAGGACAGGTGAGAATTTGGCCACTGAGCTGTAACGGTAGGGCAGAAAGTAGAGGGTATTATGTTTTTCTTTTGGTTCATTGCTTTTCTAAGAAGTAGCACATGAACTCAGAGATTTATAATGATAAGGTAAAAATCACTACATATCCTGCAATCCTGAGGCAATCACTGTTAACATTATGTTGCACATCCTGCAGGAATTGCTCTAAGTCTGTGTATGCACACACCCACATGTGTGCATGTGTTAGGTTACATTCAGCTACAAATGACAGACAAGCAAAATACTACTGATGTGAACATGATAGCAGCTCATTTATCTCTCTCATAGAAGTCTGGGTAAGTGGTTCAAAATTGTCAAGGTTTTCCGGAGTGTCGGTCACCCAGGCTCATTCCGTCTTGGCACTATGTTGTATGTGGCCTCCACCTTGTGGTCTAACGAACAGCATTTGCATTCTAGAAAACAGAGAGGAAAGAACAAAAAAGAGAAAGAGATTGAGAAAGAGAGGCCAAGGGAATGCATAATATTTCTGCTTATGTACCATTGGGCTGAATTAAGTGACAGGGCCATGCCCAGCTGCAGGGAACATTGGGAAATGTAGTCCTTTTTCAGGCAGCCATGTGCCTAGCCAAAAATCTGATTACCGTGAAAGTAGGGAGAAATGGATATATCCAGGGTTATCCAGTATCTGGCATTCTCTGTCATAGTGTTAGTGCAATATTATAAAACTTGATTACAAAAACAGTGTAACTTAGATTATAAGATCTGAAGATAATTATGAGTTAAAATCTGGCTGAGCCACTTACCCTTCAGTTTACTTGTCTGTAAATTGAAGATTATAATAGAAAAAACCTGTTCCATAGGACCATTGTGAGGATTGAATGAGCTAATGAATGTTAACATGGAGCCCGACAGTAAGCTCTCGGGAAAGTGAGCCATTAATCTTCTGATTGTTCTTTATTTAACATTCACCAGCATAGCATGGATAAGGTTCTATGTCATCATCTGTAAATCTATTTATATGATCCTTTGTATGGACTGCATAGAATTCTGTTATGTTGAGAGAACTTAATTTATTAAACTAGTCCCCCATTTATCACCACCTTAGGTTGTTCTTAATATCTTCTCATTATCAATGATCCTTGCATCAACATTGTTTTGTATTTGCATGATTATCTCTTTAGGGCAAATTCCTAAATGTAGGATAGCGGGGCCAAACTTATGCATATTTTACATATAATGACATATTACCAAACATACATATTATTAATAGCAAGTGTCAAAGGATATTGGAGAATTCTATTATAACCATATTTTTTGAGCAGTTGCTATATGTTGAACCTTGGGCTAGTTGCTACAAAGAGTTCAGAGATAGATAAAACATGAACTGCAATTGGGGAGGAAATAACCAATTAGGATTTGTGAATACAGAATTCAGGCAGTTATGAGTGTTGATGACCTGGGGCTTGAGCTAGGACGAGAGTCTGAGGAGGTCTCCCTGAGGAAGTGCTGTTCCACCTGAAACCTGAGGCCCAAGTGTGGGTGTGGTGGGTAAGGGGAAGGGTTGGAGAAGGAAAGCATATTCTAGGGGAGAAGGACTATGTGTGACAAGTATAATGTAATGGAGCCAGTGTCTAGGTTCAAGTCATGGCTCTGCCACTTATTACCTGGAAATAACCTCTTTATGCCTCAGCTTCCTTATATTTAAAATGGGGATGATAGTAATACGGGTTATTATGAAGACTGAATAAGTTAATGCACAGAAGTACTTAAAAGAAATTCTGGCAGGTAGCCATGTATCAGCTAATAATAATACTTTCATCTTTCATCTTCCTGCCTTTGCTCAAAAGTCTTAACTAAAGACTGAGAGTTCATTCAATAGTCAGCATCAAAATCCCCTGTTTATTTTCCCCCAAGGGTTCCCTCTTTCATTTATTTGACAAGTATCACCGAACACCTCCTAGGGAGATGGTGTAAACAAAGTACTACCAGACCTAGGCCTCAAAAACTGTCTGGGGGTGGGAGACGTTTCACATTAAAAATCCTGCACAAACAGAAGCTCATTTAGCTACAAACCAGTCTGTGCTGTGTAGAGAAGCACTGAATGATCCATGAGAACCTATCAGAGGCATGTCCAGCGAGGACATAACAGAGGACATAACAAAGAAAATGACAAAGCCAAGACCTGGGGCATTAGGAGGCTTCTGTTAAGTGAGTGAAAGGGGTTGGGGGGAAAGTAGACCAGAAAGAGGAAGCAGCTTATGGAAAAACTGAGGAGGGAATGTCTAGCACATCAGTGGAAATGAAAGAAGGCTGTGAGAGCAATGGGGTAAGGGAGTGAGGGCAGAGGCATGGGTGAAGTGGAGAAGCAGACAAGGGCTAGACCACTTGGGGTCTCTAGCTTAGAGACAATCCTCAGAGTCTTAAGGTGAGCATGGAGACTGAGTCTTATTGTGAATACCTCTGTAGCTCCTCCAAAGTCTTTGTTCTTGCCAACCGAAACATACCTCCCATCTAGTCACTAGTTCCTCAAAGCTTTCTTGCACTTGGCTCCCTAATTAATAATCCTGAGATGCAGCAGAAACGTTCTCCATGCCAGCATTTTCTTCAGGAAAGAAACTATTTATTGAACTCCTATGATGGGCCAAGGAATGCCCTGAGCCTTTTACCTATCTTACCTCATTTACTGCCCGACAATCTATGAGATAAGTAGTATTACTTTCTTTTGAATAAAAAAGAAAATGGAGACTCAGAGAGCATAAGTAACTTGCCGACAGACATGTAGCTATCAAAGAGTAGAATCAGGTCTGTGAGTGCAAAGTCCTGATCATTTACTCCATATTGTTCATACCATGGAGCAGGTATGGTCTGTTTCACATGGGCTTGTTAGGATCTCAGGAAGCCACTTCACTGTGCAGTGAGATATAGTTTCAGGCAGTGGAGAGCTAAAAATTACAGAAACCTTTCTTCAACCCAGTGTCAAGTTCATTAAGCTGTAGGGAGCTCTTAATATCATCAGCATTTCAGGGCAGCTCTATGCTCCATGAATAAAGAAAAGAACTAATACACATCCCTAAAAAGGTGAATGAAAGCCTTTGCTAACTATATACTGTAGATAAGCATCTTCCCCATTTGGCTGCAATTACCTTGGTCCCAAGTTACATCATTGCTAGTGAAATGATTAACAAAATAATGGTAATGATACTGATGGTAAATTAAATGGAAATAAAAGGAGCTCAGTGTACTGTTCAATTTCCCACTTGGGGACTACTCCTAAGTTGTGTTCTTCAGCTTCCCACTGGGAATTTCCACATGTAAATAAATATGCCTGATTGAAACGGCAAATGTAGACCTCTGTACATATGTGGCTAGCACTGAAATCGAAGCTTGGGATTGCTTCTCTCCCTTCTAGAAAGAGTTCCCAAGGCTAATGTCAGTGAGATGGATTTTCCCTCTCAAAATGTTCCAGTGCATTATGTAAATAGAGACAAACACCTTATGGACTGACCTCTGCCACAGAATTTGGCATCCTCCTGCCCTAACCAAACCAAGCGGAAAATTGGATTTAAAGGAAAAGAATCAGGACTTCATTGCAACCCAGATGCTTTGTGGCTGGGTTCTCGCCACCACAAATCAACTGAGCCTCACCAAGAGAAATTACCAACAAATGTGACAAAGAATGGACATGACAGTTGGGGCTCAGTTCATGTCATCGGCAGGTTCCTATTTTGTCAGAAGCCCTTCATTATGGTTTTAGCCATCATTGTTAGTTTTTTTAATAGGACGCCCTATAAGAACAGTGAGAGCCCTGAGTTTAAAATCCAGCTCTGTCTCTTAGGAACTGTGATTTTGGACATGTTACTTAAAAAGCTTTCTGAGAACCAATTTTCTCATCTTTAAGGGTGTTAATAGTACCTATTTACAATGTGGCTTTGAGAATTAAAAGAGAATGTGTGTTGCACATGGCCTGACCCAGACGAATAGATCAGGAAATGGGATCTGTTCTTATCATTATTGATCTCAAATCAAAGGTTATTTCATTTCAGGATGAATATGAATTTGGTTTCAGACTCTGATTTTTTTAACATGACTTCAGGCCTTCTATGGTCCTGAAGTTATATTGATTTCAGGTTGTACAAAAGTAAGCTGTGTTTTTTAAAAAAATTACTTACCTGACATTTATTAGCAATATAATTTGGAGCAAATCCTACCTTTACTAGATCTTAGTTTCCTTCTTGATTTAAATGAAAAAGACAGAATTAAAGTTATAAGACTCTTAGAAGAAAACATTGGAGTACATTTTGATGACCTTGGATTAGGCAATGATTTCTTAGATGTGACAAAATGTATATAAGTGGTAAAAGAGATGCTTTACAAGTTGAACTTGTCAAATTTTGCGCTTCAAAGGGCATCAGCAAAAAAAGTGAAAAGACAACCCACAGAATGATAGAAAATATTTGCAAATCATATATATCGAATGAGACTTGAATCCAGCATATATAAAAACACAACTCAGCAGCAGAAAGACGAACAATCCAATTTAAAAATGGGCAAAAGATTTGAACAGACTTCTTTGAAGAAGACACACAAGTGGCCAATACCCACGTGAAAAGATGCTCAACCTCATTAGCCATCAGGGAAATACATATCAAAACCATAATGAGATAGCACTTCACATCCACCAGAATGACTGTAATAAAAAAGACAATGACAAGTATTGGTGAAGATGTAAAATAGTGCAGCCGCTTTTGGAAAACAGTCTAGCAGTTCCTCAAAGAATAAACATAGTCACCATGTGACCCAGCAGTTCCACTCCCAGCACCTAAGAGAAATGAAAACATATGTCCGCAGAAAAACTTGTATGTGACTATTCACGGTGGCATTATTCATAATAGCCAAAAAGCAGAAACAACCCAAATGTTCATTGACTGATGACAAACCTTGAAAACATTAGGCTAAGTGAAAGGAGCCAGTCACAAAAGACTACGTATTACTTTATTCCCTTTTTATGAAATGTTCAGAAGAGGCCAATCCACAAAGACAGAAAGTAGATTAGTAGTTGCCTAAAGCTGGGACGAGAAGGCTCAGGAAAAATGGGAAATGACTAATGCACACAGGTAATTGTTTTTTGACTTAAAATTAGATTATGGTGATAGTTGGTCAACTCTACATAATATGAAAAACTGTTGAATTTTATGCTTAAAGAGTTAAATTGAGCAAGACACTATATGTGGATCTTGCCCAATTTAACATTTTTTTGGAATAGAAGCATGTCTTGAAATGGATCTTGGCCCTACAGAAAAAGAATGACCCTGTTCATGTTAATGCCTGATGAAGGGAGAGGAGTTGGGTCACTTCGCCTGTGTATAATGACAAAATCCCACTACCCTGCTATAAAAATTAGCTAATTCACAAGTTAGCTGCTGCATATGAAAATTAGTGGTTAAGCACATAATAACCATAATGTTTGTTGGGGTACTTATCATGTGCCTGGTCCCATTCTAAGCACTTTCCACAGATCTCATTTAATCCTCATAACAGCTTTATGAGGTTTCAGATGAGAAACTGAGGATCAGAAGGTTACAAACATAGGAAGTTGAGGGTCAGCTTGACTCCAAGGCCTATGGCCATAATCTCTTCCTGTCCTGCTTAGCTTTCTCTATACTCTATTGCTTTACCTGGGTACAAAGAAAGTGTGTGCTTAATCAGCAGTGAGCAAATAACTAAGTTAAAAATATCCCTTATATCATTTCTTGCTCTAATTCTTAAAAGCAGGGGGTATGATCATTTCATTTTTTTAAAGCCCTGAATTCAGCTTTCCTTGATGCTCAGACAGGCACTGCAATTTGCTTGCAAGATGTACACTCCTGGCTTCCCAGGGCTTGGTATGCGCCTCAATCTAAACCAGGCTGACTGTTCTTTTTTCTTCTTCCTTTGCAAATGCCCATAACCCAGCAGCTTCCCAGCGGGCTCCTGGCGCTCCGATTGCTATACACCTGAGAAGTTTGCTACAGAAGCCTTAAAGAAGCCAGATTTCAACAATTTGTTTTTCTGCTATTTGTTTGTCTCTCACCTCCAGCCATAACGCTTTGTTTGCAACACAGTAATTGTTCCACAGCCAGTGATTCTCTATCATAAACACAAGAAAATGACTCTGGAAATGTAGTGAGCAGTGGGAGATGACAAATTGTGCAGGCCCGGCCTTTCCAGCAGGCTGCCCTGACGTCAGAGCTCATGCTGCATGGGTGCTCAGCTCTCCACAGCCCTCCTCTTCCTGGAGGCCCAGCCCTAGGAGGCCCAGCCCTATGCGATTATCAAGTGGGGCCCAGACCAAAGCCCAGTCCCCACCGGGGCTGCACAGAAAGACCTGAATATCTGCTTCCAGTGTACTTACATCGGAGAAACCTGAGGTCAGCTTTGGAGCTTGCCATGGATATAAGAAAGGTTGGTGCTCAGCCTGAGGCAAGCATTGTCAAGCTCCATACGGGCTTCTGGGCCTCCACTATGTGGGCAGTGTGACCGGCAGGGCTGTGTCCCTGTGCAGCACACACAGCGCTGTGGACCCCCAGGAGGCCACACTTGCGCTGCATCCTAGGAGTGCTGCTAAGATGCTGTGGCTCAGTGGACCGCCCTGTGCACCAGAGGCTCCTTTATAATGATGCTTACCTTATAGATAACTAGCACTCACGCAAACGAATTGCCAAGGTCTGGGTCTGTGTTTGTTTTCTTTTTTTTTTTTTTTTTTAAATCCAAAACCTAAAACTCAGAGTTATATGATGACCTCACCTGGGGTGATAAAATAGCTCAGAACACTGGTCTCTTCCCTCTCCATATATCCCTCTTCCAGTGAGGACCCCGTAGGGGTTGCTGAGCCCAACCTTGGTATTTCCTGTCTATACCCAATTTATAGCAATCAAGAGAGGGTCTCAGGGCCACCCATGGGCCACCCTTTTGCATGGCCTGATCTCCCAGAGTCAGATTTAGTGTTCTAATGAATGTTCCTCTTTTCTTTAAATGGTGTGGGAGCCAGGAGAGCAGGAAGAGCCTGACAGGATACAGAGCCAGCTCGAAGGGCAAATCAGCTGTCTTGAGTCCTTGCAAGGAAGGGCAAAACAAGCACTGAATGGAATGACCATTTTATTTTCCAGGACTTCATGGAGGTAAAGTAACACAGACGTCCTATGATAAACCACTTGAAGTCAGGGGGCGGGGGGGGGGGGTGGGGAGCGGGGAGGTGGTGAGACCTCCCAAACACATTTGCCTGAGTAATGACAGGTAAGTGCTGCCTTCTTACCTGGGAAGGTTGGTCAGATTAGTTTGGGGGGGAGGGGAAGAGGGGGAGTAAAATTTGGGCAAGGAAGGAAAGAAACTTGAGTTCTGCTCTCCGTGTTCTATGTCCCAGCCTCTTCCCTCACAGGGCTCAGTTCCTTCTCTACGTAACTTAAGAATGTCTGACTGAAGAGACGTCTAATTATCAGGCTCCTAGGATCCCCTCGCACTGGTTAGCTGTAGTGTGGCTTGCCAGTCTCTCCCTTCCACACTGTTTTCCAGGCCTTCCTTTCTGCATTTGTAGAATGTAGGGCTGGATGGCCTGAGTCTCTCAGGGCCCAGCGTGCTGGGTCAGCCTGTGAGTCTGTGCTGTGATTCACTCTGACACTCAGGTTGAGTAATAGAACCTGAAGCTCTTCCTGTACAATTTCATGATGGTTCTCTTGGGTTTGTTTATTCCTCTCGATCCCTCTGATTCTGGCCTGAAAGAACTAGGCCACAGTCTGACGATCAAAGCAACTGGTGCAGGACAATTGCTTTCATTTGTTGCCTGCTTCAAATCTGGATGACCAGTTACTTTTTTAATTAAGCCTCTCTGAGCACAGGATTAAAAACTCACAGGTGTCAGGGCCCTTAAAATCTCCAGTCCTTCCCAATATGTCCCAAGACTCTTTCTATAAAAAAAATATTTTATACCTCCTTTATTATCCTTAAGTGAAACTCATAAATAATATAACCTACCTGTATATGTGATTTTTAAAAACTATTATAACATCTTTATTAGATTAGATTATATAGGAGCAGTTAAAAGAAAGTAATTTATTAGAAATAATATAAACTTCAATATGGAAATATTTGGGCATAGCCCAACCAGGTGTAATGAAGAAGTCAGAAGTCTACACCTATACACAAAACCCTGTATGATTCGATGTACATGACCATGAAAGCTCCAAATGCACATGGGTGCAGGAGTGTTGGGTTGATGATGCAGATACCATGAGCAGTGTCAATTCTCCAAAATGAGTTCCAAAAGAATCTAAACAACTCTTGATTAAAATAACGACAACAATAATAATAGTGGCAATAATAATAATAATAATAATAATCTCAGCATATTCTACTTCTAAGTATATACCCAGGAGAAATGGAAACATATATCCATAGAGAGACTTGTATAGGGATTTTCACTGAAGCATTATTGATAAAGCCAAACATGGAAACAATCAAAATGTCCACCAACTGGATTTTTTTTAAATGTGGTACACTGCAAAGGAATACTATTCAGCAATAAAAAGAAACAAACTAGTGATACATGGCATGACGTGGATGAACCTCAAAAATGATTGTGCTAAGTAAAAAAGAAACACAGAAGACTATATGTTCTATGATTCTATTTATGTGACATTTCTAGAAAAGACAAGTCTATAGAAAGAGTAAGCAGATCGGTGGTTGCCTGGGGCTGGAGGTGGGATTGGGAATTGACTGCAAACATACAGACACCCGCAAACTTTGTAGGGTGATGGCAAAGTTGTGAAACTGCAAAGTGGTGATGGTTCCCCAACATATCAAACTTACTGAAATCAATGAATTGATTAAACATACAATTGAGAATGCTTTAAAAATGAGTGAACTTTATAGCATGTAAATTGTGACTAGATACAATTATTTTTACAAGACGTACTTTACTCTTGATTTACCCTTTTATTATAAACTCATGGAGTTTATAGAGGCACTGATGATTACTCCAAACTCATGATTTAATACTTAAAAGGAATATTTGAAGTTGGGCCACTTGGAAAATCCAGAATGTATTGTTTTGATTTTATTTGGAATCTAGTGACATTGTTCATTTCGTCGGAGCTTCCAGGTGTCCACATCCTGGTTAGCAGGTACTGTAGAAGACTATTTTTCTAACAAGAGTCACTTCATTCTTCTACACATAATGTTCTCATAATGTTCTCTCCCTTTCTTTCTTCCCAAACCCTGTGTCCTGGGCAGCAATCACCTTGACAATGAACTCTGCTCTGAGGTGAGATTACTACCAATTAGAATTTGAACAGTTTTTCTCTCTGCTCTTCCACATGTTGGGCAAGCAATACCCTTGCTTCCTAGCAGGTTAAAGTGATCCCAAAGTATCTTTGAATATTTCTCTTTCCTTGAGAATAAGAAGGGAAAGAAGCAACCCAGACCAGATGGATCTAAATTGAATGCACTTTTCTCGGCGCTTAATTTCCCTTACACAGAGCACAAAAGGCATTTGGCAGCCTTCTGGGAATACTTCCCAAGCACTGCCTGGAGTTTTAACCATTCAACAGCCATTAACCATATTGAGCCTCACAGGGCTTAGATCCCCACCCACCACTGAGGAACACGATCAGAAACTACCATTTACCCTGGGAAAATGTCCTGTAAGTAGCACCAACCAATCTTCCCCAATAAAAGCAGACTGTAGACAATGCTGACAACCATGCTCAGCAGAGCCTCCATATGAAGATGCAGAAGAGAAGCGAGAGAAAGATCCAAGATAGGCCTTCGGAAGCAAGGTTTCCATCTTCCCCAGTTAAGATGTCCATGCCTCTGTTGTCCCTTTTAGTAAGTGGCGCTACCCAATCATGGGTCAAAGGCTGATGGACAGGAGGTGACATTCTCAGACATTGTTTCTTCTTCACTTTTCATATCCAATCAGCTGTCAAAGTGTATTCAGTGATGGATCTTACATCCACCCCAACTTTTGCATCTCTACTATCTATTTCCTATTGACACTCAGCTGAGAGCACAAATCCTAACAATGATCCTTACTAATAGGTGACCTCCAGCAAGTCACTTAACCATACTGTCTTGGTTGCTTATCTGTTAAAGGGGAAAGCCAATGCCTAATGCAGAGTGTTAATGTCAAGATTAAATAAGAAGGCCATTACAAATTCCTGGGGCTGTTGCTACCTACTGGGTACTCAATAAATATCAGTTGAACTGATGAAAGAGAAGTGAATAGAAACCTCCAGTTAAATGTGACAGAATTGACATGTATGCTTACTTATTCTCCTTCCCGAAACCACAGTGAAATTGTAATAAAGGGATAAAAATAAGTGTAAACTAATCATGGCACATAGAACAAAAACAACATAGCTTTCTTCTGCATGATCTGTAAATACAAAGGGAACAAAAGAGAAAGCTTCAACGTAATACCTTTGTATTAATTATCACTTGCATAAGAGACCATCCCAAAACTTAATTGCTTAAAACAAAAATTATTTTACTTGCTCACAATTGTGTAAGTCAGTCATTTGGACTGGGCTCAGGTGGGTAGGTCTTCTGCTGATATTAACCGAGCTCACTCTGGTATGTCTGAAGGCTGGGCTCTGCTGGGGTAGTTTGCTTCTCCCTCCATGTGGCCTCTGACCATCCAGGAGGTTTGCCTTTGCTTCCTCACGTGATGGTCCTAGCAGCCAGAGTGTAAAACTCGTGAATGAACCTCTGTTTGCCTCATATAAGCAGGTCACAGATTCAATGGCCAAGCCCAAGATTCGATGTAGGCGGGAACTACACAAGGTCACAGATACCTTGATTCACTGGAGAACATGACTGCAGCCATCTGCCATAACCTCTAAAGCACAATTACCGTCTTTCCCAATTAAGATGATCGTATCTCTGTTGCCTATTGTTGACAGAGATGCTATCTAGTAATGCTGACAGTGTCAACAGTAGATCAAAAGAGATAAAAGCAAGTGGCCAAGTGAGACCAGCTTAGTGGCCAGAGAAGATGGAAGCCAAAGCTTGAAGTGGGAAACACCAAAAAGGAAACTGGTTCATGCTATAGTTCCCACTTCTCTCCATTGCCATGCCTCTGCGACAGCTCAGGATACCATCTCTCACCTGGACCACTGCAGCGTCTTCTCAACTAGTTTCCTGGCCTCTGGTCTTTCTTGTCCCCTCAAATAGTTTTCATAGAGCTAATAGGATGATTTTTCTAAACAAGTCATCTCAGGTCATGGCCCTGTCTACAATCCTTCAATGGTGTCCCTTTGTCCATAGGACGAAGTGTAGACTCCTTAGGATGGCATGCGTGGCCCTTCTTGCTTTGGGCTCTCCATCCTTGCTAGCTTCATCTCTGGCCATCAGTCTACTTTGTCTCCAGCTATACTGAACTTCCCACCCCTTATTTTTGTCATGCTCTGGTTTTCTGGTTAGTCTTTGCACATGCTATTCCCTCTGCCTAGAACACTGTTCTCTGCTCTGGCAGAACTTGTTTGTTACCTACTCAAAATTCACTCTTTCTTTTCCTTTTGCCTACAGAATCCTGGAAATCCTGGGTCTCAGGGAAAGTGCGTTCAAGCCCTGGTCTAGAGGTGGGTCTATTACCCAATTCTGGCTAATTATTTGTACAAGAAAGTCACACTGGAATGTCTGGAAGGATTTTTCCTATCCGCTAAGAGGAAGGCATGCAAGTGAAAACTCTCAACCCCATGTACCCCTAGCTTTCTTTCCCAGAAATTGGTTTTGAGACCTGGACCTGCTGCGGACCAGTGTGAGAAAGGAAAGATACTAACTAGAACCCAGATTACCTAGAGCCTCTGCACCAGCTCTAGAAACTCTTGCCACCAGATATTTCGTTATATAGAAAAATAACCCTCTCTTTGCTGAAGCAACTGTTTACTGGGCATTACTTGAAGCTGAAAGTGTTTATGCTGGATATAGCTACCTTTCCAGGTCAGATCCTGCTCATCCTTTAGGACTCAGCAAAGTCATACCTGTAACACCTATACCAGCTTAAAGAACCCCATCCCCAGCTCTATGTTCCTAGAACTTCTTTAATTACAGTATAATGGCTAAAAGCAGCAGCTTTGAAGCCAGACTGCCTAGATTCGTAGCCCAGCTCTACTACCTCCTAGTTAGCAACTTTGGGCAAGTTATTTATCCTCTCTGTGCCTTAGTTTCTTCAATTATTATTTATTAAATATTACTAACCTCATCTAATTGTCACAGGGATTAAATGAGTTAATGCATGTAACATACTTTGAAATTGGTTCCTGATGATCATTTAATTAATATTTGCTGTTATTAACTAATGAGCTTTATTATTCTCGGTCACAACAGCCTAATAGTCCTCTCCCCAGATAGATCATAAAGTTAATGAAGGCAGAGACTGCATTTGTCTAGTTTATTGCTATATTTTAATGGATACCTGGTCTAGATATACTTCCAGTAAATGTTTATTGAATAAATCTGCATATGTCACACAATGTGAAGAGCACATGAAAACTAAATCAAGTCAACTATTAACCCAATTGAAAAGGCTTTTTCATATGAGGCCAGTAAAGGAAGTTAAAAATAAGCAATCTACTGAATTTTAGGAGGCTACTGCAAGAATTCCCATTGTTGGCTCAAAGGACAAAATACCCATGTGCTCATAAAAGTCCTTGGCTAGTGAGCTTCACTCGATCTAGAAAAATATCACTAGATTAGCCGAAAGATATTCCTCAATGTTGATCCAATAGTCCATAAGGCTTTTGCCTTAGCCTTTCCAAATCTGGCCTTCTAAAGATGGAGTCTGTAATCAAAAATAAGAAGTGGGACATAACAATCAAAGCCAATTGATTTCAGCGAACCATTTTCCCAGTATCTTTCTTGTTTCATTTTGATTTGCCATGTTTTTTCTTGTCACTGACAGTGTTAGCAGGGCAACTTCCATTTCCTGGACTTTCAGCTCGTCCTAATCCTTCACTTGGCTGGAACCTCATGACAAAGTTATTCTTTCTAATGTGTGTGTGCACACATGTGTGTACAAGTAGGGAAGGAAAATCTAGCATAAAAGTGATTGCATGCAAATATCTTCTGGTGAGTAAGCAGTTTTATTCCCTCATGTCAGCCGACGGGTAAGATAGGAAAATACTCCCTGGCCTTCTGAAAGCTTCCACCATCGATTGTTGTAATAATTGACTTTCTTATCTCTTTCTTTTCCCTTCACCTTGAGCAATTATGGCATCTTTCTTTGCAGAAGCTCAGTAATTGGAAAACAGGTTTATAATTCTAGCAACTTTTTCTTCCCTAATTTTTTTTTCTTTATATCACACATAAAGCTAAGATAAAGAGGGAAAAGTAGGAATATTAGTGAGATCTAGAGGGATGAAAATTAAATTTATTTAATATTCTCACTTATTAGTTTTCAGGAAGAACTCAAAGAAGGGCACAGGAATTTTATTTTTTAGATAATACAGGGCTAGAGCCACATGAGGAATTTTCCTTTAAAAATATTTTTGGAAAATATTTATAGCCTCTGGATCAATCAGACTTTAAACCACCTTTGTGGGAGCATGTCAGCTCCTGAGATCACTCCATAACGGAGAGATAACAACAACAGCAATATCAGCAACAGCTCACGTTTATCAAGGATCATGCTAATCACTACATATCATTGTTTTATTCACTCCTGACAAATCCTTGAGATAGGTTCTATTATTACCTCATTTTCAAAAATGGAAAGTAAAGCTCAGAGAGGTTAAAAATAACTTTCTTGAGGTCATGGAGCTCTCGGCCACCATAGGACTCACATAACGGGCCTGACCAGTATGGAGAGGTTATCTGGACCAGTCGCACAACTGCTTCCATTTTTCTCAGGCATCTCCTACCTAAGTGCTCATGATTTGAGAAGCCTGATTTTGATCAAAGAGGTAATCGCAAACAAAGAGTGTAAGCAGGGAAGCAAAGTACAGTTGGTACATGTGCTTTGCTTGCTCCAGAAGTGTTTTTAAAGAAGGTGTAGTTAGGCAGATATCTTTAATTTGCAACAACAACGAAAGTCTCTATACCTTTCTGGGATCCTCCATAACCAGAGAACCTCCATGGAGATGGGCCATGCAGTCAGTCTGCTGGGAACATAACCCTTGTCCACTTCTCACTAGCTGTATGACCTTGCTCAAGTTGCTTCACCTCTGTGTGTCTCCTTTTCCTCTGTAAAGTGATAGTAATAAGAAAACCTGACTCAAATCATGGGCCCAGAGGGCAGAGACTGGAGCCACAGGAGATCAGCAGGCCTAGAAACCTAATAGAAATTGCCCTGCTAGGTTTTGAAATTTCGAATGTCTTCTTTTCATTTTCTCCTTTTGGAATGGGAATGTGTATATCTGCCTGTCCCACCATTGTATTTTGAAGCAGATAAGTTGTTTCCTAAGTTTATAGGTTCCTAGATGGAGAGGAATTATGTCCCAGGATGGATCATGCAGAATGTTACTCATACTTGATGATTTAAATGATGAAATTTGGGACTTTTGAGCTAATAATATTTAGATGAGATTTTAGACTTGAGTTGATGCTTTAATGGATTGAAATTTGGGGACTATTAGGATGGGTAAATGTTTTTTGCATGGGAGATGTGAATCTTTGGAGACCAGAAGGCAGATAATAGTAGGCTGAAAAATGCTCTTCCCCACCCTCCCCCCGCCCCGAAAAGATATTCATGTTTTAATCTCTGGAACCTATGAATATTATCTAACTTGAAAAAAAAAAAAAAAGAGTCTTTACAGATGTGATTAAGTTAAGAATTTTGAGATGGTAAAATTATTCTGGATTATTCGGGGGGGGGGCTAAATGTAATGACATGTATAAGAGATTGGCAAAGTGAGATTTCCCACACATGGAGAAAGTGATGTGAAGATGCGAGCAGAAATTGGAGTAATGTGGCCCCAGGCCAAGGGATGCTGGCAGTCAACCCAAAGCCTGAAAACAAAGAAAGCGTTCTCCCTTAGAGCCTCTAGGGGGAGTAGTACAACCCTACAAACACATCGGTTTTAACCTAGTAATACTAATTTCATTATTCCAGAGTTATGAGAGAATGAATTTCTGTTGTTTTCAACCACTAAGTCTATTGGTAATTTGTTACAGCAACAACCTACTTCTAAGCACCAAAATCCATTTTAGTTGCTGTGGCTACTGGAGTTATTGGGAGAATTAAATGATTCAATACATGTAAAGCCTTTAGAATAGTGCTTTAAAATATAACTTATAAATATAAAATTTAAAAATATACATAATTATAATTGTTATGGGCATTGGAATACTTTCAGGAAATAAATGTTCGCAGGGGTCCTTTAGCCGGGTTTCTTGAATATTCTAGAGAATTTGTGTGTAAAATTTGGTGTGTATGTGAATATATGTAGTTGTATATTAGTTTGCCAGAATTTCCATAATAAAGTACCACAGACTGAGTGGCTGAAACACAGAAATTTATTGTCTTACAATTCTGGACTCTGGAAGTTCGAGATTAAAGTATCAATAGGGTTGGTCTTTTCTGAGGACAGTTAAGAAAAATGGCTCATTGGTCTTTCAGTCAATCAGGGTGGCAGGGAATCCTTTAGTTGGTTGCATGGGCACTGCCTCGATTTGATAAAAGACCTTTGCACCCACCTGAGATGGTTTCAGTTTCATGTTGTATGGAACATCCAATATGTTGATTAGGGTAAAGTCTGTTTCTGTAACAAAGAGATCCCGAATGACAGTGGCTTAAACTAGATAAGAATTTATTTCTCTTTTATTTTATAGTTAAGAAATAAGAGGTGCTGAGCTGAGAGGCGGTCCTGCCATTTTTAACATGTGGCTTTTATTTGTAGGTCCAAAGTGTTGGCTGTGGCTCTCATCATCTCCCAGACAACAGGAAGAAAGGGAGCCATTCACTCAGCACTAAGGGAAAGCATATGCTCAAGCTTTTTAAGGCAAGAACCTGAGGGCACACATATGCTCATATCCCATTGGCCAGCACTTAGTGACCAAGGGCTCACTATGCTGTAAAGAACACCTGGATATATTGTCTTTAACTGGATTGCCAGTGCTTAGGTAAACTCAATTATCACAGAAGAAGAAGAGAACAAAGAGCGGGGAAGACAGCCAGCAGGTTGCCACATCCAGCTCAGGGATCTTTTTCTCATTCTTGGCCTATCGATAGCCCTGTCCTTAGGTAAGTGACCTTCTTGATTATGCTTCTCTTCAAGAAATACCCTTCTCCTGCAACATACACCTGCATGGTTCAAAACAGATCTGTGGGCCTAATGTCCATGAATACCGTAATAGTAAAGATCAAGTTCTTATGATAGTGTAGTATTTTACAATTTACCTAGCTCTCTCCATTCCATTATCTTATTTGATCTTCATCTCAGCTTTGAAAGTGAGGCACACAGCAAGATTTATTATCTCCATTTTATGACTGTAGGAACTGAGTCTCAGAGAAGCTAGAAGTTTGTCCAAGGTCACACAACTCTACAGGTACTGGACTCAGGGCATCTGAACAAAATTTAGGGCTTTTTCCACCTAGAGCCAGGGGAAAAGACTGGATATTAGAACTCAATTCAATTGCAACAAATTTATTCATTTTTATTAGTTACTGAAAGTAGTTGAAAAACAGGAGGAAAAATTTACCTTTTTCAGGCATCTTCCTGGTTTTTCCCTTCTGACCGCTTAGAAATCCAGAAACATTATGTTCTCTTCTGGCAATGCAAATCTCTCTCCTGTTGGAGGCTTCCACCAGAATAGCCTGTGGTCTAACCTGTCTTTCCATTTCTCTCTTTAGTAATTAGGCTTTTCACTTACTGATGTTGCTAAGTGTCAGCTAAGCATAAGGAGGAAAGCAATACAATAAAGTTTACTCCAAGATGTAACTGTGTAATTTGTTATTCTAGGAATATATTAAATTAAAAATAAACTTGGTTATGTTACTAAATAAATTTCGAATAGGTAAAATTTCAAGGGCAGTGAGTGGCAGAGTTAAATCCTGATTGGTTGGGAGGTTCTTTTGGCACAAGGCATCCTTTGATGGCTGTGGTGCCCAGTATCTTTGCCTTGTAAAAGTCTGCCTTAAAATAAGGTTAGAGGATCATAGTAGCAAGTTATCATTAATTAAGTACCTACTATGTCTTGGGCTTTCCTCCTGAGCACGTTACCTGCATGATCTAATTCAAATCTCATAACAATGCCGTCAGTAAGGGGTGATGGTACTCATTTTATTTTATTATTTTTATTATTTCTTTTTTTAAAATTAAGGTTTAATTCACACATAACATTATGTTAATTTCACATGTATAACAACAATTCAATATTTGTGTATATTGGGAAATGATCACTGCAATGAGTCTATTAACATCCATTATCATACATAGTTGTTATTTTTTTTTCTTGTGATGAAGACTTTTAAGATCTACTCTCTTAGCAACTTTCAAGTATGTAATACAGTATTATTAATAATAGCCACCACACTGTACAATAGATCCCTTGACTTTTAATTTTATAACAGGAAGTTTATACCTTTTGAACCCCTTCATCCATTTTGTCTACCCTCCCCCCACCCCACCCCACCCCTCTGGTAACCAATCTGTTCTCTGCATCTATGAGCTCGGGTTTTATTTTTTTTCTTAGATTCCACGTATAAATGAGATCATATGGTATTTGACATCCGTGGTATCAAAGATGGCAAGATTTCATTCTTTTTTTATGCCTGAATAATATTCCGTTATATATATGTGTGTGTGTGTGTTTATATATGTAGTTGTGTATATGTGTGTGTGTATCTATGTATATATTTCATTATATATGTATACCAAAATCCACAATTCATTTATTCATTCATCCATTGGTGGACACTTAGGTAACTTCCATATCTTGACTAGAGTAAATAATGCTGCAGTGAACATTTCTTTTTGAGTTAGTGTTTTTGGTTTCTTTGGATAAATACCCAGAATTGGAGTTTCTAAATCACATGGTAGATCTAATAACAGCTGCCATTTTGTCTAGCATTTCATACATATAAATTAAAATATGAGGTTTTGTGAGATAAATAAAACGAGCAAGTTTCCATAGGTAGTAATAAGAATTTGAATTCAAACTCTGAGCCCTAAGTTGGTGTGCTTTTTAACATAGCTTCCTCTGAGTCCTACCAATTAAATTTCTTTCTCTGGGCAGAAACACTACTGGGGATTTCATATACCTATCTTCCCACTTTTAAATAAGATCCATTGAGTACAAAAAAATTGTTGAACATTAACTTATCTATTTTATATATTTCTATGACATATACATCTTCACATATAGCAAAATGTTTACTATATATTAAAGTGTTCGGTAAATACCATTAAGTAAAACATGAAGGCATCAAATATATAGATCGTATGATCACAGTTTAGAAGGGAAAATGCACGAATAGATATAATATGGAAGGATATTTACCAAAGTGTTCAGTGGTTATAACCCTATAATAGGATTAAAGTTTAAAAGTGAATATCTTTATTATTGTTGTTGTTATTATTTTGTCTATTCATCATCCCTCCAGCAGTTATTCTGATAACTGTAATTTACTACCCCACTCTTTGAGAAATTGCTACCCCTTCTCCATGTAGTTTTGATGGCATGCTGTCCCACCATGCCTAGGAGATGAACCTGTGCCCAGGCCTGGACTAAAGGTTTTGTGTAGTTGGCCTAAGGAATAGGGAACAAACTAAATTGAGCATAGCAGCTGCTGTCGGTGCCCTACTGCACATTGCTTCGTCCCATCTGAGTGTTGGACAATTTATGTCACACTGACCACTTCCCATCTCAAGCATCCATGTCTCTCTGTTTCCCTACTGGGGACCTTTTTCCAGCACCATGGAAAATCGCTCAGTCCAAATGCAGAGCCCCCACAAGAGCCAGAAATCAACACCCTCAGGGACAATCCTCAGCCAATAAGGGATGAGAGTCTGTAGGCAAATCACCTCCTAGCTTCCTGGTCCCCTGGTGGGAGCATTCTGACCTGTGTTTCACATGGTGCCTCAGAGTGTCCCTCCCCATCAGGCATGAACTCCAATTGCCCACAGTGGTAACTCACTCATTAACTGTCTCTTCATTGACTCTCCTCTTGTCCTTGTCTTACTTTCCTTGCTCCCTCAGCTGGGACCCGCCTCCCGAATAATCTTCCTGTAGCAAAGGCCTTGTTTCAGGGTCTGGCCTATTAGAGCCCTTTCCCCAAACTTCCCAAACTGAGGTAGAGATATAGGTATCTCTTTCTCCTTGGATAGTAATTATGAGCATGGGAACCTATAACTCTGGGTGGTATGATTTCTACAATATGAGAATCTGAAAACATAAGACAGATGGACCAACAGGGTCCAAGACCAGAGAGAGGATCCGATGTGGTGGATAGCCTGGGATCCAGCCCACTTTGAGATTAGCTCCATTTTGACCTTGACTTAGCTATTACTTGGTACCTTGAGCTTCAGCTAGTTTCGAGTTGGGATTCTGTCCCTTATAATCAAGAGTCCTGCTGGGATGATGTTTATTTCCTTCTTTTTGTTTATAGTTTTCTATAATGTAATACAAAAGAAAAACATTTCAATGTCAAATATGACAGAATAATATTCTAAAGGAAAAAAACCCCATTAAACATGTCTTTGACAGTGTCGCCTTGAATAGCTTCTGTGGTGGCACAGTCCACCTTTTTCTCTTAATATCAGTGAAACCAGGCCTTCGTGAAACAATGGAATCATTGAACCATGAGTCATCACAGGCAATCACGCTCCCCAAATGCTCCCACAGTGGTGAATGACAGAGGGTCTTTCCTTTGTCAGCTCCACCAATCACCCAGACTCTTAGAATGGTTTGAATGTAGATTCTCATTTGGCCCCAAAGCTGTGCCCAAGTTAATGACTTGGAAAAACATGTCATCATCCATATAATCTTCAGAAACCAGAAAGAGTCCTGAATCAGGCATTTCCACTGCTGAGGAATCGTTCATGAAAGCTGCACATTCTGACAATGTTCGCGTTATTTCCAACAACTGTTTAATTAAATCCTGTGTAAACAAATGGGCTCATTTGTTTGATCCCAATAGTTGTGAAATATGGATATTGTGCATACTGACAATTACAAATGTTTATATTTACCAGGTAACATTCTTTCCATTTAAAAATTTTCTTTATGCTGAAAAAAAAAAGTTGGTTTAGTCTTTAAGGAAACATATTATGACTTTTTATTATCAAGACTTTTTTAGAGTGAGAGGTATTCACAGTTGCTGGACATCATTGGGAAGAGGAATGGAAACAAATCACAGAGCACAGTCACCCTCTGCCCAGAGCTTGGGGTCATCTTCTATACAGCTCCAAGTCTGTGTCTTGAGGCAGACATCAAAATAAATGATCCAGATAAGATGGACCCAATTCTCAAAAATGTGCAATTTCTTTAAATAGTGATTCCATATTTAGGAAGCTACACCGAGAATCTAAATTAGAGATATGAGCAAAGACAAATATAGAGAAATGTAGACATATAATGCAATACTATTTATAATAAATATTTGAAACTATCCAAATATAAAATCATTTTTATTAGTTAAATTATGGTGTATTCATCCTATGGCAATCTGTGCAGTGATTAAAAATAATGATGTAAATTTCATGGCAATGGGGCAGAGCTATATCAACAATATAAGTGAAAAAGGCAGATTAGAAAAGACTATGAACAGCACTATCTTAGTTTTATAAAAACAAAACCTATATCTCTATACACATGAAAGTATAGAAGACCTTACATCAAAATATTATAGGAGTAATTGATTTTGGGATGGTGAGAATGTATTTATTTTTATGTTCTTTTGGCTTTCAAAATTTTCTATAATGAACATGTATTCTCTTCATAATAAGAAAAGCAAAATAAAAAGGAAAACTAATAAAACTGTAAAATAATAAGGTTTAGATAAGGTAATGTGACATTATAAGAAATCTAGAAGCTATTCTATGATTTTTAAGTCACTCATTCAAAAATACTAAGTGCCCACTATATGTCAGTCCAAGTAGAAATACAGACTTTAAAAGAAAAATCAAGCTCTTCTGCCTTTGAAGAGTTCACAATTTAGAACAGCACTGTTCTGCAATGATGGAAATATTCTCTGCACTGTCCAAAGCAAGTAGCTATTGAGCACTAAGAATGTAGTCAATATGACTGAAAATTTGGTGCTAATCTGTAGCCTTCTAGACCCAGTTTACAAGGGTACTGCCCTGTGACAAAATCGTAGGGTCCCAAAACTTATATATGCTGCCTGGCAGTTCCTACTGGTATAAAGGGTCTTGAATTTTCAATGTCCCACTTCCTGGACCCTTGTCCTCATCATTATATCTTTATGAACCTTGTGCAGATTCAACTCAATGGCGTTAGTTAACTCCAGCAATTGCTTATACAGTGAAGCTTCCCCAACATCTGTTCTGCTCTACTTGTGGGAATTCCTGCTAGGTTTGTATGACGTTGAACTCACTTTTTTTTTTTTTTTTTTTTTTACCCTACTAAATAGGATAGCAACAGAAAGCCAGGGGGAAAAACATTCAAGAGAAAAAAGAGTGGATCTTTTATGAACACTGTAGACATAAAATATCCATTTTCTTATACCCCATGTATTCGAAGTCACTTACTTCCAATAATGAATACATTTGAAAACTGACCTCTCTTTCAAGATTGATATCCCTCATTTTGTGGTTCAGAAAATTGGAGTAGATGGATAAGCATAGAAGACTTAAACTAGAAGGAGATTAAGTATTTATACCTAACATATACAACTAGTAAAGCAGGGCTACCCAAAGAATGTTATCAGAAAAGCAATGATGTTGTCATTACAGAAAAATTAGCAATCAGAAATTTTGTTTAGTGAAATTTTAGTTTATATTATAGTTTGACATATATAACGAGGATGGCAGTTGAAGGAACAGCATCATCATATTATCAAGACTTTGTCCTCTAACAGTCTTGATTAGGCCCTAGTCCCACCTCAGCAGAGCTAGGAGACAGAAACATCAGGACTTTAGAAAGGAGGATTAGCCAAATCTTGATAGCTTGGCCCCTTAATTAACTGAATTATTTTTTCCGAGCTCTACTCTTCAGAGAAAGACAGCAAAATAGCTATAGGCCGAATATTTCCTAATGAAACTACCCCATTTTGTGAATATCCTCATGATTAAAGTTGTAGGTTCTAGTGCTGAATTTTTTTCTTTTAATTTATATTTTTAAATAAATTTATAAATTTAGCAATTACGACCTTTTTTTTTTAAGTACAGTCTTTCCTCTCTTTTCCTTTTCTTATTTACCTCCCCTCACTCTCCTCTCCACTCTGCCCACATCAATGTCCACACTGCACCAGTAATCCTAGGTGCTACCTAATGCATGTGCTTCCACATTTTACTGGATCTCTTTCTCCCTCTCCACCCGCCCCTCCACATACACACTCACACACGTACTCAATGGAATCATATTATACACACCTCAGTGCATCTGGTTTTTCTTAATACCTCATGAAAATCTGTCCAAGCCAACTGTATGGCTCTAAATTATTCTTTTAACAGCTGCAAAGCATTCTATGCTTTAGATATACTATTGATCTAATATGGATATTTTCCCCAAGGCTTTCATTGATCAACTATGCTATAATAAATATTCTTCCACTGTGCTATTGTTTCTTGGGGATAGATTCCTGAGGGTAGAATTGCTGGATCAAAGGATAGTGTAGTTCTTTTTCCTCTCTTCTTTTTTTTAAAGAAAAATTGCTGCTAGACTTTGTTTCTAATTTGCAAGTGACCTTGAATATTCACTTTTCCTTTTTGTACCTCTGTTTTCTCACTTGTCAAGCAGGCATGTGGGATTATACATGACCTTGAACATCCTTTGCAGCTCATTCTAAACTTCTCTGCTTCTGCGCCTGCGCCCACTGCCCTGTGTTTTGCTGCAGTGAAGTGAGAATCATCACTACTGCTGACTCAGGAACAGCATCCTGCCTGTCTGAGTCTCAGGATTTTGAACCTACATTTTGCATACAGACTAGGAACTTAGCTGAGCCACTGACTTCTAAGCACAAACCCTTCTGAAACACTATGCTGAGGGAAGCTTGCCTTGATTAGTTTGCATCTCCCTGACACTAGGGACCATTTGAGAAATGGACAATACAGCCGACCACCAAGTTCTAAGCTCTTGTCATTTCTGTTAAGATTTACCTTGATCTAAACAAAGGGTTCCTTAGAACACACTCATAGCAGCTTTTTCAGGATGTGTTTGAGCACTTTTTCAGGGTGCTCCAAGTTTTCCTTTAATGAAGACAAATACTCGATTATTGTATTACCAAACCACTGAATGAGGAGTGAAAATGTTACACAGTGATTAATCCACTTTGGAAAGCTTTCTATTCTGTACATATCTACCCATATTAAACCTTCTGGACCAAGTAGAAAGAACTGTTTTATTAGCTAAATCTGAAGGGTTTCAGATGATTCTTCCAGACCAAATAATAACAATTGCTTATTGAATGCATAGCAGACAGCCAGCCTCAGTCTAGGCACTTCACATGAACACTGTTATCTAATCCTCAAACAACCTTTGAGGTAAATTCATATTATCCTCATTTTACAGATCGAATTTTTTCCC
The DNA here is from genome assembly GCF_014176215.1 of Rousettus aegyptiacus. Taxonomy (NCBI): domain Eukaryota; kingdom Metazoa; phylum Chordata; class Mammalia; order Chiroptera; family Pteropodidae; genus Rousettus; species Rousettus aegyptiacus. Next base: position 90,906,059 of record NW_023416308.1, read on the forward strand.
CAAGGTCACAGAGCTAGGAGGTGGTGTAGACTATCTGCAGAGCCCACACTCTTAGCGTGGAACAACGCTGCAGTGGAACTGGGCAGTAGTAAGCAAGTGGGACAAAAATACTGCATGGCTTCTTGACTGTCTTGGCAATGTCACCTAAAACCCACGCTGAGCCCTCACATCCATTAACGGTAGAAGTTTTAGGTGTTCATGGCTCCAATATCAATATCACGAGCCCTAACACAGGTGCTATATTATATCCTGGGTGTGCGGTAGGTGAGGGTCGACACAAACCTGGGTTCAAATCCTGGCTCTGCCTGCTGACCTTAGGCAAGCTTCTTTGTCTTTCTGTCAAATAGGCCCGGCAGCTCTTTCTCGCCTGCTGCCCAGAGGATGAAAGAAGGAAGTTCTCCGCTAACACCAGAGCAGGCGCTGGTAAAACACCTTTTCCTCTCCCTCCTCTCTCCTTCTCTAGTGCGGAGGCCAGCAGCATCTTGAATGCGCAAGGCTGCCCTCCAGAACCCCTCCTGCTCTGCCTCGGTTACAGTTTGTCTCTCCTGTCTTGGCACAGGCACTGGCTTTAGGGCTGCCCCCGATGGCCTGTTTTTCAGTAGACTACCTGCCCCCCAGTACTACGGGGTGGATACGGGTTTTCAAAAATTGCTATTTGTTTGCTTATCTGCAATTGGGGGTGGGGGGGGACAAAATGATCGAGGGCAAAATCAATTACTATTTTTCATCTTTGACAAAGTAATTAAGGCCATCGTGACTGACTAATTCCCACCGAATGGCTGTGCGGTGATGGATGCGGATTTACGGCCTCTTCCGGGCCTTCTCGGAGGCACAGCGGAGGCGGGCTGATTATCACTCCAAACAGGCGGCCCTGGAGGGCGGGGGCGGAGGCCCGCGTCTGGAGGACTTGAGCCTTTTATTCCAATTCTTTTATTTAATACTGCGGCTCCCTCCTTGGCGCTTCCCGGGCGCTGACACGCACGACGAGCTGCCCGCTGGCCTCCTGCCCCGGCACGCTCTCCCCCGCCCTCGCACCCTATCCTGCTGCCCCGCTGGCGCCGGTCATTCCGCCCCCGCGTTGGCTTCACAGCGACCATCCTAGGTCTCCTGGCTCTAGACCCTCCCTCCACCGTCCCCCTTGGCCCCTCCTTTCTAGAATCTTGCGGCTGGAAGTGGGGGAGATAGGGAGCTGAAGCAGCCTCCGCTGACGCCCCTCCTCCTCACCCCTCCCGCGTTCTTCCTTGCACGTCAACCGCCTCTGCCCCTCTTGACGCGTGGCGGGCCCCACGCAGGAACCCAAGTGCGCACTTGGCTGGGGAGGGCCCGCGGGCGTAGCATCAAGCCGGGGGGCTGAGCGGAGGCGCAAGGCGTCACTCGTAACCAGAGCCGCAGCTGGGGATGTTCTCCCCGCTCCCGCCCCAGCCTGGGGTGTCAGTGCGCCCTGGAACGTCGATGCGCCGGATGGACGCGCCATTCCCACGCGGCATTTTGCAGGGGCGGCTCAAATGCAAACTGAGGAAACTGACAGAAGTTGCGCAAGGGCCTGTGAAGGGAGGCCTCCCCGAACCTAGAGGTGCGCCTCATGGCGTGAAAGTCAGGAGCTGCAGGGTCCGCCCCCTACAGTTCCCGCTTCCTGGTTTGTCTCGGTGGAAGCTGGGGTCTGTTACGGAAGAATTGCCAGCCAGGTTTTTTTTTTTTTTTTTTTCATGGCCCCCTAGACCTACGGTGTTTTCCAGCGTCCTCTAAAGCCGCGTCTCCGCAGGATTCTTGGTCTCGCCTGCTCTTCTAACCAGAGTCCAGCCAGAGTCCTCCACAGTCCCTCCCCTAGCTCCCTTACTTCCCCTTCCCGACCTTGCACAGGCTCCCTCGGAGCCGGCCTCCGAAGAGAGTTCGGTGTCCCCCACCCCTCCACAACGGCCCTGCTTTTATAGGGTGTACCCACCTCCTCCAGATTTGGAGGAGACTTTCTGAGCCTCAGTTTCCCCAGCTTTAAAACTGGGTGTTTCTCAAAGCGTGTTAAGGATAAATGGCATAATTCGTGGAAAGCCCCTTGCACAGTGGTTCAATATTGAGAGCTTACTAAATGTTCACTCAAAATTACAATAAAACCCAGCCTGAAACCCGCAAGACCGCTCTCAAGGAAGGTGTCCTCAGGGAACCTATCCTTCCATAATTGTGCTGGCCGTGGGTCCCCAGCTGTCTACCCTCGGAGGGGACAGGAGCACGAGCCAGTGAGCGGAGGCATCCCAGGGCTCGAGCTCTAGCGAGCAGCTCGGAAGGCAGCGTGAGGGGCCACCACAGTGCCCGAGGCGCGCACCGCGGGCTCGCAGGCTGCCGCAGCAGCCTCCGCCTGCTGTCCCGCGGCATTACGCTGCCGCTGCGCGGGACAGCCCAGCCGAGTGCCACAGTGCGACCCCAAGGCTGTTGGCCAGGCTGCAGGCGACAGGGAGGGTACAAAGTGCTTTCTGCAGCTCCCCATCCCTGAGACTAGGGGATGCCCGAACCAGGCCTGTCAGGAAGGAGGGAGGGAAAGAGTTTTGCCTATGAATCTCCTAGTTTCCGCGCTACACCTTCCTCGTAAAGGTGCTTTCCCTTTCTTTTGATGATAGGCTTGCTTTCGTCCAAAAGTAAAGTCCATCCTTTTATCGCCACCCTCTACTCCTGCCACAGTGCGGCAGAATGTCCTCTCGTGGCTTCCACGGTGGTCAGCCATTCCATCTGGTTGCCGGGGATCGCGATTCGAAGGGTCTCTAAGACCTTGCGCTTCCAAATCAGGCCTGGCTGTGGTGGATTTTTATTGAGGGCTAAAAGGAAAGAATGTCCTTTGATGTTGAAAGGTCAGTGCTGGAGATGATTTTCTTTGTATTTCTCTAAAATTTTTTCAGAGAAGCTTAACAGATTCAACGAGAACAGTCGTAATTTCACTTTAGAATTTCTCTTACTGGTGTTAATAGAGGTAAAATAGGAATACGAACGCCGGACCTCAATTTTTTAAGCGAAAATCCGGGGAGGGGAGGGCTGTGAGAATCTCAAATCCGCATACACCCAGGTGGGTACACTCTATAAAAGCAGGACCCGGGCGTAGCAGCCAGTGCAGAGCTGCAGCGCTACGTGCAGACCCTCATAATTTTCAGGGTAATATTGTAGAATCCACTGCCTGCAGATTTGGAGAGGCAGCTATGGGATCTAGTAGAAGAGAAAGACTGAAACGTGACAGTGATTTAACTCCTTCACCCGTGCCTACCTCGGCAGCCCAGTCGGCTCTGTTTAGCGGCTGCGCCTCGCCTTGGGTGCAGTGGGACGTGTCCCTCCCATGTTCCCTTTAATTAGGGGGAGGCAAACTTCTGTCATCTCCTCCCGCTGGCTTCGGTTTAGTAATCAAACCCACATGAGTCACGCAGAACACGCAGCCCCCTCCCGCCCGAGTGACAACTAGCCAGCATACTCTCGGCTGTTGTCCCTTTAAAACTCAAATCCAAGGGGGTAATGATTTATCAAACTTGTATTATCAAAAAGATGTCAAACGAAGGGCACCTTGCTTTGCACTGACGCAAATCTGGCCTTTCCCAAGGAGATATAGAAAGCGCCTCTCTTGCTGGAGCCAAACCCAGTCTTGTCAATCGCTGGTTTCACTCTACCCATTCAATCTGTTGCCGATATCGGACATGGTGAGTGGTTTGCTTTTGTTCTTTTAAGGGGATTAGGGATTGCAGGGATAGGAAGGGGGCAGATTCATTTTGAATACTTCATGTAAAAATGTTCTCTACATTTTGGAAGAGGGAGGGAGGAGAGTTGTCGCAGCCTTCGTAGTTGTACTTGTGAGCAGTACAAGTATAGGTCGGAAAGAGGTTTCCGAGTCTGGGCAGCTGAGAAGAAGGTTGTATATCCGCCCGGAGCCCTAGGCACTGTCCTCGGTGCTGAAATCAGATACCGGTACTGAGGGGAGTCGCTCTAGGTCCTAGAGGCTATTGAGATAAGAATGCTTGCTGTAGTCAAGGTACTTAGATTGGTGCAAATTAAGGAGCTTTCATCTATGCACTTGTGAAAGAAGGTTCGACGAGAAGTGTCCAGTTGAGGTGAAGGTAATAAAATTATCCTCACGGTTTACAGTAATTATTGGTTCTAATATTTAGGAAGCCATGGAAAATAACATGAGGGTGAAAGCGGAGGAAAAAAACCACCGCTGGCAGTTATTTTCATTTGAACCCCAATTGAGAGAAAGCAAATGAAAATTAATTTTGAATTTTGGTCCCCAGGCAAGTGTAGGGGCATGAAGGATATCAAACTCCTGTGAATAGTTATTCTGGGTTGGTGGTGGGGTGGGGGGAAGACAAAAAACTTTGCTCATTCTTTTGCGTATCCAGGAATCTGGAAGTGAATGTAGATTGTGTAAGATAAACCTGGTTACCATCTCGTGTTTTAAATTAAGTCTGGTTCATTATTGTGGTTGTTATTTTGGTCATGATCCTTTTCCCTGCCTTTGCTACCTGGCGGCGGGGATGGGTTTTGGAGCCCTGGGATTCACACAACGGATTTGGCCTGAAATGCTCGCAGGTGCCAGGGCATCAGCTTTGTGGCCGCAGCTTGTCTATCGCTTACGGAGAAGAAAAAAATGGCAATGTGCATTGTTGAATGACAAAGGAAATGGGGCGGAAAATTAAAGAATCCTTCTACAATAGTGATAGGGACATGGGCACCCTATAGCCGTGATGTGAAAGCCAAAGAGGGCGGGCAGCTCGTGGCTGTAGGGCCCTTTCCACCCGCCCCTTCTCCCCCTCCAAAAAACATTTCTGCCTCTTTTCCCAGTTCTCCATCAGGGAGGAGAATATTAGCTTCTTTATGTCATCTAATTATTGGCAAGACAGGCAAATTGAAACAAATACTGATGGCATTTTTCCTTGAAGAAGGAAGAAAAATCCAAATCTCAATTTGTTCTCTAGATATTCCGTTTGGACCTGAGTTATGAACGTCTCAGTGTGTAGATACAGGTATTTTCTAAAGCTGCCTTGATTTTTTTTTTTTTTTTTGCATGAACTTCCCGTTGTCTTTACAGGATTGCGGTGCTCCCAAGGAAATGAATAAACAACCAGCCAACAGCCTGGAGGCTGCGGTGGCGCCAGGCCACCAGGATGGCTCGTGCACGCCCAGGACGAGTCCGGAGCAGGAGCTTCCAGCGGCCTTCCCCGCATCACTGCCGCGTGTGCCCAGGTCCGCTTCCACCGGCAACCAAACTTTCCAGTCCCCTGACGCGCGAGCCTGTGAGGCTGAGCCGCCAGGAGTGGGTGCTTGCAAACTCAGTAGCCCGAGGGCGCCGGTGGTCTCTGCGGCTCTTCGGGACTTGAGCGAGACTCACAGCGCGCAGACCGCGCGTCCTGGAGGCGCCGGGCCCGGCAACGCGCTGCATTGTAAGATTCCGGCCCTGCGCGGCCCGGAGGAAGATGCGAACGTGAGTGTGGGGAAGGGCACTCTGGAGCGGAACAATACCCCGGCCGTGGGCTGGGTGAATATGAGCCAGAGCACCGTGGTGCTGGGCACGGATGGAATCACTTCCGTACTCCCTGGCAGCGTGACTACCGCTGCTGCCCAGGTAAGCAGGTCTCCCTCGGCCCGCGCTGCCTCCTGCTGCTCCCCAGGTGCGCGAGATGTAGCTGGGCCTTGTCGGATGCACGTGTGCTAATGGGGATACTGGTTGGCAGTGCTAGGTAATGGATGCGGGAGGAAGCTTTGGGGCTTCAGAAGCTCGCACTGCGCTGGGATCCCCAGTTCAGGGCATGAGGGCTGTAGTGACCCTACCAGAGGGACTGTGACCTTAAGAGCTGCTGCTATCTGACCCTTGGTAGCCTTAGTATTGGAGATAGGAGTGCAGACTCATTATGCAGTTGAGGCAGATGGATTCCTAGCCATTTATGCAAACAGGACACATCCTCTTGACAATAACTGGGTCTTTTCTCTAAAATTTTTCTTAATTAAAAAAGAAAAACCCCTGGGGGAAATAATAGTTTAAGTTCTGTAGCCTTTTCATTATGAGTTACTGTTTATCAGGTGAGAACTCATTTGATTTATAGATGCCAACTACTGAAGCTTAAGCTTCAGGGCTCTTCCAAGACCCAGAACCTGATTTTGTAATCATCACAATTTTGTATGTTATTTTCTTTTTCCTTCTTCTTCAAGAGGACCTCTATCAATAGTATAAGTTTCAGGTTCTGCAGACCTGGAATCACCCCCCGCATTTGATCCTTTATGTTCAATTGGAGACATGGAAAACCCACCAAGCAAATCCCGACCTAGGTTAGGAATGACAAACGATTACTGGTGCCCCCATCTCTCACATGGGCTTCTGTCTCCTTCCAATTCCCTCCAGTCTCTCTCCTTCTCCGAGCTCTTCTTCTCCGTCCTGTTTCACCTACTTCAGCTCTTCCATTCCCATTGCCCACCTTTCCACTATCCCTTCTCTTTCCTGAGCTCAAGGGTTAGACATGTATCCAGTGGTGGGTGCCTGAACCAGAACATCCACTTGTATGAGATTTCTGGTTTATACAGCTCTTCTCTTCATGTTCACTATAGTGTTTGTACACACACACACACACACACACACACACACACACACACACACACTTATCCACAGGCCCATGTAGCAAGAACCAAGCTGTTAGAACAACTAGAAATGAACAGACACAGGCTTTCCCACTCGCCTTGTTTTTGGGGTCCACTTCTGGAGCATTTGTCTGTGTATAGTTACTGCCTCTGATAACATGTGCCCAACAGTGTGACCCCAGGTGGAGACAGAATTTTGTTTCACATGCCTGGCTTCACCTCCGCACTGCGGCAAAAGCAGCTGGAATTCCCACCCTTCTATAGCTTTGGAAGAATTGGAGGGTGGGCGTGAGGCTGGAGGTAGTATCCGTAGGAGGAGTGTCAGGGGGATGTTGAAGATGTTCAGTATAGATCAAGCCCTGCATTTGCCTGTTTTCAGCTCTATTCACCTTTCTATTCTTGCCTGTCTAACACCTACCTTGGCCCTCCATCTCTCTCCCCAAGACTTCCTCCTCTCCTGACAGCTGCTTCTTTATCTTCCACGGCCTATGGAAGAGTGTGGGACATACCAGGTTGCTAGAATAGGAGGCGGAGGGTGACTGAGGAGATGGAAGCCGTGAAGTGGCTCAGGTCTCTGGAAGCTTTGTGCGGTGTCTAGGTGTCCTGAACATTTTTATTTTTATTTGAGGTTGCTCCACCACCAGCCTTTTCTGCTTTGTAGTGAGGCATTGCAGAATGAGGTATTGCCCCAAGAGAGCATCTTAGTGTGAACTTGCAGAAGTGACCCCCAAAGGTCCATAGACTGCTGGAGCTGGAAGATGCCTCAGGGGGCAGTTATTCTAAGCCCTTCACTTTACAGATGGGGACATAGAGGCTCAAAGAGAGCCAAGTGCCTTGCCTGAGGTTATCCAGCTGGTTAATGTTAAAATTTAGACTGGAATTCAAGGTTTTAAATATCCCATCTCTTACCATATCTACCTTCTCTATTCTTCCTCTTGTTACACTGATACATCTCCCTCCTGCCCATCTCCCTTATTCCACTGCTGAAAGTGGCCCCTGCTTAAATTAGCTGACCAGGTGGATTCCGCCTGTGGACTTTGGCAAAGAAAGTGAGGCAGGAGCTCCCACTGGCTTCAGGCATTACAGCTCTCTTTCTGGCCTTAGCACAGACTCCAGAGGGAGAAAGGGCTGAAGGAAGAGGTGCGTTGAGGAGTTTTGGGAGGGAGAGGTTGGCTAGGAAACTGCTTGCTTGGGACTCTAGGCATGATATTGGGGGCCTGCCTGCCTAAGAAACTCTTGGTCAGGGGTTGGGGATAGAGGGATCTGCTTGCGATCAACCAACAGGTTCAAGGTCTGGGGAAATCTGCTTGCTGATGTGCCCTGACTGCAGGATTTGGGAGTGAGGGGTTCAGGGGTCTCCTTAAGATGGATCTCATGTTGGAATCGGGAGCCTGCTTGCTGAAAGAGTCTTAATGCAGGGTTGAGGGGTGAGGGTCTTGCTTGTAGGTGCATTCTCTTCAGAATTGGGGGCCTGCTTGCTGATGCATCCTTGGTTGAAAAGTGGGGGCCTGCTTGCTGGGAAGGACCCTCAGTAGGGGGAGGGTTGGAATGGGACCTGCTTGCTGACCAACCTGGGGCTGTTATCCGACAATGTGCTTTTCCGCCTCCAGGAGGACGAGCAAGGGGATGAGAATAAGGCCCGAGGGAACTGGTCCAGCAAACTGGACTTCATCCTGTCCATGGTGGGGTACGCAGTGGGGCTGGGCAATGTCTGGAGGTTTCCCTACCTGGCTTTCCAGAACGGGGGAGGTATGGCTTTTCCGGTCTTTCCGCCTGCCGCGCTGTGGGGAGGGCACTTGTGGGTTGCGGGGGAGGGGCCCAGAGTTCCTGGACAGACCGGGAGGGGAGGCTCAGGGAAGCCTCCTTACTCTCCAGCCCTATCCCATGTAGGCAACTGTGCTAAGCCAGAGGGCAGGAGCTGCAGTAACTGGTTGGCATTAGACCCAGGAGTTTAATCTGAAGATGGAGTGTAGGGAAGAGGTGGGCCCTCTTGTTCCCCCACTGGTCCTGCTGGGTCCTGCGCCAAGCGTGCAGGGAAGTTCAAAGTAACCCAACATGTATTCAGGTAGGGCTGCACTCCGTGTACCTAAATGACTTTACCACCAGTAGCTGTGCGGTTCTGGACATAGAATTGAAGATATTTTAAGATTATAATCTGGAAATCCAAGCCTGATAGAAGACCTTGGGAACGTGCACTTAAATGGTACTGAATGCTGGCTGTAGGTGAACAAGGAGGTGAGAGCAGAGAGGGGCTGGGGGTCGTGCTCTCAAAAACCTCTCAGAAGTACCCCCATACATGTATCCTCTTGGGTGTGAATGGGGCTTATTTTAGCTAGCAAAATCATTCAGCAAAAACGGATTTCGTTTCATTTGTCCTAACTGGGTGGAGAAAACTGCTTCTGAAGAAAAACCGTTTGTGAAATGGTGAGGATGCCAGTTAGACTTGCACCAGCCGCCAGGCCGCTAGGATCCATTCTACCTCTTCTGTACCCGGGGAGGGACCTGACACATCCAAGGTCCTCTTTGCTTACCCTCACATCGTTGAGGCTCTACAGTGCCAGCAGCTACCCCCACGTTGGCTGACAAGTCATTCTCTAGGAATAAAAATTTGTGCCTAGAAGTCTCTCCCCCAGTTTCTTAATTGGATCAAAGAGACCTAATTTGCCCCATCAAATTAGATAGCTTAAGGTGTTTTTTTGTTTGTTTGTTTTGTTTTTTGTTTCTTGGGTGGGCTCCAGGAGGAATTTGGTGCATAAGGAACCTGACAAGTATTGCTCCACAGGACGATTAAAAGAGGAAAAAATGTTAGTCGGCACCCCACCCCCGCACCCAATTCCAAATTAGGACACGTTGACAAGGACTTATGAGGACTACAGAGCATTTGCAATCAGGGGTGCCCTGGAAACCTAAGAATGTGTGCTGGTCACTCAGATATAGGTACCACAGATGGGTTTCCGCTTGGCTTTCTGCAGGCAGTCCCCAGACTAGGGTGCAGGAAGTGGGCCGGAAGTGCTATAATAAGGCCTCCAGTGACAGGAAGCGGGGCGAGTACTCACGACCCGGGTAAGGAGGGAGTTCCAGTCAAGCGAGTTTGGCTGGTGAAAGTGTCTGTGCTTTTCTTTATCAGAGATCTGCCAAGCGCAGAGGTCCTGCACGCGCTCAGCAGTTCTCTGAGCTGAGCGGGGCCAGGCCCAGGCGGGGGAAGCTGACTTCTTCTCCGCACTGCGGCTCCCGCGCACCCGCGGCCTTCACCGCGTGGTGGAGAGCTCACTGCCTCCTTCCCATGAGCAGAAGAGAAGGATTGCCCAAACCACGTCTTCCGCTAAAATTCTGTCAGGAAAGGACAAACCAGGACACTTAATTTTACTCGTCATCGGCCCAGGGCTGCTGTTGAGTTTTCATGGGCTGGAGAGAGCCTCCCACAACTGCCCGCCCCCCCCCCCCCAAGAAGTGTCCCTTCTCTGAACAGGAAGTTGAGGAAAGAGTGTGTAGAAGGAGTGAACTGGAGAGAGATCACCTTTCCTTCTGGAGCACAGTGTTCTGGTTCGAACCTTTTAAGAGATCATGGCTGTTCCTCAAGCTTCTCTAAAACGACCCCACGAACCTTTGAAGGGAAAAACCCCATAATCTAGCTAAGACCCCCACGTAAATATTGTCAGACGCTCAGTGCCTGGGAAAGCTGCTGTGAAAGGACTGACAAGGGAGACTTCTTGGAGGAGGAAGCATTTGAGTTGATCTAGAAGGATGGAAGGGACTTTTTATGTGGAGAAGGATGTGGAGAAGTGTGTGATGGCTGCGGTTGTGGGAGAGGGATGGATACCCAGGCCACCTGTCTGGCTAAACAGGCTCATCCCCCGTTGGCCGAAGGTGTGCAGGTGATGCAGGTTATAAGCTGAGGAGGCCTCCCAAAGTCTAGCTTAGCAGATGTTAGGTCCTTGGGGGGTGGAGGTGCCAATGAGATGACAAGATTTCACCAAATCTGGCTCCAGCACTGAGTCGAAGACATGGATTTGTTGAATTCTGAAGGGGCTTAATTTTGAGACATTGAAGTACTCTAATAAGAAAAAGAATAGACTGAAACATGACCAGCACACCACCCTAGCATCCATCCAGTGGGGAACTGAAAAAAAGGAGTGCGTTTGCAGGGTACCCTTGTACTTTTTGGAAGAGGGCTTTTAAATGTCCTGGGTGCCTGTGGTTGAGCTGGACCATCAAAATCTTCTTGGAAATGGAGAGGGAGTCAGCTCCCAACACATAGGATGAAGGTGGGCTGGAGCCCAGCCTTGGCCTCCCAGGGCTCTCACTTCCCATTCTTGCTTTCCAAGGTGCTTTCCTCATTCCCTACCTGATGATGCTGGCTCTGGCTGGGTTGCCCATCTTCTTCCTAGAGGTGTCACTGGGCCAGTTTGCCAGCCAGGGGCCGGTGTCTGTGTGGAAGGCCATCCCAGCCCTACAAGGTGAGTTCACACTGTCTCTCAGCCCCCTCAGCCCTACCCTGCTCTCTCTGGCACCATGTGGCCCCCTGAGAGAAAGACCTTCCTTTGTGATCAGTAGAACTCACTCCTTCCTTCTTTATTTGATCAATTCCACCCCTGGACCCTCTGATGAATGGCCCAAGATCACTTCTGGGATCGTTCCATTCCCGGCAGAATGCCTCAATGTCCTTGGTAAACAGAGTCTACTCCACTATTAGTGTATCCACCTGTAAAAGAGAGCAAGACCTAGGTCCCTGCCCTGTGCTCAACTGTAAGAATTCCATAGGATATGAGATGACATAAATCCTGGAAATTTTGCTTCCACAGGCTGTGGCATCGCCATGCTGATCATCTCCGTCCTAATAGCCATATACTACAATGTGATTATCTGTTACACGCTTTTCTACCTGTTTGCTTCCTTCGTGTCTGTGCTGCCCTGGGGCTCGTGCAACAACCCTTGGAACACACCAGAATGCAAGGATAAAACCAAGCTCTTGTTAGGTGAGTCTGGATACACGCACCGTAGGCTAAGCATTCATTTGTCTGTTCATTCAATAAAGATTCATTGAGCACATATTATGTCTGCCAGGCCCTATGCTAGGTGCTGGTGGCATAGAGACTAAAAAGTATAAACATATATGTAATTCTAACATTTAAAGAGCTCATGGCCCACAGAAGCGGTAATCAAACTTTTATTTGCTCAGGAATACCTGGAGTGTTTGTTAAAAATGCAGATTTACAGGCTTACCAAAGTCTGATTTATTAGATTTGAGTGGGGTCGGGACATTTATTTGCTTTTTAACAAGGTCCCAGGTGACTTGTATACATGATACAATTCGAAAAGCAATGAAGTCTGTGTCTAGGGGAGTGATACAAGTGATTCTGGGCCTATACTTCACAAAATACTGCTCAGTGCATGAAGTAAACATGAGAACAAACACGGACTGAAGACCTCTGATAGAAATGTGTATGATGTAATACTGGAAGAAAGGAAGTCTGCCTGGAGAGTCAGGGAGTGCTTCTGGAGGACCATTTCAGACCTGAAATTCACTGGAACTTGAGGACTGGGGGAAGCTGTCAGCTCGTTGGGTCAAGGGCAAGAGAGTGAACATGAAGAAGAGCAGGCGGATTTGTCAGCAAATCCTCTCTGGTCTATAAGATGTCTTGGCCCCTGAGGGTATGTGTATCTGCATCAGGTACCTTCTCTCTGGGTCTCGGTTTCCCTTATTTGAAAAACAGAAGCAATAACAATATCCATCCTACCTACCTCACTGCTATGAGCAGAAAAGAAACAGGATATGATAGCACTTGTGTCTCACAGAGACACAAACAGAAGGTGCCAGTATCAGTCACTTTTGAAGGCTCTGGTTACTTTCATTGGCACCATGAACTAGTGGTTGCTTCTCTCCCCAGATGATGTGTTATTTCCCTTAAGCTGGGGCTGTGCTGAGGCCAGAGTCCTGTGATCTCTGTATAATTGGTTCTTAGTGCTGGCACCCAAATCAGCTCTTTTTGCCCCTATAGCCTACACGTTGCAGAATGACATTATTTAGCCCTTGGAGTATGTGAAGAGTGAATGATTTATTCTTTTCTCCCATGCCCCCCAAGAGATGCACATACCTAAAGGCAGAAATTCACACTGGACTATTTTTACACACACGGTCATGTACATATACAGCATGACCAACCTCCACCTAGAGAATCTTTGAATAAGACTGAAGAAGAGCTAAAACTGGAGACATGTGCCCATTAAATTCAAACCCTTTGCACCTGGGTTGGGGATTTGTGGAGGGTCCCAGGTGTGTGGCTCACTAGTGGTATTGTAACCAAGAGTAAGTGTCCCTTAGACTCTCTGGGGCTCTGTGTCCTCATCTTTACAATGCTCATGTTGACAGATTCCTAGGTTAGAGCAGTGGTTTTCAACCCAAGTTACTACACATTAAAATCATCTAGGGAACTAACAAAGTAAAACTTCACTTAGGTTCTACACCAGTCCAATTAAACTGGATGATCTGGAGACAGAGCCTATGAATCTGTATTTTTAAAGTTCCCCAGGTACACTCAAGGATAAAACTCACTAAGTTGCCATTTTCCCACATCTCTTAGCCACCCTTGACCACTTTTGGAATGGAGCGCCTCAGCTTCTTTGCCCTGTAGTCGCTGCCAGGCCAGTGGTCACTTCTGCAAAGCCGTCTGGGATAATCTCTTTCAGCAGCTGTTCATAGATTCACAACCAACAATCTGCTGCCAGAATGGCTTCCTGCAAATGATCGCCACGTTAGGCCAGGCCCATTTTCTAGGATGTGCGATCTGGAATGGAGAAATACCTCAAGGTCATCTCAGAGCCCTGCTTGTGCTTCCCAATTGTGCCTAGGAGGGCAGTCACCTTTCAAGAAATGTGCCTGCTAGAGGAGGGCTGTTGCCTTGATTCAGGCTGCAGTGGGAGCTTCTCTGGGGACATCCCTCAGGGACACATGGGTCATAGTGATTGGTGTCCTGCAGCTGTCCTCTGGAAGGAACACCATTCTCTACTAACAATAACCACTAGCATTTGTGCAGCACCGTAACACTTCATAATACTAGCTACCATCATTACTACATACCAAGCGCCGTGTTAAACCCTTTTACTCGAATTATCAATGTTGGACATATGTTGGACAACAAGCCAACAGATGGCTTCGAATGTTATTTCTACTTTACAGATGAAGGAACTGGAGCTCAAAGTTATAGAGTTAGCTCTGTGGTAGACCTGGGATTTGAACCCAAGTTTGCCTGTCTCCCGAGATCCTCATCATCACTACCATGCTCAAAGCTCCTCAGTCTACAGAGCAGCTTCATAAATGATGTCTCTGCTCTTCCTAATAAGAGCTCTATGAGTTCTAAAGGGAGGGTGACGTGATCACTATTTTACAGATGAGAAGTCACTATTTCACTGGACTTAAAGTCTCAGTGAGCAGAAGTGTCAGGCTGTAAGTTGAAAGGTAGAACCAGTACTGGGATTTGGATCTCATGATCCCTGATGCTCTGCTCATCCGGGATTCCTGAAGAGTCCTTGGTCCAGCAGGTTCTTCTCCATCAGTCCCACAGAGCAATGTCAGTCCAGGTGTCGCCTATTTGTAGTTGAGGGTGTATGGGATAAAAAGAAAGCTTGTCTGAACAAATAGTTTGACTTAGTAATTTCACTTCTGGAGATTTATCTTCTAGGGGGAATCAGAAATTGCAGTTAAGGACTATATATTATTGTTCAGCCACATTTACAATCTTGGAAAACACTAGAAATACTTAAAACATATGACAAAAATTCAAGTTATTGCCAAATAATTTCATGGTTCCAGTAAATTACAGTGAATGCATAAGATTAAGTATTCTATAGTCATTAAAAATATTTCTAGGACGTGGTTCCATAGTGTAGCAGTTAGTACATCTGCTTTACACACAGAAGGTCCAGGGTTCATACCCCAGTGGAACCACAGTCCATGGTCTATGGCCATGCCACCCTGAATAAGCCCAATCCCATCTGGTCTCGGAAGCTAAGCAGGGTCGGGCCTGGTTAATACTTGGATTGGAGACCACCTAGGAAGACCAGGTGCTGTAGCCATAAAGAATAATAAAAAATAAAAAGTGAATATTTATAAAATGCAGGGAAATCCTTACCATATTATATTAAATGTCAAAGCAGGATACAGATTTACAGCACACTTTTGTTTTTCCTGGCAATATCTGCTTGGATAGAAAACATATGGGAAGGTAATACACAAAATGGTTAACTGGCAGATTTTGGGCCATTCTTTCTTTTCTGTATTATCTATCATAGACAAGTATTTGTTTTATAGTCAGAGTATCTATATATATTTATGTATGCACATGTGTGTGTGTACGCGCACGTACGTGTGCGTGAGTGTTTTGAAGCAAGCTGAGCACTTTAGTTAGGCCAGGTATGTGGGTAGGTGTGCCCCTGGTTTTGTGGAATTTTCAGTCTCGCTCACAATAACCCAGAAAACATTAGAGGCAGAGTAAAGACATTACACAGCTAAGCTCCTAGTGGACTGGTACAAACCAGAAAAACTATGCAAGCTCTGAGCAGAGACAATGGACATTTTTCACTCTGACTATTCCCTGGGAGTATATGGACAGGCTGGGCAGATTTTATCTCATTCTTAGTGCTTTGAATTTTTTCATTTCTCTGTTAAAAAGTGAGGTGTCACTCACCCTTTTTTTGTACAGCCCCCATCTCTTCTCTGTGTTATCTGCATGTGAGTGTGTTCCACTGCTGGAGACAGGCCATCCCTTGTGGAAGTGCTCTGGGTTCTTTGGGGTCCTGGGGTGACTTAGAACTAAGGCGATGGTGGTCTGACTTACAGAGACACAGGTGGCTTTATAGTCCCACTGCTCTGATGGACAAGTTGGGAGTCCAGACAACGGATGTTCCAGGCTCTCTCCCAAATGGTCATTCTGAAAGAAGCTTATTTAGGAAACGACTCCTTCCCCTAGTGCAGTATTCCACAAATTACCTTCCAGACTCACCCCCTCCCTCACAACCCATAACTATATTACCCTTGTGATAGCAGGCAGCTGGTCACAGGGGAGAGGGGGTAGATTGCCTGTCATTATGACCTTCAATCACAGCAGGGAGCTATGTCCCCTGTGGCCCTCTTAGCATTGCTAGGGACACAATTCCTGGAGCCCTCCCTCAGTAGTGGGATGCCAAGGCCCCAGAGCTGCTCCGGCCCCAGAGAACAGCTCCTGGCCCTGTCCATGGATAGACTGAGTTTGCCCTATATCTCTAAAGTATAGGTTGTAAGAAAGACTGTCTTCCTTAGGGGCACTCAACCCCCCATGCATCTGTAATGGAGAATGGCTAATCCAATGCCCTGCCAACTGAGACCAGCGACTGTTCTGTGAAATTAGGAGCTAGCCGGGTCATTTAAAATGGGAACCACATAAATACCATTTCTATTTCTGGAATGGCTTAATTTTCATTAGAATTTTAATTAAATGATTCCTTTTCTCCCTAGCCTTTCGTGTGCTTTCATTTATTAATAATTGCCCGAGTAAAGAGAATCCCATTCCAGCAGCTTCCAATTTAGCATGATTATTATCGCTGTTCTTTGTTCAGGGTTGCTGGGCCGCAGAGCTCTCTGATGACTCGGCCTCGGGCCGACCTGAAGGCGCGAAAACACGCGTCTGCCATCCAGTGGTGGGAAGGGATATTGCAGGAGGTTTGATGCTGCAAGGAGCCCTGCTGCAGTGCCTCAGGAACGCTGTGACCTTGTACTGCCGCGGCAGCAGTAACCCAGAGATTCTCTAGGGAAGCTGCCTGCGTGCTTCACAATGGCAGTTCTGGAAGCAAGCGGTTTGGCATTTGCCCGCGTGCTAGCAATCTCTTTAGTTTCAGGGGATGATGGATGTACTTTTTGGCAGGAGGGTGAGAAATAACTGTGTGTTTGGTGGCAGACAAAAGGATATGGATGGATGGTGCTTTAATTGTTTTCATTCAAGTCACTGTTGGGAAAAACAACTGCCTCCTCAGTAAATATCTGATAATTATTAGTTCAAAATCCCCCCTGAAACTCTGCTGTTTGATTGGACTAAGGAAGATTTTTTGATGACTGAAAGTAATGGTTTTCCACCCCAGTAGTCTCTGCAGGAGACATTTGGCAATGTTACTAGACAGTTTCCATTGTCAAAAATGGGGGGTGGATGCTCCAGTGGGCAGATACCAGGGACACTTCTAAATATCCTGCATACACAGGACAGTCCCCACAACAGAGCATTATCTGGTCGAAAAGGTCAGTAGTACCCTTGTTCAAAAACTCTGGTCTAAACTAATCAGAGGGGAAGGATTCTTATTATCATTTTAATTTTTATCCAATATTATGAGATATTCTGGGGGATGTGTGGGAGACAGTAATTTATGACTGTCAAGTAGGATTGTGGGAGATGATGTCGAGGACTAGAGACAGTCATCCCAGGAAAAGGTGTAACAATGATGATTGAGTGATGGCTAAAATGTATTGTGTCCAACTGTGAGCTAGGCGTTGCATGAAAGTGTTTCATTTGTGATCTCAGTTTAGTTCTCCCATAGATACAACTATTATCAGACAATAGAGGCTTGGACAGATAAAGAAACTCACCTGAACTCTCACGGCTAGTGGAACTCCTGAACCCATAGTCATATCCACTTTGCTGTTCCACAGGGAGCATAAATTGGAAGTACATGCACCAGATCTTTCTTTATCTCTCTCTGTCTGTCTGTCTGTCTCCCTTTGGCGAGAACACCCGGTTACGGTTACGTATGGCCCTGATTGGCTGGAGTATTCTCTGGTTTGCCAGAGTCCCCGCGTCTCCTTCCTAGCCTCCATTTTATGCCTTCCCCATTTGTGTCACCAAGCTTGGCTTCTGAAGATGTTTGAGTTTACGATCCCTGCTCTCCATTTCACAGTAGAGTGGTTAAGAGCACACCCTTCAAAGAGAGAGTACCTGTTTGCCTTCTGGTTTTGCTCTATGGCCTTGCTTGGCCCCAGAAAAGAACCTTTATCTGTAATAGAGAGATAATAACAATATCTACCTCATAGGGGTGACAGGAGGCTTCACTTAGTTAATACATGTAAAACACTAACACAGTACATGGTGAATGCCATATAACTATTAGTCGTTGTTACCGTTACTTTTTTTGCTCCTTTATAAAATAGTATCCTTTGGGATTAGTCCCGGTGGATTCTTTGTTTAAAAGGTACTGTCAAGTGATCAGTATTTATAAAGCTGTCAGACAGGCATTATAATATGGTTAGAAAGACTTTAGCTTCTTCTTATTTAAAATGACAATAATAGTATGCCCCTCCCAAGTTGTATGAGGATTTCACAAAAATATAATTATTAAAGTATCCAGTACAGAGCTGGCTGTACTAAGACTCACATGCTTAGTTCCCTTTCCCCCTCCCAGCCTAGGTCAGACATTCTCAGCCTTGGCACTGTCAACTTTTTGGGCTGGATAGTTCTCTATTGTGGCAGACTGTCCTGTGCATTGTGGGATGTTTAGCAACATCTTTGGCCTCTACCTACTAGATGCTAGTAGTACCCTGTCCTCCAGATGTGACAACTAAAAACATCTTCAGACATTACCGAGTATCCTCTGAAGACAAATTTGTCCCCAGTTGAGAACCACTGTGTTAGGTCTTGCTGTAGGCTCACAAGCACAAGGCATGGTCGCTGCCTCTACTAATTCATGTGGGGATGTCAAAAGTACATGTTGCATGTATCTTAGAATACTTACTATATGTCAGCCATTGTGCCAGGCAGTGGGTTCAAGGTGAACATACTAGCAAGCCTTCTGCGGCAGTAGCTCTTCAGATTTGCTTATGTCTGATTAAATTCAACTCTGCAAGTTATTTATTTTCTGTGGAGTCATGGGATCTGTGTTAGAATCCTGATTCTCTTCCTCATTAGCTGTAGTATTTCAGGAGAAGTACTTAAACTCTTCGAGCCTTTTCCCTAAGTTTTAAAAACAGAGATAATAGGACCTACTGCCTAGAGGGTTGTGAGCCTTAAATGAGATAATGCATGCAAAGTGCAAAGCGCTTAGCACAGCATGCGCCACATAGGGAGAGCTCTACAAACGAGAGCCACTGTTTTCTGCACAAAGCACTGCTGTGGGGCTACATGATGAATAAAACATAATTCCATGATTCATCTCCCTCTAGGTTTGCTCGTTAATACTTTTTCAAGAAGTTACTTTCCAATATTTGACAAATGTTTTTAGCTTTTGTTTTTAAATCGCTAGAAAGACACATGTGTATGTTTTCTGTACAGACGTCACCGTGTTTCCATTCTGTCCTCTTCTAAACAGATTCCTGTGTCATCAGCGACCATCCCAAAATACAGATCAAGAACTCGACTTTCTGTATGACTGCCTATCCCAACTTGACCATGGTTAACTTCACCAGCCAGGCCAACAAGACGTTCGTCAGTGGGAGTGAAGAGTATTTCAAGTAAGATGGCGTTTTTGTTTTGTTTTGTTTTTTACTTTCTAAGAGAAGCCTAGGGAATTAATGAGCACTCAACAGCCAGGCCTAAAGTATGGGTGTCCCTAGGGGTGTGTTACATCCCTGTACACCTTCCCTACCTACTTGAGTGATCAGGGAAGATGATTTTAACCCTGGTTTGGTTTCCAAGAGCAGATTGTTGTACCCCTGGGCCTGGAGAAGAGAGCTGGCTGAATGCTGGTGGGAACAGAATTGGTGCTGCTGTAACTCATGGTATGGATGACAAAAACATTGCAAACCTTTCATCCCATTCAGTGCGATCTAAGCAATTGATTAGTTTGTGTGTGTGTGTTTTGTTTGTTTGTTTGTTTGTTTGTTTGTTTGTTTTTGTCTTCCTCACCTGAAAAGAGAAGAGAGGCAAAACATCAGAAAACAAGTCATGGTCAAAGATTTAAAACACTAGCTCATTTTTTAAAAAAACAGTCTCACATCTGTGTTTCCAGATGTTGACAACCGATATTCAGGGACACTATCCTTAGCCACCACAGGACGATTTAGGGAAGTTCATGGAATTATTTCTTAAGGGAGGTATTTGTAGGCAGGGTTCAACAGAGGGCAAATAAAGAATGTTCTCTAGTTAAGCCCTAAGGTGGGGGTTGTAAACTCCAATGTGTGTGCTCAATCGACTCGGGCAGGGAGGTTTGTGTGCTTGCCAGGCAAATGAGTGAAGTCCTAGCGAATAGGACGATAGAGAATGGCGGGGACTGTGGGAAATTGGAGAGAATGTCTGCTATGCGTAAGAGAGGCAGCTAGTGCTCAGCTCCAACTGATCATGGTGGGAATGTGGGCAGAGCAGCCAGAGTTTCCATTTTATAAGAAAAGTTGGAAATAAAACCCAAATTTTCATGTAGTTTTCCCACTATAAATGTTAGCGAACTAATTCAAATAAAACACTGGGGCCAAATAAAATGCATATATCAGTAGGGTCCTGGTTCGTGGCCTTTACTTAGGTAATAAAAAGTGGTCACTAATATCCCGGCTAGTCCTCCCAATTTCCATCAATTCCTATGCCAGGTTTCTCTCTTGTACAGATGCAGAGGGTACGTGGTTGTCTGTTGAAGAACAGAAGGGAGAATTAGGCTGAATCATGAAATAATACGTTTTCGAAGATGACGTAGGAGCAGTGAGGGTGAGCGGAGATTCACCCTGAGCACTGAGAAACTGAATCTGACCTAGTGGTTGGCAGGTCACATAATCCACGTGGTTATATATATTGTAAAATGACTTGTGAATCTGCTTGTCATGGTCCAAGAGGAAATGTTCTTAGGAGCTTCCGGGATCTCATCCAGGATCCCTTATTAACAGGCCGAGTTGACCAGGGTGCTGTGGCTTGTTGGCTAAGCGGTTTATCCCTTTAGGGGGCAGAGCCACGGGGTAGGTCCTTTTCATTGCTTAGGAAATACAATCCCTAAGTTTTGAGAGCCAGGTCACTTCCACCCTTGGTCACTTCTACTTAGCTCTTGAACCCAGGTTGCCTCAGGGGTTGAGACGGAAAGAGGCTCTGTCACCACAGAGCGTGGCCATCCCTGTTCTGAAAAGTGCGGTCGTACCCTACAAAACAGCCTCTCAGGTTGTCACTTGCTCGCTGGCCGGAGGGGAGTGGCGCTACTGCCTTCGGTTCCCTCAGCAGGTCAGAACGTTCTGGGCCATCACTTCTGCAGTCCTGTCGAGTCTGCATTCTGGCTGGCCCTTTGCTCACGTCACGGAAAACCACCAACTTGCAAACGCAGCACTTGCATCCAGGATGCATGGCTTGATGGCTGCGGAGTTGAAGGGACTGTCCGATTCTTATCAGGACTCACTATCCCTATGACAGCATCCCGCCCCAGGAGTGAGGCTGCTTGCCTACCTTTGGGCCAGGCTACAGGCCACCACCAGGGATGTGGGGATCACCAGACAGACCATGACTGCAGCATATACCCAGGTTGTCGGCCGCAACTATAGAAAACCAGTGGCCCCCTTCTGTCTGCAGCTGGTATCTGCCTTTGAATGTGATCCTTGAGTAAGGCCCAGCCCTGCCGCTTTCACACTTTAGCCAGCCTCCACCTTAGGCCCTTGAACTAAAATGTGGAGCAGTCTTTTTAGTCATTTAGCATAGTGACCCTATACTGTTTTAGTTTTTTTTTTTATTTAAAATTATTCAAAAGATGTTGGAATACATTCTCATAAAAGAGTAGAACAATACAAAAAACATGGAAAAACCATCCTTGAATATTTTACAGTTTCTATTAGTGATATGACCTCTATAAAGATATCGACGTTGGTAATGCCTGTTGGGGGGCTGTACCGGGACCTTCGATGCTGTTGGATTCATTGCACTTCTCCAGAGGCAGCTCCTGATGACAGCGGAGCTGACATAGCCTTGTACAGAACCTGTCTTGGGACATAACTGGCCTCCCAGCACATCACGAAGAGCAGGGTAAATCAAGTTGGTCTCTCTGCAAACACCTGTGGGTGCAGGAGCCCATTTCAGTGGATCCCTCGCAACTTGATCTGATAAGGTCCCTGATGGGGAGGGCAGGGATGCTGGAGTTTGTTCAAGGCCGCTGGCTCTGCTGGGAGAGTAATGCCTGCAGACTGTCACCTCTCTCCCTCCTCTCTCTCTCTCATTCTCTCTCTCTTAGGTACTTTGTGCTGAAGATCTCTGCAGGGATTGAATATCCTGGGGAGATCAGGTGGCCACTAGCCTTCTGCCTCTTCCTAGCTTGGGTAATTGTGTATGCGTCTCTGGCAAAAGGAATCAAGACTTCAGGAAAAGTAAGAACTTGTGTTTATCTAAGAGAAAGCTCTGGGACACCTAGGGGGGTGTTTGTGTCACGAGCAGGTAAAGGGGCACTGGGAAGAGATGAGATGTGGGCATAGTTCTGATTCCGGCCCTGAGTACCCGTTGGGCCTTGGCAAGTGGCTTCACTTCTGAGGGTAAAATAAGATGATAACATGTTTCCTTCAGGGCTGTTTTAATGATTAAATGAAAAAAAAAAAATGTACGCAGAGCCCCTGACATAGGGTGGAGAGTGCAGGGATTGGTTCCCTTCCACTTCATCCCTGATCTGATTTAGTCACTTTCCTTGAACTCTAGAATTAGTGCTGCTGGCCAGCCCTTTGCCCCTTAGTCTGGCTGCCAGGTCAGTTATTGCCACTGCCAAGAGGCCGGAAAAAGACCAAAACTGAGTAGTGGATCCCTCCCTTCTCCTCACTCCCCACCACCACGTTTTCAGCCTTTCACGCCTTTCTCCCCACCCCCAGCCCAACACTGTTCCACCACGCGTGACTCCAGCCTCCACCTTAGGATATGCCCGTTGGCACTGGGACTAAAATGTAGAGCAGCCTTTTTAGTTATTTAGCATACTGGCCCCATATGGTCCTGCCAGTGGGATCTTGGTTGGGCAAATACTCGGCCACTCCCGTTGCGCTATAGTTTAGCTGGCTCTTTGGAGATGATGGAACTTCTACCCCAAGCTCCCAAGGTACGAAGGCAGGACATTGGGTGCTGCTGTGAAGGTCACAGTGCTTTTATTTGTCTGTGATGATTAAGGATGGTGTTACAGCCAGTTTCTTCCCTTGATCTAAAATTTAATTCTTGGTGCTAGATTTCATGGGCTTTCCGAAATGGGACTTTTTGAGTAGCCCGGAGCAGGTAAGTTTCTCTTTTAGGTCTGCTAACTGATCTGTCTGCTTCATTGAGAAAGGCTGCCGACTAGAAGTCAATGATCATTTTTTTTTTTTTTAAATGAGGACTGTCACCAGAAATAATGACACTGTCCTGGGGTGTGCAGACATTAATCACGGAGCATTGTTCGGAAGCCAGGCGAATGCACTGGCTGGAGCTTCTTCCCGTGACGCAGTCCTTGTGACTGTAATTCCATAAACAGACACGTCTGAGCAGCAGTTCTGTCCTCCTCCTCCTGCATCAAGATAAGCTTGGTTCCTCTTGCTCAGGGCCCAAGGAGACCAGAGTGGCCAGTTGTCGCCTATGAGATCTCAGTCTCCCTTTGAGCAGCTAGAATTCCAGAGGCAGGGGCAACAAGCAAGCAGCCTGAAGGTCAAATGCAGCCCATTTGACCTCAGGGGCTGCTCTGCCTGAGAGTTATGGCAACAAACACAAAGCTAACCTAATTAGCTAGCACAGGCTGGTGGGGCCTTACCTTACCACCTGTTCAGGGCTCCCACTGTGAGGAGAATGCAGCCAGGTGTCAGGCCAGCAGGCTCAGATCAACTAGTCATTGTCACTCCTGCCAAGTGTAATTCATTACTGTTCAAGTTTAACTCCTCTGACAGTACCGTTCTGAAACAGGTGCATTCGGAAGCACCCCCTGCCCCCAGACAAGGGAACTAGCTGGCATAATGCCTCCGTGTACACCTGGCTCAGATTTGAGGCATCCCCAGGATTTAGAAACCAGACTGTGAGCCCTTTTGGTTCAGCAGGATCACCATCTACAGAGTGAGTGGCATCCCCCAAACCAGGGCCCAGGCCTGGTGAGGCCAACAAGTATTTAAGTATGAAATCTGAGGCGGCAAAAAGTTCCTGCAAGGAGTAGGTTGGACCCTGAGCATGGGTGCTTCCTTAAATTGCGCCCTCAGTGCCTTACTGGCCGAGTGAGGTATTTAACCCCGTGTGAGATACAACCTGAGCCTCTGTTTGCCACCATGCAAATGGGACTAACAGCTGATCCGCAGCCGGAGCACCAGGAGTGGTTGAGTCTGAACAGTCTCCAATAGTCGAATGGGAACAGTTAGTTGGTTAGGCTGGTGTCAGTCTTGGGGTTTTCTTTCTGCCGGCCCCACTATCTCAGTCATGTCCTCTTCTTCACTTCCCACCAGCCCCACGTGGTCAGGAGGTGGAAAGGTATTCTTTAGTTGTTACTCTGCTCCTAGCGTCTTGGTGGGGTGAGGAAGTCAGACTGGTCAGGGCCCTGCCCTGCCCTTGTAGCATCTCCTCTCCCTGACTGCATCCAACAGCTGGGAGGACAGCCTGGGCCATCCTGGGGTGGGCGGTTTTCTCTTGAAATGTCAGATGCTTTGGGGTTTCATAATTTTGTGCATAGATGGGCTTTGCTTATGCATGGAAGGGCTTTATCTAAAGGGAGGGAGAGAAGCAAATTTGGCAGGACTAGGAGGGAGCAGGCTGCCCTTCCCCCACTGTCCCCAGGAATCCAGTTGCTTCAGGGCAAGGAGGGAGGGGAGACTGCCGTCCTGGAGGGCAGGGAGGGGGCCTGCTGGTCTGGAGGCAGCAGCGCAGAGCAAAGGAGGCCAGCCCACCCCTGGTCTGTAGCCGGAATGAGTTTGGCCTTGAAAAGTAACTGGGTTTAGAGGAAGAAATAACTTCTCATCTTTCCTTAACCTGCAACCTGCCCCATTTCAGCTGATGGCAACACCACCCTTTCATGTGTTGAGGCCAAAAACTTTGGGGTCATCATTGCCTCTCCCCCAACTCATTCCACATTAAATGGGTCAAGAGCTTCTGTTGGCCCTTTCTGCAAAATATATCCAGGGTCTGACCATGTCTTCCAGCTCCATCGAGACACCCTTGTTGGAGCTATCATTGTGCCTGGATTGCCACTGTGGCCTCCTAACAGCTAGCTGTCCCTGCTTCTCTTGTGCCCCTGCAGGATACTTGCAACATAGCAACTGGTTCAGTTAAAAGGTTAGACCATGTGACTTGTCTGCTCGAATTCCTGCAGCAGCTCCCATTTCCCACAGGGTAAAGCTCTGCAGGATCTGTCCCCCACACCACTCCCCACCCCGACTTCCTTTCCTCCCTGTGCTCTGCCCCAGCCACACTGGCCCCTTTGCTGTTCCTAGAAGTCAGGCACAGTCCCCTCTTAGGGCCTTACTCTAACTGTTCCCTCCATCTGGAATGTTCTCCCAGATTCCCAGTTGGCTTACTCTTACTTCTCTCAAGTCTTGGCCAACTCCTCAAGGAGGCCTTGCCTGTCTACCAAGTTAATATGGCCATCTTCCCAGCATCCTCCCTCCCACGTCCCACCCCTCTTTATCCCTCTCTACTTCCTTTTTCCCTGGTACACTCATCACCTTCAAATATGCCACCAATGATATTATTATGATTACCACTGGCCGTCTCTCCCTAGCTAGAATGTAAGCTGCTTGAGGGTGGCAGTCTTTGTTATGCTTACTGATACACCTCAAACGCTTAATGAAATGGCCCTAAGAGATATATGTTACTCTCAACTCTCACCTTCCTTCAGTCTACCCCCTGCAAGTCCCCGAATCAGTCCACATCCCCTGAAATCCAAGTGCCTGCCTGTCATTGCCATTCTGGAGCCCTCTTGACAGGCTCTAGAGAAAGCAGCCCACGGTGGGGCCTCTGTCTCCCTCCCAGGAGACTGGTGTTCCCGGTGCCCCAGCATGGAAGGCTGCAGCTGGGAATGGAGCCTCTCTGACCCAACAGCATTCACCTAGCTGGCTGTATGCACCCACCCCATGGGACTGAGAGGGTTTGATGGGCTGGGATGGGAGCTTAACCTTATCCTTTTTGTGTCTTTTAATGCATTTTGGGGATGTAACAGGCTCGTGAGCCTAAGGTTGTCAGTGTTATTAAACTTAGGGCTGGTGAGTCATAGGCACGACTGAGGTGGCACTTCTGTTCCCAGTGTCCCCAGGCCTGTACCACTTCGAATGGATTGTCCCATTGTACTCTTCCAACAGTCCCGTGAGGAAGGTGCTATTAGCTTCGCTTTGCAGGTGTGGAAACTGAGACTCAGATTAAATCACTTCCCAAGGTGGCCCAGCTTGTAAGTGATGGAGCTGGGATTTGAACTTAGGCCCGTGGGATTGTAGAGCCTGAGCTCTCACAGGCTGTTTTGCTCTCCATCCACCAAGTCCTGATCCCAAGCCCTTCCTTCACCCTGATTGACAGATGAGGAAGGAAAGTATCTCCCACCCATCCCCATCCAACCACAGTCCCCAAGTTCTGCTGACGTTACTTCCCAAATGTTTCTTGGCTCTGCTCCCTCCTTCTCATCCAGAATCCAGGAGCATCCTTCGGCTGGCATTCAAGGCCTCCCATGACAGAGTCCCCTTCCATGTCTCCAGCGCCCCTCCCTCACTCGTAGCCTTAACTTTTTTTGTTCTAATAGTGAGTGATTAGAGCTTTGCCCTCACACACCTGTGTGCTCACTTCCTTCTCCTTTCCACCTCACCTCACCTCCTCATGGGGCACTTGGTCTCTAAGATCCATCTTATGTGTCATCTCTGCGAATCTTTTAGTTAACTCCCAGGCTGAGCACAATGCCCTCCCCTCAAACTTCATAGTGTCCTGTGTGTATTGTTTAACCTATTATTCAGACGCTGTCTCTGGGCCTTCCAGGTCATGAATGCCTTCATCTTTAAATATCTAATGTCTCGCAAAGTACCCAGTTCTTAGTAGGCCCTTGGTAAATGCTTGTTGAACTTAATTATATTTAGTGACTACCTTTTATCAATCTGGCACTATACTAGGGATTCATCTAATCCTCAGAATTATTAATTTTATGAAAAGTGCTATTATCCCCATTTACAGATGCAGAAACTGAGATTTAAGGTGCTTAGTAGCTTGTCCAAGGTCTCATAGCTACTCAGTACCAGAGGTGCAATTTCATTTTAATCTAAATGTGTCTAATTCTTAGATCAGGGTCTTTTCACCTTACCAGGCTGCCTCATTTAAGATGTCTGTATAAACAAAAATGGAAGGCTTAAGCTAAAAAGAGTCATCTCTAATGGTGGAATTTCGGGCATCAAGCAGAGGGTGGGGTAGGAGTCAAGGGAGTTTCCTCAGGGAGTTGTCCACTCAGCAGCTGACTCACCCCTAGCCATCCACACTGCAGGCTGATGCACCCCACAGCCGTGGGTGTCCTCCCACAGGCTTCGCTGGCTCTCTCTGACTCACCTTTGGTCCCAGTGCCTTCCCAGTGTCCCCAGCCCTGGCAGAGTTTGGGGAAAACTACCTGGATGCCCTCACTATCAGGCACTGTTTCCCGGTGACAGATGCCACTCGACCTTTGGTGATGCTCCTTTGGCATGTTCTACAGGTCTGCTCAGTACAGTCCCTCTGTTGGATGGTTTTTCCAGGTGGTGTACTTCACGGCCACGTTCCCATATGTCGTGCTCGTGATTCTCCTCATCCGAGGCGTCACCCTGCCCGGAGCTGGCGCTGGAATTTGGTACTTCATCACACCTAAGTGGGAGAAACTCACGGATGCCACGGTGGGCTTATGGTTTCATTATGACATGCCCGTGGGGGGAATGGCACATGGGGATGGGCCCTGGGGTCAGACTTCTTCCCATAGGCATCTCATTGTTCTCTTTCACAAGGTCCTGATAATCTTAGAATGTTATGCACTCAGAAAATCTTTAATGAGAAGTGGGCAGCTGGGGTTTTTCAGATTCCTGGAATAGTTGTCCTACATCTGGGGTAGCAGCAGAGGCTGAAATGAAGAATGAAATCCCGTTAATAGCTCTGGGCCACCTCGCGCCCCTTATCTGTTACTAATTATAGTGTGTTGGAAATGGAGTTGTGCTGATTGGAAAATAACAGCACTTAGGCACACCACAAGCAATTCTGTTTTAAAGGGCTCGGACACATTTGACTACTTCTGGCACACCGACACAGGGCCAGCACACGCTTGCATTTCTCTCAGCACATTCTGTACAGACACATCTAACCCTAAGATTCCCAATCCAGGAACCTCCAAGTGAGCTAGGTGGCCGCTTAATAGGAAGTGATTTTTCTCACCTTGTAGAAATATATGCTTTTTCAGTATACATTAGGAACACATAGCTAGGATTGAGTTTGCACATAACAAAAAACCTCCAAATAATGGCAACTTAAACAAGATAAATGTTCATTTCACTTGCATGCACTAAAGCAGCCCATCGGGTCGGGTGGCTCCATCATGTAGTCAAGGGCCCAGGCCCCTGGCTTTCTGCCCCACCGTCGTCAGTGAACAGCCTCAGGATGGCTGCCAGAGCTCCAGCCATCATATCAGCATTCAAGGTAGCACAAAGGGGCGAGGAAAGGGGTAGATTTAGACACCCTCCTTCTCTTTAAAAGTTGGGTAACTCCCAGAAATCCCACGTCATATTTGATTTTCACATCGTTGGCCAAAAAACTAAATGATATGATTCTCACCTAACTGCACGCTCCCTCGATGCTGGGAGGCGGTCCTGTAGCTGGATGAATGATGTTGGGGTAGGTCTAGACTTTGCTGGCACACGCTTGAACTCTGTCTTCATATATTTTAAGCACAATTTTAGAACGACATTTAATTTAGGAAAATGATGGGAGGTCCATCATACAAACATATAAATCTCTAGCTCAAAAACTCTTGAGAGGTCTTCTGGAGTTCTATGAAGACAATTAAGAGAAATCACCAAGAGAACCAAGAGGCTTGGTCAGCCAGGTTCAAGAGGGTGAAATGCTATAAAATCCACTGTGTTGTGGCACAGAAGTTGCTTTACTAAGATGAGGGGCTATAGAATTTCGGATTTTTAATAGCAGTTGTTGTAATCTGTAGGAATACCAATTTAACGGGTTTATGTTTTGTATCAATGAATATATCTTGCTGCTGCAAATTGTTTTCTGAGAGTATATGCAGCTAAAGAAAGGGCTCTCCCCTTCCATTTAGTTTTACATGATAGGAAACAGAAGCATGAAATGTGTGTGTAGTGTATCGATTTCCTTTCTTTCAAGTGGAACGGAGTTGAGATCTCCCAGGTAATTTACTGCCTTTTGGGCTTCCAGCACAAATGATGTGTGTTTCTTATTTATGTTGGTGCAAAGTCATCTTGTCCCTGACTTGTGTCTTCCCTTGGGAGATGTGTTAGTTGTCATGGCAGACTCCCTTCCCATGGGCCAACCCCTTTCAGTGACCTTGACTCTTCTCCCCTTTTACCTCCCAGGTGTGGAAAGATGCCGCCACTCAGATTTTCTTCTCTTTATCTGCTGCGTGGGGAGGCCTGATCACTCTCTCTTCTTACAACAAATTCCACAACAACTGCTACAGGTATGTGAAGGCACTTCAAGTCCCAGAGGTTGCTGGTGAGAGGAAATAGGGCCTGGGGATAGAACAATAGACTGAGTCATGGGACACCTGAGGCCACATCCTTATACTTTACCTGAAGTAGAACCAGAGAGTTCCCTCTGGCATAGGTAAAAGCCCCTGATAAGGTCCAGCTGCTGGCTTCTGGCAGCCTGGACCCAACTTGCACTGCTGACTCTGACACATGGCAGGGGACTGAGGCTCTCTGGAGGTGCTGCGCAGCTAGCTGTGTCCTGGGAGAGTCCTTTTGTAAGCTATCTAGTCCGTGGGTATAGTTGTATGGTAGTCATTGACGAAGTATGGTCATTCGGTAACTCAATAAATATTTTCTAAAGACTCCTGTAAGAAAAGAGTACTTTAGTGGTGGATATGTTAATTAACTCAATGGTAGGGATCTTGTCACAATGTATACATATATCAAATCATCACACTGTATACTTTAAATATAATACACTTTTCTTTGTCAGTAATACCTTAGTAACGCTGACAAACTGCAAACTTTGAGTCCTCTCCCAGATCTTTTAATCGGAATGCCTGGAGGTGGGGTGGGCCCATGAGTCTACATATTCAGACAGGATCCTCAAGTGATTCTGATGATGGTGACATTTGGATAGTGCGATGTTAGGGGGCTCTGGAACCCCAAAGACCTGAGAGAGCCTGGACAGTTCCTGGAGGAGATAGTATCTGAAAGTTAAATATATTCATGACAAGCAATAGGAAAATAAGGCTCATTCTCTTGTGGGGGCTGATAGGAAGAAAGGAGGGAAGGAAGGAAGGCAGGCAGGCAGGAAGGAAAGAAGGGAGAAAGGAATTGCATTTGAGTTATGACTTCACCATTTAATAAAACTTCACGATGTGAGCAATATACTTCATTTGAGGCTCTGTTTTCTCATCTATAAAATTCAGATTATAATACTTTATTGAATTGTAAGAGATGATGTATGCAAAGTTCTCGGAGAAATATTTTGCATGTAATAGTTGCCATTATCATCATCATTATTACTATTTTTAAAATAATGTATGAGATATTTTGTCAACGAAGAGGGAAAGATTATAGTTAGGCTATGGCTTAGGAGGGCCGACATTGCCTCACAAAAATGAGATCTATACTGAACCAAATTTTAACAGGTGCAAGGGAAGAAGGAATATTTTCAGGAGACAGAATCAGCTAGAGGTGGGAACAAGCGTGATAGAAATGTGGGGCAGGAGCAGGCCAGCGGGACTGGAGCAGAAGGTGTGTGTACATGGGGCTGGAGAGATCCCACCAGTCTGCTCAGGTTGCCTTACCAAATAGAGTGGGCCACCTAAACAACAGAATTTCCTCACGGTCTGGAGGCTAGAAGTCCAAGATCAGAGTGTGGACAGGGCTGATTTCTTTTTCTTTCACATTAAAAAAAAATTTGTATTTTTCAATTAGAGTTGACATTCAATATTATTTTATATAAGTCTCAGGTATATAGCATAGTGGTTAGACAATTATATAATTTACAAAATGATCCCCCAAGAAGTCTACTACCCACCTGGCACTCTACATAGTAATTATAGTATTATCGACTCTATTTCCTGTGCTCTTCTTCACATAGGAGTGGTTTCTTCGGAGACCTCTCTCCTTGACTTGGAGGCTTCCATTTCCTCCCTGTGTTTTTACATGGTCTTCCCTCTCTGCATGTATCTGTGTCCTAATCTCTTCTTATAAGGGCACCAGTCGTATTGGACTAGGACCCACCCTAATGACTTCTAAATACTGAGGTCCTGGGGGCTAGGATTGCAACATATGGATTCTGGAGCCCACAATTCAGCTCATAAGAGCTGGAATGCCAGACTAAGGTGTTTGAACTTCTTTGGGTCTGCTCATTAACTAATGATGCAGGAATCAGTCTGAACATCATCGAAGGGGAAAACATTGCTCTGTGCTTTGTTTAAAAAAATGAGGCTGTGTTGTGTAGCAGAAAGAACACGGGGCTGAGAGGCAGGAAGTCTGGATTCCAATCATGACCAAGTGTTAATTAGCCCATTACCTTCCTCTGGGCATCAATCTCCTCATCAGTAAATTAAGGGGCCAGACAAAGCAGGTTGTTTACTGAGCACTTGCTCTGTGCCCGGCTGTATGCTATGCAGGCATCATCTTGTTCTGTCCTTGCAATAGCTGCGAGGGAGGTAGGGCCATCGCCACCCTTTAAAAGCAGAGCGCAAAGAAGCACTTGTTCAAGGTCATGCCCCACTAACATGTGGGACAATTGGGATTTGAATTTGGCCCTGAGGCTCCATCCAGCTGTAACCTCTCTTGAATCCAGGGTAGCTGGACAGGGCAGGCTGGAAAACCGTTACCTGTTGCCAGCAGAGGGCGCTGGCGTGAAGGTAGAGGGCTGGTCTCCCTCCTCTCCACTTCCCCTTGTCCTTCTCAGCCAGAGTGTGCCAGCCTCAGGCTGCCCTCATGCCTTGGTGGTGTTTTCTGATCCTGCTGCCGTCTCTTTTCTCATCCATGGCTTTTGTCCCTGAAAGACCCTATCCTCTCAACTTCTCCTCTGATGGACAGACTTGCCTCTGCCACTGCAGTTAGGGGAGCTCTGTCTGAGCCTGCTGGTGCTTACACATTCAGCCCAAGGGAATCTGTGGTCAGGACTCATTGTTCCTTTCCTTGTGAATAAGAGAAAATGAGGCCAGCCTGCAGTATATGCACGTTTAGGAATGGCATGCAGGCAAGGACACATTTGCACAGGTTGCATGCCCTTCCCCTCGTCCCTTTCTGCTCACCAAGCACGCCTAACAGCCACCTCTTGTTTCTTCCTCCAGGGACACCCTAATTGTCACCTGCACCAACAGTGCCACGAGCATCTTTGCTGGCTTTGTCATCTTCTCAGTTATCGGCTTCATGGCCAATGAACGCAAGGTCAACATTGAGAACGTGGCAGATCAAGGTAAAGCGCAGCCATCACCCTGTTGCTGCAGGGCAGGGGCCAGGCTCACCCCACCAGATCCTAATTATGTTCTGCTGGGAAGTTAGCCTTCTGGAGCAAGAGGGAGGGTAGGGCAGCCTGGGTCCTCCTTTATGGAGGGACAGAGATATCCTCGGCAGAAGCTCACGCAGGGTCAGAACTGGCAGGTCGCTAACTAGAGGGCTTGCTGTCCTGCTTCTCTCTCCTTTGCTTCATTTTCCCTTTCTCTTTTTAACTCAGCTCCAGCCTAAGTAAGGTCTATCCCTGTTACATCTGTTAGGTGTGAGTAGAGGAGTCGTTAGGCAAACCCTGGAGCTGGGCTGGGCACAGCCTGCTGCAGAATGCCATTTTTTTTGCAGAGGGCCCTGTAGAAATCGGACGCTAATGTTTCATAAAAACATTGACTTCAGAGCATTCTTTTCCTGACAAAGCACTTTCCTGATTGTTAGGTCAAATGTGCTCTCAGGGTTTTCTGCTTAGTTAGCAAGGCAGACCTGTCATTTTTTTCTCAGTGGGTGGAAAGGTTGGATGGTAGCAGTCGGAGGGATGAAGAATAAATGTCTGCTTTCTGCTCAAGTCATCCCTGTATTAATGGCTAACATTTGTGTGGCACTTTTAAGTTTACAGAGAGAGTTCATTTTAATCTAATTTAATCCATATTTCTAGCACAGCATTTTGCAGAGAGAGTGTTTAGTATTTTTATTTAACTCTTTATTTCCACCCAGCATTGTTCTACAAAGGATATAAGTGTTCTAGGTTTTTCCGGATTTCATTGTGACTCCTGCCTATCATTATGATAATTCAGGGGATGCCTCGGTGTGGGGACCGCACCAGGGGCTGTGGAGACTGAGGACCCCAGACAAGCTAGAGTGCACACCTGGGAGAGGCTCCTCCATGTAGCTACCTTTCTTCAAGTAGCTCACTGCAATTCTCAGAAAACAGCTCAGATGCAAGCACGTGAGAAAACTAAGCCCTGGAAATGTCACTTTCTTGGCGGGCTGCAGGTCTCTCCTGGCTCCCCAAGGATACTTAATTGTTGCTTCAGGGTCACTGATGGAGCTCTGCAGCCCTCAAAGAGTTAAAGAGCCAGCTTGTTCCAGGGGGGTAATTATCTTTCCCTGGAGAGACTGTGAACCCCAGGGATGTCTGGTTCTGCAGCAGTGCACTAAATTAGAGTTGCTGAGCCAATGCCTCTCCCAGGTTGAAAATTCTCAGCTCCTGGGGAGCAGGAAGGGAGAGAGGTGGGAGAGGGGATAAGGCTTTGTCTTCAGGGGTGCCTGCGCCACCCCAGCTGCCCTCATTTCCTCCCAGCAGAGTAGCTGGAGCAGGTAGGTCCTGCCCGGCTTCCTAGCAGATCTCAGGTGTTTGTTTGTTTGTTTGTTTTTGTTTTTGACATCATTGAGCTCATTGTGGTCAAGTGCCCAGAGTGATTCCTGAGACTCCACGCTAGTTAATAGGTCTGAACTCTTTCCTGACCCACAAAAGGGGCTTGGGGCACATGTCACTAAAACCCAGTGGAATTTCTTTTTCCTTTATATAGAAAGCATCAGACAATTGCCTATGCTTCTCTCTGAAAAGTGTCCTTTCCAGATTGTTTTCATTTCCTCTGATTTTAACAGGGAGAAGAGATCTTTTAACAGGTTCTAACTTGTTGTGCTAATAATTGATAGTTTCTCATTGTCACCCGCATAGGGGCAGTGGGCTTCGTTTTCCATAGGGGAGGGGCGGTGTTCCCGGAGAGCTTCTCCCAGAGCCCTTGGGGGCAGCTAGCCCTGCTTATCTGAATTTGTATGCATTCTTCTCTGTGATTTGCAGGCTCATCTGATTTCCCCAGTGTAATGGAAGCTCTGATGAATATAGGACAGAGATTTGGGGTCCGGACTGCATTAAATGCCAGACCTTCTCCCTCCTAGCTGGGCAAGATTGGCGGATAGACATGCAGTATATTGTTGCTGACTCAACATTAATAACTATGTTTTGGTCTTTAGTCAAAAACAGTTTTGCTTTGATGACCTAACAGTATTCTATTTTGTTCACTGCTTCTTTCTAAAGGAGGCATTTTTGTCACAGTCATTACCCCAAATCTTGACCATATCAGAGTTTTGGGAGACTGAGGGTAGGATCGGTGACAAGACCAAGCTGTCCTCTCCTTTTACAATGAGCATAGGGAAGGGGCCATCTACTTTAGAAAAGCAGCTTCCTGGAAAGCCAGCCTTTTAGAGTCATCTCCCAGTCATCTTTATGGCTATGGAGCAATGACTCCTGGTCAGAATCCAACCTGAAGCCCTACTAAGATGCTCATTCAGCAGCAGAAAGACTATGTGGGACCAGAGAAGATGGACACAGATGTGCATATTGTATTTAGAGTTCCCAGGTGTAGGTGGTAACTGTCAAGTAACCAGACCACTAGGAAGTGCTGTCTTGATCTCTTGCCCCCTAATAGTCCAGGGACCCTGTTAATCAAAACAAACACTCTCAAACTGGCGTGACCATCCAACCATCTGTCTATCACCTGGATGCCAACCCTTCCACCCAAAGGCACAAGAGTTCAGGTGGTGTATCCTTTGAGAACCCATCCGTTTCTAATGGGTTTCATGGCAGAGTGGCCCTTCCCAGTGTGCTGCGAGTCTTGACATACTGCATTGACCAGAGCCCTTGGCTGTGTCTTTAGTGGTTCTCTAGAATAAAGGATGCCGTCGCTGTAGGTCTCTGGGGCCTGTCATGTTGCTGGTATGCAGAGCCCCTTCGCCCTTCTCTCATAGTCTGTTCTTACCAAGTCCTCACTGTCCAGGCCCTTTATGTGAATGACACATTTAATTCTCATAGAACTGTTACCTCCATGGGATGGATAAGGAAACTGAGGTTTGTCCAGAGAGAATGAATCTCACCTACGGTCCCACAGCTAGCAAGAGGCAGCGTCAGTTTTCCAGTCCATGGGAAATGGAGCCTGTACCCGGCCACTGGGTCATACTGCCTCCCAGTGGGTTTGGAAAGAAACAGGACTCAGCCTCTACCAGATGTATGGACCTCGTCTGGGGACAACTTCTCTGTGGCTCAGACAATCCATCTTTTCAAAAAATATTAAACTCTACAAAATAATATAAAAAATGTATTTTTAAAATTCGCTCCCTAGCCATCTTGGATGAATAGAATTAGCTGAAAATGATGCCTTCCCCTGCGTACTTTAGGGAGGCAGTTGAACTTGAAGCAGGCCACATATTTGGAAATCATTTGTGTCCTGAAAAAGCAGTAAAGCCCAAAGGACCGCATCCTGTAAGAGCCATCAGTCAAGGTTCTCCAGTAGTGGCCACTTCAAGACCTCTTGTCCACTTTATGGGCCTGACCGTTGCCGGTCACTGACAGCCTTTCTCGGTGTTCTGCATTCGAGACCTGTTTCGAACTGTAGTTTAAAACAGACTTTTCTTTTATGGTTTACATAGGGAGACTTCCGAGGGCCGCTCTACCATAAGTTCAATAAATGTATCAAAGCAGGGGTGTCTGAGGCATTTGAAGCTTTATTCTTTAAATGCCCCAAGGCTTTTAGCAACATTAGGAACAAACGCTCTCATAAATTCCAGCTTAAAAAGTATTGTTAATGCTTCAGTTGTAAAAATTCCAGGTGCTACAATTTCTGGTTTCTGGTTGTGTGCTGGCTGGGGATTACTCCAGCATTTATTTGTCTCTGTCCATTATCATTTAGTATTCTACTTACAAGGAAATTTACAACTGCCAATCCTTAGCCATTGTGGGTTACAATGCCCGTGAGGCAGACAGGAAGAGGGGGCGGGCAGGTGAGCAGGTCTTTATATAAGCTGACAGGGAAAACAGGCTGCTCAGGTATCCTCCAAGACCACATGTGGTATTCTTGGGAAATCCTGAATCAGAACTGCTAAATTCCAAGTTCATTGTCCACTCATAATAAAAGCTAATATTCTGCGAGTGTCGATGATGTGGGAGGCATTATTCTCAGGGCTTTGCCTGTGCTTTTTTTGTTCCTCTTAATCACCCTGTGAGGCACTCTGTTGTTATCCCATCGTACAGATAGGCAAAATTGAGGCTTATGGAAATTAAATAACTTGTCTAGGATTGCCCAGCTGGTAAGTCATGGAGTCTGAATTTGGACCCAGGTCTGTCTGACCATTAGAGCCCAAACTCTCTTAATCCTTATACTATGCTTGCCAGCCCCTCTCCCCCAGCTAATTACCCAAGAACTGATGTAGTACCTTCTTTACCAAGCCTTTGTGGGGCAAGATCTTAAAATTGTTAGACTGATTCATGTTTTATGGAAATGGATTCTCCCGGAGGGGCGACTAGAAGGAAGGGCAGCTAAATGGGGGAGGTGATGTCATTCTGAGCGTGTTCTAACCTTTGGAGCAGAGTTGCTCAACATCAGCACTATTGACATGGGACGTTGTCAGGAATGTCCCATGCATCGAAGGATGCTTAGCAGCACGCCTTCCCTGAACCCACTAGAGGCCAGCATCATCCCCTGGTATCCCAGTTGTGAGAATCAAAAACGTCTCCAGACATTGCCAAATGTCCCTTGGTTAAGAACCACCATTCTAAAGGGTAATTATTATGTTCTCCCCCCAAATCATCAGTACAAAGATGGGGTTTTTGTGTTATTTACATGGCACAAGGCCTTGCTTTGGCACTATTTTTGAGCCTCTCCTCTGAGTTCCCCAAGACGTAGACCTAATTCCCCTGGTCCTTCCCTTCAAGGAGCTTGAGGTCTAATTGGGGAAATGGGAAGAGATAAGTGAAAAAATAATAACCAGTGGGAACGGCATATAATAAGTAACAACTCAAGATCTCTCTGGAGAGGGGGCCCTGTGGGTTTCCAGGAAGCGGGGGCCTGGACCTGGGCCTGTCTGCAATCATTTGTCTTCTTCCTTCCAGGGCCAGGCATTGCGTTTGTGGTTTACCCGGAAGCCTTAACCAGGCTGCCCCTCTCTCCATTCTGGGCCATCATCTTTTTCCTGATGCTTCTCACTCTTGGACTTGACACCATGGTGAGCCCCTTCCCCTTCCATTCGTGCCCCAGGCTCCTTCCAAAGACCCCATTCTCCTGGGCCCTGCATCCAGCCTGCAGCAGGGGGTGAGCTTAGCAGAACCCAAACCTTTTCCTCAGCTATGCAGGGATGGTGAGGGACCTCTCCAGGGCTCAGGATAAACTTGTCTTTGTGGGTGACTGGTGTGGTGGTGCCAAGGAGCCATCCTCTCTCTTTTGATTTCTCTCTTCGTTCTCTGTGTAAATTTTAGCCTATGTACTTCCTGCTTTGGTGTCATTTTGACAAAGCAAATTCTGTGGGGCTGAAAAAGGGAAAATAAAATGAAGTCGATTTTAGGGAAATTGCTATGGGCTGAGACTACTACAAATCATGCTGACAGGTGCTCAGAGTTTAGTAGTTGGGTGCAGGGAGGGGTATTCCTCAAGGAGAAGGTCAAATGCAGGTATACTGAAGGAGGAGACGAATTTACATCTCATGAATACAAAGCGAAGCTTCAAATATCCTGATGGGTGAGTATGAGTGAAGTGTCTGAGCACTAGAGACATGGTTTCTAAAGCTTATATCTGGCTTCAAGTCCCCGAGCTGGCCTTGTGAGCTGGACCTCCAACAGAGCCTTTTAGACCCAACAAGGCCTTTTAGGCTGTCCTAAAAACCAAACCTAACAGGGACACCACTCCCCTGGAGGGAGGCACGAAGGCTTTGGGGCCCTTCTGGGTCGGGCGGTCTGTCGCAGGCTCCCTTTTCCTGGCATCATTGCAGTTTGCCACCATCGAGACCATCGTGACCTCCATTTCGGACGAGTTCCCCAAGTACCTGCGAACTCACAAGCCGGTCTTTACTCTGGGCTGCTGCATTTGTTTCTTCATCATGGGCTTTCCAATGATCACTCAAGTAAGTCGGGATGAGGGTGGGTGGGGGGCCCTGATGGCTCTCTCTCCTTAGTTCCCAGACTTCATTATACTAGCCAAATCACTGCTGTTTTGCGTAGATGGCGCCAGTTCATTAGGGAATCTGACCACAGAGAGAAATAGGTCGCCTTGGCTATTAGCTCTACTTGTGGCATCTTTGTAATTGAGATGTAGCCTTTTTGAGCCAACAAGGCAGGTGTGTCCTACTTTAAGAAATATGAAAATCCAAATTTACCGACTGGAGAAATTTCCAGTTGATTATTCATTATAAACAAGACTCTACAGCCACTGAGTTCCTTCTAGTCCTGAGTGTGTTGGTAAACTGAGTGTTCGCTCACTCAGTATATGTATTGCTTTTGCTCTCTGTGACCTTGAGCAAGTCACCACTTTGTGCCTTAGTTTTTTCATCTGTAAAATGATGGATTGGAATGAGATGGTCTCTCAGCTTCACCTATTGTAGAGGGACTTAAAGAGTGAGATAAAGATGCAGGGAAATGAATAAGTAATGCCCAAAGACATCTAAAGGTTATATGAAGGTCAATCAAATGCAGACATGTGGGTAGAAATGATCAACTGTTTCTCAAAGCAAAAACGAAGCAATCTGGCTGCTTTCCCATATACATCTGCAGAAGTTGGCCTTTGCCTTTTAAGAGTAAGGTGCTGGATCGTTTTCTGTGCTTCATCTATTGATCGGCTCAGAGTGTCTTGAGGGACTGCTCTGCTAACGTGGCGAGGCCTCCGGCTGACATAATGGATCATTTTTAGGGAGGGGAGAGCCTTTGACTCCTGTGCACCCGACTCTCCTCTCCTGTTACAAGTGAGAGAGAGACTAGAGCCAGGCCCACTGATGATGGTTGCTTTGCTTCCCCTCCAGGGCGGAATTTACATGTTTCAGCTTGTGGACACGTATGCCGCCTCCTATGCGCTCGTCATCATTGCCATTTTTGAGCTTGTGGGGATCTCCTATGTGTACGGTAAGGGAACTACCTTGCTTGCTTCTCGGGTAAAACTTTATGTCAGGAAATGGATTTTCCAGATTTAATAAGACAACGAACAGGCTTAATTGCCGTTACTTAGGAAACCTAACGGAGCTGCACCTTTATTTGCAAGCTTGCCTCAGGACCGCCGTGACCCAGATTTAATAGAGGAATGGCTTTGACTTCTTTTCCTTTGGTTCTCTCCCCTCACATATGCTCAGAGGGTCTCTAGTGCCCAGAGGGCACTCATTGAAGGTGTTGATAATACTGAAGGAAATATGCAAACAAAACATTCAAAGATGGTCAGATCCGCTGCTCTGCTCAACGCATGCACTTCTTGCTTGTGGACACAAGGAAGGAATTTGAAACCTCCATAATCATGGGTTGACCTCTCCAGAAAGGCCCTAAAAGCTTGTTTGGCTCAGTGCCCTAGTAAACCATCAAAGACTCAAAAAGAGGAGTGCCAACCCCAAGGCCACTCAGTGAGTTAGTGGCATGGGTCCTGACTTCTGCTCCAGAGCCCTTTCCTCTGTGTAGAAAATTCGTGGTTCAGCCCCCATCAGGATTACCTTAAAGTGGAGCAGGAAGCTCACCGCAAGCTGAGAACTTGTAGAGCTGCCTTCGGCGAATCCTTGACACTTTCCAGCACAGGCCACGAGGCATGGCTGTCCTCCGCGATGGCTGTCATCAGCAGGTCCTGGAGGTTCACGGTCATGAAGGGCTGGCGGATGTTCTGGGTCTGGGCTTGCCATGGCGTAGCAGTAAATGTCAGGAGCTGAGGGCCACTAAAGGTCTCAGGATCCATTTATTTTGTCGGTAGTGGCTACAGTGGACTCTTTGGGGTAAATCTTAAAATTGAAGTATAATATCTATACAAGAAAGAGCACATATCTTGAACATACATCTGTATAAATTTTTACCCTTATGTAACTAGCACCCAGATCAAGGTATAGAACATAATCAGGGCCATTTTTTAAGGGGTTGAGATGAACCATTGTGTTCCCTGAAGGAAAACCAGTCTCTGCTTTCTACCCCAGCAAGAGATCTTCTCACATATCCTTCTTC
The DNA here is from genome assembly GCF_014176215.1 of Rousettus aegyptiacus. NCBI lineage: Eukaryota > Metazoa > Chordata > Mammalia > Chiroptera > Pteropodidae > Rousettus > Rousettus aegyptiacus. The sequence continues at coordinate 90,946,105 of NW_023416308.1, forward strand.
CCCACTTTCACATAGCAGAGAGCAGGCGTTGAGGAAACAGGGATAAGTCTGGCCTGAGGTAGGCTGGGGGCACTGGCCAGGTGAAGGTAACTGGTACAGCAGGTGCACAGGGAGGTAGATGATGGCTAGGAGTAAGAGATGTCAAGTGAGGGCTGCATGAGGAGCCACCAGAGACTGCTTCCCTGCCCCTCAGGGGGCTGAGGGCAGAGGATCCAGAAATTCGAGGGGGCTGGGAGAGTCTTAGAACTGGGTGGGGGGTCAGGGAGGGAGTGGGGTGCAAGTGGCCAAAGTCTCAGGGAAGAAGGCCTGAGGTGGTACAGGGGTTATTCTTTATGGGAGGGGACAGAGGGGAAGTGGGGGTGCCTCTGCCCCTCTTGACCTGCAGGGTGCTCACTTTCCACATAAGTGACCCATAGTACAAAGGAATGAAGAGAATTAAGCCGAGGCTGCTGTTCCAGCAGTCAGATCTGCCGACTCTGAAGATGTTGCTCAGACTTGGGGACCATTCAGGTCCCTTCGGTTTAGCTATCTCACAGTTCTGAGGAGGCCACGTTTCTGAACTCGGGAAACAATGCAAGAAACTGCTGAACAAGAGCTTTTTCTGTCAAGGAGTGGTTTAAAAACCTTCCTAAACCAGGACTGCGCGGGGCAGTGGTTACACGGGGCATGAGAATAACTATCTCCTCTAGGCGTTGCTCTAGTTAACTCCATCACTGGCCAGGGAAACGGCAGTCCTTTGAGTACTGACAGAGTGGACTGTGGTCATTTGGAATTTACACTGGGTTTTGCCTGCCGTTATCATCGTACACAGAGCAAAGAGAAACTGACTCATGGAAGAGTGTCCTTGGGAGGGTGGGGACAACCCCCCCCCAAACAAAACAAAACAAAACAAAACGGTGTACAGTGTTTCACTGTAAATCCCAAGGCTTTCATAATACACTGTGCTTATTGACTGCAATCTTAATTGTTTCTGTCCAAGTTGTTGCTAAGCTCATAAGGCCACCTCTGAAAACAGCCAGGCAGGTGAATTAGCCAGGTCGTGGCAGTGCTGAGACTCCCGGGCAGACACTGAGTGTCTAAGCTGTCACTGTGGGATGACGTTTTTAAACCTCACTGTAGAGAGTATTTAATATGTTTCGATGCCCGATTTTTCTTATGATTCCTGTGGTGAGTCATTTGTCTGATAGTTTCCTGCATGATCGGGGTCATGTCGACGGCAGGCCGAGGGTGTTTCTAGCCAACGGCACTTGAGTGAGGGGCTCTAGTGCTGCCTGCCCGCCCCTCCCTCCCCGCCCACAGCCACTGCACCTCATGCTCAGTCCCCACTTATCTATTTGCAGGCTTGCAAAGATTCTGTGAAGATATAGAGATGATGATTGGATTCCAGCCAAACATTTTCTGGAAAGTCTGCTGGGCGTTTGTAACCCCGACCATTTTAACTGTAAGGATCGCATGCTTCGGCGTGCAGATGGCCCCTTGCGTGTTGTGTGGCGCTTTATGTTTGAACAAGGCGTGTGCCTACATATGAGCCCGGGAAGCTGGTAGGGTGGGTATTGTTATTGCCTTCCAGGTATGGAAACTGAGGTTCAGAGAGGTGAAGTGACTTGCCTGAGGGTGCTTAGCCATTTGGGTGCAGAGCTAGGCCTCACGTACAGTTTGGAGCACCCTCCGGGAACATTTCCCATTCTATCAATCTGCTTCGAGATCAGACAGCAAATTACAATCACATTTCCCACCGCCGACCATAGGCCAGGCTCCGTTCAAAGTGCTTTAAATATATCACCACGTCTCTCCCCGACAGCAGCTCTGTGGGGTTGGCATTATAATCATCTCCATTTTATAGACAGGGAAACTGACACCCAGAGGTTATGTGACTTGCCTAGCTGTATACACTTAACACACAGCATACACCTAATACACGGCATGGGTTCAAATGCAGGCGGTCTGGCTCCAGAACTCTTGTTTTTAACCACTACTCGGCACAGCCACTCTGCAACTAATACGGCATAAATTAGATTTTTATTGTTCATTTTTATTGCTTCTGAGAACTATTTTGTCATCCCCAAGTGTGGTGATGACATTTTGAGAGTATCTGACATTCATCTTCTTAAAGATCAGAGCCCTTCATGTGTCATTAAATCTGCACAGGGACTTACATGCATACCTTGTCACCTCCTTTATTGTGCCATTGGCTGCAGGCTGTGCTTCAATCCACTCTCCAAGCACAGTTATTGATGAAGACCTTGTCTTTCCCCCTTCTCCTCCTTTGCCTGTGGGGTGTGTCATCTGCGCAAGGCTGCAGGAAGCCAGGTGTAGTTCTGACTGGACCCAGCAGGTGGCAGTAGAAACCAGATTAAGACCTTTATTCTACTACATAGTATCAGTTTCTCTAAAGGAAGTCAGGATGGAAATAAAATTGTAAAGAAAAAAATATTTTTTCCTTTTTTCCCACTACCACAGAGTATAATCAAAACACCTCCACTTCTTTCTGAAAAGACAGAAATTTAGACAGAAAAACCGTTCAGCACTTTTCTCCCTCTGCAATGACATGAATACCGTACTGAAGCTCACATCTGTATTCACATTTTAGAGGCTGTAATTTGTCTGAAAAGTCTCACCAGATTTGGGACATAAGCGCTGAAAAGAAGTAAGATAGATTTTCCAGTCCCTTGAATTCAGGACCAGGATGTGTATGAAGAACTTGAATTTAACGAATTGGTGGGAAGAAAAAGTGATACACTCCCGCCTCTGGCGTTCCCCATCTCTGCTGGGCTTTGCCAAGTTACTATTACACATGATTTATTCTTGGGTAGAATCAAAGTTACAATCTGTTCTAGATTCTGCATACATTTTCTTCTGTCCTAGAAAAGATTAAGCTTCAGAGAATTTTATTACATTCTGTAGAGACATTACTAGAGGCTCTAGTAAGAGGCAGGCACTTCATGAACATTGTCTCTAAAGCTGACCACTCTGCTTGGTGGGTCATTTTAGCCCTATTTTGCAGGTGCTTGCACTGAGGCTTGGAGGGGCTAAGGTGCTTCCCCAAGGCCACAAAGCCTGCAGGGGACAGAGCTAAGAATTGAATTCAGGGCTGTCTAGGCCTCAAGCCCACACTCTGATCAATCTCTAAAAACTCAATGCTTTTATCGCCAACTGGAGCTTATCCAGTTTGTGATTAAAATAATCTAATGTTCTTTAAGAGTAGAACGTTGAAGAATAAGAATTCTAGGCACTTTTTTGAGAAAGTTTCATCAACTATACTGTACTTTACTTGATATCTATTATAGAGCTGACATCAGAGACTTGTGGAGAGGTCTCAGAAAATATTCTAAATGAGATTCCCCTCTGTGTTTGGGTGCTAGGGACAAGCAGAAGTGGTCAATTCTGGCATCATCATCAACTGACGAGTCTCACTTCAAAGCCTCTTTGGGCTGCCATCAGCAAAAGGTCAGGGTGGGCTGACTCAGAGGCTAGATTATCGTCTCTCATGGCCAGGCTCATCTGAGGACGAGGTTTCATCAAAGCTGACTTGGCAGAGAGGAATTTATGGCAAGAGCAAGCTTGCACAGATAAGTTTGACATGATATTTGTGCAACTGGAAATGAGTATCAGAGGACCAAGCCTAACATTTATTTTTTGCCATTTGCTCTTCTGTAAAATGGATATTTGTAGTGTGCTGGAATGAGGTAAGATTATGAGTTTAAATTACTTTGAAACCCCTGAAATAAAATTGATCATTTTTATATGTGCCTTCATGGATTTATAGAGCTGTAAATATTCTCCATACAATTATTGTATACATAGTCGGATCACGTTAGTGAATTATGCGCACACATAAGCAGATGTATTGCTATTTATATAGTAAATGAAATGGAGCAACTTACTATAAATACATTAGGCCATACTTCCAATAGACTGGTTAATAAAGCTTATAACTCTAGAGGCAAGTGTTTACAAAGGGGCCCAGAGTGAGGCATCTCTTTCCATAAGAGCAGTTTTTTCAACAGTTGTCTTCAGGCTTGTGTTGCTTTGAATCAATATATTGAGTTATTATTGCATAGAAATATTCACTTGGCCCAGCAGCCTGGTCTTTGTAGCAGTAATAGAGATGACTTACATTTGTATAGCGCTTCACACTTTCCCGAAACACTTGTATATATTATCTTTCCTGACATAATTCACTCCATCATTTTGGGGCAATTGTTTTACTGCTTAAGATGGAATAAGAAAGGTGGGGAGGAAGGAAGGACTTATGTCATTATTATTAGGCACATTATTCTAGGCTGATGCTGCCACAGGCAGGATGAATCCTGGGAAGAACACGGGTTTCGCGGGGCCATGCCGCCCAAAGGCAGGGCAGGAGCAGTTAGAAGCCCTGTTCTGTCTTTTTTGGTGCCTCTTTTTTTCAGCACATGTCCTTCCTTATTTCTTTTAATTTGAACTCACCAAGTCTTCAGAGAGTTCTCACTGCTTTTTGCAGCCAGTGTGCAGTGATAGGAGATAATGCACAGAGAAGAAATCATGACCTCTCTTACAACTGAGGGGGAACTCTTGAGTAAATACCGGACTGTCATTCCTAGAACATTCCTATTTTGTCCACAGGGTGGGAAATACATTCGTTTGATAGCACAGAAGTCTGAGACATAAGGGTGCCCTTGTTCATTAGTGGTAGAGCCCAGGTTGGCCTGTTGGTCTCCGGGCTCTCGGCCCACCATTTGGTGATGAGGCAGTTAAGAGGGGACTGGGCATCCATTCTCTTTGTCCCACAGCTTATTGCCGGGCCAGGCTTCCAGTTTAGTCACTGCTTAGGGACCACTCTGGGTCTCAGCCAGCTTTAGAGGCAGCTCCTGGATGTAGGCCATTCCCCATTCAAGGAGGAGTGGATTCATTTTTTAAAAATTAAAATACATAAACTTACTGAATTTCTTTCTTGTAACAAAAGCTGATTATTCATTACAGAAACGACAGACGACCCCTTAAAAACATCCACCATGCCCCCTCCCACCTCCATCCATCCATCCATCACCTTGGTGTAGGTCCTCTGAATGCGCCTTCTCAGCCTGTCTATGTACACGTACACACATATGCATTGCTCATTTCCTACAGGATGGCAAATGCAGGGGCAGCAGCTAAGTGTGTGTGTTGTCTTCACCTCTTTGAAATTCAGTTTCTTCATTTGGAAAATGGATAAATAATACTTCTCTTTCAAGGTCATTATAGGTGTAAAATGGGATAATAGGTATGAAAGCATAAGACTCATAGCAGTGGTTCTATACATGGCTGCTAAATGAAAGAATACTTCGCATCACCACCCTAACACGTGTATTTCTCTTTTTTTCCTAGTTTATCCTTTGCTTTAGCTTTTACCAGTGGGAGCCCATGACCTATGGCTCTTATCGCTACCCTAACTGGTCCATGGTGCTTGGATGGCTAATGCTCGCCTGTTCTGTTATCTGGATCCCAATTATGTTTGTGATAAAAATGCATCTGGCTCCTGGCAGATTTATTGAGGTAATTCTGTCAGCTCCTTTCCCCTGCCATCCCCTCCCAAGGGAGACGCTCTGAGAGCTCGGTGCATTAAAAAACAAAAGATTCTGTAAACTTATTATAGAGGGAGAGTTGGTGATTAAATGATTACAGTTGCCTCTGTTTCTATTAAACCCATTTTTATTATGTATCATTTCTCTAATGGAGGCACTCAGCCAATCCACAGGCTAAATTGTTATTATGTTATTCCTCAGTGCGGTGACAGCTCTAGGGAATAAATGATCGGTGTCTCCTTTCCTGGAGTTTTCTCCTCCTCTCCCTTCACCTACAGCTTAAATCCCAGTGTTTGGTTTTTAACCACACACCTAATTCCCCCTTTCCTGATGTTTCTCTATTTTCAAGCCTCCTCCCTCCCAACATCTATTACTGTTATATTAAAAATCATTACCCCTACCTGTGTGCCTGTGTTAGGGATGGTTGAGGGGGGTCTAAGCTGATTAAAATGTCACCGTTCTATAGAATGGGATGACTGGTATGAGGTGAGCCCTATTTTTCTTTGTCAATTAATCCCTTGCTGGACCCATTACTCATTTATAATGGAAAAAAAAAATCCCCATGCTCACTCCAGAGTGGATAGGAAGGGGACTGCCACTTGTTGAGCCACCAGTAAAGTGTGGCCAGGCTTCTGTTATTTATGAGAAGTCGCTTGCTCAGACATGCTAGGAATAGCTCAGTACTGCCTCCGTCTTCAAGATCCAGACCTGGCGTTTTGGACCAGGTCAGCACTACTGCGGGTTTGGCCGGGGGACCAGCAGCATCAGCACCACCCAGGAGCTCGCTGGGGATACGAATGGTCAGATTCCACGTCAGCTCCACCGAACCAGTCTTGAAGCCCAGTCTTGGGGAAGTGGGGCCCCGGTGTCCATAGTTTAGCAAGCTCCCCAGGTGATTCTAATGCACAGTCACGTTTGGGAGGCATTGGATTAGATCAAGGTGCAGAAACACTTGCTGATAGAAGGTCATGAGGAACAGCTGGAGGGGCTTTGCTCTTTCTCAGCCTGAGGAAAAAAAGAGAGGGGGAAAGTGTGTGAGTAACTGTGTGACACAGATGCCCGTGTGCCAGGGAGGTAGCCTTTGTCCTCACCGGACTAAAGATGGAGACAGCTGGCAGAGGGGGACGTAAGAGTCTTCTTACCGAAGCAGTATGCGGGGTTTCATCCTCAGGTGGTCCAGTCCGTTGTCCGCTTGAGGTAAGTTACCATGGCCTCCTTGACCTTCAGGAATGGCTTGTGCTGCAGGTGAACCTCTCCACCAGCCGACCCAGAAATCCCTTTCCCTCTGAGCAGAAGCTGGTTTAGCCTCTGCTGTTTTTGTGTTAGAATGAAATTCTCTAAACTGATGAGTCGGCTATATAAATTTATTAGGATTGATTCGGGACACAAAGGTTGCAAATGGATGATTAAGGGGAGATTAAACTAACAGCTATAAGAAACAGCTTCCCTTTAATAGGTAATAAACATATAATTGTTCCCTCTTATGTAGTCAGAAATATGTTTTCTTTCCTCTTTCTGAAAAATGTTTTGTTCAAAGTGTTTTCTGTGAGTTCAGTTGAAGGATTAGAGACATTCCCATTATTTTAAGTTCACTTGCAAGAACTCACACTGCTGAACCAAGTCAGAAGCATATATTTTTGTCAACAGATAATTAAAATCTTTGCTCACTCTTGGAAATGTATCTTTGGGGGTTGAGATTTTTTTCCTGACCATTTATATACTTTTGGGAAATATGCTAAACAAAACCCAATTATTTTGATGTAGCAACCCACTATTGAGACTACAGAACGAAAGTAATTGAGCGCACATGTCCTTTTAAAACTGCGTTTGGCAGTGGGAAGAGAAGCTTGCGGATTCTCTTCATTTTGAGGAAAGAAATGTATAAAATCTGGGTCCTTTACCCTCTATTAATCTTGTATGAGGCAAACCCTGAGAAACTGTAACATTGCCTGCAGTATGATGTAAATAATTTCAAGTGAACCAAACGAAGTCTTCTCTTCGATGCGTCAGTGGCCTGGTTAGTTAATAGGGCTGATCTTCCTAACTGCTTTTCCTGGTTGTGGGGTGGCAGAGGGCGGGGGGTGGTCCTGGCAAATGTGGCCGCTCACAGTTTGGGGATGGGCAGGCGGTGCCTAGGGGAAGAAGGTGCATTACTTCTGTGACTCTGTGTGTCTTTGGCTTCTTTGCAGAGGCTAAAGTTGGTGTGTTCGCCGCAGCCGGACTGGGGCCCATTCTTAGCTAAGCACCGCGGGGAGCGTTACAAGAACATGATCGACCCCCTGGGAACCTCTTCCCTGGGACTCAAACTGCCGGTGAAAGATTCGGAACTGGGCACCCAGTGCTAGTTGACAGCACGCGGTGGCCGTGGCCCAGACTCGATCCTGCTTTTCCTCTCTGCTTCCCCCTAATGTTTTCCCCAGCTTTCTTTCCATTCTTCTTTCTCCCCACATCTCGGTTCATGTCTGTGCATGACAGTGGTTGCATAGGATAGTGTCGCATGCTGCATTGAAGAGCTAGACAGACTACTTGAAGCGCTGTTTGTCCATGCCCATTTCTGGTCAGGTTGGTCCCCTGGGCACCCACTCTGTCCCACAGGAGCGGATCAAGTAGGTGAGCGCTTTCCGGTGAAGTCCCAAAGCAGGTATGTGAGAGCTGGTCAGCAGAGAGGTATCCATTGGTGTTGCCGGTAAGGCAAATACTAAACAGTAGAATTACAGGACTGTTAATTTGGACTTCTCGGTCTTGCAGAGCTGAGCTGAGTGGTACAGTGATTTCATTCAGACACAGGAAGATCAGGACAGGGCACATTTGGAGGGTCAGCAGTGGCCAGAAAACGTTTTAGAGTAAGACAGGGCCCCTGGATTTGGACACCACATTTCTGTTCACAGTTGGAGACATTTATTTCATTTGGACCAACGGTCTCAGGTGTGCCGAGGACTTCACTACCTCACTCTCTGCGCACCAAATCTCAGCGAAGAGGTGGTTCTCTTCCCTCAGTCTTTTAATTTTTTTTTTTTTTGGAATAACCATATTTGTGAATTCTTTGGGTCATTTCTTCCACCTCTGCACAAGAAGCCATCATATAATTTGTGCCTAATTTTGTATGTTTATGGTGGGGCTCCATTCTAGTTTCTACATGACATTTAGCATCATGATTCAAGGTCATGAGCCCGTGTTTCTTCTTTTCTAAATGTCTTTCTGTAAGGTGTAGATACCTTATCTTTCAACCTCCGGGAAAATAGGACTTATCCTGGTTCTGTCTATATAATACATACATAAGACACAAACTCTTAAAAAGCAGATAACTTCTCCATTTTTACTCTTAATTTTTTCATTCACAGTCAATGCCAATTGTGATAATGGAGAAATCAAAGAGATGGAGAGTTTAATAGAAAGCAAGCATAATATTTACTGCACTGGTAGAAAATTTTAGGTCACGGTATTTACAGAAACTTCTGATAAATACAGCTTAGGTAAATAGCAAGTGAGGCAATTAAGAATATAGCTTCTAAGACTACATTTAGCTAATTCAATTTTAAGAGTTCCCAATTCACAATACTCATAACCGTACTTTAATGAGAGCAAATCATGTCTGCAGAGATTGGTGAAGCTGTAACCTTTATTATCTTGTATCCTGAACATGCATATATGAAATTTTTCAAATGTGATATGTGTTCATATAGTGTATACTGTAGTGGTGTTTTCTGTCCTTGTAAATGTCTTATGAATCACTGTAGAGATGGTAAGTTTAGAATAGTATAGTCTGAGTTTTTTTTTCTTACAGTAATATCTAAACCTAAATTTGTTTCCTTTAGGGGAGACCATTTCAATCATTTTCTTATTTGTCTTCACATAACAGGGTCTCAGGCAAAGTTTTCAGTTCAAATCTTGAATATTGACGTGACATTTTCATCCTGTACAACAGCAATGAAACCCAACAAGACCTTAATGTAACATTTGTTAAAAAATGACTTCATTTGTTAAAAAAAAAAAAAAGAAGAAGAAGAAGAAGAAGAATCTCAACTCATTTTACTGAGCTCTCCCCTTTTTAGGGCAGATATCATTGCCATTTGCCAACCCCCATATGAACTTCCAGTTTTTAGGAGCAGCCTGTGGAAACTTTTAGAAAAGGAAACAAAGATAGGTTTTGAACTTCAGGTTTTCATCTCTTTTGTCTGCAGTGCATGTTTGTTCTTCCACTTCCTTGATCTCTTTTTCTATCTCCTAAAGCTACTTACTAGAATCTATCACAGAGACTAAACCCCGAGCTTCCCCTAGATTTAACTTTAGGAAGCTGAACTGCAGCCTCACCTGTCCCAATTTTTCTCATAGTGACCTGTCTGCCATTAACACTGGTTTCCCCCAGGAAAGCCATATGGATGAGAAGCCCCCATGACTGTAGCAGATTTCACACAGTGGTACCAAAAATTAGCCTCTCCATCTGATACCTGGTGGAGTGGGAGAGGCAGGGAGGAAAAACTTATGTTTGGAAATTATCTGCAGCCTTTCCAATTTGAAGGTTGAAGAAAAGAGCTGAAATCAATTAGCATTTTCTCATGGGACCTGTATGTTTGTGTCAGGGTGAATGGTTTTTAGATTTTCTCTCTGGCCTCTTGGCTAAAACTTGAGTCTGATGCTGGATGCCAATCCAATTTCTGCTAATTATTGCTGTTGTGATTAAAAGAAGGGAGAAAAAAAAAAAACCCATGGATGCTGCCAGATTTGTTTTGTACAAACCGGAAGTTCATTGTGAGAATGGGGACCTCCTCACTAGCTAGTGCATTTTGCATTTGGGAATGGCTGTGTTGGTGTTAATTCCAGTTTGCCCAGTTAAGACCCAGTCATCGTTCTTGGAGCAGCTGGGCTTTTTTCTCCTTTTCCCTACAATTTCCAAGTTTTACATATAATTTCCTTAAAGGCGAAAGGTTCTGAACTTATCTGAAAACAGTTACCTTATAAATTTAGTTTTGCCTATTTCTATAGTCAACTTTGAGGCTTTCTTTGCTACAGATGTGTTTGGTATCTGAGCTATTTCCAGTCATGGCAAATCTACCCATTCCTCACCTCCCATACACTTAGCTGGGATGCTGAGAGCTGAGACGCCTATGACCAGATGGATGTTTCCATGCTGTGTTAAAATACACAGTCAATTGGAAGGAAAAAAAAATGAATTCATAAAAAGAAAATGAGCAGCATTGTCATAAACCACCACTTGAGAATTCTTTAAACCGGAAAAAAACTGAGATGCTTAGGAAGGACTTTCATTGGTTCACTGTGCAGAATGTGGGGGGGAGGGGGTTGTATTTTCCACTTGTGAGATTATTTTCTAACACCAACAAATGCCAGAAACCCATTCCAAGTAAAAAAAAAAAACAAAGCCATATGTTAAAAACAGTAACCCTGTAATATCCTTAAAGGAGGAAAAAAATGTATATTTCTCAACTGTGGCTTCTTATGCAAATATTTGTCTTGCATATTAGTAGCTTAATCTCTTTAGGGCTATGTGTCATGTATAAATGTGTCCAATCTGGTCTTTTTTCTTCTTCTTCTTTATATTTATTGCATGCAATCTGTGGTCAATGCAAAATCTCGATGACCTCAAAGTCTTTGAAATTTCCAATGTGTTTTTTTTAATATGTAAGAAATATAATCAACTTGTAGTTCAGTGAGCGGCACTTTAAAAGGACATAATGACCTTTAAATGGGTAAGACTTGAGTAGCCTTTGTGCTACTGTTGTGTTGGAGTTGAGTTGTCCTTTAAAAGCCCTTATTCTATTATCTACATGTGCCTCAGTGCTTCCTGACAACCTTCACCTGTCAGCATGGTTTTCCCATGCCAAAAACTAAGATTTTTTTCTTTCCTCTTTGTTCCCTTGGCCATTGGTCATTGTTCTCTTCCCAGAGACTTGCACAATAACTATTGCTTTATGTATGCGCGGTGGCAAGATCATAATACCGCTGCTGTCACACCTGGATTTGGGTTTGTGACACGCTTCTTTAAGGGAGACAACTCGAGTGAGGGCATGCTGCGTGGCAGGTTGTCTAGCAGGGAAAGAAGTTTAGGGTCAATGAATGAGCATTTCTTCTGTTTCACACTGGGTATCATGCAGAAAACTTCCAGGCTGGGAGCAAAGGTTCGGGTGATTTAATCCCGGGACTAATTTCTCCCCAAAGTAGCCCTAGGATTTGTAAAAGTGAAACTTCCTATCTTTCCCAGATTTTACTTCAATTATAAAGAAAGGCCAAGTAATTTTGAATTATGGTCTTTGCTCGGTCACCTCTGAGCAGCCTGCAGCCAAAGAGAAAGTGTTTTCAGATTGGGCATTGATCACTTCTGAAAAGCAAGCAGTGGTTTTATTTGCCTGCCATGAATTAAATACATCTTCAGGTAACCATTTGCCTTATAGGTGTATTTTATTGTTAGGATGATACTTAGTAATTAATTAGAAGCTGTTTTGTCTCTTTTTTTGGTCTTTATTTTTTTTTTTTTTGCACTTTATTATGGACCTATCATGGAATAGGTTTATTCTTAAATTATGTACTTGGCTAATGTCCTAAATATTGGCTTCTTAAGTGGTACTGTTGCCTATGAATAAAGATATGTTCCCTAACCAAGTCCTTATATTTTTTCATTAACTGTACATGAAGAAAATATGTCACAAATGATGCATCATATATATATATATATATCTTATAGAGTACATATTATATACTGTGCATATTCATTTAAGAAGTCATTATTCTTGAGGCCCTACCTCAAATTTTGTATTTATGTGTACAAATGCAATTTATGGTATTATATATTTGCCTATTCTATACTGATATAAATTAGAATTTATCCTCATAATGTATGAGTTCACAAAACCCTAAATAAATGTCAGTGTTTAAAACATGATTACAGTATTGTGTCTATTATAAACCCATTGCCCACATTCTTTCTTTCTTAACGAATGGCCTTCATGCACCCACCAGGTTGATCTATTTTATTGGGGGAAAACCGCCCTCCTGGGTAAATGAAATTTGTGTTGCTACAGAAACAAATATCAATTAAATTGTTATATTCTTAACCATCAGAATACACTATTGTTTGCTGAATTATTAATTATCCCTTATGGTGAGGACAGAGAGGGAGGGAGCGAATCTGAGTGAACCCGAATAGAAGGGCTGGGCAAGCTAAGTCCTCGGGTGTGTTTCAATAATCATATTGTCAGTCTTCAATTCCACTTTACTTCTGCAAACATTTATGCAGCTCTTGCATTTAGACCTTAGTCAAAACTGAAAAAAAAAAAAATCCCAGATCTCAAGGAACTCAGAGCCTAGTAGTAAGACTATTCATATTAAACAATCATACAAACAAATCAGTATATGCCGTTTTGCCCCTTTTAAGTAGGTGGAGATCCCAAGTTTCCTGCCCAGAGATGGGCCTTGAGCTCCAGTGTCACATAGAAAGACTGGCAGCTTGGCATTCTTATCCGATCCCATCATCCCAGAAGCTTGACTCTGCTCCGCTCAAGTGGACATAGCACATTCACATTTCACCTTCATCTTCTGCATCCACGTTGGGAGGCTACATGGACGAGTTGGGCCACCCTTCCTGGGAAAAGAAATGCTTTCTCAAGTTGATGCTAAAAACCACATGCCAAGAGCATACACGTGTCTATCTTGCAGAAACGAGACTTCCAGACACACTAAACTTGTCCGTGACATGGCACTTCAGTGGGTACACTGAGCAGCAAATACCAAACTCAGCATAAGACCTTGTATTGAAAGAAGAAGAAGAGAACTTCATGGGACCAAAATTTGGGGCTGGCTTGAAATCCTTGATTTCCTTCCTGAGATCCCTTTGCTCGGCTGTGTTTTCTTTTAATGTTTATTTGGAAGATTCCCAAGCATGTACAAGTAGAGAGTATAAAATAATAAATTTCCTCCCAAATAAAAAAAAAATAAATAATAAACTCCCGCATCCGTATCACTCAGTTTCAATAACTGCCCATTTATTTCACGTATCTGTCTCCCCATGCTGAACTGAAACTGTTTCTTTGGAGTATTTCAAAGTTGATCCCAGTTACTATGGAATTTCACTTAGAAATGCTCCGTTGTGTTTTTTTTTTTTTTCACCCTTCTAAAATAATTCTTACATACATGGGGATGATCAAGCTTATATGTCCATAGCTGGACCAATCTACTCTGGGCGGTTAAGGGGTAGAAGGGTCTTTCTGGAAGGAGCTTGTGAGGTGTTTGCTCTGGTTACTCTCCTGGCTTCCACCGTCCAATCTTTCAACTTGTTTTCATTTGTTTGGCAACTAGTCCTTCCCTGGACTTCATGACTATTTTCTAACAAAGCTTATTTCTGCTGCCTTTGATTGTTCTATGCTTTTATTTATGTTTCCTTCTTCCTTCTTCCCAGATGTCTCTGCTGGAACCAGAGATTCAAAATCTCACAATTGCACAGAAGTCCAAGGTCATTTATTCCAGCATCTCTGATACATAAACTCTTTACAACAATCTGTTTTGTGGGAGCTGAATTTACAAAGAAATGTGTGTGAGATGAATAGTTGCTGTCTAAAAGATTCACACTTGGGGCTCTTTACCATAGAATACTCCTCTAGTGCCTTTAAAATAGCTCAACTTTACAAAAATTGCATTCACTTCTCTGATTCACACATTCTACTCTGTAAAACAGAGACCATGTATGGTCTTTTAATGTAATTTATAATTATATGAGAATTTTGATATTGCGAGTCATTAACCTAGTCTTATTCCCTTTTCCAGGAAACTTCTCCAGACACTTGTAGGATGAAGAGAAAATAGTGACTGGAATATAGTGTGGATCTACACTGAAATAGAATCACATTTTCATCAGTCATTGATCTTTTCACTCATTTATTCTTACCCTATTCTCAGTGTCTTCATTATTTATGTTTCCAGTACCTGTTTGTGATGCATAGTAGGTACTTAATAAATACATTTTTAATTGAATGAGCAAATATTGAGTATTGGCTCTGTACAATGAATGGAGCTCAGTGTTCTAATATGCAAGAAAAACATGAGTAGGACTCGGTATCTCCCTCCAGGTTACTCAGAGTGAGTGGGGTTTTAAGACAGAAACACATATTGCCATAATACACAGTGGAAAGTACTAAGTACCACAAAAGGATTTAGGACAAGAACATATTGAGGGGGTGCAGAAGAAGAACTTCCTTCTGACAGAGGATTAGGCAGGGCTTCGTGAAATAGGGACATGAGGATTTTGACCACAAGTTGGGTATCAGGATGAGCTTTCCAGGTGGATGAGAACAAGTAAGTAATGGCATGGGGGCAAGACAGACAATTTCAGGAAAGAGTGTTGGATGAAATTGGAAAGTAGAGTATAAGCTTGTGGGAAGTGAGAACTAAGGCTGAAGATGTAGTTTAAGACTTGACAGCTGAGTACCTTCAATGTCAACATAAAGAGTTAAAATGTTATCTGACCAGTATGGGGAACCAAGGAAGGTTAATAAATACCAGAGAGATTTCTCGGAGGAGGCAGCTAGAATGCTGGAGACAAAGCACTGTCCTGGGTTTGAATGGTGTCTCTTTTCCTTATTAACACACTCTCAATTTTCTTGCTTGTAAAACGGGAACAATTATACCCCTCTCACATAGTTACTGTAAGGATTCCATTAAAATCTTACCTGAAAATTTAACATTGCAGATAAATATTAGATATTTGCTGTCAGAGCCAGATCTGTGCTTTTGAAATATTGACCTGGTCTCAGCACTAAGGATGAATTTGAGTGGAGAGAGACTTGAAGCAAGAACAATGGTTTGATTTTCAAGAAACCAGCCTTTTCAAAATGTTGGAAGTGAACTCCAAGATACCAGGTCATAAATCTGGAAACACAGAAGTCCTTTGTCAGGTAATTCCTTTTGTGACTCCTGTGACTGGGGCTACCAGGGGCTGTACTTAAAATTTAAGCGATCAGCATGGAGATGACACCACCCAATATGAAAGGACATGGCAGTGATTTGGGAGCCTGATCCTGGCGACTCTTGCTCTGCTAGGGGCTGCCATGTTAGTTTTTGGAGTCTAAGAATCCAGAGGAAGTGCTGGGGCAGGCAAGGCCTTGAGTTAGGCTCAGGGGTCTCAGGCTGGATATTTTTATGCCATTAATTGGTTCCTACTGCCTTTTCTCAGAAAGCAGAGGCTAAGGGATTCTGCACTTATTTCTAAAGGTTATTCATTTGTGCCATCTCCCTCCAGACTGCCTGCCATCTCCATCCCATGGTGGTGTGAAGGAGACATACACAGGGAGAGCTTTGAGCTCTACCTTAAAGGTTGCATGATTTGATCTTTCTTGGCTGAGAGCTTTGAGATAGACCATATTATTAAAAAAAAAAGATCACTCTTTCCCACCTGCTCAAAAGTGGAGAGCACTACGAAGTGCTAGCCTGTGATGTTCTTGATGTGCAATCCCTCTCTTGTCTTCTTGAGAATGCTTCATAGTTCTACACACCATGAGTTTTGAGGGGAGGGAAGAATTACCATGAACTTGCCCTAGGCTACCTAGTATTGGTACTTTGCAAAGTTGGTACAATGTGAGGGAGTGTGGTAGAAACTGAATTTCTCTTCCTGCCTTAGTAACATCTCTGAATTTGACTGGACTTGTCACCTCGCCACAATGTGACATTTCCCAGGTCCCTTGCAGCCGGGTGTGGTAGATTGACGACTCCCAGAATCACATCCAGGCTACATCCTCATTGTGGGTGGACTGTATTTCTTGCCCTTTAATAGCATGTGAGCAGAAGCACCAGTGTGCCACTTTTGAGTCTACACCATGAGACCTTGTCTATTTCCACTTGCTCATTTGTGCCTCTTTGTGCCATGAGAAGAACTCGTCCTGGTTAGCCTACTGGTCCAAGGAAGACGAAAGATAATGTGGGACAGGCAGTCAGTCACTGGCACACAGACCTGCTGCGAGAAGTGGAATCCGCCTAGCCACCATAGCCAGGTCTGGAGTGGCTGAATCCTAGCCAACCAGCGGATATGTAAAAACAAATGCTTAGTGTCATATGCCTCTGAAATTTTGTTGTTGTTCGTTATGCAGCAATAGCTAACATACATAGGGAGTGGCCATGTGACTAGGTTCTGCCCAAATGTAAGTGGAAGTGATACATGGGGCTCCTGGGCATGCTCCTCTCTTCATTCTCTTCCATGTTTGCTGTCTGGAATGAGGATATAATGGCTGGGGTACCAGCAGCCATACTGAACCATAAAGACAAGAACTACCTTCTAATGATGGTGGGGCAGAGATCTGGAAGGAGCCTGGCTCCCTGAGGATTTCATAGAGCTACCAAATTAAATCTGGACTACCCAACTCTAGAATTAGTTCTTATACCCAAGAGAGTGTTACATATCTCTTATTTAAATGGTTATTTTTCCTGTTATATGAAGCCAGATAGAATCCTCACTGATACAGGTAATAAAATGAACTGGGACGACTAGTAGGAGACCCAGAGAACCACTAAAAAATATGAGAGGGTTTAATGTTACTTTGTTGGTGATGAAAATTTCTGTGGCCTGTGACTCCAGAAAGTAGTCTAAAGAAATGACCATTTCTGTTTTGTGTGGGCAGAGCCAGTCTCATGAATTGACACGATAGGTTGTGCCTAAAGTAGAGAGAGCCAAAACCTCTCTCACTATGCCATCCTGTGACCTGAAATTCCTCCAGTAGATATTCATCGCGTTTGGTCAACAGGCCTGCTCATGGAAGCTGTACTTTAAGGAGAAATGCTCCATCTTTCCTGACTCAGTGTAAGTATAAAAGGATGTCTTCCTCCTAATTTTCCTGCAAAGTGATAACAGTGTTGAGGACGTGGGACTTTTACTAGGAGTAAGGGATCATTTAAGGCCTAAAAAAGAAGACTGTGTGAGTGCCTTCATGGAGGAAGGTTTGAAAGTTGGCCAAGAGGATCATCTCTTCCCCACTCTTTTGGGTTCCATGGTGAGGGTTTTCCTTAAACACTCCTGGCCCTTTACCATGCTCCCGACTCTCTCCACTCCTTATAGAGGAGGGGGACAGCCATTGGCTCTTATTTCTCAGTTCTCTTTCACTTTCTCTCTTTCATCAAGATCCTTGGGAAGAGATGGCTGTGCTGAGGTCCAGCCTGGAGGGAGGGCAGATGGCCAGTCCCTTTTGGCTTTTGCATTAGACTATGCTCTTCCAACATGGTCCCTATATTCACAAAAGTGATATTTGGCCTCCTGCTCATTCATTTCTCAGTTAGTCAGAACTCTTACAGGGAACAATGGTGCTCTTTACTGGGGTACCACAGACCTCAACAAGGAGACTGGATTCACAGGCTTCATCCCAGTAGAAGCAGTAGAGCTTAACAGTTAAGTGCACAGATTGCACAGTCATACTGCTTGAGTTTGAAGCTTGGTTCAGGCACTCATTTGGCAAATGGTTCTGTTTCCATATCTGTGAAAGAGTGTAAAACTCCCACCTACCTAATTGGGTTGTTCTGGGGAATAAATCTATGGAAAGCACTTAGAGCAGAAACCCACATAGTTAATACTTAATAAATGGAGTCATTATCAGGGCCATACTTCTTGGTCAGGGTGGGGGTGAGGCCAGTATCTAAGGCCTCTTTGAGGATAGAATGTCTGTTTTTCCATATTCTATAGGAACAGACTACATGTGCTTACATGACACTTAACAAAACCTAAATATGAGCACACCTTGGTTCTTATAGAAACTCAAAGCTCATCCAAGATTATTGATGTTATGTATTAGGAGAGTTTCAGCCAAAGAATTATGAGATGCTTTTATCTATATCTGTATAGATTTTTCTGTCTTGCTACTGATTTATACCTGGTTTTGTTCTAAAAAATGTCTGAAGCTGCAAGACAGAAGGACAACAGTTAACTTAGCAAAATACATGTCTCTCTAATTCGGGAGTCACTGAAGTTGATTGAAGTAATTGGAATAGAGAATACATTTTTCATATAGTCAGATACAAACAGAGATATGTGTATGGATATATTCATCTAATCCCTCCTTATGACTGTACGTGCATTTCAGGAAATGAAAACACCCACCCAGGTCAGCCTTGCACAGTTTCAAGAGCATCGGGGCTGCTATGTTTGCGAAGGAACCTTGGGAGTCTTTGTGCTTTCCTAGGCCCTGCCAGCAAACTGGCTTTTGTGTTAGTTTCCTAGAGCTGCCATAAAAACTGGAAGACATACAATAACAGAAATTTAGTCTCTCACAGTTCTGGAGATTAGAAGTCTGAAATCGAGGTGTTCGCAGGGCCATACTTCCTCCAAAGCTTCTAAGGGAAGATCCTTCCTTACTTCTTCCCAGCTTTTGGTACCCTAAGCATTCCTTGGTTTGCAGCTGCAGCGTTTCGATGGCTGCCTTAGTTGTCATACGGTGTTTTCTCTCTATGTCTCTGTCTTCACAGAGCGTCTTCCTCTTCCTATAAGAATACCAGTCATAATGAATTAGGACCCACTAATGATCTCATCTCAACTGGATTACATGTGCAAAGACCCACTTTCCAAGCAGGGCCCATTCATAGGTACTGGGAGTTATAGGACTTCAACATATCTTTTTGGGGGGCTACGATCTGATCCACAACAGCATTATCCTCTCATTTTCTTCAGTTTTACAAGGAAACTTGTTGTGTGTCCACAATGTGAAGGTAGTTGAAAGGCTGTTTGGATGAAAAAGGAGAGTGGCTTGGTGGGGTGGGGGAGATTAGGGGACATTAAATGAGATGGAGAGTTTCTCAGCCTTGGAGCTGCCTTTGCCTTATGAATCTAGTTTGGATACTGCTCTTCCTCTGTAGGGTTCATTGCCCCACATAGAGTCAGCCATGGAGCAGCTCTGGGAGCCAGGGGGACAAGGCCAATGAGAAGTGTCAGTTCTCCATGCTGCTTCCTGGGAGAGCATCCATCTATTCATTCAACAAATATTTATTGAGCTTTTAAAGAGTGGCAGGTACTGTTTTAGGTGGAGAGATGGAGTGGTGAACAAGAAAGACCAAATCCTACTCTTGTGGAGCATGCATTATACTGTGGAAGACAGAATAAATGCCAAAAAATAAATCATTATTTCAGATAGTAATAAGTATTTTTAAAAATAAAGCAGGATAAGGAAATTGAGAGTGATGCCGGGGTGAGGGGGAGGGGGGTGCGCGGTGAAGCTTCTTTAGGCAGAGTCTCCCGGAAGAGCCGACGTTTGAGCACAGATTTGAGTCATGTAAAAAGTGAACCATACAAACATTATGGAAAGAATGTTCTAGGTAGAGGAAGCAAAGACCATGAGGATAGTATGAGCTTAGAATGTTTGAGGACTAGCAAGAAAGCTGATCTGGAGTGAGCAACGGGGAGAGCAGGAAGAGAGAAAGGTGGGAAGGTGGGCAGAGGCCTCGTAAGATGTTTGGATTTTTTCACAGTGTGATGGAAAAGCACAGAAGGATTTTTGAGCAAGAGAACGTGATGTGATACATTTTTTAAAATGCAGACTATGACTGCTGTGTGTGTGTGTGTGAGAGAGAGTGCGTGTGTGAGAGTG
This sequence comes from Rousettus aegyptiacus, assembly GCF_014176215.1. Taxonomy (NCBI): domain Eukaryota; kingdom Metazoa; phylum Chordata; class Mammalia; order Chiroptera; family Pteropodidae; genus Rousettus; species Rousettus aegyptiacus. The sequence goes on from NW_023416308.1 coordinate 90,966,206, forward strand.
TGTGTGAGTAAATTGTAAAGGGCGAGAGTAGAGGCAGAGAGAATAATGGGAGTCTAGGGCAGTAGCTCAAGGAAGAGACAATGATGGATTAGAGGAAGATGGGAGTAGTGAGGGTTGGTGAGAAGTGGTTGTTTTGGTATTTTTTTTAAGGTATACTGACAGGGCTCGATGACTTGGAATTGGGGGTATCAGGAAAGCAAGTCAGGGATAACCCTGGGTTATTTCACTGGAGCATCTGGTGAAGGATGGTGCCCTCTCCTTAGAAGGCAGTAGGAAGAAAGTTTGGAAGGAAGGAAAAATGGAAAGTTCTTGTTTGATCATGTTATAACTTTTTTCATGATCATTAACAAAGCTTTGGAAAAAGCTTTATGAAGATACAATTCACATACCATACAATTTGCCCTTTTATAGTGTACAGTTCAATGGTTTTTAGTACATTGTGGCTATTTGTGAGAGTTTTTCATTCATCATCACAATCACTTTTCTTTTCTTTCCTTTTTTTTTTTTTTCGTCATCACAACCAATTTTAGAACATTTTCATTACCTCCAAAATAAACTTTATACTCCTTAGCCATGACGTGTTAATCCTCTATTTCCCCTTAGTCCTGGGCAACTACTAATCTACTTTGTCTTTATAGATTTGCCTTCTGGACATTTCACATAAATGGAATCATAAGACATTACGTGGTCCTTTGTGACTGGCTTCTGTCACTTAGTGTAATGTTTTCAAGGTTCGTCATGCTGTAGCATGCATCAGTACTTCATTTCTCTTTATTGCTGAATGATATTCTAGTGTATAAATATACCACATTTTATTTATTCATTCATCACAGTTGATGGATATTTGGGCTGTTTTTACTTTTCTGGTTATTATGAACAATGCTATGAACATTTGCGTACAACTTAGTGTGTGGACATATATTTTCCTTTATCTCGCATATGTACCGAGGAGTAGAATTGCTGCATCATATGGTAACTTTATGTTTGATTGTTTGAAGAACCATTTCATATTCCTACCAGCAGTAATGAGGGTTCTAATTTCTCTACTTCCTTGTGGACATTTATTGTGTCTTTTTGTTTTTAGCCATCCTAGTGGGTGTGAAGTGATATCTTATTGTAGTTTTGATCTGCATTTCCCAGATGGCTAATGATGTGGAGCATCTTTTCATGTGTTTATTGGCTGCTTGTATATCTTTTTTGGAGAATTGTTTACTCAGAGCCTTTGCCCATTTTTAAATGGGGCTATTTGTCTTTTACGATTGAATTATAATAGTTTTTAACAGATACAAATCTCAGATATATGGCTTGCAAACCTTTTTCCCATTCTGTGGGATGTCTTTTTACTTCCTATGGTGTCCTTTGAAGTACAAATGTTTTTAATTTTGTTGATAATGGCCATATTACATTTCAGATGCCTAACAAATAGTTGGGAATATTAGACCGGGGTCCAAAGGAGAGGCTGGTGCTGGCTGGAGATGCACATTTGAGAATCATTAATGTATAGATAGTGGTTAAAGCCATGAGGCTGGATGAGAATATAGGAATGAATATGACTAGAAGAGAAGAGGGCTGAGTGCTGAGCCCCGAGGCTCCCTAACACTTAGTGGTCGGGAAGAAGAGGCAAAGGGATGAACAGGGAAGACCTTGGCTCCTGGAGAAACCAGGGAGGAAGGCCATTCAGAGGGGCAGGGCGGACTTGGGGTGTGGCATCGAGTAAACTGAGTTTCACTGTTGCCTCCTCCGAGCATAGGCCCCATTACAATATCCCAACACTGAGAACATACACAGACACCTGGTGCCTTCATCACCACTACAGAAATTTGCTGGTCCAGTTCTATGAAGGTGACCTTAGCCTAACAGGTTGACACAAAATCCTCACTCATGAAATGCACTTAAAGGAGGAGATTGAAGTACTTAGTTATTTAAGAAGATTTATGACCTTGTTGAGATGAACTCTTGTTACTATTAATGGGTGTGATGCTGCAAAGCTTTGACAGAACATATGTCTTGCTTTATTTTTTAATGGAACATGGTAAAAGCCCCATCCCACAGGACCAACTAATTATACAGAGACTTTAAGATAGAAAGCTCTAAAGGTCTTACTCAGAGAACATTTTCCTGTTTTGGGGGTCACTGGGACTTCTAGGGATGATGGGATTTCTGAGATCAATAAAAAGGCCTTTGAAACAACAGTTCAAAGCCACTAAAGGCTGCTCCTGCTGAGGCATATTTAAAAACCACAGAGGAGAGTTGGGGGCACAGCTCTCCCAACACAACATGGTTTATGGGTGTCCTCATTCACAAGGCCTGACCAAACTCGAGGAATTCTAATTTCTTTAAGATGTGTGATGTTAATGTTAGCTTTAAATGTAACATGCTCCAGGTGGAAGGAAAAAGTCCCCACTCTGTAATGAGAACAGGGTCAGGGTGGACAGATCCGCTCTGCGCTTGAGTTGAATCCAAGAAGAGTTGGGGAATCATTTCAGTCTTGACATCAGTTTACCTCTTAATCTTTCAGTTCAACTTCTGGAGTGGTCAGCACACTTCTTCGTTAATTTCCTTCCTTCCATCTGAGGTGTCAGGAGCTGGAATTTACTTGCTTGTTCATATTCTTCATCTGCAAAGGACCACAAGGTAAAGAGATCAGAAGAACATGTAGATAAAACCTTTTCTCCTAATGAACTGTGTTGCTAGTTTGGTGACCTTGGGTGAAGGCTCCTGGGGTCATAGTAATGTAGGGGCTAGGAATGTGCAAGCAGAGAGGGAGCACAAGAAGCGGGGAGGGAAGATCCTGACTAGTGAAGAGGATTCTGGAACTTTGGAATTGGTTCCCAGGGAACGAGGGAGGGCTCTTCTAAAAAGTTCCCCTTTCCTTCTCTGGGACCCCTGTTGAGAGTGTCAAAGGGGTAGGAACCCAGAGAGAGTGGCCTAGTATGTATGAGCAAGCCGGAGCTTTAAATCATGCTGGTCTCATTTGGTGTAAATCAGAGATTCTGTCATCTGATTTCCTGACTTTGCATCCTAGTTATAAATAGCATTCCTGGATGGAAATGAGACAACTTGGGAAATCTTTATTGGGAAAGCTCGGGTCCGGAAGGGGGTCTCAGAGAGGGAGGAGGACTTCTTGTCCATACCTCGAAAACAAAGCCCAGCCTTTTCTCTCCAGGGAATGGTGTTCGGGTGCGGGTGGGGGGCGGGTCCCAGGGGAACAGTGGGAGAGGTCAAAATGTGACCATGAAAGCAGTGTAGGGCTTTTGATAAAATCATTAAGAAAAGTCACCTAAGGGGGGAAAAAAAACATGATTAAGAATTTCCCCTATGTGGCAGCATTTGCCCTGCAGAACCGGAAGGTTTGCAAATAGGCTCCCCAGACCCCCACTGTAGCTCGCTCCGGCTCTTTTTCTGCACTCGCTGCCTCAGCGCCCTCTCGCTGCATCACCAAACGTGTCAGAGGGCCCACGGGAGAGAGCAGACAGAATGTACAGGTGGTGAGCCCGGACTCAGCCATTATCCCCCGCAGGTCCCTATGCGCCACTCCCAAACCAGCTGTCTGACCAAATCCTGACTGTTTTGGTAGGAGGGGCTGGGCGCGCTCCGTGGCGCCTCCTTAGGGTTCCCCTAGGGGAAAAGCCCACCCGCGAGGGCTCCGCAGTTCTTCATCTCCGCCGGGATGAACTGTGGCAACTTCGGCAGCCTCCACCGCGGCGCCGAGTCGGAGAGGGCGACAGTGACGAGGCCGGCTCGGCTGGGTTGCAGCGCGTGAAGCCGAAGGGGCGGCTTGCGCCTCCAGCTCCTCCCTTTTGACCGCCGGTCACAGGACTCCAGCTCCGGTGCTCCCGGTGGTAGTGGCTGCTGCGCCTGCAGCTCCACGGGCGAAGGAAAACCAGATCCCAGCGCCGAGCGCAACCTGCCGGAGTGGCGGAGCTCCGTACTCCTCCCCAGCTCTGAGGCAAGCGCAGCCGCAGCGGGGTCCGGGGGCCGCGGCCGGAGCCCCGCGCGCCGTCGCCGTCCGCGGTGGGGGGCGGGCTGGGGGCGGGGCGGCCGGGGCCGCCTTCCTGGGCGCGATCCCCGAGCGCAGCACCCGGCGCCGCCGAGCCAGCTCCCCTGCCGCCCGCCAGCAAGTTTGGTGCCTCCGAGCCCGACGCGCCTCTGGATCCAGACGCATTTGTTTCCTCCTGGCTTTTTCACGCGCCTCGTTTGGCGGGGACCCTCGGGAGCGATGCCAATGGATGTGATTTTAGTTGTATGGTTCTGTGTGTGCACCGCCAGGACAGGTAAGTGCGGCTGGGGCGGTGGGTGGGATCGAGGGAAAGGGGGGAGCTCCGCCGCCGTGCCCAGCGCCCACACAGGCGTGGGGAGACCTGGAGCCTAGCTCCGCGCTGGTCCGGGGAAGGGCGGCGCGGCGTGGAAGGGTCTCTCGTCTCTGTGCCCTGCTCCGGGTGGAGGGGTGGGAAGCGGGACTCACAGGTTTGACGGTGCCTTCGAGGAGTGCCCCCTTCCAAGGGGCACGCGGCCTCGCGGACGCAGGAGTGAGGGGCGCGGCCGGGCGAGCGCACTCTCTTGCTGCTAGTAACCGGCTTCCGGGTCGAGACCCACCGCAGGGCGGACCCGCGAGCCCCACACCCCCGAACTTGAAAGGTGCGATGAACACCGCTCTGCCCGCGTCCCGCGGAGCCGGGGAAGGTCAGCGCGAGGGTCGTACCCGCAGAGGGAGCGCTTCTGGCCGGCGGGCGCTGCCCGGGCTTGGGAAGGCGCGGCGCGCGGTGAGGGCTAACCCCGGGGTTCTGCCATCCCGTCCGCCCCTGACTCTCCGCAGGCGAACTCCAGGAGTATTTTCTCCTGTCTCCGCACCCCCCCCCCCCCGCCCCGCCCTGGCCCAGGGGTGAAGGAGGAATTGGAACAGTGGAGGCAGTCTGGGGAGATTTTCTCAGGCTCCGTACCAGTGTTTCCCTTGCTATAGGTTGGGAGTTGGGGGAGAAAGGAGCAAGAATAATTGGAGTAATGTTCCGAAGTCCCCACTTCGTTCTGCCTCCAGACACAGTTGCGAGGACTCTAGACCCACTTCCTTCCTTCAGCTTCCACTTGCTCCCAGCCCCCATTTGCCCAGGGGTTTGGAGATCTGCTCTCAGCTGCCTTCTAGGAGCTGTTAGGTGTGGAACGGTGGGCGGGGTGGAGTGGAGTAGGAAATTGGCAAAAAATAGGGCTCTCGGAGGAGGGGTTGGGTGGGGGGAGTGTGGCAAGTTTTCATTCCTACCTCAGCTCGCCTCAGTACGCACTGCCGACTTTGCACCCCAGAACTGGTGTGTAGTCATTCGCTCTCCCTTTCTCTTTTCCTCTTTTACTGCTCTTTTTTCCTTGCTCTACAGGCACAGACTCCTTCTCAGCCTAGGCAGCAAGTTTAGCCAGAGAGGGCTGGGAAGGAGGGCCGGGACTTGGGTGGCTCAAAAGTTCCCTCCGCTTGCGCCCGGGGCTCCTCTCTTTAGCAGTTAGCCCTCCTGAGGATACTACAGCTCTGGGTCTAGGAGTTTCCTGTTGGCCCTTACCAATTTGCTGGTAGCAGTTTTCCTTTTCCTTAATGGAAGAGCTTCGAGTGTGGACTTCTCCACGGACAAAAGGAGTTGTCAGTCCTTTTCTGTCTTCATCCGCCCCTCCTCAAGCTTCAGAGACGCGGAGGCTCAGTCCAGCCTAGAATAGTTGCTTCTTGAGTTCAGGCCCATCCCGATGTGTTAGTCTTTTAAAACCGAGAACAGACCGGGAGAAACGCGCCCGCGGAAGATCAGGACGGACAAAGCTAATGCAGAGCCTGGGCTCCCAGCCCTGCGCGGAGAATCTGGGGCTGGTGGGCATCTTAAAGAAGAACCCAAGAGAGAGAAACTAGGTGAGGGAGGGGGCAAGCCGTCGGTCATTTCACATCCTCAAGTGCAAATATGCCTAATTCCTTTGTTCTCATTACTCTGAAAAGTCGGCAAAAGTGCCTCCACCTGGGAGTGGAGATCTTTAAGAAAGAGGTCTCTTTTCTTTCCCCACACCAAGCCCCTTTCAATCTTGTAAAAAATTCTGTTGCAGTTAAGATTCATTCATGTAATTATTCATTCATTGGGCAAACAGTGGAATGCCTTTCTGGCGGGCTAGGATTGCTTATGCAAAGAGGAAACCGCTCTGCCTTTGACTTCTGGGAACTTAGAGTTTAGCTGAGACTCTAGTTAGAAACTGGAAAGCGTTTTTTTAAAAAAATCAAATTTATTGGGGTAACATAGGTTAATAACATAAGTTTCAGATGTACAATTCTATAATACATCATCTACATATTGCTTTGTGTGCTCACCACCCAAAGTCTAGTCTCTTTCAGTCACCATGTTTTTGACCCCCTTTTCCCTGTTCATCCTCCTCCAACTCTGGAAAGCATTTTTATTATCCTACAGCTTTATGGGAAAGGGCAGGGAAAGAGGTGGGAGTATGAGAAGTTTGTATTGAGGACATACAGTGGTGGAAAGGTAAGAATGAATTCTGGGGTGGGGGTTGGTGGTCAGGGAAGGTTTTAATCAGGAGGTGGCAATTGAGAGTTGTGAAGAGTGCCTAGGGAGTTTTTCAGGTGGATAAAGTGGGGAAATCATTCCAGGCAGAGGGCACAGCTTGTGCAGAGGCAGGGAGCATGGAAGGGCCTGCCTCATTGGTTGTGGCAGTTGCATATGAAGCCTGGGTTTTCTGTGCGGGTTGGCACTACTTGAACACCAGAGGCCACATATTTCTTCTGCAAAAAATTATCAGAAGGATCAGAGGGGTGGGGTGGTGGTGGTGGATTATATCTCAATTCTTTCACTTAACAATTTTTTGTAGTCTGAGGGGATATGATTAGCAGCTTTCTGGGGGCAGCCTCTTCGATGTTGCTCAGGAACCATCATTATTTCTGCATTGCATGTCCGTCCTCTTAGGGAGAAGAGGCTGGCTCGCAATTAGTTCATCAGGATCCAGACAGCCCTTTGGAAAGTTTATTTGTCAAGTGGAACAATTGTTGTCTGGGCTGTTAACAGTCCAAAATGAAATAAACGTGCGGTGCACTTAGTGAGCTGCTCAGATATCACTGCCTTTTAATGGAAATGAATAGATGATATCAGGCACATTTTAATTAAAGCAGCACTGCAGTGCAGTAGCAGTTACATTGGAAAAGATCTAATGATAGGTGTCACAGGAAGCTGTTTAAATTGCCTATTGTTCAGAGAACTTGTTCTAGAGAGTAAGGGATAGGAGGAGGTACAGTTATCCAGTTCTTGTTATTTACGGGTGAAAAATAATCTGAGATTTCCAGGTACACTAATAATGAAAATTTAGAAGACTGAAATAATAATAGTAAGAACACATGTCCATGAGTTTTCTCCAATGGCTTAGAAATGTGAATAATAAAAAAATTCATGGCTTCACAGTTAGTTTTGGTCACAGGGGCAGAGGGTTGGAGATAGCCCCAGGGGCTAAGTGAATGCATTTTGCTGCCACCTGCCGGAAACTCAGAGAGATTTCCTTTCTGTAGAAGCTCCTATGCTGTTCATTAACTGGGAACTGAACTGAGGTATGAACAGAGCCCCCAGCCTCCAGGGAGCATGTGAAATATTGGCTGATTGGAACAGGCTTATAGCATAGTCTTCAGGGATATTATTTTTAGGGTATTATGAACCTCTGCAGGAGTCCAGGAGCCCAAATCTCATCAACTGGTTGTGAAATCCTACTGCTGATGGGATCTTGGAGCATCTCTCCAGCATCATGTTCCTGTGCATGGACCAGGGGAAAACAGATTGCCACCATGGACAATGACTCAGACTAGATTTGAACTGAGCCCGACCCAGGGTGATTTGGTTGGGAGCTTAGGTCTGTTACCTTGAAGGAGGAGTGAGTGGATTTTGGCCCTGAGCACTGCCTGGGCAGGGCTGAGGATCCTCCAGAAGCAGCAGCAACAACAGCAGCAGCAAGTGTCCTGGGTGATTAGGGTGGAGGTTTGGAATCCCAGAGCCAGGCGATAAGTGTCTCTGTGACATTGACACTCTGCCTTCTAGGTTTTAAAAGATATTTCTTCCCCAGAAGCTTTTTATCCTGCTTAATTCCAATTCCCAGCTTCAGCCATTTATTGAGCAGTTACGGCCAAAGTAGAAAACTTTAATAGAGTTTCCTTGGAAAGGGCAAGAAGCAGAAACATTAAAATAAAAAAAAAATTATTTTTAATGGAACCAACACTGTCATGCTATGTAAGGTTCAGGAGAGGCCATGTAAATGCCATCTTATTAATAGATTTTCCGATTCCTTAGGCAGTGTGCAAAGTGCTGTCTTTTACACATCCTGCTATTTGCGCCGGGCATTTTCATCTTGAAAGGGACCAATTAAAGAGAGAGAAGAAAACCATATCTGGAAACCTAACTGATTTCTCTTGTTCTGTTTTTATGAGATGTTTTCATAACAAGAGCAATACATTTATCTTAAAGCCAGGGAATCCCCTTTACTTGTGGGTTGTAGGGAGAGGAGCGAGCACAGATTTAACATAGATTTCACAAAGGAAAGCCAGAGTGAGAGCCCTTCTAGGTCAGCTGGACAAGTGGAGGGATTAGGAGGAAGGGGGTCATCTGTACCTTTTGTATGATTCCAGCTGAGTTGAAGACCAGGGAACCGAAATGGCCTGGAGAGGTGCCCTTAGAAACACAGATACATCAAACCACAAAGGGGCACCAAACATGTGCTAGAAGTTTCACGCAGATATTGCTGAACCCTCTCAAGGCTGAGAGGCAGGTATCATCATGCTCATTTTCCAGATGAGGGATCTGAGACTCGGAGAAGGGAAGGGTTTTTTTTTCCAAGTGCACAGAGTTAGGGGGAGTAGATAGGACTGAAATTGGCTCTTAGTTTAGTGTTGTTTCCACAACACTTTCTGGATTGAGGGAGCTATGTTCTCAATTGAGAATGAGGATTCGAGGGCACCGCTGGGGTGTTCTGTCAGTTCTACAGAATCTGTTTGGGTTGCTTTTAGGCTTGTCCAGGTTCAGGGCTCCTAGTGTAGGGATCCAGGCATTTTAAGGATGACCATCATAGTGAGTCTTTAGTCCCTGCATTGGTCAACTGTTGCCATGATCATATTGCATAATAAGGCACACAAAGCTTAGTGGCCTAAAACAACATTTATTTTTGTGTATATGTTTGTAGGTTGGTTTGGTATTGGCTTGTCTAGGACAGGTTTGGCTGTGCGTGGTTTCACCCAGATAGGCTATTTACTCCTCTCGTCTCAGTCTCTTTGGACCAATGGACTAGCAGGGCAGTGTTCTTCTCATCATGATGCAGAAGTGCAAGAGAACATTCAGGCTTGTGTAACATTGCTAACATCCCAATGACCCCAACAAGTTACATGGCCAGGCTCAAGGTCAAGGGATGGAGAGGTTTACTCCCACTATAGTGGAAGGAAGTGCAAAGCCACACGGTAAAGGGTGTGGATATGAGAGGGGTAAATATTTGAAGCCAATAAACCACAGCCCTTTTAGAAAGTTTCCTTGGCTTGAATGCAATTCCTTCTCATGGTACCCCCAGATATTCATATTTCCCTGAGGTCATTGAATCCAAAGAAATGATTGTGCCTCCATTCATCAGTTAATTAACTGCATCCTAAGGCACTGTCCAGCTTCTTTTCTGTCCAGCTAAGGGCCTACCCATTCCTCAGACCACTTTCCAAACTTCTATCCAGAGAAAGACCAGCTTAGAGGTATTCTGGGATCACTCTTGATTTAATTTCTGCCATATAGATGTAGAGCAGAATAGATCTGAACTATTATATTGGTTCTTTTCTGAAATATTAGTTCCTTTCTTGACTTTTCAAGGTGATTACTGAACTATTGGTATCTGAGCTCGCTTGGAGAGAAACATCGCCGGTCTCAGCAAGAGGTCTATGGTGTGCTATGATGGGCCGATAGATGCCTGTTTAACTCAGTGCTTCTTCACACAGGGCAGGTACTCAGTCTTTGTGATTTCAGTCTGTGTGAGGGACGAGCAGTATCAGGCAGGTAGGATGGAAACGTAAGTGAGATCATAATTTAAGTCAGAGCATATCCCACTCTTCCTCCCTTTAAACACTTACCGTAAAGCCCTCCAGTGATATCACGTTGCAATGAGAACGGCACCCGTCTCTGTTTTGTGGCTCACGAGGCAGGGCCCACTCTCTGGCCTCATCTGCTGCTCTCTGTCCTCATCCGCCACTCTCCCGCTGGCCCACTCTGCTCCAGCCACACTGGCCGCCTCTCTGTTCCTCTGTTTCTGGTTTGCATTTACTGTTCTCTCGATCTGGAAAGCTTTTACCCGAGATCTTCCCATCGATGGTCCCTTCTTGTCATCTAGGTTTCGGCTCAGAAGAAGTTGCCTTGACCATCCTTTCTAAAGCCCCCAGGCAAATGGCTTTCTATTTCATTACTCTGCGTTTCCTGCGTAGCATTTATTGCAATCTCACATTATCTTGTCTGTTTGTTTATTTTTCATCCTCTCTGCACCCCTGCCCCAGGAATGCGTGCCCGATGAGGACGTCTCCAGTACCTGGCAACATGTGCGTTATACAGTGAGCCTCAGTGATACCTGCTGAAAAAGTACTGAATGAATGAATGAATGCAAAATGAATGGATGGAAGAGCTGTCTTTGGGTAAACTGGTTTCATAACTGCTGCGTTTGTGAGGGAGAGACTTAAACCTTTGGTTCAGAGGACGAGGGGAAGCCTGACACAAACTGAGGAGGCAATTATCTGCACTGTACCTTTAATTTAACCCTCAGTCTGCCTTGGCGATGATGACGAGCTTCTGTTCCAAAGAGTCTTGCCTGACCAACCTTCTTTTGACGGAAGCCTAAGTTGCTGCAGTGGTCCCTGTTTCCTCCCTGGAAGAGCAAGGAGAAGATAGATTTTATTCCTAAGTCTGTGGGGCATGAGGTGAGGTGGGAGGACAGATGAGGCTGGGATAGCTCTTGATGTCCTGATGAACTTTCACTCAGTCTCTGGGACAAATTGGGAGCAAGCTCTCCAAATCTTGCCTCTGCGACTGCATTACCATTAGACAAAAGTTGACAGCTGTTGCTGATTAAAGCATTCCCGACTGTGAGAGCAGAATTGCACTATTGAGATGCTAAGTGTAGATGGATGCACCCTTTGTGAATGAATGGCTTAAACACAGTCCCTTAGGGTGAGCTCTAGCCTCATTACCGTATATAATTGGAAGTCACTTTGCAGTCTTGAATGTATCTTTCTGCAGACCATCCCCGCCCCCTCACGCCCCACACCTGTAGGTTCATGGTTCCTCTTTTTTGGCCAGTGTCTCCACCACCCTTCTCCAATGGGGGGCAGGATCCCTTTCTGTCTTTTTCCTCTTTCTCACAGGTGGTCGTGTCAGGTTACTAGGGGGTGCTCTGTGGGGGTGTTTATTGGTGATGGTGGTGTCACATTTTGCTAACTCATTTGTCTCTGAAAGCAGATAGTTCCAGGCCACGATCCTGTATCCACCGTCCCTAGATCTGAAACAGCTTGGAAACTCAGTTTCTTCATAACTCACCTGACAGCAAAACCTGCCCTGAGCTAAACTCATTTGGTGGCAAAACTTGACCTCAAGTGATATGCGGCTATTTATAGTCTCTGTTTAGGCAATTAGAGGAAAATGCCATAGTTTTTGTTCCAGGAATATGGTGTATGATTGTGGGGTACTGATTCAGACTTTGCTGAGGAGGTTACGTAAAATGTGGTATATAGGCCATATTACCTTTCTAACATATGATACATTCTGAATCTGAAATATATTAGGCCCTGGGCATTTTGGATGAGGGACTGTCCATCTGTAATAAATGGGAGTGGGTGGGAAATGGGACAAGGAAACTGCAGTATCAGTGGGGTAATGGAGCAGACTTGCCTTCCTTTTCCGCCCGGTGAGAGAACATCTCCAGTACTCACCACTGGCTTCCTTGTATTCTTGGCCGCTCCTGGCCTCTGTAATTTCTGTTCCATATTGCTGCTGCGAGCAGTCTTCATTTTAAGCCATGACAGGTCTGTGTTCCTTTTCAGTGCTGGGCTCTGGGATGGACCCTGACCTTCAGATGGATATTATCACCGAGCTTGACCTCGTGAATACTACGCTTGGCGTCACGCAGGTGTCTGGACTGAACAATGCCAGCAAAGCATTCTTATTTCACGGTAAGGGCTCTCTTCCTTTGCATGGGGCAGGGCTTGCGGGGGAGGTTGTCTGGAGAATGTTCATCTGGTGTGTGTTTGTTGGAAGATCATTTCTGCTATTTCTCTTGTGTTACCATCATAAGGAATCTTGAGAAATGCCAAGAGTGTTCGGATAGATGGCGGGTGTTCTGACAGTGCGAAGGGGGTACTAGAGGACATGTGATAAAATATTTGGTTTGGTGGTGAAATATTTTCCTGGAGAGCTAAAGTGGAATGAATTTGCAAAAAGTCCTTGAAAGCCATCGGGCAGCCATATTATTTTCACAGGATATATCTTTAACTGTTATCTGTGTCTTTACTTATACCCACACCTATTCCTATAGCTGTATCTCTCACCTAACAGGTAGACCATGAGCACAGAGGATGGTTTACGACTGTATTCTCTTAGGGGTGCAGCTTAATTGGTTCTGCCCACTAGGCTTGAGTATACTTCATTAAATCATTCAACGGCATTCATAAAGGCAGCATAACGTGCTTCTTAAAAGCCTGGGCTCTGGAGCCCAGCTACCTGGGATCAGATTCCTACACTGCCACTTATTGGCTTCAACACTTTGGGCAATGACTTAGCCAGACTCTGCCTGTGCCCTCATTTAAAATAATCGTACCTACCTCATGGGGCTGTGGTAAGGATTAGAAAAGCGAATCCCGTGACGTGGTTAACACAGTGCCCGGGACACAGGAAACCCTCAGTAAGTTCTAGCTATTATCACTGAGCTTTTCCTGCAGACCAGGGAACAACATGCTAATAATAGAGTGACGAGTGAGTGTGCATAAGACAGATGCAGCCCCTGCTCCAAAATGTGGTGTGGTAAACAGTCATTACACAAAGAATTATTAAATTATGATTTTTGTACTTACAATTAAGGGGATGTATAAACTGTCAAATAAGAGTAGTATTGGGAGATCTGATTTTACTGGGACCGGGAGATGGTAGTCAGGGGAAGGCTGCCTTGAACAAGTGCTACATCAGCCGAGATTTGAAAAATGAATGGAAAGGCTGGCGTAGAAAGGGGCGAGGCTCATCACTCTGGGCAGAGATTGAAATAGGTGAAGGTCTTGAGGCAGAAACCAACAAAAAGATGAGTAGCATGGCCGAAGGGTGGTGAGTGGCTGGAGAGGTAGGCAGAGGCTAGGTTACATTGGACCCTGTAGGCAGAACTGATATCCATCGGTTTGTGTATACCGGTGATTTATGGCCAGTGTCCATTCGGAGAGGTGGAAGGTGATGTATTTGTTGTTAACTACTGTAAAAATTACTTCTGCTTGTTGGCCATGTTAGCGGTTTTGTATTTTACTTTCAGAGCAAAGAGGCTGTAGAGGCTGAAGCTGGGGAGCAACCTGATCAGACATGGCAATCGGGTAGCCTGGGTATTCATTCCTCTATGGAAAGGCCTGGCAGGTTTCTTTTAGCTCAGCCTTTTATGAAGATAACAAAAGGATTGTTTTAGAAAGAAACAACATTATTGGATGAGATTTACATATTTACTATGTAGATAACTTAAGCCTTGTTAATGATAAACATGAAAATCTACAGATAGTATATAATGATACATAATAAGACTATGGATATGTTAATTTCCACTTAATCTTACTAAGGAATGGTAAACTGGGTATGATTAAGAGAGTATAGACTGGATTACTTTTCTCTTTGCATTGTGCAAGCAGGGTCTGCTCAGTTACTGTTGAGAGGCCATGCTATTCTTGGCCTGAGCCGTGATGCTGATACTTTGTCAGCAGAGTTGCTATGGAAGCCAGGCTTGTCTGCAGGCTTCATGAGGGCAGAAATGTGCCTATCAAGATACCCCTAATATCTAGGGCCAAGTCTTGGTCCTGCACGTAGTAGGTGATTAATAAACATTTTAGGTTGAAAAAAAAATTTCTTCTGTCTGTGTGCTATGTGTAAGGATTTTTGCCTACTTTATTCACTATTTATTTACTCATTTATTTATTCCACAAGAATGGGCTTTCTGGGCTAGAATTCTGCTCTCTTATTTGTGTGTTCTCTGCTTTGGCACCTGTCCCTGGGATGTCTACCAGGTTACAGCAACCGGAAAGGATTCTCAGCTTCTTTGGTGGGAAGAGTCACTTCATTATGGAAGTTTGAGGAGGACTTTTCCTTATAAGGACCCTTGTGATTATATCATGCCTACTTGGATAATCTAGGATAATCTCTTCAACTCAGATCTGTAATTTAATCATATTGGCAAAGTCCCTTTGTGCCATGTAAGGAAACATATTCACAGGTTCTGGCAATGAGGATGTGGACATCTGTAAGAAACCATTATTCTGCTTATCACAAAGTCTGACCACTGGCTCCCCTCCAGAGATTCATGTCTGTCCCTTCTGATTGTTTCCAAAAGTCTCAGCCTGTCATAGCGGCAAGGGGGAACCAGGCTGCACCTCAACACTTTGCTTGGAAATCTCAGCTAAATGTCCAAGTGTATCTTCTACAAGTTTTGCTTCTCATATAATTACAGGACACAGTTTAGCTAAGCTTTATGCCACTCTGTAACAAGGATCCTGTATTTCCAATATGTTCCTTAATTCCTTTTTAGCCCTCGCCAGCAGTATTTTTAACATCCATATTTCTAATAGCCTGCTCATAATCATTTAAGTGTTCTATAATATAGGTTTTTTTTTCTTCCTCTTTGTTTATCACGCTCCTTTCTCCATTCTGAGTCCTCACTCATCATCCATATTTCTAACAGCGTGCTCAAGGCAGTCTTTCTGTGTCATGGTCCTCAAAATTTTTTTTGCCTCTGCTTAGTACTCCACAAAGTCATTTCCACAGTTTTACTTTTTTGTTACAGCAGTACCAAAATCTTTATTAGTTTCCTTTTATTGCTCTAACAGATTACCACATTGAGTGGCTTAAAACAAAAGAGATTTATTATCTTCCAGTTATGGAGGGCAGAAGTCCAAAATGGATTTTGGGGGGCTAAAATCAAGGTGTTGGCTGAGCTGTGTCCATTCTACAGGATAATCAGTTTATTGCCTTTTCTCGAAGCAGCTGCACTGCGTGGTTCCTGGCTATGGCTTTCCAACATCTGCATCTGTGTCATATCCTTTTCTGTCCTGCTTCTGTGGTCAGATTATCTTCTCTGATACTGACTCTTCTGCCTCCTTTTTTTCTTTTATAAAGACCCTTGTAATTATATTGGACCCCTTCAAATAATCTAGGACAATCTATCTCGAGATCCACAACTTAATTATATTTGAGAGTACTTTTAAGGTAACATATTTATGACTTCTTGGGATTAAGATGTGGACATTGTTTTGTGGAGGAGGCATAATTGTTTACTGGAAGATGGATACCCACTCTTGGGCAGAAATATGAACAATGTAATGTTTCTAGTGTACTCCTAATAAATTCTGATTTTTAGTGCAGCACTGTCCAATAGAAATATAATGTGAGTTGTATCTGTAATTTCAGTTTTTGTTGTAACCATAAGTAAAAAGAAACTAGTGAAATTAATTTTAATTATACATTTTATTTAACCCAATATATTAAAAATATTATCATTTCAACATAAGGTCACAAAAATTATTTATAGATATTTCACAATTCTTTAGAAAGTCCTCATTATCTAGTTTATATTTTATAGTTACAATATAGATTAATTTGGAAGCAACATTTTCATCAGAAATAATTGCTATGTATTTAGATTTTATAAAATTTAAGGTTGAAAAAGTAGCTTTGCCAAGTTATTCCATATAGATTTTAAAAATTAAACAGCTTTATTTAGGTATAATTGACTTATAGTAAACTATGCCTATTCAAAGTATACAATTTTATAATTTTGACATATGAGTACACTAGGAAACCATTCATTACCACAATCAAGATAACATACTTATCACCCCAAATGCTTCCTCTTTTTCCCTCTTATAATCTCTCCTCTGGGCACTTCTCAGCTCTTATCCTCTACAATTACTCATCTGCTTTCTGTCACTATAGTTTGCATTTTCTAGAATGTTATATAAATAGAATCATACAATATGTACTTTTTTTTTGGCCTGGATTCTTTACCTGATCATAGTTATTTGGAGATTTAGATATGTTATAGTATATAAAGTGTTTTTCTTGGAGGCAGCATATAGTTGGGTCTTACCTTTTCTTCTTTTTTTAACCAATAAGACAATCTCGATATTTTCATTAAGATATTTAGACCCTTTACACTTAATGTGATTATTGACATGGTTATATTTAAATATATCGTTTTACTACTTGCTTTCTACTGGTTTCATCTTTGTTCCATTTTTTTCTCCTTTGGCTTTTTTTTTTTTTTTTGGATTAATAGAAGTTGGGTTCTTTTTTTTTTTTTTTTTTTTAATGATTTCATTTTATCTCCCTTGCTGGTTTATTAGCTATAACTTTTTGTTTCATTATTTTCGTGGTTGCTTTAGGGCTTATAGTGTACATCTTTAAATTATCGCTATCTACCTTCAAGTGCTATTTTACAACTTTGTGTATAAGAACATTTCAATAGTTTACTTCTCTTCTCCTGATCATAGTTCTGTTGTTTTCATACATTTTATTTTTACATGTTATGAATCTTGTCTTATTTGTTATTTTTATTCAATAAGTCTTTTAAACAGATACAGATAATAAGAAAATCAGTCATATATTAAACCCACATTTTCTCTGTTCTTCAGTTCCTTATATGGATTCATGTTTTCATCTGGTATCATTTCTTCCTGTCTGAACGACTTCTGGTAATATTTCTTAGAGTACAAGTTTGCTGGTGATGAATTCTTTCAGATTTCGTATGTCTAAAAAAGTTTTTATTCTGTTTTCATTTTTCAAAAGATTTTCTTTTGCTGGGTATAGAATACTGGGTTTTTCTTTCAGTGCTTTAAAGATTTTGATCTACTGTCTTCTACTTCCATTATTTCTGAAGAGAAATTTGTTATCATCCTATCTTTGTTTCTCTATAGGTAATGCAACTTTTTCTCCCTGTTTTTAAGACTTTTTCTTTATTACTGACTGAGCAATTTGATTATGATGGTGTGGTTTTCTTCCTGTTTCTTATGCGTGGGATCTGTTGACCTTCATTAAATTTGGAAAACATTTGGCCGTTATAGCTTCAGATATATTTTCTGTTCCCATCTCTCATCTTTAAGAACTTCAGTTACATGTATCTTAGGCTGCTTAAAGTTGTTCCATTGCTCAATGATACTGTTTATTTTAAAAACTATTATTCCTTTTCTCTGTGTATATCATTTTTTATAGTTTCTATTGCTATGTCTTTTATAGTTTCTATTGAGCTTTATTGTCTGCTGTTGGTATCACTGTGATTTTTTATCTCATATATTGTATTTTCATATCTAAACTCAGTTTTGACTTTTTAAAAAATCTTCCATGTCTCCATCTAACTCTTTGAATAGATGGAATATAGTTATAGTAACAGTTTTAATCTCCTCGACAGCTAATTCCAATATTTGTATCAGTACTGATTTGATTCTGAGTGATTAATTTTCTTCCCACATTGCTTTTTTTGTATACCTGATAATTTTTGATTGACTACTGGACATTATGACTTTTACCTTGTTTGATGCTTTATATTTTTGTATTCCTTATAAATATTCTTGAGTTTTGTCCTAGGAGACAGCTAAATTACTGGGAAACAATTTGGATCCTGCTTTTGAGATTTGTTAGGTGGCCCAGAGAGGTGCTTGTGCTAATAGCTAGAGTAGAACTAATTATTTCCCATCCTTCTGTGTACTCTACCCACTTCTCCACTAAGCATGAGATTTTGTAGTTTAACTGGTGGGACTAGGTACTGTTCTCAGTCCTGTATGTATACTGAGCACTTTAACTTTTTGGTGATGGTTCTTGGTTCTTGAGTAGTTTCCTTGCATGCATGCATTGATCCGTGTCCACCGAGTACTGATCTTGATAGAGCACCATATTTTTTTTCTCTGTGCTGTTATCTCCTCTCATGCGCATTGTTCTGTGAAATCTAGATATCTTGGTATTCCAACTCTCAGCTTCCTCACCTAAATTTAGGGAGACTGCTGGGCTAGGCCTGAGTTTTTCCTCCCTGTGCCACAGCCTGGGAACTCTCTCAGAACAGCAAGCTCGGGTAGTTGTAGGATTCATCTCTTTTGTTCGCATCTCTCAGGGATCACTGCCCTTCATAGACTCCTATCCAGTGTCTTGAAAACTGCTGTTTCACTGAATATTCATTTTAAATTTAAATTCAAATTAATTCAAATTAAGAAAAATTAAAGATTTATTTCCTTAATCACACTGGTCATATTTAAAGTGCTCAGTTGACATATGTGTTTAGGGGTTAACATATTGGACAGTGCAGATCTAGAGCGGCTCAGAGGTTTTACTCTTTCACCACAGCTCAGTTAATATGGATAGGCTACAAAATCTTGTCTTTCATTTTAGTACATGATAGCAACTAGCAAGCTTAAGCTCTTTACCTCAAAGAACTTGCATTTACTCATTGATAAAATGGGGTGATAACAGTACTTACTACCTATGGCTGTAGTGAGGATGAAATAATACATGTAAAGTGCTACAGCTATACTTGGTATATGGTGAATTCTCGTTAAATGTGAGTCCATACATTTTTAAGTAATAGAGTATAACTTTGGCCTTCTGTTCCTATGTGTATCATCTGTCTTGTGTATTATTAATGTCAGATTTTAATTTGAAGAGATAGATTGGAATAGTGGGAAAAGCAGAAGATTAGGGCCCATTGCCTTATATATATTAATTTATTTCATCCTCACTGTAACCATATAAGGTAAGTACTATTATTGCCCCATTTTATCAATGGGTAAATGAAAATACCTTGGGGGAGTACTTAGGTTGCCAGTGGATGTATATTTTAATGCCTTCAAACATTAGTTTTCCTAATCCGGAAATGGGAAGAATATACAGACTGATTGTAAGAATTCAATAACATGCATGAGAAAGTACCTTGCGAAGTATAAAATGTAAAAAACAAATTTATTATTCTTTATTCATTTATTTTTATTTCTTCTCATATTTTACCATCCTAAGTCCAGCTCTGAACAGATGTATATTAAAGGAGTGAAATCTTTCATTTCAATGCTAGCCTGTTAATAATATGGGTAAATTAAGTAAAAAGCTCACTTAACTAGAAATATTCTATGATCCCAATTCCAAAGACTGATAGGATTTATTTTGGGACTAGCCAGCTCTTTAAGGTTGTCTTTGTCATTGCTGTCCTTGTGCATTGCGAAGAATTAAATAAGTAAGATTTTTATTTTCTTCTTGCCTAATACAGATTATATTTTATTAGAGATTGGGGGTGGGGGCAGGGAGAATGAATGGCCATGCGTTAGACTGGCATTTGTCTTCTCTAAGCTAAAAAAAATCCTAAAAACCAGCATTAGAGTTTTAAAAATAACTTTGGAATACCTCTGCTTTGCCTTGAATGGGACTCAGAAGACTTGAGGGTTTGGAACTGTACTTTTTCCTGACTGATGGTGCCTTAGTGTTAAGTCGTTGGGAGGATGTATCTTATCCATTGGTGTTTCATTTATAAAAGTGAAATAGAATATGCAGGAGTGAAAATTCTTTAATGTGTTGCCTTTTTTTTTTTTTTTTTTTTTTTTTTACTGCCAGGAAAGTGCTACCTTTCAGAAAACTCCTATTTTAGGAGTTTGTAAAGAAAAAAACAGATAGCATCTTTAAAGTAACTTGTTTCATGTGACAAGATAGGACAAAGGCTAATGTGGAATATTTCCAGGAGATTGAGGCTTTTAGCACCTATTTGCATTCTAGGCTTTTCTGCTTGATATGGAAGACACAGATGAATAAAGCAAAGATCTCGACCTCAATGAGGTACCATCTAGAATGGCAGACCCCACATGCCCTCAGATGCTAATGTAGAGGATAAGAGAATTGGCTTGCAATGGGTATGGATAAAGTCCAGATTATGTTGAAGAAAGAAATTTCTTCTCACTTGATGACCCGAGGAAGGCTTCTTAGGGGAGGAGGCACCTGAACCAGCCCTTGAAAAACAGACATGAATTAGCTATGTGGTTTCTGTTTCATAGGAGCGCTGCCCATGTGTAATCATTTTCACAAAACGGTGCTTGAAGCTTGAGCTATAGCTTTTAATGCTTCATAAATTTAAGTAAGATGGAGCTACCCAAAGGGTTTGTTTAATGCTAATCTTCCAGATTTCCTGCCACCCACTATTGCCCAAGTCTAGATTGTTTTTTCTGTTGATTGGATGTGCCTAGTCACTAATTACCTCCGGGAGCATTTATGAGTCATCCTCACTTTTAGTGGAATGATTTAGTATAACTTTGCATTTAATCAATTAGTGGAGTGATTCAATTCACATAGAAGCATCTCCCAAATATAGGTATTTTCGCTATTGCCAAAATAAAACTCAAGCAAACTGCTGGAATGGAATGGCTTTTCAAGGCCCTCTCTGGGGCAAATTAAAACCTGCACTGGCATATTCTAGAAAATCATTAAATTTCTATGTGACTAAGTGTATATCATAGAGCAGATAAACTCTGTCTTTATTTCCCACTTCTAACATCTGCACTATATCTATTTTCTCAGTCATTCTCCTTTTCCCATCCAATAGTACATTAAGGAAAGCAGAGATGGAAAGAGACAGCAGAGAATGTTGAAAGATACGCGTTCTTTTAGAACTCTTAGGCAAATTACTTTACATCTTGGAATTTTTTCTTTTTGGACGTTGGGCGATAATGGTAATGTCTATGATACAAGATATTTTTAAGGGTTAATCTAGATAATATAAATTTATTGTAACCATTAAAAACAAATTTAAATGTTAATCAGTGTTATTATTAAGAGTATTCATAAAGCATACATTTTATTCATTAAATAAATATTTAGTAGGTAACTACTATGTGCTAGGCACTCTTTCAAGCACAGTGATTATACAATGAGCAAATCAGAAAGAGTCTGGCTTTTATGGGGAAATGGATAATAAGCAAATAAATAAGTATAAAGTAAGTTTAGGTAACTTTAAACAATCTGCGTATTTAAATTCAGGAAAATATTTGTTTTGCTTTCTCTCAAGGAGTATATATTTGCAATTACCTACTATACTTAATTCCTCATAAGAATGAATAACTGTTCTCTGAACTGGATTTTTTAAAAAAGGATTATCTCAACTCTTAAAATTTATTTGCCTTTTAATTCTTCCACTGAGTCTTTTATATATGTACTATATTCATATCCATTATACAGATGATGAAATTTAAGACCTGGAGAGTTTCAGTAACTCACATTATCTGTAGTGACAGACATAGGATTTGAACACAGGAGTCTACACTTGCAGAACTTGTCTTGGCCGCACTCCACCTCCTGCTTGTTTTTCCCTAATTCAGGAGAGTGAGAATGAATAAATAAGTGCAACGTGATAAAGATGTGACTTCTCTTAAGAGAAACCAAAGGACAACTGCCAAAATAGCTTTTTGGCACATGTTTTAAATCAACCAGAACAGATCGGTTGTCTTGTCAGTTGTTGAATTCCTTTTAATAGAATTTTATGATTCTTTCATTTGGAGGGGCCTGCCGAATACCTGTGAATGAATACCTGGTAATCTCTTTGGCTGCCTAAAGAGAACATGCCAGAAAATCAAAATTAACACATGGGGCTATACTTTAATTTGTATCAATTTGAAATGTAGTCTCTGTGGCCATTTGACTAGGGAAGTTTTCTTGAGAGAGCAATGCGGGAGAATTAGATCTGCATTGACTGCAGTGCTCTTTGATGAATGCTGTGATTCTTAATTGAGATTTATTTTAACATATTGGGACTAAATTCTTTTCTGTGGGAACACATCTCCAAAATTAGAATGTAAATCAGTGGAAAAATATGATTTGACATGCAAATATTTTATTTAAATACAACTTTTCATGGATGCAGCCAATGCATAAAGTGGAGCCAAGATGTACTCATTAGCTAGGCTGGCTCAGTACTCAAGCTTACAGTCTGCTAAAAATTACGGTGCACAAATCGCCTGGCAGCATGGAGTTGCAGAGTAGGCATTGGACCACACGCTTGGGAACCCAGGTTCTAGCTTGGCTCTCTCACTGTTGGCTTCTGGGTATATTATGTCATTTCTTTGGACCTTAGGTCTTTAAAGTCATAGATTTTTTCTTTTTTTTTTTAGCTTGAGGAAATTATTTTGCAAAACAAAAAAAAAAATATGGACAAGTTCAAAGGATGACATAAGCAACAAGGCCATGATTGTCCCCCAGAATTGACAAATGTTAACATTTTGTCATATTTGCTTAGAATCTTTAAAAAAATTACAGAACAAGTTGAAGTCCCTATGTTCCCCTCCCAGTTCTTTTTCCCTCTCAGCTTCCTTTTAGGGCATCACTAACATGGTCGAAGAGTATTCAGTTCATGTGAGTATATAATTTTGTGTGCACGTGTGCACACACTTATGTTACTATACTTATGTATTTATATATGTGCACATAGAAGATATATACGAGGAAGGACATATGTATAGTGGCTAAGTGTGCAGCCTTTAGAGTTGGATTGCCTAGATTCAAATCCCAGCTCTGACTCTTACAGGCTGTGTAAGCTTGGGTTAGTTCTTTACTTTCTCTTTGCCTCACTTCTATTCTATTTTCTCATGTATGATATGGGAATAATAAAACATCTGTCCCATAGAATTGTCTCTGGATTAAGTGAGTTCATTTATATAATGAATTAGAACATTATTGAACATACGTAAACATTCAGTGCATGTCAGCTCTTGCTTTGCGTGGTTTAAAAAAGTATATAGATGACATCATACAGTATGGATATTTCTAAAATTTATTTCACTCACTTTTATTCTTTTGAGGACATAGAGATCTAGTTCAGTACTTTGAACTGCTGCATAACACCACACTGTATTCATCCATTTGCATATTGATGGAAATTTGACTTGATTCTGATTTCTGATAAACAATACTTTAATACACATCTTCATGCATGCCTCCTTGCCCATGGTTCTTAAATTCTTAAAATACATACCTCACCATAGAGAGGATTCTTTGAGGGGCATCCTTAATTGTCCAACAATCCTTTAATCCAATCCTGGTCATCTGCAATGATGAAGATGATGCTATATCCCGAGGCAGCTCATATTATTTTTGGACTATTCCATTAGAAATACAGTTCACTCTTGAACATTGTGGGGGTTGGGGCACCAACCCCTTTGCACAGTCAAAAATCCACACATAACATTTGACTCCCCAAAAACTTATTAGCTACTGTCGACCTATGGTAATGTAAACAGCCAATTGACACATATTTTATTTGTTATATGTATTACATACTATATTCTTATAATAAATTAAGCTAGAGAAAAGAAAATGTTATTAAGAAAATCGTAAGGAAGAGAAAATACATTTACAGTATTTTTTGAGAAAAATTTGCATGTAAGTGAACCCGTGCAGTTCAAACCTGTGTTTTTCAAGGCTCAACTGTAATTTAAGGGAAGATTAAATTTGGGTTTAAGGCGGTGCCCTTCTGTTGGTCCCACCGAAATCACTCCAGTTGCGTTGGCCCTTTCGGTTCCTGGCATAGCCCGTGATTTTCGCTGACCCACACCATCTTCTCTGCTTGTCTTTTGTGTGGAGTCCTCCTTGTCCCTGCACTTTCTGTATCTGGCTCTTACCCTTAAATGTCACTTCCTCAAGGAGGCCGTCTCTTACCATCTTACCTTTGAGAGTCCCCTGTTTCGTTATCAGTCACCGCTTCCTGGTATTTAGTCCTTCAGAGTACTTATCAGAAGTTGAAATTACATATTTCTTTTCGTTTCCTTTATTTTTTTGTCTCCCAGTAGGTCGTAGGTCACTCCATGACTCCATTTGTTTATTTTCCATTATAAATCAGTACTCAGCACAATGCCTGGCACTTATAGTTGGCACTCAAGAAAGATTTGTTTAGGTAGACACACTTGTGACCACAAAGTAAGTCTCAGTCCCTTTTCATGAAATATCCTCTCAGAGATTTATAGACAGCTTTTTAGGTCTCCCATCCTTTCTTTTCCAGGCTATATATTTCTGGTTATTTCAGCAGTTCTCAATGGGATGCCATTTGAATTCCTCCATTATTTTCTCTTGTTCAAATACCTAGCCATTTGTCTATGTCCCTAACAATGTTTGATGTCTGAATATGGGTACTTCCAACATGATCTGATCAGGACACTGCAGAGCATACCCTCCTTGTTCAAGTTTGTATATTTATGTTACTGCAGACCCATAGAATGAATCCATAATAAACCGATTGTGGACCAAGAACCCCCAGAGTTGTTTGTTTGTGATTTTCATTTATTATTGCTAAGCTCTGTCCTCTCCCTTGTTGATCTTATGCAGTTTTTTTTGTACCCATGTTTATGTCCTAATGTTCATTACCATTAAATCGCATTACTATCTATAAAGGGAAAGTGCTGGATTAAATCACCAAGGTCACTTGCAACTCTTAAAAATGAAATTGGTTATTGTCCAATGGAACTTTCGGTAGTGATGGAAATGCTCTCCAGCCACTTGTGACTATTGAGCATTTGAATTATAGCTAGTAATTGAGAAACTGCATTTTAAATTTTATTTAATTTTAAGTATTTTAAATTTAAATCTCAGTAGCTGCATGTGGCTAATGGCCACTCTATTGGACAGTGCAGTTCTAGAGAAAAAGTATCAGAATTTTAAAAGATGAAATGGTATGCATAATCTATAGGAAGAAACCAACAAGGGGATAGAGTGGCGTGTTGAGAGCCAGGATTCATTTGCTTAGTGTTCTTTTATTTATTTAATAGATTTTTCTTTTTTTTTTTTTTCACTGAGCATCAGCTATGTGCTAAGCATAATACTAGGTGCTGGAAATACTGCTGTGAAGAAGACAGTCATGGTCCCTGCTCTCATGGAACTTCCTCTCTGGTACACTGGTCCAAGCCCTGGATTTATGTTAGAATCACTTGGGGAACTTTAAAAAACTGTGATGCTGAGGACTCATCTTTAAGAGATTGTGATTAATTTCACCCTGAGTGGGGCCCACATTTGACTTTGAAAGTCTTATATCAGAACAGTGGTTAGGATTAAGAATCTCCATATGCCAAAGTTGATTTCCTGATGATGGTTATGCAGGGTAATGTCCTTGTGCAATATTCTGATTATAACACACACACACACACACACACACACACACACACACACACACATGAATCTCTGGTCTAGGGGAAAGTAAGTGTCCTTCTTGATAAATAGCTGGAAATAGTTCTGTTTAAAGTTCCACATTGATGTGTGTGTGGGTTCCTGCCTCTTCTAAAGTCCTCCACTTTGTACCCTGACATGACCCAATCCTTCTTCCCCAAATAGGAAAGACTGCCTGAAACATGGTCCATGGAATCAATTACATGGTCTTATTTGTTGTGTAATGGTGTCAGACCTGAAAACATATCATCGAGATAAGCTATGAACTTTATTTCCTGGCAAAATGTATTATTAGCCTTCAAATTGAGTTTCTCTGCCCAGTCCTTTTGTCATTTATAGTCTTGGCCAGTTATCCAGATTCTAGAACTTGAGACTCTGGAACTCAGCCCCAGAGGGATGAGAAGAATGAGGAGCCAAATGTTTATGAGGTTGAAGGGATAATGGCTCGGACCCTTCAAGGAGGAGGAAATTTATGGTTGTATCACTCAATATGGCTGGGTTTTACTGTGGCTAATAACAGCAAGGGCTGGTTTTTCTCTACATGTTCATCATGGGACATCTGGGGCTTCTGGAACAGGTTGATACAGCATCCTTTATGTAGAACGTTGCCGCTTGTTATTGCAGAGGGGAAAGAGAGCATAGCAAAGCTGGCCTTTAAAGCTTCTGCCTGGAAGCATATCACTTTTGTTCAAAGCAACTTCCATAACCAAGCAAAGAAGTTGCCTTCTCCAGGGAAAGGCAGCAAATATTTGTGGATGTTAATACAATTTATTATAGTCTTTCCTTCTCATCACAAATATTTGGTTCAATCTCCTTTCAGCTCACAAAACACACTTGCCCCTCTGCCTCTCTCTAGGGAGACCATGGGAAAATCCTATCTAATCATGTCGGTAAACTCAAACACCGGGATCCTGTGCTGGGCCTTTGCGTAAGATATTCATTTGTCTTATCTTGCTTCAGATACCCAAGAACTAAAAAGGCAAATTATCTGCTTCCCATATACCCAATATACAATATTACAACAGGGCTAGAATAACTTAAGTAGTTTTTGGAAAGGAGAAGAGTGGAAGATACACCATTACACCAATTTTGGGATAGAATGGGAGAGCTGTCACTAGTGCCCTTAATGTTGGGGTCGGGTGTGTGCTTTTGCTCCCTGGAAGTGGATCTCCTGTCTGCCATTTTCCGTGGCTCTTGGTTTCACTTGCTTGGGAGTACCTTCTCTTCCATTACCTTCTTTGGCTGCTGAGAAACTCTGTCAATCCACTTCTCTCCCTGGAAGGTCAAGGGCCCAAGTTCTATTTTGTTTCCTACACAGTCGGTCTCTTTTATTTAAGATAGTGTGGCTTTTTGGCTTTAAAACAAGAATAAAACTTAGTCATTTTCTCATCGACTTAATTCCAGTCATCTTAATGTACCAAGAGGCACACTCATAATTAATTTTGATGACCTGGAATTTATCCAGTTTTCATGGACAAGCCAGAGCCTTAGCCATTTTCTTACAACTGAAGGGATTCACTGGCACTACCTTAATTTGTTCAGAAGTTTTAACAATGGGTAGAGTGTCCAAACCCTTGACTTGATCCTTGCCTCGAGGCTGAGTTACCATTGGCTTGCTCAAAGTGTGCCTCAGTTTTATCTCTTTTATTGTTTGGAGATGAACAAAAGTTTTCTCTTTCAGCCTTACAAATCCTGGAGTTTCAGGACTCTGTTCTCTTTCATTTGCATCTACAAGGTGGCCAATTCTTTCTTCTTCTTCTCCTTCTCCATCTTCTTCCTTCTCCTCCTCCTCCTCCTCCTCCTCCTCCTCCTCCTCCTCCTCCTCCTCCTCCTCCTCCTCCTCCTTATCTTGTATTAGTTTGCTACAGTTGCTATAATAAAGTACCACCAACTGAGTGACTAAAACAACAGAATTGTGTTATCCCTCAGTTCTGGGGGCTAGAAGTCCAAAATTAAGGTGTCGGCAGGGTTATTTCCTTCTGAGGGTGGTGTAAAAAGGCCTATCGCCTTCGTTTTTTCGCCTTATGCCTCTTTGCATTATTTTCTCTCTATGTGCGTTCCTGTGTCTACATTCCCCTTTTCATAAAAACACTCATCATATTGGATTGAGGCCCACCCTATAGACCTCACATTAACTCCTTAGCTTTGTAAAGACCCTCCCTTAAATACGGTCACATTTTGAGGTACTAGGGGATAGTACTTCTCCATATGAATTTTAGAGGTACGTAATTCAATGCATAACACATTTTTTTCCTCTAGTCTTGTTTAATGCAGTCACTAGTAATCAAGACACATGTAACTTTATATTTTTCAAGCTCATCAGGTACATTTGTCTCTTTCAGTTTACTTCAGATGACAGCTTTACCAAATATTTCATCATTGATAATATGAATAAGCATCTTTATAGCCCCCAATAATACAATTTCCTTTTTGCTTAATGCTAGAAGCCAATCCCAAATATTTTTAGTTTATTTTTTGTTGTAGTAGTATGGCGACACTATAATTCTTGTAACAATCTATGTATTGACAAGAAGACTAGGTGTTTTGGCAATAAACAACCATTAAATCATAGTGATTTACAGTATCAAGAGTTTATTTCCTACTCATGCTGCTTGTCCATCATGAACTAGCTACCTCACTCCTTCACATTTCTCTTTTTCTAAAACCTAGAGCAATGTCTGTCTGTGGGCTGCCCATTGCTGGGGCAAAGGGAAGAAGAAAGGTGAAACATCTACTGGCTTCTAAAGCTACTGGTCAGAAGTGATATTTGTCACTTCTGCTCAAGTTGCATTGGACAAAGCAAGTCAATAAACCAGACTTTAAGTTAAGGAGATGGGGAGCATAATTCTCCTTCTGTGGGGGCAGGAAGTATTTATGAGCATGGTTACAGCTAGCACAGCATATTTTGAATATTTTTAGAAAAGTTCAGATGTGGTTGACAAAGTTCGACACCTTGGGACTAGGCAGGTAGACTAGAGCAAGGGATGAAGACAAGGACTTTGGCTTAAGTACTGAGATCTAAATGGAGTTAACACCAGGAAAATCTCTTATCAGAGACTTAACAGATTAACATGTCAGGGTTGAAAGAATCCTTGGAGGGTATAAGCTTTGTATTCTAGAACTTCAAGTTGCAGCTCTGCCACTTGGTGGCTGTGTGACTTTTGTCAAATTAATTGACCTCTCTGAGCCTCTGTTTCTCATCCATCAAAGGGAACAGCAGTATCACCCGTCTTTTAAGAGTGATTTGAGTATTTCTTCTCCCCTATGTGGTAAATGTGTAATCTTGGACGAGGTAATTTTGTTATGTCTCAGTTTCTTCATCTGTAAAATGGTAATAATAGTATATATTTCATAGACTTGTTAAAAGAATTTAATGATGTAAAACACCTAAGCCAGTGCTTGGCTTGTAGTAAATGTTCAGTAAATGCTAATTGTTTTGTTGTAGCCAGCTGATGTGATACACAGTGCCAGACATACAATGAGTACACAATAAATACGAGATGATCATTTACTGGGGAGCACAAGTCTAAGAAGCCAGAGTCAGGGAAGTGGGGACTAAAGCAGAGAAGGAGGGAGAACACATGTAAGAGAACATCACTGATCAGGGTACAGTTTCATGACAAGCGGATTGCTGAGTCTTTCAGGATGTGTTCATAGAGGTCATCCAAAGTCACTGCATCTCCAAACAGTCCCTGCAGTACGGGGGAAGGGAGAAGAATAGATCTGTTGACTCCCAACTCCCATGGGTCCGAATTCCCTCCATGAAACATCTGTTCCCAGACTTCTAGGTTGCATGTGTATGATGCCAGGTGAGCCCTGAGATATCACCTCCCTCAGTGGCATTAGGGAGGCCCCAGAGCATGAGATGAAGTTGGGTGGCATGATGTGAGATGAGGAACTTTTGGAGAATGCATATGAGCAACAGAAGTAACTGGGAATTGTTGCTTTTGTAACTGCACACAGACTGTGAGCCTGCAGCGGCGTTGGTGGCAGCAGCTGCCGTCCGGCTGCAGCTTCATGGGAATAGTGTAAGTGGCTGGTAGGGCCTTGTCTGGTCTAAAATTCAGAGTGTATGAATCTGGGGTGTCTTAGAAACATAATCACCTTTTTAACTTAATTTTCTCACTTTATGGGTGAGGAAACTGATGCCCTATGTGAGACAGGATTTATTTAGGATTATATGGCTTGTTAGTTGCAGAATAAAAATTAGAATCCACATCTTCTGAAGAGTTACTTCTGAGGTATCCTGATATTTAGATCTCTAGTTCAGTTCCAGCTCACATTCATCCACCCATCACCCATTTGTCTATTCCTCCATCCATCCATCCATCCATCCATCCATCCATCCATCCATCCATCCATCATCTCTGTGCTTGACATTTACTGAAGGCCTCCCTTATACCTGGTGCTGTGCGGAGCACTTAAAAAATGGGGCACCAGAAGAGGAGCAGAACTGCAAATTGCTGTTTTCTCCTGACTTTATACCCTCTTCTTCCACTGTGGATGGGAAAGCAAGCTGTTTGTGGAGCCAAGCCAATAGGGAAGAAATTGCATGCACTCAGGACGCTTGATAAATGGAGTGACTGAGGTTGTCCCTGCCAAGGGACAGGGAAAGCAGCTGTTCCATCTCTGGCTGGAACTCTAATGTATTGGCAGCAGCTCTGGAATGGAGGGAGAAGATGGGTTTCCAAGAAGGATACCTGGCTTCTCTGAATCCCATAGGACCTTGACACAGCCTCTGCATGGAACCAAATCATCAAAGGCCCTGGTGTCTCACTAACTGCAAGGGACTGTGTAGGAACTGAATTACAGGCAGGTCCATGTTATGCTTCCCATTCTTTAGCAAATAAAAGTACAGGCAGAAGATAAGCAAACATGCAAAATATTAATAATACTATACCATTAATATTAATAGCTAACGATATTGTGCTTGGCTAGGAGGGACATGTTATAACTCAGTGATTTCAACTGGAATCCCTGGACAAGCTTTAGGGAGTCTGTGTACCCCCTGAACTTGCATGCAAATCTTGTGTGAATATGCATTTTTCTGGGGAAAGGGTCTCTTGATTGCACAGTTTTCTCAAAGATGTGTGCAGTCCCTCACAAATTTAAGTACTCTTGCATTTCATTCTCATAGCAGCCCTGTTTTTCAGATGAGAAAACCAAGAGCCAGGGAGTTTAAGTGGCAGAATCAGTGCTTGAATCCATACCTCTTTGACTTTAAACCCTATGCTTGACCCACTTTGCTGTGGTGCACTCCCCTAGCATCAGTAAGGGGAATCCGAGGCAAGCAGTGGTTGGTCCATTCCCTGGGCTCCAATATGTGCCTAGCAATGGTGTGTGACTGCTGCTTTGAGCAGAAAGTCAGTGCTTCAGGGGGAAAACCTGAGACTTGGGATCATTCAGCCTGGACAGCAGCAGTCTGAGGGCAGCTTGCCCCATGTTGAGTTTCTAAATGGGCAGCTGTCCCATCTCCCCAGAGGCAGGGGCCAGTGTGTGGTTGCGTGAGAATAGTTTGTACCTAAAGAGAAACTTCCTGATTTTAAAGTGGGCAACTGAAGGAGGTTAAGTCTCCTGAGCAGTCAGACTTGGATCTGTCTTGAATAGTTTTGTCTAAAATCAGAGGAAGGATATGTAGATCTTTGAAAGCTTCCTTTGGTCAGTTTTTCCTCTATGGTTCTAAATACACTGTACTCTCCTGATATCCAAAGGCTAGTGGTGATTTAATTGGTGTGTGTGGACTTGAGTTCTCTGGTATCCTCAGCTGCAACCCCAGCAGGGGCATTTGACACCCACATCACTTAACTTTGCTGTTCACTCCAGGACGTCTGAACCTCCATGAGGCGCCTGGGGCTTCAAATACTTTGTGAGTCCCTTCATACCTTGACAAGCTTCAAGGTTTTAATGGGCTTACAGCACTTCAGAGATGACCTGCTGAGTTTTTGTTGCACAAATCGAGACCACATGGGGAGTCATTCCTTTGGGTTTACTGGGTTGGTGGTTGTGGAAAGAGGAGAGAGTTGGAGCCTCTGGAACTCATGACTAAAATAAGCTCCTAGGTGGGGCTGGAAGGAGGATAGCCATGAGTATAGGTAGAAGGCGTATGGAGTGGTGTGTGTGAAGTGCACATCTATGGCTTTGGGCACGTGAATGTGAGCGTGGGGGGCGAGTGTGCGTATGTTTCCCGGGTACGGGCCTTTGTTTGTGTGGTAATTAAGACCCGGGTTTGAATTCCAGACCCACCACTTACGGACTAGATGGGTTAATTTACCTCTCTGCACATCAGTTTTCTTGCCTTACAAATAATAACAATAATAACCACCTCACAGAGTTACTGTAAAGATCAAAATAAAAACCACGTGTAAAAAATGCCAAGTCCATGCCTGACACTAAGTGCTGAGTCAATGGCAGCTGTTAGTGCTGTTCGTAACAGGAGTAGGTGTCTGCAATACATACGTGGCAAGGGTGAGCATATGTGTGCACACATACTGGTTTAGTCCCCAGCTGTCCTAACAGACTCTCTTTGACTGAGGGGGCTTCCCCTGTGCAAAATCACAGGTGTTCTCTCCAAAACTAATTCTCTTCCTTTCCAAGACTTATCCTGGTTTCCTGCTGGGCTAGTTCACCGGTTTCCCGTTGTCTTTTTAAGACTTTTTTTCACCAGCCGTGATTATCAGATTCCTTCCCCATGTCAGTGGTGGAGGGAGGAGGTGACCCTGAGGGACGGTGATCTGATTTACACCCTGCCTGCCTGCTGTCACCTGAGACCTACATACAGGTTTGCTCTTCTGCCTGTTCCCTCTTGGTTCTTGTGTTTAGTGGATCTGAGTGGGTGGAAGAGGACACTTGAGCTCCTTCTAGTTACGTTCCACCTTTAAGCCCCATCAGCTTTTTATGATAGGTGTTACCACATTTTCTCTATTTTGAGACTCACATTTTCACTTTTAATATGCTGTATCTTAGAGCAAGTGTATACATGTATATAGTCACGGAAGGTGACATTTCTTATACCTAAAGCTTTTGTTAAAATAATGGTGCATCATAGAATGGATAGTTTTTTAGACCTCCATCTCAGTTACTCATAACCTTATATTTTAATTATCTGTTTCTGGGACTGTTTCTTCAAGTAAATTGGGGGGCCACTGTTCAGCAGTAGGGACTGGGCCTGGCTTCTGAGCAGAGTGTCTTACAGGTGCACTGCGGGCAGGTTTAAATGAGTGCTTTGATAAGGCATGGCTTCTCCCTGGAGGAGCCCACAGGTTGGCGGGCCTTATTTACTCCCTTTACTATGTTTTCTGTTTTTATTCTGTGTTAATAGTTTGGTCTCTTTCTACAGTTTTGCTGCTAAGGTCAGCCTAGGTGGGGAGGTGATACAGGAATACGTAAAAAGATCGGAGCCAGGAGGGGCATTATTGGTGTTCCTGAATGACTCCAGGTGATGAGCACTGTTGGAGGTGTGAGGATGCAGAGATGATGTGGGGCTGGTGGGAACAGGGAGGACTTGCAGCAGGAATGGAGACATGAGCAGGGTTGGGTGAGGCTGAGAGGCGGAGGAAGGCACATGATGCAGGAGAAATGGCAGGAGCACAGGTGTGGAGAGGGCCTTGGCCAAGGACAATGTAGAAGTCAGTCTGGCTTGAGTAAAGAACTCATGTGAGAGGACAGGGGAGAGAAACCTCGAAAGGCAGGTTAGGACTTGACTGTGAGAAGTTTTAAATGCCAGACTTAGGCGCTTACGGTGGGGAAAGCATGGTCTTTGGTATTATTCAGACCTGTGTTCGTTCATTCATTCACTCATTCATTCAGTGAGACATTTATTGAAATGCTAGATACTGTTCAAGTGCTGGGAAAATGACAGGGAGCAAGAATAGGAACAGCTCCTACCCTTTCAGAGCTGATACTCCAATGGATTCAAGTCTCGTTTGCTGCCTGGATAAACTTAACTTAGATTTTCCTTGTCTCGGTGCTTCATCTGTAAAGTAGGAGTAGCTGTCACTAAATGAAATAATGGAAATCAAAGTGCTTGGTACACAGTTGGTGTCCAAGTAGTAGCAGTTCCTCCCTTCCTTTTCCTCCTTGCCATTTCCCTTCCCTCATCTTCTTTTCCTAGTTTATAGGGAGCCATTGGTTCTGTTCTATACCTGCCGCTCTGAGAGAAGGGTACTGCACCTTCTTAGCTGCCCCTGGAAATGCTAGTCACAGCCTAGCGATCTCCATAGGCAGCTAGCCTCATGCATTCGACTGTAAATTGGCATAGATTAAGGCAGTTCATCAGTAGTAGAAATTAACCTATGAGTGTCTTGGGAGTTTCTCCAAGATGAATAGTATTTCAGAGCATGGTCTAAGCTTAAGCTGGACCACGCTCAGAGAAAACCAGATTAGAAGCATAAGCCGGGGGGGGGGGGGGCAGGAACAGATGCAGATAGGACCCAGTAGCAGAGGAGGGGACAATGGGAGATAAGAAGAGATAAAGGACCCCAGGTCTAGGGGGAGACTCATGGGTATGGGTGGACCCCATGCAGAGCTTATTTATAATTCCTGTATTCGTTGAGTGCCTACCACATGCGTAGCACTGTGCAGCTGCTGACACTACAGCAGTGAACAGGAGAATAAATTCCTTACCCTCATGGAGCTTGTATAGAATCAGGAGAGGCAGATAAAGTAAGAACAAAGAAATTACAAGACAATTTTGAGCAAAAATGAGGACCATTTATTTATTTGTTTGTTCAATAAAATTTTGAGTGTCTGCTATTTCTAGTTATTGTTTTAGGTACGGGGAATACAGCAAGGAAGGGGACATTCTTTACCCTCGTGGACTTTGCATTCTATTGGACACATAGTCACTTTACCATTAGACAAATAAATATATACTAAGGCTCAGATAAATATTCTGAAGAAAATTAAGGAAGCGGAGGTGACAAGAGGATGCTTTTTAGATCTAGTGCTTAGAAGAGTTCTTGAGAAGGAGGTGATATTAGAGCAGAGAACTACCTGAAGTAATGGAAGAAACCATATCATAATCTGAGGGAAAAGCATTCTGGGTAGATGGGACAGCAAGTGCAGAGCCCCAAACTTGGTGAGTTTGAGGGAAATCTAGAAGGTCAGAGTGACTAAAGTGAGAGGGTGAGAATGAGAGGAGCAGGGCTTAAGGTTAGAGAAGTAGGCAAAAGCCAGATCATAACTGGGCCTTAGAGGGTCTGGAGAGGAGTTTGTGTTTTATTTTCATCTGCAGGGAAGCAGTTGGAAGATTTTGAGCAGGGCAATTATATGTGATTTGCATTTTTGAAATACGCTGCTGTCAAACGACTGCTCTGCAGAGAACAGAATGCAGAAGGCCAAGAGTATACCTAGAGAGATCAGACAGGAGGCTGTCCGCAGAAATCGAGGGGAGATGATGGCTTTGGCTAGGATCATCATGCGGGAGGTGGTGAGAAGTATGCAGGTTTGGGATACACTTTGCAGGTATAGACAGCAGGACGTGTGAATTCATGATGGAATGAATACGGGATATGTGGGATCTAGTGGACTCAAGGCTGCCTCCTCAGTATTGCCACAGGGAGGCCTGGGTGGGGCAGGGGGAGGTTATTGCTGTCATTCGGTCATATTAGGTTTGAGGAGCCCATGTGACGTCCACAAGGAGATATGAGGAAGACTTGGGTCCTACATGTCCAGAGTTAAGGAGAGAGGTGGGGCCGGATGCACACTTCTGGGTGTCCTCTGCATGAGTGTGGTGTTTGAGGCCAAGTGAGTGATGAGATCATTTAGGGCAGTGACCCTAAAAATGTTGTCCCCAGACTTATAATAGCATCACCTGGACTTGTTAGAAACCCACATTTTTAGTCTCCTCCTAGACTGGCTGAATCAGAAACTTGGGATGTGAGTCCAGTGATGTGTGTTTTAACAAGCCTTCTAGGTAATTCTGGGCCATGCTCGAAGTGAGTGTCAGGGATTGAGTGTAGACAGAGGGAAAGGCCAAAGAATGGTTCTTAGAATCCTCCAACAACGAAAATCAGGATGAGAAAAAGGACCCAGTAAAGGTGACTGTGAAGAACTAACCTGGAATTTAAGAGGAAAACTCAGAGTGTTTTGCAGTGGACGCCAAATATTTGAGAAGACAGTTAGGGATAATTGAGTCTAATGCTGACAGAGATGAGGACTGAAAACTACCAGTGGTTTTGTCAAGAAAAAGGTCTTTTCCGAGCCTTGGCTAGAGCAGTTTCAATGAGTGGTTGAGATGAAAGCTCTATTGGAGTAAGTTTGAGAGGAAGGAACATAAGTAGGGACCATAAGTACATATAGGAAAGTATTTCATAGAGTTTTATTATAAAAAGGAGCAGTGAAACGGGGCAGCAGCTGGAAGGCGACTGGAGTCTAGGGAGTTTTACATCGTGGTTGTAAGGTAGGAGATATGATAATATTGTCTTTGAAAGTATATGGGAATAAGGTAGTAGAGACGCTTAAGCATGGTGCAGGAGAGAGGGGGCTAATAGCAGGAAGGAGGTCCTTGAATAGCTGAGAGGGGCTAGAATCCTGTACATGAGTTGGCGGGGGGTGGTGGGGATCTTAGCAGCAAGGTGAGCTGATCCTGGGCACCAGGAGGGAAGGCAGAGGACAATGAATGCTGAGAACTGTGGATACAGAGGGTAATGAATACAGGGCCATGAGGTTGGTAGACTCAAAGTTGCAAAGATGAGGTTGTTTTCTCTGTTTTCTCAGTGAAATAAGAAATGAGGTCATCGACTGAGGGCAAGAGGAGGCGGTAGAGATTCGAGGTGAGAGAAGAAGGTGTGAAATGAAAAGAAGACGGGTTGACGGATGTGATGGAGCGTGCCTCCTCACATACCTTCTGTGCCCTCCGGGTGGGCAGGTGAGAGGGCAGAGAGGGGGTTAGAACTTTCCCCACAGGGCACACTGATCTTGCCCAGGATCCCCAAGAACCCACTAGTTGAGGAGGGTCACCTGTAAATACACAGGTATGGCACAAACAAAGACCTCGAGCTGACCCCAGTCAGGAAAACAGGTGAACGGCCAGCCCGGGGTTGAAACCGAGCCCCCTCACTGTGTTCTGGGATAGTTGTTAAATTCTAGAACCATCTTGGCTTTTTCCCTTATCCAGAGAGGACAGGGGTCTGCTCAATCCATGGGGCTTCTCAGGCCTGCACTCCATTGACCATTGTTCAAAATGCAGCAATAATTTACTTACTTTATGGAACATTCTGTATTTAATTTTAAAATTGTGAATTATTTTCAGCATAACAAAGGAAACAATCCTAAAATGGATATCTCCATCTCCAATCATGCGTAGCTTTCTCCCACACTATGATTTTTATTTATTTATTTTTGTTCTTATTTTTATTATTTATTCCCTGTGTCAGAGGCTACACTAGCTCTCGAGACTGATAGCTTGGTTTGAGTCTTTTCCCCTGGCTTGCTATTTTGGCTCTAATATTGTTCTCCATTTAAAGAAACCAGAGCTCCCTAGACATAGCTAATTATAAACTTTGAGGCAGGAGGACATCAAGATGGCCCCGGGGGTATCTGTTTTTAGATATATCTGAGTTAGTGCAAAATATGGCCAAGAGGCAAACTGAAGGGGTCCCACTGGCTAAGGGGCAATTTACTTATAAAAAAACAATTATTACAATCAATTAAAATACACTTTTTCTAGAAATCCATAGACATTTGATAATACTAAAAAGGAATATGATTCAAGTTCTTTAACTTCTATGTGCCTCAATTTTCCCACCTGCAAAACAGCAGACAGTCGTATCCATCTCACAGGACTGTTGTAAAAATTAAGGAATATAATTCCTGCAGAGAGATTAGCAAGCAACTGGTACAGTATGTTCAATAAGTATCAACAACAATTAATATTATTAATATTATTTCCATGAATACTTTGTAAGATTCTGTGATAAACAGTCTAAGTGTAAGAGTTCAGAGTAGGACAAAAATCAAATGTGTGCTGAGAACTGCTGCTATCTAGGCACTGTGCAATACTCTGAGTTGGAACCATATGGAATTACAGTTTATATTCATGTGTGAATTTGTTTAAAGTTGATCTTTCATACTATGTATAAGCTCCATAAATTTAGGTTCTTTGTGGTGTTCAACCGCTGTATCCTAGCAATTGGGAGAGTATTTGTTAAAGAAATGAAGTAATGGAAGGCACTCAGTTGAATAGCAGAGAGAAATATTATAAGCAGCATGAGAAAATATAATATAGAGGATTGTAAGGGGATTGTAAATATTTCTGCAGCAGGTTGGAGTGTGTGTGCACGTGCACGTGTGTATGTGCATGCATGTATATATATGTTCCGGAAAGCATCCTGGAAGAAGATGCTCTGAGCCTTGATGGGGGGGAAGCCTTTCATCAGATTGAGAATCAGGCAGGAGACATTCTGGGCAGAGATGCTAGTGCCCAGCAGAGAGCTGGCACACACAGGTGCTCGGTACTGATAGGCCAAATGAATGAAAGGGAAAGGCAGCGAAGTGCTGTCAAGTTGCTGCGTTTGTTGGGGCCTAGGGAGAGCAGATGATGGGGAATCACTGGTGGTTTTAAGCAGGAATGCTTCAGTTTCGACACAGAGTCCTGGGAGGGAATAGTCTGAGCTGCTGTGGAATCAAATTCTGGGTCATGTGGCTGCTTGTATTCTTTTAAGAAAATTTGATTTTTCAAAGAGGCTGTTTCTTTTTCTTTTTCATTCTTCTCTTGTAAAATTGTATAATAGCCTAGGTTGTGGACTTGGACCTGGATTCAGGTCCCAGCTTGGCCATGACTAACTTCATGATTTTGGACCATGTCCCACTTAATTCTTGGGGTATTACGAGTTGCTAATAATGTAATGTGTGGGGGAGCACGTTGTAAACTAGTAAGAGCTGTGGGGATGCAAGGGATGGGACTTATGTATTTATCCCTTAGAGGTGGCAGGGGACTTGGTCTGTAACCCCAGAAGTTGAGCCGGACTTGGCTTAAATTAGTATATTCCTTGAAAGTGTGGTTTCTGTTGAAGCAGCAGCTCATTGAGGTGTCAAAACTGAGGGCAGAGGTTCAAGAAGAGCTCTTTTATCACCCTAGAGCTTTGCTGTTCAATACAGTACCCACAAGCCACTGTGGCTGTTTAAGTTAATGAAAATTAAATAAAATTATAAATTCAGCCTCTTAGTTCCAGTAGCCACATTTCAAGGGCTGAGTAGTCACAGTGTGTTGGCTACTGGACTGGACAACACAGCAGTCATTGTAGAGAGCTCTGTTGGATGCACTGCCTTGAAGGGGCAGGGAGGGAGGCCTTGGGGCCAGCAGAGAGTACTGAAAAGATCACAGTGGCTTGGCAGCACCTTCCGGAGCCTACGGACATGGCTCTGTGAGGCCTGCAGAAGAGAGAGCCTGTGAATAGGAGTGAACGTATGCCTTATCAGGGCCACTCTGTCCTCCATGCTGTATTTGAGGATGGGCGAGTTACACACCACATCGTTGTCAGGTTGCGTCTTGGGAGCCAAATACTTACCATAAATGAATGCTGTCTCTTGGCCTCCTGCTGTGCTTTGTAGCTCTTTAACTATTCCCAGCAGACAATAACTCAGCCACTTGTCTGCCTGTGTTTACATTTTCTATTGAGATGGAGAAAGTGGGAGCTGTAGCATGGTAAAAGCACTTTTCCATTTTTGTCATTCTCTTGACAGTGCCTTCTCAGAAACCTTGGAAAGTGAAAGTGACAGGGGACCCCTTACTCAGCTGACATGCAGTGGGATTTGGGTGGTGTTCAGCTGGGTAATTGCCAGTCATGTTAATAGATGTCCTCGCCACTCTCCACCCCCCACCAGCCATTCCCTGGGCACAGGGAGAGGAAGCAACCTTCCCTCACTGTCTGCGAGGGCTCCCCAGAGGAAGTGCTTGATGTATAGTGGAGGATGAATGAGAAAGGAAATCGTGGAATGGTTCAGAAAACTCAAGTGGTCTGATTGGCAGTTTTTAAAGGACTGACCCAGAAATAGTCAATGAGACAAAGAAATAGTAACCCTGATACACTTGACCCTGAAGCACCACCCTTATCCTAGGGGGCAGATGCAGAGAGTGAAGTATTCATTCACATAGCAATATTTATTGAGCAACTACCATTTGCCACACACTGGCCTAGGTGCCTAAACTACAGTGGTCACAGACGATAATCTCTGCATGGAATTTCTGTTGCAGTGAGAGAAGAAGAGCCAACATGCGCAGGTGCTAACTACTTGCAAGACCCTTTTTCTAGTCCTCTCAATCCTCTTAGCAACCTTGTGAGATGCACATTATTATTACTGCCATTATTCAGAAGTTAGGTAACTTGTCCAAGGTCACTCAGCTGGGAAGTAGCAGAGCTGGTTCTGGCAGTCTGGCCTCCCAGTTCACACTTTCCCTCTGACCCTGAACTGCTGCTACCTCGCAGACTAGGAGGGCAGGAGGTGTCCTGGATGAAGAAGGACAGAGCGGTCTGCCATCTCTGGGAGCGGAAACCCCGTGTTTATGGCAGGTGGCCCTATAAGAAGCCCTGCAATTTCCTGGTCCCAGGATCTTTCTCCTCCTCTTTGAGTCATTTTCCAAACTCGCAGGATCCTGAGGCTTTCTTAGCCTTGTGATGTCATTTAGGGCACAGCAGCTTCCTGTTTCCGAGTATTAAGACTGCATTTCTAACAACTTCCCAGGAGATGCTGATGCTGCTGGTCCTTGGGCCACGCTTCGAGGAGCAAAAGGTGACAGAACGAAGAGTCAGCCAAGGAGTATTTTTCCTATTTGCTGGGGCTTTGACCTCAAACTCCGGTGCATTCCTCTAGTGAGGTGTACTTTGCAGTAGGAAGGACTTTTTTTCCTCTCAGGAGGAGCCTGTTGTTTCTACCTGGGCATCAGACTCTTCTTTGTTTGGCTATATTGAGGTTGAAAAGCTGTGGATGACACATCTTCCAAGCTGGAGAAGGTTCTGGGCCACGCCTTACCTTAATGGCTACAGGCGAGGAAGGGAGTTCAAAGTGACAGTGAAGGGAAACCCAGGGAGAAATGACTGGAAACTCTTCCAAGGAGGAGTAAACCCAACAGCTTCCATCTAGAATCAAAGATCTTGACCTCCATGTGTCTGGCCTTTACCTCTCCTCCTGGCACACTGAACACTCTCTGCTCCTTGATGTCACCAACGTATAGTAATGCCTTTTTTGGGGGAGAGAAGAGGTATGGGGAGAAAGAAATCTTTATGGTCTGTTCTCTCTACCTAGGATGGCTCTGTGTACCCTTCTCTAATAAATGTACATAGCAGGTAATCTACTCTGAGCTAATGTAGTTGCCTAACTTGCCTCTAGTCAACGACTCTATGAGGCTCAAAGGGCTTGTAGAAAACACTGAATCCAGTGACTCTGAAACTTTTCTGAATTAAAGTCTGCTTACACAAGGCGTAAGAGCCAGGGCTCACCCGCCAAACCTATCCCTATTTTCCAGAGATGAGGTGTCCTAACAATGAGATACTACTGCTCAGAGTTTTTCTTGGCCTTTATTTTCCTTTGTAATTAGCTGTATAGCAACCACTCAGAGCTGTGTATCAATCAAAGTTGAGCCATGAGTCTCCTCTAGGTTTCCTGCTACCTTCTTTGCCTGCTTTTTCTCTTGCATAGACCTATATTTCCCTGTGTCCTTTGCTGATGTGTTCTTAGCTCCCATACTTTCAAATGTTGGACTGAGCTGTGATTTCAGATATCTTCTCCAACTCTTTAGGTGAAATCTGATTTCATGGCTTCAAATACCGTCTGTATACTGATGACACTCAAATGTACATCTCTGGCCTGCACTACTCTCTTGAAAGGTATAACTGAATATCTGAGCACCTAGTTAGCATCTCAAACATGAGGTGTTTGACCCACCCTTCCCACCCCCAACTCTGTAT
Source organism: Rousettus aegyptiacus (assembly GCF_014176215.1). Classification (NCBI taxonomy): domain Eukaryota; kingdom Metazoa; phylum Chordata; class Mammalia; order Chiroptera; family Pteropodidae; genus Rousettus; species Rousettus aegyptiacus. Next base: position 91,007,523 of record NW_023416308.1, read on the forward strand.
ATTTTCTTACCCTAAGACTTTTGCATCTCAATAAATTTTGTGTGCTTTTCTCATGGCAAGGCAGAAGCCCAAGCGGGCAGGCCTATCGCACCGGCGCATTTAATGCCTTTGCTCGTATCACATCCACTTGTATTCCATTGGCCAAAGCAAAACCATATGGCCAATTTCAACATCATTGGGCAGGGTAGAGTATGCTGAGCACAGTGCCAGGAGGACAGGAATGACAATCCAAACCCTGATGGGCTCCAAGCTTGTTCCTTCCTCAGAGCCTTTTAATTTGTCGTTCCCTGTGCCTGGAATGCTGTTCGCCTAGATCTTCCTGAGCCTGCCTCTCATTATTCAGTTCTCAACTTACATATTACCTTTTTTGGGAGGCCCTAGGTCTTGGCTAAAGTAATCTCATTCACTTCCTGTTACATTACCCCACCTTATGTTTTCCATCTCACTTTTATTGATACCTGACATTACCTATTTGTTTGGTTCATGTATTTATTATCTATGTAATCCTTCAATGGAATATGTAGGTTTGTCAGACAGGATCTTGTTTTGTTTACAGAAGTATTCCGGCGCCTGGAACAGAGTTCGTCACATAATAGTTGCCCAATAAATATTTGTCGTTTGACCAGCTGTCTAATTCTCATATCCCTTAAAAGCCTAACTATCGAAAATTGTGGGCCTCAACACTGTGGATCCAAATATATATCAGCACACATGGTGGGGTTAATCAGATGACCCACTACAATCTAAATTGATAATTACAGTGCTTAATTAACATTAATTTATAAGGAGTCATAACAGCAATTGAGAGCCATGATATACTGAAGATAGCACTAATATGTTGATACCAGTGTATTCTTCATGAAAATTGTGGGCCTTTCAACTATCCGTGCATGTTTATACAAAGTAGGAGCTTTGAAAGTTTTCAAGTATTTGAGTTCTTAATAAACTAGAAATGTATTAATTTTAGTTGACCGATAACATATTACTACAACCTACTTAGTAATTTTTTGGTAAGTAACTCTTAGCTCTCCGTATAAATAACTCCTTGAAATGGGAGCCATCTACTCATGAAATTAATAAAAGGACCTTTATTTTTCAGTTTGAAACCCTCTCAAGAGAATGCGTATGGTCTACCACTTGACAGTGGGCCATATTTGAAGAATTACTGATCTGGTGCAATGACATCACCATCTGGATGAGGACATTGAGGCTCAAAGTAGGGAAATGACTTGTCCAAGAACTCATGGATAGTAGTGCCTGAAGCATGAACTTGTATTCTGCTCATCTGACTCCGATCTCAGGGTCCCTTCTGCTCTTACGTTCTGGACCTCCATGCAATGTGAAAATGTCTTCATGAGGCAGAAGAATTTCTTACCTCTCTGAAACTTGTTTATTCTAATCATTTAACTCATAAGGAGCCCATGGGGCTGGCAAGGGCAGGTATTACCCAGTGTAATAGGTGAGGAAACAGATGTGAGGGGCCAGTTGGGGTGGAGTTTCACTGGAATCCATGTCTCGGTTAGGGAAGACTTCTCTGGTCTTGTGGACTTGGCCACAGACAGGTAGAGGGTATCTTTTGGCAGAGTATGAAGCACAGGATCTTACTTCTTACAGTGACCCATAGACTGAAATTCTGTGGGAAGCATTAGACATAGGTCACCAAGTTTTTCAAGAACTTTAAGGTGGCATTTATTAGTGGGAAGATGTGATTTGGAGTTAGATAGATCTTGGGTAAATCCTGCCGTCTCCTTACTAGGTCAGTGGTCTTGGGCAAGTAACTTAACCACTCTGACTTCAAACTCCTCATCTGTAAAGTAGGGATATTAATATTCTCCTCCAGTTAGGTATGTAGTGAGGAATTACAGCAGGCACTCAATAGTGATTATTATTTTAAGTGGCATTGATTATTGCTCTTTTCCAATTCTATCATGTTTGCCAAATGGGACTTTCAGATAAAGAATATTGAAGGTGAAATTTTATTCATGTGATATATCCTAGGTCATTTTTGACCTCTTTTCTTGATCCTCTCACCAATTTTTGTATTACTTATTTCTTTGTGGTGGTTTTGGCAAGTGAAAATCCAGGATGTGAAATCCAGGGTGGTTTGCTCTTGGATGTACACCATTTACTCTGAAGGCTGGAAAGAACCTTGAAAAGACTTTGGCTCACATCCATGAGTGAAGTCAACACCATGCTCAAGCCCTTCCAGGCTGATTAAAGCTTCTCCTTTTTTTTGGACTTTAAAGGAGAAGTCCCCTGTGATGACTCGAGTTAGCTGATTGTTTGTCTGCTTCCCTTTGGCTTAGAGATGTGTCTTGTTCACAATTACATGCCTGACTTCCTCCTTATAAAACATCTCAGATATATAATAATAATTTTGTGAAATGATTGAATATTATCTCAAAGTGATGGGTAGTGCTGACCGGGAGGGCAATGGAATGTATGAAAATAGAAAATATTTAGTAGTCTCTTTGGGAAATGAACCCGCCTTGAGGTTCTGTGTATAAAAAGCTATAATTATGTAGTCATGCATGTCTGAGGATATTTTCTGTGATATGTTTTATTAGAAGTAGCATCTGTTGAATCTTTTGAAGTAAGCAGATAAACACTGTTTCGACAAGAAGAACAAGTCTTGGTCAGCAAGTTCTAGGAAGTCTTGACATGATGAAAAGAAAGAGCTATTTAGTTTGGCATTATTACATTGAAAAGAGGAATTGAGATAGGATTTGGAAGACCTCTGTGCAAATGATAATACCTGAGATCCTAAAAGTGATGTGGGCATTAGAGGAAAATCTGAGTTTGTGAGCTTTAGAATTTCTTGATTCTGATAGCTATGTTTGGTTTCTTTCCCTTGCTTGTGTAGTTGGGACTTGCATGCCCAGAACCCATATGCTTTTACCTGTGCTGTGTGTTGTCATCACTGCACGAAGGAAAGGGTGGTCTGAGGTGGTAGAGTTTATACTCTTAGTGACTTTTCTTCGTTAGATTGCTGAGCACCAACTATTCTCCTTACCCTTCCTTGCCATAGCCAAAGGGTACCGAGTTAAGGCTACAACATGTCAGCCCAGAGGTAAAACCTTCATTCCAGGCCAAAGTTTTCTTCCTCCTGCCTATATATAGTGAAGTTAGAAAACCCAGTGTTTCTTCAATGACTTCCTATCACCTTTGGGATAAAACCCTAAGTCTCGATGGCCCACGTGATATGGTTCCTGTCTGCATGCCCAACAGTGTCTTGTCGCTCCCTCTTTGCTGTCTGTACTCCAGCCACATTGCTGCTTTGGTTTCTTGGATGGCTCACATTTTCTCATGCCTCTTGTGTAAATTTCTTGTGATATTTTGCCTGCAAGTAACTCAAGTAACTGCCAGCTCACATTCAGCTAGCTTAAATAATAAGGAAAACTTGATTATCTCATATAACAAGATGTACTAAAAGAGGGAAGCTCCAGGTTGGTTAGTTCGGTAGCTCAGTGAAATCAATAAAATTTATGGTTTTCTGCCATCTTTTTGTGCTACCATTCTCAGCATGTTGGTTTTGCATTCCTCGTGCATGCGAGATAGTTGCCACATTTCTAAGCATAACATGTAAACAACACAACATACAACAGCAGAAGAGAGCACATCTCTTCTGTTATGTCTCTTGTCAGTTGGGGGACCTGTGTGACTTTGGGCTGTGTGACTTTGATCAAGTTATGAAATTTCCCTGGGTCTCCTTTCTGTATTCATGGAAAGAATTGAACCAGATAATCCTTGAGTATATTCTAATTCTATCATGTATCCATCCATCCGTCTGTCCATCTGTTCATCCATCTATCCATCCATCCATCCATCCATCCATCCATCCATCCATCCATCCATCCATCTTCGTTTGACATATATTTACTGAGTGCCTATTATGCCCCAGGCATTATTACAGGCACTAGAGCGAGAATGGGGAACCAAACAAACAAGCCTCCTACTGTCATGGAATGTGTGATCTCATCAGGGAGAGAGACATTAAATAATTACAAATAATCCAAGGTTTCTATGTGATTCAGCTATTCCAGGGGGGTCTGACTTCGGTTGAGTGACACTTCTGGTTTAGTTAGCTTTGGGAGCTGGGATGGGAGAAGGTGGATGTCATATGCTATAGTAAACATCAGGGACTGTGAGGGCAAGAAATTATTAACATCTTTTGGAAAAGAGGACAGAACATCTAGTATTTTAGATCTTAATTTTTTTTCTCTTTTGTAAGTTGAGATATAATTAACCTACATTAAAATGAACAGATTTTAACTCAGTTCGATGAGTTTTTATAATTGTAGACACCCATAAAACCATCACTCGAAAACAAGATGCAGAATTTTCCATTAACACTCCCACCCCACCGCCTCCAACTCCCCCGGCAGCTTAGCTTTGCCTGCCTTTGGACTTCAGACAAAAAAGAATCATGTTGGTCATGTTGTATGTTGTTTTTGTATTTGGTTCCATTTTGCTTAATATAATATTTTTGGGATCTAGTCATGTTGTTGTATGTACCTGTGGTTCATTTTTACTGCCAACTAGTCTTCTGTTATATGAACATATTTTCATTTCTTTTGTATGTATATCCAGAAGTGGAAATTCTGAGTCAGAGGATAAGTGTAACTTTATAGGAAACTGCTGCAGAGTTCTCCAAATCCATTTTACCTTCTAATCAACAAAGTATGAGAATTCCAGTTTCTCTACATCCTCCACAATATTTAGTATTGTTTTTAACCATTCTAATGTGTATTCAGTAATATCTCATTGTAGGTTTAATTTGCATTTTTTTGATGACTAATGATGTTCAGTATTTTTTCGTGTGTATGCACCAGTGTGTTTCCTTTTTCTATGTTTCTGTGAAGGGTCTGTCATATAGTCTTTACTATTTTTTTTTAAATTGACTTGTGGGAGTTCCTTATATAGTATGGCTACATGCTCTTGTAAACACATACATTACAAATATTTTTCTTCCAGTCTTTGGCTTATCTATTCATATTCTTGCTGGTGTTTTTCATGAGAAATTTTTAATTTTAATGAAATCTATTATATATTTTTTCCTCTCGTGTTTTGTTTTTTGTGTGTTTTGACTAAGAAATCTTTGCCTACTCTAAAGTTATTAAGAAATCTTATCTTTTAGAAACTATGTTTCTAACTCTTATGTTTAGGTTTATGATGCATCCATCCTGGATTAATTTTTGTGTGTGGGGTGAGATATAAGTTGAAGTCCATTTTTTAAAAAAATACACATATATTACACATGTTTTGGCATCATTTCTTAAAAAGACTTTTCTTATTTCATTGACTTGGTGACTTTGTCAAAAATCACTTGACTATATATGTGTCCATTTCTGTACTCTGCATTGTCCCACTGTTCTATAGCTTTATTCTCACACTAATACCACACTCTTGATTACTGCAGCTCTATACTAAGTCTATGTATCAACTTGGGATAATGCATGTCTTAAAAATATTGAGTTTTCCATGAGTCAGTCCATGAATATTATATATCTCTCCATCAATTTAGGTTTATTTAATATCTCTCAGCATTATTTTATAGTTTTTAGTGTAGAGGTGTTAAACATCATTCAATGGATTTATTCTCTTATGTTAGATATAAGGTTTTCTTTATTTATAATGATATCATCTGTTAATAATGGCAGTTTGACTTCTTTCTTTTCAGTCTTTTGTCTTTGATTTCTTTTCTTGCTTTATTGCACCGATTAGGATTTCTGGTACAATGCTGAGTAGAAGTGATACTGAACATTTTGTTCCAATCTTAGAAGGAAAGTATTAAACATTTTACTATTAAGCATAATGTTACATGTAGGTTATTATTTTTTAATAGATATTCTGTATCAGAATGAGGAGGTTGTCATCTAGTTTGCTAAGAGTTTTTTTTTTTAATTGCTGTATAATTGACATAATGTTTTAGTTTCAGGTGTACGACATAATGATCCAACATTTTTGTACATTACAAAATTATTACTACCAGTCTAGATAATATTCATCACTATAGATAGTTACAAAACATTTTTTTTCTTATAATGAGAACCTCTTCTATCATGAATAGTTGTTGCATTTTCATTAAGTGCCTTTTCTGCATGTATTGAGTTGATCTGGTACCAACTCTAGCTTTAGTTAGTTTTAGGAGCAGCCCTTTCAACAGCAGAAACTGAGGGAGAGCAAAAATTTATAACCATCTTTTGTACAAATGGCAAAGAAAACCTATTCTTTGAAATTTTTTATTTCTTTAATAAAGTTATAACTGGTGAGACCACAAAAATATTCTTTACCCAAATTATCGTCCTCTAAAAAAATTTCAGAGTATGTCTCGTGTACCAGATATTGCAATGATTTAAGATCTTATCATTAATTATGTCTGGGAGAAGTAGAAGAAAAAGGTAGGAATATGGCATCATGAATAACAGGTACACGATTAACAGTTGACACAGAGACACTTTCTCTCATTTGGTTCTATCTTTCCTTTAATAAAAATGATCTTAGTACGTGGCAGTGTGAGGCAAACAGGAATAAGAGAAAATTAAAGCCCGGTGAGTTATAAAAGTGAAAGACAGCCTCACAGCTCTTTAAACAAGTTCTAGCCCTGAGGCTCAGATGAATCTCATCCAGAGAGATAGGAAAAACTTAGTTTTGATCATCCAACCTCTGTCCTATTATCTTGGGAAATCATGGAGAATGAGGTAGGTGCTGAGAGATTAGACAAATATTCTTATTCTTAATTTTTTAATGGAAAAATTGTGGATTCCAGAAAACATACCCTAGTGATCTTGATATCTCTTCTTGGCAAAATTCTAGATTTCTTTTTAAATTAAGCTGATGGAAACATTAGAAGAGAAATTATTGAGTCTTCTGGATCTGGTTCAAGAATCTACTCGAATGGCACCTTTCTCTCATGGCTTCTTGGATCCTGAAAGGCAGAATCAGTTCAGTTTGGTCTGTTGCTTCTACATTAATTAAACTGACTCTAGCTCTGACTATGAATTTTCTTATAATCTGCATTCTTAGCTGTTTGTCTCCTTTGCTGAACTATTTCTTTAAAAGCCAGATTTATTCTCTGTTGTATCCCTGAATTTAGCACAGTACCTAGAACTGTGATTAACTTTCTCTCCATCTCTTAGCTCAGCTGTTTTGAGTGCACTATATTTAGGCAGGCTGCTCCCTGGGGAGCAGGATGGTTTCTAGGACCCCAGGCTTATGTCATATTCTCTCTGGAACTTTAGTGGAAGATGCCTTTTTCTGGTCAATAAGAAAAAAAAAATTGAAACTATGTCTCATTGGAGTGACATGGGTCAGGTACCCATCCATCCTTGAGCTAAAATACAGTAGTCAGGAGCATGAATAACACTAATTGGCCAGGCCTGGGTCACCAATGGAGTTGGGGAGTGGGATCAACATCTGAACCATATAGAGGGAAGGTCGGTGAGTGGTAGTTCTCCAAAGGAAAACCACGGTGTAGTTATTAAAATAAAGGGAAGTACACGATGAGCAGGAAAAAAAAAATCCAAGTACCTCTGGGTTCTCGATCAGTTCATTCATTATCTCGCAGACAGGTATACTTTGATTTCAGTGGAGCCATTAGCACAGTCTCCTAGGAAGGTCTTTGGGCAAAATGGTTAGCTGTGAGCTTGTTGATAATATAGTTAGGTGGATTTATAGTTGGCTGAACAAACATATCCTAAAAGTGTTGATTCATAAATTGATGTTGATCTGAAAGGTGGTCCCCAGGGCCGTGCTGTCTGATTTTGTACATAATCCTTTCTGGCCTGGCATTTTTCATTAGCCCTTTGGCTGAAAACATCATAGGTGTGCTTATCAAACCTTAAAGTTGATGGCTTCTGGAGTTTTGGGTTTCATAGTCTGGTAAAGTTGCAGAAAAAATTTAGGAAACGATTGCAGGGTCTTAAACTTTTGATTTTTGCCAAGTAAAGATGTGACTATAGTAACTGTCATCTACTCATTTCGTTGATATTTTACTAAGATATTTTGATATTTTAATATCAAATAAAGGAGGAAGGACATGATCTCATCAAATGCAGCCCTTCCCAAGAGAGAATGATTCACTGCCTTAAACTGACATTAAAAGAAAATAATGTAATAGATATAGCACGAAAAATTGCAACATAAAAATTTCCTTTTCAAAATTACAATGAATCTAATTTCTGCAATTTTCTCTCTATAGGTTTGTCATTTTGTAGATTTATATTTGACAGTGCATCATAGCATAGAGCTTTAATATTAGCCTTGGACTTGATTGTTTTGTTTAGACTTTGTGGAAAGCTCAGTTTCTCATAGCTCTGCTGTCAAAAATAGAACAACGCTTTTAATGCTATTTCACACAATTCAAATATTTTGCATTATACAAAGAGAGGCTGGGAAGCAACTCCCCCACCCCCAAGCCATATACATACACATCTCTGGCCTGACACAATGGACCACTCTACTATCTTCTTTTCCCCAGAGGGCAGGGAAGAAGCTGTAGTGTCTAGCAGTGAGGTGTGCAGAAAGGATGATGAGGGTCGCAGGAGGGAGGGCGGGGTTGCTCTCACCCAGAAGGCTGCTTTCACCTGGGGTGCTCAGGCCAAGGCCCTGATCATCTTGAGTGAGGCAGACAGGAAAGCAGCTGAGAGGGATGTTGCAGATTGGAAAAGAATCAAACCCTTCTTCTCCCTCTCTCAACCGGCCCAGAACCTGTTTGAAGTCCCCTATGCAGGAGCTGCTGCTAGAGGTGATAAGGAGCTGGGAGACATAGCTCCTTCACTGGATGTCAGCATCAGGGTTCTTGGTGTCTCCCTAGGCTGCAACCAGGAACTGTTAGAGACAGAATGGAATTTCACAGGGAATGGTATAAAGTTCTTTTCAGTGTTTCAGAGCCTCAGCTACCTAAGAACAAGCCTATCTTGAAAGCAGTTCATGTGAAAAAGGCCTTGGGTGTTTAATTGACTCAAGTTCAGCATGAGCTGAAGAACCTAGGCCATTAGTCTCAGGCCACCTTAATAAAAATAGAAATGTCAGGTCCCAATCATGGGAGGTAACAGCTGTACTATGGCAGGGTTATTTTGGATCAGCTAATAGTTTGTGGTGGTGGTGGTGGTGGTGGTGGGTGGCGCTTCTTATGTTTTGTGCATTAGCACCATCCCTGATGCCAGTAGCACCCATCACCAAGACAACCAAAATAAAAATCTTCAGACATTGCTAAATATCCCTGAGGAAGGAGAACAATAATGCCCCCAGTTAAGAACCATTTGCAATAGGCTCTATTCGGCATATGCCACACATGGAGCTATATTCGGTTTTGGGTTCTCTGTGTCATTAGAACATGGGAGAATATTTAGACTGGAACGTTGAGACTGGACGAGAAAGGACTCCAGAGATGGTGGTGGTAGACCCGTGAGCTGGGAAGGGACAGCCCAGCTTTAAATCCTACCTCTTCTCTTTCTTCTTCTTTCTCTTTTTTTCTTCCGACATTTTTTTCCTCTGTAAGTCTTTCTAGTCACACCCTTTCCCTCCCCTTTTTTCCCCTCTGGCTTCATTTTCCTTTTCATCAACCTTTTTATACTATTTTTTTTTTATGGTGATAAAATGTATATAACATACAATTTGCTAAATGAACCATTTTAGGTGGCTAATTCAACAGCGTTAATTATATTCACATTGTTGTACAATCACCACCCCTATCTGGTTCCAAAATTGTCATCACCCCAAACAGAATCCACCCAGTTTTATCTCTCTGCCCCATCTCTGGGCACAGAGGGACCTCTCCTAGCTGCCTTGCTATAATCCTTGACTTTGGATAAATCCCACTATTCACGCTTCACGGGCATGACCAGACTGGGCTGCTTACAGCCCTTCAAATTCCTGTTAGCCAGTCTCAGCTGGGCTCTGATTGTTTTCCTTCAGTTTATGTGTATCCCAAATGCCTTCGTACCCTGTGTTCCTTCCCTGACAGCTGTTCCAAACCATTTCATTTAATTTTTCTTGTTTGGCCCCACCCGCTCATCTTCCTATTACACCGTCTGTAACCTTGCCTTTATATCGCTACAAACTGAGTTTACCTAATATGAATTTATTAAGCTTTTTTCCCTCCTGAATTTCACCTTATCGGTGACCCATCTCCTCCGTTAGGCGTAGTCTCCGAAGGCTATGTGATCTTTTGTATTTCTAAAGCTAATTGTTCCACCTGAGCCTGTTGTCCTCGCTCTCGCCTCCAGAACCTGGTAGAGAGCCGTGCCCTCACTTTCATGAAATTTTGGTATGCTGCTTCTGCTTCCTCTTAGGCTATACTAGTTCAGGCTGTAACAAAATACCACAGCTTGACCAATAGAAATTTGTTTCTTACCACTGTTCTGGAAACTGGGAAGTCCAAGATCAGGTGCCAGCATGGTTAGGTTCTGTGCCTGATAGACCCCAGAGTTTCTAGTCATAAGCTATCCAGTAGGTGCTTGGTCCAGGTGAAGATAGAGCTGTCCTTTCTGCTTTGGCCTGGGACCCAGGCCCTTGGAGGACCAGCATTTCTACATTTAAGTAGAAGGACTCTTATTCCAATTAATCCACATTTTGTTTCATGCCCCCTAATTTCCCTTGCTTTGCCCAGCATCCACAAAAATCTCTCAAGATAATAAATACTCCATTTCCTGTGAAATCTTATTTGTCTAGACATCAAAGCTCAAACTCTGCCCAAGGGCTTGGGGAAGAGGGAGCAGAGATCATTCTCTACCTTCAGGTTGCCATCTCAACAGCAACAAAAACACCGTTCTATTTTCCTGTCCACTTGCCAGATGGAAGTCCCAGAACACACAGTGGCTACATGGTGTGGGGTGGGGAGGGAGCTGGTGTGTACTCGCAGCACGTGCATCTCTACTCAGCCCACCACCATGGCCTCTTCCACAAATGAGAGAAGAGACTGAGCACTCAAACTAAGAAATGCCAACATTTTCTGTACCCTCAGTGAGAGGTTTCAGCTGGAGTGCTTGTACTGGTTTCATTCTCTGCTACTCAGGTTGCGTCTAGGATGCTGCTGATCAGAGGGGTTTAGAGTTGTGATTGGGGAGCCCCAGAAACATTTGGGTGCACACTGTGTTGGCACAAGTGCAGATTCATCTTCTGTCTCAGACCATGAATCCCTGGACTTTACCTGGGAAAAAGTGGATCTGAGGAGTGTTGTACTTTTTTGGCCCTCAAAGGTCTAGGTGAGGAGAAGGCAGCTGGAGTGTAGAAGGAAATGCCCACCAATGGAAGAGGAGGGGGTGACAGTTAGGGCTCATGGTGATCTAAGTCAGCCCCCAGATCTATCGGGCAAAACCTTGAGATTTACTATATGAGGTCCTCTGACTTAAAAAACAAGATTGCTCAGGATTTCAAGCCCTATTAGTATTGGTGTACATGTGGCTGGCTTGGGAATCTTATCGTCTTCATTTGTTTTGACCAATAAACCCAAAGTCTGGTGTCTAATCCCATTTGACAGTGTCTGTTAAAGATTTCAATGTTGCTGCAAAGTACCCTGGCTTCATTTGGTCTCTTCGAAGTCCCAGGCCTGAAGGAAGAAAGGCTCAGTCCAGCACCTCCACACAGGCAGTTCCTCAGAGTGCCAAACACTGCTGTTGTGTATTGTCCTGTGGGAATAAAAATTAGCTATTTTTCAAGAGTGTTCAAGCTGCTGCCTTATTTATCTGCCAAGATTCAGACTCATCTCACTGTTCAAACTGCAAGCATGTCTGGCATACAAGTGCATGTGTGGGTGTGGAGGGGTGGTTGAAGAAGAATTTTATTTTTCTTCTGTACCTAACTACCTTTGGGTTGCCTCATGTAATGAAGTATCTGTCTGTCAGTGGTGAGGTGCAGTTTAATGCAATGTGACATTAGATAAAACAATGTGACTAAAATAACCCCCTCAGAACCTGCAGACTCAATACAGTAGCCATTCATCTGGCCTTCGGACTGGTTCTAGTGGATAGAAGGGGTCACAGTTCAAGACTGCCTGGTGTCTTGGAGTACCTGGTATACCTGGGTGAAGTTAAAAAAAACAGTCCTGCAATTTCCCAAAATAGTTTTCACGGTGCATCTGCGCAGTAAACACAAGAAAACAACAATGCTTATGCTTAAGCTTTTGTGTCCTGTTTTTCCTGTCGGTACCAGGGTTCATTTGTTTGAGGAGTGCTAGAAATGTTTTGTAGTCTCAGCTTAATCTTCAATTTGTTTGTTAAGCTCCGCAGACAAACCCACAACTTTGGAAGTTTGGCAAATTGCTTATCGGGGAGATAGAAGTCTGAGTCCTCCATGTACGAGGCAAGCAATGACTTTAAGATGTCCTTTTGCTTTTACATATTTTGAAACAAACTCCTAGGGGAAAAAAATTGTATTTGGAAGGAAACTCAGAAGCCAGCTGGTTTTGTATGTGTGATAGAACAAGATGCTTATAGATTCGCTTTAAAAAATGAAACCTTGAAACTTGGAGTCTGACGTCCCTGGGACCACATGATAAATGCTGATGGTTTCGCAAAGCCGCACATTACTTTCCTTTCTTTTCACATTTATTTCTTTGAAGAGCATGCTACAGCCTCAACTTTGGAGGGACCTGGCAGCCTTTGCCGGGGAGAGGAAACTTCTCGAAAGAGAACCTTGTGGGTGCCTTAAATATCTTGCCAGGTGGGTACAATCGCGTGAATGATTTTTAAGATGTAAAGTCACATACTTTGTGCACTAGTTTGTGCTTCTGACTGTGTCTCTTGGAGTCAGTTGTTTGACAGGTTGTAAAACAGTTTCATAGTGAGCAGAGTGCCTTTTGGTCTTGATTTGTTTCCAAGTTGTTTGAAAGTGTCCTCTTTAAAAGACAAAGTAAACACTGTTTCAGGTGCTGTGCTGAAGGCCGGAATTGTGGGGTGGTGGGAGATGGGTGAATGCATGTGGTCCTCCTTTGAGATAAAAAAGTCCATCCCAGAAACAAAGGCTGTTGGAATACGAATGCTCTTTGTACACTGAGCACGTCTCCTGTTACGGATGAACCCTCTCCAATGGCTGCTATCAAACTTGTCATATTTTATTCATGAATTGTGGTGTGCCTGGATGAAATAAGAAAAGCAAAGCCCCAAATCATAATTATGGCATAGAAAAGATAAAATTGTTATTATTGTGACTTTTTGAAGAATTTTTAAATGTCACCAATGATTCCTTTGAAAAAGTTGCATGAAACAACTGGGCGTGTGGCACATATTTATGCTGGTCGGGGCTCCTGGGCTCAGTTACACGTGGACCCACACGGACAGACTCTGTGCATATGGTGAATGAGCTCATAATTAAGGAGAGGCTACAGCAGTAGTTCCATAGAAACGCTGACAGGCGTCTTTGCATCTATCAGGCTCACATTATTACTCTGTGGTTGATTAAAATATCGCATTCTCGTTTTTTTTATTTTTATCTTTTTTTATGGAATGTGGAGTTTGAATTGTTTATTATGCCTTGCATAGGGAGATTTTGGGGAATAGCGGGAGGAAAAGCCCACTTAAAATGTACCTACACCTTATCGATATTGTGGGACAAAGAGTTTAGGAAAGCTGTTGGTTTACATCGTGAATTTGAAAAGTAAGCCGAAGCATTTTAAAAAAATGATACATCAACTTCACTGAAAAAAAAAAGGCTGACTGTTCTTCCATAGGCTTCCTCTGCTGACACAGGGCTTGTTTGCTCCTCATTTATTAACTAATTTATCTAGAGACACCTATCAACCCTTAACACTCATGACCTCTCTCTCTCTCTCTCTGGTCCAAATTATTTGTTTCAGTGTACAATATTTATTCACTTGGGATTTATTTTCATCATACTGGGTTCTATCTACCTGTTTATGTGGTTGGATTGTAAGCCTTTCCAATATAGCCCCTGCATGTACCCACCTCTCATGGCGTCATCCGACCCTGGCATTAGGACAAGGAAGAAAGTGACGGTGACATACCTGTTCACAACTGCTCATTAGATGACTGCATGTATTTGTGTTGTAGATTCTGTGATACAGGTAGCATCTTTATATTTGTCATCATTCGATGGAGGAGAAACGAGTTTCAGAGGGATTAAATGCTCTGTCACTCAGATACTGTCAGGACCGATGGTGGGTGCCAGACCTTCTGATCCCAAATTCCACTTCAACACAGGGCAGGGTTTCTCAGCATTTTTCATATCATGACACACAAGGAAGATGGCTGTATTTCTACATTACATTGTTTTTGTTAAAAGTTCTCTTTCTGGTCATACCAAGGGCCGAGAGGATCCAAACCTCAGTGATAGCTGTTGTTACCAGGGCCCCAGCATCTGCTGAGAAGCACCTGGGGGAGCTGGGAAGGACCTGAGAGGGCAGGGAATAGAGGGGGATTGTGTGGGGCCTGGGTGTGTAGAGGGTGCTCGGTAGCAGTACAAACTAAAGGTGTGTTGGGGCGGGGCCACGATCCAGACGCAAAGAGGGTGAGCCAAGTAATGGCCGAGTGGTGTGAACCAGCCAGGGAATGGCACTAGCTAGTGACATCGTGCAGCGTGCCCCGTTTTCTCAATGCTGGAATTCATTGCGTTGCTGCCTGCGGGGATGTGGGTTCTGTGTTACAGGCCATCTCATTTTTTACTGGAGATCTGGATTTTTATAGGAAGTCTCCTAATTTTTATACTGTATTCCATTGACTCTAACACACACAGTTATTCACATTTTCATAATTATATAATAAATGCTCTTGCAATCAGTAGTGTCCTAAAGTTATGACACCTTTTTGTTTTCTTTTTTAGGGTGTGTAATCTGATCATTTGTGGCACTTTGGATTTGATGAAATGTGGTGTGTTGGTCAGGAGGGTATGTGTAACCCTGGGGGCTAAACCAATATGATGCGGTACCTGGTCTCAGAATGGTCAGTCGGCCACTTTTGACCTGGAGCCAGGACACCAAGCAGGACCCAATTCTCAGCTGTGGCTGCTTGTCACATCATTTGGGATACTTAAATAAATCCCGAGTCTGGCTTCACCTGTACTGTTTTTTTCCTCGAGTCTCTAGGGGTGAAGAACCTTAAAGAAGAAGGCCCCCACCCGCCAGACATTTACGAGCTGCAGGCTTCATTGGGAAGGAGAGGCATGGGGTGATTAGTGTTAGGGACTTTCCCTGGTAATTGGCTTTTAGCTACATGGTTCGTGCATAAGCTAGCCACAACATTCTTTTTTGAAATTTCATTTAAACGGAAGATCTCACCATAATAGGAACCAGTGGTGTGTGCCTCAGTGTGTGTGGTAAGGACAGGGCAAGGTCGGAAGAGCGGCTCCCAGGACTCCTGCTTCCATTCGCTCGTTTTTTTAATCTGTGACTTTGGAATCCCTGCTCTCTCAGTCTGAGTGGCTGGGGGAAAATCATTTTTTCTTTCTTTTCTTTTCTTCCTTTTTTTCTTTCTTTCTTTATTTCTTTCTTTCTTTCTTTCTTTCTTTCTCTCTCTCTCTCTCTCTCTCTCTCTCTCTCTCTCTCTCTCTTTCTTTTCTCTCTCTCTCTTTCTTTTTCTTTCTTTCTTTCTGTTCTGATCTTTAAAGATGCTCCTAAAGCTGACTTATGTAGTGATCAATCAGCCAAGTATTAAATCAGAGTCTGCTCTGCTGATGTGTGCCAGCCGCTTTGCTGGGTCCTAATTGTGTAAGAATCTGACTACATCCTGCCCTTGAGGGGCCCTGGGGCTAGGTGCAAGGAGGAGAGAACCAGCAGTATATCATATAATAGTCATTCGTTCATTCAACAACTATTTCTTGTACAGTCTTGTGACAGGCATTGTTCTGGGTGTTGGAGATATAGCAGAGAAAAGACAAAATCTCTGTCTTCATGAAACCTATGTTCCAGAAGAGGTGGGCAATCACAGTAAATAAATAATAATAGTAGTAATAAATTAGAAACTTTAGATAGTAATATATACTGTGAAGGAAATAAAATGGCAATATGATAGAGAGGGATAGGATAATTGGGGAAGGCTTCCCTGCAAAAGTGATATTTGAGCAGATGCCTGAATTCAGAAGGAGTCAGCCATGCAAATAATCATATTATTAATAATGACTTACATTATTAATGATGAACACTTTTCATGTGATAGGCACTGTTCTAAATTCTTTATATTCATTGACTCATTTAATCCTTATAATAATTCATACTAATCTTACAAGGGAAACGGGTATTATGAGCACGATTTTACAGGAAGGAAAACAGAGGTACCGGGAGGTAAAATCAGTTGGCCAATGTTTTAGGTCCAGTAAGTGGCAAAGCTGAGAGTTGAATCCAGGTGGTTTTGCTCCAGATCTAACATTCCTGTAATAACTGGTACAGAGGCCCTAAGGACTGAGTACATTTAAGAGTCTCAAGGATGGCCAGTGTTGTTGGAGGTATCAGAGGAGGCCAGAGAACATGGCCAGGGCCAAAGAAAAAGCTTAATCTTTATTTCAGCTCCAGCTGCAACACCAAGTCATGCAGGGTCTTTCAGGCTGAGGTAAGGAGGTAGAGTTTTATTTAAATTGTGTATTATGTACAATTATGCAGTGCGGTTGGTTGAATAATAACCCCCTCCCCCTAAAGATAGCCCTGTCTTAATCTCCAGAACCTGTGACTATATCGGTTTACATGATAAAAGCGACTTTGTGGGTATGATTAAATTAAGGTGGGGAGATGAGCTTGGATTATCCAGGTGGGCCCAATGTAATTGCAAATGTGGTTGTAAAGCGGAACCAGGAAGCTCAGTGAAGGTGAAAGCAGAGGGAGGTTATAAGATGTTGCGCTGCTGGCTTTGGAGCTGTAGGAAGAGGATGTGAACCAAGGAACGTTGGAAAAGGCAAGGAACTGCTTCTCTTCTAGAGCCTCCACAGGGTATGTGGTCCTGTGCATGCCTTGGTTACAGTCTAGTGAAACCCTTTTCTGACTTCTGACCTCCAGAACTGTAAATTAGTTTGTGTCGTTTTAAGGCACTAAATTTGTAGTAATTTGTTGTAGCAGCATCAGGGAACTAATATAGGCGGGTATTTGAAGGTTTAAAATTAGGGGCTGAGGTGATTGATATGTACTTTAAGTCTGAAAAAGGTCTCCTTGATTCTCATACATGGAGAGTGGTGGGAGAAGAGAGAGTCAGTTGAGAGGAGGAAAGACAAGTAGAAGTAAGTTTATGGCAGCTGCTGCATTATTGTAGTCCAGAGGACTGGGGGTCAGGGTGGTGATGGAGGTGGAGCTCTGGGCTTGCTGTTAAATGGATGTGCTCAGAGGCACCCTGACAATGAGCAAGCAGAAGAATGCAGGAAGGAGCCTCAAGATGGTCCCAAAGGTAAGAGGAAAACTGGAAGAAAGGGGTGCTAAAAAGGCAGTATCTTAAAACGGAGAGAGGGCAACTGTTTGGGAGGTTGCCAGAGGTCAGTTAGGCTAAGGCTAGAGAACTGGCCATTGGATTGGACAAGATGCAGAATGCAGGATGTGTTAAAATAAGTGGTACTAAATACTGGCTGGATACCTCTCTCCAGAATGAGTCTGTCTTATTCATCATGGTACGGTGCCTGCCACAGAGAACGTGCTTCACAGATATGTATTTGAATGGGTGAATGATTCATTTTGAAGTGGAGAGGGAAAACCACCCTTACCCCTGGCTCTAGAAGCTTCACGGAATTAGAGGAATTGGGCTGGGCCATGAGAGACAGGCAGGATTTGGATAGGTGTGGAGAAGGTGGCTGGACCTCCAGGTGGGAGAAGAGTTAAAATTACATGCCCACGGAGCTCCTCACCTGTGCCTGGCTCTCAGCTCGCCTATGGCCTGAGGGCTTAGCACAGGCTGAGCTAATAATCATTCCTGGTGGAGGCAGTTCAGGGATCCCCAAAGAATATTTATCTGCTGGATAAGTCAGATCATCCCAAGTAGAAAAGACTCCTTGAGAACCTACAAGACACCTTTTGAGATGAATTATTATCAAGACACTATCTAATATACTATTTAATTTACTGAAAATTGACTCAGTGTTACCCTAGGACATACAAGAGCCAAGTTATTTGCATCAGCGATCAAAGGTCAATTTTCCCCTAAATTGACATTTTCTTTTTTTTTTTTTTTTTTTAAAAGCTTCAGTCAGTGGAGATTGAAACTTTTACCCTTGGTTGTAGATGTTTGACAGTGGTAGCGAGCAATTGGTAGAGAGGGATCCAGTAGCCAGATAGCAATTGGCTTTGAGTTTAGGAGCAAGCAGGATTTCCAATGATTCATTTTAAGGGTGATGTTAATGCTTAATGGGATCAGGATAAAATCTCTAAAGAGAAGTTCAGTTTTTCAAAGAAGCATATCAAGTTTGCAAGAAACCACGTTAATAGCCCTCCCCGCCGCCCCTTTGGATAGGTTGTATCCATTTCTTGGAGTTTCTGTGGAAAGCCTAGAATTTTGGGAGTCCAGAAGGCTTTACTCTCCCTCAGTACAGAATTGAAAGGTCAATACTTTCAGTTTCCCCAGAAGCCTGAAAACACAGACACACTGTGGCCAGCACAGATGCATAGCCAGGGAGGCCTCCCCAGCAGCAACTCTGGAACTAATTAGCTAACGAGGCGTGTAATTAGATTAATGCACGTGATCAAATAACCCATGTGCTTTTTTAGGACAGTAAAAATAGAGGAGCTGAAAAAGCATTTCATTCAGGAGTTCCGAATTATAATTTCTGTTAGAAATATCCAGGATACTTGTTACAAGAGAGAGAACATCCTCCAGTGGCCCCGGCCAGCAAGTATGGGCCCTGACAGGTGATTAGTATCAGGCTGGGAATGAGACGGTGGTGAATGGTGAGGGTACCTTATTTAACACTTAGTTTCTCCTGGTTTACCCGGGACTAATGCTGCTTGATGAATTCTTTCTGTTGTGGAACATTGTGAAGATTATTTTCCTCCTTGCCATAATGTAGTGAGAGGTTCCCACATTACTCTCCTGGCATACATAGTGACCAGACTTTCCTAACCTAATAGGCTAGTTATTTCTGGAAGGATCCCCTCTAGCTGTCCTTCCTTTAGCTGGAAAGAAATTGCCCATTCGAAGCTTGCCAAGCCCCCTCTGTCCCCCCAGGCATGGACTTCTGCAAAGCGGGGCCCCCAGCCCCTCCTAGTATTGAGTCATGCCCCTCACCTCTGACCACTGGGACCCCAATACAGCAGATTTTACTTCCCACCCTCCCCTCATTCCCTACTTTGCATTCATTCCTTCACTTCTGTCCAAGGTAATGCTGCCCTCTTGGTCCCCAAGTGCCAAATTTGTGCAGTTTCTGGGGTAAAATATTGCTGAGGCCGTGAAAGTTATTTCTCATTGAGCCTCTGACAGTTGGCTAATTAATATGATTTTGGTCATTGCAGCCTGTGTTGAAGTCGAACCAATTTCCCAGGGGTGGAAAGTCAGAGACATTAATCCACTAAACCAACTAAATTACTTGTGTGTGAGAAAGAAGACAATTTCATCAGGAGTATTTTCCTGTGGTTTGACATCTAGCTTTGCAGGTTGTGGACTTCTAAGAGCATTTTCTTGTCTGATGACAGGGGAGCTTGGATTCTCGATAGAAAAGTTATGTGATTAAGATACCCCAAATTAAACACACACTTAGAGCTGTTTGCATAGCACCGTGAGAGGATGCCAACTCTATTTGGAAGCTGGGAATATAAATAGCCAGCGCTGTTTTCTATCAGGGTGAATACCAGCTTATCCTGAAGAGTGTCACCTTCTGCTTTTCTGTGCCACAACTGTCTTTTGCCCATGAACCATGGGAGCTTACCTTTGAAACATTAGCTGTTCACCCTAGTAATTGCTCCATCCTCTAATTTAATGAAAACCTATTAAACCGAAACAATAATTAAAATGAGACATCATCTCTGTAGGAGATTTGCATATTAAAACCGCTGTGCATTTCAATGCAGGAAGATTTTTATTCTTTAAAAATTGTTTGAAGCAACATGTAAAAATGATTTATAATGAATAATCATAAATTAGAGAGCTTGGCAGTTAACATGATGCCCTACTGTTTACTACTGAATCCGAGTAGATGTGACAAGGTCGAGGCCAATACAACATTTAAAATGTCTCTTTCATGCCTGCGAATTAGGACTGCACAAGAGGAAACTAATTAGGTCAGCCCACCCCTCCAAACTTTTTAAGACTAGAGATTGTACTTCAATATATGGAGGAGTTTAGGGTCCCAGAGGAGGGATACCCCTTAGGTAGGAGGGACCTGGCATTGGAGTGGACATGTTTAATGATTATTTTGTCTGGGGATTAGGGAAGCCATGCAGAAATATATAAAAAGAGCTGCAAAATTTGAGTCTGAAGACATATCTCTTCTACTTGCCAGTGGTGGGATTGTGGGCAAGTCACTTATCTTCTATAAGCCAGAGATTCCTTAGCTTTAAAACAAGGCTATTAATACCTAACCAATCGGTTAGTATGAATGTGAAATGTCATGTGGGTGAACACATTGACAGATGTTAAAGCTAAGACTTTTAATGTGCAGATTCCTGAGCCTTTGCAGAGCTTCTCAGAAATGTCCTAAGAGAGGTTGGGGGAGTGGGAAAACTTTTTGAATACAAGCTAAGTACCTGGCTTGTTCCACATATTTTTCTATTACTCCTTTACTGAACCCTACAAGATGGGTGATATTACTACCGTGTTACAGATGAGGCAACTCATGGATGAAGGAAGGAAGCTAAATTACCCAAAGTCTGTTTTCATGGTGGAGCCAGTATTCATTCAAACGCTGGCTGGGCTGAGATGGATGGATGGGGCTGAGAGGCAGTTGGTTGGAGCTAGACAGATCTGAGTTTGAATTCCAGCTGTAACATTTAGCAGGGAGCTTCTTAACTTTTTGTACCTCATCCATAAAATGGTGATAGCAATTTTATATGTCACTAGGCTGCTGGCTGCTGTGAGGACTAAATTAGGTAGTTATATTTAAAGCCCTCAGCTTGACATCTAGCACACAGCAAAACTTCGAAGATATTTGGTTGTTGGCTGGCTGGCTAGATTGAAGTGGCTGGGAGTCCCAAGGCCTCTACTTAATTTTAAGTTTTAAGAGGAGAGTTTGAACTAGTCACTAGCTCTGCTGCCAACTATGGCTGGCAACCCCTGCTCACCCATCCATTGCCCTTCTCCTGGGTCACAGCCATAAGCAGGTGTGGCATGGTGGTCACTGTGATTTGACATCTAGCTTTGCAGGTTGTGGGCCCTCCAGGACCCAGGGCCTGCTCTAGCTTTGTTCTAAATACGCTAACAATTGTCATGTGCTTCCTATGTGTCATGCACTGTTTTAAGAGATTAACATATGCTTGTTGATTTAATCTTCATACTGTCCCTGTGAGGTGGATGCAATTTTATTTCTATTTTATAGATGAAGAAGCTGTAGCACAGAGAAATTCATTTGTCCAAGGTCACACATCTGATAAGCAGTGAATCTGGAATGTGAACCAAACCACTACCTTACACTGCTGCTTAGTGGGAAGATCACCTTTCAAAGGAGGTGCTCTCTCATCCTGTTCTGGGTTATTCCAGCCCTGCGGGGCCTCTTGAGCATACCCACTTATGTCTGGGAACCGAAAAACAGAGTACTTCCCATTCTGTTTGTGTATTTAGTATTAGACTCTTAGCCTCATTGTGGACAGAAGTTTCTTAGTCCATTTATGTTTATAGTGCCTGGTACAGAGGAGAGCTCAATAGAGATTTTAAAGGTAAATTATGAAAGCAAATGAATGAATGGTTGAATGGGTAGTTCTCAGAGGGCAGGGACAAAGACTGCCCTCATGTCTTTCATAAGAACCCGGAGAGCATCTTTTGGTGGGAACAATGTTTTTGCTTGTACTCTGCACACTTTTCTGCATGCAACTTCATACACTCTGTGGTGGGGACACCCTTGGGATTCTCAGGCTCATGATGGTATAGATTAAAATGCTACCTGAGGAAGCTTGACTGTCCTTTATTGCTAAAACACACCTCAACCCCCTTAACCTGAGCTTCCATAAGCAGGAGGTCCATGTTGAAATGCCCCAGCAGGCCACTCTGGGAGCTGACTGGTCCCCTGCACTAAGGAAAGGCATGCTATTCCACAGGAACCCAGGCCTGGTTGAGGCTGGCGGAAGGTAGAGTCTGATATCCTCAGTGATTTAGAGACATAAATACTTCATTAAAAGCAATGCGATTGTTGCTTATTTTCTTCCTTAGCAGGATGCCCTTCTTGTCCCCATTCTCATAGTATGTTCTTATATTTTAGCATACAATTTGTTTTTTCCCTACAATGATTCTCAGAGAAGATTTGGAAAATTCACACATGTGGAAAGAAAAATTTCATGCTTTAGTTCACAATTGCTGACATGTTAGTTGAAGGCCATTCTTATCTCTCTGCTATGCATCACTAAATTTTTATACAGAGATATAATGTATATACAGTCATATGCCAGTTTGACATTATTGCCTAGGCATTTTCTGTTACTCTAATACTTTGATATCATATCTTACATAATTTCCATTGGGTGTATATAGTCTAATTTACTCAAGCATTCCCTACTCTTGGTTACCTTTTTTCGCTATCCAATATGGTATTTTTTGTTTTGATTGAGATATAATTGACATATAACATATTAGTCTCAAGTATACAATAGAATTCAATATTTGTATATATTGCAAAATGATTACTAAGCAGCTATGAACATTCTTTTTTCTTGAGATGAGAAATTTTAAGATCTATTTGCTTAGCAACTTTGAGATATACAATATTGTTAACTCTAGTCACCATGCTTACATCCCCAAAACTTATAACTGGAAGTTTGTACCATATGCAATTCAGTCTTAATCACATTAAATCTTTTCACTAGTCTTTTTCTTTTTGTTCTCTCGTCCTGTGATTCAGATAGAGCTGGTATCTATGTTTTCTCTCTCTATTCGGAGGCAGCCAGCTGAGGTGGGGGTGAAAGGCTGAGGATTAAGGGGGTGACTTGATCACTGGTGGGTTGCAGAGAGTGGGGAGGCAGCCCAAAGAAGCAGTGGTCACAGCTTGCTCATTTCTTGGTGATAAAAGGATGTGTTCATTATCCTTACTGACATTTTCACTGTTGATAAGAAGAGCTGATGCCTCATCATGCCTATCTAATAAGTAAAATTATGGGAGCACGGGAATCTTTTGATTGAATCACATAGTAATTACAAAAAAAAATTGATTAACATTATGTGTCACAGGATTTTTAGGTTTAGTCTCCTAATGGAGCAATTGGGGATGCTTAGCTCGGTTTATTATTCCTTAGGCAGCTCATTAGTTTAATGCACTTTTTCTGAGCAAGTTGGGGTTATAGTTGAGTGGTAAATCTTCGTTGTGCTGTGTTCTAGATTTTAGAGTCAAAATATATTTATTAATGTGATAGACATCTGTTGAAGCTCTACCACGTGCCAGGCAATGTGCAGAGCATGGTACATGTTGGTAAATTATTCCTCGTGGAATTTCCAGTCTAATGGGCATGACAGCCATTAATAAAATGATTATGGAGAACCGTGATTCTAAAAATACAGTGAAGATAAATACAGGGAACCTGAGCTGGCCTGGGTCAGTCAGGGAAAGCTGGGCTGAAGGAGTCACAGTTAAGCTGGCAGTCAAAGAAGAGGGGAAGGAGAGAGAGATCCTGCAGAGGGGAATGTGCGAAGGTGAGGAGGACCATGAGGGGGATGCACGAAGGTGGGGAGTAAAGGAAAAGGAGTCTTGTGTGGCTGGAGTGCGGGAATGAGGGGGACGGGAGAACAGAAAGAGGATGCAAAAGTGAGCGCGCATGGGGGGCGGTGCCAGATTAATGCGATGGAGCGAAATGCAAGAGTCAGTTTTCTCTCCATTCCCTCACTTGTGTGAGACTGGGTGAACCATATATAACTTCTCCGTGCCTCAGTTTCTTCACCTATGAAATGGGGAAGATGTTGATATTTAACTCATAGTGGTTGTACAAATAGATTGTTCATAATTATTTCCCGAGTCGGTATAATGCGTAAGGCACTGGATGTATGTAGGGGTATGATTTGCATTGAGCACCGAGATCATACCTGTTGGCGAATAGTAGATGTAGCACAGTGAAGAGTGTAGTGTGTGGAACCAGCCTGCGACGTTGGCATCTCAGCACCATGGCTTCCCAGCCCAGTGTCTTTTAGAAAATCACTGAAATTCTGTAAGCCTTAGTTTTCTTGTCTGTAAATAGGAAAAATAATGTTATTGTATGTGAGTTGATACACACAAAGTGGTTAGTGCCGCACTCGGTACCATAATAAGCCACACGCGTTTTGCTTTTTATCATTCTGGCTTCTAAAGCTAATGGACGTTTAATGGGATATTTTTATGAACTTGTTAGTGGAAACATTCCTGCATAGTAAGTAGGTGTCTCCTGGTGTCACCACTACTTTCTACTTGTAATTTCTCCTTCTTTGAAAGCTGCTTGGATCAATAACAACTGACGTTCTCAAAAAAAGGCTGCAGGACCTAACAGTGGGACACATGTCACCCTCCCGCCACACAGCGGAAATTGCCCCATGCATGGAGGGTTGGCAGTTTTGAATTGGCAAATTTCCTCTGTACTCAGAAATGAAAAGCTAACTGCCATTTAAAATTAACAAGTGTTGCTTTACCTTTTGGGGGGCCAATCTTACCACAGACTTATTTGGGACTCGGGCTAGAAGGCTGTGCCATGTCTATATATCAGGATTCTGATGTGTGCTGAGGTTCTTGGTGTAAATGTGCTGTAATTACTAAGATGTCGCCTGGATTCTCCATCAGGGCTGAGGCGCGCTGCGCTGGTGTGTTCGTTTTGTCATGTTTCTGGCTGCTGCTGTTTTTGCTTCCTCAATTCACCAATCTGTGGAGAGTTCCCTTCAATATTAGATTGAGTAGATGCTTTTCTGCTGGACTTTTAGTGAGAGAGATGCTTGCAGAGGAAGAAAAATGCCAGGATAATGGGAAACATGTGGGTGTTCACATCTGCCCAAGGACCTTTCAGTGAATGCCCTCCCCCTCTCTCCTACTTGGTAAATGCCCATTCATCTTTTTCACCTTAGGGTCAAAGACCTCCTTCTTCCTTTGTCCATTGCCCTATACTACCTGTTGTCTCCAGGTAACTGTCTTGCTTATGGAACTGTCCTCAAAGGCAGAAACTATATTTTTACTTTCATTTCCCTGGTGCCCAGCACAGTGCCTGGCACAAAGGAAACACAGGTATATGTGTGTTAGCAAAGAAAATCATTACCTTTCTCACCCTAGAAGTCAAGGGAAAGGGAAATGAAGTTGCTTCTGTGTTAGGTAGAGTAGAGTGTGTGAATACCATCATTTAATTTCTCTCCTTCTCTACTCTCCAGTTTCCTTTCACCCAGCACTTTTTTTTACTGATGCTTAATAATCACCATTAGCATTTTTAGTGTTTCTTTAAAAATGACTAGGTAGAATGGTTCATCCTAGGGAAGAGAAAGCACTTAACTCTTGTTGCTGAGTTAGCACTTCTTAACTAGATCATGCAAAAGCTCTGAGTATTTGGAGTGTCCTTATTTTTTCCTCTTTTTAAAAAAATGTTCACTGTAAGTGGTTATTGTGTGGGAAATTGCTGTGATGTGATGGTATCCTACAAGTATATTCCCAGAGGTCACAAAACAAAAAGCCTCACAAACAGACCAAGTTCAGATGCTTGAATCATGTGACTTATTAACTCAATTTAAAATATACAGGAAGAAGCAAGAGAAGGAGGTAGAGTAGGGTAACACACTTAGAATAGGATACAAGTTGGAGGTTGGAAGACCTCACTGGACTTCTGGTTTATGCAGTGTCTGTATAGTCAGTCTTTATCTCTACCCTATCAGCTTTGTCGCTGTTGCTGTGGTTACATGGATTGGAGCTGAGGTTATACAAAAAGGGGCTCAGTAGATGGGAGGTGCCTGGAGCCAGTGTGCTTCCTCTCTTGGAGAGACTCGGGCAAAAACACCTGGTCACTACCGTAGTTCACCAGTAATTTAGGGATCGGTGGTGGGTTTTATTTAGCATTTTTCAGACAGTGTATGCGTGGGGCCATTGTGGGAATGGAATGGGTGTCAAAGATGGGTGTCGGATTTAGGGGTGACAGCTGTCATTCTGAAAGTGGCATGATTTGTAAATTATGACTTGGTCCTCCCACTCCTTTCTATTTATAAGTAACACTCTCATTCAGTCCTTTTTATGTGTGTTCAGCACACTTATGTTTCATTTATTCGGTCTACGTTTAACATATTTCACAGGTTTCTAGCTTGCTATCTATATTTAACACATCCTATGAGCTTTATCCCACTTGTTTTTCTTCTCTCTGGCAAATGTACATGATAGTGGTTGATTATGGAAGCATAATCACCATAGCCTCTCCATTGGTTTTCATTGGCTGGTTGCTCTTTTAACTAGGAAAAAGCCGGCTGCTCCAAAGTAGGTGACATATCACTATTTTTAGTAATTGACAACTTTACATTTTTGTTTTGGAAAATCAGAGGAAGAAATGATAAAATCTGGGTGTTTTATAAATGAAAAAATAATCTCAGTACTCCATTTTGCTATATGGCCAGGATTAGGGTAAAATGATTAACAAACAGAATGGTGAGACTAGGAAGGAACTTGGAGATCATGGATTCTAAGTCACTTGATTTTTTGCATGTGGTCTGTGAGGCTCAGAGACATGGTGTCTTATGCCAGCGTGCACAGCTACATATCTGCTAAACTCAGTGGTCTTTCGTCCCTTGGAACCTGGTTCAGTTTTCTTGCCTCTGTACTATAAGAGGAAGTGGGATTACTTCTTCGTGCGCTTTTAGTGGCTGAATTATGGTAAATTTACTTGAGCTTTTCTGAAAATGAGAATGTAAAGTTTCAATATATCAAAATAGACTTTCTTTTCTTTTTTTTTTTCCTTACATTTCACTCCGGTGAATGCTAATGGGGCCTTTCCTTCAATGTGCCAATCATTTATAAAGAAATGAGAAAAGCTGGCAAAAGAAATGTTCACTTTTCTAGGAGGGTTGGGGGAACAGAAGTGTGGTCTGATTGGATTAAAGCATTAGGTGGGGTGTCCTAGAAAGAGGAGGGGCTGAAGTGGCTTTGAACACCCTTTTCTTTAATTTGGTAGCTGCTGGCACTTGAGAAGTAACCAGGTATCTCCTAGTTTTCCAAATGGTATTCCTATTTTCTGACTAATATTTGTGATTACTTGAAGTAACAATGTAAATGACAAAAAAATGGAAAAAAATAAATTCAATAAGTATTGGATGCCCGTTTTTTGCTGAGCACTAAGAACTGTGGAAACAACAGTGAATAAGTGTGCCTGCCCTCGTGGAACTTATAGTCTAGGGTGGACAGAAAGGAAATATGGTAAGAGATATGAAACAAGATTATGATGAGCAATAGAAGGAAACAATACGCTGATCACAATACGTATATTATAATAAGTGATGTGGAGAAAAGAACCAGAGCTGTGGTTTAGATACTTGCGAAGAGCCTGCTTTGGAGAGAGTGACCAGGAAGGTTGCATTTGCAATGAGAGCTGAAG
Source organism: Rousettus aegyptiacus (assembly GCF_014176215.1). Classification (NCBI taxonomy): domain Eukaryota; kingdom Metazoa; phylum Chordata; class Mammalia; order Chiroptera; family Pteropodidae; genus Rousettus; species Rousettus aegyptiacus. The sequence continues at coordinate 91,035,088 of NW_023416308.1, forward strand.
GAAAAGGAGGAGCAAGGCGTGTGAACGGTGGGAGAAGACAACTGTGGGTAGAGGAAAGGATACTAAGACTGAGGCAGGAGCGGGCTTGGAGTGCTCCTTTAGCAACCAAGAGTATGAAGTCAGGCGGGAGAGGTAGCCAAGAGTCAATTTATGTGCAATTTTGCAGGCCATTCTGAAGAGCCTGGATTTTATCCTGAGAGCAGTGGGAAACCATTGGAGGGTTTTAAGCGGAAGACTAAAATGTTTTTGACTTTTGCTTTAAAAAGAATATTTCGGCTGCTGTGTGGAGAATGGAGAAGAGAAGGCCTTATGGAAGCAGGGAGATCAGCTAGATTGCCAATGTAGGGTTTCCTATGGAGAGATGATGGCAGCTTGGACAAGAGTTTTTCGAGCTGGGAAGAAGTAGACAGACTCCAGATATGGGAGCCCTCATGATTTGCTCTTGGATTGGATATGGAGCATGGAGAGAAGGGAAGAATCAAGGACATGTTTTATCTATCTATCTATCTATCTATCTATCTATCTATCTATCTATCTATCTATGGCTTGATAATTGGGTGGGTCCATTTATTAAGACTGGGAACTCTAGGAGAAAATAGAGTTGGGAGAGAACTAGAGCTCTATTGTGGCCACGTACAATTTGAAATATGGAGATCCTAAGAAGGGTAATGAATATATAGAGTGTGGCTTAAGGGAGAGATTGGGGTTGTGGATATAAATCTGAGCATCACTGGCCATGGGGCTGGATGATAGCACCCAGGCAGAAAAGAGAGAGAGGTAACTGATAGGATACTCATAGCTCTCTTCCTCAGCGGGCATTGGTGATTGATCATGACCCTCTTTTCATTGGGCCCAAGCTTCAGAATCCTCTGCTGAGCTCCCTAGGCAGCCAGTACCCATCAGTAGACTACTAACTGGTATCTAAAGAACAAAATAGCAAAAAGAACAAAAGAGTAAACATATAAGTTAACCTTGAGAACTAAATATTTTTTTTCTGGCACTAAATTCTCGGAGTTTATTATGAGGATGTTTGTCTAGCAGTAATGATAGAGAATAATAATAAAAATGATAAAAAATAATGTTCATAAACATTCACTAATCTCTAGTTTATAGTGATTGCTCATACGTTTAATAGGTTTTGAATATCATCCTGGAAAGTCTTGGGGATTTTGTAGAAGGTGTAGAATCATTCTCTAAATGGCTACCTCTTATCTCAGCCCTTGACCAAAGCTGACAGCCTGTCACCTAGCAGTAACATAGTGAATGACTTTCTTTGGGCAGAAAAGCAGACATCGTGCAGGTAGGTTTATGCCGGTAGAATGCTTTGCCTGAGTTGAGTGTCCCCATGGTAGAAGACCATTCTTGAGTCATTGCCATTTATAGCGTGGACTTTTGCAAGCAGAAGACTGTGGTGTTCTTCTGTGCTGCAAACTTGAAATGGCAACTCATGGAATGATAGAAAGTTAAGCTTGGGAGGCTTGACCAATCACCAAGTCCACACCCTCATTTTGCCAATGAAAAGCCTGAGGCGAGGTTAAGAATTCAAGGATTTCTTTTCATTAAAAGTCTCTCTTTTGGATGAGGTTCTTTTAATGTCTACACACAAGTTTATGATGTTGCTTGGACAAGGTGGCCTTTGAAGTTCTACATTTTTCAAAGGCTCCTTCTGCAGCCCTGGAGAAATATCTAAGTATTTATACAGTCAGAGGATGTAGTCTGGGAAGGAGAGAAGGCCACCAAACACACTGTTGGTGTTCACTTATCATCCTTTGAATAGTTTTCTATAACTGTGCTCTCTTGGTGCCTACTTTCTGCTGCCAGGAAGTGCCCAGTTTATCATGACAAGGGTGAGTTTGAGTGTGAAATGATGGATATCTCTCATTACGCAGATGTTGCAGAAAGATTCCTGTTCAGGAGCAGGATTAGCTGGACTCACAAACCTCTAGGCCTGCCGAACTGGCCTTACCTTTAATAAATATTTCACGAGGAAAGTCATCCACTGCATGTTTACAGAGAAATTCCAGGCAGGCTTATGGATCACAAACATGCCTTGTATTTATTCTTTATGCAAAAGCAGAGTTGTCTGGCATTATCAGTGCTAGTAAATCTCTGTAGGGTACAGAGCAAGGACACGTTTCCCTAGAGGTATTGTGAAGAGAAGGACACAGAGTCCATGGAAAAAGTGACATTGGAGCTAGCGAGCGGAGTAACATTTGGATCCTGCTAGACTCAGGGTTCTCTGAATTTAGGACTCTATTTATTTGACTACCTCTCACCTTATTTACAGCAACTTAATCTCTTTGCAGCTGGCCAAATTGCTTAGTGTCCTGTCAGGAAATCACCGGCCAATTGTGAACTTGTCAAAGTGACAAGTGGGCATGGTGGCAGAGATGGCATTTCTGGGTTTTGCGTTGAATGAATGCAGCTGTATGGAGTGGTGGATGGCATCTGAAAATGAAAACTATTGACAAGAGGGGAAAATGAAAAATGCAGCCTGGATCCTTTGGACATGCATTTTTAACTGTGCATCTTGTTTCTTCTTTCCTTCTCCTTTCCCTTCCCTGTTTCTTCGGCTCTTCCTTCTTGAATCCTAGACACAGAGAGAGAGATCCATGCAGCCCCTCATGTGAGTGAGAAATTAATTCAGCTTTTTCGGAATAAGAGTGAATTCACCTTTTTGGCTACTGTGCAGCAAAAGCCATCAACTTCAGGGGTGATACTGTCCATTCGAGAACTGGAACACAGGTAAGAAAGCTCTACTTTTGAAAATCTACTTAGAACTAATGGACTATACAAAAATGCCTTGGAATTTGTGGGTTGTGGCTGCAAGAGAACATCCAGCTAGCCGACTCCTTGTTTATATTGAGCACATCAATAAATTTACTTTGTATAAAGAATTTACTTTGGGCAAAGTGCTTTCTTGTCTGCTCTCCAAAGACCACTCACAAGTGTCTTTCTCACCTATTTTCTATCTGCTGGTAGACTTTGCTGATATAAAACCACATCCTATCTATCATATTTAGGTCATCAAGCAAGTGAATTACATTAAACAATAATCTTCAATAAGCATTTATTGTATGTTTACTTTATGCAGAACTGTGCTTGACATTGAGCATATAAAGTGAATAATGCGGAATTTTCATTCCAAAGATCACGTAAACTAGGCCAGATGGACGAATAAATATAAAGTATTATATATGAAATGCTAATAATTTGTGTGTAGGGAATAAATGTAATAGTGGTTAATCCCACTAAGGCTTGTGGTAAGCCAGGAAAGATTTCAGAAAGGATGATGATCATATAAGGAAAAAAGTGAATAGATGTTTGACAATCTGGATGGGAAGGAGTAAGGGATTGCAAGAACAGCTTTCCAGAAAGAGGTTGCCATGATTTGGGGAAGAATTGGGTAGGTGAGTAAAAACAATAGTAACTAACATTTTGAGCCCTGATAACTGCCAGGCATTGTTCTAAACACTTTACTCTAAACTCATTGAACACTTCAATATTTTAACTCATTAATAAGAGAGACAGTAGGTTTTTTGGGGTATGTGAGTTAATTCAAGGGTTTTTGAATTTTTTTTGTGCTTTGGGCTTGTTGAAATATAGAGAAATACCTCCTTTATAAATGTTTCTGATAGAATTAGCCTGAAAATACTGTGGGGTGATAAGTTGATTTTGGAGAGGCTGGAAAAGCTTTTATTATTGAAAATGTTCATATTTTATTTCTTTTATGCCATTATTATATTAATTTTAACTTTTTTTTTGTATGTACTTAATTTTGATAAAAGTATTTCGTTAGACTTGCATTTTGGGGGGCAAAAAGTTGGACATCATATGATTTTTCTTAAAACTTTCATATATGTGGTTACATCTTTTAAAATTTGTAATGTGAAATATATGTATTTCCTTCTTGTGTAGGCTCATCATGGGATTAAGTAATCTATTGGTGTTTTTTTTTTTTTAATGAAACAGTACTTAGTTTTATTAATCAAATTCATTAATTTCTGCTTATTACCTCCTTTTCTATCACCTTCTTGGTATTTTTACTATGCTATTGAATATTTGTTTTCGATATTTTCTGTTCACTGAAGGCTTTATATTTTCTTATGAGTATTGCTTTGAATATAGCCCATTGATATTTGTATATGCTATTTTCATTTTCTGTATTTTTCTATAATTTTAAATTTTAGCTTGATTTTTTTGATCCAAGTTAAAGGAGTGTTTAAAATTTTCGAAGTGATTAAATTTAAAAAATAGTCAAGGGATGACTTGTTTTATTTGTGGACATAAAAATGTGCTGTGAGAATTATAGATTTTTGAGTTTGCTGATTTTTTTTTAGCTGAAATTGAGTCTTTGCTGAAGTGGCGGTCATGTACATACTCAGTATTTTAATTTTGGGGGTCACATTTTAAAAGAATGAGTAGTTTTTGCATGTGTATAGATATTTACAGATATAACTTTATATGTAGTACTTTTCAGTTATTTAGCGTGTATGTGTTTTCTTTTTACTTGAATTATAACATTCTGACGTAGGTTAATAGCTTCTACTGTAATGAGAATTTTTTCATATTCTCCTTGGATAAGTTTAAGAGCCAGGCCTGGCTCTCTCATGTATTACCTATACCACATTTAATTGACTGGTACTAGAGAACTTGGTCTAGCAGTACGTGAATGATGAGAGAACATGGATATTGGCATAATTAGGTAGTCTCTGTCTTGCTTGTTTGGGATATTTCCTATTTAGTCTGTGCTCAAATACATGAGAGTAGAATAGGTAAGAGTTTTTATCACGTAGATTCTCCTCCCCTTCCCAAGTTGGGCCCATAGTATGTACTCAATAAATGTTGAATGTGTAGGTGTATCAGTTTCCCTATCTTTGGTTAGGGCTGCTCAGAAATTTTATAGTTAGTTTCAAAGGTTCACATAGAATATAATGTTCCATGCACATATATTGCCTTGGATATATTACGTATAGAGGCTGCAAAGGGCAGTGAAAAGGGCAAAGGTGTTGGTATCTAGAGACTGAAATGAATAATACCTTGAGATTCTTGTGGAGATTAGAAGTATTTGTAAAACATGCATGATTCTTGGCACATAATAGAAACCTAATGAAAAAAAGCCATTTTAGTTTAATCAGATAAAATGAAAAAGCTGAGGTGGTGGTGGTGGTGGTGGTAAAGTTTGATGCTGAGTGGCCAGGTAAGCAACAGCCACTTTTCTCTAGTTCATTGGTCAAAGAGAAATTATGTATATCACCAAAACTTTGTGGTAGTATTCAATTTCCAATCAAAAGTCACCTTTGCTGATGAACACAATGAGTGAACAGCATTCTGGATCTGAACACTCTCCCTAGCCATCACAGGCACCACAGGAAGTAATCATCCAACTGCCTTTTCCGAAGCTGTCAGCCAGAAAAGCAGCAGTTACTGTTTTGGAAATCGCTGTTTACAATTTCTGCTAGGCTTCTGGCTATTCTTAGGCAAGGCCATTATTGAAATAATGGCAGAAGAGTTCATTCAGTGATTGATTGAGTTCCCTTCTGGCCAAAGGCAGGTGTTTCACGCACCTGGTGGGGATCCGGCAACCAGAGATGGGTCATTTGGAAGGCTCTGGTTCCTTAAACCGAAAGAGAACTTCTTGGCACATTAATATCTGGAAACTCCCTAGGTGACTGAGGCAACCGAGTTCCCATGAATATCTTGAGTAGATAAAATAAAATGGAAAACCTAAGTATAAAGATAATCAAAAAACACACTTAAGGATAGCAATGGAAATAGACTCTTATGTACTGGAATAGGCACTCTGTTATTAATTCTAATCTCTATTTCTAATTTGGTGGATTTTTTTTTTATAGTAGCAGTAGAGCACATTTTGGAAGAACATGAAAGATGAATCTGTCTTGCAAACTATCTTAATGACATTGCAGATTTAATGTTTATTTTTTATAATTCAAGTGTGTTAATTTATAGGGCTTTGTTAAAACAGAAAGCTTAATTAATGTAGATTAAATCTAACTGAGCATTCTGCCAGTATACACAGCTTTATAAGATATAATGGTAAATCTTCTGTTTTTCAATTTTATTCCTAAATTATAGATAAAATTAAATCTAAGCATAGTTAGGGAGCCGAAAGCCAGGGGTCTAAGAAAAAGTTTCCTATGAGAAGATGAGGAGCACATTTTCAGTTTCCAAGGAAAGCATCACCTTTTTAAAAACAAATTTTGTATTTCAGAAGATACTCTTTAGTTTTCTGAGTTCTTGTGGAAGAAAGAACCTTCTACTTTGATGCCAGATAGACCTGTGTTCAATTCCTGGCTTTCTCAATCACCACAGTATAAACTTTTGCAATTGCTTCTAATTTACCTCTCTTCGATGTCCTCCCAGGTAAAATGAAGGTATTGATTTTAGTGTCATCGAGGAACTAGGAGGAGTCAACAGGAGCTCTGAGGGGAATGGATTCTCATACATTCAACAAACATCACTTCCCTTCTTCGCCTCATGGCTTCTTTCAGTATTTCTTAATTCCTTCCCAAATTCTTCAGAAGTGAAAAAGGTTGACATTGAGAACTCCTTACCTTTTGAAATGGTAATTAGGTTTCCATATTAAGAGTTTGTTATAGATAACTCAAGGTAATGGGTTGTCCTAGTTGAATGCATTCTGTAACTTCTAAGCAGTAGGGTTACCTTCCTAATTATGAATTAAACTGATATTTAAATAATTTCGTACTTTCAGATAATTTATTGAAGAATATCAAAATTGAGAGGAGGAAGTGACTGGGGGGAAATTCCAGAAGGATGTTATATGGTTTGGTGAAGACAGACCAAGAAATAACTTTTCCCCTGGATGAATAACAGTACATTTCCAGAAACAGAACTTTTTACATATACTTAAAAGTATAATTATTTTCTCAAGGAGATATAAGGCTATACTATTTAAAAAATAGATGTTACCAATTGTTAAATTGTTGACATTTGGGAAGGAAGGGACCAAAGTTGAAATTGGAATCTTGCCTTAATGCAGATCTAACCATGCTGCTTTCAAAGTATACACACAGATCCCCGCATCTAAACAAATGGAGAGACTTTAGGTTCAGAACTATGCTCCAATTAGACTGTATAACTTCTCTTATCAACATTTGGGAATTTTTTACCTGAAAACCTACTCAAGACCATATGTGGTGCTAGATGCTCAGCTATAATTGTAAAGCATTAAGTGCTGGAGAAACTCCAGAATGAGTGGTTAGTGCCCTGGTAGGAAGAATACAGGGAGCACAGAGCAAGGCGCATTGCCTTGGCCTAAAGAAATTGAAAAGACCTTCCCTGAGAATTCTACTTACTGGGCAAAATAGAATAAGTAGAAATCAGCCAGAAGAAGATGAATGGAAGAAAGTTTTGGATGTGGAATGGGTGAAGGGGCGAGAGATGAGAGATACGGTGCATTAAAAGAAGCGAAGAAAAACCCAGGATTATTGGAGAATAGGTAGAGCCTAGATAGGAAGTAAGGGCCAAGGTGTGAGAAGAAGTAAAGCTGGAGGATCAGGCAAGAGGCCAGATTATGAGTGGCTTTATAAGCAATGCACAGGGGCTTCGACTTTATTCCAAGGGCAATTGGGATAAAGGGATTTAATCCCATGGAAGGGATTTAAGCACAGGTGTGGCATGATTAGATCTGTGTGTTTAGAAAGCTCACACTGGCTGCTTAGTGGAGAATGGCATGGCAGGGGCACAAGTGGAGACAGTCAGCTAGGAGGTTGCTGCCACTGTCTAGAATGTCGACTCTAGCTAAGAGGATGAATCCTGGACTAGATCAGATAATGGTGGTACAGATGGAGAGAAGTCGCTTAAGAGATAATTAGGAGGTGGGATGAACTGGTTGAAGTTCTGTGTGGCATGTTGAAGGGAGAAGTGGGAGGAGTCAAGGGTGATGGCCAGGGTTCTGGCTCGGGCTGTGGGAAGCACTGTCCCCTGAGAAGGCAGCATGGGGTAGTGCATGTCACATAGCATAGTTCCTTGAATTTAGCTAACCAAAACATACAAAATATAATAGAAGGGAAAATATTCTCTGGTAAATGGAATCACTTACTTCTGGATGGAGACTTCTTGAAGCTGAAAATCTGCATCAAGAGATGCTTTCAAATGCTAGGAGACAAGACACCTGGAATTTGGATTTTTAACATTTTTATCTTTATGCCTAGCAGAGTATAGACCCAGCTTCCGGGGAGAGTTTAAAGGCTGCAGTGTGCATTAGAAAGTAGTAATTTTCAGACAAAAAGGAAAATGGAAGGATCTCATGTCAAGGAAATGAGATTTTTTCAGAAGCACACTGATTAAATAAAATTTAAATCTGTGTCAGAAGAAGTGAAGCTGTTCAGATGACTTTTGACCTTAATTGAAGACAAGTATCCTAGCAATAGAGTATAATTTTTGGGAAATTGCTCATGCTTTATATATGCATATTACATTTTGGATTGCCTAGTGTTTGAGAAATGGAAAAACAGCAAATGTAGCCATTAACCTTTACTTTTTTAGTAAAAAAAAAGTCACAATTTCATTAATATTTATGTATATTATCATTTAAGTTCAATGGAATTCTAGAGAATTTTAAAAAACTTGACTTTCTTTGGAATAAGTAGTTGTGAAACGCTTGCCTGCTGGGTAATATGTATTCACTCATTTGGTTTAATGGAGAGAAATGTGAACAGATGAGCCTTGTCATATAACCCCCTGACTTGCTGGGTTCTGTGTGGAAAGCACCCCAGACTGCTCATCTATTGAGGGTGGCGCAGTGGTTGGGATGCTGGAATGGGAGTCAGAAGACATGGACTTAGGTCTCTGCTCTGTCAGTGAATATCCAGGAGACCTCCCTCTGTACTTTAGTTTATCTGTCAGATTGGAGTTCATTAGTCATCAGATACAAATCTGTCAGACACTAATCTGAGGGTAGAAGCATTCGTGGATTCTGCAGCGACATGCAAGGGACCTGTTCTCAGGGAGCTAGCATTCTAGTGGGGGCAAGTCAGATGATAAATATGGACAAAATTAAGCCAAATAATAAATGTCATGGAGGAAAATTAAGCAGAGAGATGAATGACAGGTCAGTGGAGAGGCCAGAGAAGGTTCTTTGAGGATGGGGCACCTGAACTGATTCTAAGAAAGAGCCAGCCATGAGAAAATCAGGAAAAAATGAGTGTCCCAAGCAGAGGAGACAGTTATGTGCCACGGTCCCGCTGTGGACCCAGCCTGGTCAGTGCTCAGGATAGACTGCAGGCTGGTGTAAATGGAGCTTTGCAAATTGAAGGTGAGGAGAGGGAGTGGTTTTAGGTGAGATGCTAACAGTAATAGCTGCCTTGACAAGTTCACAGTGTGAGCGAGTGCTTTATAAATGGCAAAGTGTGATATTTACACAGGGCACATCATTTCAGGTTCAGAATCACCATTGAGCTCCAGCTATGTGCAAAAAAAGTTTACCCAGCCATCAGAACTGTTCCTTTGAAATCAAAATAATTTGTAATTTGTGAAACTACACCAGTTAGATAATTTTTTTTTAAGAGCAAATGAACAGATTACCAGCTTTAAAAAAAATTGTTCAGATTCCCCTCCCCGCTTTTAATTTATTGAGTTGGTTGCCAATAATCATAGCCTGGTAGGAGTGAATTGGCTCACCATCTGAAGCATTATCAGTTCATCAGAAGATAGCCTGAATGAGGTTCTTCTGTGCAGTAATAGCCTTTCTTGAGAGGTGGAAGGTCTCATCCACAAGAGAGACGTGACACAGAGGTGGAGAACTATGTGATGTGTGGGAGCGAGGTGCTATGAAGAGATGCTGTGGCTAGGGTGCAGCCTGCGGGGCAGGAACTGCAGGGAGCCGCAGCGTTGACATCGGTAGGCTCCCGATGAAGGGCGCCTTGCAGGATTTGTTGGTGAGCAGGGACACTACATTACAGGATAGAGGTTCAAATTCCAAGCCTATAAGATGGCTTGCAGAAGTCGTAATGGCCGCCACAGTTATTTTTCAACTAAAATAAAGAAAATTCAGTTAGTTGCCAACATTTAAAAGTCGAGTAATTTGACCTAAAAATCCATCTTTCCAGCTCCTCATGAGACGTAGCATATGCATTCTTTAGATTGCTACAGTCCCTAGCTCTCATGATTGTCTCCCTGTCACTGTGAGACCATGTGTTGGTTGCTGTTTTTGCTTTTGCTCTTAATTGATGTAGGGTTAGGAGAAAACTGAAATTCTTTACATGTGTTTTTATTAGAAGAAAATTAAAGAAACAAAGGGCTGCTTGTTTTCAAGAAAACTGTTTCAAACTCTAGACATGTGAGATGCCTGGCTGGCCACTGGAGTTTGTGACTCTCCTCTGTTGGGGTTAGGGTTTTGGTGGAGAGGACATGCTGAGATGGCTGCTTTAGAAAGCATTCTTTAGGTGGCTGTGTGGAGGATGCATTTACTAGTTGGCATTTCTGTTGCTAATTAAAGGAGTCATGGTTTGGTATAGATTTTTCAAATTGAGAAAGGATGAAAGCAATGCACAGACTAAGAGATGGAGCTAGTGAAAGCCTCCAGGGATTCCACACCCTCACGCCTTCCAAGGAGGACTTATTTCTGAAGCTGCATTAGATTGTTTCCCACAGATCACCCCAAGCACACTTCATTTTCCTATGGCCACGGTGGGTACATTTTCTAAAGTCAGAGTTTGGAAACGTATGGTTTGATAAGGGAATATTAGGCTGAATTTAGGCTTAATTCTTAATTTGGAAGATAGTTCCTGAAATTGTGGAATCCTTAGGATGTGTTAGTGACTAACTGGGAATAGGACAGTCATCCTAGAATAGCTGTCTTTGCAAATTTGGGTTTTATAGTCATCACTGGTTAAGCAGAATTGGCTGTGTAGAAACTGTATTGGCTCTGTAGATATGCATGATGGATTTAAAGGGGACAGGAAAATAACCATTGTTGGCCTGTTTGTGTCCTTTGATTTTGCCTTGATTATGGGTATTCAGCTCTCAGGTTTGGGAATGGGGATAAATGATCTCTTTCTGGGTATTGTATATTCAGTGTCTTGAGTTGATCTTGTTTTAAACCAACAAGAGGTGAGAATGCTCTGTAGCTGTTTCCAGCGTTCAAAACATGATTATGTACTTTAAAAAAGAACAAACGAATTCATTTGGTACTTTTTGATTTCAGCATTGTTCACAGAAGAATATTGGAGCTGTTGGTCTGGCTACCCTTATATGGTAACAGCTTTCAGGCCGAATTTGCACTTCTCTTGACACACAGTAAAAGGGGAGGCAAAATTGATTGATTCCTAGAATGTGCCAGATATTGACCTTCATTATCTCATTTTATCCCCTTCACAACCAAGATAACATAGGTGTTATTTTTCCATCTTTGAGATCAGGAAACTGCTGTTCAGAGAGGTTGAGTAATTTATCCAAGGTTATATAGATAAAAAATGGCAGAACCAGAGTATGAAGCCAACTCTGAAGAATTTGAAATAAGACCCAGAAGGGTGATTAAGGATTTTGATCCAGATCCTTATTTTTAAATATAATATTTTATTTCTTATCTCTGGTAAGCTTCGTGTGAGTAATTGTAGTTTTGCTGAGTTGGATATGTAGAGATTGTTGTAATTCCAGCCTGACTCAGGACACACATCGCTGACAGGCATGGGAGTTCTCCCAGTAGGTTCCAAGGATTACTGGGCCTGCAAGATAGTCTTGTAGAATAAGAGTTATGAAATTAAATATACTCAAGAAAGATGACCCTCTCTCTTGGAGAATTCCAGTAAATATTAGCATATTAAAGGTGCTCTAAAATCATGTAATAAGACACTAGGCACTATATAAAGCACTGCAATAGCACCGTTGCATTGAATCCTCACAAAATGACGAAGTAGGTTCTGTTGTCGCCCTCACCTCGTGGGTGAGAAAACAAACATGGAGTGTTGGTTGCTTTGTCAGGGGTCACCCAGCCAGGAAAGTGATGGAGCTGGGAGTGAAACCCAGATGTCTGGCTCCTCCTGCACATTTTCTTAACCTATATATTAGATTGTTTCCTTGCTTACCGTGGCATTTTTTTTTTTTTTAAATCATGTAGTGGTTTGGGGAGTATTATTTGGTTGAACCAGCATTCTCACAAACACTTGGAAATGCATGTGCAGCATTGATACGAGACCCCCCCCCCCCCCCGGCTGTCAGTCTAGAAAGAAGTAGTTTGGTGGCCGTGGAGAGTCTTGGAACCCTAAATGTGATGGAATAGGTAAGGGTGTCAGGGAACTGACGTTGACAGTGAGAGGCCATGCGAGCCTTGATGAGGTGGAGCCCAGTTCAAGTGTTTCATTGCTTTCCTGTGGTCGGCAATGCCTGTTGAAAAAGGCTGTTGTCTAAATGCTTTGAAGTTGACCATTGCCCAGCCAGGCTTTGGTGGTGCAATGAGGGTAATGCCTGGGGCTTTCTCCACCTGTTAAGGTTCAGAGGCAGGAAGAGGGGACACCTGCAATGTCTGCTTATAAATTGTCAGAGGAGACTTTTCAGACTGAACGAAAAGTTTCAGATGAAAATAAGATAAATCACTCCTGAGTTGTCAACTCAATGAAAAATACAATTCATGGGGTTTATTAATATCACATTTCCTTCCTTTAAGCCATTGTGGATCCCATAAATAGGTTGCTTGGCTGGTCAAATTCAGACACTTTGAGGAAAGCAATGAGAATTTATAAGAATCTTTTCCTACTTTTTGCGAAGGCTCTGACATATAAGTACAGCAACTGCAGGGGTTCAAAATAACTTAATTTTTTTTTTCAGTCTTTTGGAGTACCTGGGAGGACTCCAAGAGTTATTCACTGTGGCCATATGGTACCTCAGGGATAAAGAGATAATCCACCTGTTCCTTTGAACTCTTTCCAGGAAAACCGTTTAGGAAGATCTGTAGTCGGTATTATTGAGGGTAAAATGAGGTTCTCAATCCAGACTGTAGTAGAAATGGAACTTGAACCCTGTGACAGTACTAAATACCATTTTGATGGCTCAGGAATACTGTCTACAGAAATCTTGAAGAACCTATTTCAGTAATGACACTTGGTGCTCTGTTGTTTTTGGAAGATCATAATCATTACTTATTACCACGCTTAGAGAACAGTGATGTTTCTGAATAAAGCCTGATGTAAGGTAGCCGTAGGTTTATAGAGATTTCAGGATGCAAATCCTTTCCTGAGAAAGACAGCTAGTGCTGTTTGCCCATGTATGCATGGTCAGTTCATTGTCTTCTATCTGTTGTGTTCTCTTCTTCCCTGAAGAGTTATTTGTTATAAACCAGGTGTTGTATTAGCTGATGGTGAGACTGAGATGTGCCTTTGGGTAGACAGATCCACCAACGATCTCAACACACTGGATAGGAGTTATAGAAGGGGTGAGTCATATCATGTTGCTCCGTTGCTCAGCAGCCTTAAATTACTTCCCCACAGATTTAGTATAAAAATCCAAAAGCTTTCCCGTGGCTACCAGTGTCTCCGTGATCTGGCTCCTGCTTGCCTCTCTGATCTCACATCCTGCCCCTCCTATATTATCACTCAGCTCAGCCATGATGGCCTCCCTGCTGTTTCGTAAACATGGCCATCTCCTTCTTGCCTCTGTCCCAAGGCTTTTGCACTCATTTCCCTTGTTTAAGAAAACCCTTTCCCTGCAGGATTAACTCCTCATTTTATTAAGATGTCCTTTCATGTGTTTACATTTCATTAGAGAAGCCTTCTCTGACAGCCCTGTCTAAAATAGGCTTCCCCTCACTCCTGCCATGCTGTCCCCATCACTCTGCTTCATGTTTGATAAACTTTACTGTCATCTTACACAATATGTTTGTTAGCCTCTCTCTTCCATTAGATAAGCAACTCAAATGCAGAAACTTCAGTTATTTTGTTTGCTGCTATATCCCAAGTACCTTAAATAGTGCCTGGCACCTTATAAATACCCAATTAATATTTATCAAATGAATAAAGGAGGAAAAATCCTGTCGAAGCAGAGGAGGAAGCCACTAACTCTTCTGGAGGAAGTCAAGGGAAGCTTTCTAAAGGAGGTAGCATTTAACCTGGGACTTAAAGCATAAATAAGTTTGGTGGGTGGAGAATATATGGGTTGGGGCTGCAGTGGGAGGAAGGACCAAGGGTATTTCTGGGCATGAAAACCAAAGCAAAGCATGGTGAATTACTCTTCTCCCTCCACTCTTTTCCCTCCTCTGGCTGCCTCTAGCATAAAGATTACTAGTCAGCATTATTTCTAGGAGAGTTTACCACTGAGCATCTTGTTCTCAGGCTCCCACACTAAAGTAAGATGTGTCAAGTGCCTGATTGAACTTAAGCATGATTACGATGAGGTTGGGAAGAGGTGAATGTATTCATTCTAATGCAGTGAGTATTATCAGCTTATAACCAGCTTCTCATATGAAGTGTACAGGGGTTTCACATGCTGGCAGAGGGATTGTAAAACATCTTGAATTGATTGTAGGGTAATAATGTCCATCTCCAAAAGGACTTGTTATGATTGTAAAATGTCCAACTGTTTTCATACATTTACAACTCAGGATGAAGTTAGATCTTCACTTGGGGCTTTCTCTCACTTTGATTCTCAGAATTTTAATTGAGCCTCTGTAGCTAGATCTTTAAAATGAGATAATGTTCAAACACTGTAATTAAATTTTTAAAAAGGGCAGCAATAACTTAGATACCAACAAGCTCAGCCTGGATTCTGTAGTGATTCATGTATTGCTAATCTGAATATCAGAGCTGCTGTCTTGTTCATTTGCATGCTACTGGGGAACACTTGCTTAGCAATGAGGATCCGCCATCAGAAAGCTCTTAAACACCCTCAGAGAGATGAGCCGAGGGCCTCTCTCTAAATCTCCCTGGGGTGGGCAGTAAGAATAGGTCCAGTTCTTTTCTGTTTTCCTCTTTAAAAAAAATCACTTTGTTGAGGTATGATTGACACAAAAAGCTGTACATATTTAACAAATACAACTTGATGAGTTCAGAGATGAGTATGCACCTGTGAAACTAACACCACAATGTATGCCATAAGCATATCTGTTATCTCCAAAAGTCTCCTCCTGCCCCATTGTTATTTATTTTATTTGCATGTGTGATAAGAACACTGAAGATCTACCCTCTTAGCAAATTTTAAGTATACAGTACAGCTTTGTTAACTGTAGCCTCTATGCTATACAGTTTTTTTCTTCTAGGAGGCTTTTGCCAAGGGTATCAAAGTGCTTAACCAGGGCTCTTTGTTTAGACAGGTTCGCAGTGAGCCCATGGGTGGCCCCAAGTCAGGACTGAGAGCCAAGTCAAGCCAGGAATGGATGGGAGCAGATCATCAGCTGGAAATTGAGGCTATACTGGAGGTCAGGAATCATATACAAGTTGGAATATTAGGCAAAGTAGTAGGTTGGCAGTGAAGCAGAAAGACTCCAGCGGACATGCAGAAGTTGAAGAGGTCAAGGTCAAAAGAATGGCTCAGTAAAATGGTGTAATCAGGACTCGGAGCACCTGGGTAATGGACACCAAACACTCACAGAAGAAAGCAAATTGACCAAATATAGTGGGTGTAAGCCGTTAG
Organism: Rousettus aegyptiacus; assembly: GCF_014176215.1. Taxonomy (NCBI): domain Eukaryota; kingdom Metazoa; phylum Chordata; class Mammalia; order Chiroptera; family Pteropodidae; genus Rousettus; species Rousettus aegyptiacus. The sequence continues at coordinate 91,050,691 of NW_023416308.1, forward strand.
CAGACAGGTAATTTCATCTATTCTTAGGCCATCGCAGGGTGTAATATAGCATAAACGCCCAATATATGTCGATTGAATTAATGAGATAAACTTATTTTTTTCTGAACCAGGAAGCCTTTTTCTAGGTCAAGAGTCATCTATAAGGCAGGTCTGCCCAGGGCCTGCGGATGTAGACAGTAAAACACCTCAGAGAGGTGTTAATAGAGTCATCTGTTTAAATGAGAATTGTGAAGCTAGATTTTCCCACAGATTTTGATGGTTAACCAGTGTCAAGAGTAGTAGTCATCTCCACAGTCTTTCATGTGCAAGCTGGAGCTGAGTGGTGAAGGATGGGTGTGAGTTGCTAGGTGTCCAGGAATGGAAAACATTCCAGGTAGAGGGAATAGCAGTTACAAATACAGGGCAGGCAGGTGACAGTTGGAGATGAAAGCTGGAAGGTTGGTGGTGTCATCAGGAATCTAATGTGCTTTTTCTTCAAGAGCTTGGACTTGTAATAATATATGCTGAATGAGTGAGCTTTTCATGTAGGCAATAGGAGTTAAGAGTTCAGTTAGCTGTGTGGAGGATGATCCCTTGCGGTACATTTAAGGTGCTTGACCTGGAAAGCTGGAGGGAACAGCCTCGCCCCAGGGACATAAGCCATAATAGAACTGTGAAGGCACATACTGCGCTAAGGGGAAAAAAACACGAGGTCTGAGGGGAAAGCAGCAGCGGGGAATGCGGAGTCTCAAGGAAGCACTGAGGCCTTTTCCACACATACACCCACCTCCCCATGAACTTCAGGCCACAGAAGACATGATTGAATATTTTAATTATGTGAGGAGCTTTAAAATACAGATTTCAGGAATTTTTATAAATCTCCTGGGTTTAAATCCCTGGGAATTTGCTTCAGAAATCTCAGTTTTAAATAAGTTTACAGGTGACTGTAATGCAAACATTCTGTGGAAAATTGTGTGGGAATCACTATAAGGAATTTTTAACTTTGCCTTATGCCTTTCTCAAAAGGCCTGAGAGAGGAAAGAGCAGTTTAGCCAGGGCTGGAAGGCAAGCCAAGGCTTTTGGAAATGCCGGGCATCTCCCAGAGCCTGCCATGTGGATTCTGTACTGATTAGGATACTGATTTGACTGCTGAAACAAAGACAGACATGGCAGTGGTTTAGACAAGGTGAAAGAAAGTTTCTCTCTCATGCAGCAGTTTGAATGCAGGTGGTCCAGAGTTTATGTGACAGCATCACAGGGTTGAGGAACCAGGCTGTTCCGTGTGGTGGCCCTGCAGTCTCTGCCTCATGGTTTATGATAGCTCATGAAGCCAGCATGAAGGAGAACAAAAGTGGAGAGCATGCTCTTCGCCTCCTAGAGTGACTTTCACTCACATTCTAGTGGCCAGAACTTGATCACATGGCCACGCCTAGTTGTAAGGATGGCGGGGGAATGTGGCCTTTATTCTGGGTGGCATATGTCCCACTCAGATTTCACTACTAAAGGAAGAAGGGCAGAGTGCCTTTTTGAGGACACCTGACATTCTGTCTCCAATAGCCTTTCAGATCTTTGCTGAGAGAGTCCTGGACTCCTCTCTGGGCACATGGGTGTGAATTCCTGGAGAAATTGATTTTTGTTTCACAATTCTGGGTAAGGAGCTGTATGGGAGAGTGATACCCATCCAGAAAAATCATCTTAAGGCTGGCTGTGGAAGCTGGCTTCTCTGGAAGCCATAAAATCCCCACCCTCCAAGCAAGAAGAAGCTTTGGCTGGAGCCCATTCAGGTATTTGATACAGTTTAAATTTTCTTGTACTTTGTGAACATGACTTTTGCATAGAAGAAAGGGACAGAATAGAGGTTTCTAGAAAGATTATTTGTGGTTGAATGGGGACATAGCCAACTAGCATTTGCCAAGGGTGCATGTTTGTGTTAAAGCTTCCCACATGGGGTAATACATTATCCATCTAGAAGATCCGAATTTCAGACCCAGATTTATTCCTTACTAGCAATTGGGTTAACTATTATTCTGAGACTTGTGCTGAAATTACAAAAAAAAGAAAAAGAAAAAAGAAAAAAAAAACAGCCTTGGTTTTGGGGTGAGAGGCTCAGAGAAGGAATTGTGTCTTGGATTATCTTAGTCTCAGTGTCCTCATCTGTAAGATGGGCATTCTAGTGGTACCTGTCAAGATATGAACATTAATGCTGAATTTCTAATTCCACGGCATCCCTTATATTGTCACTTGATCTGAGGAGCCTGGGTCACCAATGTCAAAATAAAATTGTTTTCACTCATGTGATGTTTAAAATTCACGTGAGATATCTGTAAAACTGTAGACATTGTCAGTGCTCATTATTATGTTATCGAATGAAATGGTAGAAATTTTTCTCTGTGGCTTAGAAGGATTCTTGGGGCTTGGGGGACTTTTCTCATTGACAGGTATAGTTAGGCACGTACCATGTTTATTTGTTGCTCACATACTAGACCAGTACAGGTTATTTCTAGGTACTTCTCTATCCCGAGCAGCTTTTCTTTTAGTGGAAAGTTAGAGACTCAAGCTTCATCCACGTTGTCATTCTGCTCTCTTCAACATGTGGTGCTCAAGGTTGTTCTGAGGGTCGTTTTCATTCCAGCAACCAGAAGGAGAAAGATGGCATGTGGGAGGTTTAGGGCTAATCCTGGAAGCATCATATGGTAAAAGTCCCTGTTTCACATCATAGATACGTTCAGTAACTTTAAGTGAAACGATGTGTAACAAAACCAATTTTAACATAGTCTAATCCATATAAATAAGAGTTAAGTTCCCATGGCATCTCGTCGATGTTATAATGAGGCGACATTGAACCCGGACTTACTGTTTATATCTCATTGGCTGGAATTCAAGCATATGGCCATACATAATAGTGAGAAGAACTAGGAAAGGGGTCTAGCTTTGTGCCAAGAAGAGAAGCAAATGGGTTTATGATAAGCAGTCTTATTCATGCTGACTTAGTGGGTATCATCTTTCTTTGAAAACACGGTCATCTTTGTGGAGAGAGTGGTGACATTGTGAAAGAGAAACTTTGCTTAAGTGACTTCCATCTGTTGTGACGTTACATTAAAAACATGTAAGGCCTTCATGCCATGTAGCGCCAACAGTCTCTATATGTCTTTGCTGGTGCCAGCAACTTCATGTCCTTCACAGCATCCCAGATATGTCACGGAGTAGGAAGAACATCAGTAATATTACATAAAGCTGGAGTCAAATCTTAGGCCCACCACTTACTGCCTGTGTAATATGGGTGAGATCACTTTATATCTTTGAACTTTAGCTTCTTCATTTGTAAACTAGATATAATTATATCTTCACTATGGGCTTATTCTGAGGGTTTGAGACAATGTCTGGCACTTACTAGGCACTAGATTATTGGTGGTGATGGTGGTGATTGTTATTATCATTATTAATATACAACTACTGTGCTTTTCTATTCCCAGCCCCAAGGTCATGGGTTAAATTTTTCTTAATACCTTGCTTCGTCTTGTACTATTCTTGGAATAGCTTTTAAAATCAGGTTTGAAATCTGGTCTCTACATCTAACTTAAAAAGACTTGAGACCAGAAAAGAACTACTACTAGTAGTAGTAGTAATAAAAATAATAAAAAGTTTGTCATTTTTGTGACTGACGAGCCATTGGCTTAGCTCTTTTCCCAGATTTAAAATAGAGGCCCGTGCCTACTGATTTCATGCTTGTGATGGTTGGAGAGGAGAGCTTTATGGAACTATTTTGGGGTTCCTCTTCCTCAGTCATCAGTTACTGCCCTCTGTACTGCTCTCAGCCCTTCCCTACTCTCAGCTCCCCATCCAATCTCACATAGGAATCAAGAACGCTTAATTTCTTTCTCTTGATATTTTTATCCCTTTCTCATAATTTTTCTTCCAGAAAGTCTCTACCAGTCAGTTTTAGTGTCTCACTTTCTAGCTGTTCTTAAGATTTTACTTTTCTGCATCTGTGACAGGTGGAAGGTGGATTTGAATAATATTGATACCAGGATGACTTTCCACCTTCCTTGATTTGTTGTAAGAACGATCCAATATCTGGGGAAGATAAAGAGAAGTCATGAACCATGGGCTTGTGGAGAAAAAACAGATTTAAGAGAGAATGTCCCGTGGATCCGTTTTTTCCTTCATTCCAACTATAGAAAATATCATAGACTTTGCCATTGAGATGGCAACCACTGATGTGGCCTCCTTGGCTCTTCCTCTTGGGGGAGCAAACAGTAATTTATTAAATTTATTTTGAACTAAGTTAAGACCTAGAGGAAAGTTGGAAAAAATAGTAGAGTTTCTGTATGTCTCTCCCCTCGCTTCCTATAACGTTAACATCTTCTATAACCATGGAAAAATTATAAAAACCAGGAAATTAATATTGCTGAAGGACTGTAGACCAAATTTCACACCTTATTTGAGTTTCACCAGTTTTTCACCTAGTATTCTATTTCTGTTCTAGGATTCTGTCTAGGATTCCACATTGCATTTAGTTACTTACTGTTTATCAGTCTCCATAGTGTGTGACAGTTCCTCAAACTTTCCTTGTCTTTCATGACTTTGGCACTTTTGAAGAATACTGACCACTTATTTGATAGAATGCTCCTTAATTTGAGTTTCTGCCATTTTCTTGTGATCGAGTTGAGCATTTTCCAGCAAGAATACTATTGAAATGCCTCAGGCCAAGGAGTTCCCGATGTTGATATTTCTTAGTACTGTCATGTTAATCTTGATCACTAGGTTAAAGTGGTACCTGACAGGTTTCTTCACTGTAAAATGTCTATTTTTCTTTTTGTAATTAAAGGAAACAGCAGTTTATAAAGGTCTTTCCCAGGCCTTAATGAAAACTGCTTTTGAATCACTGGAATGAGAAGGCGTGTTCCTGTAGGCCTGTTTAAAGAAGAAAGAATAGGGTAGGGGAGCAATACCTAGTCTTATCTTAACCCCACTGCACTCTCCAACCTCTTTCTTCACCTCGCTTGTCTAACTTCTTTGTGGTTTAAGTAGGCCAACAGAGTTTCTTTTTATATTTTGTTGTAAGGTCTGTTAAAGGACATTCTTAGCATGAAAAATAGTTTTTCTAGGCATCCTGGTGTAATCGAAAGGGAGGAACTCGTCTTAAGAATACACTTCCAAGGTAGGCAGGGATATATCTTATGTGACTGTGAAATTCCTAGTGTGGAAAGCAATTACTCCGTCATATTTTTACGAGACTTTTGAAATTTTCTTGGCATTTGAAAGCAATTGCCCAGCAAACTTCCTTTGGTTGCAGAGAAAGTTTTAGTTATGGTTTCAGACTCTAAGAACATATGCGTAAGTCTCTGATTGTCTTCTTGCATTCTGATGTTTAAGCCAGACAATAGTACTTCCTAAATACTTCCTAATATCCAGAAAGTTTCACCTCCAGTTTAACTTGTACGATTTACTAGCATAGCATCCAGGCCACCAGCAGCAGCAGCAGCAGCATCACCAGGGGCTTATTAGAAACACAGTATCTTAGACCCAAGCCCAGAACTACTGAATCACAACCTGCAGTTTAACTCATGTGCATCTTAAAGTTTTTCTTCTTTTTCTTTCTTTCCTTTCCCTTTTTCCTTCCCCTTCCCTTTCCTTTTCCCTTTCTCTTTAAAAAAAAAAATGCTGCTTTCACAGTGGCTCTACCCGTCAGATGCCTGAGTGGGCTGAGCTGATCAGAGATTAAGACAAAGGCAGTTTCAGGATGATCACGGGCCAGAAGCTCCTTCAGCCTGTAACAGGTGTTATGGCGATGGGGAACATAAAAGGAATTCTGGCAGTGCAGTAAAAATTAATTTTGAAGCCCGCTAGTATTTTTGGAAGGTGGAGAGACCTTGGCTATACCAGCTTCCTAAAGTTTTATTGAATGCGAGGCAGTCCTAGAGCTTGGAGCCACCTCATCTACCTTCTGAACTGTCAGAGATTGGGCTCTGGTGCTCCAAGTTTGTCTCAGATGAATTATTCTAAAATCAATTTACCTAACAACCAGTTTGTTTAATGGCAATTTCTCCTAATAGTACTACTGACATAAAATTAATGTTTGTGAAATTCATAACAATTCACAGGTGATAGGAAAGTAAATTGGTTTTAGTTCAATTTGGTTTTAGATAAACATGATTTAGGCATATTTTTACTTACATATATTAGGCCTAGGTAACTTGATTTTAGATGAAGTCACCTGATTCATGTGTCCGCGTTTGAGGAGGGGGTAGGGAATTCGGAATAGGAGACAGCAGTAACCTTGCCATGGAAATGCTTAGTCATCATTCCCACTAGCAGGAATACTGGCGAAGGAGGAGGCTTTGTATTAGCAAGTGGGCTGGGTCAGAAATTGCTACACTTGTCCTAATGGCTCCATGAGAGTGTTACCATATAACCCATTACCTGTTAGGTGTCTTACTATGAACAGATGTTATCTCTTAGGCGGTTGGGCCCTTTGTTCTGGGCTCATCTCTAAGCACGGTTCTTCTCAGTAACCCTACACGTTCATGAGAGAGCTTTTATAATGCTTATGCTTATCCTGTGCCTATTATTTGGGTGGCCTTATCCCAGGGTGACTTATGCTTGTTTGGCTTTGTCATAGAACCATGTTCCTTTTCTTCATAGTACTTATTTGTTTCCAACCTTACATTTAGTAGTGTGGTTATATCGTTAATGCTTGTATCTTCCACTGATTGCAAGATCTGTGAACACATGGACCGTGTTTTTTATTTGGTTATCATTGTAACTTCAGAGCTTAGCATAGAGCTTAGTATATAGTAGATATTTAATAATTATTTTTGGAATAAAGGAATCTTAATAAACCTGTTTTTTTATTAATAGTAATAAATTGTGCATGACACAGCTCCTGGCTTATTGTGATACATCAAACTGCTTTGACTTTGAAGTCAAAAATCATAGAAAATAAAAGTTCCCTGCCAAGGAGATGATTTGGCAAAAGCAACATTTAAATAATGATAATAATAGGTTATGTTTATTACATTCTGACAGCAGTTCATTTATGATGTGTACCTTACATACAATAAACCTCACTATGTATTTGAGAGCTCAAATCTTCCTAACTGAAGCAGTTAGGGATCACTAGACCATGTTTCTAAGACACTCACTCTTAGCCTCCAGTACTGTGGAGCCATCAGTACCATGGACAGAGCAGGGTTCCCCCTGGGGTCTGTTCAAAGAGTCAGTTTGTTTCCATCTCAGAGTGGCTCCTCGCTCCCAGTGCCACTCTCTGCCATGATATCAGCCTTCTAGTGACGCTTATGGTTGGGTGGTAGTTTCAGTTGTGGGTGGGTGAGTGTGTTTGGTTCTCATAGTTCTTTCATCTGAGGGAGCTTGGTTTAGCATCATTGTCCTCGCTTTGATTTTGGTCAAGTCATTTAACTTCTCTGTGACTTGGTTTCTTCACTTGCTAAATAAAGATAATGATAGTTCCCATTTATAGGATTGTTTCAAGAGTTCACTGAAATGTACATAAAGTACTTATCAAGCTGGCATAAGTAAGCACTTGATAAATGCTAGAAATTTTTATGAATAGTATATTATTTAAATTTTGCTTTTCATAAATAACCTCCTTGAGGAACTTTTATTTTCTATGAGTGATTCTCAAGTTCAATGTCAAAGCAGTTTGATGTATCACAATCAGCTGTGAGATGTGCCATATAGAATTTATCACTGTTAATAAATAATAGATTTACTAATGTATTCATTTATTTTGTAAATAATTATGTCTACTATATTCTAGGCCCTGTGCTAAGCTCTGAAGATGCAATGATGAGCAAAAACATGCATGGTCTGTATATTCATAGAACTTGCAATCAGTGGGAGAGACAGATCTTAATAAAATAACGAGAGGCATATATAAGTAGAAAGAGATAAATTCTGAGAAGGAAAGTAACATAGTCCTATGAACAATCCTAGGTGGTGGTGGGGAGTGCATACCAGTAAAGTCTCCTTAGGAGGTGACATTTAAGGTGAGAGTGAAGGATGAGTAGAAGTTAACCAGGTAAAGAATGGGAGTGAGAATGTTCTAGATAGCAAGGGCAGAATGTGTTTGTACATTGTGCAGGCGGAGCATGGTATGTTCAAAGACTTGAAAGAGGTTTGATGTGCAGAGCGCAAACTGAAGGTGGAAAGGTAAATGGGGGCAAGATCATGTAGGTTCTTAATGATCATATTTAATAATTCTAGTCTTAAGCTCAATAGCAGTGAGAAATATTCATGGATTTTAATCTTAGGGGTCAAGGTGGTTGGAAGGGATCGATGACATGATTGGGTGTTTGTTTAAAAAGATGTCTTTGGCTGTAGAACAGATTGGAGGGGACCAGAGTGGATTCACGTAGACCAGTCAGGAGGCTATGCGGTTGCTAATAAAAGATGTTGTTGATTAAGATAACGATGATAGCAGTGGAGGAAGTGAGGAGCAGATGGATATGGTAGACACCTAGGAACAGACACAGTAGGACTTGGATGGGTTGCATGTTAGGCACAGGGGAGAGAAGAGTGTCAAAGGCAATGCTTAGGTGTCCAGAGTTCATTTTGATACAGGCTTAATGGATGAGGACCAAGTTTTGGAGGAAACATCAGAAGTTATGTCTTAAACTTATTGAATCTGAAGGATTCAAGTGGAGTTGTGGAGTAGGCATTTGGCTGAACAAGCATATAGTTCAGAAGACAGGTCTAGGCTAGAGATTTGAATTTGTGAGCCATTTGTGTAAGAAAGAACCCTAACTGAATAGAGTCAGGGTATATCAGGGCACCGATTTGATGTGCTTTCTGAGAGGAGGGAGGAAGACATCTGTGCGAGTGTTTCATGCCTGTGAATATCGCCTATTCGTCATAGCAGAGAATGGTTTGCGAAACACCACTAAGCCGGATACCAGAGATTGGTTCTATAAATTTAGCCCTGATTTACCCTTTCGACTGTTTCCCAGTTTCTCTGCTCTGCTTTTTGTACACATCCTCGGTGCTCTTCAGTCCTGTTCTGAGAGTGCTAGATACATTTCTTCTTTCATGTTCTTACTTCCATTTCCCCCTGCTAAAGCACTTTTCTTATCCCTTCCTCCAATATAAAAAAGTTCTTCTATATCTACCTCCTTTTTGAAACTTTCCTGGATGGCAGTTTAAGAACGGATTCCCCTTACCCCCACCTTTTTAAAAGGTTGGGCTTGTGTTGTCTAATTTTCTGTCGTTTTGGTTTTACCTCATTAAGTGACATGTAAATTCCTTGAAGGAAGCCATGTTTGCCAAAGGTCTTCATACTACATAGTGCTTGCTTCTTATTTATCTTAACATTTACTGCCATCCCTTGTGTATATTTTTCTTGCTTTCACAATATACGAGCTTGGCTTAGCCTTGAGAAAATAGGCCTTTAACTAGTCATAATTTAGATTTGTGCTGTAAAGAAGTGATTTTAATTTGGAGTGAGAGAATATGTATCAAATAATGTTGAAAACCATAGGATAAAGAGGAAGCTGTGTGTAAGAAAGATCTCTTGTTACATTAGGTGAAGAGATAATTATGTAGGATAGTGAAGATACTATGCTACTGTCTGTATTAGAAAAGTGGAGACAAAAGAACATATTTATATTTGCTTTTATAGCATAAAAACCTCTGGAAGAAATAATAGTCTTTTTATCAAATGATGCTGAAACAATTGAATGTCTTTATGCAAAAAAAAAAAAAAAGAAGAAGAAATGAACTTTGACAAAGACCTTACACCTTTCACAAAATTTAACTCAAAATGGATCATAAACCTGAAGTAAAATGCAAAACTATAAAATTTCTAGCAGAAAACATAAGTTTGGTGATATGCTTTTATATACAACAGCAAGAGTATAATTTTTGAAAAACAATTGGTAAATTGAATTTTACTAGAAATAAAATGTTCTGCTTTGCAAAATACATTGTGAAAAGGACAAAAAAAGCCACGGAATGGGCTACATATTTGCAAAACACATATCTGGTAAAGGATTTGTGTCTAACATATACAAAGAACTTTTAAAGTTCAACAATAAGTGAACAACCTCATTTAATAATGGGCAAAGGATCTCAACAGACATCTCACCAAAGAAGATATGTAAATGACAAGTGTATAAAAAGATATTCATTATTTATCATTAAGGAAATGCAAATTAAATATGAGATGCCATTACACACTTAAATTAGATGATTAGAATGGCTAGAACAAACAAACAAAACTGCCAATGCCAATTGCTGTTATAGATGTATAGCAAATCTCATTCATTGCTGGTGGGAATGTACTATAGTACAGCCACTTTGGAAGGCAGTTTGACTATTTCTTTCAAAGCTAAATATAGTCTTACTATACAATCCAGTAACCAACTCCTAGAAATTTACCCAGTTGATTTGAAAATGTATTTTCACACAAAAACCTGCACAGATTATTAATATTAAGCTAATTTATTCATAATTACCCCCAAACAGGAAGCAAAGTAACCTTTAGTAGGTCAATGAGTAAACTGTGGTACATCAATACAGTGGGATACTATTCAGTGAGTAAAAAAGGAATGAATTCTCAAGCCACTCAGACATGAATGAATCCTAACTGTACACGGAGACTTTCTTCCAAGAGGATAGTGAGGAAAGGAAAGATGGGACTGGTAACTTCACAGTGGAAAACCTGACAAACACTACCTTAGTCAGGTAGGTTAATGCCACGATTAAAATCAGCAGTCAACCTTCCCCAACATCTCAGGTCATAGTAAAACAAGGCAAGTCTGAACTGTCACAGGTAAAAGGAGTCTAATGAGATCCCACAAGTGATTCTAGTGTAGTATCCTGGATACATGGGGTCATGGAACAGAAGAAAGATATTAGGTAAAAACTGAGGTAATCTGACTAAAGTATTGACTTTAGTTAATAATAATATATCAGTATTATTTATTAATTGTGATAGTTGTACCATGTGAATGTGAGATGTTAATAATAGGGGAAACTGGCTGGGTATATGAGAACTCTTTGTATTACCTTTGCTTTTTATCTGAAAAGCTAAATCGATTCCACAAAAGTTTATCAATGAAATTGCAAGGATTCACGGGAAACTAATAATAATGGTTGCCCATGAGTGACATTGCATTCTGGGAAAACTGAATACAAGATGGGAGATTTTTTAATGAGCATCTTTAAGATTCATTAATCTATTTTTAAACCATGGGTATAAAATTTTTAAAAGCGTTAAGAAATCTGAAGACGTTATATTTTGGAACAATGCCGTTCTTCCTCCTTAAGTCTTTAGTAAAATTTAAGAAGTGTAGAAAGTGCTATATATGTGTTGACCATAACTACAAATACTAATATTATTTTGGTTCCCATTTTTTCAATCTCGATATTTAGAAACCTTAATTTTGTCTTCCTGGAGATCTGGAGCCCTACTTTAAGATTCAGTTGTGTGATTCTATGCTCCATTCTCTCTGCTTGCTTGCTTAATAAATATGTATATTTGACTGTATTTGGAGGCCTTGACAGTCAAAACTAATGATCCAGTCTCCTCTTTGTTCTAGTAAACTAGCTCATTGTTAGTTTCTTTTATTTTAAATTTCTTCTCTCAATTAAAAAAATTTTCTGTTTTAACTTTCCAGGTTTCCATGTCTTTACTCCTGGCTCTCAGTATCTGGGGAAGTTAGAAGACAGTCTGTACGTCAGTAAAAACAGCATGGCTACTCTCATGCTTTTTAAGACTGAAATGGCACTCTTTGGAATAGTTGTAAAGAACCTTATTTTTACATTTCATTTACCAGTGAGTGTTTTGTTTTCACCAACAGAGGCAGTTGGTAATTGCTGTCACCATTAATCTCTAGCTAGATGTTTGCTAAGAGCATTGAGTACAGAACTAGTATGTAAGCTTACGACTACAAATAAAGTCATCAGGTAAAGTCTAACAAAGGGGAAAGGGAGGGCAGAGAAACACTTCCTGAGAAAAGGCAGCATTACACTTCTATGAGGCTGTTCTCATATACACAGAAAGAAGGAAGGAAAATCATAATCACTAGTAGAAACAGGCCCTTGGTAAGGTGATTTACAAATGTTTCTAATTTTTTTCCTCAGAGGAAAGCTGTGAAGTAGATATTTCCTAGATGACAAAAAGGAAACTTAGGGAAATGATACATCTTGTTTACATTCACATGAGTTTAATGGCTGAGGCAGTAACTGAACACAAATTAGCTGGACTCTGAAGCCCTCGTATACCAGGCATATTTTTTTCCAATGTTTCTTCTCTTTTAGCTATACCATATTGCTTTGAATAAAGGAAATGTACTGGGAGTAATGGAAGTTTGTCCAAGTAAACTAGCATTTCCCTTTAACTTACTCAAATACCTGTAGACTGGAAGAGAACTTGAGGCTAGAAACTACAGAAGATACTTTGATTTATAGAAGGACTACTAAGGTGATCATGTCCATTTTTGTAAATGTGACATTTGAGGCCAAAATGTTGGGATTAGAGACAAGAACAATAATGGATTAGTGAGAAAGGTACCAATGTTTTTTCTCTGGTATTTATTTCTTTAAATAGCTCCTGAACTCCACACAATTTAAAAGATATGATTTATTGATGTCGTTTAAGTTGCATTTTTTGGGGGTAGAATTTTATTTTTAGTATTAGAAGAAAATGCATAGTTATGTCTATGAGGGGCTTTAAGCAGAAAATTGGCACTTCGAGATTTGATCATTTGACCAATGGCCTCAGGTATTTATTAGGGACATACCTAAGTTACAGTTTCAATTTTTAAAGGTAAAAATGTATATGTGAAGTTAATGTTCCAATTTCTATTGATGTGTAACAAAGCATCCCCAAATTTATTACGCTCACAGATTCTGTGGGTCAGGAATTTGGGCAGAGTCCAGAGGGCTGGCTTGTCTCCATTTCACACTGTGTTTGAGCCGGGAAGAGTAGATAGCTGGGGAAACCATCTGGGGGTGTTTCTGCTCACATGTCCACTATTTATACAGTTGGTTGGCTGGGATACCAACTGGGGCTGTTGAGCACCTACATGCAGTCTTCCCAATATGGCTTGGGCTTCCTTACAGCATGGTGGCCTCAGGGTAGTCAGACTTCGTACATAGTGACTCAAGACTTCAGGCTCAAGTGTTCTGTTAACCGAGATAGAAACTGCATCATGTCTTATGACCCAGTCCTAGAAGTCACCAAGCATTACTTTTGCCCTTAAAGCACTGGCAGGATCACCCAAATTCAAGGGGTGGAGGCATAGATTCCACCTTTCAGTTGGAAAAATGTCAGGATTATTCTGTAGAAGGGTATGTGAGATGGGAGATAATGCGGGTGGGTATTTTTGGAAAAAACCATTTGTCAAACAGAATATTAGGCCTTGCAATGCAGGTTATCTGTCATATACAGGGCAGGAAATGGCTGTATTCATGCCACCTGTTATTTCTTTCTATTTATAGCCTAACAATAGATTTGTGTCCATAGTTCTCAGTTTTTGCTTTTCCTCAGTTTCGTGTTCCTGTACCCTTCTTTAAAGAGTCAAGGTATCCTATCTAATAATCTCTAAATCTAATAACCTCTTATTAAAGGTTCACTTTTGTTTGGTCCCAGTTCAGTGTTAGTCTGTGTGAGGAATGGTGCCTTTGCTCCATACAGTCATTTAAGGATCCGGGTTTATTCCATCTAATGACACCATCACCCACTAAAGCCTCAGAATCCTCTACTGTACCCTCTGAAACTGGATAAGGCACACCCTCTCTTAAGTGCCTGTCCTTGGTTATACACATCACCTCTGCTCATGTTGTGTTGATGACAGTAGTCATTTGGTTCCTCCTGCGTTCAAAGGGACTGGGAAATGTAGTCTGGGGTGTCCCCAGGGAGACGGGTGGGGGTGCGACTATTAGCTGTGTTTTACTACATCTGCCATCTCCTATTCTCTCTCCTCCAGGCTGCTCAGGAACCTGGAGCCTAAGCATTGCCCGAAAAGTCAAGGATAGAATGAAACGAATTGACCGAGCAATTATTAGCTTCTTTTAAAGTTTATCAGTTTGAAAAATAGTATAGGAATTTAGACCTGAGCTAGACCTTAAAGATTATTTAGTTCAATCATTTCGGACTATTTTTGGAAGTGGATCTGTTCTATTCAAATGAAATCTCATGAGGGAACTCTGAAGTATACAGCAGGTGAGAGTGATGCTTCTCTGGTGCCCCATCCTTTCCCTCTGCCATGGACTCTAAGGCCCTTGCAGGGATTCCCAGGGCACTGTGGATCAGATCTAGTCTCTTCGTTTAGCAGACAGGAGAAACTGAGGTACAGAGAGGTAGGGCCACATTTGCTAAAGATTTCATAGTTTGTAGCAGGTTTAAGGTTGAAATCAAGTCTCAGTAAGTACATACTGCTACGTATGTACTTAAAAATTGTGCTGTTGCCCTTTTTCCAGTACACATAGGCCTTAAGGCCCCTGACCTGAGGCAGGTTACAGGACACCCACTTGGTGGTTTTGGTGCCTTTTCTTTATTATTTCAGCAGTGGACAATCACACGATTCTGGAGGGTCTGCCTAGTACTTAGGGCTTTAGGTTTAACGAAATTTAAGTATGTAAATAAGGGTGGGAAAGAGCACATTCACAGCATTTTGTGTGAAATCTCTGGTGATGTTAGATGGTGAGGTCAGTGTAACTGTTAGGACGAACTCATAATTGTGCACAGCCCAATTTATTCCTGTGTTGTGTTTAAGTGGGGAAACTGATTTATTTTATCATACCCAGAGCATGGGGACCAACATGGGGAAGGATCTGAAAAAAAGGAGTAAGGCAAAATCCTTGTCTAGGAGGGCCTCACAGTCTAGGTGGGGAACAGAAATATAAAGGGAGATGTTGGGGAAGGTTGACCTGAAAAAGAGAACTTAGTAATGAATATCATTGCTGTGTTCAAATAACTGCTAGATAAACGAGCAGGCTTTTCTGAGAGCAAGGCAGTTCATGGGAATAGCACACGTGGATGAGGTCCAGGGCTAAGGGGAAAAATGGTGCTCACACAGTCAGCCAATGTTTTTATCACTCATCCAGCTGCCTCCACCTCCACATCCTGAGAGGGCACTTGAGGCCTGGAGAGAGGACTGGACAGGGCAGAGGGCTCACTAGACACTTGCTCACAATCACCTCCAGTGCCTTTTCTCTCCCTGACAGTGACACAAGGTTCTTACCCACTTGCTGATAGCCTCAAGCTTCTGCCTTCCTCACCACGACCAGATGGCCAGGAAGCAAAGCAACACCTGGTGTACTCAACTGCAGTGCTTCTTAAACTTTAATGTGCACATGAATCATGTGGGGGTCTTATTAAAACACACATTCTGATTCCAGTGGATCTTGGTAGGGGCCCCAGAATCTGAATTTCAGCTGGTGCTGCTCTTGCTGCTGGTGGTGGTTGTCCATGGACCCTACTTTCAATAATAATTCTCTACTACAAATCCTGAGTCTTCCTTCCAGGCAACAGCCAAAAGCCATCAGGCCAAATGACCTCCTCCTCCAAGTTGCTCTCAGGACTCAGTCTCACATTTCTATTAGCAAAGGGTTACTGCTTGGAAATACTGCCTTATTCCCCTCCTAGCGCTCATGAGACAATTTTATTTGGATATAAGCCGTCAGTGTCCTTGTCATGCCTAGGGCCAATTCAGCAGTTATCTACATTTTTTAAAAATTACCTTGACTTTCATCCAATTTATTTGAGATACAGCACTTTTTTGAATATGTGTATGATATTGTCAGACACTTTAAGACACCATTTACTTAACAATAGGGCAAATTTCTTTTCTCATAGCTATATATTTGTCATTACCCCAAGGTGAGCGCTTATTGCAATGCTTCGTAAAGTGAACTTTAAAAGATCTGTTTGTAATACATCGAGCACTTGCTCAATGAGGCCATAACCTCAAGAATAATGATTAAATCTGATTAGATGTATCTACTTTTATGATTCCATCAGGTGATCTCTCTGAGCATTTCTAATTGTCATTTATTGAAGCCCTTTCAAGGTCATGTTCTTTCCTCTAGCAGTAGCTTGTTGGTCAAAATAATTGAGAGGCTTCTCATGATGTGATAATTTTGTTAAGGTCTCAAATATAAAATACTGCTTTTCTATACAAGAGCTGTGTGGTCTTGGACAAGGCACTTAATATTTCTGATCCTAAGTGGACTAATCTTTAATGTAGGGATAAAATGCCTACCTTGAAGAAATTAAATGAGGTGATGTTTATGAAAGCAACTTGGCCCATTCCTGACACATGGCAGTCACTCATGAAATGACAGCTCAAAGAATCTTTATTACCTACATTTAAACAAGAACTGATATTTCAATCCTTTTTTAGTCCTTCACTAATCTCTGAGGTCTTGACCTTTAAGTTCTCTGATTGTTTGGTTTTTCTAATGTTCTAGCTGCTTACAAGAAATTCGGAGATTCCCTTAAAATGAATGTCTTCTATGTTAAGGGATTTCTTCTTTTGCAGTCTTATAAATATGTGTTATATTTATTATCACTAATAACTATGTATTCTGGGCTCAGAAACTGGCTGCGATAGTATAAGTAACCTCTTCAGTTTATGACCTTGGACCTGATTCTTTGCCTTTTGCAAATAGCGTATGTCAGAGACTGGTCTTGACTCTGCTTCCCCTTGTACTGCTCTCTTGGGAAGGTCCCTGTAAAAGATGAGCCAGAAATATACAGTTTTCGCTGACATAAGATTTGGGAGGCATGCATAATAGAGGCTGAGTTTCATGATATATTCATTTTGGTTCTCATAGAAGATGCATTTTGTGTTTTAGATTAAATACGACCTAGCTAGTGGGGGTAAGGCCAACTCAGCGGATTAGAGGAGAAGCAGTAGGTCCTTCCAAATCTATGGACTGAACCTGCTTACTTGTCTAGGTGAGTGGTTTCTAAGTTATCCTTATGAATGAGTTGCTGGGAGATAGTGCCAGTTGAGGCCATCTTTACTGATTTGTTATTGTGCCTCTGAGATGGGCAACAAACTGGTAGAAAATACATAGGCCTGTTAAACTGAGACTCAAGTTAAATCCTGACTTGGGTATGTTATTTAATTCTAGAATCTGTTTTTAATATTTAAAGAGGTATCAGTCTTGCGCATTTTCATGAGTGATGGTATATATTAAATGCTTCCTGCAAGGCCTGGCAGTGAGATTAGGCTTACTGTTGGTGACAGTGATGATGACACGTTTCAGAAGAGAGGCATAGGACGCTAGATAGGGCTGCCCCCCCCCCCCATGAAGGTATCAGCCTGGCGTGTGTCTGAGGGGTGTCACAAAGTTGCCTGCTGCATTTTACGACTGAAGTGCAAACTGCAGTGGTGGTGCTACGAGTTTTTCATGGATCTGGAAAACATGGTAGCAGTCTGGGAAAAGAACGTAACTTAACTGCATGTTTTATTTCATGATAACTTGAAATACTAGTCCATATGTGAGAAACTTCAACCTTTTCTTCCCTACTCATTATCTGGGAATATTTGTCCACTTACAGCTTTTTATGCAGGGGGAAGAAAAAACAAACAAAAAAACCTTACTCATCTCTTCACTCTCTCTGACAATTTATTTCAATTTGTGGTATCCGACATGACTTCTATTTTTCTTTAATTCTTGAAAAAGAAGTAAAAATGGCAGTAATAAAAACATCAATAAATCCATTCCATGTGAATGGCCTTTTTTAGACAATAGAAAGGGTTCTGAACTGCACTTGTGAGCAGTTAAGAGACACTACATCAAGCTTTGCTAATTAGTCCACGGCCCGTCACCTCACAGTGGATCAATCGGTCTCCATTTCAGAGGCTCAAGGTGTTGCCATGAGGGCTCTCAGGTGAATTGGGTTCCATTGATTTCGGGTACAATTGATTTTGAGTCATAGCTCTTTGTGTCATGTTTAGCTAATTTTAGATTTTGAGAAACCTGGCGGTAAGCTGTCAGGACTGATGATGGCTGTGATGTCCAGAAGGAAAATAAGACAAGCTTTTGTTGCTTTCTATACAGCTATTTTGAACTGGAGAGCAGCGGTCTGAGGGACGAGATTCGGTATCATTACATACACAATGGGAAGCCCAGGACGGAGGCCCTTCCGTATCGGATGGCAGATGGACAGTGGCACAAGGTCGCGCTGTCACTTAGCGCTTCTCATCTCCTCCTCCACGTTGACTGCAACAGGTATGTCTTTGCCTTTGATCTTTTGTGATCTGTCCTTGAAACTGGGCAATGAGAAGGGGGAAAAAGTCAAATCCCTCTAAGCCTTGCTGGGACACAAAAACCAACGGACCCTAATTGTAATTTAACTTACCAAATGGGCCATTAGTCATGCCGAAATGACCAGCTGTAATATGCTAAGAAAACAGTTCATTAAGATGAGCCAGTATCCTGTGATTAGGAACAAATGTAAAAAAGGTTGATTACAGATTGGGGAATAGTAAATGTACCTTGGTGTACCCCAGGCACCATCTGAAATTCCATGGCACTGCGATCACAGTTAACTGTGATCCATTGTTGTTGAGTTCGTTCCACTTGGAAGCAAATAAGCCAGTCTACCTTAGAATGAATCTGAGAAGCCTGTGCTACTGAAGCGGCTAATTCTATTTCACTTCATCAAGCACAGCTTAGCTTAAATATCTTTTCCAAATGGAAGCTTTTAAAGAGGCTGCTTGAACCTTTGGAAATGATACCATCCTTTTTCTGCAGAGGAATGAGCCTTCCAGCTTGTTAGAGATGGCAGGACTATTTGTGAGGTCTAAGGGGTTTCACAGGAGGTTGCAGGTTGGGCTGTGAAGGATATATTGTCTGCCATGTCTGTAATTGGAGTCTGGTTTACTGCCAGCTGAATAAAGAAGACTATTGGTCTCTATTGGATCATTTGCGACTGGACAGCTGGATAATAGTGGTCAAGGGGCATGCTTTGATCTCTCTAGAACCCACTGAAAATCCTTATGGATAGTGATCTGAGTCTGATTACAGCGAAATTTTTGCAGTGCAAGGAGTGCCCATGAATTGTTCGATCTCATTAATGATGCCATCAAAGTTCAAATGACCGTTCAGCCCCCAGGACTTGCTCCCTTGGGCCCAGGATAAAGAACAGACATGTTGGGGACAGCCTCCCTTCCAGAACCTAGCAGCAGGAGGGACAATTTAAAGTCAGTCAGCTCTAGACAACGTTTCTGATGAGGAGAGATTTAATCTTCCCACCTCAGCTCTGTAGTCTCTTTCAGAAGAGGACCTGGAAGGGCAGAGAACATAAATTAGTGTCAGTCTTAAGGGAAGTTCTGCCACGTTGACATGAGTCTTGGTCCGTTTTGATGTCATCTCTGTAAGGTACTTTCTGAAGAATTGTCCAGATATAGTCTGTGTGCATGGATAAAGTTTCCATAGAAACCTCTGGCTTTTTACCCTGCAGTCCTGAGCTTGGCAGCTTGAATAAAACCAGTCAAACTGCTATCCCCATTTCCACCTTTTAAGAGCTCATTGTCTCTCTCAGTTCCCTGGAACTAATAGCATTCTTGTTCCAACCCCCAACCCACCCACTAGCCATATTCTGCCCAAATGGGAGAGCAGAGGCAGGGCCATGCATGTCCTCTTATGCCATAGGCCAGAAAGAGGTCTCAAAGCCCTAGTTCAGTAATTCCCAAATGAGAAGTCCTGGACACTGCTGTTTTCTTGCTATGCAATTTTTGACTTTCTTCCAAAAGTTTTATCTCCCTGCCCACTCTCCCCCCACCCCAATATTCTCTCTGAAAAAAAGGAGAGAGGATATGTCTCTGATAATCTAAGGTCTCATGCCTTCATACATTCTCTGGTCCCTATGAGATATTCTCTTCCTCTGTCTTCAGCCACTTGTGAGCTGTGTGAATTTGGGTAATTTCTTTGCATCTGTTTTTAAATTTGTAAACTTGGAATAATAATACAAATACATATTCATAGATGAGAATGTTAAATGAGATAATCCTTGTAAAGGGTTTAAGTGGTGCTTGGTCTTTGGTCTTCAATACATGGTTGTTATTTATTCTGCCCATCTGTGGGTGCCTCCTTGTCTCTAAATTTTAATTCACAGCATCTTTCTTGGCTACTTCGACCTCTCTACCTGGAAAGTGGAGGAGAGGATGGGAGAGCTGGAGTACACAATAGTGTTTAAGGCAGCCCCATTTATAAAGAATGGGGATTCTAAATATTCCTTCCCTTCTCTTGAAATTTTTCATACATTGGTTCATGGCATAACATGTTGTCCTTTGCATAAGATCTTGGAGGGAAAAATAAAGTTGTTGCTAATTGATGATTTCTGGACTCAAACACAAATGAGTTTTTTAGATAGGTCAGGGGAAGGAAAGACCTGAAATGACTGGGTCATACGAGAGGTCAATTTTGATGTTGGTGTAGGAAAAGTCTAGAAACATATTCCAAACCTGACTACACATAAGAATTACTAGGGAACTTATAAGAAAAAATATGGATAACCAGGTCACATTGCTGACCTACTGGATCAGATACTGAGAGTTGGAACTTGAGAAGCTATGTTTTTGGTAAGGTCTCTATATAGTTCTTAAGCCAGCAGTCTAGACTTTGTACATGGACTGGCATTTCAGAAATCACCGTTTAAGATAGAGGTAGAGGAAGCTGGAGGAGAGGCTGGGTTATAACAAATAAATGGGCAACTCTGGAAAACTAAGTACCAGAAGCAGAGCCCCAGGAAGGAAGAGGAAAAGATTAAGGAGAGGGTAGTGTCTAGTGCCCAAAACAAACTTCTTTACAAATTTCTTCCTAGCCAGCAAGCACTGGCTGATTTTAGAGTGGTGGAAGCTCTGGTCTGCTTATCAAGATACTAGTCTAATACTTCTTATCTCTGTGAGGTCACCCTCCCAGAGAGTGAATTTCACAAAAGCTGATGTTTTTACTCTGTAAGCTATGCATTCATACCATTCTGAGATTTTTACTTTTTTGACTTCTTTTACCCTTGGAGTTGTACTATCTTATTTTTCTCAACCTGTCACCCTCTAGAGTTCTGCCAGTTAGATAATAGAAGGTTATGTGATAGATAACATTTATTGAGTGTTGACTGTGCTAGGCACTGTGCTAATTAAGCGTTTTACATAGGTTAATTCATCTTACACTCATGCTGTTATTTTTCTTGTTTTAAAATTATGGGACTGAAGTTATATTATATATCTGCAGTCCTACTGCTAATAAGTTGCTGTGCTAGGATTTGGACCCACATATGAATCATGAGTGTCTTTTCTAGCTATGAGGCTATTCAGCTCAACCGTGGCGACCATTGGCCCTGGACTTGGAACATGAGGGAAGCAAGAGCCTGGTGTGGTGTGAGCAGTTTTCCCCTTTCTAGTATTTTCCTTGCACGTGTCTTATAATCTTTGGAGTGCATTGGCTTGGAGGAAGGGATTTATATGTATTGGGCATCTACTATAGGCCAGAAAATATGCTAGGCACAATATTCCTTAGGATAGCCACATAGGGACAATTTTATTAGACCCATTGTACAGATTTGGAATTAGAAAGGCTCAAGGAAGATAAGTAACTCAGTTTCAGTCACATAATATCATAAGCATAGAGCCAAAACTTTGAGCTGGGATCTAACTCTGAAACCTTAGTCTTCTTTCTCCTCCACAGCACCTGTATGATTGATGTGCTTCTAGGACAAAGTCACAACCATACCTGGGAGTCTTCCTAGGGGAGAGAGGCTACTAAAGGTTCAGGGACCATAAAACATTTGAAAACAGGAATTAAAGATTTCCCAGGCTATTCTACTGTAGTGTGGCAGGATTTTCTATGGTTTTTTTTTTTTTTTTTTTTTTTTAGGTTAGAATTGAGAAACAGCATTTTCAGACATAATTACACAAATTGTCACAGGAAAAGCGACTGCTATTTTAGTCAGTAGTTTAACACTTTCTGCTTGCCACTGAGATTTACACCTTTCTTCCTGCTTCAGCTGTTTGGCTGGGCATAGTTAGATGCTACCAAAGTGTGGGTAGCAGATTACCTCAAGCCAGAAACATAAAGGAATCATTCAGGTGGGTGACTGGACTGATTATCTACATTGCCTTGGGTTTTTCTCTAGCTGCCTTTATATTAACAGTTGCTGACAAAGCCTAGAATGAGGCCTGAACTCACCTTACTCAGATTTTCCTGCTCCATTTTCAGCTCAGCCTGCAGCCTGTTCCCATTACTCAAAGCCCAGAATCCACTGACGTGCGGGATTCAGTACATAGTGTTCTTTCTCAACACAAAAGGGATTTTCTTTCCTTCTCTTTATTTGGTAACTTTTAATTGCCTATCAACCCATCAGATTAATGTACTGGACACACTATCTCTGCCAGGCTGTAGAAGATGCAAAGAAATAAGAGTCCTTACCACCATGAAGTGCACGTCTTATTCATCCAGTCATTTTTAAAATTCTGAAACCAGCAGGGGCCCCTATAGTGATAGGCCCTCGTCCTAGAATGTCAAGAAAAGCATGGACTCAGACTGAGCTCTGTGAGCAGGCTGATTTGACAACTCATAATTGCAGCTGAGCAATTGAAAGAACTACAAATAGTCACTCCCAGCATCTTTCTTCAAATGACAGTGGGCCTGAGCTTCTCAACAGCTAAGGGACAGACTCAAAAGTCTCCACTCTAAGCCAACCTCTTGTCTTTCGCTGAAAAAAAAAAATGATCTCTTACACAGTTTCATTGCAACAAAGCTCTCTTGCCTCATTTGTTCAGACTTGTATGAACATGCACAACACCACACACATACACACACACACTCTTCTGCAACTCAGCAGTCACTCTGACAGGCAGTTAACTCAATGATTATAGTCTAGAAATAAATGTACTTAGATTTTTCTTTTAACACATGCTATTCATGTACTGCAGAATACATTCAGTCTTTGCATACAACTGATCTTGAAGAGCATGCAGAATCTGAAGAATAAACTTACTATAAATCACTGAACATGTCAGTAATTCAGGGGTTCTGTCTAATATTTCAGACTAACTTCAGGATGTGAGCATCTGTTTATGTCTCTAGGTTTTCATAATGAAATATGGTGATACGGCATCTTCCTTATGAAATTGCTCCTCAAATATTTACAAACATCATCATATTAAACCTCGCATTCCTCAAGGTAGTTAAACTACATGTATAATGTACTGTATTGATTTTATACAAACATTTTTGCTTACAGTCAGAAGAGGGAAATTAAGAGATGATTATCAAAGGCTACAACTTCCAAGAGAGCCAGACCAAGATTCTCAGTTTCCTGCTTCCCTGATTGACATATTATTCGCTTTATAAACAGGAACACATGCACAAAACTCATCGAAATTAAAATGAAATTGAGAAGCCAGCATATGCTTCATGTCTAACCCAGCAGCTCCAGACCCTCTGTCTAGGAAGAAACGACAAGTGAGTTAGGAAGGTAGAACATACCCATGTGTAAATTTAAGCAACAATACAGGGCGACAGTGCAAGAGATAGTGAGAAAGCAATACATGATGGATTGCTGGATTCTTGGGAGAGACAGTCAGGTCTGGGAGATCACAGGAGGGAGAGCTAGGGATGTGGAGTAGCCTCTTTATTTCTTACCATCCCAGGTAAACACTCATAACAATTTCTGCGGCTTTACAGTTTTGCCACTGTGTGATTTGATTCCGTGCCAGTCAGAATTGAGCTGGGAATGATGTTCATCTTGTAAGCATTACAAAGCCAGTTATAGTGCCAGTGAGAGAAGCGTGTGTGGGGGTGAGGGGCATCAAATTTGTAGTGAAGAAGAGTCTGCAGGGAGAGACAGAGAAGGAAGCCTGAGAGGGGGAAAGGGAAGGAATGGCTGTTCTCCATGTGACCAGGCAGACGAGCTCTGTGTTAGACTGAACCGAATGCTGGACCTTTGTCTTGGTTTTGCCATTTATAAAATGTGATTTGTATACAGTGATGCCAAAGTGTGAAATCAGGGAACCTATGTCTTAGATTCTTTGAACTCCCTTCGTCCCTCCCTTCCTGTGCCAAGAGTTGTGCTTGAATCTGTAAAACGGGAGTAATAGTAACTCTTTTACCATATGGTGGTCTCGAAGTTATTCTGACTGCCAGATCCTGGGCAAGGTTCTCTAATAGTTTATTCCATAGTGAGGTACAGTGGTGCAGTTTTTATGCCAACAGAATCTCTTTAAAAAATATGTAACTGAACCCGAGTAGAGGAGGAAATACTCCACAAATGCGATAAAATCTTTTGTTGATCCTGGTAGGGCCTTGAGAATGTGGTGTGGTCTCTTTCCCTTGGCATTCTTTTGCGAGAGGAAGTTCAGAAATTTAATTCCGTCCCTACAACTCATGCGCCAAAAAGATCACAGCTTTTATGGGGGGTGTAAAGTTAGGAGAAGTTTTGCTGAATGAGGAAATTAATTTTGTTATAACTCCCTTGGTTGCTTAAACAAAATACATACTACTTGGTTTTCTACTTTAAATATCTGGCTTTTTTTGCACAAAAATGTTCTAGACTGAAAATTTAAGCTGATAGAAATTGTTAATTTTGTATGTCCCTGGAAAAGTCATTTACTATCTCTGGGCCTTAGTTCCCTGAGTGCAATACAATAAGGGATTCGGACTAGGTGAATTCTATGTCTCCTTCCAACTCTGGCCTTTTGGGCTTCTCTGATTCTATCTCATTACAGCGCTTAAGTAGGGCATGCTTTTTTTTTTTTTTTTCCTCCAGAACCCTGGAGAGCAACTCAGCTTGTCATCTTCACAGGGCCACTTCTATAGTAGACCAGCAGGGGGTTCACAGTCATCCGAATTGAAATGTGGGTAGACAGTGCAATATGCTGCTGGTGAGCAAAGAGCACTCACCATAGGTGGCCATTTCTTTTTTTCTCACTTGCCTCTCTCCCTGATGGAGTAGATGCCAATATGCCTTTTTGGATGCTAAGAATAGTTGGTGTCTTGTTCTCTCTGCTTTGTGCTCTTCTATTGTGTTCTCTGCCCCAGACATATGACATTGGACAGCCTATGGAGGTGGTAAAGGGGGTGAGCAGGTTGCCCTGGACATAGGGACCTGGTAGTTTGGTGACCTACAAGATAGAGCAGTGTACTGTAGCTAGCAGATGATGGGTATTTGTGCTGTTGCAAAACATAACACGTTCTCTGAAGGGGAAAAAAAGACTCTTGCTGTCAAACCGTAGAGATTTAAATAATGGAAGAGATTCAATCTAAAGATCTTAGTTGCTGATGTAACGATACATTCAAAGTTGTGGATTTTTTTGGCAGAGAGTGGCTGCTTAGTTGTTAAGGCAGCTAGACATTGTAGTGTTGAATGTCTCATTCTACTGAGGAACCCGCCCCTCCGCCCCCACCTTCTACTCATGCTGTGCACCCTGTGGCTTAGTCATTCCAATCTCATTAGGTGGGTTTCAAGTTTAACTTTGGCCTGGCTTCTAATGATATCGGTAGCAGAGCTATTTCTAATTTTGTCTTTTCAAGAACCTTTATCTTTTTCTCTTGTTCCCTGGTGGGTTTAAATATGCCTTTGGTTAACGTGGCCTCAATGGCAGGAAGAGGTAGGAGGTGAAAGGATTAATTGAAGTGAATGATGAGCGAGTGGCCTGCATTTCACCCCCATCAGCCTGTACTCCCAGGCTTTCAAAGTTGCAAATGGAAAGGACTAAAAAGAAATACAATAAAATTTTTTCTTTATTTGGGAGTTTGTTGGCTACCTGAGGCCATGAATAAATTAACAAGGAGGCACCTTATTGTGTATATGGGGCCCAAGATATATTAGAATAGGGAGGAAAATAAAACTTCGTTTCCAACTTTTAGTAATTTCATCTGTGTGCCTTAAGGCACATTTCGAGTTGTATTGGATAGACATGTGTCTATACAGGGTGGATGGAAGAAGAGGAATCAGGTGCAAAAGAAATATTTTCTTGTAGGAAAAATATCAATGTTTGCAATTTTATTGCCACACTTTAACTCTGTCCTTTTTCATGGATGTGCATGGTTATTTTTTTTTTTTTAAAGGAAAACAAGGAGAGAAATTGCAGTCAGAGTGGAACAAGACATGTTATGGAACCCTGTTTTTTAAAAAGTGTGTGTGTGTGTGTGTGTGTGTGTGTGTGTGTATATAGTCGTTGTTCCTTTTATGCCTCATTAGAAAAGAGCATTGGGGAATAAAAAATATATGAGCCATGAGGACTTTTTAATTGGGAAAAAAAGAGGAATTCCAAATATGAATTAGTTTTTTAGTTAGACCAAGGGTACTGACATTGTTGAAAAGAACTGATTTTCTGCACTACCATAAAGAAATTCATCTATTTCTCTGGAAACTTTAATTAAATTAATGTTATAAATAATAGCAGTCGGAGCAGTCGGGTGCAGGGAAACAGATTTATAGCTATGTCTGTTCTCCTGCGCTTTTCTTACGGGCTGTGGTAAGAGCGGGGTGTGAGGCTCGGCAGAAGACAGTTTCTGTGACTCTTTCCCCTGCTCTAAACCCTAATTCACTTGACTTTGTCTCTCAGCTCAACCTCAAGTTCTTGTGAGTGCTTTCCCAGCAGGAGTCCCAGAGCCAGTAAACCAGCTGGTTAATGTGCCTGGGACCTCACCTGCGGTTTTCCTGGGCAATTAGAGTGGAAATAATTTCCCTTCTCAGAGGACCTGTGGATACTGTCTCTAACTCTTTTTCAGGATTGTCATGCTGTATCTCCACTCATTAGAGTCAATTAGTCTGAGGGTATCACTTTCTTGATAGCGAATATCACACATAGGGACTTACAGGCTGGAGTTGGGACCATCAGCTGGGTTCTTTGGGACACTTGAAGTGCTTGTATTACCCAGAATGGAATTTTATTTCCATTGAAGGTAAACAGCCGCAGGCTGTGACTGATCCTAGTGTGTCCTCAGTGCAGGACTTGACTCGCTCAGTCATTCAGTGTACTTTTGCTAATACCTGCTCTCCAGGTCTGATGCTGTCTTTGAAGCACAATCAAGGTAGGAGCTGGGAAATGAATCATATCCAGTCCTTGAATCTTTTAGTACTTCAATCTCAGAGGCCCAGTATGTTGTAAGGGATACTCAGACTTTTTGCTCAGTTGTTACTGAGTTGAGGTTAGTTTTATTGTATTTCTTTAGCGACAATTTATATATTCACTTGATTTTTACAGTCGCCTTCTGAGGTGGATGTTCTTGCATCTTAAGGAGTTGCTGAGAAGAGAAGCGACTCATCCAGGGGTACACACTAAGTCAGTGGCAGACTGGAATCAGAATCTAGAGATCCATCCTTTTTCCTTTTTCAGGGAGCTTATTCTCTACCAGTCCCTCCACCTTCTTTTTCCTTCCTCCTCATCTTCTTCATATTTTTAACACCCCATGCGACAAGACTTCTGACTTCTCACAAAAGAAGTATAAGTTATCCTGTTTATAAACTGAAACAAACAAGGCTAAGTTTAATATATTACTTTCTGACCCAGGGAATGCTGGTCACATCACAGGGCTACTTTTTGGACCAAAATCTTTCTTGTTATAAATTCTAACCATCATTGGTGTTTAGATTCTAGGACACTCATCTGGTATTATTTTAGATTTAAAGACTCTCCTTTATTCCTAGAATCTAGAGAGTTGATAGACAGGTCCATGACCTCAATACCACAGAGATAATTTTGGGTCAGGCCTTCGAATGGCCCATCATCCTCATATGATTTCTATGCTTTGCATGTGCCTCTGTGCTGATGTGTCATGGGCAAGCACCTAACCTTAAATCATGACTGACTGCAAATGAGCCATTTCGCTATTTCTTCCAATATGAAGTATGCATTACACTAGTTTCCAGTGTTACATGGGTGGTTTTATAGCATTCCAATGTAAATTTTGATTTTGACTATTTCAAGGTGGTAAATGCTCTGTATCTTTAAGATGACTTTGTAATCACAAGGTCGCATTAAAAACTGGTGGTGAAATAATAGGTTGGGCAGTGGGGGCATTTGTAGTTATTGCTTCTTTTATTGGTATCTAATTAGATATGTACTAGAGCCTGCAGGAGCTAATAAGAGAGCAAGGCAGTGGAAGTATGTGAGCACATTGAATTTTGAGTAATTTTCATGGACAGCAATTTTTCATGGACATTAAGGTAATGCATAATGACTTCACACTGCAAATCTGATTGTGATATCCTCTTCCCACACCAACACACACATAAGCTCATTTAAAGGCCTCCTGTAAGTTTTAGGCTAAAGATCACGATGCTTAATATAGTTTAAAATTTTTTTTGCATAGTCAGGTCTCTGTTTCTTCAGTTTCCTCTTGTGTTAGTTCTCTCATTCCTCTAATATCAAGATTTTTTTTTTTTTAGTTTTAAAAGTATACCATATTCATTCAAGCCACAGGATCTTTGTATATGCCAGTTCTAGACTATCTAGGTCACTTTTACTTTTTTTTAGGGCAAAATAAAGAAGGCTCTTATGTTTTACACTTTCATTTTAAAATAGAGTTTTTTTGTTGTCGTTGTTGTTTTTTTTATTCAGAGTAGTTTTTGATCATTTGATTGATGTCTGCCTTCCCCATGGTCTGTGTAAGCACCTTGAGAATCCACCATAGTATCATCAATGTATATTATAGAAGCAGTTTGTACGTATCGTGATTACTTGAATGAAGGAATGAATAAATAGAAGAGTTCTGATCTAGGAGTCTCTATTTGTGGCTCCTGGTCTGTGATCCTAGCTTTCTAGATATTTCTATTAGTTAAGTCTCCTTGTTCTTTGCCTCAGTCTCTTCATCTGCACAGAATGGACATTGTTTCAACCCAGTTCACTGATAGGGTTATTATAAAGTTCAAATGAGAACCTGCGTGGGAATGTGTTTTAAATTTCAATGTGCTTTGTTAAATACCAAGCACAAGGAAAGGTGAGGAAATCCTAGCATTTCTGCTTTGAACTTTTGAGGATTATTCTTTTCTTGAGGAAGGCAGTTAATCTATAAAAGGCTTTTGGTGATTTCCTGGCCTGATTCATAGCACAAGGTGAACCGTGCCTCACTCTCACATTGAATTTACATGTGTCCTGTGTCTGAAGGAACTCTGGCAGGCGTGGAGTAGAGGTAATTTACAGAGAGTAGGAACATAAACCCATCATAGAGAGAATTCAGGGCACGTGCCCCCTCTGCTAGAGAGCAGAGTGGAGCACACGTGTTTTGTCTGTCTGGCGTACATATCACCATCATATAATTTAGTGGGTCTGCTTAAAAGTGCATTTGAAGCCCACAGTAAGGGCCTCCCCATTCCATTAAGCCTTTTGGGCAGAGTTTCATGAATGTCCCTTGCTATTTTTGTATAGCCTTATTGTAAAATTCAATGGATATGTATATTTTTTTAATTTTTAAATTATGAAAGGTACTTGCCTGATTCACAAAATTAAAAAAATAAAAATGAAAAGAATGTACAAGAAGTTACAAGGGCAGAAATTCTATGGAACACTGTGAATGTTGGGATAAAAATTATTGCAGTTTAGGTTTTTTTTTAGCTTAATATGATGAAATAACTACAGCTTATTGTATTGCATTCCCCATGTAAGTGACATAATATATAATGAAACTACTGAATAACATAAAAAATGTGAAAGGTACAAGCTGTTTAAAACCTTGCGATACCATCATCCTGCCCTTAATTCCTTTCCATAGATGTGATCATTAACAGTTTTATTTCTCTTCTCTAGGTTTTTTTCTTTGCATGTGCAAACATTTTTAAAAATAATGAGACAGGCTTATATGTATTATTCTTCAATTTGCGTATTCATTTCACAGCATAAAGCCTGAAACACTATTGATGTGCAGCAGGAGTATATTCAGGAGGAATGAGGTTTTGTTTCTTGTAGGATAGTCTGGGCAGCTTTATGCCTTGGCAATGTGTGGAGTGGTATTCACTTGAAGGCCTCTAGGTTTCTGCTTAGGGCTGTAATCCATGCTTCTGGCCTGTCACACACAGCAGTGACGATAGAAACAGGGCAGAGAGCCAAGAGCCCCTGCCCTTGGATCAGCATGTCTTGTCTCAGCTGTGTAGTTAGGTGAGACCATGGTAATTAGCCTGTGCTGAGATGGGAGTTATAAGATTGAAGTGGGAATGTGATGAGGGTCAGATGCTCTGAGCATGGGCAACATGCTAAATCTTATTCTGTGTGGCTAAAGTGGAGCTGGTGCTGTCCAGGGTCAGGCATCACGTGAACACAAGGAGAGAATGTATAGTTCAGTTGTTAAGCACAAGCTTTTGGAGTTGGACAGCCCTGGGTTTCAACGGTGTTTCTGCCACTAACTGTGTGTGACTCTTGACAAGTTACTTAACTTTTCTAAACCTCAGTTGTAAGATATGAATAATAATTTCTCAGACTGTGTCACTGGGCCCCACAGCACACCTACTATAGAAGGCTACTCTACCAAGACCAGGAGACATAGCAGCTCTACCTGATACATAGTAACATACCCAGGGACACAGCCAAAATGAGGAGACAAACATGAATGTGCCAAATGAAAGAACAGAACAAAACTCCAGAAAAAAAAACTAAACAAAATGGAGACAAACAATCTACTAGATGCAGAGCTCAAAACACTAGTTATAAACATAATCAATAAGCTCAGAACTTCAACAAAGAAAAAGGAAAAATAAAGAAATAGAAAACATAAAAAAGAACCAGTCAGAAATGAAGGATACAGTAGAGGGAATCAACAGTAGATTAGACGAAGCAGAAGACTGAATCAGTGATTTGGAAGATAAAATAATAGAAAACGCCTAATCAGAACAGCAAAAAGAAAAAAGAATCCAAAAAAGTAAGGTAGTTTAAGGGCCTCTAAGACAACATCAAGCATACCAAATTCACATCATAATGGGAAGAAGAGAGAACAAGGAATTGAAAGTTTATTTGAAGAAATAAGGACAGTAAACTTTCCTAACCTGGTGAAGGAAATAGACATAGAAGTGCAGAGTCCCAAACAAGGTGAACCCAAGAGGCTTACCCAAGACCCATCATAATTAAAGTACAAAAATGTTAAAGGCAAAGAATCTTAAAAACAGCAAGAGAAAAGCAGTTAGTTATCTACAAGGGAATTCCCATAAGACTGTTAGCTGATTTCTCAACAGAAAGTTTGCATTCCAGAAGGAGTTGGCACGAAGTATTCAAAGTGATGAAAAGCAAGGCCCTACAACCAAGATTAGCTAGCAAAGCTATCATTTAAAATCAAAGAGATAAAGAGCTTCCCAGACAAGAAAAAGCTAAATGAATTCATCACCACCAAACCAATATAACAAGAAGTGTTAAAGGGACTTCTTTAAGAAGAAAAAAAGGACGAAATATGAATAATAAATAGCCAATAACTATATATGTACTGACAGTTATTTTAAATCTAAATGGATTAAATGCTTCAATCAAAAGACCAGATGGCTGAATGAATAAGAAGACTCTTACATATGCTGCCTACAAGAGACTCACTACAGACCAAAAGACACAGACTGAAAGTAAAAGGATGGAAAAAGATAGTTCCCAAAAATGGAAATGAAAAAAAAAAAAAAAAAAACTAGAGTAGCAATGCTTAACAAGACAAAGGCTATAATGAGAGACAAAGAAGGATGTAGTAATTCCACTTCTGAGTATTTATACAAAGAAATCCATAACACTTATTCAAAAAGACATGTACATCTATATATTCATTGCAACATTATTTACAATGGCCAAGATATGGAAGCATACCTTCCATATCAGTAGGTGAATGGATAAAGAAGTGGTAGGTGTATACAATGGACTTAGCTATAAAAAGAAAGAATGAAATCTTGTCATCTGCAATGGCATGGATGGGCTTAGGAGATAGTATGTGAAGTGAAGTAGGTCAGACAGAAAGACAAATACCATATGATTTCACTTACATGTGAAATCTAATGAACAATATAAGCAAACCAACAAAACAAACTCAGAGCTTCAGAGAACATTTTGACGGTTGCCAGATGGAAGGGGGGTTGGGAGGATGGGTGAAAAGGGAAGGGATTAAGAAGTACAATTTGGTAGTTACAGAATAGGCATGGGGCTGTAAAGTATAGCATAGGGAATATAGTCAATAATATTGTAATAACTATATGGTGCCACATGGGTACTAGGCATATTGGGCTAATCACTTCCTAAGTTAATATAAATGTCTAATCACTATGTTGTACACCTGAAACTAATGTAATATTGTATGTCTACTGTAACTGAAAAGGAAAAAAATATTAAAATGTCTCCCTCAAGAGATTACTAGAATTAAATGTGGCAGTGCACATGCATTAGAACAGGACACTCCTGGCTGCAAATAAAGTGGCTTAAACTCTAAGGTTATACAGTGTTCACTTAGACAGGAAGTTCAGATGAGGTATTATTTGTAGATGCTTTTCACTGTCAAAGGGGAAAGGGGGAACCATCTTTCCTTCCATGATGCTGGCACATGGCTCCCTCAACAAAACTGAGGTACTTTTAGCAAAGACGCAGAGGAAATGGCTCTTGGGTAGGCTGTCACTGTCACCACAGCATATGAATAGTTTAGTCCTGTACCTAGTCTTCAATATACACTTCTATGCTGCTGCTGCAGAATGTGGTGGTGATTCTCCTTTCACATGATCAGAGCAGAAGTGAACAAGTGGACAAAGCCAAGGAGATGATACTAGTGTCTGGTTAATTAGGAGTCATTTACATATATGACTATTCCTGCTATCAGGGAATCTTCAAGGCCATGATCAAACAGGAAAGAATATGAGTGGGTCTGAGAGGCTAGCCTGGCTCCCGCCTCCAGAGTTCATCAACATTGTTGGCAGAGGCAGCTCTTGTTAGGTTTCGCTTTGGGAAACCTGGCCTCCGCTTATCTGCCTGTGGCTGGAGCCCTCCCACGGGTCCTTTAAACACAGTTGCCCCTTCCACGTAAAGTATCATGGAGGCCCACCTAAGCCAATGCCTGATTGCAGTTTTTACCCATTCTGCCTTCCTATTTACTCCGCTTTCTCCTCATCCCAGCTCTTGTCTTCTCGGCCCACTGATCTCTGGCTTTTGATGCCAGCTTCTTCATCTGATCGGTTTGGCGGCTTGGATTCCTTTTCAGAGCTTCAGGGCTCCCCAGCCAGCCCTACTCCACGCACCTCCCCACCCCCCACCCCCCACCTCCCACCCCTGTCCCCTTGCTGGACAGCCCTTTCCTGCCCCCAAGGGAGATGCAGACCTTGCCTTTGCTGATTCCCTGATGCTAACTCCTTGCCATACCTTGATCTATTTTTCTGGTATAGTTATACCTAAAGTTTGATTTCCAGCTTGGGGTGGGCATGCTGCTTGCCTCTCCTGGAGTTAGAGCCATAGCAATGGAATTGGCATATGCAGATGGGTTTAAGGCTTTGATTGGAGAAATTCTGAGATCTGGAATCCAGATTTTGGCAGAGAAGAAAATACAATCTTTCCATTATTCGTGAAGCTGTTGAACATATACATTATGTCACTGAGCCTTGCCCTAGAGCTCATCCTTGCTAAGGGCCACATGAGAAAGGTGATCTGATATTTGCAAGGTGAGCAGTCACCAGTTTTAACCAAAATGTCACTTCAGTAGTGAGTATGCTTAGGTTTTGGCTTTAGTCTTCCCTTCACGGGGAGACAGTGGATGGTGGAAAAAGCCTTGTAGTCTGTGCTGGGTATCTTCCATTTGCTTCTCCGGAAACATTCTCTCCCCTCTCTTCTCCACTCTGCTCTGTGTCCTAGCAGGCTGACCGGCATAGGCTGCATCTCGGGGCTCCTTTGCCATCTCGGTTCTTTTTGAATTTCATCAGTAGGAAGAACAGTCAGGACATCAGAAGGTATCCGTTCCCCTAGCTTCTTCTCTGTGGGGTTACCTTAGGCTGACCGTGCCCCTCAGCTGAAAGGCCCAGCAGGTGGCCTTTTTTGAGTTCACCGCCTTTTCATGCACAGAGAGAAAAGGGCTCCCCAACCCCCTTTTTTATGAACTCTGAAGTAGGGTGCCATCCCTTATAGTTTACTTATTCCATACACATACTTCTGTAAACATTTCCTTTATTCCAGTAGTTCTCTCTTTTCCACAGTGGATACATGGCAAAACCCCTAGTGGATACCTGAAACCGTGACTAGTACTGAACTGTATATATACTGTGTTTCTATACATATAAAGCCTATGATAGATTAATTTACAAATTAGATACAGCGAGAGATTAATGATGATAAAATGAACAATTATAAGAATATATTATAAAAGTTATGTGAATGTGGTCTCTCAAAATTTTATTGTAACCATCTGTTACTTTTGCAGTAAGTGACGTGGTCTCATTCGTTTCAGGGGACTCCTTGCTGAAGTCTTCATACAGGCTCCGTGCTTTCTGGTGCAACAGTCGCTCTCAATCAGAACATGTTTTCTGTTGATGGCTTCCACCCACCAATGTAATGCCTTTTTCGTATTAACGAGGCACTTATGCACTGTGGCTGTAACTTTTGTACTTTAAGGTGTGACAGCAAAACTAGCACAAATTTCTTTTTCCTTCACAATTTCATGGATAGAAGATTCTTATTGTTGATCTTAGCAGCCTCAGCATATAATTTTAAGCAGAGAGCTTTTACCTTTTCACTTAAAGTAAGCACTTTACAGGTTCTCTTTGGCATATCCAAATTGCCAACATCAGTACTCTTGTACTTTGGGGCCATTATTAAGTAAAATAAGGGTTACTTGAACACAGCTAATATGATACTGTGACATCTGATCTGATACCCGAGATTGGCTAAGTGACTAATGGGGCAGGTAATGTGTACAGCCATAGACTTGCTGGACGAAGGGATGGTTCATGTCCTAGGTGGGATGGAGCAGGATGGCATGAGATTTCATCATGCTACTTAGAACAGCACACAATTTAAACCTTATAAATCATTTCTTTATGGAATTTTTCAGACCATGGTTTATTGTGGGCGAAACTGGGAAACCCCTGTAGAATGGGTGCTACTGTATTCTCTTCTCAAATGACCAAGTCTCAGTATCCAGGTTTCTTCCACTGTCTGACAGTAGAGTGTTCTTATCAAAACTTCCATAAGCCAAAATGGCATAAAGGCAAGAGTAGCCCCCGCTTTCTGAAACTTTGTGTTACACCACTTTGCTTTTATGAATTTGCTAACAGGATTTCACTTTCACAAAAAAGCCATTACTGTACAGGTACTAATGTGGGTCTTTCATAAGAGCAAAGCAGTGGAATACAAAATTTCGGAAGGTGGGGGCTACCTAGAATGGTTATTTCCCACTAGGCCTCAGACTGTTACAGGTTCAAAGCCAGAAACCTGGATCACTCTCTGGCTTCACCACTTCCTAGCTATGTCCTTGGGCAAGTATCTTAACCTCTGAGTGCTGGGTTTCTCATCTGTATTAGTGATGTGGCAATAATCCTTGCTTCTGTCCGCCTCACCAGGAAGAAATAAAGAATGTAAAAATTCATGTGAATTGTAATGTACTGTGCACAGGGAGGGGTTATTATCACTGTGATATACCAGGACCTTGAAGTGGGAATTGGGGAAAGCAGAGGCTTTGAGGATGGAGCACGCAGGTCTTCAGAGAGGGCTCTGCATCCTCACCCACTTATCCAACACAATTAATGAGGAGATATCCGACAGGAGGACAGACCCAACAGATTATCCTTCAGAGGTGAGCCTGCAGGACCTCCTCCTTCGTTCACATCAGCCCACAGGTCCAACCCATGTGGAATACAGATGAAATCCCCTCCAATTAGAGCAAATTATTTAGCGATGACATTAGCCTCTGCTAAGGTAGACTCTCCAGTAAGGCCTTTGCTAAATATAATTACGTGGTTGGAAAGAGGAAATTATCAAAATGGTGCTGAGAGGCATAGATGAAAAGGCTGATCCCTTGGCTTTTGTTTTTCGCTATTCAGAGGGTGCAGTATTGGCAAGAGTAAATCCTGTTATTTGTGTTTTTGATAATCCGACACTGGTTTCTACAAAGAAATCACAGTAGTATTTATATTGGAAATTGCTTTGGAAGGCCTTCTGCCTGGGCTTCGAGAGGAGTGTGGCACTGCCTTTAGCTGATCACTCTTTATAATGTCAATCATCTCATTCTCGTTGTCTCTCAAGGACTTTTACTATGTGAAATTCTCTTGGTCATTTGCCTGTTTACAATTTCGTGCTGTGTCTCAGTCTCCCTGACTCATACCCCTCACCTCCAGAAAAGGATGTCAGCAACTTGAACTTGTTTTAATTCTATGTTCCCAGCATCTGGCCAAATGCCCAGCACCAAGTGGATACTTGTTTGGGCATTTGTTAAATTAACAATTAACAAACAAGGGAAGGAATACTATACACAAGTGGCTGTGTTAAGCATGAGGAAAATTCTCTGCCTTTAAGGAGCTGACATCTAATATTCTTTGCACAACTTTGAAGAGATAGGCATACACCTACAATTTCAAGACAAAATGCTCAGGGCCCCAAAAGAAGCAAAGACACAGGTCAACTGTTGAAGAGTTTGAATATGGGAAAATTGACTTCCAGTGGAAGTGAGGAAGGTAGAATGAACAGTGGTTTGTGAATAAGGCTTTAGAGACAGACTGTTGTGTTTATATCTTGATCCTCCATTTACCAATGGTTTCCTATTGCCTAAATTACTTAGCTGCATTTTTCTCATTTGTTAAAAAAAAGATAGTAATCAACCCTACATCACAAGTTTAATCGAAGTATTACATGGAAAACATATATAGATTTGTTTGGTACATAGTAAGCACTCAGAAATATTACTTATTATTATTGCCAGCAGTAATAGTAGTAGTAGTAGTTAGAAAACATTATCAAATAAAATTCAGTGAATCCAAGCTAGTAGATGAAAACACCTGGGTTCCAGCTCTTACTCTGCTACTCTATTTTGTGACCTTCAGCAAGAACTTTTCTTCTCTGGGCACCATGCAAAATGAGGAGTTGGAACTTGATGGTGTCTTGGTGCCCTCAAACTGATTATATGCCTAGATCTTGGCTAGGAGGATACACAGTATTTGTGTATTAGAGAGTATAGTGTTATATGGGAGGATGACGTTCCTTCTGATTTTCATTTTTCCTGCTCATACTATAAGGTTATTAAGAGAAAAGAACCTCACGTATCTTGTGCCCCTTCTACCTCAGCTCACAAACAGCCTTTGGGTATGGAAGAAGCTCTCAAATACCCATTAGTTGTGTGGCTAACTGATTTGGTTGGGTGTTAGGGTTAGAAAGAGTCCCAAGGGGTTTAGAAGAGAGAAAGGAAAAGGTGAAGAATCATTCCATTCTTTAATTTCTAAATCATCATTGAGACATTTCTGTCACTCAGCTATATATGCTTTTGGTAAAGAGAATGAACTGGAGGGTGGAAGATCAGAAAAAGTAGGAACGCAATAAATATTTACCAGGCATCTACTGTGTATTGGGAGTTTACATATAGCATCTCATTTAACCTTTAGAACAGATCTGTGAGATGAGGGGGCAGATGTTTTTAAGGCATCCTTATTTCCATTTTGAACATGAGGAGGTAGGGTCAGGAAGGGTTAACCTAAGTCTAGAATTAGGAGGCAGGTTAGAGGTGGGATTGAAACCTAGGTATATATGACTCCGAAGCCATCGTACTCTTCTCCTCTGTGAAGTGATTATTCTACATCTCTTCTTCTTTCCTAACACCTTCAACTTAGTCCTCTCTATACACTCAGTTGATAAACTTGCTTCCTGCCTCACCCAGGAAATAGAAACAATCAGAAGAGAACCTTAATGGCTCCCCTCACCATCTCCACTAGCCTTTCCGCTTCTGTACCATGGACTCTGCATTTCCTATTGCTGTGTGCATTCCACGTGTTTCTATTTAGGGATCTCCCCCTACCTTGTACAGGATATCGCTTTAACCATTTCCTCTCTCACATCATCAGGTTTTTTTTCCCCCTCAACAGAACTATCTCAAGCAGCATAAATATATTCTCTAAACCCATCATACATAGATAAAAACCTTTCCTCAATCCCATATTCCTCTCCAGCTGATAATCCCAATTTCTTTGTTTCTCTTTCCAGTGAAAACCCCCCAAAGAGCTAGTAAACACTGTCTTCATTTCCTCCCCTCCCATTTTCTCTTGAATCTATTCTACTCAGGTTTTTGTCCCTATCATCATACCAAAGAAACTCTTATTAAAGTCACCAAAGACCTCAGTCTTTAACTATCAGCTGCCCTAGTCATTCCCTCCTCGAAAGTTATTCTTCACAGTATTATTGAGCCAACCAAAACTTGGAGTAATCTTTCACTCTTTGCTTTTTCTTACACTCAAAATATAATTTTTCAGCAAATTCTCTTAATTTTACCATAATAATATATCTAGAATCTGACCACTTTTTACCACCTATCGGCCTGCTCCAAACCACCTCTCTCATCTGTATTGTCACAGTAATCTGCAAGAGGTTTCTCTGATTCCACTTTCCCAGTCTATTCCCAACTCACAACCAGAGTAAATAAAATCATGACAGTCCCCTACTGA
This sequence comes from Rousettus aegyptiacus, assembly GCF_014176215.1. Taxonomy (NCBI): domain Eukaryota; kingdom Metazoa; phylum Chordata; class Mammalia; order Chiroptera; family Pteropodidae; genus Rousettus; species Rousettus aegyptiacus. The sequence continues at coordinate 91,089,221 of NW_023416308.1, forward strand.
GAGCTCTCCAAAGCTCTTCCTGTCTCACTTAAAAGATGGGTCCATAGCCTGGCCTGGAAGTCCGAGGTAATGGAACTTCTTGCTGCTTCTCCATCCACATCTCTTAGAATTCTCTTCCTAGCTTCCTTTGCTTCAGCCACACCTGCGCCTTGATTCTACTTTAACATTTCCACATGCACTCCCTCTTGGGACCATTGCATTTGCCGTTTGCTCTGCCTGGAATACTTTTTCTTAACTTTAAATTATTCAAATGCTGTCTCATCAGTGAAACTAAAGTAGAAATTCTCCCACCACATTGTTCTCCATCCTCTTTTACTATGTTTCATTTTCTCCTTCACATTCATCACTTCCTGTATTTTTTTTTTATGTGTACATACCTCTTCCTCTTTCTCCCTTCCCCTAAGATAGCAGGGATTTTTCTCATATCTGTATTTTCAGAACTTAGTATAGTGCCTAGCCCAAATTAGACAGTCAATAAATACTTGTTGAAGGAAAGAATGAATGTCTATGCTATTGTTGCTTCCTTTGTATCTCATGTCACTCATTGTTGAGCTCTTAAGTTGTATATGCAGTTGGCATGAAACCAAACCAAACAATGAAGCTGATGGTCTTTGTTTTCTGAGCTACCAAATGGCTAAGCAGTGGAGTCACCTGGCCATACAGGCTTGCAGAGTCAGAAGTATATGTGCGAGGATGTTTTCCAACAGGTATGTAACAGTGATATCGACTGGCTTGGTTAGAGGTGTTGCTGGATCTCTTCGTTGTTTGAGACCTGATCAGAGATTGATGTGGAGTCAGATAGGCGCAGCAGGTGGGGTGAAGTGGAGGACATAGCTGAGGAAGAGTACTAAGAGCCACTACAAGTCAGGACCCATGATTTACAAATTTTTTATTTTAATATCACATAAAACCTAGGAGGCATCTATCAGCTCTTCATTTTTCTGAGAGTTTAAATGACTGTGCCAAACTCTCCAAGCTCAGAAGAGTTAGAGCTGGATGGACATTGTGGCATGAAATCTCATTGGTGGGGAGGAAAAGGTGAGGTGTAAGTAAGTAGATCTAGGGTTCCCTTCAGATGTTAGTGTGTGCGTTTGAATACAGCCACGCGTCCTGAATATTTACATTCAAATATTTACTAACTTCTTCAAAAAGCATTTGTCAAGGCTTTTGTTTTTTAGCCAGCATAATGCTATAGGGGATAGAGAATAAAATATGTATATCCTTTAAGAAGCGTTTGGTCTTATTCGGAGCACAAAACAACACACAGACTAGTAGTAGATTATAATACATACACAGTAGTACCTGATGCATTGCTGAACTGTATATGTCAATTGTATTTTAAGTGTTATTACAATTTATAAGACAAATCTGAACTATTTATTAGTTATGTATTTATTGAATGTGTTTTATGTGTTAGGTTCCATACCAGTTTCTGGGGATAAAGAGATAATGATGATGGCGATTAGAATGAGAATATTAAATACTTATATGATAGCACTGTTCTAAGTGCTTTAAATATGTCTCTCTTTTAAGAACAATATCAAGTAGTTACTGTGATTATGTACATTTTTCAAATGAGAAATCTAGAAAGCAGCGATGGAGTAATTTATATGCTCAAGGGTATATTGCCGGCAAATGGCAGAGTCATGTTATATAAATCCAGCTAATCTAGTTAAGAGTGAAGTTCTAACCACCTCTACTGAAGAAAAGGTCCAAGTTCTTAAGGAACCCAGGGTTTCTTTCGTTGGGAGACAGGCAGGTAAATAACGGACTCCTATACCAGTGTGGTAGGTGCTACCACATGTGTTGAAAGGAGCTGGACGAATGACGAGGTGCTACTGTTAATCTAGCTGGGAGTTATGGGGGCAGGGAAGTTTTCCTCATTTCTTGGTTTTTCTAGGAAGATGGTGATTTCCTAAATCTGAATCTCTGCATCCACATTCTCTCCATACACACTTACAGAGCAACAAGGAGAACACATGGAAGTGTACACACCTGCATTGCCAGCAATGTACCTGAAAATGAAACTTTACAAAATGAACATAAAAGAGCAGGAACATGTATACAAACTATTAAAAATGAGAAAATATTTCAGCTAATACAAATTCTTAAAAAAAAACAAATTCCAATGTAGAAAAAAACTAATACAATACTCCCAACCTGAATCAAATACCCTTTAAAAAATCTTCAGAGATATGAAAACTTACTTGAATCAGAAATGCAGAAACTCAGCATAGAAGTGTATAAAAAAGAGGATATATAAAACACGAGTTGACTGAATTCAGGAAATAAGAAAGATAATTACACTTTAGAAATGAAAAATAAATTACCGAAACCCTAAAAGAATAAGCTCAACTGAAAGACATATGAAGGACAGTGAGGAAAGACATTAAAACAACCAAGAAAATGAATATGAAGTAGAGAAATAAAAATAGGCACAACATATAATCAAAGTTCCTGATTCAGAAAAATAAAATAATCGAATGGAACTACTATTTAAAGTTATAATGCAAGATAGACAAAATAACCTCAAAAAAAAAAAAAATAACCCGGAGGAATAACAGTTCTTGATTTCAAAATTTACTATGAAATTATGATAATCAAGAGTGATATCGACACAGGATACACATAGACTGAGGGAATAGAGAATGCAGAAATCATCTCTCAAATAATCATATGGTCAGTTGATTTTCAAAAAGGGTGCCTGTCACTACCACTCAATGGGGAAAGGACAGTTTTTCAACAAGCAATGTTATAAAAATTGAATACCCACTTGGAAAAGAATGAATTCGGACCCTTACCTTTCACCACATAAAATATTAACTAAAAATGTATCAAAAACCTAAATGCAAGAGCTGAAACTATAAAACTCTTAGAAGAAAATGTGGGGGACAATCTTTATGGCATTGGATTTGACAATGATTTTTTTTTTGAATATGATACCAACAGCACAGGCAATAAAAGAAAAAATAGATAAATTGGACTTAACCAAGTTAAAAAGCTTTCGTAGATCAGAGAGCACTATCCAGGAGAGTTAAAAGACAGCCTACAAGGTGTAGAAAATATTTGTAAATCATATATCTGGTAAAGGAGTAATGTTTATAATGAAGAACTCCTTTAAAAAACAACCCAATTCAAAAATGGATAAAGGATTTGAATAGACATTTTTCCAAAGAAGGTACACAAATGGCCAATAAGCACATGAAAAGATGCTCCATATTCTTCATTAAGAAAATGCAAATCAAAATCATAATAAGGTACCACTTCATACCCATAGGATGGCTGTAATAATAATAATAATAATAATAATAATAATAATAATAATAATAGAAAATAACAGGATGTAGAGAATTTAGGATGCTGATATATTGCTGGTGGGAAGGTAAAATGGTGCAGCTACTGTGGAAAACAGTTTAGTGGTTCCTCAAATAGTTAAACATAAATACCATATGACCCAGCAATTTCACTTTTAGGTGTATACCCAAAGGAATTGAAAACAGACTTGAATATATACTTGCATGCCAGTGTTCATTGTAGTATTTTTCACAATAGCCAAAAGGCAGAACTATCTCAGTGTCCATCAGCAGATGAATTAGTTAACAGAATGTGGCATGTACATGCAATGGAATATTCAGCTATAAAAGAGAATGCAGTTCTGATACATGCTACAATAGGAATGAGCCTTGACAATATTATGCTAAGTAAAATAAGCCAGACTCAAAAGGACAAATATTTATGATTCAACTTATATGAAATGGCTAGAATAGTCAAATTCATAAAGACAGAAAGATGAGAGGTTAACAGGGGCTGAAGTATAGAAGAATGAAGTTACTGCTTATTAATGGTTAAGAGTTTCATTTTGGGGTGATGAAAAATGTTTGGAAGTAGATAGTGGTGGTGGTTGTACAACATTGTGAATGTAATTAATAACACTAACTTGTACACTTAAAAATGGTTAAAATGACAAATTTTACTTATACGTATTTTGCCACAACCTAAAAAGGTTAATGTAGTATACCAAAAAAACCATTGAAGTATACACTTTAAATGGATAAATTGCATTGTATATGAATTATATCTCAATAAAACTATTAACTTACAGTGTGAGAAAACAACAGAAAGTTCAAATTTATGTATGCAGCAGGCCAATCATGAATCTAAGAAAACTGACCCGTTAAGTCAACTCTAAGATATATCCTAGTACAACTATTAAATTTTAAGTAAAATATTTCTCATGACTTTAAGGCAAAAAGTCCTAATCACTTACAAAGCAAAGAAATTCAGGTTGGTATCAGACATTTTGATAGTAATATACATAGAAAGAAAGAAAAAAGGTAACATTTTCAATAAAAGTGAAGGAAATATAGTTTTAGAAAAGCTTCCCAGCTGGATAGCTGAATTGAGTCTTGGTATATATAGCCAAATAAGTGCTAGAAGGGTGTCTCGAACCAAGGAACCAGTGTGTGTAAAGGATAGAAAGAAGACTACATGGAACTTCCAGGACTTACAAATAGTTCAGTGTGACTGGAGTCTCTGTCACGTGAAGTGGAAAGACTGAGGCCTTAGCTTTTATCAAGTAATTCATCTATTCATTCACTTAATTGATATTTCTTGAGTGTTAGTATCAAGTGTCAGCAGTGCTTAGATAGTTAGGCGTTACTGAGAGAGTTGTTCATGATATCTATGTGAAAAGATAAGGGAGAGATTAAGGAGACTAGGAATGTGCATACAAGTTTTCATTTATGCATGGGAGTATAGCATGGCCTTGACTTGAGTAATGATTCAGTTATTTTGAACACCCTCTTTCAATTGAAAATTTGCATTTCAACCTTTCCATCAACATAGTATTGGAAGTACAGGTGGACAATCCATTTAAGAGGCAGAGGAAGCCACGCCAGTTCATCCACTGGATAATCATTGTACAATCAGAGAGACGGCTGCTTCCAGCATCTGATCCAAGTGAAACACGTGTAAAAACAGATGAAATAAAACCCGTTATTCTGGAGCATATAGTCTGTGCCTGGCACTGGTCTAGGTACTGGGGATGCCATGACAAATCAGAGCTGGTTTCTACTTTCAAGTTGCCTTTAAATCCATAAATTGAGGATTACATCATAGGACGTAAGTGAGACAGGCACTGAGGTGTGGTCACTGGGCATCCTAAGACTTATCGCAGTTCCTATTTTGAGAGTATCATTGTTTGCCTTTTACTGTATCTCCCCACATGTTTTCATGTTAGTTGGTGCACGGAGGCTGTAAGTGAAAAGAAATCAACTTAAATAACCTAATAAAAATGGAAAGATTGTTAAAAGGTTCCCAGATTAACTCATGGACTGAATTGAATATAAGGAAAGGGAATACAGCTGGGTTACTGGGAGGATCTGGAAAACCACAAACATTCAGGTGGCTCAACAGCTATTTCACATCAGTATTAGGCAATAGTTTTCAGAGCAATCACTGTACAGTATCTCATTGAGCCTAAAAAAGAAATAGGTAAGTAGAGCAGGCATCATTTTCTCTATGTGAAAGGTGAGACAATAATCCCCAGGAAGATAAAGTGATTTATTGGAGTGACCATATCCCAAGTTTAGTGGTTAAAACCAGAATTTAGAATAGAGGCCTTCTGACTCCTGGATTTCTTTTCCCATTAGTTTTCTTAAAAATTCTTAATCTCTTACTAGTATGCAGAATATTTCCCTTCTTGGAATCCCCTCCCTCATCTTCTTCATTTTCCTTTTGTCATTCATTTTGGTTTTGGAATTGGAGTCGCATATGTGTGTCTTTAATAATAGGCTTATTTGAGACATCTCTGAAAACTGTCTTTAATTTATACCCTGTAATCTGAATATCGAGGGAGCCACCAGGAAAGGGAATAACTAAAGAGATGAGTAGAAGATCTTAGTTGTCTCAGTGATTTTCTTACTGCCATCATGAAATGCCTTATCAGAAATGGGCCATTATAGTTTAAATGATCCAACGAAGTTAGAAAAGAATTTCAAACCATCAGACATTTTCTGAGCTTGATGTTGTAGCCTCATTGTTTTCCAAACTCCAATTTTTCCTCCACAATGAACAATAACTTTTTGATTAAACAGCTGGCAGTTACTATTGAATGCCTCACGTTTAATAACAAAAGTCTTCCTTCAGAACAGGAAATTTTATCTAAATTGCTTTGCTCTTCTGTGATTGTGAACTTCTAGTCTGACAGGACCAATAGCATGAAAAAAATAAAATTTTCTCTCAAGAAGGTGATGATTACTTTTTAAAAGAAAGAGCCCCAAACTAAATGAATAATTCAGTGTACTTGCTACAAAGCAGAAGTCAAGGCACACAAGTTGTCTTCTCTGTAAACATTATTAAAAAACAATCAAGTTTGTATTGACACATTTATATTGCGAAGACTATAGACAGCTGAGAGAGAAAAAGCTCACAAACATGAAAGTACCACTTTGTAGTCAAGGGCCATCTTCACTAGTTTTGTTCTTAAGAGGAGCAGCTCCATTATTCAGTGAGTGCCATGTATCCAGCACTATTCTAAGTCTTTTACATATTAATTAATTAGTTCTCCAACCTCAATCCCTTCCTGCCTTCCTGCTGGTATTTCCCGTTGCCTCAGAACCAACTGGAACGAAAAGTAGAGAGAACCTGTGAGTCTTGGCACAAAGCAAGACAAAGAGGGTTAAAAAGTATATTTGGAGAAGACAAATGGAGGTATCCAGCTCACCTAATTTATATTTCTTCATAGCATTTGCCACTATTTGAAATTATAAAGTTATTTGTTTAGTTATTTATTGTCGTTCATCTACAATATAATGCAGACTCCAGGAGGCCAGGAATATAATATTGTTGTCAAAATAAATTTATACATGTGTCTGTATTTTCCTCCTTTCCTTCTTCTTCCTTCCTCCCTTCTTCCCTCCCTCCCTCCCTTATTCCCTTTCTTCTTCCCTCCCTTCCTCTATACCAGGGGTCCCTAATCCCTCTGGGCCACAGACTATATCTATATCTGGCCTGTTAGGAACGGGACTGCACAGCAGGAGGTGAGCAGTGGGCCAGTGAGTGAAGTTTAATCTGTGTTTGCAGCCGCTACCCAGAGCTAACATCACCTCCTTGGCTCCAACTCAGTTCATTAGGCATTAGATTCTCAAAGGAGCAGTAGTTCCTGGTGTCAAAAAGGTTGGGGACCACTACTCTACATAACTATTAGAGGGGCATGGTCAGGAGAATTCTTGTACTTTTTCCCCTCCAACTACAGAAAATTGGGATGCTGAAGGAGTCTTTTTTCTTTTCTGTACTGGTTTCTCGTTTGCTTTTTATGCATATAGAAAAACCTGCAGAAATGACCTTTAGAGGAGAATTCATTCCCTATGCCTCTCACTCTGCTTGGAGATTCCATAAGCAAAGTCCCAGCTGCTCCCTTCATAGGACAGCTTGGCTGTAGTGGAGTGGCTGGGGCAGGAGCTCGCAGTCAAGCTTGACTTTGCCGCCTGAGAGCAGACAATGGCCAGTTAGGCCTCCATCAGGAATTCGTTTATACAGTGGGGCCAGGCTGACAAGTGGAAGTCTGATTTTATGAGAGGCATAGGAATCTATTTTTCAAAAGCTTACTAGGCTATCATACAGCCAGGTTTGGGAACTGCTAATGGACCTTATTGGTGTTTTCCAAGGTCCTGAAAATAAAAAATGGTAAAGAATATGGATCCTTGCCTGAATCTTCAGGGTTATTGTTATGTGTGTAGAAAGTGCTCTGTGATAGTATCAGGACTTCATGAAGAGAGAGAGAGATATTCCTCTTGTCTCTTTTTATACCTGCTAGACCCTGACATATTTCACATGGGTCGTTAGGGAATGGTCAATTACCAGGCCTTTAGGGAGACATCCATTTGCTCTGAGAAGCTTTAAAATGTTACACGAGGATGTCACTTGTACTATACATGACAGATGGCTTTCGAATGTTTAATATTAATGTAACAAGTAGCAGATGGAGGTTGGATAAGAAGACCTTCAATGTCCTTTCCAACCCTGAGAGTCCTGGATATCAATATGTGCTTTATATTAGCAGCAGGCTTTTGACTGATTATAAAGCTTAATTCTTCATCTAGATGAGTAGTAAAATGAGGTTACACTAAATTATTACCCACTTATGAGTATCAGCAAATATTTTGGAGACAGCTATGTTGGGGTACCATTGAACTATGTTAGCGGCACATTTTGTCTGAACTGAAAAAAACGAAACCGGTGCCTGTGGCTTCAATGAGCCATCGGCGGCAACACTGAGGGGGTGATGTAGGAGGCTCTTAGTCTCCTCTGTCCTCTCAGATTGCTGCCCCTAAGCTCCTCTTTAATAGAAACTGTAAAGCTGACACTGGGTACTATTTTCTAACCAGTCGAGCCAAGTGGCTTAGATGAGGCTTCTGGTAACTTTTTTTGAAAATAATTCAAATTAAAGTACCTTTTAGATTGTTCTATGAAAAAAGGCTATTGATCTTACCTAATAACATTAATAATGTTTCACTTTAAAATGCCATTTTAGAATTTAAATGTACTTTTATTTAGATTATCTATATTCATCAAAAGCCTGTGCAATAGATATTGTTATTATAAGTTTATGAGTGAAGAAACTGAGGGCCCAGAAATGCTCAGTAATTTTCCCTAAGTCATAAAGCATTAAAGTAAAGGTAAGACACAAACAAGTCTTCTGACTCTATTTCAAAGATCTTTCTGTATCTTATGCTCTTTATGCAACCTACTGGCTGAACATTTGACTTTTTAAGAGATGAATCAATAGAAGATTATAAGGCAATAAGGCAGGGCAGAAATTTACATCTGGATTTAAATTTAGGCTGCATCATTTACTCGATGGTATAAGGCAAGTCGCTTAACCTTCGTGAACATCTGTCAATTGAGTATAGCAATGCCTGCCTTTTAGGGTTATTTTAAGTATTATAAAGTATGTAAAGTTCTTGTATGTGGAAGTTACTCAAATCACCTTTTGAGGGAGTCTCTGTCTCTGAGTTTGAGGTTTACTCTCCTTGCCAAGTGATCCTTTGTCATCTTCTGGGCCATCCCAGACACAGGAAGTTCACTGCCTCCAAAGGCTTCTCACTGCTAGAAAATTCTTATCTTGAGCAGATAAGAAGTGCCTCCTGCAGTTTATGCTTTGTTAGTATACATTTTATTCCTTTTAGCTACATAGAATAAGTATAATCCCTCTTCCACATGACAGTCTCCCAAATATTTGAAGAACTTTATCATGCCATCCTATAATATTTACTTCTTCAGGCTGAACATTCTGTATTCCTTCAAGTATTCATAATTCGATTTGGTTTGGAAGGCCCTCACAGTCTTGCTTTGTTTTTTTTTTTTCTAAAGTGTGTCTGTTTGTCATCTGAGAAGTTCCTATAACTAAATGCGATTATCTCTGGGTACATCGAATGAGATAATTATCTTTACATGATACAGTTTAAGATCACAAGATCCTCTTTGAGGGCCCTATTTTACCTCATTGTCGATCAAGCGGCTAAGTGTTTTTTTCAACATGTCTTTCTGTTAAGCCTTAGATCTCACATTCTGCCTTTGAGAAGCATGGTCTTTAAGCATGGGACCTGTCATTTTTCCATGTTAAATTTTATTTATTTGAGTTGGCTCTAACTCCTGCCTATTAAAGTCTTCTTAATCCAAATGGTATTATCTTAAATCTGTTGTGATTGAAATAATTATACCAACTTTGTAAATAAGCGCAATTGCTATTATACTGCCAAAGCACAGGTAAAAATGCTAAATAAGGCAGACTTATATGAGCCAGCTGTTTGACCCTAATCGATCAGCAGCAGCATCTTGGGGGTGATATCCAAAGCATGAACTCTAGACAGAGAATAAGGGTTGGTAAGAGAGTGGAAGAGAGAGAGTACGGACACAAAATACAGCTAAGAAGGGAAAGTACCCTTGGTTTGCAGATCTGGATGAGAGAGAAAGGAGATAGTAAAATTTCATAGCTAGGCAAGGAAAAGCATGAATTTGACAAGTGTTTTCTAAGTGGATGAAGCAGCTCACATGAGAACTTCATCTTCTTTGGGAAAACCTCTCCTCTCTGAATGTGTTCACACCCTGCTCTGGCAGCAGTGTTTGCTAATCACATTTGAACACTGCTGCCTTCTAGTTTACCACAATGGGGACATCGACATCCAGATTCCAACTTCACCTTCTTTTTTTGTGTTTGCATTTGTATTTACTCTCTGTAGCCAGCTGCTAAGGAACAGGTTGGAAACCTGCTGAGCTTTGCTGTCATCCTTCCTCTTAAGTTCGGCATGGATTTAGGAATTCATTTCTCACATGTTGGGGGCGTACTTTATTCATTCTTATAATCCTCTCTGGTTACAGTCTGTTCTCTCCTATATAGTGCCAGAGGTGCATTTTTTAAACTTGTCATTTGTTGAGCGTCATCTGGTTTTGTTAAACAGATTGGTAGAAGGGACTGCAGAGATTCTCTGTGGGGGAATTCCTTTTGTGTCATTCTGGTATAAGTCCTGTGTGATGTGTGTTTCATGTTTGCGTATGATTAATAACAGCCAGGCAGTTGACCTGGAAATTCAACAACTAACTCATCAGCATACACAGTTGCCAAATGCTCCTGTCACAGTGAGTAAAGCAAGCTTTGAGAAACGATTTTGTAGATTGCCATGACCCACAGAAGGAATGCTCAGCAATTCTGAGGGCCAAGAATAAGGCTAATGACACCATAGAGGTCTTTTGCTTTTCTAGTGGAGATTAACAACTTTGTTGTTTTCACATCTGTGAGGCCTAGAGAGGGAAGATTGTATTATGTCCCTGTTAGCATTAAAGCCTCCTGTGCAAGGTCACCCACCAGAAATGGGAATCGCCATGTGTTCTGTGTAGGGAACATTCTCCAAGGTGTACCTTGATATTCACCAGTGCCAGCTGAAAGGCAATGATGAGGCTCTACCTAGTGAGAATGGTCACTGTAACTTTCCTCTTCAGGGAGAACATGAACGCTTTTCTTCAATTCTAGCCAAAGCCCAAGATAAACCTCTTCATTTAGCATCTCATTTGGGCTTCATATTGCCTTATTGAACAGCAGCATAATACATGTCAACTCATATGGTTTACATTGGAAATCTATTCTTCTATATAATTGGGAAAGGTACCAAGGAGTCCCTTCAGAGGCCTTTCTTTATCCAGGTAAATAAAAATCCGATATTCTTTCATAAATAGTGTTGTTGAATCACTGCATTTGCTTTGTGTTGAGCTCTGAGGGCTTTATCTTTTAACAGAAAATCGAGTTCTCATGGAATATTGACTGGTTTTTAAGCAGAGGGAACACTTGCCAGGGAGGGCATTCTTAACCAAAGTCAAGAATAAAGGGAGGGTTGTACCTTGTGAAGAAAATTCCTCATGCGAGCCTGTGATTCACTGACCGACTTTTACAAGGGACATGTCAGCTATTCTTTGCATTGTTCATTCCTCTCAAGCAAATTTTATATTTGACTGGATGTTTAATTTCGCATGGTATTGTATTAGAAATGAGATACTTACACTTTAAAATGATGCTAGATACTAATGGCATGCAAAAACTCCCATAATGCTCTCAATGCTGCTTAATAGTCAGCACCTTTGAGTGCATGGCCTAGAAACGGGTTTTCTTTAGTCAAAAGGAAGGGTAGATTTTAGATAGTTGTAAATACATTATTTGTATCAGATATCCTATGAGAATGTGATGAATTTAGGCTGATTATAGTGCGGTCAACTCAAGCAGTAAATCGTGCACTTATCAAAAGGGCTGTGCTTAATCTATTTTCAAGTTGCTGAGTATTTCTCTTGCTCCTGAAATACATCTGTACGACTTTCTTGTTAGTAAGTGATCTGCCTGACAGATTAGAACTTGATATCCCTCTCTTTTTTCCTGGATAAAAAACATTGAGAGGGGTTCATCTTGTTCTGTCTTTCGGGCTTTGTGTATAAATCTCATGATCTGGGGATTGTGGGGAAGACACTTGAAAAGGGTTATCACATTTCACTCATTTTCATTGACTGCATTTTCCTCAAGATTCTTTGCCTAAAGTATCAAGTTTAACTACTTGATTTCTCAGTCTGTTTTTATCAGTTTCGCAAATTGCTCATCAAAAAGTGTTGCTGTAGTACTTTAGGGGTTGTATAACTCTGACTATAGCCCTCCCATTCTGAAGATAGTATCAGGGAGCATTCATTCATTCACTCATTCATTCAATAAATATATGGAGTAGGCACTTACTTTGACTAGGCACTCTTTTGGATACTAGAGAAACTGACATGAAAAAGGTAGACACGGTCTCTGCTTTCAAGATGGTTACAGTCTGGTAGGAGCAGACAGTCAATCCAAAAAGAGCTAAGATAATTTTGGAGAGTCATGTGCTTTGATAAGGGTACAACAAGCACAGTGGTGAGTGCTTAGGAGCTACTTTATTAGGAGTGTTGGGGAAGGTGTCATGGTAGAAGGGAGCTGAGTAGGTGCAGGGATGTCGCAGTGAAGGTTTTATTTCTTCCACACTCAGCAGGTAATCAGTGGTTGTAGCAGTCAAGAAGTGCAGACACAGCTTGAGAGTAAAAGTGCTGGGCACAAAGATGCCAGGAAAGACCAATTCTTCTTTCCTTGGCAGGCAGGTCTGGGAAAATGGGCCCAGCCAGGACCAGAATCATAGATTCCAGTGGGTAATGAAAGGGTTTAGGCTCATAGGCTGAAACTCTGGAGAGTATGTCCAAATGGGTCCTCTAAGTGTGGAGGGTCTCAGAGATTAGTAAAGAACCAACTTGAAGGGCAGTCAAGATATGTAAAAAATGATATAATATAATATGTACTATATGATATATAATATATAAAAGATGTATAAGGGCAGTCTGAAATAAAAACTTAGAGTGAGGGCCCCTGCTCACTGCTGATATTTTCATTTTCCCAGAAATGTCTATGGGTTGGCTCAGTCCAGTTAAGGTTCCACATGGTTCAGGGAAGTGCCTAGTACTGGACGGGGCAAAAGAGTGAGGAATAGCGCTCTGTTGTTTTTTACTCATAAAAGCAGCGCATTTTTTGTTAATTGGGTGATTGTGTGTCTAAACACAGTCTAATAAATTATAAAATATTTCTTCTACCTCTTTCTTTTTCCTGAACTCATCTACAGTCTCATAGGTTTCTGATGAACTTTCAACAAAAATTAAACTTTTGTAAATGTCAAAGAATTACATATTTTGGACAGATGTTAAAGATATTAAATAATATGCTTAGATTTGAGTAATTTATTCAGAAAAGGTTGTGATTTATGGTTGGAAAGTATTAAAAGTAGCTAATGAATAACATTTTAAAAGTAAAATAAAAATACTGGAATTTAGAGATGTCATAGAAAATATACTTCTAAAATTCTGTTTTTAATCCGAAGTTTAGTGTCTAACTAGGTTGTCAGTTTGCTCCATTGCTAATTAGTTTAAACAGCAACAGAAATTAATACTGTTAATTTCTTTTTTTCCTGTTGCATATTTGCTTGTTCTAGCTTTTAAACTTATAGATGACGAAAATGTAGGACTTTTAAATTTTCGAGCGGTAGACAAAGCGTATGACAAAATAGATACTATATTCTCGCATTTTAACATTGAAATCTTATACGCTTAAAACTACTCCGTGGGACAGTGATGTAATTCTTTTAAACTGTATCCTAAAGTATAAGTAGGCATCTAAGCTACTGATAGTCACATCTCACTGGATTCATTTGGAATGAGACACAGCCAGGGGACTGGAATAGGTCATGTGACCTGTGTAGCTCTGCATTCTCAGACACCTGCCAGTTTTACAGAATGGCAGCACCTACTGTGTGTCAAAGGCATTAAATGTATTTCATTTAAGCCTCACCACAGTCCATACAGTCAGCAGTAATATCCTCATTTTTAAAATGAGGAAGCCTAAGTACAGAGAAATTAACTAAGTTTATTGATATCTAACAAGTAGTAGAATGCAGAATTGGAAATTTTATCCCACTCCATGTTGTCCTTGCTATACCATACTGTCTGGACTTCCTGGCTTTGGGGCATGAAAGTACAATAGTCACCTTTCTATTTTTCAGTGGGATTATTTGTTAGAGTAAAAAATATTAGCCACAACTACAGAAAATCTCTATCTCAGTGGGTTAACATAGAATTTTGCTTCTTAAAAAGTTTCTGTTTGGGTGTGTCTAGCTGACAGATGGCCTTCCACATGATTTAGGGGTCCAGAATCCTCCATCTTGTCTCTCCGCCCACCTCTTATAACCCTCTGTCTTCTCTAGTCAGCTGAGAAAGAGCAAGTAAGAGAAAATGTGAAACATGCTTGAGGGAGATAATTTTGGGGGAAGGAACAAGCCTAGAGGTTGTGCAGCCCTTCTACTCACATTTCATGGCCACACCCAGCTGTGAGGGAAGCTGGAAATGTGAGCCCAGGAGGAAGAGAAAGTGGGTTGCAGGAGAATTTACCAGTCTTGGCCATGTACATTATAGCACATGATCTTGTTTCCCTTTTTCCCTCCTGAAGAATAAAGGAATTTGATTCGATTTGAGTGAGCACCACAGATTTGGAGGTCTGGGTTCAAATCCCAGCTCTGCCATTCACAAGCTACTTAACCATGGACGTGTTATTTAACATTCCTGAGCCAAGAACACCTACCGGATGGTGATGTAGTAACGATTAAGTGAATTAACATATGGAAAGCCCTCAGGATAATGCTTGGCACACCTAAGTGCTGTGTAGGTGATTGCTGTTTGTCTGAGTGTCAGCTCCACTTTATTCAAAACTCAGCTCTAGTGTCTCCTGCTTTGGAAAGTCTTCTCTTTGGCAGACAGAATTCTGTTTTCTTTCCCCTCCGCTTCCACAGATCATTGCAATTACAGCACTGAATTCTAGGGTGTGTGTGCGCATGTCGTCTGTCTGTCTCAGGCATTTGACTTGAAGGCAAGTACTTGGCCCTATTATTTTGGCCTGTGTGCATCCCCACAGGCAGCACAGTGTCACACACATTATAGATAGTCAAGTGTTTGTTGATGTGAAGGAAACCTCATTAATAAGAATACTGGAATATTAGAGGTTCTATTTCCTGACCACACTGGAAACCTAGGAGTATACTACATTAGCTTTACCTTTTCATTTCATTTGACTTGGGTGATACCAGATTTAAGTGACAGATTGCTGTGTCCTCTCTGCCTAGTTCCATGAGCCCGTCCACCTAAACTGTACCCTAGGATTCAGAAGCCTTTTCCCCAAGATTCTGATTGTATTTGTCTGGCATGTTGGTACATGAGTATAGGTAGAGATGTGATAATCCTATTTCTTAGTTTATGACATGTTATTAGCATTAGTCTGTGAAATACTCCTTTCTCGTTTTATCATTCATTCATTCACTTTTGCCCCCTTCACCAATCCCATTCTCCCAGGAGAATGCTATTGTGTATTTTATGCAAGTCTTTAAATTCGTATGTGTTCTTGGCTAATAGACATAAAATTGTTTTGCATGTGTGTATTTTTAGTTTACTATGTTATGGACCCCTTGCTTTTTACTCTTTTAAAACTTTTTCTTTTAAAATCTTAATTTTATAAAAATATGTTAAGAATGATTCGAAAAACAATCATATACCCTACCCAGATTCTGCTTCTTATCTCTCTCTAAATAATAATGTGTGTTTATGTATATATGTACTTATACATACACACATTATTTTGAACTCTTTGAATGTAAGGTGCAAACATCATGATTCTCTATCCCTAAATACTTGATTAAATACTTAGGAACTAAATACTTGTTCCTAAGAACAAGACAATTACTTAAATATATACCACCAAATTCTCAAAATCAGGAAATTGAGTATCAACACAATATTATTATGTAATGTACAGTTCCTATTCGAATTTCACTAATTTTCCCACTAATGTCTTTTATGAGATTTCTTTTCCTGCCCCAAGATTCAATCCAAGATCCTGTCTTGTATGTAATTTTTATGTCCCGTTGGTCTCTTTTAATCTGCAACTGTTTCTCAGTCTGTCATTATATTTCATGACATTGACATTTTAAAGAGCACAGGCAGTTACTTTGCAAAACATCCCTCAAATTGCATTTGTCTGATGTTTCCTCATGATTAGATTTTCTGTCAGTTTTTTTTTTTTAATACTGTGTTTTTAAGATCTATTTATTTTGCTACATCCGTATCTGTTGGCTGATTCTGCTTGCTGCATGGAATTCTCTAGTGAAGACTTCCCCTTGGAGTGAGTTGATATAGTTGCCAGGAAGGCAGCAGCCTTTGGCTTCGGGGTGGGTGGGGGGACCCTGATGGAGACTGTGTTAACACTAGACATCAGCATGTCCCTTTAACATGGGGACTATGGGTCACTGCCTTGCTTTAACTGCTAGTGGGCCTCAGATGTTTGCTTCCTCAACTATTTCTAAGTCACAAGGAGATACTATATTTGTGAAAGCTACGGCGGGATAGGAAGTTGATCTTTTTCACTGTTCCTTCTTTTGTTTATGCACTTAATAAACATTGCTGAAGGGCCTACTCTGCTCATTGGAGCTCACTTTCTAGCATATTGAAAACCTAAAAGGGTTCGAATTGGAATCTCTCACTCTGACAGATGCAAATGTTTGAAAATGAAGGTTAAGATAAATAATTTGACAACATTTTTGATTCATTGGTAAAAGAACCGTATAGAAAATTACACTTCTGCCTCTTCATCTAGGTATAGTGATTTCTGTTTCTCTCTGGCCTCCTCTGAAATTCCCCAAAATTGAACATAATTTTTGCATCGTTATCTCCATAGTGCATAAATAATTGTGCATTCTACTTTCCTCCAGTGAAAATTATTTTGTATGCTTTCCCATATTTCACAACCTGCATATTTATCACTCTTAATGACTATAGTAAATTCTATCAAGCCGATCTTAATAACTAATGCATTTCTCTCATGTTATAAATTTGTCTTGTTTCTAGTTTTTCACTAATATTGGGAAAAACTTTTATAAGGAAGTATATAGTGGGTTCTTGTGTTAAAGCATTTTTTAACTGTTTCATTTAAAATGTTTTATTCTAACAGACAAAGAATGGTTGAATTACTGTAGCGGAAACACATCTTGTCTTTTTAAAGCAAACTTATTTTTCTTTGCTTATATCTTGAGCCTCCATTTATAATGGAAAGATAATTCGTGGAGAAGGGCCTGATATATTTAGGTCTCTGCCAGTTACAGAGTTTGTATGTATTATTAGGAAACAGCATGTTTCCAGTGGGGAACGAGAGTAATGGACAATGCAGCTGGGATATAAGGTGATGTCTGACAGCTACCAACTGCAAGAGTCTCACAGTGGCCTTGATAAAACTGGACAATCTCTCAGTTCTTCCACACTTTCCTTCTGAGAGCCCCCAAAGGAATACGTCACCCTCTGGCAGGAAGCAGTCAGCTTCATTTTACTGCGGAGGACTGATTAGTTGTTAGAATCTCTGGACCTACCTGGAGATGAGTCCTCCTGCAGCTGTTTTGAGCAAGGGCTGAGAAATGCAAAGAATGGACAGGACCATCACGAGGAACTGAAATTCCTCTGTCTCACCCTGCTCAGAATCTTTTGAGCATCTAAGGGCAAGTTCAGTTCTCAGGCCAGCTTGTCCATCCTCTTCTCAGCACTCAAGTTCTGAGAAGTACTTGTCAGGGGCCAGGTGGAGGCCTGAACAGCTGGTAACTGGTTACAGGGGCTATTTTTAAAGAAGGCAGAAATCTAAACATTTGTGACTAACCGAGGCTTGGTAGGGCAGAGTAGTTGAGATGATTCAATTGTTCAGTAGGTATCTTAAAAGATTGTGGGGCTTTTTTTTTCTCTGTATTGGTTATATGTCATATCGTATATGAAGATATGTAAAGATTTTATGCATGTGTAGAACTTTATCTTTTGCTCTAGTGGGCAGGACTTTCTCCCCCCTCCCCCCTTTTCCCTTGTGTTGAGCTCAGAGGATAAAAAGTGCTCAATAAGTATTTGTTGATTGGATGATGACATTAGTAACTTGATTTTGTAGACTAAACATATTATCATCTGGGCAGCTGCTACTCACTTATTTAGAGGGGTATGGCAGGTTATAGTAGAAATGAGTAGCAGCTAAATAAACCAAGCTGGGTAGTAGAGTGTAAAGGAAGTGGATGGGCCTTGAGCTAGACAACTGGGGATGCTTATCCTAACTCTACTATTCTCACTTGGTTAACCCTCTGTGTATGGGGGTCAGTTGCAAATTTCACCCAGGGAACTCCTGAGGTTGTGAAACAAGTGTCAAGAAACAGATCTCTACATTCATGATACCTACCTGTAATTGCCTCCATCTCTATAGCAGCAGCTATTACCATGAGTACTTTGAACAACATGTATACCTTTTGGTTCTGCTTTGAAGCTCTCTATTAGTAACTGTGTTCTTTGCCTCTACAGGATTTATGAACGTGTGATAGACCCTCCTGAAACAAACCTTCCCCCAGGAAGCAATTTATGGCTTGGTCAGCGCAACCAAAAGCATGGCTTATTCAAAGTAAGGACTGCATTCTACTTTTGCCACATGCTTTTTTATGTGCTTGATGTGAGTTAAATCATTTAATGTTTATAATTTTATGAAGTAGGTGCTTTGAAACTCTCTGCTAGGCAGAGAGTTAAGTGACTTGCACAGGGTCACATGGTTCACTCTGATGCTAGGTTTGGATGATGGGTGCAGAATGTAAATGATCCTAAAAATATTTCACATTAAGCTAATTCTGGGAAACAAGATAATTTTTAAATTGGCTTCCATTCTCAGAATATATGTTAAATCAGTTTGGTGTGAATGTCTAGATACATAATAGGAAACAAATCTCAATGTCTATAAGCTTTGGTTTTCTTGTCTATAAAGAGGATAATAGTAACTGCATTATTGTACTTCATAGAAACATGAGGATGTAGGGATAAAATGAACTGAAGAAATTTCATGTTAAAAATATGAAATTTTAAGATAGTGTTGTTCTTCAGTAGCCTGGCAGAGTTTTGCTTCTGGCAATATGGTAGACTAGATATTTTACAAATCCTCCTGTTTCAAAACACCTATAAATGTTGGATAAAGCAAAACAAAAATTTATTAAAAGAATTATTTTTAATTAAAATTATTGGAGAGAACTGGTTAATAAAATCAAATAGGTTTCAAGTGTACAATTCAGTAATATGTCATGTGCATATTGCATTGTGTGTTCACTGCTCAGAGCTAAATTTCTTTCTGCCACCAAATATTTGACTCCCATTACCCCATCCACCTCCCTGCCCCGCCTTTCCCTCTGGTAACCACTAATCCACTGTCTGTGTCCATGATAATCACATTCTGGTTTTCATTTGCATTTCCTTGACCATTAATGATATTGAGCTCCTTTTCATGTGCCTGATGGCCATTTGCATGGCTTCTTTGGAAAAATGTCAATTTAGATCCTCTGCCCATTTTTAAATCAGATTTTTTTTTTTCTTGCTTTTGAGTTGTTTGAGTTCTTTATATACTTTTGATACTAATCCCTTATCAGATATGGTTTGCAAATATTTTCTTTTAATCAGTAGGTTGTGATTTCATCTCATTGGTTCTTTTGCTTTTTATTTTAATGTAGTCTTTTATACTTCTGCTTTTGTTGCTTTGCTTTTGTTTTCATATCTGAAAAACTGTTGCCAAGATCAATTCGAGGACCTTGTCCCTTATTTTCTTCTAGTTTTACGGTTTCCAACATTTTGTTTTTTCAATCCATTTTAAATTAATTTTTTGTGAGTGTTGGAAAATAAGGGATCTAATTTTATTTCACATGTGAACATCTATTTTTCCCAGCACTGTTTATTGGTGAGACTGTCCTTTTATCACTGAATATCATGACTCCCTTGGCAAATATTAGTTGACCATATACACAGGTATTTTTTGTGGGGATTCTTGATTCTGTTACATTAGTTCATATGTCTGTTTTTTGTGCCAGTATCATATTGTTTTGATTAGTATAGCTGTATAGCTTTGTAGTATAGTTTTAAATTAGGAAGTGTGGTGCCTCTAGTTTAGTTCTTATCTCTCAGGACTACTTTGTCTATTTGGGGTCTTTTGTGGTTCCATACAAATTCTTGGATTTTTGTTTTCTATTTCTTTGAAAAAAAAGGAAAGGCTATCAACTTTTCACCACTGAGTATCATGTTATGTGGGCTTGTCATATATGGCCTTTATTATGTTGAAGTATGTTCATTCTGTGCTGAATTTATTGACCTTTTTTATCATGAAAGGATATTGAGTTTCGTCAGATGCTATTTCTGCATTTATTGAGATCATATGATTTTTATCTTTTATTCTATTAATGTGGTCTGTCACATTTATTGAGTTGCATGTGTTGAACCATTCCTGAATACCAGAGATGAATCATAGTGTATGATCCTTTAATGTGCTCTTGAATTAAATTTGCTGGTATTTAAGATTGTTTGAATCCTTATTTATCAGAGTTATTGTCCTGCAATTTTCTTTTCTTGTAGTGTCCTTATCTGGTTTTTTGGATCAGGATAACGCATAAAAACATTATATTTGTGAGATGAGTTTGAGACTGTTCCCTCTTTAATTGTTTGGAAGAGTTTGAGAAGGATTTTGTTTATTCTTTAAATGTTTGGTAGACGTCATTAGTAAAATCATCTGGTCCTGGACTATTCTTTCTTTAGTTTTTTTTTTTTTTTTTAAATAAAGGTATAAATTACATACAAAAAACTTATCCCTCTAAATGTACAGATCTGTGAGTTTTGGAAAATATATACAGTCATGTAAACACCATCATAATTAAGGCAAAAGACCATTCCATAACCTCCAAATATTCTTCTCTGCTGTTTTTTATTCAACTCTTCCTCGTCCTAAACTGCAATCACTGATCTATTGTCTAGCTTTATAGTTTTTGCCATTCCCAGAATGTTACATAAATGGAATAACTTATGCATGTACATATGAATGTACTTTGAGATTCACCCAAGTTATTGTATATATCAGGGTTTTATTATTTTGTATTGTTGCATAGTATTCCAGTTCTATTGCATAGATGTACTACTGTTTATTTCTCAGTTTATCGACATTTAGGTTGATTTGAGTTTGAGCATTTATGAATGAAACTACTAAAATATTTGCATGTTTGTACACAAACAAAAGTTTTTTTATTTCATTTGTGTAAATATGTGGGAATAGGACTACTGGGCCATATAGTAAGTGTATGTTTAACTTTATAAGAAAAGCCAACATATTTTCCACAGTGGCCGTACTGTTTTGCATTTCCACTAGCAATGTATGAAAGTCCCAGTTCAAGTCTTACATTTTAACAGTCTCTGTGAAATGGGAGAAATGGCTTAGATGCCATGGCAGTAGGGCAGAAACTCCTGAAATAAAGCCATGACCCAGAAAACTTTTCACCTCTAGTGAAGGAGTGGGCAGAAATCATTTACTATTTAGCATAGGGAGGCAGTCCAATAAATTAGTGTTTCTTCACCTCATCTTCACATGGGAGAAAAATACTAGTTTTCTGATGAGAAATTGAAACTATAGCCCTGACATACAGGCTTGAAATTTGGATTTACTTTATCCATTAAGCTTAAGCAACTGTCTTAAAGTGGTTCTGGGTTGAGTACCTTGGGATTCCTGATGAAGAAAAAACAAATTATCATCTGCAACATAGACCTCACAAGATTCCCACAAATTAAATTCATGCAAGTATGAGTTTTTAAGCCATAATGAGAGTGGAAAAAAATTTTTTTTTTAAATTAGCCATTAAAGAGCTGCAGAAATTGGAATTAGAAGATAATGAATTTTAAAAGTCCATTTATTTAGAATGTTTAAAAAATAAAATAACAAATTAAAAAATGTGCTCTTGCTGGAGACAATAAATATGACCAGGGAGATGTGAATCAAGAAGAACTTTTGGAACTGAAAATTTTATTGAAGTGAAAATGAATTCAGTGAACCTGCTAAACAGTAGATTAGACACAGGTGGGGAGAGCGTTTGCAAAATAGAAAATATTGTCAAAGTGATTACCTTAATTGTAGTGCAGAGATAAAGAGAGGAAAATAGGGGAATTTAAGAGAGAAGATACATACATATATAAATATATTTTACATGTGTTTATTGATGTGTGTTATATGTGTGTAATTGTATACACACATATATTTTTGAAAAATTCCAGAAGATAATAGAAGAAAGAAATTGTAGATGCCAGGATAATTATGATGGCTAAGAATCTTCTGAAACTGATAAAAGACATCCATTCTCATTACAGAAACACAATGAAATCAAAGTGTATATTAGGTATTACTGTCTAACAAGTCACTTAGAAAACTTAGAAGCTTATGCAATAGCCATTTTATAAAGCTCAAAATTTTTTGGGTTGATTGGATGATATCTCGGCTTTCTAATGTGTATGTGGTCAGTTGACAGGTCAGCAGGTGGCAGGATGATCCAAGATGGCCTCATTACATCTCTGGTAGTAGGCTGGCTATTGACTGGTGTGCCTCCACTCTCTTCCATATGGTCTCTCATTCTCTAGCTGTCTAGCTCAGGTTTATGCACATGGTAGTCTTGAGATTTCAAGTATAAGAAGAGAGGAACCCTTAGTGCACTAGGGCCTTTCAAGGCTCTGTTTGCTTGATCACATATGCTAATAATATACTACCTACCTAAGGGAAGTCATCTGACCAAATGCAGAGTCAAGGGGTAAAGAAATAGATTCCATCTCCTGAAGGACTACTTTGCAATAATATTGCATTACAAGGAAGGAGATGGATGCAAGGAGGGGAAGAATTTTTGACCATTTCAATAGTCTGTTACACAAATCAAGATAAATAGAAAGATAGCTATACCTAGACATATTAGTGGAATGGGATTCATAAATGTTGATAGTGAAGTGGAAAAAAGAAATAGGCCAAACAAAACATGAGAAAGCTGTAGAAACCCAGGCAATATCAGACATAAAGATCAAGAAGTTTACTACATAATGTAAATAATTCTTAAGATGCATACACCTAAAATATAAGCCACAAGTGTGCAGTAGAGT
Source organism: Rousettus aegyptiacus (assembly GCF_014176215.1). Lineage (NCBI taxonomy): Eukaryota > Metazoa > Chordata > Mammalia > Chiroptera > Pteropodidae > Rousettus > Rousettus aegyptiacus. Next base: position 91,112,306 of record NW_023416308.1, read on the forward strand.
GTTACCATGTACTGGGGAAGGATGGTCTCCCTACAGGGTGTGGTGTCAACTAAATATCCCTGTGGGGAAATAGCTAATCTTCTCTTTCACACTATATGCAAGTCAATTCCAGGGGATTATAGATCTAAATCTGAAAGGTAAACGAGGAAAGCTTAAGAAGATAGCATAGAAAAATATCTTTATGATCTTGATGTGGGAAAAATATTTCTTAAATAAGGTGTAAAAGTAGTAACCACAAATAAAAAGGTCAACATACTGGAATATGTTAAAGTTTGGAACTTTTCCCCCAACATGCATGACTAAGAGTAAAAGGGCTTGCTATAGAAGAAGCTAGTCAAAGTATTTATAGCCTACAAAGACAGAAAAAGCAGAAATTTAATGATAAAGTATCCAACTTAAGATGTTTGAAAATGAAAATCAGAATAAATCCAAAGAAAGTAAAAGACATAGAAACATGCATATAAGAACAGGAATTTATAATGAGTAAGATATAGTAGCAAAGATCAAGAGAGCCAAATTTGGTCATTTGAAGAGAGGAATCTAGAAGTTTAAGTGAGAAAAAAATGAATGAAGCCATAAAAAAAAGTAGGAATTAAAAAAACAATACTGCAAAATTGAAAAGAGTAATTATTAACAGTTTTATTGTATTAAAATGGAAGATTAAAGTGGACAATTTCCTAAAAATACATAAATTATCAAAATGGACTTAAAAAATAAAAAATCAATAAGGTATAAAAAATTCATGATTAAAATCTATTTGATCAGTGAGCTTTTGATATATATATATATGTATATATCTCAAAGGAACTCAAAAGTTAACGGCTTGAAAGAGCAGCCATTAGCTCACAATTTTGTGAGTTGTCAATTTGAGGTGGGCTTAACTGAATGTTCTTTGTATTCTCAGTGGGTTCACTCATGCTTCTTTGGTTAGCTGCTAGGTTTTCTGGGGACTGGCCTTAGCTGGGCAGCTCATCTTGGCTTCACGTGATCTCTCATTTTCTAGCAGTCCAGTCCAAGCTTGTTTCTGTGGTGGTTGAACAGGGTTTCCAGAGCTGGAGCAGAAGTGTGCACAGCTTTTTGAAGCCTAGACTTGAAATTTGCACATTATTATTGCTGCATAATATTGGTCAAATCGTGGTATAAGGCCGGATTTAAGAATATGGGAAATAGACTTAATCTTTTTTTTATAAGATATGCTACAAATTCCCATTCCACAGGGCAACAGTCAAAAAGGAAGCAAACAATTGTGACCATTTTTTCAATCTACCCTGTCTCTTCACCAAATAACACTATGTTGAGACAGTTTTACAGGGGGTTCTATTATATCCAATGAAACAATTCCAATCTTAGATAAACTCTACCAGAGAAAAGAATAAATGAGTATACTACCCATCCCATTCATGCAGATAGTATGACCTTGATTCCCAACCAGACAAGGACTGTATAATAACATATTCCAGTATGTTGACCTTGAATACAAGTTAGAATAGATTAAAATTCTAAACAGAATTAGTAAACTTAATGGTATCCAAATACGTGTGTGTGTGTGTGTGTGTGTGTGTGTGTGTGTGTGTGTGTATGAGAGAGAGAGAGAGAGAGAGAGAGAGAGAGAGAGAGAAAGAGACCAAGGTGGTTATTTCAACAATGTAAATCTGTTTTTATCATCAATAAAATTAATATAATTCACCACATTAAAAGGAGAAAAAATTCCTATGGTTGTCAACACTGACTCCTGGTAAAATATTCTTAACAAAATAGGAATAGAAGGAAACTTCATTAAACTGATAGTGCATAAATTAAACATACATAAAAACATCATGCTTGCAGCTTAAATATTAAGAGAATTCCTGTTAAAATAATAAATTTTATGAGAATCCTTATAACCATTGTTTCTTTTCAACATTATACCGTAGGTTCTTCCAGCACCCACAGTAATATATAAATATAAGTAATAAAGACTTAAAGGATTTTTAAAAAGAAAAATGTAATTATTTCCAAATTATGTAATTGTCTATATAAAAAACAGGATTCATAAATTATTAGAATTACCAGGATTGTTCAGAAAGAGCGCTGGATATAAAAACCAAAGACAAATTAATTACATTGCTGAAGAAAAGTTGCAGCAGCAACGGCACCAGAAATGCAGCTAAATATAATATTTTATTTATAATATCAAAAATGTATAAAGTACTTAAGGACAAATTGAAATATATACATGACAGTTATGGAGCAAATTATAACATTGTATTAAAATTATTAAAGAATATTGAAATGGGGAGTGTATACCATATTCTTGGAGATTAAGGCTTGAAAATAACAATATCGGTTCTTCCGAAATTGATCTCTGAATTCAGTGAACTTGTAATAAATTCTCAACAGGATTTTTTTTTTCTGATGGAATCTATAGGCTGATTCTAAAATTCATGTGAGAGAATTTAGAATAATGAAGACATTTCTGAAGAAGAAAAGGAGGGACTTTCAGGTATAATAATAACTAATATATAAATTTATATGGTTATAGCAATCAATAGAGAGAGTGATAATCAGTACAAAAATGGGCACATGAACCAAGAGAAAGCAGAGACCAGAAGGAAACCTTTACATTATATGTGAAAACTTAGAAACTTAATACATAACTAAAGTAACATTCTTGATCGATGGAAAAAAGGTGTGTTCATCAATAAATGGTTAGGAAAAAGTTATTTAAATATTTTATATGTGCTACATTAATTGATATAATTGATTTTTATACATTGTGTCAGCAAAAGTTTACATATTTGGATACCATACAAAAAATAGATTACAATTAAATTAAATATTGGAAGTTTTAGAAGACAACATAGGAGCATAGCTTTATGATCTCAGGGTGGAGAATTTCTTAGCAAGATTAAAAACTGTAAGATTAAAGAAAATATAAGTTGAGTGTATAAAATAAGACATCTGTTAATCAGAGAAGATCTTGGTAAGACTATCAATTAGCAAAGAAATAATATCCATTTAAAATGCTACAAATCAATAAGGAAGATTCTCATTATTCAATAAGAAATCAGACAAAAGATATGAAGGGTAAGTTCTCTAAAGTGGAAACATGAATAACCAATGAATGAACTGAAAGCAATTCAGTTTTAATAGTTCTCTTAGGAATGCAAATTAAAACCATTATGAGATACCATTTCTTACTCATTAGTCTGGTAAATATGAAAAAATAAATTTGACAGTATTAAGTGTGGGGGAGGCAGTTGAGCCATTGTGGTGTAACTTGAATTGGTAGAGCAGCCTTGAAGATGTCAGTTCATGTTTCCAGTGTGGGACAATGGTCCCTGTTTCTAAAGCAGAGCAAACCACAGTTACAAATTGTTTTGCATGTCCATTTTGTCTGGGACTACCTGAAGGACTGATGGAAGGCACTCATTTCTATTTTGCTTAACTCAGAACTCCCCCAGGCCAGAAAAGTGGCATGTAGTGCATGAACATATTACAAAGCTAACAAATATTCTGCAGCTACCATGGGCAAAAGATTAGAGTAGACACACACAGTAGCCCAGCCCACCTAAAGCAAGGAGAAAAAGCTGGGAAGAAGATTCACTGGGCAATTAGGGCATTAAAAATCACCCATGTGATAGAAAGCCATGTGTATGCCCAGAGCAAGATGCATATTCAGAAAAGACATGAGAAAGGTCTAAGCATTCACTTTGAGATGATCTCTATGGTTAAGTGCAGGCATGACTAAGTGTCGAAGGAAGGTTCCAGCATATATCTATATATTTATATCTCCATATCACCCTCCTCTTCCCGCCTCTGCTCTCTCTCTTCCTCTCTTTCCCTTCCCCCCACTGCCCTCATCATTCTCTCTCCCTCTTGGCTTTCAAGTAAATCTGCCTAAACACCATCTGAATGTAATCTAAGGAACAGAGATATCAGTGACTTGACATAATAAGGAATACAGTCTCTGCAAAATAATTGGAAAGGTCATAAAATTAATAGATGACTACAGTATCCAACAATAAAACACAAGCTCAAGAAATCTTGGGGAATGGAGACAGTCATTTCCAGAGTCACTATGATATTTAAATAGCCATATTAAAATAATTACAAGGCAAATGAATTAAAAGGAAGGTATTACCATTCAGAGAAACCATCTGTGAGGAAGCCTAGATATGGGACTTACTAGACAAAGACTGTCTTCAGTGTGTGCAAAGAACTAAAGGAAGTCAGGAAAATTATGTATGGACAAATAAGAATACCAATAGAGATAAAAATTAGAAAAAATGAACCAAACAGATATCCTGCATCTGAGCAGTACGACTGAAATGAAAAATTCACTATAAGAATTCACTAGTAAATTTTAGCAGGTCAAAGAAAGAATCATTGAACTTGAAGATAAGGCAATTAAAATTAACCTGTCCAAGATGCACGGAGAAAAACGAATGAAGTTCCAAGCATGTGTATACAAGAAGGGGAGTCAGTTTGCATTCATTCTACCACATACTTCTCACTGGAACTTTTGCATTTCCTTCATCATTCTTCTTTCAGTCTGAATGCAGAGACAACGCTGGGTTTATGGGCAGTTGATCTGTGCATTTCCACAGGGTGCTGTGCTTAGGCCTCATGACTGGTTTAATGTTCTGCTTTTGCCATCTTCAAGTTTTTAGTAATTTTTGAACAAGGGACTCTGCAAGTTATATAGCTGTAACTGAGTATAATTTATGTGGGTGTCTACTTGTTTACTATTGTTTACTTTTTCTGGATTGAAAACTTTACTCAGGTCAGAGCTGTGCCTATTTTATTCATCAGGTGCTTACGATAGTACCAGGAACAGAGTTGGCAGACAGTGTATTCTTAAAATGAATGAATAAACCAGCTCTAAGTCAGTTCTCTTATATGTAGAGTGGCAATGATATCTCTCATAAAGGTCCTGCTGATTATATGAGTATACATTAAAAGCACGTGGCAAATTTTAAGTTTTTAATATGCATCCTTTTCTTAGGATTTATTGCTCCCTATATACTTAACACTATACTACGGAGAAATGATAGGCACTTTTCCTGCCTTTTAGGGAGTTTGAAATTAAAAGTTATATGCAGAATCTAGGGAACAAAAAGAACAAACTGATCAAAAGCAGACTCACAAATATAGTGGGCAATTTGGTGACAGAGAGGAAGTGGGTTGACGGGGCTGGGAGAATGAAGGGTTAAAGAAGTACAAATTAGTAGTTGATAGTTGGTCACAGGGATGGGGAGCACAGCAGAGGGGATGCAGTTAGCATTAATATGATGGCTAGGTGGAGAGCCAGGGGAGGGAGAGAGCAATTGAGGGGATCGTTTTATGAACTATATGGATGTCTAACCAATGGACTGTATACTTGAAACTAATTTAAATGAATAATTTTTTAAAAAAAAAAGTAAAAACAAGAAAGAGAAGAGTTATTCCTATTATCTAGTCTAGCTTGATGAGTATATGATTCTCTGTAGATGTAAGGAGGCAGACTCTATTGTTTTTTGGGGCTCCAGCCCAAAGGAACAGGTAGTCCCAGAGAGAAGGACCAGAAGGGGGTGGCATTTTCACATAGTTCGTTTCCTTAGGAGTAACCCTGTGGAATGGTTCTTTAGAAGGGAACCTTTCAAAACTCATCTCCCCCTTAGAATCCTGTGTGCCCGGCAGTGCTTCTGGCCATCCTTTGGGGAGGTGAAATGGCTAGGGTAGGGGAAATATGTGAATGTCTCATTACAGAAATTATCTCGATCAATTTAGTATCCCTAGAAAAGAGGCAGCCCTCTCAGGTGAGAGTCAGCACATCTTCAGGCTTTTAATATTCTGTAAAAGCTGTCTCCTGGGTCCAAGAACTATGCCTGCTTTATTGCTCCAGAACTAAAACGCTTATTATGTGTTTTCGGGTTAAAATAGTATTATTCTCTATTTTAAATATTACTACTCTGCTTTATAGACGAAGTAAAACAAAAATGTCCCACTTGTCAAACCCAATTTCTGGGCCCTGGTGGATCCTTATGTATAGTGCAATAAAAGTGCTGCTGATTAAAGAGCAGAAGATGGGGCCTGGCACGTAAGCCTCTAACGTTAGGTAATTTCTGTCCAAGATACAGAACACAAGCTGTGGATTTCTTCACTGCAAAACAGCATCCGTTTGAGAAAATAGCTGGCCAGCAGCGATAGGCTTATCTGAATCTTCTGATTGTCATAGATTTTCATTATCAAGATGGTTGACTACCACTCAATTTCCCTTTGATGCATTCTAAGCCGATTATGCTGTTACTATTTCAGAGGATAGAGAAATAAGGAAGAAGCCTAGGTGAAAGGCAGTGAATTATAGGATGCTTCAGTGGCTTGGGTCTTCTGGCAGTTTCCAAATAGTTGAGATCTCAGGAAGAATTCACATCCCAGAGCTTTTCGCAGAGGCCATAGCTCTCTCTCTGTCTCTTTCTGTCTGTTGGGTGAATTTCAGTCTGAAACCTTTCCCTTACCTGGGCATCACTGCCTCCCTAACAGCTGAGCTGTCACTGGGAAGTAAAATTGATTACAATTTTTTTTATGCCACAGCTGTTGTTTTTTACCTCAGCTGGTTCCCATAATTCCACAGATGGTAAACATATGTTTATAGGCACATAGAAAAAGCAGCTATATTGGATTCTTCCCATCTCTCATTCTTATTTTTCCTTTCATGTAGGAAGTCAAAGCCGCAGAGCTGGGGTATCTTATACATTTTTGAATTAATGTTTCTGTGCATTAAGACTTTGGAAACAGCAGGACAGCTAATGATATGCTAATGAGCTGACAGTTTTTATTGATCGTAATGGAAGTCGACAAGTGTCTTTCTTGGCTTTTGTGCAAACTGGAATATTTTATTAACTATCTTCGGGGCAGAAATACATAATTGGTTGCATTTTCAAAAATCCTCCTTGCGAGTTTCCCCAGTTTTACTTTTTGTTAGCCTGTTGCCAAAGCTTGGGTCTCTGCCAGATTATAAACAGAACATATCTTCATATATTTACATGCCCTACAGAAACTCTCCCCACCCCTTTTCCCTTTCAAAGCAATTTGTTTCAGTGTTTTAGCATGCAGAAAAATAGAACCTTTTTGTTCATTGTAAACAGAGATCTTCAGGGAAATAAGAGCTTAAAAAAGAATTAGCATTTGTTTGGAGGCAAAGCTACTTTAGTTTGTATCAGAAAGCCCTGAGTCTTAGAAGGGTTTGCCTAATCTTAGTTATTCCATAAGAGGGTAATAATGGCATAATTTTTCTAATCTTTTTTTTATTGCATCTTTCTGTATTTCTCCTGTGAAATGAGAAATGTTCTTGGAACAGTGGAAATAATGGGCATTAGTTCTCCAAACAAAAACCCAATAATGTACAACCTGTCTGGTGCAAATTCATTTTTCAGTGCCTGGTGAGCCAAGTGCAGGAAATAGTGGCAACAGGTGGATGTAACAAAGGGGAAAAATCCATTTTTCTCCCTTACATCAGTACTTATAGTAGAAGTTTATTAATTTGGGCTCTGCAGTTAGGGCTTTATTTAGCTCCTCAGATTGGATGAGGTTTAGCATTGCACAAACAATGAGAAAACAGATTGTTTAGCAAATTAATAGTGTAAATAAGGTCACTGGGGTGATATTAGGTTACCTAAAAAGAGTTATGTTCTCCAACACTGAAAAACTGTTACCAAACTGTTAGCATATAATGTAAATAATTCGTTATGGACAATTAAATAGTATCTACGATTTAGGCCCTTAAGATAGAACCTCATATTGATAACAGGACCTCATTTGCAGCAACATCTCGTTAGCTCATGTAGCTATGAGACTTTCTCAAATGACGTATTTTTACTTATACCATGTTATAGTGGCCCAGCACTAGTTTTGGAGTTAGTAGACCTGTAGTTTATGGCCTATGATTAGGGTATTTTTTAGGAAAGCTACTAAAATATCAAAGCCTAGGTTTCCGTGGGTCAGGTGACCGGGTGATCTAGATCAGGCCCTAGATCTATAGTCCTCACTGGGTGTATCAAAATCACCTTGAAAGTTTTTTTCAAAATATGCATGACCGTCCTCTCTCAACCGCCTCTAAAATTCTAAACTTCTGGTTTAAAAACTAATATCCTACATGATCTTCATAGACTCTGATGGGTCTGAAAATTATGTTCAATATTATATAATTCATAGTTTTCAGGAATTTGATGCTTTGTAGGTATTTATTGTGCCTACTATGTGAAATATGCTATAATAGGACCTGCAGGGGATACTGATATGAAAATATGATTTTTGCCTTCATGGTGTTAATTTTCTGTTGGTTGCCATTCTGTTCCAAATCAGGGAGATTTTGCTCTCTTCATATGTTGGATTTGGACGCTATTTTTCACCACTGAACTTTTAATGAGTAAATCCTCTTTCTCCAAAAGAAACACATGATTGACAATAGAGCGGGGTTTTTCAGAGTGACCTTTCATTAAATCATCTGGGACAACTTTTAAAAATGTAGATTCCTGGGCCCCCTGTAACCCCACTGAAACAGAAGCTGGAGGTTGGCTCAGGAATCAGAATGTTAAACACCTATTCAAAGTGATTCGTAAACTCAACATTTGAGAAGCATTGCCACAATGAATGATATGAAATAAAGCATAGGTCTGAAAAAATGAGATTAATGAGGTCAGCTAATATGCCCAGCTAGAGTTGCATTTTTCAGTTAAATATAGATGTATTTAAAGTTAAGAAAAAGAAATAATAGAATTTCTGTCTTTTTATTCCTTATTTCATCTTTTTTTTGGGAGAAGTTGCAGTTTTTGAAGGTAAAGTTTCATCTATAGAAATCCTCATAGATGACTTTTCTGGAAGAAATAGGTCGATTGAGCTACTTTGCAGTTTTATCTTTTTTAAAACTTTTTTTTTGTGTGTGTGTGTGGTTTTCTAAAGAAAACTGCATGCTTAACAAATGCTGCTTTTATTGATAAATGTCCAGGCACTAAATAGTCCATTCGGAAATTCAATGCAAGACCTGATGGTTCTTGTTCTGGGGAAGTGCTGGAGTAAATACACTTGTATGTCTTTACATGCACACACACGCGCGCGCGTGCACACACACACACACACACACACTTTTAATGTCGCAGTTGGTATTTATACAGATATTGCTACCCTTCTTTTAATCCAGCATGGAATCACATTCATTCATCTAAATGAACATTCCCATCTTGACTCATTTGGCAAGAACACGTTTTCATGCCATTATGTGGTCCGAGCCTTGTGACCTTTCCTCAGAAAAAATACCAGGTGCTTGAGTTTTTGTATTAATGGGCACTGAGAAACTGTCAGCTCTTATTTCTGTTTTTGTTCAAAGTTGACATCACTGACCTTTATGTAATGATCTGTGTAACACACAAGTGTGTGCCAGAGATTAAAAGTGGAAAGACAGAAGTGAGGAGGGAGGAGGAGGGAGGCATGTAGAATAAAGATGTGAAAGAGGCAATTTGTGATTTATAATGTTACAAAATCAGTAGTCACTTAAAAAAAAAAAAAAAAAAAGCAAAAATGCCCTGTGCTGTATTGTGTTGCTGTAGGGGGAATGGATGGAATACCCTTTTCAAGTGGATTTTCCATTTGTTTTTGGAAAGGTAATTAATATGATGACATATGTACTCCAGGTTTCTAAGTGCTCTTTCCATAATTGATAAGAATAAGAATGATTTAGGATCTTCTGACAAGCGGGTTGTAGACGATTGATTCTTATGTGGTACATGTGCTTTCACCATTTCTGTATCACCTCAGGTGACCAGCTGTCTTTCTTTGCATGGGAGTCTCTCAGTTCAGCACTGAAATCCCTAAATCCTCGGAAAACCCAGGTAGTTGGTCACTCTAAATTCATTCATATTCAGCCTGATAAGACAGATTTTTTCTAATGTGATATTCAGTGTTCTGTGATAGTCTATTCTTTGATGGACATCTATAGCTTTCTCTGTCCTTGATTCATTCGTTTTTTTTTTTTTTTTTCCTTTTAACTGGAAAGGTAGCAAATGCACAGAGATCTAAATTGTAACAAGTTCAGTTTGGACACCTGTTTCGTGGACCTAGCACTTGAGTGCTGGAAGGATATTTAGCTTCTGCATACGGCACTTTCTTTTCCAGGCGAATCAACTGAAGCTTGGAGAAGGTGGTTGACTCATTGTCTAAATTCACCCAGTCAGCCAGAGAGAGATCCAAAACTTGGACCCAGGTCTCCTGAGTTCCAATCCTATGGCTTTCTCAAAGTTCTTGGATGTGCTTGAAAGGTACCCTGTCCTCTTAAAGGAGTTAATTTGTAAAACTGAGCAACTTTATACTAGGAAGAAGCTGATGCACTTAGATTGCACTCGATTAATTGCTCCCTGGAAATCCCCTGCAAGGGATTATGAATTCATACTGGGGAGCAGTGGCAGGGACTTCCTCTCCATGGTGAGGCTATCTGCTCTGGTAATCATAAACACTGCATCATCCTTGAAGAGGAAGAGGTTAGTAAATGTATCTAATTCTGAGGAAAAGGTCCTGTTATCCTGTTACTTCTATTAATATTTCCAATTAATATTTTATCCCGAAATAATCAGAAGACAGCATTTTCTGATTATCTTCTGTTTGAAAGATGAGCACGTAAATGTTACTTCCTCTGAAAGACTTGCACACTATCTTAAACTTGTATTTTATTTACAGATTAAGCTCAGTATTCTGAATCAGCTTCCACATGCTCCATCTGTTCTGTAATATTTCTTCTATCAAATCAGGACCAAAAATTTCCTAAAAACAGGATTTTGGAATTCAACTTGAAAACTCCAAATGCCAAGTCAATATTTTTGTTGGGAGGTGGCAGCCTCAATGAGTTTCTTAAATTAGGGCTCTACTTCCAGACTAAGTTACAGAATTTAAAGACCACCTTGTACTCACAGTGAGATATTGAGCAAGCCTTAAGAATCACCAGCCAAGACTCATGTTACTTAATTAGCTGAGAGCAAAGATTGTTAGGGATTTTTCCCCATGTCTAATTTTATTCTCATGACTAAATAAACCAACAGAAACACTTTAGTTTACTATGCTTCTGTTTTCTTTTTGATCCCACTTAAAAAAAAATCATGTAAATCAGGAATATTTAATGTTCCAGGATGATTAGGGCATTGAGAATTTTTATTACATCAATGACTTTTTAGTTCAATAGTTGAAGAATATTTACTGTTGGATCCTTAGTGCTCTTGTTACAGGAGAGTGGGCTTCCCCTCTCAGCACATTGTCTAGGTTCTTAATGTTTTGAACAAAGAATTGAGCAAGACACCAAAATACAGGAGAAAAGAATAGCTTTATTAAAAGAGAAAGTAAAGCAACAGTACACTTCCAGGTGTGCAAGTACCTGAGCAAGAGAAGGGTGGCTTAAAGGCTCAAGGACACAGCAACAAAGTCTTTGGAGTTTTTACCCTTATTTGCTGTGGGTGGTTACATTTCTTAGAATGGGCTTTCTTGATTGACAGCTAACATTGACAAGACTCAGTGACTTATCATTTGCTTTCTGGGTGTGTTTGTTCTCAGAATTCAGTTGTTTATAATGATGTTAATGAACTTCTGGGCATATACATTATATTATAATGATGGTATAATGAGGCTCAGGTGAGTTGAAGGTCGTTGGGATTTCATTGAACAGGTGTGATTGACTGGCTGAAACTAGTACCCTATTTTCTGCTTGTTACCTTGCATGAGTTACTTTTCATCCAAAAATGCCTCCTGGCTTGCTTGATTGTGAGTGGACTAGAGAGGACCCTTTCTAGAATAGGATTGTAAGGTAACCGCGTGACATGCCCGAGAGTTTTAAAAGCAAGCCTTTATTGAGAGAGCGTTCCCGGGCGAGGTTCTCTGGTCCAGATTGAAGAGGGGCCAGAGAAGTCATGCCCTGGGACAAGAGGGCATAGTTTTTATAGGGTTATGTGGGGGTAGGGTATAGAATGGGGAATGTCAATTGAGCATCTGGGTTAGAGCTTGGCGGGTTAGGGTGGTGGCATCTGGGCTTTAGGGTGGGCCCTTGTCCAATTCCATGTAAAGCTGGGAAGCCTCCAGGCAGCCCCCACTGACCTAACAAGGATGACCTCAGCGTCTTTGTAGGTGGACCTGAAACTCCTCATCTAACTTTCTTGCCTAGCCTTTTTCCAAGAGCCATGAACCCCCTTTTTGTTGGTATGGATGTTGAGGGTTGGGAGGCTCTTCTGAATCTGCTTCCTGCTGAGGAGGGTCATAGTCCCTGCTTATTGGGGTTTCATGAAGCTCTTTCCTGCTCTTAGTCAGAATGGGGTCTTGGGTATCCTGCTGAAGTGCTACTTCTGTCCCTAGACAAGGAAAAAGATACAAACTTGTTCTTTGAATCATATATCTAGTTATGTTTCTATCATTAATTTGCCTATTAAGGGAGTACAGGAAAACAGGCTTGGTTAACATATTTCTTAAAAGAGAAAAAAAACTTGGGTTAAAGGTCTTCTCCCTTTTAGGACTCTAAGGACCCTGTTTTGTTCAAGGAGAAGGCTGAATTACAATGATCCTTATCAATAGCCAGAGGACCTGAGTCACCAGTTTCAAGATTAAGTCTGAGGGATAGGATCTTTCTCCTAAGAAATGAAAAAAAAATATTTAAGTAGGATTACTAAAAAAAAAAAAAAAAAAAAAGAAGAATAATTTTGCAAATGATTAATTGTATCATTTCTCACCTTTTTTGATATTTGTCTCATATCTATGAGACTAGCGTAAGATGAAGTCGATCGCTTTGCCACTTTAAGAAAATTCTTCCCTTCAGTTTTGGTTTGGCCTTAGGTACCCAACTGGCAACTGAGTACCAGGCAGGATGCAACACCAAGAAATAACTCCTACAAAGATAAACCAAATACTTCTTTAAATGCAGTGAGACTGGCTAGCTGGGAGGTGAGGCGAGAGAGATTAAGACCAAAAATTTCCGTCTTCTGTTTGATATTGGATACGACATGAATTTGTTTAAACATTTCTTCAATTAATTGTAAGTTGTCAGAGAGGCTAAAACAACATAGTTTTTAAAATTCTTCACCTCCATGGTTATGTCTGAGTAACAGGTAGTCTATAGTGGCCCTGTTTTCAAGAATAGCTTCTCTGACCTGTCCGTCCTAATGCTTTTCCCATGGCATGGATGTCTTGAGAGGTTGCGTTTACGACTTTTGCCATGGAGCAGGGTCTTCTGGTGACTTCTATGTTCAGGACATGGTACAGTAAACAAACACAAAGCGTATATTCAGCTGGACTAAATCTAAGTGTAGGTCACTTGTACAACTGGGGTCAAGGGTTAGTTAGTTCCCTGTGGTGCCTAGTTGGAAACTTTTGAGGCATAAAAACAGTCTTCACAGGAAACAAGATCCCCCAGTACTATTAGCAGGTACATAAGAGTAAACAGTCCTTCTGCAAATAAGAAACTACTCAGCAGGTAATTTAACATGTACATTGCATAGTTTACAGAAGTAGTGGAGCTGCAGTTCAAGGTCATATTATCTGAGATGTTAAAACATTTACCTGTAAGTGTTATGCATTTTCCCACTGGTGTTATAACAGAAACTTTTAAAGAAAACATAACCCTATCCTTCCTGTGGCTTGTGTGTTGGTTATGCCCCAGTCTGATTGATGCCAATCAAGGCCAACTAAGGGCAGGGCCCTCCAGGCCTGAAAGGTTTTTATTGCCTAGGGTCACCTCAATATGGTTCCAGTATTATGACAGCTAAAATGTGCACCTTTTTGTACTCTGCTCCCCTTACTGTCCAGTCCCATTTATTGGACACCTTAAAGACCTCTGGCACCAAGGCGGCCTGCGGGGTTTGGGGTCCAGGCCCTAACTTTTGGAGCTTCCTTTTGAATGTTGGGGACAGCCCGAGTTGTGAAATGTATAGCCAGGAGTGTCTGGCCTCAGACTTTGAGTCAGTGTTAGTATTCTCTAAAAGCCTCAGAAAATTGGTCAAGGCAACATAAAACACAGAAATTATTTTGATGAGGCATGGAATTTTTGTTTTCTGCTCAGAAAACTTTTCCATAACATCAGTTTCTTAGACCAATAGTCTAAGAAACATTAATACACAACTCTAATTTTGCTTTAGCTTACTTTTGACATTTAAATTTCTAATTTCATTTAGCTTAATCACATGTAAAATTTCCTCTCAGGATTTCTCTTTACAAACCTACAACTTTCCTCATCCCTTCAGTTTGCCTCTTCCCACTCATTCAGAAATAACCAACTTTAAGACAAACACCTTTCCTTCAATTTCCTTCAAAATATATCCCCATACTTTATACCTTCTGTTACCAAAAAAACATATATTTTCCTTTCCTTCATAATTAGAATTCTTACTCATCATCTTTATATGCATAACACCAACAAATATAGATCAGAGGTCATGCACATACTCTTATTATTTCCCAATCATCACTGTTTCCCCAGGGGTATATATCTAGTTTCTTCAGGAAGTGATGAAATAAATGGGGTCCCCAGAGACTCCCCTCAGAGTCTGAGGGTAAAGGGGGAGGAGACAATTCCTATTACTGAGCTCTCTGGAAAGGCACTCCTGTCATCAGGCCATCTAATAAGTCTGGGTCTTGGTGAAGGAGCAGAGAAGCTGAACTTTTACCATCACAGTAGTCCTGGTGTGCCCAGGCTTGCCATTAAACCACACCAGTGGATTAAACCACACCAGTGGATTAACTTGTTGGTCAATGTTTTCCAGTATATTAGCTGATGCTTGAAGCATTGAAAGCCGGGGGTGGTGGTGGTGGTGGGGTGGTCTGTACCTGAGTTGTACTATTGTTCCTAATTTAGTTAAAATATCCCATCCTAACAAGAAAGTGGGACAGCTTGGAACTATTAAAAATTCCTGCTGAAAGATCTGATCTTCAGATTGGCAGGTCAGTGGTAGAGTAAAATAGTTGGCCTTGCCTTTTCCTTTTCCTCCTACTCCTATGATAATCATAGTTCATGAGGAGGGTTCTCCTGCAAATGCAGGGAGAACAGAATAGATTGTCCTTTTGTCTGAAAGAAATGGAATTTACTTACTGCCTACGTCCAGAGTTACCTGGGATTCCTAGGTAGCAATGATGACATGCTTAGACAGGGATGGTGAGGATGGGCCTGGGCCTCTTTAGTCACACAGTTCCTGCACCTGGGCTATCAGGGTGGTGGCTGGCCGCCCCCCTCTCTGAGAGCATGAGCAGTCAACTCTCCAATGCTAGAGCTTAGTAGCGGGTTCTTGGCATGGTGGCAGCTGTTCGGGGGCTTTTCGGTACAGTCTTTTGCCCAGTGTCCTGCTTTCTTGAATTTGAAGCAAAAACTCATTGTCTCCTTATTCCCTGATATCTTACAGATGCTTGTCTGGTACCAAAGACTTGGCCAATTGCGACAGCCATTCTCCTGGTTTGCTGTTTTTCTATATTCTGCTCTCTTTTTCCCTTTTCAAGATCTCGATTGTTAGAGGCCATGAAGGCCGTGTCAAGTAATTGATTTTGGTTAGTCTGTGGCCCCATTTGAAGCTTTTGAAGCTGATATTAGATGCTGACTTGCTAATAAAAGCTAACTTTGCAGGGGAAGTAGGATCTATATTAGTATATCTCCTAAAAGCTTCTAGCCATTCATAAATGCTGACAGGGTTCTCTTTCTTGAGTAATGGTCCTAAGCTTCTTATAGTTCACTGACTTTTGTATACATTTTTTTCTTTCCCCCAATGAGGGCCTCTAAAAATCTGGCACATTTGGCCATTCTCTCTTGGGTATTACAGTTACAATCAGGATCGGCTAAAAGTACTACATCTGACCTGGGAGCATTGTCCTGGGGTTCCTAACAAAGGCCTCATCTGCCTCCTGACAGGCCCCGTTAGAATGCGGTCCTTTTCAATGGTTGTGCAGCAGGCGGCTAAACTAAATTGGATGTCTTTTCAGGAAAGATCAAAGGCCAGAGTCAGGGTTTGAAATCCTTCTGCAAACTTGCTTGGATCTTCAGAATTTCTTCCTAATTTTTCTTTACATTGTTGAATATCAGTGATAGAAAAAGGTACTTTCATCCTAATGGTGCGTTCCACTCCAGCCACCTCTCTGAGAGGCAGGAGGGTAGAAGGAAGTGCAGGATATAGAGTACTACTTAGAGTATGAGGAAGGGTAAGAATAGCTTCTGACTCCCACTGTAGAGCCTTTGGAGAAGGAGAATTATACAGTGGTGGCTGAGCTTCCCTCTGAGGTGCAGGTTGGGTATTAAGTAATGGGTCATTGATGATATCTGGCTCTGGTTTGTATTTGTCCTTGCCATGAGGCTTTTGGTAGTCTGGGCATAAAAATGGATTTTGGTAGAGGGCTATGAAGGTCTGAACATGTGGAACTTCCAAGCATTTGCCCTCCCTTTTGCAAAATAAGTCTAGTTGAAGGATGATATTATAATTAAGACTTCCATTTAGAGGTCATCGCTCCTGGCCTCCTAGTTTATATTGTGGCCAAGCTACATTACAATAAAAGACAAGGCGATTCCTTCTTAAGTTATTGGGATTGAACTTGTCCCAGTGTTTAAGGATATAGCTGAGAGGCGAGTCTGACGGGGCAAGTGCTGAGGGCTTATTTCCCATGATGGTCTGTAAATAGAAGGGAAAGTCTGAGCAGAGTTTCACTAGGAAGGACAAGGCCCTTCCATGAGGCATCCCTCTAGGTGGTGGCGAGGTCCAGGGGAGTGTCTTCTGGGTCGTCCCCCTGTGAAGTCCCTAACTTAGGACGCTAGATGTCTCCAGCCTTGGATAAGCACTGTTGCTACTTTTCTGATGCTTGTACTCTCAAACTTAGACTTAGGTCTTGACATGGGCTTAGGCTCAGGCTTTTTCCATTAATTATGGCCTATGATAACTCTGGGCACTCCTGGGTCTACCCCTCGGCTTTTGGCATGCTACCAGTTGAGAAACCATTGTTCTACTACTGTACCTTGGAATGTTATAACCTTAACCAAAGCTCATAGGGCAAGGGCAGTCAAGGAAGGTGCAGAACACAACCTTCCTTTCCACCCTAAAGAGAGTCCTAAGATTTACCATATCAGAGGATACCTTAAAATGGGAGCAAGAGGAAGTCTCTGAGGGCCACCAAGGTGGACAAAAACCCAAATGTTGGAAGTGAATGGTCCAGAAAAGAGGGTCAGTGGGAGTTCCTATTCTGGGGAAACTATACTCAAGATAAGAGGTAGAGCAGATGGTACAGGGCTAATTGCAGCGGAAAAGCAGATTGAGGAGGAGCTAAGCCTGAGGTCCCCAGAGGAACGTAGCCAGATGGTGGAAAAGAGCCGGAAAAGTGAAATCAAAGCAACACAGAGACATAACGCTATAAGAGTAAATGCTCAAGACGAAGAGGAAAAGATCCCCCTAAAAGGGACTCTACTTCCTGGCTGGCTCGTCATAAGACTACGATGTCATTTGCATCAACCAGGGGTTACTAATTGTAGCTTTCTCAGGATGGATGTACATTTCAACATTTCTAGAAGAGATGGTGTGGAGTATCTCAGTGTTGACTAAGGCCATCTCGCATTTTGAAAATGGGTATCAGTCCCGTTTAAAAATAACCCGCCCTGCAGAGAACGCGTGGCAGGGCCATTGGAACTGGTAACCGTAATCTTGATCGCTGCCTCTCTCTTCTGTTATCAAGGGGATCATCCAAGATGGGAAAATCATCTTTATGCCGAACGGATACATAACACAGTGTCCGAACTTGAATCGCAGTAAGTAGCAACTTAAAGCATTTGCGAACTTTAAATATTCTATTACTTGATAATATCAGAGAAACAAGCGAGGAAGGATACGGTGCACACTATTTTACAGTGTTGCTTGGTGAGGCGGTAAAGATAGTGGTGAGGAGAGTGAGAGAGAACTTATCTATAATACGTACTTCCGTGTCTTTGAATTTTTAAAAAGCTTATATGTTACTTGTAGAATTAAAATGTGAATGTAAGAAAAAGATTATATTAGCAGGTTGCATTCTGTAGATTGGTACAGAAAGATATCTTTAGTATAATTATATGTATTAAAAAAAACTATTCTTTAAATCGCTTGACCTGGATGTGAGTTTACTTTTTCTTCTTCTATGATAATTTGCATTTTTTTTCAGTCACTTCTAAATACAAATGAAGGTTTAATTTTAATTTAAAATTTTTATATTGCCTTTCAGCTAACAGTCTTTTTTTTTTCTGTTTCTTTTTTGTTTATTAATAAAAGGGAAAGATCTAGACCTGAAATCCTCTGTGATTTCACACCAATTTCAAAGCAATACTTAACCAGAAAAGCAAAAGCCCTTCTACATAGTGAAACAACTAGTGTTTAAAAAATTTCTTTCTTTTATTAGCACTGTATCAACATTTATTTTGTATTTTCTTTATTGAGCTTGCCCAACTTGTAGTGATTTCTTAAGCCTGGTGCAAGGAATAATGGATTTACAAGAGCTTTTGGCCAAGATGACTACAAAAGTAGGTATCTAAATTTCACTTGTGATGTTTCATTTCTTTATCCATGCTATCTGGAATTTAGAGTGATATGCTATAATAGAAACATTTTATCCTTGACATCTCCAAAATGTTATGAAAATGGTTTATTCTTAAAATAGTAGTACCTATATAGTAAACATAACCATTTCTGTCTTCGATACTATTAGACTGTATCGAAATGTTTACTTGAAAAATGTTTGCAAGAAAGAGGCAATATGTATCACCATTGATTCCCTAGGAGTGGAAAGGAATTTGCCCATTGGCTATTAAACTAGTAACACTGTGAGATGATATATGGTCGGAGCCACTGCTGCTTATAAGCTAATGCATTTTGGATGTAAGAATAATTGCCAGTAATCAGAAAGGGCAAAATAGCTATTGTTAGGAAGAGATTACTGTCACAAGAAGGCATTATATCAAGTTTCTAACGTATGATTCATTTCAGGGCTGATCCCAAGTTAAATAGTGAAGGAGGCAGAGTTTGCCTTTAGCACCTTCAGTCTTATAATTCTGTATCTTTTTCTCCCCTCCATCAACCACTTAACAAGACTCTTTTGAGGATCTGCTATTTGCCAGGGTGCGAAGTACAAAGCAAGCACTGATAACAAGACATGATTTCTACCCCAGAGATATTCATGTCCAGTGGCAGAGCCAAACATGTAAACAATTAGCAGCTTTAATATATATTCATAAAATTTAGATTCATAATAGAAAGCTCTGGGCTTGTGGAGAAAGGCACTGAGTAAATAGAAAATGTGGCTAATGCTGTTGTTGTTATAAAATCAGTCCTGGACATAAGCTGTGTCCTAGGGTGAAGAGAGAATGGAGTTGGACCTAAGAGATATTATACTCTGCGAAAGGAAGAATTTTTATAACGATGACAACGATCCATTAATCGCATTCTACTGGTGGCTATGACTGCTCCCTGCCATCAGCCATGGCATGTGGGAAAAAAAATTGGTGGGTAGGCAAGTGTTTTGAAGGTAGAGCTGTATTTTGGACCCATAGACTGCACTGCTGAAGATAACGTGTCTGTTTCAAACTCGGTTTTTAGCCTAGTCTTCTTTTGTCTCGAGAGCGAGAACACTTTCCTGAGAGAGAAACAGACTGAGACTCGAGTGTTGGAGTATTAGCTTTTCACTTCAGAGTACAGTGGAAATGTGAAATGCAGTCAATTATTTGCCTTCCCAGCTTGTGGCAGATAGAGGCTTTTATTTCATCTTTTCTGGAGCAGCTTGATCTCAATACTGTTAATTATATCTTAGCTTGCTGCCAAACTTTTGAAACAAGAAACATGCCACTTAGTCTCAGGTGTGGCTGTTCCCTCCCTGGCTCTGAGGATGTTCTTTTTTTTTCTTAGTCTTTCCTGTTATTTGGAATGCCCTTCTTTTTTTGGCCATACATTATCCAGAAGCCACACTGAGCTCTGTCTTCAAACCATTGTTATAGAAAATGAACATTTGTGAGGCAGAGATATTTAACTATGGGCAATTGCAAGCAGAAAATAATTGAATCCACCTCAACCTCTTTACTCCCCTTCCCCCACTCCAGGCACTTTGGAAGATTTATAAGTCTGTTTCTTCCAAACTGTGAATAGAATTATAATTAGAAAATTTGAGTACTTCCATTTTCACTGCATAATTTGGAATCTGTGATAATCTAGAAGAGGAATTGGCAAACTTTTTCTGTAAAGGGCCAGCTGGTGAATTTTAGGCTTTGCAGGCCAAGAGGCAAAATTCAGAATATTATGTATATACTCATTTTATTTAAGTATAATCATTTAAAATATAACCATTGAAAAATGTAAATATTATTCTTAGCTCAAAGGCCATACAAAAGTAAGTGATGTGTGAGATTTGGTCCATGGGCCTTAGTTTGCCAACCCTTGATCTAGAAGAAGCTGGAAAGTCGCTCATACTAGGTAATATTTATTGAGTATTTACTATGTGTAAGTTACGATACTTCAACTTTTTATATTCCCCGTCACTTTAATCCTCACAATAATCCTGTGAGCTGGGCTTGATTTATTAGCCTCATTCCAAAGAAGACGACTGAGGTCCAAGAAAGTTATATAACATTCTTTTTTCTTTTTTTTTTTACAGTTGTGTAACTTTTCTGAAGATAGTAGATGGCAGAATTGGGACTCAAATTCAGATTCTGAAAGTTGAATCATGACTGAGAGAGTTCATAGTTGGAGAAGAGAGGTTTAGAAAGAGAAAGATATAAAGAAGGAATGACTGATGGAGAGAGGGAGGTGGATGCTGCAGCAGGAGGATGGAGGTATCAGAAGAAGAATGAGCAATAAAAAGAGAGGAAAGCGGAGGACTGAATGTTCAGATGGCACCTGTTGGGAGTGAAAACTCAGCATAGAGCTTGTAGCAGCTTTGAAAGGGGGAAGGTCAGGGTAGGAGCCCAACCTTTTAACTCACTCTTTTGGTTACAACCAGTTGTTTGCCTTGGACATACGTGAAATTTTCTGAGTCCTGGTTTGACATTGTGTGTACTTCTGCCAGGACCACACAAGGGCCTCCTTAAGGGTCTCCTTAAGGGTCTTCAGATCACAGAGACTGCTCAGAATCGGACTGCAAATGTAGCATAGGCCAGGTGAATTCTCAGGAAAGAATTCTTTTAAGAATTCTCAGGGTAGATAGTTTCCTCTAGCTGGTGCCAAGATCTGAACAGGAAGATCTTTCAGTGTCTTATGCAAGCCTCATTTCTTTTTTGTTCACCCTTAAAATGAGGTTACAGCCTTTTGGGGCCCAAATCTTTATGTAGGAGTTTCCTTTAAGACACCCACATTGGGCAGACCCTGTTCTCTAACTCCTCTTCCTTGTACGCTGTGCAGCCATCAGGTGAGAGATCCAGGGTTCATTGGATTTGTTGCATCTTCAGTTTTCCCGTATGTAAATTGGTAAACAGTGCAGAAATAGCTTTTGAAAATGAATTTGTGTAAATTCAGCATGCTAATACCAGTGACAGGAAATGCAATTTTGATTGAGTTGTTTTTCTCCTTTATTGTTGCAACAGAATTTAGTAGGGGAAAAAGGGAGGCAAGATTATGTAACTAAGTGCCTTTGAAAAGTTTGCTTTTTGCTTTAATATCCCGTTGCCTTTGTGCCTGTCTGGTGTACTCCTATATTACAGAAATTAGGATTTTCTAGTGTTATCAGAAAAAGCTAACTATGTTAAAAAATACAATTCAGAAGAGAAACAAAGTCAGCCCTGACAATAGCTTCCATTGTCTTAAAACTGACGCTTTCCTCAGAATTGAGTTTTATAGGTAGGTATAGCTCAGCTTTGTTGGACAGTCCTGGAAATTGTCAGTATTACCCATAGACAAGCTCCTGGGTTTTCAGGAAACTGGGACCAATGCAGAATTGCCTTTTGGGTCATTTGGTCTTTAAGAAGTTCCCTTTTTGGAGAGCTACAGATACTAGAGTTCCAAATTTTCAGAGCGAGACAGGCACAGATACCTCATTCTCAGCTACTTTTAGGAGGGATGCAGATCTAGGAGGAATGCAATCTTAGCTCAGCCATCAAGCACTACCTTTTATAGGAACTATTGGGTATATAGAAATGAAGTAAAGATAATATGTGATATTATCACTTTTTATTATCTTTTACCTATACATGTTTTGGGCACTTGACATCACCAGACTTTTGGAAGTGTATTTTATCTTTGTTTTCTAAAGAATTCCCAAAGAACTTAATTATCATAAATTCTGGAAACTCCATGATTAGGCCAGAGATTTAAATGTCATCTGAATTTTTGAAATACGATGCATCTTAGGAAAGTCATAGGAAGCGAATATTTCAGGCATACGTCAACTGTGTTTCTTCAGGGCTGATTGTGGTTCTTGTGATGTGTCCAGGATCCTCTTTGTTCTTTTCCCTTCCCATTGGTACAACCCATGAAAGGCAGACAGGGAACAACTTTTCTTGAGAAATCTCAAAAGCTTGGAAGAAGAAGATGTAATAAGTGGCAAAAATCAAGGTTTTGTTTTTTAAATATATGGATCCATTACATATGCTATTGGATCGAGTTACTCCTTACTATGGCTATGACAATGAAGAGATCACAGCAAAGTTCCATTTTTTTGCTACCATATTTGTGAAGGCAAACTGCGGTGGGCTGCATAGAAAGTGATCAGGAGAGAGGCCTGGAACCGTGTCACGAGGAGCTGTTGCGGGAACCCGGTGGTGCGGCGCTGGCTTTGGCCGGGAGCAGGCACGAGGACAGGAGAACCTGAAATGTTCGAGGAGAGATTAGATTTGCTCAGGATGGTTACAAGGCAAAACCGGATGTGAGAGGAAAAAAGTGAGAGATTTCAGGGCTCGAGCCAGGAAAGATATTTCAAGCATCCAGAGCTAACTACAAAAAGACTTTCCTTGGGACATGATGAGTGTCCCACCACTGTAGATGTGCATGCATAGGCGGATAATCACTTGATAGGGTTACCTGTGAGGACATTCAAGCTTTATAACCTTTCAAACCAAAGATACTAAGATTCTGTGATTTATGGTAACAATTAGGTGACCTAGAAAAATGAAAAAAGATTCTTTTACTAAATCTTGACCTCTCCTGGGGGTTTGGTCACCTCTCCTGACATTCATCTGAACACCAAAGTGTATTCTTGGGGCATTCTCTTTGGGGGATCCTGAGCTGGAGAGAAGCTAGATCCTTCTGTGACTCTCCCTTTTTTCAGGCCCCAGCTGCCCATATTTTTTCCTGAGAGAGGAAGCAATGACTTCCCAGCTTTCAGCCATGACAGTCTGGTTAGTGTGTGAAGAGCATGGAGAGGATGGTGGTAGATAAATGCAAGTGCGTCGGAGTTCCCGATGAGGTCTCCTGTAAACGCGGTAATGAGCCCTTGAAAACACATTCATTATGAGTGTTTTCGTGTGGGCTTTCAGCTGAAGGCACATGTGTTTGTGAACACCCAGGAGGTTCCTGAGATACGGTTTAATGTCTCATTTGGTGCTCATTAGACCATGGGAGCCCATATGCCTTTAATTTAGAGTGATTCTACCTCGTGTAAAAAAAGAAAAAAAAATAACAAAAACCAGATCTGACTAAGAATCAGTGAGCTGCTCTGAGCATTTTTTTACCCTTCCTACGTGGATTTTTTTTCTTGTTGCTATTAGCTTTGTTAGGACAATGCAATTGAATTACAGAAGTTACACTTAGTAACTCTCGTTTGCAGCTAAATTATGCAGAGACAAGACTTAGTCAATTGGAAAACTGTCATTGCGAGAAGACCTGTCAAGTGAGTGGACTGCTCTATAGAGACCAAGACTCCTGGGTGGATGGCGATCACTGCAGGAACTGCACCTGTAAAGTAAGCCTGCTTGTAAATAAATTACAGTTTCAACAGGGCAGTTTTACTGATTGTTCTGTAATCTTGTTTTTTAATATCAAATGCTAACTCTAAGACATGTTACTTTTTTGCCATGTAATCTACGTGGTTGTGAAGGGAAGCTGGAAGGGTGTCATTTCATATACAAATGCTTGGAAATTAAAGTCTACTTTTCCTTGACAACACAATCTAATATGATCTAATATTGTTATGAGAAGCTCACTGGAGCTTGGAGGCTAGAGTGTCAGGGAGGAAGGGACTCCTTTGATTTTTCAAACAACCTAATAGCTTCATTCACAACTTTTCTCTGCTAAAATAAGTTTTAAAAGGGTTTAATTTGGGGGTGTTTTATTATATTTTACAAGATATCTATCATCTGTTTCAGAGACTTGTAAGACCCCTCAACTTTCAGGGCATCCATCAGTTGTGTACTCCTTCATCTGTTCCAGAAAATTACAAAAACCGCACCCCCTCCCACCCATCACCACCACTATTAGTATGTAAACCCTGTACAGTTGAAATTATTTGATAAATATCTGAAGAATGCCACTGTTTGGGAAAATACAAAACACATTGTTAGAGCCTCGACAATGATTGACAGGGTCTGCAAAAGGTGTTATTTATGTTCTTGTAAAAACAGGCTTTTTTGTTTTCTGCCTAATCTATTTAGCCCACATGGGCAGGTGGAATGAAGCCAGTGATGTATATCAGAAAAGTAATTGAGGTGGCACAGGTTCATTCAGGCTGGAGAAGATATTTTATTTGTGGTCCTGGAGTAGATTGGGAATTCCTCACAGTGCTGCTGTTTTCCCGATGAGGTTTCTGGGATGAGCTGTGAGCTTTTTCACAAGGAACTTTCAAAGGGCACTTCTGAGATGCCTTTCCCTGTCCTTCCTCCCTCAGAGTGGTGCTGTGGAATGCCGAAGGATGTCCTGTCCCCCTCTCAATTGCTCCCCAGACTCCCTCCCTGTGCACATTGCTGGCCAGTGCTGTAAAGTTTGCCGACGTAAGTACTGACTGAGGGTCAGAGTGGCCCTCTGTGCTTTGAGATTTATTCCCCCGTCCCCATATTTTAGGCCCTGATTAACATTGAAGAAATGGAGCACCAGCAGCTGATGTAATATTAAATGTGTGAAGAGAAGAGCTGCTAGATTTTAATCACCTGCGATGTGGCAGACACTTTAAGCTGTTTTTTAGAATTCTCACATCTACTGTAATTACTGTTTCCCCGCCCCTCGTTCTGTGTAGAAGGAACTGATGTTCACAGGGATTAAGTCACTTTTACAGAGTCACACAACTGGGAATGGGTGGAGTCGATCCATAAATTCTGGAACCCAGAGCTCCTTGTGTTTGGTCCCCCTCCTCCTGAATGATCAAGTTAAAGGCGAAATTCTGTTTTGATATTCTGACAATCCTGGCCACATTTTCTATTATTAAAGGCCTTTTGTTCGGAATTTCAAGATGAATTTCAGTTAAAATGCTGAAATAATTTCCTTCAAAGTTGGCTTGTTCAAGTTATACACTGATTTAAAAGTCCTTTTCTCTTTGTATTACGAAGGGCACGGTTTCAAGTGAAAGAGTGAAATGGACATTGAAACAAGCAGTAAGAGTAAAAGCTGTCATTTAGAATGCTTAATATGTGCCAGTTACTATGCTAGGTACTTGACTTTCATTAGCTTACCGAATCCTCATCTTAATCCTTTTGGTGGGGATTATGATTAGTCCTGTTTTACAGGGATCTTAGGCTTAGAGAAGTGAACTAACCAAGGTCACAAGACTGGTGAGCCGCCAAGACGAGATGTAAAACTAGTTCTGTTTGACTTCAAAGCTCCTAGTCTTTTCATCAAATCATATGGTCTTCTTAGAAAAGGAGAGTTCACGCTAGAAAGGTGGCATCCTATGGATAACTTTCAAGATAATTTCTCTATTGAAAAACACCAGTGTCATTAGGTTTTCAAAAGACAGTGGTCTAGCTTTTTGCCAAGAACATCATGTTACCTAATGTGACAGTGGAAGCGGGATTGCTGGTTTGGTCACACCTGCCCAAACCTTTGTTGGTCTTTGTCAAAGGGAACTTTCAAATATTCCTCCTTCTCACGGTTGGTATAGTATTCCCATTACTCTTGAGAGAGTACTTGGAGTTGATTAAAAAAAAAAACAAGCTTTCTTTTAAGTTTCTGTTCCAAGAGCTTTTGGAAATCATGTCTGTTGAAGATGATAGTATGAAAATGATAGTTTGCTGCCCTGATTGAAAGGTAGTTCTTTGTAGGTACAGATTATTTTTTTCCAATTTCGCAATTTTATACAACAGTCAGAGGAGGAAGTTGAACAACTACTGGGAATTTATATTTAAAAATGTGAGCTATTTTAGATTTACTATTTTGAGTTCCCTGGACAAACCTGTGAATATGCTGTTTCCTGCAAGTTGTTGTTTGGGTGTGTGGTAGATGAATCTTACAGTTGCTTTGTGTTTTAACCTTTTGGTTTTCTACTTGAAAAAGCAACATGTTTATTGTGTAACATTTGAAATCACAAAGAAGAGTAAGAATAAAGATGGAGAAATCTCTCATAATACTATCACTTGGAAATACTCTTGAACTTTTAGTGGATTTCATTTTTAAAAATTTTATTTTGTGTACAATTGAGATGTTACTGTGCAGATATTTTTTTATTTCACCTTGTTGACTTATCACTATCACTTAAGTGTATTTTTATGTTTAAAAAAACTGTATAAACCTCTTTTTAATGAGTTTCATGGTGTTCCATTGTTTGGCTGCTACATTGCTTATTTATTTAATCATTCCCCAAGTGTTAGATAACTAAGTTGTTTTCCACTTTTCCCTTTCATAAGTTACTCTTTAATAACATTTTGCATAGAAAACGCTTTTTTTTTTGTATTTTATTGATGTGGAATTCTCTAGAGTAAAATTACTATGCCAAAAGACTGATATTTTTGGAACCCTTTAAATACATATGGTCAAATTGTTCTCTCACTACAAATGTGTAGGGTAGTCATTTTTCTTTAATTTATTGAAGAGTTTTAAGTTTTAAAAAATATTTAGTAAGTTATCCAATTTTACCAAGATACTGAATATAAAGGCTAACACACGAGTGTGTTTCTTGTCTTTGGAATTCATAGGAATTTATCTAGCTAGTACTAACTTTCTCAGCAGCTTTGATTGGTAGTTTGACATGTTTATAGTTTAATAAAATGGTAATGCAGATAAATTATTAAGACTACTCAAAAAAAAAAAAAAACCACTCAAAAAGAACCGATACAAGCCACCTCTGGTAATTAAGAATTTGGGAACCTTCGGCCTAGAAGATTTTCATTTCTGACTCGTTTTTAATAGAAATATGTATTAGGCATTTATGCAGTGTTGGTGTCTAGAGACATGATTTACTGTGTCTAGAATTGTAAGTGTGATCATATTAGGCACATGGATGGGGCACTGTTGGAGTATAGACTAATGACTTGTGGGAGGGGCATGGAGGACATTGGTGATAATCATGAGATACTCCCTGGAGGAAGCGGAGCTGAGCTAAATATTTCTAGCCTTCAGGAAGGTTATTGTGGGAGTTTGAGAAGTGGGGTGAAAAAGAGGAGAATGAGGATTGATGAAGCAGAGTTCTGATACTAGTTAGTGGAATTTTAGAGGTTTTCAAATATCTTCACATCGGAAAAAGGTGGAGAATAATTACTTTTGTCCCTTTCAGATAAATTTCCTAAGCTACTCTCTGGATTTGGGTGGGGGAAGTATGCTAGGGACTCTGAGAAAAGGTATTCATCTGGCTCAGCCAAAAGGAGCCATATACAAAAGCAAATTGTTTTGTCTGCTAACTTACTAAGTGTTCATGTACTTGTCATGGTCTCAGGAGCTGCAGCACTTACAGGAGACAGCAGGTATCCATTTAGAAAGAGGACAGAACTTTGTCTAAGAGTTCCTGTCTCAGTTCATTGCCTTAAAAGTACTTTGTCCTATTCTGAAGCAAAGCCTCTTTTCAAGGGCAAGGAGGTTTCCATAGTGGAGGTACCAGGTCCTGATACTAGAATGATCCTCTATCTGTTTGGGAGGAATCAGAGAAAACTCATGAGAGCCTTCTAGATTTATTAGCTGTGGGCATGGCAGTTCAGGAGGTATTAGAGGAGTTTTATTCCTCAAAAATTTGTTACATGTTTGCTCTTCAAGGCATTAAACATACCAAGAGGGACATTAGAATCATCTGATGAACTTCTTAATCTAGGGAGTCCAAGGGCCCTACTTTGACCTGGTAAATCAGAATCTCCAGGCAGTGGCGTTCCATAGTCTGTGTTCTTTTGGTGGACGGGTTTGAAACCTGTCAGAGATGGTAGAGACAGAGGAGGATGGAGAGGGAATCTTGAGCTGTGCCAAACAGCATTTACAAATACAAAGGAATAGACGTGGCAGAGGGAAAGGGAGATGGCCTGTCTAATAATGGAGAGTTCTTTTGGTGGGAAGTAGAAATAAAGCTACAGAGGTGGGTCGGGGATGGAGGAGGATGATTGTATTCCATTTGATTTATTCAGTCATCTTACCGAGGTTCGTCTCCTAAACACTGTCCTGGCTATAACAGTAGGGATATACGGATCTTCTATTTTATGTCAGGCACTGTGTTCAGCCCTTTTATTTGTGTTAATTCATTTAATTCTTCCAGCAACCTAAAGTCGTAGGCTTCATTATTACCCTCATTTTACAGATGAGGAAGTGAAGCACAGAGAGAAGTAACTTGTTTAAGGTCTCTTAGCTTTGGAGGCGTCAACATAAAACCCAGGCAGTCTGTCTCCAGAGGTGATGCTTTTAACCTAACTCTTCTCCCCTCTGCTGTCCAGGAAGGTGCATACACTATCTTGTTACAATAGAGCATTGTGTGTCATACACACTGTGTTAGATGCAGCAGTAACACAGAGAAGGAAGGGATTAGCTCCATCAGAAACTTGTGTGTGTGTGTATGTGCACATGAGTGCACGTGTGCTAGGGAAACATCATAGCAGAAATAATGGCTGAGCAGTGTGTGGACAAATGAATATGAGTTTTCTACGTGGATAGGTGGGTAAAAACACACCTACCAAAGGAAATTGTACATGCAAGACCATGGAAGTAAACACAGCATTGGCTGTGGTACTTAAAAGCAAGATTTTAAAGCAGGATTGTAGCATAATCAAATAAATGCTTTTACAAAGGTTGCTGCATCAGGAGAGCTGGTGGGGATTGGGCATGAGATTCAGGCATATTCCAGGTGGAGGCAGTGAGGCTGTCAGGTAGGCCCTGCCTGGAGAGAAGAGAAGGAAGGGATGGATGTGAGTGATAGCTAAAGGATCTGGCTCATGGTAAGTACTCCATAAGACGGTTTTTTTTTTTTTTTTTCCATGAGACAAATGAATCAGGGACAGAGTGTCTTTAGGAGAGAAGTTGCTAGATTTTGACAAGAGCTGGTGGGAGACTCATAGTGTGATTTACAGAAATAAGGTAGGCGGAAGAACTAGATTGCAGAGGATGCTTTCTGTTTGGCTTGTTTGATTTGGAGATGCCTGAGGGACAACCAGTTTGATGTGGGCATCTTGCTCAGAGGGTTCTAGATGGTTTCCCTGTAAACATCTTTGCTGCAAGCACATTTGCCACAGGCTTTTTTGCTGCATAACTAATTGGCTGTAAGGCAGTTTTTGCCGTAAAAGATAAAAGAATAAAAAATAAAAGGGAATTAAAAGGGACATAACGAAACATGAAAAATTACTAAAATTAAAAAGACTGCACTGTGAAAAAATGAAAATACATTATCTTTGAAGTTTTTTGTTCATAGTATTATACTTTTATTTTTTTTTGTCTTGTCTATTTGTCTCCTTTCAGCATTGCACTTTTTTTCATGAAACTTTTTTCGTTAAGAAAGGTAGCATTTTCCAACTCAAGAATTGTCAATAAGTGCTCTCAAAGACTGCTGTGAATCAGTAGCTATCTATTCTATTTGCCATAGCTTGGTAAATTTTTGGTTTTGACAGGTGGGAGAGAAGACTGTGCTCACCCAAGGATTTGCAAAAAACCTATATGTTGTTATTTTCTAAGTATTCATTCTGGCTAAGATTTACATAATAGAGAAATGGGAGTACTGAGGGAACTTTATCAATGGAGAAATAAAACCAGACGAACAACTAGCTTAAATACATTGTCAGCTGCAGGTAGTTCATTCTTTAATGGAGAAATGAAAACCAAACTATCAAGAAGTTATTTTAGCTTTTATGGTGAAATTGCCAATGGCCAATTAGTAAGGCAGCGGAAACGCTGGTGGTGCAAATGCTTGCAGCAAAGATGTTTACAGCGAAACTACCTGATAGGGCTCTTAGAGATGGTATCTGAAGCCAGGTCTGTAATGAGCTCACTCGGGGAGGAAACATCCTTGGGTGTTCAGCCTTTCTAATCTGCCACTCTCCATTAAAGTGTAATACAGAGTGCTGATTTTGATATTCTAAGCTGCTGAGTTCCAAGGGACGGCTCCAGTGTGTGCACAGTACAGATACCTAAATGAAGACAGAGGAAACTCATGTCCACATCTGACAGGGGTGCTAAGTCATACCTGTCAATTCTTTATTCAGTGTGCACCCAAATAGCAAAAGTGTGCAATTTTTGCACTAGAGAAATCAGGATCCAATTTGAAAGGCTAGGAGATGTCTGTGGGTACAAAAAGATGCAACCACATACCTTTCTCTAACTCCCCGGTACGTTTGTGTCTGCCATCATGGAGAAGTGTGTGTTGGTGCGAAGTTTCAATTTCATGGTTGGACATGTGAAATATTCTAGTTTGCATGTCCCCAGTGTGATGCGAAGGGCTTCAGGTATCCATTTACATTTCTACTCATACTGAAAGCTGTTGGATGGAAGTCCCAAATGCCTGAGCCAAATGCACCAGAGCCTGGCTCACCTTATGCTTGAATTTCCTCAGATGTCGAAAATAAGCCTTTTGGCTGTAGATCAAAAGGTTGGATAGTAAAGACTGATGTTAGGCATAGGGAGGGCAGTGGCAGGGAAGGAGGGGCACAAGCAGAGGAATGGGGTAGTATGAGAAAGCAGGGGAAATTCTTGCGACCTCCAGTGGTAATCCTGAAAGCTGTCTTAAGGCAATTTCATAAATACTTGATATCATAATCATAGACACATCCTGCACATGGCTGAGGCGTCCATTATCATAGTGATATTCACAGCTCCCAGAGTATCCTGCTATGTGAGGACATAAAGTTCAGTGGACATTTAATTTTTATACCAGACTGGTGGATTTGAGGGCTGGATGAGTCCCTGTGTGTGGTGTGAATGTAAACAATAAAGCTTTACTATCTCCAGGTAGTAGTTCTGGGGTGAGTCTGCTAGAGGAAGAGAGGAATCAAGTGAATGTCCTGAGACAGCGTAGCCAGTGTGCTCGTGCCATTGTGGGGGTGGCAAGGGGCAAAATAAAGAACAGTCTATTTCTTTGCTTCCCAGCCTGGGCCAAGAAGCAGATGGCAGATTTGACAGCAGGGCATTTAGCAGAACTGTCACTCTGGAACGAGCCATCTTGCCAAGTTGGCAGCAGCTGTGCTTGGGAGTGTGGGAGTTTATTAGACAGGAATTCCAGGCTTTGGGAGGTGTGGTCTCCCCATGCAAGTAAATTGGGGAAGCCACATCGTCATCATCAGGACCAGTAAATCATGGTCCAACTGATTTATCTAGAAAATCAGGGCATAAACGATGACCAGGGATATTTTATATATACACAACTAATGAATCTAGAAGGCTCTCCTGAGTTTTTCCCGATGTCTCCCAAACAAATACTACCTCTAAGAGTCCGGTCTGGCAGTTTCGCCGTAAACCTCTTTGCTCCAAGCATATGCACCACCAGTGTTTTTGCTGCCTAACTAATTGGCCATTGGCAATTTCATCATAAAAGTTAAAGTAACTTCTTAATAGTTTGGTTTCATTTCTCCATTAAAGAATGAAATACCTGCAACTGACAATGTATTTAAGCTAGTTATTCGTCTGGTTTTATTTCTCCATTGATAAAGTTCCCCCAGTACTCCCATTTCTCTATTATGTAAATCTTAGCCGGAATGAATACTAGCAAATGATAATGGTTTTTGCAAATATATATATATACACACACACACATCTATACATATATATACACTCACATATATATACACACACGCATATATGTATGTATGTATAAGCATATATATATATTTTTTATTTTAATGAAAGGAGGAAGAGGCCTATCTATAAAATTGTACTGATTCTTTTTTGTTGTTGCTGCTGTTTTGTTCTGTAACCTTTGGTATCTGCTTTTAATGTTTAAAATCGCATTGAAGAGCAGAAAGAACTCTTATCTGGGAATCAGGAAATTTGTTTTTTGTTACCAACTAGAGGCTCATTAATTTTAAGATTATTTATTTTACCTAACAATAAACCCAGAGAGGTACTGAGCTTGGGGCTGGAGATAAAATTATGAATAGCCGTAGACCCTACCCTGATGGCCCTTACTGTTAGCAGGGGAAGTGTATAATTAAATGGGCCACTGAGATAAAATGTGACATGTGCCGTGGTAGGGCTAGGTCCAGACCACAACAGAAGCACAAAAGGAGGGCAATTCACCAGTGTTAAAAGCCAAAAACAGCTTCTTGGGGGAAGTCAGGCCTAAGCTGAACCTGATGGTTTTATAGGAGGGGTGGTTGCCAGTGGAAGGTGGATGAGGCTGAGTGTTACTAGAGAAGAGAAGAGTCTATGCAAATTCCAGGTGTGAGAGAGAAAGCCTGGCCAGAGCGTCCGTGGAGGTACGCATGTATGGGAGGGTGAGTGAACACATAGGAAGTGGTGAGCTATGAAACTTGAGAGAGAACGAGGAGCCACACGAATGGCCTTGTGTGCTGAATTAAGGAATTCGGACTATGTTCTGGGAGCATTAGTGACCCATAATGGTTTTAAAGCAGAGCCTCATATTTGCACTTAACAAAATATGCCTGACTGTCGCGTGAGGAACACCTGGATGAGACTGAGAGCAGGACATAGGAGATAAGTTAGGAAGTTCCAGTATGCTAAACAGGAGGGATGGCGAAGGCCTGAATGAAGACAGTGTCTGTGGGCAGGCAGTAGGGAATGGAGAAAAGTAGGTCGACTTGAGAAGTCTAAGGAGGGAGCATCGTTAGGATGTGGGTACTGGTGGGCCATGGGGCTGAGTAAGAGGGAGAGGTTAGAAGGACCCCAGGTGGTGGGGTGCGGTGCGGGGTGGACAGTGGTGCCATTCACTGAGAGTGGATTCTGGAATGGAATCGATTTGAGTAAGGTGTGGGTCATCGCAGGTCAGGTTCTGAGGGGAACCAGACTCTGAAATGGAGATTTATACTTTAGTAGGAAGTTCTGTCAGGATCAGTTCCCAGGTGGGAGTGTGAAAGAGAAGGAAACAGATTTGGGCAGAACAGAGGATGAGCTGCATTGAATTGCAGTTACAAGAACTGTGTCTGTCATTCCTTTAGGGAGTTCTGGAGCTGGAATGACCTTTCAGAGTTATCCCAAGCTGGGACAAGGGGCTTATCAGTCATTGGCTGAAGAGGACTTGACCTTGGGCAAGGTGGCTCTCTTCAGCCAAGGGCAAGTCCTAGATCAATATGTAGCTGAGAGCCGTTAATGGTCAACTGTCCCAGCAGCTGCAGGAATGTGTCCCTTGTCCACAGAAGAGGATGTGGGTAGCACAGCACAGCCAGCATTCACTGTGTGATCCTGAGGTCAAGTAGAACAGTGCTCTGGGCTTTGCTCCTCCTGTGACTAACAAGAGGGAGTTAGACAAGTTGATTGCTAAGGTCATTCCATGAGAGTCATAAGACTGTAGAACTAGGAGGCTATCAGCATTTAATTAACCTGTTTTTAACAGCTATAGAAATGGCAGCCCTGAGAAGTGAGGTAGTTTTTTAAGACAAACAGCGATTAGAGGTAGGGATCTCTTAGAGTGCATGTCTTCACTTTTGCTTTGCCTGAGGACTAGGGCTACAAGGATCCTCATCTGTGTGGGAGAGGAAGCGATCAAGACTTTTGTTCCTGTTGATGGGGCTGGAAAATTTGATGGAGACACATTAGGGTTTTATCAAATTAGCATATTCTGCACTTGTTTAAAAGTTGGTCAGCAAATTGAGTCCAAGACTGAGTCCCAGTGGAATCTCAGCTGAGTAGTGGGAGCTCCATTTATGCTTCTAACTTTTCTAAAAGGCTTATCTACTCCACATCCCTATTAGCCTGGTAAGCTCACCTTTCCAAAGGCAGTCTCTCTAGTGCTTTGATAAAGCACCTACTGGCTTGGCTTGTATTTCTCAGTTGTCTCTGAGCTTCTCGGGAACCGATGGGCTAAGGACATGCACTTTTCATGATCACAAGGCAAAAAAAATGGAATCTTTCTGCATTATGGCCGAGGTTCTGATGAATGGAACATAAATGAGTTTCCTTTCACCTACTTTTTCATCTTACAGCTAGAGTGTCTGAATCAAAGCTATTGCTATTGCATTCCCTAGAGATGACAACCACTTCTTTGTTTTAACTTCTAACCACATCGTTTCACTCTCTAGTTCCTTCTGCAACTGCACCATTGCAATAGTTGTATATCCTTGGTGTGAAGGGCTCATGACAAGCGTAATCATGAAGACAGGCTGACTGGGGGATTCAATAGTTATCCCACACTATTCCCATGTATTACTCTAGACAAAGAGATTTGTATTGCTGAGAATCAGAGAATCTATGTTCTGTGGAAGCTATTGGAGTTTGATGGTACTTTTGAGGTCATTTTGTTGCATAGCATGTCTGTCTGATCCATTTTTCTGTTTCGTTACAGCAAAATGTATCTATGGAGGAAAAGTCCTTGCAGAAGGCCAGCGTATTTTAACTAAGAGCTGTCGAGAATGCCGAGTAAGTTTCAATCTTAGTTTCCAAATGACAGGGAACATGACAGATAGCTACGTGGTCTTTCATAGGATTGCTGAGTGGAGCATATTGGCCTGAGTGGGTGCCTGAGGGGTAGAACTCTCTGGTGGGCTGGAGGTCCATGTGGGGAGGTCCCAGCCATTGTCATTGTGTGGTTAGTTTGTTGATATCTGTGAATCAGGTAGCCTTGGGAAAAGCTATTCAGGGAAGGACGTGAGAAGGGGAAGGGAGCTAGCAGTTACTATGAGTCAGGGAGATTGGCAGGTGGCCCCTGGAAAGAGTTTTGAGACATGTTAGAATCAGTCCGTGATGCCAGCTGCGGACAGTGCCATCTCTACTCCCAGGTATCAGGTGCAGTATTAGAAACTGCCTCTTTCTCCTGCTTGCTTCCTCCCATGTATTTCTTAAAATAAGATGCATAGAACCATAGATCTCATTCAGTAATCATTCAGCAAACATACACTGAGCAACTGTTACATATCAGCATTGTACTAAATTTGGGGTATGCAATAGTGAACAACACAAAGTCCCCCCCCTCTCCGCTGCCATGTTTGTAGAACTTGCAGCCTAGTAGAGACAGACAGTAAGAAAATAAAAAAATATGCAATATAATGCCAAATTCTATAAATAATACAAAGCAGGCTGAAGGGATAGAAAGCTTCAGGGTGGGGATGGGTGGTCTGGGAGGGACTCTCTGAGGTGATATTTGAGCAAAGTGCTGGATAAAGTATGGGAGCCAGCCATGCAGTTATTCGGGAGAGGTGCCGTCCCAGGAATGCAAGAGCGCGAAACGGGGAAGTGGGGAGACCCAGTAAGAGGTGCTGTACACACTTGGGTTCATCTTTTGTTATGTTTTTACAAATTAGAAATAAGTTGGGTTGTTCTCTTTGCGCAAGTGGTGCGTATGTGCATGTATGCACGTATGCATGGGTGTGTGATGCAGGATAAGGCAGATTTCCCCAAGCTGGTGGGGGGAGACCAAGCCCTGCACCGAGAGAAGGAGAGGGTCCTTTGGTGAAGAGTGAAGTAAGAATTCAATGCACACACCAAAGTTAGAGTCAAAAAGAAAAGTATTAGAAAAGGGATAACACTCCACAGACAGACTGTGGTCTCCTCTGAGAGGCAGAGACTGAGAGGGACAGAGTAAAAAGTAAGGAGAGAAAGACAGTGAGAGGGACAGTTAGAGGGATCTTGAGTGTTTGGGGAATTCAGTTTATATATCATTCTTTAGTGAGTCATAGTTTAAAAGACTTTGTTAACCTGTTTCCTTTGATATGGACATACAATAAGAAAGGAGAAGAGTCTGAAAAGGTGAGAATACATAGAGTGAAAGGCCTGCTGGCAGTCCCCAGCCTTCAATCCATAGGTTCCCCATGGTTTTAGCCATAGGGAATGACTCTTGGTTCCTGTTTCCCCTTCCCAGGTGTGGAGAATGGGTTGTTAGTAATCCCAGCAGAAATCTTTTTTTGTTTTAAAGGTGCCCTCCTGGCCAGGCTGCAGGTCTGATCAGCACATTGCAGTCTCTGATTGTAGCTCCATTAACATTTTTAATTCTCTTGCACCCTCTCTACATTATGTGTGTATATGTGAATAACTTCATCCCCTTTTAAAAAGTCATTAATTTCTTTATTTTCTTTCTACAGTTATTTACTAAATGATTAATCGCGTATAGAGAGAAGGGCCATTGACACTAATATTTAACGTTTCTTGAGTATTTAGTATTTTCTAGCCACTACATAAAAACATTTTAAACATTTTAGGTCATATAAATCTCATAATAATCCTATGAGATAGGTCCTATCATTATCATCATTTTACAGATGAGGAAATTGAGGCACAGAAAATCAAAGTCAGAGCTAGTAAGTGAGCCTGCTGGCATCTGAACCTGTGTCACCTTGGCTCCAAAGGCTTTTCTCTTAGCCTCTTTATTGTCATACCTGATGGTATTAGACTTATTTGGAAATAATTATCATTTCTAAATTTTAGAAGAATAGGTTCAGAAAGATTGGATGATCACTTTTTAGTCCATCTAAGATTGATCAGGTAATAGCTCATTGATTCCCTTGATAAAGAGTAGCATTTATAAAAGGCCATGGAAGAGCTTTGGGACACATTTAATAGATGTTTTCTGCAGGGATAGAGGGTGATGGGTGTAGGATGAACAGGCCCTCAGGTATTTCCTGGGCAGCCTTTCTCAAGATTTAAGTCTTACTGCCCTATGGTATCTATTATACGTAATGAATTATCTTCTCCTCTAGGTATTTAAAATGGTTCTATGTAAGTACTATCCTTGGGAGAATTGAGCAAATAATTACTCAAAAATTTTCTGCATTCTGTGCTTCAAATGCAGATTCCACAGGTGACAAAAGGCTGCCTGGAGATCCATCAATTTCCATTTTCCAGGAATCAGCAACACCTATTAGCTTCAGTAACACCTATTAGATAAGAAACACTCTTGTTCCACACCTTTTTACCAAGTTTTTCCAGAAGTTAATATATTATTTTTTTAAAAACCAAGATGAATAATATCTCCTAGCATTCAGCTCAATTTTGTCAATTATTGCTGCTCTGTAATATTTCTTAATCCCAACAATTTTTTTTATATGTTATTAGAAATTCAGATGAAGCACACTGGTCAGTAACTTGAAAGTGTTTATATCTGACTAATGACAGTAGAGACATTTGTTCTACATGAGAAAGAATGGAAGAATTGTATTTTTCCACCAATGCAGAGTTTCAGGGGTCATAAAATAACACACCATAATTAGGAGAATTTAAAAATGTCAATCATTAGATACTTCTTACTAGAGATAGTTTTGAAATTAAAAAAGATTTGTGCCTAATTATGTGGCTGGACTAAATGGATTTGG
Organism: Rousettus aegyptiacus; assembly: GCF_014176215.1. Classification (NCBI taxonomy): domain Eukaryota; kingdom Metazoa; phylum Chordata; class Mammalia; order Chiroptera; family Pteropodidae; genus Rousettus; species Rousettus aegyptiacus. The sequence goes on from NW_023416308.1 coordinate 91,149,984, forward strand.
TGGCATTTATGCTACTGTAATCAAAGTTCATATTATTTTCAAATTCATGCTACTGTAATCACAGTTTGTATTGTTTTCAGATTCAAAGGAGTTTGTCTCTGTTTAAACATTTGGAATTATCTTACTTATTAAATATGTTAAAGGTTGATTAGAATTGGTGATTGATTTAATAATCAGTAGTCAAAGCAAGCCTTTTTTATAAAAAAGAACTCTTCTTGAGTGATTATTTAAAAAAATCTTCTGTAGCATTTACAACTTTTTTTTTTTTTTTTACAAAAGCAAATATAGATACAAGATATAAAATTTGGAATATAGAGGGAAGAGTATAAGGAAGAAAATGGAAATCACCCCAGAATCTTACCACCTAGAGATAATCTTTTCTAACAGTTTAGTTTTTGATAGCAAAAGTGAAAATTATCTTAGTGTGGGTTCTCCCAGAGGCAGACCCTAAGCTAAGGACTTTAATACAAGTGATTTATTAAGATAGTGCTCCAAGGAGGCACAATTAAGGATGTGGGGTATGTGGGATATGAAGGGCAAGAAACTGAGCAAAGGGAGATTGTAGGTGAAAGGCCACGAGGGGTCTGGAGGATAAATTCTACCCCAGCTCTTCAAGGAAGAGAACCTCTCATGCCTATTAATCCCTAGCTTGGGCTGTGGGAGTAGGGGTTGTAGACTTTACAGGTAACTTCTGGCATTCTGGGCAAAGTGGCTCCAGTGCCCAAGGACATCCCTCTAAGGGTGGCAGGGACAAGCCAGGAGCCACAAAGCATTCAGGAGCTTGAAGATGGGCACACAGAACTGAAAAAGAGATCCAGCAGTGTCTACTGCTCTATTTATGCAAGGAGGCAGTAGATAATGAATAGGTTAATATTGAAGGATAGAAGTAGAGACTATGCATAGAGAAGTAGAAGCTTTGTATTCTCATTTGCATTTAGCTTATGCTGCCGATAAAATTATTAACTTCCATCGGTTTGTAATAATTGATTTCATTTCCTTTTGCAGGAAGGAAGGTGCATCTAATAGGTAGTCTAGCTTTAAGACTGGTACTGACTCTTGAGGTGAGGTGCCACCCAGCGTGGCCTGGATTCAGGGATGAGAATGGAAGGTAGCTGAAAAGGAGGACTGAGGATGAATAGCAGAATCAATTCTCAGATTGTAGGGCCAGTTTTAAGATAGAATCATGAGAAAAGCAAGAGATCTAGTTATCTTGGAACAGATCAAAGATCAAGAGCAAAGTGGAAGGAAAAAAAGACCTCCCAAGGAATGCTAGAGTCTAGACTGTCTGGGCTGAAAACTATGAGAAAGGCAGGGAAGCCATGATGCAAATTATCCAAATGATAGGTAGTTGGAAATTAAATTTATACTTGACATTTAAAATTATGTTTGTGCTCATATTTAAGAACGGATGTGTCTGATATAATGGGAATTCCTGCCAAATCAGTGAACTGTGGGGACACCGGAATGATAGAGTCTCTTGGAGATCGAAAGCTCAGTGTCTCCCTCATCCCTCTGGGCCGCCCAGACCCACCCCTTTCTCCCGTCTATGTCAGGATTTATCTTCCAGCCTTAAATGAGACTCCTTTTCTAGAGCTTGTGTGTTGCTTGCCTTACACATCCTCTTAAAAATGGAGGAGAAAAGATTAACATTTTGTATAAAATAAGGGACGCTCAAACCTCCTTTTTATAATAATGGACTACTTTTTAAAATTCAGAGCATAACTAAATACAGATGTTAAGAATGTCAACAAAGAGGACCTCTGGGGAAGTGAAGTCATAAAGATTCACCTGGCCACATACTTAAGATTTTATTATAATTCTGTTTATATTTATAGAAAATTTAGTGTTCATCTAAACAGCCTTCTTTCACTCATACCTGTGCGCCTTGGCTCCTTGTCTATTTCTTATGCTGGGAAAGTTTCTTTCTTTTTTTTTTTTTTTTTTATCTTATTCCATTATTCAAGTCCTGTCAAATGTGGCATCTTCATAATTTCTCCACATCTGGGCAGAATTAATTATTCTCCCATGACACATGATAATACATTAATTACAGCATATGTTTTTAGGACTTATTGTACTGTATTATAGTTTCTAGTTTAAGACTTTTTTCTCTTCCCATCAGAACTGTAAGCCCACGAAGTGCAGGGAAGATGTGTTGTGTTTAACTTTGGGTTCACAGTGCTATGGTCCAGTGGAGTACTGAAATGGGCTTCCAGAAGCTCACGAGAGCTCATTGTATGTAATTCCCAACTCCGTGTTCAGTGATATCATGTTGTTAGTCCAAAATCCGCTGTCATTGGGGTTGTTTACACCACAGAGATCAGCAGACACTAAAAATCAGGGCTCCCCTGTCCCATTCCATGGTCAGTTGTTACAATTTACCAGCACATCACTGTTAGTGATCTTCTGTGATGTAGATCATACTCAAAAAGTATTCATTGGAAGGAAAATTTGCCTCCTTCTTTGAGAGTCTCACCAATTTAATTTGTGACTTTGTCGTGATTGTGGAATTCTTGGGAGTACTCTTAATTCTTTACGTTGTTATTGCTGCAGGCTGTTAACAATGAGCATTACACATTTGTGTTATTGATTAAACATATGAATGTTTTGTTTTCCTGTTACTTGGCTTTCAGGGTGGAGTTTTAGTAAAAATTACAGAAGCGTGCCCTACTTTGAACTGCTCAGAAAAGGACCACATTCTCCCAGAAAATCAGTGCTGTCGTGTCTGTCGAGGTGAGTGTGCTCAGTGGTGGGCCATGCTTGGGCTGGGAGTGGGAGTGGCTTTATAGCTGTGAGGGTTTAATGAAGAGTGCGATAATAATAGCTTGGGTCCAAGACGCTGTTCTCCTTATAAACTTGCATGTCCTATTTACCTTTCTCATTCCCAGTCTCCTCAATTGTAAAATGAGGATAATAATAGCATGTACTTCTTAGGACTGCTGTGAGGATTCAATGGGAAGATGCATAAGCCCCTAGAATCCTGACTAGCACATGGTAAATATTTGATACACAGTAATTCCTATAAAAATGATAATAGTTCTTACAATGATGATCATTACCATTATTGTTACATATTTCTCATGAGTAGCATTAGAAACATTGTTTTCATCCCTTTCCATGGGCTAATTCCCATAGTTGACAGAAGATGACATATTAAATCCTCACTCATAGATTTATATAGAACTTTTTTGCTTCCTGAGAGGAAAAAAGCTTCAAGTAAGCACCACATAATTGCTTATTAATTCTAGGACAGAAATCGTTTTGTTTCTTTTTGCTGAAATCCTTTTTTTTCCCTAAATTTATTCCTATATTTTCAAACCCAGCTCCACTATCACTTCCTCTCTAAAACTTCTTACCCAGGTAGAATTATATAGATTAGGAGAACGTAAAATTTATTTGAAGCCTTAAACAAATCCAGTTTAACTTATAACTATTATTTTGAAAGTATACCCACCACAAATCCTTCTTCACATTCTCAAATACCCAGTGAGCTAGAGCCCTTTTGGCTTACCTCCGAAGCCTCTAGAGTTAAGAAAAATCTAGCAACATAGCAGTTTAGCTCAGGCAACTTTACATTTTACTTCTTAACAATCTTTTCTCCAGCACAAAGGTTGGCACATATTTTCAGTAAAGGGCCAAAAAATATTCTAGCTTTGCAGGGCCAGAAGGTTTCTGTTGCAACTACTTAACTCTGCTGTTGTATTGCAAAAACAGCATAGACAATAGATAAATAAATGAGTGTGGCTGTGTTGTAAAACAATTTTATTTACAAAAACAGGTGGTAGTCTGTGATGTGCTGGCCCCTCTACCAGCACCTTCGGATCTATAAAAATGTATATTTTATCATAGAGTGTTTTCAGCTTAGGCCGAGATTTCTCTCTGTGGTTGGTCATGAGAGAGCAATATTTTAATCATATTCCTAGGAAAACTTAGTACATTGCTAGCCTCACAAATGGCTCTTAGAATCAGTGACATGCTAACCATGCCACCTGAGTATCTTCTTTGATTTATCTGCTTTCATGGCTACAAGCATATTTGCAGCTGGGATGCTTAAGAAAGCCCTAACGATTGACTGAAATTTCCAGAGGGATACATTTATTGGTAACTGATTGGGTTGTTAGATAGGTCTTATAATTTAATGCAAAATCCATCACTTGCTATTTGTTGAGGTGCCAAGTGGGGATCAGTTTATGTAAATCCTTTCTGATTTATGGTTTCATTAGAGCAGAATCATTGATTATTCCACAGAAATTCAAGAGGAATTTCATTGCTTTGACCCAATTTACAACAGACCAGGTGTTACTGCTTCTGTTAGTACTTCTACGGATGCATATACTTCCTTCCCAATGAAGATGCTGAGAGATGTGACATCTCATTAAACAGTAGACTTATTCAAGGCTCCCATTGCAAGCAGCCTGGCTTTTACTAAACCTGACAGCTTTGAGGGAAAAGTGGGAGGCTTCGAAGATTAGATCATGGCTGGGGCCAGCATGAGGTGACATTGAGGATTTTTTTATTCCTCCACCTACCTGCTTCCTTCCCAGCCAGGAAGCTACTAGCTCTTTTATTTGGCAGCTAATGATTTTTTTTTTTTTTTTTTTTGCGGAAGGGTGTATATGAGAGAGCTATTTATGTTTTTTGACAGCTGTACATTTTGACAGGAAATGGAGCATGTCTTAAGAAAAGATACGGTGAGAGGGACTTCTTGTGGGGAGTTGGTTGACTTAAACTGTTTAGATATATGGGTTCTCTTGGGGTTCTCCTATTCTCTCATACCATAATTGAGACACTGGAATGAAGAAAACATTTATTTTTGACCAAGGCCTTTTTCAGCACCACTTACTGTCATTACCTCCCTCTCTGTTGACTCTTAGCAGAGAAGGGCCCAGAACATTCAGCCCACTTGTTCTCACTCTGGGGCTTGTCGCGCTATACATCTGACAGTCAGAAAATGGCAGCGAGGTATTTTTTTTTTTTTCACGAAAACGTAAAATTTATATGAAAATTAACAAAAACGTCAGTTGGGATGAGCTTAAAGGCCTATTGTCTCAAACTGTGCTCTCCGTGGTATTTTGCTCCATATCTCTTAATTCTAGTTTATATCCCAAGAGTATCTTTAGAACTAACAATAGTCTCTGAGAATATTGTAGGAAATATTTTTCCCCTTTGATTTCTATTTGCCTTTCACCTTTTCCTCCATGTTCATGTTTTCTGAGTGGAGTCTTGCAAGAGGAGGAAGGAGTTGAACAGTTACTATTCTGACAAGATTTGGAAAGCCCAGTGGGCCTCTTGTACGGCAAATTATTCCATTCTTCTCCCCCTCCTCTTTTACCCTCTCTAAAATAGAAAGTGGCGAAAATGCGAGAAACACTCAATTTCTATATAAAGTAATTTTTATTCTGCATATGGAAAGGCTGTGCTGCTTGCTTTGTGGATCGAGATTGTGTACCTTCTGGCAGGCAGCAAGTGAGCGGAGGAGTGGGACTCCGATGACCTGAAACCCGTGTTTCAGGGATGAGCTCAGTGGCGTGATGTTGGCTGTATGCTTTCTGCTGCCTTGATATTACTGGTTACAGAAAATGATGTGACTCTAACCTCTTTCAATACCTGCACCGGAGGCCCGTCAATTAGCATACTTGTCATTTCTCTCTGTCTTACTGTGAATGTCAAGCCATTATTCTGAGGGATTCTGCCCCAGGAGAGTTATCATTCCTCCAAAGTCTAAATCAAAACCTTTCTCAGGTCTGCTCAGGGAATTGAAGTTTTCTAAGGTTTATTTTCATTAGGACTCTGATGAGCCACCTTACCCGAGGAGACTTAGACTAGGAATTTGAGAAAGCACAGAGTGCTTTTTGCTTTCTGACCCCAATTGGCTGGTTATGTAATATCTAGAAAGCTCTCCAACTTTTTTTGGTAACGGTTGTTTTAATGATCACATTTTATGAACTGCTTCTTTAAATGTGGGAGACGAGGTCGGTGAAGATGTGTTCCTACCACATCTATTATTTTTATGTCAGTGACTTTATATGAAATTATTTTCAGTACCACCTGATAGGCTTTATATATTGCATTTGTGAAATAATGTTAAAACCCATTTTTGCTGAGTTACAGCTTGTTTCCTGAAGTTATAACTTGGCTTGATTTGGAAGTAGGTTTTTTTTTTTTTTGCTTTTAATTGAGTCATGCCCATTTTCTTATATGGCTACATACTTTAGCATCCCCAGTTAAAGAGGTATAGACTATACCTTTACACTGAATTTTTCTATTTTGTGGAATTAAACCTAAGACCTTAGAGTTAAGAATAATAGGCTCTGATTGACTAATGGTGTTCACTGTGTCAACTAGGACCTCAGATACTTTATGCTAAATGCTATAACTAATTCCCCTGTCCTTTAGAGAAAAATGAAAGTAATCAGCTGAACAGTTGGTTAAATCCACAGGGCTATTGGTGTAGCCAAGATGCCCTTAGGGAAAGAACTAGAAGACTCTTTGGAGGGAAGACATGCAAAAAGAATCAAAGTGTTGAATGTTGGCGTGGAGAGGTCACTTTGCAATTGCTAGGGTCCAAGGTCTCAGTCACCAGCAGCACTCCCCAGAATAGCTCTAATCACTACTGCAGTTTTCTCTGACACCTCCGGACATTTGTGCCAGCAGCGTGAAATTTGTTTACCCTCATCATTACCTTGAGATAATGGCTATATATAGCAGGAGTCTGTCTACTTGAACTGTCAGGTCATGAAATGGAAAACGAGGGAATGGGGACCAGATTGACATCTATGCCCCTGCCTAGCCCTTGCCTGGGAAGAAGTAATAAAAGCGTAAATGTAACACCACCAGCAGAAAACAACTGCTCATCAATGCTGGTGCTCTCTGTAAAGGGGAAAGAAAAACCAACAATCTTGATTGTGTTTTCTCAGGATTGCTCCAGGAAAACACACCCATTATTTGGCTCATCCCAGAATTCTTGAAACACACCTCAGGGTTTTATTTTTCCCATAATGGACTCTAATCGTATCTTCAATGTCATCAGTGACTTTAGAGGGTTTTACTGCATGTTTTAGACTGTCATTGTTTGGAACAAAGTTCTTTCTGATATCTGTTCCCAATCAGTTTATCTGTAATTTTAATTCATGTTCACTTGCCTTGTCATCTAGCCTAGGCTGAAATTAGGTGAGATTATTTGTACTATTTAAGATTTTATGCCCTTTGATTAAATTCTCCCAAAGAGTCTCGGAGTCACGTGTGTTTTTTATTTTTCTTCCTATCATTAAGTTGAATTTGTAATTGAAATGGGTTAAAGAGAGGATTTCAGGGTATTTGAGGTGAAAAGAGGCTGGCAAAGAATGCTGAATGAGAACATAAGCTAGTACCTAAGTAGAGGAACAGGCAGTTTGTAGATGGGTCAGGTCCTCTGCGTATTGATAGATTGAATCTGATAAAAATCCTTGCAGCCATGGGCTGCAGTGGACACTGGAATGACTGGGATATACACTAACCTGTTGAGGGTAGAGAAAGGGCATTAGAAGTACAGTCTCAGGGAGTCCAGGAAATCCATGATCCTGAAAGTGCCACAATGGATCAGGGCCCAGGGAGCCTCCAGAAGAAGGCACATTGTCCCAGAAAAAGGACCTGAAACTAAGGCTAGGCTGCTTGGGTAGGAAGACTCTTAAGTGTTGCCTATTGTAGGAAAAACCAATTGCTTTCTAAGGTAGAACCTGTGAGAGTCCAGAGCTCAGTCTCTAACAGGCCCATCCTGATGGTCCAACCCTCTGTCCACAGGAGCTAAAGAAATGTACTCAGCCCTCGAGGGCCAAGGCCTCCATGGAATATGTGTTGGTTCCAGAGTACATAAGGGTATACAATTTTCATAAAAGATCATCTGGCCGTAGCCCTCCTAGCCTGTCCATGGGTGGACCGATCTCCATAGCAATGAGCAAATGGAACATACTGTACTCAGTATAGCTTTGTTCCTTATATGACTTTCAAGACTGGGCAATTAACAGTGATGTGAGAGGTACTGGCTTTCTAGGATTTGAGTCAGGGAAGAAAATTTTGGAGTGTGTTTTCAGATTGTCCAGGTACATTATTTCAAGGGTTACCTGCACAACCTGCTGGGAGATATGTTAGGGTCAGGAGATTGAGGGCAAGCAGTGGTGCTCTATGTGGAATTACACTTTAACCATCTTAGGGAAACCAAGGCCTGCCCAGAAGTAGTGGCCTGTTGGAAGAAGTCACAGTAGTCAATCATAAAGAGGCTTGTCAATCATTGGCTGTAGAAGCCAGAGATGAAGCAGAATGGGTGGATGGTTTTGGTGTGATTATAAAGGTACAGAGTGGGATGTGGAGAGTGGCAGTGTGCGTGGGTGTGTGTGTGGGGGGGGCTCTTTATAATAGGCAGGGTTTATTTTTGCATATTAGTCTAATGGTTTTAAAACCGGGGTGTTATTGGTAACACTGGCGAGAGAACTCTAGATGCAGGGCCACAAGGGATAGTCCAAATTTAGACTACTCCTAATTAGAGGAGAAAAAGTAAGACTCCAACATTTATATTTCTTCATTAATTTTCTTGAATGTGTTATGAATACATGCTGTTCTATGAGTTTGAAGCCTTTATCCTGTTTCCAGCCAACTTCACCCGTCCTTCGAATTTCTTTAATACTTTGTTTAGGACCCTTCTCTGTGATATATTCCTGGAGCAGGTACTTGCCCCACTCCATCCCAGTATCTCCTGTATCAGTTATCCCAGTATCAGTCGTCCCTGCTAGAGTATAAGATGGATGAGGCTGTATTCATGCTGTTCATGGCATTTTTTATATCTGTATCATTAGCACAGTACCTGGGCTCATGGTAGGTGTTTAAATGAATATTTGTCAAGTGAATGAATGGTATCTCTGGTAGGAACTAAAATTAAGGAGATGGTTTGAGTAAAACCTGGAACCTTCTTTCAACAGATTGTATGTCTTTCTCTGAGCATCTGCTCACTTGCGGCAACTCTAGTATGAACTTCAAGTGGGTCTCACTCATCTTAGTATCTCATCCATGGGTGGTGTTCTGTTGTGTGATAAGATATATATTTTTTTCTGACTTTGAATCCTTAAGCAGCAGGTAATAATGAAATATGTGGAGAAAGAAACGAGATTTGTTCCTTTGGAACTATTAAAGGCAGGACACAGACTAGAAAATAATAGTGACATATGGAGTACTGGTTTCTGTAGGCCAGGGACAGCATTCTTTGAATGTGCCTTGATGATTAAAATTCAGGCTGGAAAGTTGTGTAGGATGCTAGAGACCAGGTATTAGAATCATATATGAGTTTATAGTTCTTTCACCCATCACCTATTATTTGTGTAATTATAGGAATGGTAGTTAACATCTATGAGTCTGGTTTATTCCTTTTTAAAATACTCTTAGTTTTTAGTTTGGAGGACTGTGAGAATTTAGTCATTAGCTTAACAAATACTTACTGAGTGCCTATAATGCGTTAGGATGTAAGGTGAACCAACTTGAATAATAGTTTCCCTTGAAAAGGTGAGCTTCTTGTGGGGAGATGGACATTCAACAAATAAACACAGAAATAAATACATAATTAGTGATTGTGATAACTGCTATGAACAAGAAAAATAGTGTGATATGGTAAATAGTAATGGGGCTTTCTTCAGACTTGGGAGACAAGGCAGCCATCTCTAAATAGATTACATTTAAGCTAGGACTCAAGATTGGGTAGAAATTATTCTGGCAGGGATGTATAGTAATAATCTGAGTTGGTGGAACAAGCTTGCAAAGACCCTGAATCAGGGAAGAGTTTGGACCACTTAGAGGAATTAAAAGAAATTCTGGCAACAATTAGAAGGGAATGATGGAGGGACAGGGGGAGCCTTGTTTGTGGTCTCAAGTCTAAGTTAAAGATTTATTTATTTTTTTTAAGTAAAATGGGAAGCCCTTGAAATATTTTAGAGGGGCGTGACATGATTCAATATATGTTTTAAAAGGATTATTTCATGTGGAAAATTCGAGACAGGAAAGAGGGGGGACAGGAAGGCAAATGAGGCAATTTCTATTTGAGAGATGATAATAGTCTGGACTAGGATGGATTGTTGTTGTTATTGCCAGGATGTAGAGGAGAAAGAGATAGATTCAAGAGCTATGTATGAAATAAAATTAACAGAACTTGGGAAGAGCCAGTGTTTGAGGGGTGAGGGCAAAAATGACTCCTTGTTTTCTCGTTTGGGTGGGTAGAGATGTCGTAGGTAGGTACGGAGAGCCCAGTGAGTGTGGTTTGGGGAGTAATTTCAAGAGTTCAGTTTTAGCTGGATGAGCTAGGAGATGCCCGCGAGGGTATCCAAATGGAATGTCAAGTGGGCTGTTGGCTACATCGATGTAACCAATGTAAAGTGGGAGGAACTTGATAGTCAGTGTTATTTCCTGTGTTCTTATAGAAACTATGGGCCTTTATTATTCCTTCTAGAGATGGATGGATGTTCTCATCTGGAGGACAGAAATGTTTAGGCTTAAGCATTGTCCTAGACTCAGTTTCTACTAAGAACAGATTGGCGGAACATGCTGGTGGGTCCTAAATGAATCTATTTAAAAAAATTTACAGGACATAGAAGGATTGAGATCCATAGACATCATCAGAGAGTAATTGTTTATGCTCCCAAGCATTTAAATCATAGCGATTTATCTTAACAATAACTATAGAGTCAAATCATGACTCTGCTACTTCTCGGCTGTGTTACCTTGGATAAGTTACTTAAAGTTTCATCGACATTTCCCTAATTTGTAAGGTGAAGATAATGGTAATCTTCAGGATTGTTGTGAGAGTTTTGTGAGGAATGTGTGTAACAAGCTTAACATCACACCTAGAATCTTGGAAGAAATCAGTAAGTAACAGCTTTTGTAATTAAGGTGTTCTCTGTATTTGGGCCAGTGCTAGTTGAAAAGTGTCACCATGTGCTTCTATTTATAGGAGAATAATTCTGGAGAGTCTAAAGTCATGTATTAAAAATAGTCAAGTAAGTCTATGGCCATGCCACCCTGAATGTACCTGATCTCATCTGATCTCAGAAGCTAAGCAGGGTTGGACCTGGTTAGTACTTGGATGGGAGGCCACCTAGGAATACCAGGTGCTGTAGGCGTTAAAAAAGAAAAAGTCAAGTAAAAGGTCTTGAATATTGGGTACCCTGTCAGTGTATATCCGTGTGTGTATGAGAGCTTTGTGTGTATGTGCGTGTGTGTGTGTGTGTGTGTGTAAATGCATGCTTTTGTGTGTGTAGTCTACCATCTGGTCACAGCTTCTAATTCTGAAAAAAAAAATTGATTTAAGAAAGAGCGTTGCTTTGGGGAGTCTCATACATCAGACTCTGTTGATAACTAGCTAAAGAAAAAAGTACTAAGAGCTTAGCTAGAGGACTTGAGAAAGAGGCTGCAGGTAGCAACTGAAGGCAAATATTCAGAAAGAGAAGTATCTCTATCTTACATGTCATGCTATTCATACACATCAGGTAAAAAAGACAAAGCCTTTAGAAGGATTCTGAAATGTGGAGAATTAATTGAGGATTTATGACTTGGAAACAACTCAGATGCTGAGTTTGAGTTTTAAGAATGAAGATAACAAGCTGGGGAGATGAAAGTATTCTAAAACGATTGTGGTGATGACTGCACAACTGTGTAAATCTACTAAAAAGCATTGAACTTTATCTTTACAAAGGTGAATTTTATGGTGTATAAATTATACTGCAATAAAAATTAAAGAAAAATGGCGACCAACAAACCTGGCACATTTGCCTTCCAGTTGGTTGATAGGGAGCATTAAATGCCATATAGATTCATGCATCTATTCATTCACTCATTAATTTATCTCCCCCATATTTATGCCTGTCTACTTGTCCATCCATTTGTAAGACGTGCCTCCATCCATCTATCCTTGTGTGAGTATCTCTTGGTTGAAAGAAATGAATCAGATATAGACCCTAGCTTAAGGAAGTTGGGTTGAGTAAAGTTAGTTTTTTGTTAAGAATATTTGGAATTACCTAACAGAAAAAAATTTTTTTGAAGCTGAGAAAAACGAGTCGTTTGAATCTACACATGGAAAAAGAATATCTTCTTTTATCCTTTGGATGGTAGAATGCTTAGGAATTTGTCACTTTTGGGAGGACAGTGGAGTTACATAGTGATTAAGCACTCTGACCTCAGTCAGACCTAGGTCCTGGCTCTGTGTACCTTCCATGAATCACTATTCCAAGCTTCAATTGTACATCTTTAAAATAGGGATAATAATTGCAGTTTCATAAGGTTGTTAATAGAATTAAATGGGATGATCATGTGAAACATAGAGCCAAGTGCCTAACATTAGTATGTGCTCAGTAAATGTTAATTATCGTTATTACATCTGTGTCAGATTATTTGAGGTTCTTCAAACTTGAGGTACTTCAAGTGTTGGAGTTCCATTCTTCCCAACAGGATACGTGCCTTACCCCTTTCAAATTTCTACCTAAGATTAATCCAAGGTCAAGTTTCGCATCATCTGGAAATGATTTCTTCTCTGAAACACTATGGTAATTTGTACTGCTCATATCTTATTTAATGTAGATTGTTATATCTGCATTACTCTGTATTTGCCTTATCTACTCTTAGTGTTTATAATTTCCTCGTGGGCAGAGAATATGTCTCAAACATCTTTGCTTTGCCCTCAGTAGCTTGCATGGCGTTTCAGTCCACAGAGTAGGTGCCCCATAAATATTGAATCATAATTCCCTTGTGCAGAAAGCCAAGCAGGCAATGAATAATTAGCGCTTGAATGAAGTCCTTTATTAATTAAGAAACACAAGTGTTTTGGCATAATAGTGAGGCTCAACCAGAATGGATTTGACATTAAGGATGGTTTGTCCCATGGGCCCTTCACTTTCCCCAAAATATGATTTACCCAAGTCTCTGCATTGTGAATTGACGTGGCACATGCTTGATAGAAAGATATGCAGTGTTGGATGGACTTTGTTCCGGCCTGTCAAATGAACATGGAAGGAAAAGGGCAGTTACTGTTTCCTGGAAAGAAAGAGAAAAGAAAGAAAGAATATGTATACTAATGGACGAACAGGTGACATTGAGTCAAGCTTCATAAGGAGAGAAAATGTGATTACTTAATAATTGACCAGTTATGACATGGGGTTGGAAGTCCAGGCACCCCCTCTGTCAAAGGGAGCTATGATGCATAAAAGGTAGCAAGAACATCAAGTTATTTTAGTTATGGTGGTTATTTTAAGCCTTCCAAGGCATCGCAGAAGCATTCTTGACTGACAAGAGGTTTTAGATTTCCAAGTTAAGTTCTTGCTCTGATCTTGATTGGAGCAATCACCAGTTAATAGGTCACAGATAGTGTGGCTGGAAGGGATAGTATGCTCGCCTAAGCCTTTGGATTCACTCCGTGATGTCCTGGGGAGCAGCTATACCTTTCATTTTTTATCTCTAGGTTTTGCTATCTGAGAGGATATATGACGCAGTGACAGGTACATGGGACTTGAAGCTCGCCAGATATTAATTTAGAACTCTGGCATCTCCACTTTTTAGCTAGATGGTAGTGAGTTTGAGCTCTTTTCTTACCTTGAAGTTGAGAATAATAGTGTTACCAACTTATTTTGAACTTTATTCATCATTGTCAACATTATCATTATCATAATCATTATTCTCACCCTGGAGACTAACACTTATTGACTTTTTGGAATGTATCAAGAATTGCTCTAAGTACTTTAGATGGATTAGCTTGCTTAACTCTTTCCACACATAAGATATATTATGATCCCCATTGAAAACATCTAATATAATACCACATATAGTATAGGTGCCTGAATTTTATTTTTATTATTTATCACTAGTTATTATTATCCTTTAGAATAAGCACAGCCTAAATATTATTGGTTTAAAATTCTGCTTCAAAGAAAAAAATTCAAGAACATCATCACCAAAAGGAATTAAACTTGGAGTTTAAATAGTTCAGTGATTTTTCTCTTTTTTAAGGTCTAGAAACTGTTGTTCACATGATAAATATATGAAAAATGTAAAAGCAGAGCTATTCCGTTTGAATCAGGGGTGGGGACTTGAGCCCTACCTGACAACTGACGTGTGCCTAAGACTCTGAGGAATAGTTTTAAAATCATTGATGTCATCCCTTCCCAGTATATAAATCTAGGTAGGCAAAGTTATTTATTGTCTATTAGCTGCCGATTCTGAATTAGAAATCAGACCTCCTAACTCCAGATCGTTGTTTTCTGTAAGACCACAATATGTGATATAGCAGTGTAATTATTATTCACTAAACTATACTGATTGAAAGACGATAAAGTACCTTTATATACCCTATTATATTTGAACTGCAACACTTTTGTGACAGGTATAACCTTTTCCTCCTAGTCCACCTAAAAATGCTGCATAACTTTTTTTTTTTTTTTTTAATTTGATGGAACTGGAAATAGAGTAAGGGGAAAAAAATCAGAGACAGGATAATATTGAAAAAGTGTGATTCCACTGAGATAAGCAAACACATTGGAGTTCACATTTGCCCTTAGGGCAGTTTCTTATTCCTAGTAATAGAATCTGGCTTCTAGTAGACACTGTGTAAGTAGATAGGAGACAGAGCCTGGGGCTCTTGTGAGATGTATAAATCAAGAACCTTGGAGGGTGAATCCTCAGTGGATGATTAGGAAAAATCCACTCTGCCTGTCAGTCTTAACTCTAGATAAGGGGGTACAGAGGAGAAAAGTTTGCATTACTGAAAATTTAGAGCCTGAATTTCTTGCACTTTTGTAGCTCAGTCCTCTTGCTTCAAGACAAATAAAACAAATGCCCATTTGTAGTACAATGGGTGAAATGTGGAATATTCATACTTTGGAATATTATACAGCACTGACAAATGAATGAACTATAACTACAGGCATTAACAGGGATGAATAGAAAAAATAAATCATAGAAGATATGTACAATATGATTTTATTCATGTGAAGTTCAAAATGGGCAAAAATAAATGATATATTAGAGAAATAAGCAACTATATATGGTAAAACTATAAAAATATGCAAGGGTGTGATTAACACAAGATTCAGGATAGTTAACCTCTGATGGCTGGGAGGTATAATTAAGGGGTACTGATAGTACTGGTTTTATTCATTTGATATATTCATACATAATTCATTTTGTATATTTTTTATGTATCATAAATTTTGAGGTTGAACAGTTTATAAAAAGACTAGTCATGTAGAGGGTGGCGAGAAGAAGATTCAGGATCAGTATGGATAAAAGCTTTCAGGAAGGAACAACTTTATGAGTATTAGGGGGAAAAAAATCTCAAGCATAAGATGGTCCAAAGTTTCCTATTCTTACTCTCCCACCCCGTTGCCATCTCACATTTTTTTTTTATATTGCCAAGGTATGTTTCCATGCATGGTGACATGTCATAACTATTTCATGTTTTATTATTTGGACGTCTTTTATTCTCTTTTTTTCTGATGTAAAATCTTATTTGCCGCTTCTAGGTCATAACTTTTGTGCAGAAGGACCTAAATGTGGTGAAAACTCAGAGTGTAAAAACTGGAATACAAAAGCTACTTGTGAGTGCAAGAATGGCTACATCTCTGTCCAGGGAGACTCTGCCTACTGCGAAGGTAAGTAAGCTGTTTAATGAAGTCACTTGTGAGAAATGTGTTCCTGGTGGCTGTGGTTGAAGACTGAAAGCCATCACTTTGCTCTGGTCCTATGGGATGCTGTAAGAAATTATATCAGTTACTTTGTGTACTCTGTTCTCCTGTTCCCTCTCCCACCCCAGGATGCTTAGTAGCATGTGAAAGCAAGACCTTCGAAGGTAGTTATGAAGCAGCAAAGCAACAAAAGCAGTAGGGCTATATCAAATTCCACATTCTGCTGTCGCCATATTTAGCAATCACCAGCAAGACCATAAACACATATTCCGTTGTCTTATTTGAGTAGATTGTCATCTCCAAGTTCAATGAAATGTTATGTGATGGATCCTCTTTTGGAATGATGCTTTGATACTACTTTACAGTCAACTGCCATCTTCAGTTACCAAGATCAGAAATTTTTTTCAGTTGTGTGTTTTTTAAAATTTTATTAAGTATACAGTCCATTGGTTAGATGTTTATATAATTTATGAAATGATCCCCCTGATCGCTCAGTTGTGTTTCTTAATGACTGATTCATGGGTTGCTAATTTCAAAACTCTACAAAAGTCACAGTAACAGATGGGCTTGTAACTTTGGCACATGGACTGATGCCATTATAGTGGGTTGGAGGCCTCAAGCATCAGTAAGCCTCTATTTCCACTCTAGAGAGCAGAACAGCTTCTCTTATGTGAACCTCTCTTTCCAAGTTCAGCACTCCACCCTGCTGGTAGCAAGCATTGCACACCCTTGTTCTTTTAATATACCAAAGGAGCAGAGAATGGATGGGCTCAGAGATTAGGGTGTTTATATGCAACAACCCGTCCCTGACTCTGGTTGTTGCATATAAACACCCTAATCTCTGAGCCCATCCATTCTCAGGTGCTCACTGGCTCCCTCCCATCAGTTTAGAGAAGTTCTAATAGGCAAAATGATGGCTCAGTTGTTTCTCTGTCCTGGTCGGACCCAATTATTCATCTTCACTAACAATATGTTGAACCTAGATGACCTGTTAATGATATAGGTAGATGTCTTAAATGGAATGAATGCTGCAAAATTTTGGTCACTCTCCTCCAGTTGGTTTGGTTCTCACGTTGGTCAGCTGTTGTCAAGGTGAAAACAGCGGATGCCAATAATGGTGATTTCCTCTCCGTTATGCTGTTTTATATGGTTGACCTTTGCTTAACTTTTTGGCTTTGACTAAAAACCTCTTCAGTTGTTAAGGATATGTGTCTAATCACAGCTAGGGCTTAGCTGGTATGTAGCCTCTGGTTTTCATTTCTTCTGGAAGACTCATTGCTGCTTTGGTTTTCATTAGTATTAGTTTTTCCCCTCTCTTTTCACCATTAAAAAAAAAAATTCCTTTGCCTACCTTTATAGATTTGAGCTTAATTAGGTAGACATGCCACTTGGGAGGATGAAATTGCCCCTTTGGATATGAACTTTTCATCTGCCCCTTAATAGCGTATTACTTATTGTCAGTTTTGGAGAAAGGATGATTGTAATACTTCACATTAATGTTTTTAAAATATCTTTATTTTCTATTAGTTTGGTCAGAAAATTAATGTAATTTTAAAAATTGAAAAAAAGTGAATGTTTTCCACTTCATTCACCATGGAAAAATTTTACAAGCCAAGTAATGATCTAAAACATTTTATTTCTTATCTTCCATATGTGGACATAGACTATGAACAATGATAAAAATGATACAACCTCAAAATCATTTGAATTCTATTTCTGTCATTGGCAGGTCTTTTAGTTGTCTATTTGAGACCAGTACATCCACCATTCCTGGCTCCCCTTAGCTACTGAAACCTGGCAGAATTTGGGAGAAAATTGCTGGTACAAATGCTATTTGGGTTTCTTTAATTCTTTTCTCATTCATCATTTTCTATTGCATAACATCAACTCTACAAAGAGACATTTGTGATAGTAAATCTGCCCTTTGTGTGTGAGGCCTTATTTTATTCATTATGTTGAGTGATTTTAGGTTTGCATCATTGTTTCCTTGGACATACTTACTCCCAGCTCAGGGTATGTGCCTGGCCCTAGGTCAGCGTGCACAGTGGTGCCACCCAAGTAATGGTTATGTCTTCAGGCTTCAGTCACTTCTCTATTATCATGCAGACTTTCCAGAAGTTTCGGAGGGCTTGTTCATGGAGAGAAGAATAGCACCTGAGAAGGAATGACTAAGCATTAGAGCTCATTTATGGTATAAGAATGGGACTCAGGGAGAAGGGCAGGGGCCAAATACTGGGCTTCTGGATGGGATGTATTAACCAAGCAGAATGAGTACGAACATTCAGAGCAAATGCTCTTTTCTCTTTCCCTTTTGTCATCTTTTGCACCTTGGACTTTGGACTTATTTTCCTGTGGTCGCATGATGGCTGACATAGTCTCAAGCATGGTGTCCTTGCACCAGTGTCCAAAGGAAGGAAGGAACAGAGGTTAAAAATCTGTCAGGTTCTGTTTTTTTTTAATGTTTAAAAAATGTCCTTTCTAGAAGATCCCTGGTAATCACCCCTGCCTTCCCCTCCAAGCAGAAGACTTCTATTGTTTCATTTTTCAGACGTGGGTTCATCTTCTCCATCCCTACACCAGTGTTTGAGAAAGGTGAATGAGATGACTGTCACTGGTTTGGGCTAACTGTTCAGCCTGTGGGAGCTGGAGTAGAGGTTTCCCGTCCCTGAGACCAAATGATCTTTGCCCTTTACCTGAACCAGTTAAGCTTGTGGCAACAGGAAGAGTGTAGTTTTGGGTGGGCAGAAAACTATGTCTACTTCATTCTTTGATGATTTGATTTAGTTTGTGGCCATTTCCCCAGCTCTGTCCTCATAATTGCCCTCTGGGTGGTCTGATAGACAAGATTAGAAGTTGCCAAGTGCCCACCTGTGTACCAGAGACTCTCAGAGAGCTGAGTTCATTGTCTCATTGCAGATGAGAGAGAAGTAGATACTTATAGACTGCTTCAGGAAAGTTACTTTTTACTCTGAGTAAATGGAGTGAAAATGACCCACATTGTAAAAAACATGATGAACAAGACCGGCTTGCAAATTAAAACAAAATATTACACATTGTTCAGGCTATCTTGAAAAGCCTATTCAGGCTCTCAGTGGAAAAAGAAGCACAAAAAGCTTTCAATTTTCTTAACATCCTAGGGTAGTAGCAGAGATATGGTGTATTAAGGACTCCTGCTTTGCAGAGATTGTGTTAGAAACTGCCATAGAGAAGATATCGGAACTCCTAGCTAATCAATAGAAGATAATAAGACCCTTTGTCACTTACGGTACAATTCACAGGAGGTCATTTGATTTTGCCTGGTCTGACTGAACAGCAGGAATGTTCCCCATTTTGAAAACTGCTTTAGTTGGATTTTGGTGTTTTATGAATCTAGTATGCTGAGGCTTTTTGCCTTCTCGATGACATTTTCAATGAGTTGGTCTTAAATAGTTTCTTATACATTAGCTTAAATTACAAGTAGTGACTGAGGAAAGTATAGTAATTGGGATCTATTCATGATCTTACCTTTTGAATGTGGAGTCTCATAAACAGAGTCTCATAAATAGAGTCTCATAAACTCTTTCTTCCTGTAGTAAAATGTTACTTAGAAGAATAAAGAACAATGTGATATATATATCATGCAATCTGCCAGGCATGGGAAGTACTACAATTACCGTTAAATGATAATACTTTCTACTTACAGAATGCTCTGAGGATTTCAAACTCATTTTATATATAGTGTACTCTTTGAGCCTTATAATAAATCTGTGAAGAAAGTGGCAACATTGGCCACAGTAATGCCATTTACCAGTGTGGACATTAAGACTCAGAGAAATGAAGTAAAGATAATATTGAGCTTGTTTCCGTTTCAGTGTTTTATGTCCTGACGAGTGTTGTGCTCAACCTCCCCATCCCTACCCTGTTCCAGTGTTGTGTTTTCCCTCCTGATCTGATGAAATATGAATGGATGTGAAATGTACCATTTCAGAGTAGCTCTGAGAGCTATCGCAGGGTTCCACCTCATTCTTTTTCTCTGTACCACAGAACTGGCAATGTTCCAGAGCAGGGCTGGGGTCCCAGAATGAAGATGACATGGAGTAGTGTGATAACTGACAGGTGATGGATCTGCAGCATAAATGAGAAATAATCGTGTAAATCATTGAAATTTTGGAAGGTGCAAATATCTGTTACCTTTGCATAACTTACTCTAAACCTACTGGTATACCTGCTTGGATTACTTGATCCAGATTTTGTGGTTTCAAAAAAATACCTTTGACCAGTGCTCATGACTGAAAGCAGTTTTTGATAGAGCAAGCATTGAAAGTTATTAGAAAAAAGTACAAATTAAGCAGATCATTAACAGTCTTCTGTGGTCCTGGTGTCAGGCAGTAGATTTTTTTGCAGACCACAAGTTGTAAATTAGTGCCTTGTTATGGTCAATTCCAACATGGGAAATTGGATTTCCCAATTAAGATGATGATGAGGCAGTGCATGTCAAAAACTTAGCAAATCTTCCGGTATTTACTAAGGATTTAATGAATCACAGCAGTATCATTATTATCAGCTTATATCATTAATGTTTATAATGATCCTTCCTGGAATTGGAAGAGTGTGTACTCATTGAGGCCAGTACTTTGAGAAAGTGGGTTTCCCATTTCTACGTCTTTTGGGAAAATTGGCAGGTGACAGGGGAAATTGTTCTTAGGACCAGGTTTTGTCAGTCCTGCCAGGAGCATATTGTTGACAGTGGGGTACCAAGCATAAGAATTTATAAGGATGAAGTCATTTCTTTTTTGGAAAAACTCTAGTGGGACTGTATTCAAGGAAAAACTTGGGTGGAGCTGTACCAAGCATAATAATTTATAACGATGAAGTCACTCCTTCCATGGAAAATTATGAGTGAAGCTGTATTTAAGGAGCTATGTTGTGGAACAAAATTACCTGTATGGGTATGAATTTAGTAATTTCATGTCACAAAAACTACTGAAATGTCATG
The DNA here is from genome assembly GCF_014176215.1 of Rousettus aegyptiacus. Taxonomy (NCBI): domain Eukaryota; kingdom Metazoa; phylum Chordata; class Mammalia; order Chiroptera; family Pteropodidae; genus Rousettus; species Rousettus aegyptiacus. The sequence goes on from NW_023416308.1 coordinate 91,170,642, forward strand.
AGACACAGCAACTGATTAGCAAGGTGATTTATAAATTCTTTCACATGACTAGAGTTGACAAAGGGTCTGAACTTTGAGTGTTAAGAGGCTGGGAAAGTGGTGGATACGTCAGAGTTCAAACAGAAAGCATTCGAAATAGCTAAGGGGTAGATATTTATTAGCTGCAAAGGCTGACATAACTGTATTACCATAGAAACGCGACCCTGTAAATTCTTGATTACAAGAATGTGTGGGAAAATGGCTAGTATGCTTAATTACACTAGTAATTATCCAAGGATGATTAGGTAACTCTTGTTTTGAGTTTTTACAAAATGCATGAGCCTTGTGATCTACATAGTCCAACTTATGCTCAAATCTGGACTTCAGTCTCCTGAAGTCCTACTTTGGAGAGCATGAGGATCAAAAGCTTGTTTTGACTATTCATGGTAATAAAACTTTAACTGTAAGCTTGCTCCCATTTATTTATAGGATTCAGAATGCTTAAGAATATCTTGCATGTTTTTTAAAATTTATTTAGGCTTCATTGTAATGGAGAGATCCTCTGGTACATAGGTATCTCTCACCACCCCCCTCAGTTTTCCAAGACAGAAATCTCTAGCCTTTGCTTTGCTTATAATAACCTACAGGTCACCTCTGTCCCAGCAACAGATGTAGGTGAGCTTTGTTCTTGGGCCTTGCTTTCTTCTGTGTCTGCTTTTTTTTTTTTTTTTTTTTTTTTTTTAAATTTTCAAGGCTACTTTGCAAAAGCATCTATTCAGTCCATGTAATGCTGAAATGCTGCCTGCTCACTGTATTCCATGTTAACTGCACAGTTGTTATTTGCTACAGATTGGCATTCTTCACCACATGACAAGAGAAACTGTGGCTCTCCCTTAATTTTGACAAGAAGGGGATTATTTTTAAAACTTGTTTTGGTCAGTCAATAGCAAAAAATGAAACCATCCAATTAAAAAATGGGCAGAAGATCTGAACACACATTTTTCCAAAGAAGAGAGACAGATGGCCAACAGGCACACGAAAAGATGCTCAGTATCACTAGTCAGGGAAAAGCAGATCAAAACCACACTGAGATATCACTTCACACCTGTTAGAATGGCTATTACCAAAACGACAAGAAATAACAAGTGTTGGCAAGGATGTGGAGAAAAGGGAACTCTTGTGCACTGTCGGTAGGAATATAAATTGGTGCAGCCATTATGGAAAACAGTATGGAAGTTTCTCAAAAAAATTAAAAATAGAACTACCATATGATTTAGAATTTGTACTTCTGGGTATTTATCCAAAAAAAAATGCAAATACTAATTAGAAAAGAGATCTGCACTTCCATGTTTATTGCAGCATTATTTACAATAGCCAAGATATGGAAGCAACTTAAGTGTCCATCAGTAGATGAATGGATAAAGAAGATATGGTATATGATGGACTACTATTCAGCCATAAGATGGTGAGATCTTGATATTCGCAATAACATGAATGGACCTTGAGAACATTATGCTACGTGAAATAAGTGAGAGAAAGATGAATACTGCATGATCTCACTTCTATGTGGAATCTAAAAAACAGAACCAAGCTCATAAGATGAGGAGGACAGATTGGTGGTTGCCAGAGTGGGATTGGTGAAATGGAAGAAGGGGGTCAAAAAGTAGAAACTTACAGCTTTAAAATAAATGTCACAGGCATTAACATACAGCATGGTGACTATAGTTACTAATACTGTATTGTGTATTTGAAGCTGCTAAGAGTATATCTTAAAAGTTGTTATCACAAAAATTTTTTTTATAACTATATGATGATAGATGTTAAATATACTTATTGCGATCATTTTTCAATGTATACAAATATTGAATCATTGTACATCTGAAATAAATGTTATATCTCAATAAGAATCTTTTCAAAAATAGTTTTTTTAAAGAAATTTTATTTTATTATTAGTTTCAAATATACAGTACATTGGTTAGACATTTATATAGTTTATAAAACAGTACCCCTAATTGCTCTTTCTCTCCTCTGACTCTTCACCTAGCCATTACAGTAATGCTAACTGCATTCCCTGTGCTGTGCTCCCCATCCCTTTGACCATCTATCAACTACTAATTTGTATTCCTTTAACCCTTCACCCCTTTCTCCCAGCCTCCCAAACCCCCTCCCCTCTCTGGCCGTCACCAGATTGTCCTCTATATTTGTGAGACTGTTTTTGATTAGTTCTTTTTGTTCCTTAGATTCTGCATATACGTGAAATCATATGGTATTCAAAAATTGCTTCGGTCAGCTGCTTGTAGAAATAAAATTCTCTGGGGCTTAACACAATAGAAGTTTTTGTTTTCTTTCATTTGGACTTTCAAATGGATGGTCTTGGTTGACAGGTGGCTTTCCTCAAAGCTGTGATTCTGGGACCCAGGCTCCTTCTTTCTTTGGCTCTGCCATGTACAATATATGGCTTCCAAGGTTGCCATGGATAGTGGAATGTATTAGAAGGTGATATGTGAGAGCTTTACTTGGGCGAGGGCTGGCCACATTCCACTGGCTAGAACTTAGTCACTGGCCATACCTAACTCCAAGAGAGACAGATAAATGTTGCCTAGCTCTGTGCCCAGGAGGAAAAAGAATCCTTTTTGGTGAATAGTTTTTCAGTCTTGACACAGTTAATAAATGAAAAAACCTCCCCCGTGAATTTTATGCATTTTCTTATTCCCTGTGTCCCACCAAATGGTCCTCTGGCTTTGATGGATTGTATTAGAACTTGCTCACTTGGAAAATAGATAAGATTTAACTAAACTTTCTTCTTTGCATTCTCTCCAGGCTTCCCTGTGCCTCCCACTGTATTTGTTTCATCTGGATTTGTTCTATCTGTAGTGTAACCCCATTTCCCTAAGTGACCCCATCTTTTCTTTCCAACAAAATTCACAGCCTCTCATGTTCTGCAGTCCTGAATTTTATGCTAGGAGAGAAGCAGTTCATGGAATAAGGTGACACACACTTGTAAATTATTGATATCCAGATAATGTTCCCACAGGTAAATGTATTAAAATAGGATGTTTGTTAATTAAGAAAACCCTCAAACTGTTAAATTTCAAGTAGCATGGGAAAAGAAAGTGAAAAATTAAAGCAATGCGAATGTGGAGGTGAGAGCTCATAGGCAGTGAGTCTAAGCAAATTATCCTTGCCTAGAAGTTTTCCTTGTAGTCAGCTATCTCCAAATATTTGTATTCTAGCATTTTCCCTGCCTCCATTCATTTTTTTCTTGACAATTCCCAGGGCAGTGATGTAGTGAAAGAATACTGAACTAAGGATGAGGAGATCTTGATTGATCTTGGCTCTACCACTTACCAGCTGGTGACCTTGGAAAGTCAATTCTTGTGTGTCTTGATTTTCTCATAGTCCAAGTAGGACATTTAAACAAGGGTTAAATAGTATCAGTTCCTTCTAAGGGTTAAATAAGATATTGAATGTGACAGCATTTTATAAATATTAAAACTATGTAGCACTGTTCTATAACATTGCTTATGATGCTAATTATATAATTGGAAATTATATAATTGTCCATTATTATAATAACAATAAATGTTATCATTTACAGTACTTTGAATAGAACTTGGCCTTCAGCTATTCAGGGTTGAGATATACATATTCTCTCTCTTTATATATATACACATATATATACACATACATATATATGTATATATGCATGTATATATTATGTATGTATGTATACATATGTGTGTGTGTGTGTATAAAATTGTCTGATGGTTAATTTTATGTGTCAACTTGATTGTACTAAGGGATGCGCAGATAGCTGGTAAAACATTATTTCTGAGTGTGTCCGTGAGTGTGTTTCTAGAAGAGATTAGCATTTGATTCGGTAGACTGAGCAAAGAGATCCACTCTCACCAGTGTATGCAAGTATCATCTGATCTGTTGAGGACTTGAATAGAACATAAAAAGCAAAGGTAGGACAAATTCTTTCTCTTTTTCCCTTGACTTGGAATATCTTAATTTGCTCTGGGACATTGGAGTTCCTGGTTCTCGGGCCTTCAGACTCTGGGACTTAAACCAGCAGCCTGCTGGTTCTTAGGGTGTTGAAGTCGAACCGTGCTGCACAGCCTGCTTTCCTGGTTTTCCAGTTTGTAGATGCAGATGGTAGGACTCCTCAGCCTCCATAATGGTGTGAGACAATACCTATAATAAATCTTTATTTGTATGTATCCTACTGGTTCTGTTTTTCTGGAGGACCCTAATACCAACATATATATTGAGCCACTGTGTTCTGTTGAGCCCTCTTCTAGTTAGTCATTATAGAATTTATAGAAATAGTGTTACATGTGGTAATTCAGGTGAATGGAACCCACTGGAATTATACAGTATAAAGTCTGAAAGATTATTTATAGTGTCCCTACCAAGGGCATAAAGAAGAGTCAGACCTAGAATTTTGTCTCATTCTTTTAGCAAACATTAATTTAGCTGGATCCTGTGTTGGATTCCAAGAATTAAAATTAAATCATAGATCCTATCCTCAAGAAGCTCACAGACTAGAGGAAAAGAGAGCCTCTTAATTAGATGATGAAAATGAGATAGGGTTTGTTCTATCCTAGGATTTTAGTGGTTTCTGACTTAGGAGTACACTGGTGGGAGCCATGCATCCTGACAATGGGAGTCTGCACAGGCTGCCCAGAGGAGGTGACGACATCCGAGTTGAGTCCTTAAGAATGAGACATTGTTCAGGAGGAGGCGCGAGGCAAGGCTATCCACAGCAAGGGGGATCAGCATGCATAAAAGTACAAAATGTGAAGTTGAGCATGGCTGGAATGTAAATTTGGTAGATGAGAATTAAGATATGGCTGATGGTCAGATGGGGAACAGCACTGCAAGCACGTGGATCCCTTGAGATACAGAAAAATATTGTAACTTTCATTTATGTTTATTTACACCTCGTTCTTTTTATTTTTTATTTGGTATAAGTTTTATAGTGTACATGATATATTAGTATAATAGTACATATGTATATTTTATTAAATAGGTAAATATTCTCATATAGGAGATATATGCCTCCCAATAGTTATCAATATAATGCATCATCAAGGACAGAAATCACTGCTGTAGACCGCAGAGGATCTCACAGAGGGTCTGAGGTGGGAAAGACATTTCGGATTAGAATGTTAGGAGAGTCATGTTCATGGCCACATGGAGGCAACATTGGCTGGAGTGAAGCTGAAGGCAGGGAGTCAGGTTAGGCAACACTGCTTGAAAAATTGATGTTTCCGTGAGTTTTCAGGCTTGCTTATGGTGGGTACGAAGAAAAATCATCAAAATCATTAAGAAGAGGTTCTCTGGCCTGAGCTGAGAGCTGCATTTTCCCAAGTGAATCTTTCTTGCTCTGCTCTTTGGCTAATCTGTCGGAGGGGCTGGACTGTACCTGGAGGCCAAACCTCTGATGATGGCCTTAGGTTATTTTCCAATGATGTACTTTGACTTTAAAAAGTCATATTGAGACATCTTTTAGCTCACCATACTGTACATTAGGAAGTTAAAGTGTCTCCTTGAAAGACATTATACATATGTTATGCATTGTATTTAGTGCTTTTATGTAACAAAAGGAAGAGAAAATTAAAAATGAGATTAAAAAAAAAAAAAGCCCCTGCTCACTTTTTAGGGACAAATCTAATTTTTAGAGCTTTCAATGAAAGTGGAAATTTAGTTGATTTAAACTTTTTCGGTTATTTAAAACATAACTCTTGATTTTCTCCAATATGCCTAATACCTAGACAGTCCTGAGAAGGAAGTTTTAATTGTGCCCTTGCTATTATGACTAGTACGGTGCCTTCTGTGGCTTCTGATTCTTGGTGATGTTTGGGTAAATAAGAATTATACACTCAAAATAATTAGGGAAAAATAGCAATAGTGCAATATTGGCTTGGATTTAGGGCTCTGGGTTAGAAATTCTGGCTCTACCATTTTGTGAACTTAAATAGGGAATTTCACTGAATTTCCACTTTGTAAAGTTAGTATGCTAATACTTAGTCTTTATTAAGATTTACTACAAGAACTCAAGTGAGGAAAAAGGTCTAAGCCAGGATTTAGTATAAAATAGGATTTTAATAAATGTTAGGTTTGAGTGTAATAAATGTTAAATTCGATATAATTAAGTCATATAGTTCAGTACTCTGTCAAGGGAGTAGTAAGGAAGGAGAGGGCTAATTCTGAGAATGAACAGAAAAGATGCCATAAAAGAGGGGTCTTGAAAGGTTGGAACAACAGTGACTGTGAAGGATGACAAATAGTATGTATAGTATGGGGGGCTATGGGTGATTTAAGCTGAGACCATAGGATGAGATGGAGTTAGTGAAAGTAGAGGTGGATGAGATTAATGTAAGAATCGAGAACAGCATCTCTGAAGAGCTGGAGGTTCAAGAGAGTAAAGGAACATTTAGTTTGTTGGGAATGGGAGATGGAAAGTGGTGAGTACAGAGGGAGGCAGAATTAGTGGGCTTTGTAGGCTTTATGAACTTCGGATTCTACTCTAATGGCAATGGGAAGTAGTTGAAAGGTTTTAAAAAAGATTTGTATTTCTGAAAAATCATTCTGGCTTCAGTGGAGGACAGAATGTAAAGCAAGGTAGGAACTCTAATTGTCAGTCTGCCGGAGTAATTTAGGCAAGATGTAGTGGTGAACGTGGAGGTGAAAAAAGGGCAGGAGGTGAAATGGACAGGATTGCTTGACTGATTAGATCGAGGAGTAGACTGCATACTATGAGAAAGTGAATTTAGAATCAATCCTCTGGTTATTCTATATCAAATCAAACTCTAGTGGCCGACTTTGTGGCTTCCTCCTCTGGTCTCTGATAGCACTTTGTTTAAACCTTTATTAGAGTGCCCATCACACAGGATCTTAATTACTTTTAAAAGATGTTTCATAGGTTAAGAGCTATTCAAAGGCCAGGGTTGTGGGTGATTGATCTTTGCATCACCAAGGCATGGTCTAAGGCTCAGAACATAGTAGATACACAAGGCTTACTTTTGAATGAACTGATGAATAAACAAAGGCATGATTCCATGAATAAACTTTCATGCTCCATGGCTTATTTCCAGAAAGGCATTTAGCTTCTTGTAGAGAGATCTTGTTAATTTCTTTTCCAATTAAATTTTTTTTAATTAAGTTTATTAGGGTAACATTGGTTAATATAATTCTATGATTTGCAGGTGTACATTATAATTTGACATCTGTATATTCTATTGTGTGTTTACCACCCAAATCCAGTTTCCCTCAGCTCCCATATATTTGATCCTGTTTATCCATTTCACCCCCTCCCTCCTTATATTTGACCCCCTTTAACTGTCTACCTACCCCCTCCTCTCACATCCCCTCCCTTCTGGTAACCACTAGTCTATAGCCCATGTCCATGAGTCTCTGTTTGTCCTGTTCGTTTGTTGTTTTTAGTTTTATATCCCACATATAAGTGATATCATGTGATTTTCAACCTTTTCTGTCTGGCTTATTTCACTTAGCATGATTATCTCGAGGTCCATCCATGTTGTTGCAAATGGCAGTATTTATCTCTTCTTATGGCTGAGTAATATTCCATTGTATATATGTACCACAGTTTCTTTAGCCAGTCATCTATCATAGGACATTTTGGTTGCTTCCATGTCCTGGCCACTGTGAATAATACTGCTATGAACATTGGTGTGCAAATATCTTTGCAGATATGAGTTTTCAAGTCTTTGGAGTAAATACCCAGTAGAGGGATTGTTGGATCACATGTTAGATCAATTATTAGTTTTTTGAGGAACCTCCATACTGTTTTCCATAGCGGCTGTACCAATTTGCAGTCCCACCAGCAGTGTATGAGGGTTCTTTATTCTCTGCATCCTTTCCAACATTTGTTATTACTTGTCCTGTTGATTATAGCTATTCAAACAGGTGTGAGATGGTATTTCATTATGGTTTTGATTTACATTTCCCTAATAGCTAGCCATGCTGAGCATTTTTTCAAATAGGCAATGGCCATTTGTATGTTCTATTCCAATTTTAATGGGAAAAGGCCACTTTGAAATGTGTGCCAATTATGGCTTGCACATTTTTATAAGAACCGAACCTTCCTCCTTTTGGTATTGAAAGGATTTGCAGAAAGCCCCATGCTAGCTACCACTTTCTAAGGAGATGCTATAGAGATTCATGGACTTTTCTCCATTCATTTCTGGATATTTACCACTTTTCTTGCTACCGCTGAATACTGAGTTTTATCTTTTAATGCTGACACCTGGCTCTTTAAAATTCTAATGGAAACTTCTCCCAGCTGAAGAAATCTGATATATCAGATAGATTTAGTTTACCTGCCAATGCTTCCAGCATTGTGCAAATTTACATTTTACATTTGACTGACAAAGTGATACATTTATTTGTTTAGGGTTCTCTTTACAAGCACCAGAATGTACGCTTCATGAGGGCTGGGATTGTTGCTTGTTTTATTCACTCTGTGTCCCTAGCACCTTGTACAGTGCTAGGCAGTGTGCTATGCAGGTCTTCTTACTTGTTATTTAATCCTAAATGTCTCTCCTTGGTCAATAAGAAACCCAGCATCACACAGCAAGTAAATGACAGAGACAAGATTTCATCTGAGATCTTCCTGACACAAAAAATAATTTACATAGTCCTATGGAATGATCCAGAGAAAAAGTAACTAGAGTTGATTCCTGTTATACTTTCTTTATTTGCCATCTGACGAGGTGTCCATTCTCTCCAGTTCTAGTATAGGACAAATTTCTTACAAAGATGTAATATTTTCTCTGAATGTACATTTGTCTTTCTGACACACCAGCTCAGCATTTTACGGTGGGCAGAGTAAACAAAGCATCTTTTCTCAATTGTAGACAAGTTGTGATGAATAGCAATTCTCAGAATCCTTGGGAATCTTAAGTTAGCTCTCTTTCCCTGGGCTCCTCTTTTGGGAGTCCAAAGGAGATTCTCTCACCTTGAGGCTTCAAAACTTCATGTTGGTTTGAGGTATAGACTGTCAAAGGAAATATGTTTCATATGAAATTTGAAATGCTTAAATTTTTTAAAAGATAACTGATATTAGAACTTTTACAGACCTAGTATCTCAATCTACTTCTAAAAAGGTGGATTATTTCCCAAATCCACTCTGCTGAATTACAACTCATTTGTAGTGAATGATTATTCACTATTATTAACTAATGTTATTCTCTTAGTGGTAAGAATCAGAGGCTTTCTTCTAGTGTTTTTAGGCAATCTAAGTGTATCACCATCCTTCTACCTGAATCCAGTGTGAAGAGCTTGGACTCCCTAGAGGACCCAATAGAAATCTGTTTATTGCATTGGTTCTGGTATAGCTCCAAAAATAGACTTTTCTTGTCTTTAATGGACGCAGGTTGGATTTTCACTTTCAAACATAATTTGTAAAACATTTTAGTATAAAACAATGAATGAATGTCCGCAACATGTAATAATTGGCCAAACCACATGGCCACTTGGTATCTACATCCTCACCCAGCTTGTGGTTATCCACTGGTCACTGAGTATTGAAGCCTTCATTTTGAAACTCTGGAGGGATCACTTAAATGTTAGGTTGTATTTACTGTAGCATTCTTAAAGTTTGTTATTCCATTTGTCCAAAGAAGGAAGGGAAAAATGATTCTTGGTTCAAGTTCATGTTTAGAATATGTCTAGACTGGTATCAAAATTGCATATAATGGTTTTGAAACCCCTTAGAAAACTGTGTTTAACCTAACATCTGTTTAACTTATTTGTACATGGAATCATCTTAAGTAACACATAAAACCTATTATTACATGTGATTATTTTTTGGAACACGTTTTGGAAAATGGTTGGTCCTTAATGTGTTTTACTACATAATTATAGGCTCTAGTAGTATTTACAGATCTGTAATTCCTGAAAATCTCTGGATATTTACATTGCAAATGTCAAGATTTTTTTTTATCATGACTATAGTGAGTTGTAAAAATTTAAGAAACTTTCTTTATTGCAAATACTACAAAATTAGTTTCTCTTTCATCAATTGCCTGACCCATGCATTAAAAATTTAATTTTTTTGAATAATAATTAAGAGAGTGGTTCATTCATGCTACTTTCTCTTATGTGGTAAAGTTTGGGCGCGATGTTGCTGAATATGTGACCATTAAATATGTGTATGAGTAGAATAAATAAAAATTTGCATAGTGTATGAAGTTTATAAGGTACATTAAAATATATCATTACATTAAAATATATCATTTCCTTACTCTTCTGTGAAATCTCATAAGATATGGATTCACATTCTTAAAATATTTTGTAGTTGAGGAAACTAAGGTCCAGAGAGATGCCCAAGATGTAGAACCAGGTACTGAATCCAGTTTTAGGGCTCTTTATGTTGTCCTCTCTTAGAACATACATACTCAGATTGTTTATTGAATACTTACAGTGCACAAGGCACTCCTATTAGCGTGGCGAGTAGGCTCCAAGAGGTCAGAGATTTTTGTCTGCATCTTTCACTGTGGAGTTTCTACCATCAAACCTCACCTGGGACATAGCAGTTGCTGGACACATAATTTTGTTGGAGTGCATCAATGAATGAATGAATCATAGTCATTGCTGCTGCTAATATTTATTAATGCATTGTATATAGATTTATATTTCAAATACCTTACATGCTTTTTCATCATTTTTTTTTCATATTACATCCTAATAAAAATATTACTATTCTCATTTTACAGATGATGAAGTAAGGCTAGGAAAAGTCAAGTGACTGCTTGGAGTTACCAACCTAAATAAGTAGTAGAGTTAGATCTCTGATTCTACAATTCTAGTTTTCATTTCTGCAAGAGGGAATTGAGGCTAAATGTTACAATTAAACCTGTATGTTTTTATATCTATTCCAGTTGTTCCTATACCAAGCCACATCATTTTTTCTAGATCTAATTCAGCTCTGTGGTAAATAAATGGTGATGATACTGCAACTATTCAATGATAGTTACTGTGCTTAGCATTTTATAGGCAGGGTTTCATTTAATTCTCACAACTATACAAGCTAGGTAGTACTATAATTCCCATAAAGCCGAGCCTCGGAGAGGATAAACGATTTACCCAAGGTTACACCGTTCATAAATAGTATGCCCACAGCCCTAATCCAAGGCTGTATTTGTCTCCATGAAAAAATAGAACAACAGAAATGAAGAGCAAGTATCAAAGAAACTTAACAACTTAAATGTTTTAATGTTTTGTCTTCTTGGAGTGGGTCTTGAGAGCATAATTTAGATACCTTAGATAGAGAACAATTTGGGCAACTCTTAATTCACAATCTTAGGCCACACAGCCAAGTACTCAAAGTCCCCTCTCTTAGATTCAGGCTTGTTTCCCAGATCCCTTTTCCAGTCCCTTCCCTGTGGACAACTTCATGGAAGAACCTAGCTAAATATTCAGCCTAGACCTTTCTGCCTTCTCATACTCATAATCTTCTTCCAGGAGATGTCTGCTTCATTTTCTTCCTCCTTAGGTTACCCTGTAAAATTGGCTACTTCCACTTAGCTGTCCGCTTCATTTCCCTTCCCCCAGTTCTGCGAATTCACTCATTTTCTAATTATTACCAACATTATTGATGCTTAGTGTGATAGGGCATGCTGTTTATAATGGCCACAGGTAGTTGTACTTCAAAAGGAATGAATGGGATTTAACAGATCTCTAGCATATTTACTGGAGAAAAACAATTTAAATTAAAAGATTAATTGGAAATCCCTTAGGCGCACTTAGTTTCTGGCCTACTGAACCAAGTTCTTCTCTTAAAAGGTCAATGAGTTTTTCCATAATTTTTAGCTGCTCTGAGAAAGGAACTGTAAATCTTTCTGTTTATTTGCTTTATAAATCTCCCTTCAGCTCATTTAGTATGGAGCTGAACATGATAAATCTGTGACTTTTTTTTTTTTAGAAGAAAAACAAACCATGTTACTGTAGAGGAAACCCGGTTTACTAAAACTGAGAAATTGTAATTGTCAATGCTTCCCAACTAGAACATTGTGTGTGTGTGTGTGTTGTGTTGTGTTAGAAAAAAAATCATACCACTAGGCCTGCTTGTGTTCTTGTCTATGTAAATAGAGCATGTTTTACTATGTTTTCCGAAGGAATGGAATAATCTTTGCTTTGAAATATCTGCTTTAAGCCAGGTATCTTAATGTTGGATACATAGAAAATGTGGTCAGACCAATTAATGATGTGCTCAGAAAATGGCATATCCTGGTTAATTGGAAGTTTTGATTATCTGAGGAGAAAGTGTTGGAATCCTTGTGTGCTTCTTTGCTGCTATAAAATGCTCTTTAAATTCCTGAATCCATTTTCTGACCTTAGCACATGGCAGTATTCATTGCTGAATTTCTACCTTGTTACTGAGGATATGCACAGGGTGTCCAGGCTAACTGCGGGCATCAATCCTCAGTCTCTTACTCATAATGCTAGGTGTTGAGGCTTATTGCTCCTAGTTGTGTATACTTGAGGATACGTAAAGGTGTCTCGAAGGTTATTTTTGTGCCCTATTAGTCATCCGGGCTGTTCTCCTGAAGGTGGTAAACAGTGAAGGAAGAGTGGGATCCTCTTAAAATCAGAGAGGATGTCTTATTCATTATTGCATCTCCAATGCCTGGTATTATTCATGCTACATTGGTTATAAAGTGTTTTTTCTAAATACCCAATGATTTAAAATAGACATATTTGAATCACTGAGGTTTTAAATATTTGGGGTAGTTGTCTCTTTTTTCTCCCTCCTCCCTTTTTTGTCCTGAGTTTCCTGAGCACTTCTAGTTCTCAGGTACCCTGCTAGGTGCTAAGAGTGCCGAGAAAGGAGGAGATAAACATTTCCTCACTCCCTCTCACACAGCAGACGTTGTGTTGGGTGCCTTTATATAGATAGATCTTCTTATCCAACAGTCATAATGCACTCTATGGTAGATTTTATAATCCTAATTTTTAAAAGTGAGGACATAAATCCCAGAAGGATGATGGCTAGGATCAACATTAAGATCAGCCCTTATATACTTTTTCGAGTATCCTTGTGGTCCCAAATGTTGCGGAACAGCAGAATCTCTTGGGAAGTTCAGTTTCCTGGGACCCTTCTTAGACCCAGAGTCAGAACAAAATCTTTAAAGGTCCTAACAGCTGAGAAATTTGTGATGTATCCCTCCTCAAATTAATTATTTTTGAAAATAAAATTATAGGAATAAAGAGATCCTATAAAACTCTTAACTTTTCTTAGGATAACTATTTTAGAACTTTAAAAATATTAGGTATCAATTTACCTTTAAAGCTATCTCCCTTCTCACCCCCAGTCTGCCTCCCCATCCCCTCCCCTTTTCTTTCCCGATGCCTTTTCCTGTAGTCTGACTACTGGGTAACTGAGTAATTTCCAGACCAGGCATTCTGATACACAGTTCACCAAATATTTCAGGTTCTGCCCACTTCTAGGCATTAAATGTTTGCCATGGGATTAGTTTTGGCCAAGGAATTCTATTTAGAAGGAATATGTGTTGCTTTCACTCCAGAGTATGTAATTCCTGGGTAAGAACCTCCAAAACTCCTTCCCTTTGACTTTAGCAATCAACAGACCCGGATAAGGACTCCTTGTCAAGCTAGGCTTCTGAGGATTGCAAAGAGCTGGGCCCCCCTGCTGACCTTCAGTGAACATGTAATATGGATGAAGTTAACATTTGTTGTTTTAAGCTACTGAGATATCAGGCTAGTTTGTTAATGCAGCAAAACCTGTGATGGCTATGTGTGGAAAGTACCATTCTGTGTTATACAAAGCACTTGAAACTGTTTTAAAAGCTGAGTAGTATTATGCTAAGCAGATAGGGAGAAAAAAGACTGTCAGACTGAAGGAAAGACATATATACATATTGACACCTTTATCAAATTCTTAACCTTTTTTTGTTGTTTTAGAAGTGATTTTAGAGGAGAGTATAGAAGTTGAGAAAAGAATTGTAGTAGGGCCTGTGAATTGCTTATCTGTGGGTTTCTCAGGGCCTATCAAAGGCATGTATGGATATGACAGAAAATAGGTTGGAGGGAGCAGAACATGATATGGTAAGTACAGTTGGGTAGTTTATTATATCTAGAATATGAATTATATGTGTGGGAGTGGTAGGTGATCAGACATTTTTAGTTATTAACTATGGTTATTAAACTCTGGGTAGGCATAAATTCTGGGTAGGAAAAGGCAATAGCTATCCTCTACTGTGATGTCTTTTGATTTTACAGTTAAGGAAACTGTAAAAACGATGATATGGTTGATAATGATTAGGTGGAGAAAGCACCAAATTGATATTTAGGAGAATGGGATTGAAATCCCCATTTGCTAATAGCTGACTATGTGATCCAATCCCCAAGTGCTTTAGTTGTCTCACCTGTTGAATGGATAGAATGCTATGCGGGCAGTGAGATAACAGGATATTACCCATTTGGTATCTTTAGAGATTATCCAACCCTTCCATTTAATAGGTGAGGAGGGTTAAATGACTTGACCTAGGTCAAATAGCTACTAAGGGCAAAACTGAAAGTGGAGTCTCTATCTCTTAGCATGAAAGCCAGAATTTTAATAGCAGTCGTGAAAGTACTCTGGAAGATTTTAAGATTTATACCAATGTGATTTGCTATTTCTAAAAAGTTGTTAGTCTGCAGAATTTTTGTTAATCGAATAATATAAAATGGGCAGACTTTACTTACTGCTTAAAGGTTGTCTATGGTTAATTATTTAGTATCTCTTTATTCCATGAAAAATCCAATTTACTTTGGTCTTGGTAAATATTTTTCAAAACCACTTTTACTTAAAGTCAGATCAGCTTGTTATTTTAAGATGAAATCTTGATTTTCATTGTTTTTAGCATGATGTAGTAAGAAGCAAACAAACTCTGGGATCAGAAAGAATTGGGTTTCAATTCTGGTTTGGATCCTATTAAGCTTTGTGAGTGTGGGCAAGTTATTGAGACTCTGAGAGCCTGCAGGTCTTCATCCTTTGCAGTTTTATATTACTCCTCTCAGCAGCATTTAAAGCTATTCAATTCTACCCCACCTGCACCTTAAAATACACTGTACTGTGACACAACATTCTGGAAGTCTCTCTCCCTCTCAATTCACATTCCTTTCCCAGTCTTTAAATGATGGAGATCCTCAAGACTTGATCCTAGATGTCTCTATTCACTCTACCACACTCCTGTTCCCTGCTCCTCCACCACCTCATCTACAACAGTGCTTTGCTTAGCTCTGATGGATGAATGACTAACACCTTTAAACTAGACCCCCAGCTGGTACCTCTCATCCAAACTCCATGCCTGCATGCCTAATTGCATATTTGACAGTTCTACTTGGATATCTCAAAGGCATCTCAGATGCAACATGGCCAAAACGGATGTACTATCTCCCCTGGGAACACCTGCTCCTCTTTCAGTATTTCCTCTCTGTGAGTAATAGCACCAACCGTCCTGACACACAAACCACAGATTTATGAGATAGCCTTAATGCTTTCCTCTCCTTCATCCCAGTGTCCAATCCATCACCAAGTTTGCTTGATGTTATCAACTGAATATCTTTTCAGTTCATCCACTTCCCACCATATTCCCCGACTCCTGTTAGTCCCAGCTTTTCTTGTCTCTCATCTCGACTTAGCAGTAGCCTCTTATCTTCCTTCATCCTGACTCTCTCTAACTGATTTTGCATGCTGCATACAGAGTAATCTTTTCAAATGCAAAACTGATTATGCCACTCCCACTAGCCTTGGTTCATGGATTCCCATTGCCCTAAGGAAAAAGATGCAGCTTTATTGCAGGCTACAAGGACCTTTAGGGTCTTTGTTCTGGTCTCACTTTATATCATGCTCCCTCTTTCTCTCTATTCACACTAGATGTCTCTAACAATCTGCTAGTCCCTCTTCTGGCAGCATCCCTTACCAGTTACTTATAATTTTCACTTAGTTATCTTCCACCTTTTCATCAGGTCTTAGATCCGTTGCCACCTTCTCAATCGACTTCACTACTGGGGTCAAATTTTCATTATACACTCTCCTAGGACCATGTATCTCTCCTTTGCTAATTTTCTATTTGCATGATTTCTTGATTATTTCAGTTATTTTCTCCCCGACCATTGTATCCCTAGCACCTAATAAAGTGTTTGACATATTAGGTGAGATAATATTTCTCTCTCTCTCTCTCTCTCTCTCTCTCTCTTTTGGTGAAAATGCATGATCACTGAACCCAGATAGATCTGGTTTTATAGCCTTGCTCTGCTTTTTACTTGTTACCTGATTTGATTGAATTACTTGAATTTACTGGGTTCTCAGTTCCTTCATCTGTAAAATGTACTGTAAGTTCTACTGCATAGGTTAGAATCAAATGAAATAATATAGTGAACCACCTAGTATGGCCCCTTCCTTCTCCCCTCCACTCATCTTAGAATATGGTAGGTTATGTTGACAAATGCTGGGAAGATCTCCAAGTTTTTCTGAGCTTTACAGCCATCTCCTTTGTTAGCCTGGGGTAGGCATCTGCATGACTCCTGCTTGATGCTATTCACTTCATTAGTGATGAGTCATCACTATTCCGTGTCCTCTTGGTGGTCTGTGCAGAATCACATGACATATTAATGGCCAACATTTATGGTAATGGGCCATTTGCTGGGAGATGGGAGTAATTTGCTTAGTTTTGAAGGTACATTAACTCGCTTTGGTCACTAAGACTCAATGATTAAATTTCTTCTTAGAGTCCACAAATAGCATCTCTACTTAGACCCTCTTTGATTTCAAACCAAGTTTCAATGAATTTAAAAAATCTATGTTGGACTGACTAAGTGAGTGGTTTCTTCCCAGTTATGCTGATTCCCTCTGGTTGGATTAGATCAACTCTATTTTCTGAAATATATTAGTAAATAATTTTTGATCGGATTTACTTGGTTAACTCGCCAGAATGATTAAACTAGTAGCCTTGCGTACTTGTGAATGAGAAGAATGGATGGCCATTAGGAGGCTGATGAGTACAAATAAGGTTATTTTTCATTAGATATATCCTGCTTCATTCCATAGAGAGTTTGAGGTGGCTTCCAAGAATAAAGAACAGTAAAATAGACGAAATGGATTTTAAACTAAAATCCCAATAGGCAATGAAATCACATCTAGATTAGAAAGATAGGAAGAAATTTTATACCTGAATTTGTTGGCCATGAGCCTTATGTAATTAGTAAAATCGGGCGGCACATATTTTACTGAGCAAAAGAGGAACCGTGGTTAGTTATAAAATTCACATCGTCCATGCACAAAAATTATGGTACTTCCTTAGAAAAAGAAGCCTTTTGAATTCAGGGTCAGGCTACTGCTGCCCGCTGTCTTGTGAGGCTTTACTCAGTGACTTTGCCACTTTGACCTCTGCTTCCTTCTTTGTCATGAAAAAGTTGAAATCAGAATCAGAAGTCAAAAGTTGGCATCCTATGGGCCATGCTTGGTCTGCACACATTTCTCTCTGGCTTATAGGGGACTTTGGAGAGACCTTTAATTTGATGATGCCTCTTGGCACAGTTCACAGGCCTCCAGTTTGCCACATTCCCTTCCATTGTCTTTTGTGATACACCTGGTTTTCTTCTCTGGAAGCCAGAGTCCTCAGGAAAGCAGACCATGGGACACCTCAAGCTAGTCTCAGAGGAGTTTCATCAGGACTTTTTGGGGTCTCAGGATGATAAGTACAAATAAGGTTACTTTTTGTTTCACGTTCTACCATTTTACAATTCTGTCTCAGGTCCAGTTTTCTCCCATGACATTGACTGCCCACATTCCAGGTGGGAATGAAGGGGAGATTGTTAGAAAGATGGCACTCATCAGCTGGCCACTGTCATCTTCACTCCTAACTGAGAGACGCTTATTTTGTTGGTCATCCCATCATCCCCTGTGAGTCCTTGGTAATTATAATCTTCAGCACCTGCTCAAGGACCCTTAAGGTTCAGGTTTTACCAGTGTTAGTGGCCTACAAACTTTAACCTTCATCAGAATCACCTGGAGCCAGTTGGCTGGGCCCTATACAGAGTTTTGATTCATTATTTCTGGGATGAGGCTTGATAATTTGGCATTTCAGCAAGTTCTCAGGTAATACAGCATACTTCTCTCATTCCCGATGGCATGAACATGTTTTTAGAACCCCTGTTCTGGACATTTGGGCATCTTTTAATTTTTTTTTAAGCCCACATCAGTAAAACAAATGACTAGACATTATATATGCCTTTCACTACAATAATGTGGGAGTCTAGCACTTTCTAAGAGAATCACAGAATGCAGGTATGGCCAAGTAGCTCTTTTTTCCCCTCGTTTTTTAAAACATTTACTTATATGACATTATGTAAAACATTTTTCTATGTAAATCTTCAAAAATTACAAAAATATTTATTATTTAACTGGATTGAAGAGTTAAGAGTTAAATATTTTAAAGAGTTAATCCAGAAGAAAACTGCAGAATATATAATGCAGTATTTGCCTAGTATAATTCTGGCATATGGTAGGTAATAATCAAAATGACTTTAGTAGATCAGAAAGAAACCCCATGGGGCCGAAATACTGCCTAATTTTAATGAAAAAGGTTGAAGCCATTTTAACTAGGGTAGATGGCTTTAGACATAACTTATTTATTCTCCCTGTGTAAGCCTCAACTATTTGACCTCAGTTTTACTTATTCTTATTTAATAAACATTTATATGGCATGGACTCTGGAGACAGACTTCCCAGGTTGAAATCCCTCCTCTACCAGTTACTAGTTGTGGGTGTTGGACAAGTTACTTTTTTTAGTCTCATTTTTCCTCATCTGAATAACAGAAAGAATAATAGCACTTACATCATACCAATGCTATAAGGTTAAAATAAGCTAATATACATAAAGAGGTTGAAAACAATGCTTAACACATATTTTAATATTATAATGGAAGTCTTGCCTTCTCCAGGATACAGAATGTTTTGTGGAAACGATTTCTTGATTTCGAAGACCATGGTATATTGTTTCCCATTTAATAAAGAGAAAACTAAAGCACAAAAAAAGATTGGGATTTGTCTGTGCTTACAAGACTCGTAACCATCCCCCAGCTCAGCCTTCTGGGTTGAGCTGCGTGTACAAATTCCATTAAACAGCATAAATATGATGTGTTGTCCTCACTTATTTGGTAGCTGGATCCCTTCTTGTTTAAAGAAATACTGTTTCCTTGATTTAATAAATTCCCCTTGCCTTTCTTGCTATTTTATCAAAGAGAGATGGACTGGATCCCTTCTGAGCATACTGTAGTCATCTGAATCAGAATTGAACGACTTATCATAGCAAATCATAGCTGTGAATTTAATCACATAAGCCTTATTATCATCTGCCTGTAGATAATAATGACAACATCTTATGCTCATAATACTTACATATTTTTTCCAAAGCTTTTTCTTCCTGGGTTGTCAGAACATCTCAGGGAAGACTGTTATTTACTTAAGTTGGTATCACAGAAAGCTTTGGAGTCAGACGGACCTGAGTTCTCTGCTCAACTCTTCCATTAGCTAACTATTTCGACTCAGGAAAAGTGCTTAATCTCCCTGAGCCTCAGTTTCTCCATCTGTAAGAGTGGATCCCCTTCATGGTGTTAGTGAAGTATATCAAGGTTGACCTGTTTGCCTACTCGCACACAGCCAACCAGTGACAGAGCTGGGTATAAATTCAGGTCTCAGTGACACAGAATTCTTTCTCTTATTTATCATTTTCTTCAGTTTCTAAAGTGAAAGGTGGTTTGTAGTACCTGGTCCTGAATCTCTGTGGGATGAATGAAGCTTGGGGCTCTCTGAGCAGGAGCTTCCACTCCAGCAGGTTGGTTGCAGATAAGCTAGGTGGGGCATCGGTTAAGGGCATCTTCCCAACTCTGTGCTGGAAAATCAAGCCTGCCCGCTCACTCGGTACAGAACGAGTGATCAGTACAACCAGGTGCCAGGCATTGAACCTGTGTTATTTTTTTGGTCCCCTCACTTTGCTCTCATTATTTTCTCTGTTCTCTTCTCCTGCTTTATCTTCTTGACTTCGTCCTTTCTAGGCCTTGAACTTGCCCAGTATTACACAGCAGAATTTGATGTCACTGGTCAGTTAAAAGTCTGAAATCAGTTGGGGTACAAAGCAAGAAGTTTGATTTCCCTAACATTCTGCGTAGATTTCATAGCCCTCTCGTAACTTTTGTGTATAAAAAGTACAGTCTAGTGTGAGACTTCAACCTCATTTAATTTAATCTTTTTTTCCTTTTTTAAAAAATTTATTTTATTTTTTAGCAGTGCCCATGCTTTGGCCTGAGGGCTTGTTGTGGGGAGGAAGTACAGCCTGGTTTTTCAAGTCTGCCTCCCCTTAGGCATCTAAATACAGGTCCTTTCATGGGTCAGTGTGTAAGGTCTGTGCCAGGTCCTGTGGGTCCATGTCCCTAACATGGAGATTTCCTCTGGTCTGGTCTCTCACATCTAACCACTCCTCCTTTTAATCTCTCTCTTAGCAGTATACTTCAAAACCCTCTTGCTACCAGGGTTTCTTTATTCAACTGGTAACATTTTTTGCACATGCCCTTGGCATAATAGCTCATGTCTGGTTACTTTTCACACTGTTCACTCTACACATAAGGAACATGCATTTTTGACATGCTAATACCAGGAGTGACATGCTAATACCAGTGGTGACTTCTTTGTCTACCATGCCATTTCTCTCTAACACTCGTGTCCCTCTTTTAGACACAGAGAAGATGAACAGGTTCACTGCATAAGCAGATACCCAGCTGAATAACATCCTGGTTTCTCCTTGCTGGCACCCCCCAATCTCTTTAACCATCCTTTAGTGACTAAGATTTCTCTCAAGCTAATGACGCACAACAACATTGTCCTGCCTCCCTGCTCCATAATCTGTACGCACGGGAGGGGAATGGAGTTGTAGCAATACAGAGAGCAGAACCTGCAGAGGGTGTCTGACACCTGCTTGTTCTTTAGAATTTGGTAGCTTCTTTCTGTCCTCAGCTTTGAGATCAGTTCTGGCTATGAGGAGAAGTCCTGGTCAGCATCCTATGGCACTTGCTTCTCTGTGTTTTGATTCTAGCTGTTACTTTGGCCAGGCCCTGTGGCTGTCTTCAGGTGATTTGCACTCCTGGATTTCACACTCCTGATCCAGCCCCAATTCCTGAAAACTAACTGATATTTGCCCAGCAGCTCTAGCTTTTTCAGATGCATTTCAGTTCCTAGAGAGAGGATTATCCTAAAGAACTATTTAGAGAGACTCAGACTGGCCACCATGGCTTGGTGAGAAAGGCTGGAGCCATATGCCATCACCAGGGGAGGGAAGTCTTATCTATTGAGGGAACACATGCCCCAGAATGTCTTCCCCTGTCTCATTATTTCTGCCACTGATACCACCATTTCTGGCAACTAATGGTTTTGTTGTAGTACATTGTGTTTGTTTCTGCAGATCAGTGGGCTGGGCTGCCTCATGCATTCGCTGTTTAACTGCTACAGAGATTTCTCAGGTGTGTTTTCAACAAGGGAAAGGCAGATTAACCTTTATTGAGTGCTTTCTATTTCTAATCTTCATACTCTTACTCTCATTTAATTATCCCAACAACATTGTAAGGTAGGTGACGTTATTCCCATTTTAAAGAGACGTAAATTGAGGCCTGGAGAAATGTAAATCCCATGTCCCATCTGGCTAGAGACTCTGCTAGGTTTAAAATCCAAAAAGGTCTGGTATCATAATCCTTAATTCTTTGGCTTACATAACAATGAAAAGGCCATGGAAGAGGCATTCTGGCCGGGCCAGCACATTGGCGCTTGCCTTGGAGTTGTTGTTTGCATGCACTTGTTTGCATGCACTGGCATGGATTTCAGTAAACGCCTCTTGGCCCTGGCGCTGACCTCCTGGGAGGACAGTAATGGCCTGTTCCTGGCCTGAGTTGTGGCTGCTCCTGAACTGGAACCTGTTCTGGGAACAATGCTTGCTCCACACCAGCTTCCCATTCTCCAGGTTTATCATTATGCACATTACTTGCAGCAGCAGAGGAAGTTAATTTGGCAGAAGGAAATTAAACTCGGCTCTTATTTTCCATTCCCCTAGAAGTGTTATGCTTGAGGAGAATCACATTCCCAAGGTGACAGGTATTGTGCAGAAAGGGCACAGCAACCCTTCTTCTTCCTTTGTTCCTTCAAAGCCTGTGTTGGGTGCAAAAAAAAAAAAAAAAAAAAAAAAAAAAAAAAAAAACAAACTGAAAATATTTTTATTTAACCCAATAACGTTTTTATGAAGACAAAGATATTTACATGCAAAGTCATTAATTCAGAGTTACAGGCTGCTGAATGTGTGAGTAACGAGTTCCTGGGGCAGCTCTGTAAACAGAGCTTTGCAGATGAGGAGGCTGGGCAGGAGATTGTTTCCATTCAAATGTGATTTCAATTACTGCTCTCATACTTAACAAATAGACAGGGCTTCTGGATTTCTTGCTTAGTTTGTGATTTTAATTTCTGGCCTTTCCTGTAAATTGGATTCTTTTATGTATTTCATGGCTATCCTATCCTGGATGCTGGAGACAAGGTGTGCCAGTCTGCCACAGGGTTGAAGGCTTTTGGGTAATTTTGGTTGCTGTCAGCTGTGTTCTTAATTTTTGCCTTTGGAAATTTAAACTCATGAGAGCTTTGGAAGTATTTGGCTCAACCTGCACATTTTATAGGTCAAGAAAAGAGATCCAAAGAAGTCATAAAGGTGGGTGGTAGTTGTAGTGTCTGTCATTCATAAGTTGGTGGCCTCTGTGGCGGGTATGGATCAAGTCAGGTGAATAGATTGGCACAGCCTGGAGCAGAACTTCTGTCTTCTGACCCACATCTGGGGCTCTTCCACTGGATCAGAATGACTGCTGCTTCCCCAGACTGAAATGACCTTTTCCTAGTTCATCACTGTGTTGAGGTGCTTTCAGCTTTTAAGGAAGCGGGTTTCTGTTCGCTTGGAATGCTCTCCTATTGTTTATATACCTGGCAAACTCTCACATGATATTCCTGGCTGCATTTAGATGTTACTTCCATGAAGCCTTCCTGGACTCCCTCAGGTAGACTTTGATATTCCCTCTACCGAGTTTTTATCTTATATGTTCGACTCATTATAATTTCATTCGTATTAATCATGATGTCATGACTGATGAGTGATACATTATGCCCTGCAGTGGGTTGCGAGTTCTCTGAGGGCAGGTACTAGCCTAGGGTTGGTGCTTCATATCTGTTTTGTTGGCTCACTAAATGAATACACAGCAATTCTGGGCTGTAGCAGGAATATTGGTGAGACTTGTGTGTGGCTAGCTAGCCAGTGAGCTTGCTATCACTTCTTACTTAGACATGGCAGTGGTGGACTGCTTTGGGCTAGTGTCCATTAGCTTGGCTAGCAAACAGAATTTTAATGAATATATTTAAATGTGTTTTTGTTGTCGGGAGAAAAAGAAATCTGTATGCGCCAGCGTGACACAATGAATATATATTTGATCTCTGTCCCCCATCCCCCTTTCCTGGCATACTTGACACATAGCTCCTAAAACCTTTGGAGTCTTCTCAAGCGGTTTGTGTCTTTTTGTATGCTCATACTAATGAGATGATTGGTAGCTGCAGGCTCTTGGGTGGTCTCTGAATGGGGGCCGGTTGCCAGGAGAACCAGCCATGTGTTTAGAGAGGTAGCCCTACCCTGACTTCTAGTGAAGGGAGAGGGGCTGGAGGTTGAAGCCTTCATAAAAACCCCAGATGAAAGGGTTGCAAGAGCTTCTGGGTTGATGAATAAGGACACATCTGTGTGCCAGGAGAGTGACACATACCAAACTCCATGGGGACAGAAGCTCTTGTGCTTAGGACCCTTCTAGACCTTACCCTATGTATTTCTTCATCTGGCTGTTCATTTGTATCCTTTAAAATATCTTTTGTAATAACTCAGTAATAGTAAGTAAAGCACTTTCCTGAGTTCTGTGAGCTGAATACATTGGTAAATAATAGAAATAGAGAAAGGGGTCATGGGAACCCCGATTTATTGCCGTTCTGAAGTACGGGTGGCCCGGATTTGTGATTGGCATCTGAACAGGGGGCAGGCAGTCTTAGGGGACTGAGTCCTTAACGTGTGGGACCTGACACTCCACATAGACAGTGTCAGAATTGAGTTGAATTATAGAGCACTCAGCTGGTGTCTAGATAATTAATTGGTCAGTGTGGGGAAAAATCCCACACATTTGATGTTAGAATTATTTTCTGAGTAGAAAAAACGAGGGGTTTTCCTTTAGTTAGAGTTTTTCTTTTAGCCGGGTGTCATCATTTCCTACACCCTCAATGAAATTCGATAACAAAATAAATGTGATTCTCATATTCTTCCATATTTTTAAAGACAATAATGTAGAGCTAAATAAATTGTGATCATCATATAATCCCTAACTAGCTTACCAATAACGGCCTTGTTAATTAAAACAACTTTAAGGAACCTAATTTACTTTTGTGTATTTTTGTAGTATATAGAGGTTTGGGATCTAATATTTCATAGCTATTGTCATTGTTTAGAATTTGGTTGCCAGGTTGGGAGACACGTATGCTCATTTCTACCACATTATCAGAAAACAATCATGATACAAACTCAGTGAGACAATTTTGAAAATAAGCACTGAGCACTGTCATGAAAAAACATGAAGATTCCCTGAGCAGCCAAAAGCTGCAATACAAGAAATTTGATGAAACCTATGTGAGATCTAACAGTTAGAAATATTTGTACTACATCAATGCCTGGATAGGCTCACAATAGCATGCCTATTTTTATGGCCTGATGTATTGTTCACTGTGATTGAAAGCAGAAAGCTGTTTGGCTAAAAGCTGTGCTTTCTAAACATCTACAATTAAAAGTATGAAGGACAGCAAATGCATTGCTAATGAACAGAAAGTTTTTTATATTGACAAATGTAAAGCCAGTTGAAATTTGTGGAGAAATGTAAATTATACACGTCCCCAAAGTGGTAAAGAAATAATATTTATGCCTATGCTCGTAAGAGATAGACGATCCCTGTTTTCCATATCTGCTGTCGTACTTAGAAGTGAATTATTTTAAATTTATATTATAAGTGTCAGGCCTTAGAAGGACTAAAGCCTTTTAAAGTTGTTCTAGCTATTTTGGCGTAATATCCTGCTGAGATTTATATGAAAATAAATTTTAATTTCTTATAAGGTAACCATATGCTTTGGAGGGTGTTGCAATAACGTATCATAAATAATTATTGTTTCTAACAAGTTCAACCTTGCTACAATCAGGTCTTATTTTAATAACCGATGTTAGACATAGATTTTAGCCATTTCCATATTTCTTCCACACTTTCCTCAGAATCTTGAAATAACAGTAGGAGAGGTACCCCGCTGGAAACTTTTTTCTTTCTTCCTTTCCCTCACTTACATAATGTTATTTTATTTTAAAATTGCAAGTTCCACATAGCAGGCAGGTATCCCACAGACTTAATGCTATTTTCTTTCACTCCTAATTGCTGCAAAGAAAATTGATCGCATTAGGTACAGTACTTATGAATTGTCCAAAGAAATTAACTTGATTCATTCTTTCTTGTGATTAATAGTTATTAATTTCAGTACCTGTTAATAATTAAGTGTCAGAGGGAGCAAAAGCAACCCAGCTTCCATAAGTAGTTTCACTTTCCACTTCCCAGAAGAGCAGTTCTTCCTTTCCCTTCACCCAGCTTTCTTTGCCTTACTGTGTGTCAACTAATAAGTCAATTAACACAGATGTATGTGCTGCCCTCTTTCATGTTGGGTAGTGTACAGCATCAAAAGAAGTGTAAGACGTGATCTCTATCTTCTGTAAATTACTTCCTTGGAGCAAATCAGGCTCCCTAGAATGCTGTAGAATTTAAGTGGAGGGGGAATTCAGAGAAATGTTAGGTCACTGGGGGCTGAGCTGGATGGAGGCTTTATGAAGAAAGTGAAAGTTGAATAATGAACAGGATTTGGATAGAAGGACAGAAGAAGAGACACATTTTATGCTCATTCTACAAAGGTTTACTTTTACCGAATATATTAATCTTCCGGTATCAGGACTGAAATTAGTACCCAACAATTCAGCGTATAAGAATTAATTTTCTTCAGTCTGATCTAATTTCCATGTCTTATTCTTGGTAAAAGAAGTGAGAGTGAGAGGAGGAATATCCAATTAGAGCTCCTTGGGTCTGTCTTAGTTTAAAACTATTATTTGGCCTGCTTTTCGGCTGGGACTGCCATTGTCCGAGAATTCGTCAAAATGACCAACACAAAGTAAAAGAGGAGAGTCACCCCACTATATGTTCTTTAGGCCTTTTGGAAAATGTGAATTTGTTTTTTTTTTTGGTCACATACATGCCACTCTACAAGAAAGGTGATATTGTAGGCATCAGGGAATGGGCACTGTTCAAGAAGGACTGCCGCACTAATGTGACCACGGGAAAGCTGGAAGTGTCTCCAGTGTTCCTCAGCAAGCGGTTGGCATTGTTGTAAACAAACAAGTTACAGGGAGGATCCTTGCCAAGAGAATTAATGTACATATTAAGCATGTTAAGTACTCGAAGAACCGAGATGGTGGACAGCGTCTTGAAACATGTGAAGAAAATTGATCAAAGAAAGAAGGAAGCCAAAGAGAAAGGTGTCTGGATTCTGCCGAAGCATGAGCCTGCTGCACGCAGAGAAGCACACTGTGTGAGAGCTGATGGAGAGAGCCTGAGCTGCGGGCACCCATTTCCTGTGGATTCATGGCATGATAGGTATCAAAGAATAGAAGACTGTACTGTTAAAAACAAAATCAAAAACCAAAAAAACTAATATTTGGGTGAATGATGAACTTGGTCTGATTTAGGTAAGCCCAGGTGTTCAATATCTTCAAAGTTCAAAGCTTCCTCACAGCTTTTAGAGACTTCTCTCCCTTCTTCTCAAGATACTTATGTGCTGTTCTGACAGGGGGGTTGGGGTGTCTGCTGCGAGTGTGATTTTTTCCTAGCTGCTTTGCTCTATCTGCCCTTGGGTCAGATGTCATTCATTTTACCCAGTCTTTGGGTCTTGGTCTTTGTTCTTGCTTTATCCTTGTTGGGGTTTCCATGTGTGATGAGTGCTCTTGAGGAGCTTTTTAATCTTGATAACTATTGCTCTACCTCTGCTGTCACTGGGGCTGCAGATTCTCTGAAATCTGTTGCAGCTTCTACTTGCTCACCTACCTTTGGGATTGTCCTGCCCCACACTTCTGTGACCCCTCCCTAGCCGGCATGCTTCATAATCTCATGGTGGGGACCCAGGAAACTCTGGATCCCTTCCTTCCCATACTCAGAACGTGAGGAACCAGTGATCCTTTCTCCATGTAGATGTGCCACACCACCATTTCTGTTCAACCGTGACTCCTCCCTGTTGACACATGAACACACTGTTAGAAGATCTTTTTCCAGACTTCCAAATGGCAAATGGAGCAGTAAATTTTTTGTTCTTTCATCTTTTCCTGCACACTCTCCAGGGACCATATTTTTTGATGCTTCTGCCCCTACAAAGCCAAAAAGCTGGAGATACTAGGTCCCTAATGTCTCCTCCATTCTTCTAAAATCCTCTCTGAAGCTCCATATCTCTATGCCACCCTCACTGAAAAAGCTTAAACTTCCTTTTTGTATCTAGTATGAACTTCCCCTGCATCATGTTCTCCTTTCCCTACCCTGTGGGCATTCCTTCCATCTTGCTTTGGCAAAACCCCTAATCCTTAAAGACAAGAAAGGCTGTAGGAGAAGAAAAACCACCCCCACAAAAATTAGTTATCAAGAGGAAAAATATGTCAAGTAGTATTTCACAAAATTTATCTACAATTAAACACGATGTATGACCAAAAGGGCCCAACAATATGATTTTTTAATTTTTGGTTTACAGTGCAATGAAATAGCGAAAGGTGATAACTTCTTTTGATTTTAAGATTTCAAGTTCCTGACACCATTTCAGTTGTATGGGACAGAACAAAACTAAATGTTGGGCATCATCGAAAAGCCAAAGGCTGAGACATAAGGACTCAGGGATTCCTCTGTATTTTATAATCCAGAGAACTGGGGTCAGATTCGGAGTCTTTCTCCTTAAAACAGTCTGAAAAAGAGAGCAATGCTAAGTACAATGTTTTGGCCCTGCTGGAACCCTGGAACAGAAAAAGGGCATTAGTGGGGAAACCAGTTAAGAATAAATTTTGAAGTTCAGTTATTAGTAATGTACCAGCGTTGGTCTGTACCAATGTTCCAGGGTAATATGTTAACATTAGGAGAAACCGGATTAGAGGTATTCCTATTCAGGACCTCGCTGTACTTTCTCTACAACTTTTTTTTGTGTGTGTGAATTTAAAATTATTCCACAATAGAAAGCTTATTTAAAATAAATTACTTGTTCTGTGGACAAAGCCAGGAAGCAAGAAGCAAAATGCAAACTATTGTGTTTATTGTTATAATCTTCCTTTTTAATATTTTTTATTTAATATTTTTAGGATATTTTTTAAAATTATAAGAATGCTAAGCAATTAAAAATACTATATTTCTTTCTTTGGATCTGTAAATTTTTTTCATTGTTTTGTTTACTAGTGCTGTTTTCAATAAATAGCCAGTTAGGTATACAAAAAAAAAAAAAAGAGATGCCTCTCTTCCAACACTTTTGATAGTCTGATCAAGCCATCCTGCATTTAAGTGATTTAGTTTGGATAGCATAAGATTTTTAAATTTTATTTTAGCCTCAGCTGATTTTTTTTTTTTTTGTGATTGCTTCTAAAGTTTCTTTTCTAAGGTTGTATCTTTGCGCTCTCACTTTCCAGTCCCCTTTTTACAGTGATGATGGTGACAATTTTCATTAAGCACCTTCATTAAGCATACATTGCCTATCTTTATGTGCCTCTAGTCCTGATATTCCAAAATTAATCTTTTCCTAGGTGTGCAAGCACCTCAACATAAAATGCATCTTTCGAGCTACTGAGCTGAAGCAGCAGCTAATTTAACAGCTTCGGCTTGGTCAATAATGTTGACCAGTAGGAAAAGTTCGACTGTCTTCCAGCTTCCCGCTGGTCATCATTATTAACTTGGCAGTTTAATGAGTGCACTTAAAAATTACCATCCATGTATGCTCTTGTATAAGAGGAGATTGGATTAAATTCAATCTATATAATGCCAAGGATGATGAAAATTGCATGTCTTCTTACATTTTTGTAAAGGCTACTTTTATGGAACTTTCCTTTCTTTCTGTGAACTCAGCTTTTCTTAAAATGAAATATACATTTTCGATAGGAACCAGATAAAGGATGACGCCTACCATCACTTGACAAGCTACAAATAAAACTTGACAATTCAAATTAAATGAGATTCTTATTATACATTAAGCTAGATGTGTTTGCACAAAGACTCATGGCATCCAAGTTTGCAACATGTAGTGGCTTTTAATATATTATATTATGTGCTCTGTCCCTACTCTGTCAGTGATGGACATCAAATGCCAGGATTAGGGTGTCATGCCTGCAAGACTGGAAGAAGCCTTCTCATAGCAGAATACTGTAAATAAAATACATAGTGTAACCTGATGCTTAGTTCTTTGTTTCAATGTGTTGCTTTTGTACCCATCACTGTTGTCTCTTTTCTAAGAGTTGAGGCTTTATTGAGCTTTAACGTGCTGCTACTCTCTCATCCTGATGTTCTTCATGCTGATTCTTGGGATCCTGGCAGTACTCTATCCGGCATATGATATTTTTAGTGGTGACAACATGTGTAACCCGAAATAGTCAACTGGTTTCTCAGATGTTCCATTTAAAAATCTGTGCACCAATTTGAATTTCCTTTGGTGATATGCTATTTGTATTTCCAAGGCAAGTGTGTGAAGCCTTTAAGGGAAGCTGGGGAGCATCATAGAATCCACTCTCCAAAATTAGTACCCTCCCTATCCTCATGCTAAATTGGTATTAATACTGCAAGTACGACAATAATGGTGGCATTGAAAACAGGTGACTTTTTAAAGCATGACATGCTTACTAATATGCTTCTTTTGGACCTTATTTTCTAAAAAACTCATTGATAAAAATTTTGAAACCCCTGCAAAAGCTCCAAATTTCCCTACTTTAGTTTTCCCTCTACCTTTAAGGTCAGAGACTGTTCTTAATTTGATTTTCAAGCTGTTTTAACTGGAAATGTGTCTCACTTTCAAATAAGGTGGCTTTCGTTCTTTTGTTAATTCTGGTATCAAAGTTTTAGCTTATAATCTGCCACCTGTTCTGTAAAGGACATCAGTGCTCCAGAGTATGTTTGTTAATTATATTTGATTACTTGAAAGGTCATGTGAAGGCTTCGAGTGTGTGTGTTTGGGTTGGGGTGTTTAAATTAGAGTGTTGGTGGCTGATGTCACCCAGATCCCCAAAGGGCAAATAAATGAGGTTGGACAGAAGGTGTTGGCAGTGATTGACTAACTGACAGTGAAAGATGTGGACCTGGCTTTAGGAAACATTTCTCATCAACTGACATTCATAGTTGTTGATCATGAATAAGAACCCTAACCCAGTTTCTTCTGTCACTGAGGGATGGTGAGATTCAAGATCACTGTAAAATGTTTGCATGTAACCTACTTAAGAACACCTTCTTGAGCTGTCCAGTCACCTGAGTCATGTTTTTGGGGATCCAGAGTTAGAACCTAAGAGTTGTTGTTGTCTGTTGATCTTTAGCCAGAATCCTCCAAAGGTGTTAGATTCTTAATATCTTTTCACTTAGCAGTTATGGATATATATACTTGAAAAAAAAAATGAAACTAAAGAAAACCTAGGAAAGACAAAACCAGCTCTTAGCAACTTTCAAAATCTTCTCTAAATGAAGAGATTTCATAGGAGAAAACTGTAATGCCAGCAACTCATTCCAGTGGAGTACATTTGATCAGGGTTTACCTAAAACAGATAAATTGCTTTTCTACAAGGTATGGCAGAAGGTGAGGCTTTTGATAGCCATTATTTCTGGACTTGAATGTTCTTTATGTAGCAGGATGTTAAAATAGAACTCTTTCTGTACCATGGAGAGAAGTTCACAGGCCTAGAACGGAACAACGGGTAATGACAGCTCCTTCATTCCAAAGTGAGATGCTGGACCCCATAAACAAGATTTATGGAAAGATGACTGAGAACTCTTGACCACCCACTTCAATCTATTAAAAAACTTGGAGAAGGAAGAGAGGAATTGAAGATGGGAGAGAACATTTCGTAGGATAGAGTTATTAAACTCTTCCCACTATTGGGAAGGGGAGAGCCTGGAGACTAGAGCTTCAAGGATAGCCCTGAAGAATTTGTGTGTTTCTGGGAGCTCAGAGGAGACAGTGGTGTCTGACTCACACCTTGCAAATCTGAAGAGTGGGGGCTGGCCATAGCCGCCCTGGGTGGCAGGGTAAAGGACTCTAATTGCAAGGACCTGTATTCCCACTAGAGTTACATTTCAGATATCCCTGTTATTGCATTTGGGTTATTGGGAAGGAGATGCTGAAATAGAAGGGCAAAAGATTTGTTGGGGAAGAAGGGAATGCCTGTGAGAAGTGAAGTGGGAATGAGCAGCATTAGGCACGGAAAGCCCCAGACCTGACAAAGTCATGGGCGATCCATGAGGAGCTCCTGAATAGAGAGTGATTGTTGAAGGAGTCCCATGTTGGGCACAAACAGCCTGGCCTTAGTGCTTTTGCAGTACTCAGTCACTAGCTGCAGACAGCCAGGAAGAATGTGGCCTCTGCTCTAATGCTGCCATGGAAGGGTGATACAGATGAGGGCTGTCAGCTAACTGTGCCTTTCGCAACTGAACAGCAAGGTCTTTCTTGAAGAGAGAGCAGAGGCACATCTCCATGGCTACAAGGAAGAGCAAACCTCTTCTGTATTTCCTAACCATTCCAGCATCTTCACAGCTAATACTTCTCAGGAGAATCTAGATACCTATTAGGGCCACAAAAGGCCTTAAACTAGAAGAATATGGAAGTTGAGCAAAAATATTCTTTAACAATTGACTATATTAACTAATGAACAAAAGGAAAGTCTATGCAGATATTTGGGCATTCTGACCCTTTAGTGTTTGATAAATGTTATACCCTAGCAGTGAATAGGCAATGCTGAGGGAGGGGGATACGTGGCCTGGAAAGTCTTCTGATCTCATTTTGTTTCGTGAGGAATCTTTCATCTTAATAAGAGTAACAGGATGCTGCGGAACAAGGAGTTAGCTATGCTTTGTCTGGAACTTTCTTAGAAAAGTCTTTGTGGACTTGCACCTGACCTGCCTCCCACATTTCTCCCTGTAGCCTTGTCACCTGCTTGATCCAAATAGTATGGCGTTCTGTATGGCAGAGGGTGCTGTTGATCTTGTGGCTTTCAGCCAGTGGAAAATGTTCCTCCTCTGCTAAGTCACTTTGGTGAGGCATTGTCCTTAAACTTGCTCTTCTACCAACCCTGTTTCTTCTGTAGCTGTCACATGCTGTCTCCTGCCACTTGCAGTGGATTCTGTTCTGCAGCATTGGGCTATACTAGGAGTGATCTTGAGTGCTGAGAATTTCTCCTAATGCCCCCAAATTCCTCTGCCCCTAAGGTGTTGCACTGGATCCTTAAAAGCATATTTGTAATCTTTAACCACTGATAGAATGAGTGTTAAGTTAATATTTCATCCACTAACAGAATTGATATTTTTTGTCTTTTTAAATGTACATTGTACTCTAATTTATAATTAATCGAACAAGCATTTGTGGCACATCTCCAATGTTTCAGGATTCATGCTGGAATATATTTGGCAATAAAGTAATTTAGACTTGGTCCCTGAATTCAGGAGGCTCATTCTTTACATTTTTCTGTAAATCATGCCTATAAACATGTAACTATGCTTTTTTTTTCTATTAACTTTGTTGATTCCTGGTTCTTTGACAGAGTGGGTTGCATTTGGTCAGCTACTGCTGCACCAAGATGTGTTATGCAAAGAATAAGCCCAAAGAGTAACAAAGAAACGGTTATTAAAGTGATATTTTTCTGTTAAGCCTCGTTAATCTTATGTATTCGACAGCCTGGAAAATTGGGGCTGACAGGAACACTAAAGATCATGTAGTTTAGACTCTTTACTGTGTGGCTTAGAGTCCAAAGCTTAGCCAGGGGAAGTAACTTGCCCAAGGTCATGGATGCCATAAATGAGAGAGTAGAGACTCTGGCTCTTTGCTTTGCTCTGACTTGTGCTGATTCAGAGACCAATGGACCTTGTTCCAGGGAAGCTGGAAGAGATTTTGCCACTGTGTAAGCTGCAGAGTTGGTTGGATCCAGGATCCTCAGCTCTAAGAATATCTGACTCCCAAGAAAACAAACTGTGATGACTAATGCCAAATTACCTTTTACATTTTACATACATTATTAACTTATGTGCCTCTAAACTTTATAGGCTCCAATTTCAAGGTAGAGAAGCGTTTAAATACAAAACACAGATGAATATATTTCTCCTGGATATTTGCAGAGTGATGGATATGGAAAAAACATTAAAGGACCCAGGCATATTCTCTTGCCTTTGTTTCCTGGGAATTCCTTCCTCAGCTTTTATTTATCCATCTATCGCTAGTGCTCTATGTTCTTACCTGCAGAATTGATTGTCTTCCCGTCTGTTCCCAGTGCATTTTATGATGCCCATTATAGCACTTGTGACACTGAAGTTTTGTTGTCCATTTCTGTCTTTCTCCCTGGCTGTGCATTGAGTTTGAATGGCAGAGAATAGCCATATTCATCTTTGCACCTCTAAAGTCTGTCATAGATACTAGGACCTAATAGGTATACAATACATATTAATTGAATTAAGAGATAATAAAATCTAATTAATTAGAATGACTTATATGAAGTCTAATAATATATATAATAACAAACAATGCAGATCTTTTTTGATTACAAAGCTTTTTTTTCTTTGATTCTAATATGAACTCTACAAAGTAGAAATTATCCCCATTGTTATAGGAAGGCACAGAATCAGAGAAGCCATTGTTATGTAGTGTTATTTAATCAGATAATTGAGATTCCAGGCCAAGAATTCTGGCCACAAACCACAGTGCTCTAAGCTCTCCATCGCGGTTTTAAAATCCCAGACATGGACTGATGCCAGTTTGATACTTTTCACACATGAGAAAAATAATAATAATTTTTAAAAAATAATCCTCAATTTAAAATAAAAGATTATTTATTTTTAATGTTTGTTTTATAATGTCCTTTTTAAAACAACATGAGAGTGGCAGCATATGGTCTATTAAAAAGTCTTTACTGTCCAAAAAGAATGTTGGTTACAATTTATAAGACATACATTATTAAAACCATTTTTGGAGTGTTACCCGTCTGCTAAACTACATAGCCTAGGAACCACCACCACCCTGGCGAAACACCTCAACTAGATCCCCCCTCCACACACCTTCCTTTTGGAAGCAAATGATGAAAAAACAAGTTCATATCAGAAATTTAATTAAGACAACATTCATCTTGAAACCATCTGGGGTGTGTCCTGGAATCAAAGTATACTAAATCTAATTTTTCATGTTTGTTTTAGTTACGGCCATGGAAAGTGAGGGCTGGTTTTCAGAGTAATAACTGTAGTCACATTACCCTTATGAGCTTCTATTATATTATCGCGGTATTCACTGATGCTTAGGGGTGGTTTAAAATGTCCCATATGATGATATTTCACAATAAGATTTAAAATGAGGTTTATTGCTACTTCTCATTGAAACCTCATCTTAAATTTATATTCTATTATTTCCAGAGCATTCTGGACAATTACCTTTTCATCTGTATTTGCAAATTAGATATTACCACTGATTTCCCCCCTTTCCACACGGAGGCTGATAATGGGAGCAGAAGGTGAGTGTGGTTTTGTTCCAGGCGGCATTCCCACTGTGTGACCATTGAACGGGACACTGGCAGAGCTTTTGCCGGGGAAGGAACATTGATGGGTCATCAGGCTGGTGGCATTTGGAGCCCCCTTCACAGTGCAGGGGTGCCGCTGCCTGATCACTGGCATTTTGCTGCCTCTTGGCCCTTGTCTTTGTGAATGAGTAGCATACATTTCCAATCTCTTTTCTTCTCGGTAAGGATGGTGTTTATGAGCGTCAGCATTAAAGGCACAGTTCTGCAGCCCCGAGGTTAAAAGCTTTCTGATGTCTCATTAATTCACAATGGCATTTCGTTTTTAATATTGCCTATGCACCCTTGGTCGAATTATCACCGTTCAAGTTATCACAGTCCGCAGAGGCAAACAGTAATGGTGGTAGACGCTTTGAAGATACAAACCAAAGCGGTGGGTGCCACTTTAGTGGGCTTATTCTTGGCTAATGACTTTTCATAACATTAGGAATATATTATGTGACATTAGTATAACAAAATGTCAACAAAGCAGGCTTTGGACTTAGACTGACCTGGTTTTGAATCCCACCTGTGTCAATTGCCAGTGGTCTTGGGCAACTCATTTAACCTTGAGTTAGTTTATCTATAAAATCGATGAACTAATTTCATAGGTTTCAGGGAAAAATTAAATAAGAAAAAATATATTTAGTATCTAGCCAAATACTAAGATGGACTCGGTCCTTTGTATTACCTCTTGGTGGCACTCGAAGAACTCCTTTTAATCAAATGTTGTGCCTGGCATTGCTAAGACTCACAATGGCAGCAAGTATAGACAGAAGCGACCCTGTCCCCTCAGTATGGTCTCCTGAGGCAGGATCTCCACTCTTTGTGAGGGATGCAGAATATGGAGGTCTTGACCTCTCTCTTCAGATCCCTTCTTGTTCCTTCTCAAGGAGTGAGACCATCGATATGACTGGGTCACATTGTAATTTAGTAATTGAGCCACATCGTCTAGTTGGTAGGGTCACTGTGGATGACCTTCACTCTATTCATCTTCTCTCCGTGTAGTGAGTGAGTCAGTCATTGCTCCCTGAATAGGTCCAGGCATCTTTGGACCTCAGTTCTCTTTCCTATCTTCTCACCGGTGTTTATATGTTCTGAGTGACACGGTCTTTTATACAGCTGTCTAGAGAAATAGAAGATTTCAAGACTTCTCTGAGGGTTGAAGCCCCCAGTTATATCCATTTTATCTGAGAGCTTTGTACTAGAGTTTTGGTTACTGTGGTACATTACTTCTCACTTGTCATTACCCCTTATGTGACTGCCTCTATGACAATTTCATAAGGAAGTGGGCAGGCTGAGCCAAAGTAAATTCCACAGTCTTTGAATCAAAGAAACATCACCTGTAGCCTCTAACACTATGAATCATTGAGAAAGCAAAACACACAATTTAGGTCAGAATTAACTTTTTATAGGTTATCCGACTATTGGTGGGGTAGCAGGTGATATATTTACATATGATAATACTAGGCAATGGTGAACTGAACCTCCTTTATTCTTGGGACTAGAACAGAAGTTCATAGACTTCTTGTCTTGAGCATGGCAATGTTCTAGTCCAGACTTAATCCTCCATCCTGTCTTATGACTAAAGAAACAAAAGAAAGCTGTCAACTCACCTAGTAATGATCTCTTATCCTCTTATTGTCTGGTTACATTTTGTGTTCTAAAATTGGGGCTGGGGCAGACATTTTTGAAATTACTAGAACCTTTAAACTTGTTACAAATGTCAGTTCTTTGTGACATATTCTCCCCAGGAGATGTAATAACATGTGACCTATTAATAGGACGAGGGCAGTCACAAGGAGTGTGTATATATCAGGCATGGGGTGAGAAACTGCAGAAGTGATTGGGATGAAAGTTATTGCTAGCCTGGGGCTGCTCTGTGTGTAACTGCTGCGACTCTTGTTTGGAGCTTTTTGCATACATATTTTACATTCTGACAGCCTTCCTCACTGCTGTTCTCCGCCTTCACTTAGAGATTTCTCTGTTTTGTTTGAAACAAGGCAGCCAGATGCCGTCCTCTTGGTGTCTCAGTGCTGGGTGTGTAGGAAGGATGCACACATATTCACACTCAGTTGCAGTTATAGGCGGTGTGCAATTATGATTTAACAGTGAGTAATTTTATCACATCCTCCAATTCTCAAATTAAAGAACAATGATAATAGGATCTAGATGCCCACTCGAAAACAAGGAATTTGAAAAATTAAGATGTGGCCCACTATCTAAGATGATTTCTGTAACACTTTGTATATATAGCTAAGGATGTAAATATGAATAGAAATGTCCAGATTTGTTTATTTGCAAGAGCTCAGATGAAGTTTGTGCCCCAACCCGAAGCCTTCTATGACTTGTACTAGAGACAAGGAGTTCAGAACTGGCAGTGACTTTATAAATTATTTAAGTCAACCCTCTCATTTTATGGTAGGGTAAGGAGACACCCAGAGAAGCAAAGTAACTTACCTCCAGCTTCTTAGTGGAAGAGGTTGAACTCATCAGCTCTGGCTAAACTGCTCCCACTTGCCTTCTCTCAACTTCTACATTAATTATAGTTCTGAATCCCAAAATGATTAGAGATTGGATCATACATTTTGGAGCTTCTCACATCACTTGCTTCTTGTTTCATATGTGCAGATTTGTCTAACCTATTTTACTGGAAATATGTTGAAGGCAAGAGTTGTATCTTAAAGCTTTGCTATCATGAAGGCTAGGTTAATGTTAATCATTTAGTGGAAAGATTCAGTAAATATTCACTAGTGGATTGAAATATCTAGATATTATTATGTGCGCATGATTCGAAATAAAAGGATGCTAGGATTTTTAAATAAATCTTAAAATTTTAGATTTTTTTTTGATGTATGGGATTTAGAGCATGAGTATGTTGGGGCAAAGGCTGCATTATAGTAATTTTTCAATTCACAGAGCCTGGTTTATAGTAGGTGCTGAAAAAGATGTTGAGTAAATGATTGAATGGGTAAAGAACCAATAAGGGAAAAAGCTATGGACAGAATTGTGGGTAGAGGGACAAGTTTATAAGGAAAGATTGGTTTGTCTGGGCACCCATGCTTGTCCTCACGTGTGTCCTAGGCCAGAATGTAAGACTGGCAGATTCAAGAAGGCTCCCTCTGGGGGCCTGGGTCCATGATAACTTCTGTTGTCTTGTAGTACCAGCTCTTCTACTAACTCCCTAACCTCAGGCACTTAAGAAGGAAAGTAGTATTTAATATGGAGGGCAAGATGAATTTCCTAAAGCATTGCTGCTCTCAAGATCCCATCAACTGAGGCAATTCAAAATGCCTAGGAAGGTATCCTCTAACAGGCTCCAAACAGCTTCATAGGGCAGAATGCAAATGTGGCAGTTTGTTTGGTGGAGGTGAATGTTTATACAGACTTTGATGTCTTTGGGCCCGTGATGATTTGATATGATCCCAAACCATTTTACTTCAGTTTACTATTGTAATTATTATGGCCACTTATGAGGGTTTCCAGTAATGGTCATCTCTGACTCATGGCTGCCAACAGCAACGTTCACCCAATCCTGCATACTCTTTGAGATTGAAGGCCACAGTTGTCTCACATCAAGTTCTATGTAGTTTCACAGCATTTAGCACCACTTAGTCATTTGTTCATTCATTCAAGTAACACCTATTGAGAGTCTTCTCTTTATTAGATGGTGAGTGCAGTGCTGAGGACGTTAAGATTAAAAGATGCATTGCCTGTGCTCACAGTTCTTTTTGTGTTACGAGAAGAGGAAAGTAAGACCCCTAGCCCTAATTTGACTTCATATCTCATATGACAAGCCTGTGGCTCACAGAGAAGCAGGGGTGTCATGAGTCAAAAGATGTCTGATAGGTTACCCAGAGGTCACATGCAAGGTGGCATGTCCTGTGAAGCAGATTGCTACCACCCGGGGTCTGCCTCTTTCCACCTCGGGAAATCCGATTTTTTGTCAGTTTGCAGAGAAGGGCTCTGTCTCTTAGGGACAGGCTTATATTTGACATGATCATAGAACTTGATTATGCTATCTCAGAATGTCAATTCAATAATTTACAGTAACCGTTAGGCAGGTCAGACATTAATCTCAGACCAGGATATTCTCACCTCAAAAGGAAGGAAAATGTTCAGGGGGTTCGTTAATGAGTGTGTGCTCAGAGGAATGTTTCATTAGTAGCAGGTTCCAGTAGGCTGCTCAGTCCATCTGGAAAATTCACACACCCTGTCAGGAGGTGACTGTTCTTGAGGAGTCAGTCATCAGAGCCCGCTCTCCTCAGGATGGGCCCTGCCAACTTCTCAGTCCGTTGGGCACCAGGAGTATGGCTGTTGTTCTGAGGGGTGAAA
Source organism: Rousettus aegyptiacus (assembly GCF_014176215.1). Lineage (NCBI taxonomy): Eukaryota > Metazoa > Chordata > Mammalia > Chiroptera > Pteropodidae > Rousettus > Rousettus aegyptiacus. The sequence continues at coordinate 91,209,917 of NW_023416308.1, forward strand.
TATTTAGAGGAGTGGATTGACTGCTGTCTTTCAAACCGTACCATATAAATATTTTTTTCTCTTAGTAGACTTAGTAGAGCATCATATGTCATAGTAATTTTATTTTTATCAAAATGAAGCCATTTGTGTATTTTACAGTGACATAGCGTTATACGGCTTATAATGAAAACAGCAAGCAGTGTGCTGCTCACCCCTTTCCACTTCTTCCCTAAGGAAGTTTCTTTCACAGTTTCTTCCACTATTTACTCCCATTTACTCTTAACGTTATACTTGCTATCTTTTATGCATTTTTATTCATTATCTGTTGCCCTTCTCTTTTCATGAATGAGGACTCAGCTTGCTAACTATTCCCCACCCAACCTTTCCGGCCTCTTCTCTTCTTGCCCTTCCCGTGGAGCCAGGGTTTACAGGAAGCATCAGGTGGGGTTTGCAAGCAAATCCTGATGAGTGTGCAGTAATAATCTCCAAAGCCCAGGACACAGCAGACTGGGATTCACATCCCATGCTCCAACCTAACAGCTACGGCTGCAGACAAGCCCTTTAAACTTTAGGACCCTGGGTTTCAACCTCTTCAAAATCAAAGTGGTAATACTTGCCATGTAAAAAGTCAGTGCTAATAATATAATATAAGGTATGTAAAGTGCCTAGAACTACATGCCTTAAAAAATAGGCTAAACTGAGGGTGGGAGCTTCAGGGTTCTTTTGAACAGTGAGGAGCCATAAAGTTTGATGAGAAACATTTTTTTACTGGTGAATTTTTAAAGCAGGTAAAAATACTCCCCTCCTCTCCTGCCCCAGATCATTTAAAAAAAAAAAATGCCCCAGCAAACTGTCCTTAGCTTGCTCAGCTTTGAGCCCTGTCGCCTTCTGCACTGCCTTTCCACTGTGCCCTCCCGCCCCGTCTGTTCAGTCTTTCTCTAAACAAGGTACAATGCCATTGATTAGGCTTCCTTCTGCTCTTGCAAATTACAATCACACTGCAGTTCTCATTTCTTGAAATTACTCCCAAATCATCTTGATTGAGATTTTCAGTGCTCCCAAATTCCTCAGCCACACATTTACAGACATTCTCTGGGTTTATTTCTGCAGACGGCTAATCTCACCACCCATTGCATGTGGATTTTACTGGTTTAATTTTCATGTGGCAAACTTACTACTCTTCTCTTTGCTTTCTCAAGATCTAATCATCAGGCAGAAATCTACTTAAGAAATTCCTTTTCAGGGAATTGTTTTTGGACCTCCCGGTTAAGTCAAGATTCGTTTGCTATACATTGTAGAGACTGGTCCCCTTTCTGTTATGAGTTTAGTTCTCTGGAGGCAGATGCTCCTGAGATAGAGTTTGTGGTACAAACTATTAGGGATCAAAATCTATGAAAAGAAAGGGAAGAGAGTAGGACTGGGCAGAGGGAGACGTTCTAAAGTCAGCATGACAGAGATAAGGAGAAAATATTCTATGTCAGAGTAGTGCCATGTTAGACCAAAATGACCAGACCTTTATACCGATGCCTGGATCCTCCCTGCAGGCTGCCCTGGGAAGGGTGTGTCTTCCGGACAGGCATCACTGTGCAGCCAAGGTGGACCCTGAAAGGGCCGACAGCTGGAGGCTGCCTGCAGACTGTACTCTCTGCAGTGGTGGTGGTGCTGGTAGTGGTGGATGAGGTGGACTGGCAGGGTGCGGGAGAGGGGAGGGGGCAAGTCCATTTTTCAGTGGGGCTCTTACGTGTCCATCTTTGCATCTATCACATAACTAGAATATTTAAATCAGTTTCTTATCCAGCCCCCTCATGTGATTAATTCATTGATTATCTGCCTTCTGCAGAGGACTGTGATCTCCTTAAGCTTGAGAGCTGTGTCTGTTTTTACTCATCTCAAGCACCTAGCACATGATGGGCATGCAACGGATAGTCACAGAACCAGTTTTCATCTTCCAGTTCAACTTCTAGAATTATTTTTACCACTGCAGTCACCACTGTAATCTGCAGGGCAGAAAATGAGTATTTCCTGAGTCCTGCCTGGACACCAACCACTGTGCTGATAAACTTTACATCTGCAAACTAATTTCATCCTCACAGCCACTTTGGGAGACAAATCGAAGAGATGTAGCTCGAAGAAGTTGAGCAACTTTGACTCTAGGGCCTTATAGTTTTCCAGTGCACAACATCACATCTGGTGGTGGGGCTGGGCTTCCAGGCACAATGATTAGAGCTCCTCTGGGTTACAGCCTCTGTATTCTCCAGCTTCCATATTGAGATTTGAACCCAAAGGACATAGTCCATCCCCAAGTTAAGCACCTCTGTAGTCATTCTACTTTTCAGCTGCTGCCACACTAAGGTAGGAAGAGTACTCTCCTACAATCAGAATGCTCTTTCTAATAGCAACCATCTGGAGGTGCAAATCACATGCTTTGCTCTTTCTTTCTATTCCAACCCTGAGAGGACATGCCAGATATTGCCTGTGAGCTGTGTTCAGAGCTTTTCTTCCCACCAGAATTCTATTGAAGACCACAGAATTTTCTCCTAGGGTGCCTTTCCTTTCTCCTTCATCTAGGCATTGACTTAAAGTTTAGAGTGTTGGAAGCCCACTCAACCCCTCATCCTGGATAGGAGTTTTCGCTGGCATCTATTAGGACCAACCCATTATTCTTGATGTTTCCCATGAGGCTCTTTTCGCCTTCAGTCAGGACCCTGGCCATCCCCAGGGACCTGCTAGCTTGTGTTGTTGAAGGGGATAATCACTTGACTCAGGCCCTCCCCCTGGCCCCCAGGATGTAGAAAGCAGTGCTGATGATTTTAGCCACCAAAAGACTAGAGAAACCTGACGTTGGTCAGGAAGGGTCGAAGATGGGACTAGTTTGGTTTCCAATGTTGAGGCAAGTGGTAAAATTAGATGGCTGGAGGACTGGGCTGTATAAATGGCATCAAAGGAAGCAACCTATTCAGAGAAAAGCTCTGAGTCTTTTCCAGGAGAGACCATTAGCCATGGTCTCGGCTAAAGGAGGGGCCCTATTGCTGGAAGGGGGTGAGTGTGAATGAAAAGGCACCTTTAGTGGAGTCTGTGGGTCAGTACAGTGTGATGACTAAACGCGTGGCTTCTGAAATCAGACTGTTGTGATCTGAATTCCGACTCCACCAGCTGCATGACCTTGTCAGTCACTTGCCTTTTCTCTGTCTTAGTTTTCTCCTCCGTAAAATGGGGATAGTTATGGCAGCAACCTCATTGCATTGCTATCAGGATTAAATGGGTCCTACAATATCTGCCAAGGATGTTTACCTTCTCTCTTTTTACTTTTTTCCCTTTTATTTTAGAACATCTTTATATTTACAGAAAATGTTCAAAGATAGTACACGGAGTTCTCAGTTTCCCTTATTAACATCTAACTATGATGCATTTAAGGCAGTTAATTAACCAATATCGATATGTTATAATTCATTTAAATTCATGCCTTTATTCAGATTTCTTAGTTTTTACCTAATGTCTTTTATCTGTTACAATATCCCATCTAGGATACCACTTATATTTAGTCATCATATCTCCTTAGGCTCCCCTTGTCTGCCATCATTTCTGATGACCTTTTCAGTTTTGAGGAGTGCTGGTCAGGTATTTTGTAGAATGTCCCATGATTGGGATTTGTTTGAAGCTTTTCTCATCGTTAGACTGGGGTTATGTGTTTTGGGGAGGAAGACTCATGGATAGTAACCTTTATTACTTTAGGTTATAATTTGATGCTACTTTATTTTGTTGCTCTAATTATTCCAGCTTTGGCAAATGGGACGTCTTTTAGTTGACTCCTGTGATAGGGGTTTTAAGTTTGATTCTACTTCGTCAACTCAATGACTTTGCTAGATCTAATATAATAGGCAACTGGGGTTCCGAGCAGGAGTCACCTGTGGTCTCACTGCCTTTCCCTGAGACTAGATTCTTCCACTGCCAGGATGTGTCAAGCCACGTCTCCTGCAGGTCCTCCTCCGAAATGGAAATCCTTGAAGTGGAGTCAGGCTTGTTCATTTCGTTTCCTTATCTTTCCCTATTTACACTGTAAAGTCTGTTTGAACAACTAGAAAAGATCCTCCCTAGGACAGGCTAATGAAGAATGGTAGTTTAATGTACCATTTCCCCATAATTCTGGCATTTTTTGTAGTCTGAACTTTTTCTAACCAAGCACTAAACACACTTATTACCCGGGTAAGTTTTACATTCATGGGGCTGACCGACCCATAATTCAATGTACACATAACTTCTAATGTGAGCACTTATATTTCTATAATTATTTTCTTGCACATTAATATCAGGGCACTGTACACTGGAGACTATGCTTTATACATATCTGTGAATTTATTGTCTAGCAGAGTGCTATATAGAGGCTTAACAATGCTGATTAAATAAAGAATACAGGAAACATAATTAGTGTACCTAACTTGAAATCTTATAATAAACTTATATAATAAAGTTAATATTTAAAGAAAGTCATAGATTACCTCTTGCCACACCCCCCCCCCCCAATTTTGTCTGTATTATTAAACTCTTAAAGTACTTTTGAAAAAATAGCCTTGATTTTGGCTATGTTCTTTAGCTCAATTTTCCCATTGCATTCGTCAGATATTTTGCCTCTTGGCTTTCACTTATCATTGAACATACTTGTTTATTGACTTGAACTTTGTCCGTTTTTTTTTTTCTTTTTCTTTTTTTCAGATCTCTGTACCCTTTTCTTGTTATGTCAACTTTTTCTTAAGGTTACCGTCTATTGACAGATTTCTTTCTATTTACCAGATTTGTTTCTTTTACCTTTTCTTATTATGGGAGTATGCTACTCAGTTTTCTTTAAGCTTTAACATCAAGGAGTTTGATGAATATATTCTATTTATTGCTGGATGCCTATATAAAGAATGAGCAAGCCTCCTGAAACCTAAGTGTGAATGAAGCAAGATTGTCACTGAAGGGCCCAGAAGAGAGAGGAAGAGGAGAGGTTCATTTTTGCTGTTGAAATTACTGCTGTGGTTATTTGATATGAGCAAATTGTGGGCTCGGGACTTGCTCTGCAAATGAACCTCTGCTTCCCGGTAGTGGGTGTAACCTTGCTATTTGGGAGTGACCTTGGTGATAAATGTCCAGGTTGTGCTGGTCTAACAGCATTAGCTTTTGAAGGTCAAGCTTCTTTGTTCCTTTAACAATTTGCTTTAACGCCTTATCCTGAGATGACTTTATTTGCCTTATGGCTTTTATTTTGTCCTGTGGCCAGATCAATGCGGCTGTGAAAAGGTCAGCAGCTTCTGAAATGCCTTTGGTTTGTAATGAACTGTAAGGCCCATTTTCAAGATTTTTTCCCCCCTTCTGGCCCTTTCTCCTTTTCCTCCAACCAAGAATCGATATCAGAGCCCCATCTGTGTTTTCCTCTAAATGCTTCTTTACAGGGGTTAACATTGCATTTGAGTAAAACGTGACTTTGCCCCCTTTTAAGCAGGCACATCCTGTTGGAAACACAGTATGTTCTTCATTCCCACATACCTCCTGGTAATTATCCTTGTACTGTCACTGTTTCTGGTGACTGCTACGTAAACGGCCATTTAGGCCTGCTCTATGTGAATACAATGTATAGAGCTTTTGTGTCTGCACACTGAGCTGCAGATCCTGTAGCATTTGCCTTTTGTGCTTCCAGGATTGGCAGAAAGTAACTGTGCCCCACAGTGGAAAGAAGTTCTTCCATTGTGGTGCTTATTAGCATTACCCCACACTAACAGATAGATACTGGATAATGAATATGTATCAGAAGCTTCACCTTTTTACCCCCATTGTTTATTAGGATAGAGAGGACCACTTGGGGCAAGGTGAATGTAATTACATGCTTTCTTTTCAATGACAAATCAGTTTTGGCTTAATTTACTTACTTTCTCCCTTCCTATAGTTAAAAATAAACAAATTAGAAGCCTTGGGATAAATCAGATAAACAAACACATTGCTTGCTGTGTCTTAGGCTTTGGATGCATTTAGTTGAGTGATTTTTATAAATACAAACCAATCATACATTGAACAGCCAGTAGGTCCATATACCTTGAGAAAGACACATAGGTGTGAATGATTTAATTTCCTTGTTCTTTTAGTTTCCTTCCTCCATTCTCATCTACATTCACTACATTCACTTTTTCTAGCCACAGTGAAGAAATCACAGTTCCTATAACACACCGTGCCATTTACCTCTTGGCGCCTTGTACAGCCTATGCTACTTCCGTAAGTTACCTTCCCCTACCGTAGTCTGCTACTCTGCACACCAGCAGATAAACTCCTATGCCGTTTTCAGGACCCATCATTGTTAAACCTTCAGTGACCTGCTTCCCTACCTGTAGAATTAGCTATTTCTCACTTCGTGCCACACTTGTACTTGGTACATTGTTGCCTGTTATGAATACCTGGCAAATTTTGCTCCATGTGTCAGTCTAGACCAGTGCTGTCCAATGGAACTTTCTGCAGTGAAGGAGGTATGTTCAGTGTGGTAGTTAGCAGCTACATATGGCTATGAAACACTTGAAACGTGGCTATTGCAATTGAGTGAAAAGCCAATTTAATTTATACAATTGGACAGTGAAGGTCTAGACCAATATTTTCAAACTTTAGCATGTGTTGGTATCACTTGGAGGGCTTATTAAAGCACAGACTACTAGGGCCCATTCCCAGAGCTTCTGATTTAGTAGTTCTAGGGTCCCACATGAAAATTTGAATTTCTAAGATGTTCTCAGGTGATGCTGATGTTTCTGATTGAAGGGTCATACTTTGAAAACTAGTAGTCTAGATCAGTGCTGGCAAATTACAGCCTGCAGGCCTGTCTTTGAATACATTTTTTTGGAAACAGCCTGTCCATTCATTTGCATTGTCTATGGCTGCTTTCCATGACAAAGCTAAGTAGTTGTCATAGAGATCATATAACTTGTGAGGCCAAACATATTTGTTGTCTGACCCTTTACATAAGAAGTTTGCTTACCCTTGGTCTCTACAAATGTGACTTTGTCATCTTTGTAGCTTTGGCTCTTGAAACAGTGTGGTACAGAGCAGTCATTAAATGATGGATGGATGGATGTATGTATGGATGGATGGATGAATGAATGAATGAAGCAAGCATTATATAGGATCCCAGTTGAGTATAAATATTAGCTTTATTTATGATAGATTGTTGTAGGCTTTTTACAAGTTTTGAAACAATCTATTTAAGTCATTTTTACTGGAGCCTTGAGGCGTTTAAAATATCCCTTAGCAGTTTGATCAAGGTGAAAGCTTTGAGTAAAGGACTATGAAATGGAAAAGCCACATTATTCTGAAAGGTAGGAATACTGCCTGTTCAATTTAGTATTAGTAGTAGTGGTAATATTTTACAGATATCTTATTGGATAGCCATTTAACCCGGGGACTAATAGGGATACCTCCTCTCAAAACTGTGAAGAGCAGCTTCAAGGACTTGATCCCAACATTTCTGCTCCAGGAGAGCTTTCATGTTGATTTGTCTTGGCACTCCCTGCAGGCCACTGAAGTCACAGGTGTGCTGAACAATTTCAAGGTCCAGATACTGTTAACTAAGAGCTCTTTTGAATCCCATGAAAGTGAAGATTGTAGCTTTAAGCATGTTTTTTTTTTTAAAAATTCTTTCCTGTTTTATATGACTTGTTTGGGCAAGAGAACAGGTTAGCATAATCTTAATTTAGCAGCATCTAAAGTTGTTATCCAATCTGAAACCTGAGGTTATTCTTGATCTCTTCTTTTCCCTAATTTCTCATACCAGCATAATGATTAATGAGTAAGCCTTGTAATCTGACTCTTAGGTCCAAAATCCTGGCTCTATCTGTCACGAGCTTTGTAACCCTGAGCAAATTACTTAATCTCTCTGGTCTCAAATAGGTGTTCTTGAGAAAGTCACCTAAACTTTCCATGCCTCAGTTTCTAGACTGGATTCTGTGTCATTAACCTGACATCACTACCACCATCTCCTTCTAAAGGCCCATCTTTATCATATTACAGAGAAACGGACACTTTCCCCAAACTCTCTTTTGTATGATTTCCAGTTAGAGGTAGCCAATGCCAGCTACTTGTCGGGAGGCAGGAAAGGACACGCCGCTGTTTTTCAGAAGCAATCACAGCCAGACACCTGGGCACACGTGAGAGCTATAGCAATTTCCTGGTGACCTGTTGAGGATGACCTGTTTGCTGCTACAGCTCCAGGCAGTGGTAAAAGCTTCCCAGAGATTCGTTAGCCTCTATTGGCTTCCTGGTGAGCTCTGGAAATAACTGACATCATTGCTATAATCTGAGATCATTGGTGGTTGCATCCTAGCTTTTACTCCCCAAGCCTTTCCAAACATTTTATGAACACCTCTAGTTAATACTTTTCTATACCTGGAATCCATAGAGTGGCTTCTGTTTTCCTCATCAAACCCTGATGAATACAGTATTCTCCTCAGTTAAGTGCAAATGATAATAGTACCTGCCTCATAGTATTAAATGAAAAAATATATTCCTGAAGCTCTTTGGACATATTATATATTTATTAATTTTGTGTGTGTGTCTGCCCCAGGTCCCACTTAACCTATGGATTCCACTCTGTTCTAGCCACTTTCGTTGAGAGCCTTCTCTGCTTTTTCTCTTGTTTGCATAATATTACCTATTCTCTACATTTCCAGAAGGTTGATATTTTTCAGTGCAAATTTGATCATCTCCCTCTTCTCCTTACCATCAGTAGCTCCCCATATCTATGAGGTGTGGAAACAAGATCTATAGAGTGAAAGATAAAGTCGGTCCTGAGGGGTCACTTATCCACTCATAGCCTGTGCTTTAGCCTTGTCGAACTTGAGGATCCCAGAACTTACTCTAGCATTTCATACATCTCTGCCTTTCCACATGCTGTTCCATATGCTGGGGGAATTCCTTCCTCTTTTTTCCACCTGTTTAACTTCTCTATCTTTAATATTTCACTTAAGTATCATCCCTTCTGAGATCCTAGGCACAATTGGTCATTTAGTTTTCCTTACTCCTATTCCATTTAAACTTATTTACCAGGCTTACCTCAAAGTATTCAAATTAAATATTTATATCTGTTTCTTAATTCTGTAAGATATCTGGCTTAAGAATCTTTTCTTTTTTTGAATTAAATTTATCGGGATTAATAAAATTATATAGGTTTCAAGTGTACAATGTTCTATCATCTGTATATTGCATTGTGTATTCACCACCCAAAGTCAAATCTTAAGTCACCATATATTTGACCTTCTTTACTCTTATGGTAACCCCTAACTGTTTTCTGTATTTATGAGTCTTCGTCTTGTTTGTTGCTTTCCATTTTATATCCCACATGTGAATGAAATTATATGGTTTGCAACTTCTTCTGTCTGACTTATTTCGCTTATCATGATTATTTCAGGATCCATCTGTGTTGTTGCAAATGGCAGCATTTCAACTTTTTTATGGCTGAGTAATATTTCATTGTATAAACGTACCATATCTTCCTTATCCAATCATCTGTTGAAGGACACTTTGTTGTTGTTTTTTCCATGTTTTGACCATCATGAATAATGCTGCAGTGAACATCAGGGTGCATATATCTTTGCAGATAAATATGTTCAAATTTTTCAGGTTAGTACTCAGAAGACGGACTACAGGGTTATATGGTAATTCTATTCTTAATTTTTTGAGGAACCTCCATACTGTTTTCTATAGTGGCTGTACCATTTTACATTTCCATCAGCAATGTATGAGGGTTCTTTTTTCCTCAAAACTTCTCCAACACCATTTTCTCATTCCTCTTTGGTATCTCTAACCTAGAGGCTAGAATAGATTTCGGTAATGCATGTTCAATGAATGAATGGTTAAACATTTTCATATTATCATAGGCCTTACAATGTCTGATGGGGAGTACACTTGGCCACAGGTGTTAGAGGCCATGGCGTTACAGATTTTGTCATCCTGTAAAAGCTATGTTCAAGTATATGGAACAACAGGAAATATTTTGGTACAAAATCTGATCTGTTAAATTGTTAGTAACTGGAACAAGTGTTGTTATTGTGGCTCCAATAGTGTCAGATGTTTGAGTTTAATCTTCCCAATTAGGATAACATCTAATTCTTCAGGGGGTGTTGATTTCCTTTCTTTTGGCCTGGCTGTTGTCACTAGCTGTGTAAATATGGCAGACACATTAGATCGTGACTGGCTGGTAGGGAAAAAAATCCTTGGCCGCTGATATAAAGGCGAAGCCAATGTGTAATGTGCTTTTGTTTCCCCACAAGCTGGTGCAAAAGAAGATGTATATTTTCAGTGACTCTCCAGTTATACTTAGAAATTTTTAGCAAGTAGGTGTATTGCGGGAATGCTTAGATCTATTATTTACCAAATGGTACGAGTTAGAGATGAATGCGATATGGCACAATCCTCATTCCTTTCTCGTCTGCATTGGCCGCTTCCCATTCAGCTCTTGTATTCTACTTCATTTTAAATATTTCTAATGTTTGGACATCTCCCACGCTCTACTCAAGATGATTTAGTCATCAGAATGCAGTTGGAGAGTTTTCACATTTCTTTCTGCTTTAATTGGTCTTTGAAAAGCTTTACTCTGGGGGTGGCAGAGAGCTATAATCAAGTTTGACATAAAACGTCTGGGCTTGAGTCCTATCTCTACCACAAACCAGCTTTGTGACTTCATACAAATCACTTAACTTTTCTGAGTCTCATGTTTTTGCTGTCTTAAATAGGAATGATTATAATTGCTCTTCTTACCTACTGAAATATATCAGTCTCATTAAGAGCTTTCTAGTTCTAAGGCAAAAGTAGAACCAGTGTGTCTTTTTTTTTTTTTTTTTTTTTTTACTGAGTGGCCATTACACAGGGAACATAGAGCCCTAGGCAGTGAGAAGACACTGACAAACTTTACCACCACCCTCTATCCTGTTAATCTCCAGTAGGGGGAGAAAGGGAAGGACATGTGGCCTAGGCGGGGGGTTGAGAGTTAGAGTTTTCTGTCATTCCAGGTAGAGTATGGTTTACTCTGATGTCAGAAAAGAGAGTAGAGTCATTATACTCTCCTCAAGGCCTTCTTTTCTGGCTAGGGTCTATATGTATTTTAATGGTTTTTAACAGGGGCAATTTTACCTCCCAGGGGACATTTGGCAATGTCTGAAGACATTTTTGAGTTGCTACAACTACAGGAGAAGGATTACTGGCATCTAGTGGGTAAAGATGAGGGATGCTGCTAAATGTCCTACAGTACACAGGACAACCCCCCACAACAAGAATAATCTGATCCCAAATGCCAGTAGTGCTGTGGTTAAGAAATACTGATGTATGTGTCCTATTTAGTTCCATCTCAGACTTCCAAGACTAATCAGGATAAGCTGCACCAGGATGCAGAGATGCCAGAGTGAGGTGATGAGCACTCTTAGTGGTCTGCCTGAGGGCCAGTTTTTGGTTTAGCCCTGGACTCAGCTCCTGAATTCTCCAGATTTTCAGCATGAGAGCCTAGTACTTGCTTATGACATGAACTTGCATTAGACTCTTCTCTGCCCATTATTCACTCTTAAACAATCTCTTGCATCAATATAACATAGTGCTTAAGAATATGGACTTTACAGATAGAATGCCCACTTTGAATCTTTATCTGTTATTTACTAGTCATGTGACCACAGACAACTCTGTATCTTCTCTTACTTGACTATAAAACAGAGGTTTTAGTATCCATCTGATATGGTTATAGTCTGATTAGTATGTGAAATAATGATATTGTATGCTAATTAATAAGCACCTAGAATGATGCTTAACCCTTAGTACTCAATAGGTATTAACCATTATGTAGTTGACTATAGTCTAGAGCCCATGTATGCCAATATAGGACCACGATATGGTTCCCATATTATTTCTTTTCAATTGGTCAGAACTTTATTTCATGCCTTAATTTGTGCCAGACACAGTGCTGAGCAGTGGGGAATTAAAAAATGCTCTAAATAAATTTATTACTGTGTGGTCTAATTACTGTAATGGAACTATGTATGTTCTTCTATGGCAGCTCCAAATTGGGAGTGCTTAATTCTATCCAAGGCCATCTGTGAATAAAGTTTTTTTTTTTTTTTGACAGTTTTTAAAAGATGACAAAAACACATGGGGAGAAAGGTTTTTTGAATAAAAAGCAGAAACTTCTCCTTATTGTCCACCCAGTATGGTTTATCTCATTGAACCTTCTCCACATCTAAACTGCTGGATCTCCCTGACTGGCTATCACTTTGAATTCATCTTCCTAATCTGCAGTAGCAGGATGATATCACTCCTTCCTTGTCTCTCACATCTTTTTCTGCCTTGATAAAAAACTTGTGTCAGAAAAGACGTCTTTGTATGGGAAAGTCTCTGAACATGCTTCTTTTATCCTTTTCTTGCTTAGAACAGATACCACTGCAGGAAGCCCCAAAATTACCACTAATTTTGGGAGCTTATATAGTAGCTGGACATTGTGCCAAACAGCTGTGACCGGTGGAGCCGTTTGAACTGGGTCACCTTCGTGATCCAGGAGGAAACCCTTTCTGGTGGGAATCGGCTGGCTGACAAGTGAAGAGAGAAACTTAGGACCTCAAAAAAAAAAAAAAAAAACTTATTCCTGGACTTTTTAGACCTTCCGAAGGGTACCCGAAGTACAAAATTCCTTTTCTACAGAGAAACAGATTATGTTTTGCTTGTAGCTGTATTTTAATGAGCTCTACATTTGCCATAAGAGGTGAGGTAAATGTATTTACATATCCAATCTTACAGCCAATCTCTTGAGCCAAGCTGTATGTGCCGAATGCAACATCAAATACTGAATTTGGCTTCATGGGGCTAGAGGTGGGGGAGGGGTATGAATCTGAAGAGAATTTTTAAACCTTTAATCTCTTTTGTGTTTATCTGAGATGCGAAAATGCCAGTGAATGATCAATTAATTATGCCCATGTAGTTGTGGGTAATTGCTCATATTCTTTCAAAGAACTTTGGTTCCCCAAATGGTGGCTTCGTTTGGGGGGGGGGGTCTTAAAAATTAAACTTATTTTATCATCAGATCATGTCCTAGGGAACGCAAATCAGATGAAGGCTTTATTAATGCTAATTATAATTTCATACCTTTAGAGAAGCTCCTGTGTCGATAGCATGGCAACTGCCATTCTTCTATGAATATACGTAAGATTACATTATGTCAATGGTTCTTGGCTTGTTTTCTTGCATAGCAAGTTGCCTTTGAGATGAGAGATGGTACTTTTAGAGTGGTAGTAGGCCCATATGCAAATTTGTTTATAGTAATTAAACTATCAAAAGAATGTACCATTTTACTTGACTGCTAAGGGGACTGATTTCATTAGCACCATGTTTGGACGGATCCAGGATAAAACTGAGAAGCAAAGTGAACTCCGGTCCTCCACATTGGACCTTCTGTACCCTCTGTTCTGCTGCCTTAATGAAAACTGCAATTTCAGAGTTTCTCAACCTTGGCGTGATTGCTTTTGCTTTTTTTTTTTTTTTTTTTTTTTTTTTTTTGTAGAAGCCTGTCCTGTGTATTGTAGGGTGTTTAGCAGCATATCTGACTTCTATCCACTAGATGCCAGCAGCATACCCTCCCCCAGTAGTGACAACCAAAAATGTCTCTAGGCATTGCCATGTGTTTCCTGGGAGGTAAAGTGGCTTCTGGTTGAAAACCACTGTGCTGTCTGATGCTTCATTTATACAGAAAAGAAAGGACTCAATTACGCCATGACCTTCAATTTTATGCTGGGTAATGCATGAGGTTCTTTGGCCTGATTATCTGTAGAGGATCATGTGTACTGACTCCCTGGGGAAGATCTATTTTATACCTGCAGTCCCAGCAAATTTATTAATATCACCCCCTATCACTTTCAAAAGTGTCCCTTTTTAAATGATAAATTTTATAGACACTTTTTTGAGGAAGATATTTGCATCCTCATAACTGCAGAAAAGGCAATTAGGCACAGAAATTCAAATGATTTGCCAAAGGCCAGGATATACAATCACTAACTTGGGTTGCTAAACCTTGAAATCAGAACAATTTAAATCTGAAGTCCTATTGGTTGGTGTGATTTTTTTTTTGTCTGATTTCCCCATAGTCATCTATAGTAACTCTTAACATTAAAGGGATTTTAAGACCAGCCATGGGAGCAAGATGCTAGAATAGTTAATTTTTCTCAGTAACCAGAAGGGAAAAGAGAGTTTAGAGTTGGACAGTTCTAAATTCAAATCTGAGGTTCATCATTTGCTTTTCTGTGGCCTTGGGAATATGTATCCGCTATCCCTACCTCTATAAATAGAGATGATCAACTGAACACAAAGCTGTCATGAGGATTAAATAGATAATGTGTGTGTAGTATGGGACCTGGCACATATTAAGCACTCAGTAAAATGTTGATGATTAGATATCAAGATAGAAAGGAAAGCAGGCAGAATCCTAGGGCTCTGATGGGTGAGAAGGATCCTGAGGTGGGGAGTGCCAAGAAAAGTTACTTCTCAGGGCCCCTTGACTCCTTCGAGGGGTGTTCACCTGAAAAGAATACTCAATGAAGTTTTCTAACCCAAAGTTAAAGCTCTTCCTCTCTTTCTAGGTTATTTCAAATTTAGAGGGAGTTTTGGAGACCAAAACCCCATAAAGACCCAAAGTGATGAATATACGGTGGTGGGATTTCCCCGGGGATGGTTTAGTGCTGGGAGGGTGAAACGCAGTGTTCGAAACCCAGCACTCTAGTTCTGTTCACAGACAAGCAGCTTGCGATTTTGAGCAAGTCTTTCCCCTCATCTGAGCCTTAGGCTTTGCACTGTAAAAGGAATTGGGAATGAACCCTAATATCTTCCTTCCCATTAAAAAATGGCTCACAAAATGACTTTAGAGCAATGTTAAAAGAACACTGAAATAGACTATAAGTTCAGCCATAACGCTGTCATCCCTCCAAATCATTCTTACTAGTTCAACGTGTACTTTGACTTTAAATTTCTGTGAATGTAAGGAGCTACCCCTGTGTCATACTTGTGTGTGTATGTGCGCGCACACACATTTATTTGTACTTTTCAAATGTGGTATCATGTACATGTATCACTTTTCAAATCAGAAAACATTTAATGCTAATTCCTTTTGTAAATCTACAGATCTGCAAATTTAATAAACCAGTGGGGAAAAATACTTTCTACCTAGAAATAAACTTTCTACGAGTCTTAAGACTCAGAATGTAGGCAATGTGCAAGCCTGCTGGGCCTATTGACAATTACATGAGAGATAATGTACCATGGACCATGCTAATAAAGACACTTGTGCATTCGAGTTCCCAAGCCCTAGCTGTGTGTGCACAGGTGGCTAGAGTGACATCTTTTTTTCTAGCCTTTCACTTTGGAAAAAACAGACATGTGTGGCCTTTTGCTCAGTTGCTTCAATGAGTTTTAGTGCACCTCATTTTATTTTTCATTTTGTACATATATTAAAAATTACTAAGTATTTTTCTCTAAGGCGGTGCAGCATTGTGTGCAAGCTGTTTTACCAAAACAAGTACAAATGTTTTTTGAAATCCTTCTTACAAATAAAGATGGCTATTTAGATAAAAGTAATATTAATTCTCAACCATTACAGAGAAGAAAAAATCCTAAGAGATGGTTCGATATTCCAGAGTGTAGGAAAAGAGACGTTCAGCTTCACTCAGAAATTCAGAACCTTTAGGAATGTGTTGGTGTGTTCTGTCTGTCTGCCTGCCTGACCACCCATCCATCCATTTATTCATTCATGTACAAATATTTGAACTATGAAACCAACTTATAAAAATGGGTTTACTTAACATCAGATGTCAAGGGAATGATATTGATTGTCATCTTTATCATTAATTTGACTACATTCACTATTTTATGACTTTATTTACCTAGCAGGTTCTTTGGAAATTGTCAGACTTTGACCTGGACTCTATCTTGTATCTATCTTGTAGGATCACTTTGAGGAATAACTGCATATAAATTATTTACAAGAGTGCCTGGCACAAGTTAGATGTCATTAACTGTTTGCTTTTATTTTTATTACCCCTCATGAAGAATATACTGTGTGTGACAAATGTGAATCAAAACTGATTTCTCTAAAACAAGATTTATCAAGGCAACAGGATTCTCTCTCTGTTTAGATTTCCAGGTTTGTTCAATAATCCCAAATGCCATAGTTTTTAATAATATAGGCTATTTTTTCCTTTCATTTTACCTGCTTATGTAAATTGTAGTTCATTCAATGGGAAATATGTACCTAAAAGTTACTATCTCTATAACGAAGTGTTCTCTCTCCTTGTTAGCTCCCAGTCATCTTTCTGTGCTACTAAGTGTTTCTCTGTGTTCATCTTGTCCTTCATTCATGAAACTCTGGAGTGCTATGCTTGTCTCACTTGCTAAGGATACTGTATAAATCAGACAAGGTCACTGCCCTCAAAGAGCTTGTTTTGGGCACCATGAGCTATATAATGTTTCTAAAATTTTTATGTATCATCTTTTATTCTCTGCTGGATTTAATTCTATTCCAAGTGCCTGACGTGTGTGTGTGTGTGTGTGTGTGTGTGTGTGTGTGTGTGTATGTGTGTACGTATGTATGTATGTATGTATGTATGAATATATATATTTGTATCGTGCTCAGAAAGTACTTGATAAATAATAATGATAGAAACTCTAGCCATTCTTTATTGAGCATTTGCTGTGCCGGGCTCTGTGCTTTATATACAAAATCTCATTGAGTCCTTACAATCCTATGCCGCTGGTATCATTCTCCTCATTGTATAGTCAAGGAAGCAGAGACTCCACAGGGTTAAATAACTTCCCAAGGCCACAGATCCGGTTAATAGAAGAATCTGCCTTTGAGTCTAGATTTATCTCATTTCGAAATCCATATTCTGAACTGTTTTGCTAGAATAGGTGGATAGATGCCTGGGTACATCCATAATTAGCGGAATGAATTTAATCTAAAGAAGTTTAGGTTTCATATGTATCCCCTAGTTTTCCTCAGACTCCATTGCTGGTTCAGCCACACCTTCCCGAGTTCTAAATATGGAAGCACTTCGTGGACTTCTCTATTTTTACTTGCTTTCTTGGTAATTTCATCCAGTCTCATGGTTTTAAAAAGCATCTATGTACCAGTGATGCCCAAGTGTACATTTGAGTCCAGACCCCACCCCTCCATCCTATATTCACATATCTTACTGTTTACTTTATATCTCCACTTAATGTGCACAAGGCACATAAAACTTATATTCCCCATGACCTCTTTAATGTGCTTCTCCGTCAGTCCTTTCCATCAATTAAGGCAGTCATTCCAGTTGCTCAGGCTAAAATGTTGCAAGTCATCTTTGATCCCTACTTCTCACATTGCACATTTAAGTCATCTGCAAATCCTGTCAGCTTAACCTTCAAAATATATCCCCAGTCTATCTGACCAGATCTCACCATCATTACTGCCATTATCTGGTTTAAGTCACCATCAACTCTCCCCTCTATTATCGCAATAGTCTCTTAACTCCTCCTCTGTTCCTGCTCTTGCATCTCCGCATCCCCACTCTTCTGCACATCGCTGCTAATGTTAAAGTGTAAATCAGATCATGCCACTCTTCTTCCCAGACCTCTTCAGCAGCTTCCTAATGCAGTCAGTGTAAAAGCTGAGCTTTAAAGCCCCACCTAGTCTGCTATGCCCTTACTTCCCAGATCTCATCTTCTCCTAATGTTCCCCATACTTAGTCTCTGCCTGACCTCCTTGCTGATCTGCAAACACACCAGACAAGCTTCTCCCTCTGGGCCTTTGCAATTACTTTTTCTTCTGCATGACTCATTCCCCCACCAATTCAGGTTTTACGAACACGTCACCAAATCAGTTTGTTTAAAACTGCACACCATCCCCACTCCCTGTCCACCTGTTCTACTTTTATATTCTCCATAGGAATCATCACCGTTAAAACACTATACTTAACAGTAGAGGGTAAGGAACATGAAGGCAGGGCTTTTTGTGTACTGCGTTTATTATCTCAGCATATCTCTGGAACATTCCGCATACTCATTAAATAGTTCTTGAATGAACGAATAGTGCATTTGCTTTGTGCTGAGTTTTGCATTTATTTTTAAACTGTAAAATAGTTTTACCATCATTCTTTGAATGAAATAATCTTGTACATACTTTACAGATGGTAAACCTGAGCTTGGAGAGATTATATATCTTGTTCAAAGTCACACAACTCAGTTTAGACATGGGTCTGCTTATCCTCAAGACCCCTGCTCCAACCAATTACATTCTGCTGGTTTTTGTTTTCCAGCCCAGATCCCTGTACCACCATTTC
The DNA here is from genome assembly GCF_014176215.1 of Rousettus aegyptiacus. Taxonomy (NCBI): domain Eukaryota; kingdom Metazoa; phylum Chordata; class Mammalia; order Chiroptera; family Pteropodidae; genus Rousettus; species Rousettus aegyptiacus. Next base: position 91,228,237 of record NW_023416308.1, read on the forward strand.
TCAGAAACATATGCCACATAAGCCCTCTTGGGACATTTTCTTCTCGTTGTTCTATGAAGGATTAACAAGCACTCTATGGGAGAGGGGAGGAGAATCCTAATGATGCTAGTGAGCATAAGGTTTAGGATCAAACTTTATTTTAAGCAACATTTGTAGGAAAAATGGTTTAGTTTTTGCAAGGCAATCAATCATATCTGAGAGTTGCAATCAGTCTCATAGGACACATCTGATTAGAGGTCAAAAGTCTGCTCCCATAGTTGCTTTGAGGAAAGCTTGACTTGCCCGTGCCATCTGTATTTCTGCCTTTTTTATCTTGTTTTCAAGCTTCTGTGGGGCAGGGACCATGTCTTTGGTTAGCAGCAAGTGAAGCGCTAGAGTCTATTAACAAATGTCAAACTAAATTTGAAACTCGCAGAATAAAGGAAAATGTGACCACGTGGAGTCCATTTCTAAACATCCTGTCTGACAATCTTCACAGCAAGACTAGAGTTGATAGTGATCTTCTTGCCCGTTTATTCCTCCACTGTACTGTTAACTCACCAAGACGTTTGTGTGTAAATAATGCTTTGGTTGTCTCTGAGCTGGGTGTCTCAAAGATAACCACCTCTCAGGTTCTGGGATCCTTCATATGGAATCTGAAGGCAGAGGGTCAGTTTTAATGAGAATTTTTGTACTGCTTACAGTTCCCGAAAGACCTTTTTTCTGTTTTGTGTGTGTGTGTGTGTGTGTGTGTGTGTGTGTGTGTGTGTGCGTGCGTTTTTTGCCAGAGACAGTTTAGTTTCCCTGAAACCTTAGCACTCTCTCTGGAACAGTTCATTTTTCGGACAAAAATGAGCAGTTAAAAGGCATTACAGCAAGGATTTGTGCCACTGGCATGGGCCTGGCCATGGAGAAGAGCGTGAAACTGAACTACGCTTCAGGTGTCATTTAATATAAAATTCCTACTGCAGCTTATCGTTTTCAGCAGTCTTGCTCTTGCACGCTTGCTACAAAAAGCCCGATGGATTCAAGTCTGCAGGGAGAAGAAGCCTCCAAACTTAGTTTGTAGACACTTATTTCTTCCCTGCAGAGTCCAGCTGAAAATAGAAAAAAGGCAAGATGTAATTATATACAATCCTTATGTACCCACACTCCAGAAGCCACTCTACATTTTTGGTGTGTTGTAAGAATGTTTTTCATCCAGCATGGAAGATTTCTTTGTTTGAGGCTGTTCCTGGGAGATTTGAACTTAATTAGTCCAGGTTAGATAGGGCATCAGTATTTTATTTAGGACGTCAGATTTTATTTTAAAGCTCTCCTTGTGATTTTAGCATGCAGCCAGAATTGAGAACTGATCCTCTAAGCCCTCTCTGGTCTTGATGCTAAGAGAATCATTTTTTCCTGTGGATTTAATGTTGTGCTTTGGTCAGAGAAAGTATTATTCAGAGCTAAAAACAAACACGCCCCCAAAAATCGGTAAATGAATGACTCTGCTGAAGACCTAATCAGTATTTCAAAGGGCAGGATAACAGGTAGTGCCCAGTGATGATATGAGAAGCTGGGATTGACAAAACCAGTTATATTCATTGATATATTTTTCTGAGAATCTGCTGAGACTATCTCCCAGTTTAATTTTATTCTACTCATCTGTTTTGCTCTCTGTACCTTTCTCTCCTTCTCATTTATATCCACATGCTCTCTACTTCTTTCTCTTTCTTTACCTTTTTTCTTCAATTTATATTTTTTCACTCCCCACCCTGCATACTTTTCATTTTTCTGTATTTGGCCAAAGTTACAAGATGAGGTGTATTTTCTGTTGTCTACAATGTTTATTGAGGAATTGTATCTGTCTCCAATGATTTATTTTAAAAACAAATTAGTTGAACAATTTATATTTCTCTTAAAGCTCTTATTTTCAAAAAATTTATACATTGCCTTGAAAAGTTTAGATTCCCAAACTCCGGTCTCTTCCTCTTGTGAGATGTAGGAATCTGAAAGAAATAGATTTCCTCCCTATTAAGGCAACACAAGTGAAATTTGGATCACCTGAGCCAGCTAACACTGCTTCCCCCCACCCCACACCTCCCATTCTCTGTATTGTGCACAGAAGTACACAGATTTCCCACTTACCTTTAGAAATAAAAAGATTAAGTGAATCACAGACCTATTTGCTTCCCTGTACATGTCTTGTCTTGGATGCTGGGGCTGGAATAATTCTTTTGCATGGATGCTCAACTCCTGGGCTGCAGAGCAGTACTGGTCCATAGCCTATTGGGAATCAGGCTGCACAGCAGGAGGTGAGAGGCAAGCTAGCAAGTGAAGCCTCCTCTATATTTGCAGCCGCTCCCCAGTGCTAGCCAGCATCTCTGCCTCAGCTCCACCACAGATCATGAGGCATTAGATGCTCATAGGAGAACTGGTCCCTGGTGCCAAAAGCTGGGGACCGCTATTCTACTGTCCCTTACTGAAGGCAGAAGAGATGGATTTTGTCTTCCATAAATGGCAAAGTTAAGATTAATTTAAACTTCACAACATAATTTGGTCTGTACTCTCGCCCTTTTGACTTTTTTTGTGTGTCGATTTGGTGTTTATAGAGCAAACTTGTTTTTTTTTCTTTTTTTTTAATAAGGTTTTATGTTTTGCTGAGTTTCTCAGCTCATGTCATGTCTTCCTCAGCATCTTCTCCCCTCCCTCCAGCATCCTGTCATGATCACCACCCTCATTGTGACGGCCCAAAAGCACTAGAAAAACCTGAGATCTGAGTCCCTGTGCGAGAGACTGACTTACCAGGGTTGTCTCTGAAAACTCTATTTTAATAACTTCAACTAGATTACTTTGAGTCCCAGACTTATTTTTCCTGAATTGCTTGCTGCTATGAGTCTTGGATTCAGGCCCACAGTCCCAAGGGGGAAGCATGAGAAGAAGAAAGGAGCGGGAGAGGGGTTGAATAAAGGGCATAGGAGAACATTTGATTTAAATAAAGTGAAAAGCCACCTAATGGGTTAGCTTCCAGCTTTCAGTCCCCTCGCCATTCATTCAATTTTCTAATGGAAAAGAAATGGAAAAACCATTAACTGCTTTTATTTTGATGGCAGGTACATTATACCCGAAAACAAGATTAAAGATCTTAAAATTTCTCCATCCTCAGCAAGACCTCTAGTGACCTGCTGAATAGGTGCTTGAGAAATTGCTAGGAGGATCATTACGACACATTAGATGATAGGTACACACAAGTTTGGGAAAGGTGACAGCCTGTAGTATAAATGTTCCCCTTGTGAACTGAACTTTAAAATTATATTAGATATTTCTTTAGGGGTGAGCAGAAGAGCCTTGGTGGAATGGGTATCTTCTATGAGAAAATTGTTACTAACCTTGCGTGTCTGGGTTTAGGAACTATGGATGATCGGGAAGGGTCCCTGATTTGTCCTTGCTTCAGGTTAGAGCCTTCTCATGATTAGAAGATAGGCTGTATCTCTGTGGTTGAATAGTTTGTTCTTTCTGAGACAGAATTTGACCTTTCGGTTGCACAGACAGCTGTTATAAATGAAATGTCTTGGCTGGAGTGCCTTTTTGGGGCAGCCTTTTTGATATTCAGCTAATGCTGTTGTTAAAAACCAGAAGCTTGCGGATTAGGGTCCTTCTGTGTTTTGTTTTCAGTTATATGTATCTGAGGCTGGTAAATTTATTTGATTAGGACACTCAGTGATAATGAGAACCAGGATATGTGCTCATATAATTCAATTTCAGAGATTTTTTTCTTTATCTTTGGTTTACTTTGATTTTATTTTCTTGTAGCATGTTGAACTCAGTAGGGGAGTAACATAAGTTGCTGGTGCATTTGTAAAAATTGGTTCTCAAACTCCTTTGTTAATTTTATTTTGTTCAGATTACAGAAGAAATATGTGTTTATTTTAGAGAATGAAGATTGACATTACCAATGATTTCACTGTCCCCTCCTGATATAGTAATTATTGATGTTTTGATACTTCTAGGCTTTCAATATGAATCTATCTATCATTACTGTCAGTTTTTATATCAACATCTATCTTCGAATAAATGGATATCATACTTTTAACTCCATATTTCCCTTTAATATTATATCATTACATTTTCCTAAGCTGTAACTGTTCTTTTCGAAAATGGTTTATAATGGCTGTATAACGTTACATCGCAGATATACCATTTTCTGTGCTTTCCTATTAGATTTTTAGGTCATTTTCAACTTTTGCTTTTATAAATAATGCTTCAGTGAACATCCTTGTACATAAATCTTTAAATCCCTGACTATTCTCTTTGAGGGACTATTAAAGTGTTAATATTTAAATATTTTATAAATACTAAAATTTTTAAATATTAAATTCAAAGTTTCAATAAAATTAACTAAAATAAAATTTGTAAATATTTAAATATTAAAAAATTATAATATTCATAATTGTTTTCAAGTAAAATGCCGTTTCTGTGGGGTTGTTAATTCTGTAATTTATTCTTTATATTTATTGACAGATGCAGATAGCATCGTGTTCTGGAAAGAAATTGAATTAGAGGTTAGTAAACTTAGGTTGAAAACAAGATCTGCTATTTCTTAGTTGAATGACTTTAGGAAGGTGGTTCACCACCCTGGTCAGTTTTCCTTCCTTGTTTGCAAAATGGGGAATAGGACACTCACTTTCTTTTTTTGGATTCTCCGAGGATCAAATAAGGCAGTGAAAATCATAGCACTTTGCAAACTTTAAAGCACTTTACTCTTGCGAGGTTTTGGTTAATATTTTTTTGTACAGCAGGTGTTTTTCAAGCAGGACATATCATTTTTTATTGTAGTTTATTAAATATTTTTGACATGGAAAGATACAAAAGTATAAAACAAGAAAAATCTGTGTGGCTAACATTTGAGAAAATATTTCTTTATGTTAACCTAGTCGAAGCATCCTGCTCAACTCCCATTGCATCCCTCCTCCTTCCCCCAAAGAAATTGCTCTCCAGATTTTAGTCTTTATCACTCTCAGCATATCTTTATGTCTTCGCTGCCTTTGCAGTTATACACTTTATTTCTCTATTTCTGGTTGTTACCCTTAAAGTTTTAACATTCATACATAGCATAATAAAACCTAAAGTTAATATTTTTGTCTTCCTTCTGAACAGACCTTACTTGGAATATTTAAGTCCAAATATTTTTTTCATGTTAAATTTTTTCAGAATTTTAGTTCTGATTTGTTTTGTTACTGACTAAATTAGTCTCTGTTTATGATATTATGTTTTGTAGTCATTATTGGTATGATTTATCCTCATGGTCTTTACTCACCGTTCCTTCCTACTGCTCCAGTCTTTTGTTATAGCTTCCTTTCCTTTTGTCAAAGTATATCTGTGAGAAGTTTCTTCACTGAGAACTGTTAGTGGTGAACACATCAGTTTTGTTTGTTTGAAAATGACTTTTTTATTCTTAAGAATTTATTTCAATATTTCATTGTAGGTTGTCAGTTATTTTATCTCAGCATTTTAAAGACATCATCCCCGTGGCTTCCCTCGAGTGGTGTGGAAAAGTCTGTTGCTATGGTCATCAATATTCTTTTGTGGGTGATTCTTTTTACTTTACTTTTGTAATCTCTCTTTTTTTTTTCTATTTGTAGTTTAATTATGATTTATTCAGATATTGTTTTATATGTATCTTGTTTGGTATTAATTTTCTGAGTTTGAGGATTGGTGACTGTCCTAAATTCTGGAAAACTTTCAGCTATTCTTTTCCAAGTATTGTATCTTCCCCATTCTCTCTTTGATTTCTCCCTTAGAATTTCAATTAGATTCGTTCCCTTGTTCTTCCATGTCTCTTTAACCAGGTTTCCATACTTTCCATGGAAAGTGCTGTGCTTATTGTTGGTACTTTATTTAGATATATTTAAATATATTTAGATATATTTATCAGTTAATGAATTATTTCTTTAGTCACTGAATTTTTAATTTCAGTGATTACGCACACACACATCACATATATGTGTATATTCAAGCGCATATATATTTTTAGAAGTTCTGTTAGTTCATTTTCAGATCTACCTGGTCTCTTCTGATAATATCTTTTCCCCTTGTTATATTTTTAAGTCCATCTTAAATTTAAAAAAAACATTTACAACACATATATATTTAAAATATGTACTGGAAAATTTTTTGCCTAAAGTAATTATTTGTCTTATTCCACTGTTATTTTTCTATTTACTCTCATTCATGATTGCTTTGTTTGTTCAGTAATCATGGATTATGCACTCATTTTCAGCAGCATTTAGCTATGGGAATTCTGTGAAGCCTGGATTAAGAGTGTATCTGTATCGATTGTTAAACAGAAATTTCTGCAGTGATTGGAATGTTTTGTATCTATGCTGTTCAGTATAATAGCCAGTAGCATATGTAACTGTCGGACACTTGAAATGTGGCTACTGCGAGGAACTGAATTTTAAATTTAATTTTAATCAAATATCTAGTTTTATGTCATATAGCTAGTGGCCAACTTATTGGACACAACAGGACTAAAGAATATTTGATTTTTCCTTCTTCCAAGTGCACTTAGGGACTACTAAGTTGGGGCCACTTTGTATTAATTTTTTGGTCCGAGGTATTCCATACTACACAGATAAGTAGATTTGATGCTGAAGCTGTCAGTATAGGGGTGTAGTCAAATTCACTAGGATATTATTATATATACCAGAAAGGCATATTCCTTATCCAGCTCCCTTTTCTAGTGGGGAGATAAATTTTTAGCTCACACTTTCCCCAATGCATGAGTGCTTTTTTTGTTTGTTTGTTTTAGAAATCCTAGTTTTATTTAAGAGTTTTGTTTTCAATCTTTGGAAAATCTAAATGCTTTTCTCTTTTTCCTGAACGTTGAAACCTGACAGTCATTTGGTCAGCAATCACTAATATCTCTGGTTTTTAGCTCCCTCTTCTTTTTTGGCCCCTGCAAATTTTCTCTACATTCTTGCAAGCTCAGATAGCTACTTAGGAGATTTTGTCATATTTTGTCAAATATTACTGTTATGAAATAGGCACTTATCAGGACATTTATTCTGCCTTACTGCTGTAAATGAAAGTGTCTCTATTTCTTTTTGACTAACTTCTTTGTAGAGAACAGATATATTAGGTGCCCTTCTTGCTGGGCTTGGGGAGAGGTATTTGTTGATATTTAAATAACAGAACAGGAATGTAAATAAGTCTTTTTCATGGGTCATTAAGTTCATGAATAAAATAGATGAAACATGATTCTATTGTCAGCTGAATACCGTTTACTTGTTTATAGTTAGAGTTTAACATACCTGGTTTATGAGAAAGCTGCAAGCATCCTATTTCCTAGCTGTATCAAGACACATGGGATTATTGATATGTGAACCATAGTCCATGCTGTGAAGATCAAATTACTTTAATGCAGCTATATAAGAAACCTAGAAGATAAGAATGAGGTTCAATCAGTGAGGCAATAGTTTGTAAATGCTTCTATTGGTTTATTTGATCTTGGTTCTTTTTGCAGAGATGATCTCGGTTTGATGAGTCTATTGGTGATAAGTAGGCAATATATTTTCTATCCCTTTTCATTTAAAAGGGATATGAATTAGATGCTAATGCAGGAAAAACAACTATATAATACAGAAAGAGAAAGCCAAGGGTAATTTGCACTAGAAAGAGAAGTATAGGATTACACTTTGGCTAATAAAACAGGAAAGGACTAGCAGTGATGGCTCATTTTCTGAATCTTTTATTTTGTGTGCACCATCATTGTAATTGCCAGTATTCACTGAAAACTTATATCATATTGCAGGTCCTATTCTAAAAGCTTATTAGTTTTTTTAAAAACCTCCCAACTACTATATAATGAATGTTCCATTACATATTTTTCTTTTTATTTTCATTTGAGGACATAAGCACAGAGAAATTGAGAAACTTGCTCAAGTTCCTACAGCTGATAAGCAGTAAGGCTGGAATTGGAACCCAGGCTCCCGTGCCTGACTCTTAACCACTGTATATCATCTAAGGTTGCACATATTGATTTCTGGAATTACAGAATTGATGGTATAAGTAAATGTTTTAGGTGTGCAGTTAGTTTTTTTCCCCCCTCACATAGCAATACTGGTTTAGTGATACCGTCAAGGATCTATGCTCTTTTACTTTTTTTCCTTTCATTTTTAGCATGTTTGTTTTCATCCTCAGTCTGGCCTCATGGTATCAAGATGGCTTCTATTTTCCAGACACCACATTCTTGTTCAAGGTAGGAAGAAGGAAAAAGTAGTGGCAGCTATGCCTGTCTCTTCCCTCAGGAGAGAAAAGTCTTTCCCTAAAGCTTTCATAGAGACAACTTCTTCTGCCACATGGGATGGTGTTGTGTCACATGACCATCCTGTCTGCAAAGGATGTTGGTGAATTTGGTGTCTTATGTTTTTCAGTCTTTGTAATAGAAGATAGGCAAGGAAGGAGTTGGGGATGGGTATTGAGATAGTTTAATGGTATCTGCTACAGTGGTGTGCTGCAAACTTAGATCGAATGGAATCTATTTCATGATGAATTTTCTGGGATTCACTTGCATGAGAAAGTTACACAGCGGGTGCCAGGAAGACCCACTTGCATCAGTTTGACCTTCTCCATGGTTATCTTGGTACAAGCCTGAGGACTTTCATTTGCATACCCAGCCCCATTCAATCCCAGAACCAAGCGTGTGTGTGTGTGTGTGTGTGTGTGTGTGTGTGTGTGTGTACCAGATGATGGCAAGGATCTGGAATTAATCTTGTCTTAACACCAGGCTTCTGGAATGCCTGGCTAAAACCCTAGCTTCCACCTGTTTGGTGAGTGCTCTAGTTATTCTTTAAATGCCAACGGGTTTTACCAATTCCTATGACTGGTGTTCAGCCTTGATCTTTTGACTGTACTTCAGACCCTTGGCACCACAGCATGCTGGGCTGAGGTCAGGACACCAGGCTTAGTTTTATGCAGGTCTTTTCCTTTGATGTTGTTCCTTGAATCATGACCCCATCACTGCCCGGAAACTCTTGCTGTCTGGCTGGTTGTCATGGCTGTCACCTCTGTATTAAGATGCTAACAGAGCAGTCTCAGGTTTAGCATGATTGAGAATACTGCCTATTTTATTTGCTCTTTCCTCAGGCTTGCTGTTTTCTGACTTTCACATCTCATGCTTCCTCCTGCTACATGCTTCACTGCCAAGGCTGCCCAAGCTGTGTCAACTTTTAGTACTGGGGCTCCTATGTTCACACCTTCACATGCCTGAGGCAGAGATGCCCAATAGACTGCTCGAGTCTTAGTCTCTAATAGCAGTAGCCAGTTTAATCATCAAGGCCTGAGAGTGCTGCGATCATCCAAATACCTAGGCTACTGTCTGTTGTTTAAAATTCCACAACTAGCAAGTTCTTCTTCATTTTAGCCAATTTAACAATAAGTTATTGGACACCTACATGCCATGTAGTGGGAATACAGTTATGTAATATCTTACCGTCTACATTATAGGCTAGTAGAGAAGACCAAAATGATAGTTATCATAAAGTTGAAGGTTTTATAAAAGAGGTAATGAACAGTAGGAGAGCAAGGGGATCTGATCTAACTCAGGGAGCTTGGAAATGTTTTTCTGAGGGTCGGATTGGGACCTGTAGGTATGTCCCAACTTGCACATGGGCAAGTATGGTAGGTTCAGGGAACTGAAGGCAGGGCCAGTTTCATGGGCAGATGACCTGTACTGTTGCATGGGGTCCTACATTCAGAAAAGCCTCAACTCACCCTTGATTAGCAGTCTTCAGTCGCCATCTTGAAATTCTTCATACTTTTTGGGCAAGGGGCCCTACATTTTCATTTTGCAGTGGGTCCCAAAAATTATCTCAAAAATTATGAAATCCTGATTGAGAGGGATTCTGTGTGCTGAAGGGTGACTTCTCCATCAAAGGTAGATAGAGAAATAGTTAGTTTGTGAAAAGATAAATATCTGTGAGGTGACAGTAATTGCCTTTTATTCAATGGTTTATATTCAGTAAATATTAATTGAATAAAGACTACATATTCAAGACACTGTGTTAGATACTGGAAAGGTTTAGTGAAACAAAAGCAACAAACAAAAACAAAGCTCTACTTTCATGAATTCTATTTTCTAGTGGGAGAGACAGATAATAACACATAATATGTCAAGTTGCGATAAGTGCTCTGAAAAAGAAATGCAGTAGAGTATAAAGAAATGATGACGGGGAAAGGTAGGGTGTGTATGCTATTTTACATAGGTTGGTCAGGGAAGGAGTGGCTGTGTAGGTGAAGCATGATGAAAAAGGTATATGGGTAGGAGGTAGATGGGGTAGAGAAGTGATCATGAGGGTCTTTGTAGGCCATGCTAATTAAGGACTTTGGATTTCACTCTGAGTAAGATAGGAAGCCATTTGAGAATTTCCAGCAGAAGAATGACATTCTTATTTATACGTCAAAAAATATAATTCTGACTGTGTGTTGAGAATAGACTTATGGGAGGTAAAGGTAGAAGCAGGAAAATCCATTATGATGCTATTTTAATGACAGCGCAAGAGGACAATGGCTGATATTAGAGTTCTAGTGGAAAACGTGGTGAGAAGTAGTTAGCTTCTGGATACATGTGTCATGAAGTTGATGGAATTTGTTGATGAGCTTGGATATAGAGTGTGAGAAAGAGTAAAATTCAGGTCGATAATCCTAATATTCACTTACATATTAGTATGACTAAGTTATGTAATTCTTTAAGCAAGTTTGATAAAGGAGGATAGAGCATTTTGGGAAATGAAAAGAAAACAGAAATGAAAGGTTGGAAACATTTCAAACATCATATGCTTATAATTTTGCCTGATTAACTTTATAAGAAAGCTAGTGAAATTATATCTTATTTATATTATCCGCAGGACTGAAATGAAGCATTACTGTAAACATTAGTCGAGAGGAGATTGAAAGGAACTCCAGAAAGGTGTATGAGAGAATAAGATGTATTGTGCTCTCTGGTGGCTTGTTCTTTAGAACAATTTTATTATTTATGCTAATGCTTCTCAAATGTTTAACGACAAATGATGGCCTAGTGACATTGGAATCACTGTCAGCACTGGTTAAAATTGGAGATTCCTAGGGCCCATCCCTCTCATCCTCTCTTGATTCCAATGCATAGATGTTTGGGAAACTACTGTCTTATAATATTTCTTTGATAACATTTTATCAGAGTTCAGCCCAGAAAATTTTGGACTAGCAAGAAAGAAAATAGTAAATAAATTGTATTTAATGAGCATGCCAACTATGTATAGGCTGTGGGATAAAAATCTATTAGACTTCACACCTTTTACAACCTGGGGAGAAAAGAAATTAGCTGTCACAAAAGCTAGAGGTTGGTTGTATTTCCTTTTGATATTAAGCAGTATATGTATTAACAGTGTTGTCTTGGAAGTTTGCTGAAGGAAAAAGAAGAAAGAACATTAGATTAAAAAATAATTGGTTCTAGTACCAGCTCTGGCACTAATTTGCTTTGGTCATCATGTCCTGGAACTGACTCGTACTGGGCAGTTATGAGATTTTAAGGAATCTTTAGAGCCAGTTGTTTAACACAATCCAAATTTAAAATCAAATTATATAAATGTACAATTAAATTATATGAGAAACAAAGGAGATAAATTTTAAAAATTTATCACTTATCTAAATTTTACCATTATTATCTATGATCTTGTATGTATATGGTAGAAATTCTACAAACAGTTCCATGGACTAAATTGTGTCCTACTAAAATTCATATGTTGAAGCCCTGACCCCCACAGTGTGACTGTATGTGGAGATAGGTAAAGAGGTCAATAAAGTTAAATGAGGTAATCAGGGTGGGTTCTTGATACGATTAGTTTTTATGAGAAGAGACGCTAGAGACCCGGCTCTCTTCCTTGCTCGCTCTCTCTCTGCTTTGTGAGGTTACAGATAGAAGGTAGTTGACTGCAAGCCAGGAAGAGAGCCCTCACTGGAAACCACATCAGCTGGCACCATGATCCTAGACTTCTCAGCCTCCAGAACTGTGGGAAAGTAAATTTATGTTGTTTAAGCCACTCAATCCACAGTATTTTGTTATGGCAGCCTGAGAAAACTAAGACAAATGGTGTGCTTCTGCACATTTCTTAACAACTCCACTTTTGGCTACGTCATGTTGGTAGCTTGAAATTGTCCATGGCAGAAGCATTTACATCACAGGAATTGGCACATGTTACCAATTAGAGTTTATTTGATTTATTGTTTTCTTGGTTGTCTAGATTAGTGTTTGACAAATTATGGTGTTTGAAACAAACCCAGCTCAGGATTGTTTTTGTCTATCCAGAGAGCTAGGCATACTTTTTACATTTTTAAAAGATTGTAATTGCAAACAAACAAAAACCACACAAAAAAGACTCTGTTACACAGACATATGTGGTCTCCAAAACCTAAAATATTTTCTCCCTGGCTCTTTCCTGAAAATATTTATTGACTTCTGGCCCAATCTAAACCAAATGATGAGGAAAGTGTTTATACAGAGCCAACTTAAAAAACTTTTCATGCCTTTACTTGTTAATAGTACCAAAAATTGAAGAAATAGTCTTTGAGGGTTCAAGAACTGTCATCTAATTCAGCAAAAAAGTCTCTCAGAACTGACAAATGAAGTTTTGAAATACTTCTTTGTTGTTTCACTTTCATCCTACTCATTATTATAAATAAAATATCAACCAACATTTATGTTGGAACTTCACTTGTTAATCACTTGCAAGCATAGGTTGGTTATAGATGTCATAAATCAGCAAAAATCAACAAAAGCATTTTGTGAGAATCAAGTAACTATATAGAATTTATAATAAAGACTATTGCACATTTTATTATTTTTAGTGCTACACATTCTTTATAGCAGTAAAACTATAATAAATTTATGCATATATATGTGTGTGTATTAGTTATAGATTGCTATAGAATTAATTACTGTACAACCGTTGATTTAAAACAGCATATGTTCATTATCTCTCAGTTTCTATGGGTCGAGATTTCAGCACAGATTAATCAGCTCTCTGCCCAGAGTCTCCCAAGGATGCAATCAAGGAATCAGCTTGCCTGTGTTCTTATTTGGAGGCTCAAATGGGGAAGAATCTGCTTCCAAGCTCCCTCATATTGTCCATGGAATTCATTTCCTTAAGACTAAAGGCTCAGGCTTTTTTCCGGATGGTAGCTAAAGGATACCCTCATTTCCTGGAGGCCACCCTCAGCTCCTTGCCATGTGGCCTTCTTACATGGCCACTTCTTAAAAGCCAGTTAGGGAAAAAGAGAGTCTCTAGTAAGAGTCCACTAGCAGGATGGTAAGTAAATCACAGAAGTGATATCTTATCACTTTTATAAGTCCCATGTGTCCATACCCACATTCAAGGGGGAAAGCAGAGACAAAGGTGTGAACACCAGCTCGGTGTTCGAGAGGCACCTCAGAGCAAGCACATCGCAATAAATATGCATTTGAGGTTGTAGTTTTTAAACATTTACCAGCACACACTGAGTATAGGTCAAGTCAACAAACATCTTTGAACCTTGGTATCCTCATTTGTAAAATTAAGGTATTGGGCAGCATCGCTTAACCTGGGCTCCAAGGAACACTTGGAGATTCACAATGCATATTAGCAGCTGACTTTTTAAAAAAACACTTTAAACTTAATTCAACCTTTCTAAACCTCGCTTGACCAGGGAACATTTTTTTAAATGAAACCCTACTTAACATTCTGTGGAACTTGTGTTCTATAGTACCCTATTTGGGAAGCTCTAGCCTAGGTAATTTCTACAGTCCATTAGCACTTAATAATTCTATCATATTTTCACTTTTATATCCCATCTCAGGACCTTTGCACCAGCTGTTTCTTCTACCTGGAAATTCTTTCCTCAGATCTTTGCTTGGCTAGCTTTTTCTAATTAACTCAAATGTCACCTTCTAACAGAATTTTCTGACCATTCTAGTCTCTCACTATTCTCTATGGTCTGTTGCCCTATTTTATTTTATCCAATGCATTTATCACTGTCTGAACACACTGAACTGAAATTATGGAGAGAGTGAGAAGGGGTAGGGTAGCACGACTCAGTGTGGCATGTGGACTTATGCTGCTCTGAAGATGTTTATTACTAGTCTGTGGTAAGGGAAGGATCATGCTCCAGGAGGCAAATCACTAAGTATGCCGCTTATTTTAGATAGCATTTTTGTTCATTTCTCTATTTTATGGTGCTGGTGGGTTTTTTTGTTTTTTTTTTTTTTGTTTGTTTGTTTGTTTGTTTTTTTAAAGCAAAACTTTGTCTATGAAGGAAGTAGTGTGCTGACGTACAGTCTGGTATAAACTCCCCAACTTTTGGACTGTAACAAAATATACTCAGAATAACCATTTTGAGTATCACTGGATTAGAGGATGAGAGAGAGCTGAAGGATCAAGGAGATAAGGAGATGGAGTTAACACTAGATGGGAGGTAGATGTCAGAGCAGAGATGAATGGAAGGTGTTATGTTTAAGAGAAAGGGGGAGAGAATGTTCAGGAATTTTTTTTAAAGCACATATTTACTCTTTTAGAGAAGTCCTATATAAGTTTTGTAAAGAAGCAGTTACCTGGCTGGATGATTTTCTGGATTAGGAAAAATTCAGTATTTTAGGGAAGATCTCTGTTAAAAATCTCCATCATCATTGCCAACTAGTTCAGTTTTCCTTCTGTAAAACTAAAAAAATGCAACATTATGATGATTTTAACTTTATTGAGTCCCCATGCAGGGACTAACAGAGAGGAAAATCCTTCTAGAATACATGAAATTGGGGTAGGGACTTCCCAAAGGTAGTAGGGGGTCATTTCTGAGCTCACATAGACCTCTAATTCCCTATTCATTGGCACACACCTTTTTTAGGGTAGGGGGCTGGCTTTTAGTGTTGCTAATCCTGCGTTTGAGGGGCATTCAGCCCTGTTGCAATAGAGTCATGGAATGTTAATTGTTTTGTAGATGTCATCATTTAATATTTTCACTGATACTAAAGAAACGCAATTACTTCAAACATGATGTAACATACAGATAAAACATGGATAAAAAAGATTTCCTCCGAATCTCACAAGCCTAAAATCATCACTGATATTTTGATGTATTTCTTTTTAGCTTTTTTCCTATGCTCCCTTATGTTTTTTTTTTTACATAGTCATGATCATACTATGAATATTTGTCCCTTTTTTAAATACTCAGCATACGCCAGAAGCACTTCTCTCTGTCTATAGAATTCTTTGTAAACATTAACGGCTGAACAATGTCCTATCATAAATATGAATTATATATTCAGTGCGTTTGGTCATTATGGTTGCTTTAATTATTTTCTCTATTACGTGTATGAGTTGATAAACATCTTTTGACTCACCTTTGTATACATTTTGAAGGAATTAACTAAGTGGGTGTATGAAAATGTGGCATCACATGTCAAAGCCTTGTAGCTCTCTAATCTTTATGCTGTTCCTCCGTTCCTGCTCCTATCACCTTTTTATTCTAGGATCCGTGAATTTGTTACCAGAGTTGGCTTGGAACCTTTCTGGCATGAGCACAGAGAAGGATCTGGTGTTCTCTTGATAGGGAACTTTTTTCCTTTCTGCTTGGACACTGGAAGTTCTCTGTCACTGGTGTCAGCCTGTCTTTGACTTCTTTGGTCCTCACAGCTAATCTTGGATAAAAAGACAAGAGTGAGCAGTTCCCCTAATTTCAGTGGTAATTCAACTGTACCTCTATTTTCATGATGAAAGCTTAAACCAGTTATCACTCATATTATTTCAGGTCATTAAAAAAAACTGTTCTCTGACTTAATATAATTTCTAAAGCCATTACACAGCCCCTTCACAGCATGAATTGGTAATAGACTTTAAAATCTAAAATGATATAATTGTGAGCAGAACTATTAAAGGAGAGAGGGAAAAAATGCAATTATCAAGATCAGTAAATAATCAGTGTCCTTGCTCTAAAACTAGTGTTCCCCGTCATGGCTGTCTAGCTTTATTTTCAACTTTCTGTTGTTTTACAAATATCTTATGTACGTTATTTATGAAATAGCTGGACTCCTCCTTGTACCTATCAGCAAACTGTAATGTAATATTACATTGAAAGAATTTAGAGAAGACTCCTTTAATTGTAATCTGGACATAGTCTAAAGACGATAATAGTGGCACTTGAGTGAAAAAACTTAGAGGAACTGAGTCCAAGCTCTATGACTGATCACATATTAAGACATGTCTCTCATTCTCTTAACTGCTTTAAAATTTGTTTTCCATATCAACAAGATCAGGCTAATAATGCCTTAATTACTTACCTTTCATAGTTATTATGAGGTAACAATTGTGTTAAGCATTATAAAAATATAAAGTATTAATACTAATATTATGGCATTAATGGGTGAACACTCAATAGCTATTTAGTTAAATTTTTAAGTAAGCAGAAAGTCAGGGAGTGAAGGAAAGGGAAACTGAGCTGTTATTTCTAACCAGCTGTAGGCTGGGTGGGTAGCACATACCACTTTTTGTAATGCTCACAACCACTCTGGAGAAACTGTGGTTCTAAGAGAATGTGTAAATTGTTTCCTAACCATAGCACTAGTTGCTGGCAGAGCTGAGATTTGAGCTTAGATTGATCCATTTCTAAACATCATAGTCTTTATACTCCATAAGCATTCACAAATTTTTAAAAGAGAAAAAAATAAGCAAATAAAACCATAGACTTTAATTTAAATGTTTATTCTAATAGTTTTAAATATGTACAAACATAAAATTAGGTATACATTCCTAATAATTATAGCTTTTATACAACTACAGAGGCAAACCAATTTGCTTGTTAAGTGCAAACAAAACCACAGGCCAATAAAATTCGAATTAATTATATTGATTCGACATGGCCAAGAATGGTGTTTTGCTGAAATTAAATCAGCACCGGCAGTATAGATGCCACATGGATTCTAAGGCACAGGTTCTTCGGATTTCAAATATGTATACTACGACTGTGGCATGATAACCCATTTGTCTTCACTTTTGATATTTGAACCATTATTAAGTCTTCTTTTGGAAAGCATGTTCTAAATATCATTTGGCTTGAACATACCCTTTATCAATCATGTCCACCTCTTTTCTCATTTGCCAACAGTACTTAAACTATAACCTCTTAACACAGTCTACTGTAAATTTAAAAAAATGGACACAAAATTGCATGGTAGTACTGTTATAAAGAGTTCATCCAAATAATCTTCAAACACACACAAAAATGTTAGGATTATTGCCAAAACGTGTTGTATTGTGTAAGATTTATAGATGCCTAATAACATCTGTGTATTTCTATATTCCCATGGACCCATTTTCAAGACATTGGGCCATACTGTTTTGCTCTTGAGCCCACAGAGAAAAAAGGGTCTGGGAGGCAATGGGACAGGGGCCAGGAGCCAGGAAAATAAATATGCAGCAGTATTACTAAGCTTAGTAATACTGTGGAGAAATATCCCTTGAGAGAGTTAACAGCGGTTCTAGTCCAAGTAGTTTATTAACCTGTTAGCCTGAACACAGAGAGGGCAAAAGTCTCAGCACCCAGGTACCTGAAATGACAACCCATTCTAGGGACAGAGGCTTCCTCACTGCAGTTACCTTCCTTTTCGTCTCTGGCTGGTGAGAGCCAGTCCTTTGCCGTGCTAGCTTCGGGACTTGCAGGTAAAGAAGCTTGAAAACATCTGATGGGAGATGAATGGGAGGTCAGGGAACTGTTGCTGGCACACGTTCCCAGCCGTGTGTTCTAGCACCATTGGAAACGGGATTGTACAATATTTGGCTTATCACCATGGGAGTATGATAGTGTGTATGATAGTGTGCTTTGTGAAATTCATTTCATGGAATATCTCCCTCACCCCCATTTTTAGTGAATCAACATGTCTTTTGGTAAATTAAGGACCCAGAATAAATAAATAGTAATTATAGACTAGTGCAGTGAAGCAGTTTTTGAAATTTTCATAAGCACACTGAGAGTTGTTTAAAGTGCTATTCATAACTCACAAAGGTGGAAAGGGAAAATGACTATGAAAAAAATTACCTTTTCAAAAGAGCTAAAGATGGTTGCAAGAAAATTCGGTAGTGCCGTTGGAGGCGAAAGGGGCCATGTGGACGACGAGAGTACTTCTATTTATTCACTGACTTAAAAAATATTTACTGTGGACACGTGATGGCCAAGCACCACGACCTCCACTCATTGCCGGAGATACAACAGTAAGGATCTTGGCAAGGCCTGGTTCTGAACTTGTGAAAGTTGCATTTGGTGTGGCTGATATGTTTCAAATGAGAAAAGAAACAAATAAGGTGGCTACAGGTTTTAACAAATTCCAGAAGTCAAGGCCTTAAGTGTGGAAAGAGCATGACGTATTCTAGAGAATGTGGCTTTTGATTAGAGAAATAGTGGGAAAAATGCACATCATGAAGTTGAGGCTGGCAGAGTCCATATTTTGAAAGGTCTGGGGCTATGGTAAGTCATTTTAAATCTTTTAAATAAGTGTAAGGACCCATTACTAAAAGCTTCTAAGCAGAGGCAGAACATATGGTTTAGTGTTATATAGGATCCAATGGCTGCTTTACAGGATTGTTGGAGGAGGCCACATTTCGACCAAGGACCCCGGGGAGGCTTCTCCAGGGAGAACTCTAGAGAGCCTCCCAAGGGAGAAGATGGTGATTGAATGAAAGCAGTGAAGATGGGGAAAGTAGATGGATTTGAGATGTTATTGAAATAAATAGATAACACTTGCAGATGGCTTGAATATAGTGGAGTAAAAGAAAAAGCATCAAAGATGAGCACAAAGTTTTTTGGTTTAGTAATTGTGTGGATGATGGTGTCATTTTAGAGGGGGAATTCAAGAATTCTATTTGGAACATGTTCTATTTGAGAGAACTTCACGTGAAGAATGAGTAGTGGGAGGATGGACATAGGAATCTCAAATTCAAAGAAGTCCACACCAGAGATATGCATTTGGGAGTTATCAAGATACAAGTGATATTTCAAACTATAAAAATGGTTGATATCATCAAGAGAGAATGAGATGGGCTTAGGCCAAATCCTGAGGACTATTCCAGTGTTGAGTTTGGATGGAGATAAAAGCGCCAACAAAGAGGACAGATAAATTGTGATCAATGAGATAGAAGGTGCCTTTGATGAGAAGAGAGAACTCAGGAGATGGTTTTAAAGAGGAGTTAATTCTGGCAAATGCTGCCGAGAAATGTCAGGTGATCAGAGAGAGATCTGTTTGATTTGACAAGAGGTAGGTCGTTGGCGATTTTGTCAAAAAGCCGTGAGAGTAGTAGGGGCAAAAACTGCCAGATAGAAGTAGATTGAGATGCAAATTAAAGTTGTGAAGGGTAAAAAAAAAAAAGGTGTCAGCGTCAGTGACAGAGGACAGATCAGGAGACATGGTGAAGTTTTTGTTGTTATTTGGTTGTTGGGTGAATATATGTGTTTTTTTTTTTTTTTTTTTTTTTTTTTTTTTTTTTTTTTTTTTTTTAGCATGAGAGATACTAGAGTATGTTCAAATGTAGATGGGAGAGATCCAGAAGGAGAGAGCTTTGTAATGTCCAATAGATGGAATTATTTAGGGGGCAAATGGTATGGCATCTAGAGGACAAGAAGAGAAAGGGCCAATTGAGAGAGGGATAGACATTTTTTTTTTTTCTTAACAGGAAGTAAAATATGGGAGGGAGCATTGATTTGATGGTGGAAAGATGGGAGTGTTTCTGTCTGGGGCAGTTTGTTTTCTTTGTGGAATGCGGAGTGGAGTCATTGAATGAGAGCTGGTGAGTATACATAGGTAAGGTTTGAGGTAAGAGGAGAAGATTTGACTAATCTCAGAGATGAAGAGCGGTTAAAAAGAATGTGTAAGAGTATCCATTTGATATTCCATAAAACTGGTTCTGGGAATTTGATTTTTTTGAAACTTTCAATTGATGGTGTAAAGGAAAAGTGGAAAGTTGAATTCAACAAGGTTTAGGGTTTTGCGTACACAAATATGTAGATGGCTAAGGGGGTCAAGGTTATAAGGAACTGATTGAAAAGGAAGACCTGAAATCTAAGCTATATAGGGAAAGTGAAGACTGGGGAGAGGCAGATGAACGGTGAGGAAGTGAATGATGGATTAATGGATTGGCAGCCTCCGCGAGATAGAATTGTGGCAGAGGTGAAGCAATGCAAGTGAGCTGAAAGTATAAGAGAGGTATGAATATAAGAATCTTGAAATGAGATTGTTGGAGGTAGTATGATTTCTGATGACGAGGTCTAGGGTATGAGTAATGGTGTGAGTGGCCAAAGTAAATTGAGGGAAAAAATGTTGATAATGAGGTCAAGAAACTTAGAGTCCAGGATACTCTTTTATTTGTGTGTAGTGGTGTTTTGAGCATTTCTCAAACTATTCTATGGTGTGTAGGAGATAAGTATAGGGACTGTTTTATAGAGAAGACTTTTCTGTTTAAATACACTTGGTAAATGGTATATGCCTTTCTATCATTCCTCTTTCCCAGACAGAGATCTTATTTGCATATAGAAGACTTCAAGAAGTTCTGGTAGAAAGATACCTTTAAATTAAATGAATTAACTAACTTTAATTCTATTTTGTAACTTTTTTTCTGACCATATCCTCCTTTCTTACCTTTAGCTAAACTTTCATGACCATTCTTACTATTTATTCTTCTACATGCACGTGGTCACACTTCAGTGATAATCCTGCGTGGATTTTAATCAAAATTGAATTAAAAATATAATTAAATTTCAGAACATTTGCCTTTTAAAAATTATTTAGTTTTATCCTAAATGCCTTTCTATTTATTTAGGGACTCTCGAGTCTCTAGATAAAAGTTTTGAAGCATCCTCCTCCCCATCATATATCCTTCCTTAATATTTCTTCTTAATGTTATTTCTCGTGATCTTTTTTATGCTGCTAATGTGGTGATTACCCTTTTCCATTATATTTTATATCATTTTATTTGTAATGTTTAGGGATGCTATTGATTTTTATATATTTATTTTGTATCTGCCTTTATTACTGAGCTCTTTTATTAGTGTTAATGGCATTTTAATTGATTCTCTGAGGCAGTATTTCTTATGTTTTAGTAAGGTGTACACCAGTTTGAAAAGGAAAAAATATTTTGAATAACTCATGATGATTTAAATTATTTTTAAAGATGATTAGAATAACATTTCTAAAATGTAAGAACTTATACCTAGAAATATACTTCTTATTCTGGCAGCTCTTAATTATAAACCACAAAATCAATAAACATCAAATTAACAGCATTCCCTGTATATTATTAAATATTATTTTGCTGAATTCAAACCAGTGCTTGAGAAGTGACTGTGTAGTGATTGTTTCAGCTCAGGTTCAGTGGGTTCAGCTTGCCTCAAATATCATGTACAATGCGAAGGCCCAGTTCTCTTCATGGTTTTCATTTTCCCATCACTACAAAGCCTACTTCCATGCCATCACTTAAATAAAATGCAAACTTGTATGTTATGTCTGACTGTTCTTATCAGCAGTCAAAACTTAAAACAACAGTACTTGACTATTCACAGTTATAATCATCTGTGTCCTGCAGGCCAAGTCCAGCTTTGCCCATTCATTTACTCTAGATTTTTAAAAAAGTTTATATTTCAGATGATAAGAGAAATAAAAATGTAAAATCATTGTTGAGAACTGGAGCATCCTGTGAATGTATTCATGAACCTTTAAGGTTCCAGGAACCCAAGTGTGAGAAATGTTGCTCTTGGGGAAAAATAGGTAAAAACAAAACAAAACAAAGCCACTTATATATTTTAAGCAAAATTTAATCAGTTACCAAATATATCTTTTCTGATGGAAACTAACTTTAAAAAAAATGATAGTAGACCTCCTGTTTTTAAAATTGGTTAATGATTTTAATAGGAATACCCCAGTGTTTTTAAGAATCTATGTCTACTTTTTTAATCGATCGTTTTGGTTATTAACAGATGACTTCATAATGTCATATAGTATGTTACTAGATTTTCTAAATTAAACCATTCTTACATTATAAAATGCATATCTATTTAGTAGTGGTATATAATTTAATATTTCAGGTTTAAAATTTCTAGAATTTCTAAATTTCTAAAATGTTATTTCCTAGTATTTTACAACTCTAATAAAATTGGCTTTCATCTTGAACTGTTTTTCTGATTGTTGGTGTTGTTACATTAAGTTTTGGTATCAAGGTTTACTAATATAACAAAATGGATTAGGAAGAGAGATTAACCAGACTGTTGAGGGCTGATTTAGATTCAGGAATGATAACTTACACTCATTTTAAGGTTGCTTTTACTCGATTTGTCTACTGAATTAGTTAGCATGTAGTCTAAAGCTTATACAATGGCTGAGGATGCAGACGAATGGATACAGCTCCCTAGTACCTCCCTAGTTCTCTAGGTAACCATGCCAAAAGTTGGGTGATCCACAGAACCTGTGTAGCAGGTGAATCCTCTAAGTCAAAGAAGCTCAGAGCTGACGGATGCCTTTATACCCGTAAGATGAGGGAGGGCTCACATCCAATTGAAGAGTCTGTCTCCTAGCATATAAGGCTTGCCCTACCATACTTAAGTACTTCTGTATTCTGTTTCTTATTGTTTTGTCAGCCCTATAGCAGGCCTGGCTATGGCTCATCAGGGAACATACATTTTTTTTCATTAACTTGGAACATTATCTAACATAGGGGTTATTGGTAACTTTGGAGTTTGAAACAACTTTCTGGTACAAGTATGTGAAAACTTTCTTTAAAAATAATTATTTGATATCTTTTCATTCCTTACAAGAAATGAAATGCTTTTTGATCTAGTCAAGTTTTATACTCCTGAATGTGTGGTTATGCGTTTCCTAGAAAGCAGCCTATTTCTTTAAATAAGTCAAAACATTTCTAAAATAATTTGAATATTTGGAACAATAGGAGAAATCCCATTAAAATCATAAATGAGAACAGGATGCCCACTATCATTTTTTAAAACAGTTACCATCAGAAATTTCTTCCAGTAAGCTAACATAGAGAGCAAATGAGAATTCCAAAATAATTTTCATACCTTAAGATCTTTTGTTAGATTCTCATTTGTATTCTAAACTGTGAAGATACGTGTCTTTACCTCATTCGATTTATTGACATATTCCTGCCTCTTTAGTTCTCTCTTGGGTAACAGGACCATGTTCTTCTACTCATCCTCTCTCTTCCAGGAAAGGTGTCTTTTCACCAACTTGGTTCCTAATTTGGCAGCTCTTGTGACCTTGGGTTGGGCTTTTCAGTGTTGTGAACAAACACAATTCCTGCTTTCTCAGTGACATATAAACCATAGGACAAAGTCACGAAGGTGGTTAGCACTGTTTACCAACTACCTTTTTCCCCTTTGAGATTCTTCCCTTTGTATAAACATATAGAATGTTCATACTTCTGATAGCTTCTTGTCATTTTCCTCTGCTGCCATTATCCTGTTGCATGATGGCTTCCTTCTGTAACCACTGCTCTTTATTATTCCCATCTGGCAAGACAGTGCTTCTGGGAATGTCTTAGGTTCAGGTTCCTATAAAACACATTCTGACTTAGAAACAAGCAGGAATTTTATTGGGGAGTGGTCCCAGGATCAACACCTGTGAAGAAATAAAAGAAGTAGGGCTGGGAAAAGGAAGAAGTCGAAATGCCATGCATTCAAAATAAAAGCCTTAACCATATATCTACCATTCTTCTCTAGCTAAGCTCAGGCTTGGTCATATGGGGATGCTTTTAGAATTTTTAAGAGCAGCAAGAGAGGGCAAGCCCTAATGCACGAGCATTTATTTTATATCTATTTTTGTGCTGGTTGCTATTATCCTATTAGCTAAAGCTAATGTTTGGTCCCAAAGTTCATGTAGTAAAGAACTACCCCAAATCCTGGATATAGGGAGGGAAATTATTATGAGCTTTTTGACCATAATCTACTGAGGTACCATCCTCCAAGGATGGGACAGACTTCTCCCATCTTTGTTCAAGAATCTGGGATTGCAGTGTCCTGGAGCCAATTTACAAAAGGCCATGAGTCCCCTTCACTACTTTTTCCTTATGCCAGTGAGAAACCTGGTGAACTATCCTCATACTCTGTGGTGTCTGAGGTAGTTCTGCACATTAGATATGGTTTCTATGTCATTTAGAACTTTGATTCAATTCAACTTTTTCTGATTCTTCAATGCCTAGCAAAATATAAGCTGTCAGTAAATGTGGAATTAAGAGATGAAGGGAATAAGTAAATGAAGGAAATTACTGATGGATGACAGCACTTGTGTTTTGTAGTAAAGCATAAAGTCCTTGGTTTTGCCCATTGGGCTTAATTCCTCCAGTTTAAAAGTGTCAGTATTTGATATTGAGAACAGATAGAAAATAGGGAATGAGGGAGGGAAATAAACTGTGAGAAAAGGAGGGGTCTTTGCGTAAGGAGGGAGCATCATTCACATGGAATATTGTATGAACGGTGCCCCTCTGAAGTCATGCAATATGCGTGGCCCAGGACCACACTATAAAGCCACATCTGTGGTCTCCTTTTTGTCCCTTAGTTTCTTTACATTACTCTTTCCAACATTAAGTGAACTGTGTTTAAGCTTTCTGAGCTGCATTTTTAGGGCATACTATATGCACAGTACTTCGAAGTATTTTCTTGGTAAGCCATGCTGGGAGAGGGAAACCATTTAAGGCTGTATGTCTGCTCACAGACATCACTTTAAGACCTCCCCCACAGCTTGGTGGGTCTCAGAACATACAGATCCATTTCAACCAAAAATCTCAGCTTTATGTTGCTGCCTGCAAGCTAAATCTTTTGAAGGCTCTCACAGCTCAGTAATTCATGGCAGCTCCCCATTGTAGGCCTGAATTCAGTATTTTAAAAGTTAAATTGAAAAAAAAATTAATGAAATGTGAGTTTGACAACCGATGCCATAAGCAAACACAGATGTAGATGCCAGTCACTGGCAATGGCTATCTGTGCTGCATTTTAAATACTTTCAGAGCTAAGGAATAAGAATCAGATATAATTGTCTGCCTTTGTTGGCAGTATTATTAACTTGAAAGGATATGAATAGTTTTATTTAGCATTGCAATATGAGGGGTAGGTGGGGATATCACAAGAAAGACCTGGAAGATTTTCCTAATTCTTTTAGAGCTTGCTTCAGTCTTTCTTTTGTAAACTAGTAATTTTAATCAGATTCTTAGATGTGACAATCAGAATAGAGATAACTTAAAACTCATAAATTATATAGATGTAATTTTTGGGACAGTCTATTTTAAGGTGGCTTTTTTTTTTTTTTAGGATGTTGATTTAATAAGGTGTCACATGCATGTTAGATAGCACCGGTTCTGAAAAGACTGGCAGAATTAAAATATGCAGTGTTATCTGATTCAGACCAGAGAAATTATTTCTGAATCCACTGTGCCACGTAAATTTGTAGACCTACAGCCTGGATCAGCTTATAAGGCTCTGGTTAGGGTCAGCAAGAGCCTCTTTCTGAGGTGAATGATTTAAAAAATGTTTTCTGTTTTAACGTTTGGCCTCTTTCTCAACTGGAATTGAGAAATACCAGGGTGACCTCAGAGTCTCTTAAATTCTACAGGACTTAGTTTTCTCATCTGTAAAGTGAGGGCCTAGGACTCTGAGACCACAAAGATTTCCTCTGATTTTGACATTCCATGAGTCTGAGGTCTATTCTAGACCATCAAGTAGCTATGCCTCTGTGGACTTGGGGTTCAGGGGGCTACTCCTAACAATCCCCCACCAATCTGCTGGTTCACCAAGGTTGTCACGGCCGCTGAGGTCTAAGTCCTTTTAAGTAAAAGGGTCCCCAGTGGCAAGAGCCTGGTGGAGGAGCATCTTTCACTTTCTGGATTCTGTACCCAATAAAATCTAGTTGCATTTTATGAGAGGCCATTAGAGAAATTTTCAGGCCTGGGAAGCTTTCCCTAAAACATAGTTGTTTGGCAAAATTCTTTCCTTTGTATATGTGTAGGTTTATAATAAATCTTCAGGTTGCAAGGCACCTTACCTGAGCAAATGTGTCTCTCTAATAAACCACATTCTTGGTCAAAATGAATTCCCGTTTATATGAAATTTAAACAGTAGGAATACCAACAGCAACAAAAAACTTGATTTTTTTGTTATCTATTTTGTAGATTCTTTTCATGTGTCTTTCAAAATATGATTGCTTTTCCTTATTTTAAAAGTAGAGTCATTCCTTGGTATTCACAGGCGATTGGGTTCCAGGACCTCACCTTGGATACTAAAATCTACGGAGACTCAAGTCCCTCATATAATATGGTGTACTATTTGCATATAACCTACACATATCCTCCCATTACTTTAAATCATCTCTAAGTTACTTAAAATAACATAACAATGTAAATGTTATATGAATAGTTATTATACTGTATTATTTAGGGAGTAATAACAAGAAAACAGTCTGTACACGTTAAGTGCAGACAGTCATCTAAGCCTAACTAGAGAGTCCACATCAGCAACCATGTAACTTTATTTTTAGTGTTTTTAATCCACGCTTGCTTGAATCCATGGATGCAGAACCAGAGCATGCAGAGGGCTGATTGTACTACATTTTCATTGCATAAAAATTGAAATATAGAAAAATTTCAAAAGACAAAATAAAACCACATATAATTCTATCACCTAGAAATAAACGACGTTAACAGTTTGGTATAGGTGCCTCTAGATTCTACCCCTCTGCCTGTCTGACACTCTCCCTCTCTTCCTCTCTCTCTAATGGGAATGCTGTCTTTTATAAAAGTCGTATCATATTGTACTTACTGTGCAGTAAAATACTTGACCATTTAATAATATGTTTTTCAACCTTAGATATTCAAGACCATAAGTTTAAATGGTTTCATGCATTATGTCTTTTGTGTGTTATAATTCTCTAAAGCTTAATATTTTAAAAAATAATTGTTGTGGTTACTTCGTATATACATTTTTGTAATTTTGTGGGGGAGGGGAATATAGAATGGCTAAAGAAAATAGATTTTATTGTTTTAAGGTTCTTGTGAAATAATACTAAATAGTTCTCAAAAAAAGTGCATACCTGTTCATACTCCATAGTGTTTATAAATGCTTTTACCCCAACCAAGTATCTTCATTTAATCTTTCTGATTTGGTAGGTAAACAAGTGACAGCTCACTGTTGTTTTAATTTACATGATTTTAATTACTAATGTGTTAAATATTTTTCATGTGCATATTATGCATGTACATTTCTTCTTTTGTGAATTGCAAATTAATGCCCTTAGCCCATTTTTTTTAATAGTGTATTTATCTTTGTCTTTTTCATTTCTGTGGCTTAAGAATATGCTCACTTATTTTCCAAGGGTGTCATTTGCCTTTTAATTTCATGTATGGTGTTCTTGGATTGACAGAAGTTTTTGATTTACATCAGATCTTTAAAATCTTTATCATCATTGCTTTTTCTTTGCTTTTATGATTAGAAAGATATTCCTCAATGGTGGACTACTTTAATTTCTTCATTGTTTTAAGGTATTATTTAAAATATTTAGGTGTGCTTTACCTTGCCTTGTGGTGTAAGGTAGGGGTCTAGTTGTGTTATTTTTTCCCCTCAATTGGTATAAATGCTATATGAATAGTTGTTATACTGTAGTTGATCAATGTACCAGAACCATTTAATTAATAATCCTCATTTTATTGCTAACTTAAAATATCTTTTATCACAAGGAAAAACTGCCTATCCTTGTCACTGTTTCAGTTACTGTAGTTTTATACTCTGTTTTCAATATCATGCTCTGAAAATTTTCAAATCTAACTTATCTTTCCCTCTTTTTCTATTTTTTAAAAAATTTTTCTTCAAAAATTGCTCAACTTTTTTTTCTTATCGATTTTTCCAGAAGATGTTTCTAATAATCATATCAAATTTCAAGTATGCATTTTTATTGGAATTGCGTTACATTTATAAGTAAGTGATTTTGAGATCTTTATAGGGATATAGTATCTCTCTTTAGGAAGTCAACTGCCATATCCTTTAATAGAATTTTTAAGTTTATTGTGTCTTTATAGGCCTTGCATATTTCTTTATAAAATTATTACTATGTATATAAACATATGGTTCACTATTATTATGAATAGAAAGTTTTGTTTTCTGTTTGTTGGTCCTATTTAGGAAGGAGATCGATCTATGGTTTGATTTTTTAACCAATTTCATACTGAGTGGAGGAAATACTTAAGAGGGGTTGTTAAATGTGGCACAGATGGGGGCAGTGGGTCATGGATGCTTCTTGTAAGAGGAAACACTTTATACAGCTTCGTATCATTCTGAACACACCATAGAAACTCAGTAAAAACTTTTGTAAAAAGTTCTTGTTGGTTATACAAATGATCTTTCTTGACGTCCGCTAATAGGTTGGGAAAGGAGGGGTAGAGGAAGGTTTTGGTTTCCACTCTGTACACTTTGGAATACTGTAATATCTAAGTGGATATATTATTCTTGTTGGTTATACAAATGATCTTTCTTGACATCCGCTAATAGATTGGGAAAGGAGGCGTAGAGGAAGGTTTTGGTTTCCACTCTGTACACTTTGGAATACTGTAATATCTAAGTGGATATATTACTAACATCTAACATTTAATGAGCAGTATCAGCTATCTAGACTGAGCGTACATGAATGCATTTCATCTTCACAGCACCTTTGTGAGGTAGGTACTTTATTATCTCCCTACTGAGAACAGAAAACCTGGAGTGAGAGGCCCAGCAATTTGCCTGGGTCACAGCATTAGTAGCAGGTAGAGCCAGACTTTGAGGCTAGACAGTGCAGCATCATAACCTTTGCCCCTAAATGCCAAACCAAATAACACTGATTCCTGGGTATTCCTTTAAGAAAGTCTTTTCCAGTGAATTACGTGACTTCATATTGCCCATGGAAATATGACATGATATTGGCAAATAACATGACCTTATTCGCTAATTTCCAAAAGTTAAATAAACTTATTCTAGTTGGGATCCAAGGCTGAAGATACATGAAACAGAAGAATTCTCCCTCGGAGGAAAGGAGGTTTGGGTCCCTGTTCAACCCTTCATCTGACTTTCTGTGTGACTTATTAGTCACCTTCACTTTCTGCCTCGATGTCATCATCGGAAAGATGAGGGTGGATTTTGTAATCTTCAGGGAACTTTTCAGGAACTCTAACAACCTGTCCTTATAATACAACCTTCTGGGAGACCTACCTTTCAAATGGGCATTTATTTGGGACTGATTATATTTTCATGCTGAGCAGAAAGATATTCTGTAACAAACCAATAACCTTAACAAGCTCTTCTCTTCACTAAATTCCATTTAATTTTTATTAAATTTATAAAGAAATGCTCCTCTAAATATAAATTCACACCATATGAAAAGTTCAGTATTTGCCAATTCATAGAATCACTGAATTTTAGAACTAGAAAAAGGATATTAGATACTGTCTAGCACAGATAAGGAAACTGAAGCTCAGAGATAATGAATTACTTTCTGAGATCACACAGTAGATAGTTGGCAGAAATGTGATTCGAAACTATATTTGGCTTCTAGCTACAGTTATATATTATATCAATGATTTTCATGCTAAAAAAATGTTTGGCTAAGCAAAGGCCTGAAAAATTGAAGAAATTTTTAGGAGAAAGGATAAGAAAAGGGTTCATGGATTTCAGAGGTTGAATGCTTTAAAAATGAAGTACAAAAACAAATTTGCAAATATATATGACTGAGTATATCTTTAATATATTAGGAATGTTGTCAAATCAACAAGAAAAATAAAATTTAAATATGGGACAAAACAAAACATGTCTAGGAAGGCATTTCATAAAAGAATAAATTTAACAGCCTATTAAAAACAAACTTTCCTGTAAATCAAATACGTGAAAGTTAAAACAATTAGATACTATTTTTTAATCAATCAAATACATCAAGATTAAGGTAAAGATAGCATGAACAGGGAAGTAGACATGCTTACACTTTTGGGGTGTGAATGGGAACTACTTTCTCAGTATAGCAATTTGGTAGCGTTCAACAAAAGTCTTAAAATATTTCATGTCCTTTGAGCCAGCAATTTCACTCTCTGGAATTTATCTTTAGAATATTGCAGTTGTTCATAAATGTGTCAATATATGGATATTTATCCACCTGTTGTTTAAAATAGAGAAAGTTTGAAACAAACAATATCCAGTAACAAGAAAATGGTCACATTTAATTACTGTGTATCTATATAATAAAAAAAATGTGCGCTTTGAAATAATATTGTAGAAAATATGCAGTAAAAGAGAAATAAATACTTAATTTATTATTCTTATGTATAAACATAATTACTTGATACATTATTCTTATGTATAAGTTTTCTCTGGTTTAGGCTTAAAAATTCATAAGTTCATTATAATTTTTTTTTAAAAGAACTCAACTACATTATGATTTACTTAGTCTTAAAGTGTATAATCTTTATATATTCCTATCTTCTATTATTATAAAGTAGTTTGAATCTGGGAATCATCTTCTGAAATGAAAACATGATTTAATGAAATGGCATTTTCCAGCTTTAAGTGAAGCCAATGTTTGGATTAGCTAGTTTAAATTAAATTGTTTTCTCTTGCTTTTTAAATAAGCATACTCTATGTCTTATTTCACTGCCTTGTACACAGATTTGTTTTGGAAGTGGGATGAGAGATTTCTCAGTATTTTACCATGTCTCATGGTGACACTTAGACCTCTAATTTCTGAGAACTTAATGATAATCTTCCTATTTATCCTACTCTAGTAAAGCAAGACGATCTCCCAGATCTAATAAGAATAATGGGTAATTCTCAATTATTCTGATGAAATATTTTATTTCATGAAGTAAAAGAAAAATCGATATTTTTAATAACTCATAGAAATCAAGAGCTTCCTGCTTTCTGATATACACCAGGGTCTGAAAGTGATTAACATGATATGTCTGGCTTCCCATACTCTTGAGGACAATTGTCATCTGTTTGCTGCTCTGTGAGACCTGAGGACAGGGAGTGAGGATACATCAGTAGGTCCACTTTCTACTAGTGCTTCTACTATTGCTGCCAGAGTGATTCTTGAAGATGTCATAAGATGAACTAAGTGGACTAGGCTATTGCTGGATCAGAGGTTACATCTATATTCTTATATTTAAAAAATGCATTCACCTAATGGCATCTCCAAGTGTCCCTCTGCATGGACCCTCAAGTCCAGCCGTAGTGAAGAATATTTTATGCTAATGAGACATATGGGATTAGGTACATTAACTAGGTGAATAGAACATTAGTGCCACTGTGATTCTGCTTCTCCTGTGAAGGCTGTGTTTTCACCATTCATTTCCTGGAGCTGTTTCTGTAATCTGAAGCCTCACAGCACAGCTGTTGCTGTGGACTCAAGCAGCCCTGGTTTGAGTCTCAGTTCTGCTTATTAGCTTTAGGACCTTGAGCAAATCTTGATTTAGGACCTCTGGGTCTCAATTTCCTCTTCTGTGGTGGTTAATTTGTGTGTCAGCTTGATTGGATGGAGGGATGGACAGATAGCTTGTAAAACATTCTTTCTAGGTGTGTCTGTGAGGGTGTTTGAATAACTAGACTGAGTAAAGAAGATAGCCCTCACTAACTTACGCAGGTATCTTCCAATCCGTTGAGGACTGGAGCAGAACAAAAAGGTAGAAAGGGTGAATGAAGTCTTTGCCTCTTCTTGAGCTGAGAGGTCCATCTTTTCCTTCTGTTGGATATTGGAGCTGCTGGTTCTCAGGCCTTCAAGTCTTGGACTTAACACTGGTGGTCCTC
Source organism: Rousettus aegyptiacus (assembly GCF_014176215.1). Lineage (NCBI taxonomy): Eukaryota > Metazoa > Chordata > Mammalia > Chiroptera > Pteropodidae > Rousettus > Rousettus aegyptiacus. The sequence goes on from NW_023416308.1 coordinate 91,260,058, forward strand.
CAGGTTCTCAGACTTTCAGCCTCGGACTGGGGATGACACCATCGGCTCCCCTAATTCTCAGGCCTTCAGGACTCAGACTTAATTTTACCACCCGCTTTCCTGTTTCTCTAGCTTGTAGATAGTAGATTATGGGACTTCTCGTGTCCTAATGGTGTGCTGATTCCTATAATAAATCTTCTTTTCTTCCTCTCTGTCTATCTAATCTATTTCTTTCTTATTGGTTCTGTTTCTTCAGAGAACCCTAACTAACATACCTTTTGTATAATGGAAATGATATTATTTACTTAATAGGAATTATGTGAAGATTATATTAAGTAATATTATACTTGCTAAAACCTTGGGAATTATAAGCACTTGAAGATATCGGCTATTATTCTTAGCTAATAAGTTATGTCATTTGGTTTCCTGTGAATACGTGTTTTAGCTATGCCATCATTAGTATGGGGCTTGGTCTTTGCATGTATATGTATTTTTATATAACATTTCAACCTAGTTTTTGTTATACTACTGGCCTCTGGTAATATGTTATTGATTTCAAATAATGTACCAAATAATGAGAGTATAAGGAAGGGTAAAATACACAGAAGAAAATTCTCAAATTGCCTAGAACTACCTCCATTATCTCTACTGAAAGTGTTTGAGTTTGTGGGCCTCCCCTCTTTTTCATGCCTAAAGGGACTTCGGCATCACAAAACCTAACAACCAGCCTGACATTGCTGGTAGACCTCCAGTTCTTCCTAATACAGCCATGCCTCGGAGATGCTACAGGTTTCTAGGAGATAGCTCTAGATACTCTTGGTTTTGCTTTGGGCAGTAGGTTCGGATTCAGACTACTGCATTAAAGCGAGTTGTAATCTTTTTGCTGGTGAAGGGTCTTGCCTTCAATTTGTAAAATCAAAAAACGTATCTGTGAAGTGCAGTAAAACAAAGTACAATAAAATGAGATATGTCTGTATATGCACAAATCATTGGTATAAACCCTGGGAATGCAGTAGTTAATGCAACAGAGAAGGTCTTTGCTGTTATGGAGTTATATTGTAGTGGAGACAGACGGTGAACAAATATGTGAAGTGTGTGTGTAAAAATGTGAGTCTTGTTAAGACACTAACAAAATCAGTCAGAATAATGAGAAGTGACTGGGCTGGAGTGGGAGTAGGATCTACTTTAGCAAGAAGATCAGGGAAGGCTCAAGGAACAATTGATGTTTCAGTTGTGCTTTGAAGGGTGCACAGGAGTTTACCATGTGAAAAGAAGGGAAAACTGTTATATTGTTGAATTTTAGTTAGGAAGTTAGACTTTGTGGTTAAATATGTGGTATCTAGATTGACTTGGTACTAGCTGGCCTTGAATAAGTTTAACCTCATTATGTCTTAAGTCTATTTATCTGAAAAATAGGTTTGCTGTAAAGATTAAGTGAAATATATTTCTCAAATTGCTTGATCTGGTACCTTGCTCCAAAAATATTAGCTGTCATTAACATTTGCAAAGGCTTTACAGTGAGAGAAAGGGAGATAGCTCTAGATACTCTTGGTTTTGCTTTGGACAGTAGAGAAGCAAAGTTCCCTTTTACCACCTCTCTCGCCATCCTTCCCCATGCCTCCAGCCCCCTCCCTGGGAGAAATGAAGAGCCTGGGATTTCCGCTGCTTTCCCACATACCTCTCCAATTTGGTGAGATTTTTGAGACATTCACTGGGCAATGTTTCATTAGATGAGGGTGAATCTGCCTTCTTTGAATTGGCCAGCACCATGCCAGTCCCAGCTCCTAGCCTCAGGCTCTTCTTTGAAGCTAGTGGGTTAGGAAGGACTTGCCCCTCAGACTGGCTATTCTTCAGTTTTTCTACTTGTAACATTATTCTTTTTAAGGCAGTTTCTCTTACCTAGACCTAAGCTTTCCAGTATGGAAGTTATTCCTGTGGGCATTCATAGCACTTGAAATGTGATTAGTCCACTTTGAGATCTGCTATAAATACAAAATACACATCAGATTTTGATGAATAAGTAAGAAAAAATGTCAATTTTTAAATATTATATTCTGGAAGGATATTTTTGACAATAAGTTAAATAAAATATGAAATTTTACTTTTTTACTTTTTAAAAGTGGTTACTAAAAGGTTAAAATTACATAGGTAGTTCAGATTTGAGGCTAACATATTTTCTTTGGATAGTGCTCATCTTGAAGTATGTTATAAAAAGATTCCATTTACTCTTAGATCTAAGCCATAGCCTTCAATGTAGTTATTAATAAATCTACTAATTCGATCCTATTTTGCTAATGTTCCTCTTCTCTTTTAGATTTTTAGTTAAAATCAACTGATTTTGACTAAGGTTCCTCCTCTGTTTTTTGATTTTTAGTTAAAAACAAAAGGTAGAGAGAGTGAACTTCTGGCTGCTTTTCTCCTGCATGTTTGGGAGTATATACTGACATCGATAAGTGTAATGCAATTAATCCAGTTCTGGCACTAACCACCTGGAAATAGCACAGGCCTCACAAGTTCAAGGGCACAGTTCACAATAGAATGCCCTTGCTTTAGACCAATAGGCTACAAATCTGGGTGAGAGGTGGTTATGGCCTTCCTCAGGCTTAATAATTTACTAGAGTGAATCACAGAACTCAGATAAGTTCTATAGTTACATTACAGTTTTATTATAAAGGACACAAGCAAGAACAACCAAATGACACATAGAGGATGAAGTTCGAAGGGTCCCAAACACGTAGCTTCCATGGAGTCAAGATCTCTCACCCTCCTGGCACATCAGTGTGTTCAGCAACCAGGAAGGCCCACTGTACTTTGGTGTCCACCCTTTTCACTGGCATTTTATGATATAGATATGAATGATTAAACCATCGGCTATATGATTGAACTGTCCCTAGGGCCCCTTTCCTTGAAGGTCAGGCTGGTGCAAAGTTCCAACTCTCTAATGACAGGTCGATCTTGTGACTAAGTCCCATCCCAAAGTCATCTAGCCACTCCCAACCCCAAGATTCGCCTCATTAGCATAAACTCACATGTGATCCAGGGGCGCATGAATAACAAAGACACTTCTATTACTTGGGAAATTCCAAGAGTTTTTGAAGCTCTGTGTCAGGAACCCAGGACAAAGATAAATTCTTTGTTATACAGCAGACTGAAAAGTCCAGTGTGAGAAGATCAGAGACGGACTCAACATTCAACCTGTCTTTATTAAGCCGCCAGGCGCTGTTACAGAAACTTGAAATATATCTTGAACACCAAATATCTCTGCCCTCTTGAAACTTATATTCTATCAGGGGCAGACAAACAATAAACAAAAACACCCTACTCAATGATAGAGAATATTAGAAGATAGAGTAACAGGAGAAAGCAAAAGCAGAGTGGAGCTTGGCAGGCCGATGTGAGAGTGGCAATGATAGGACGTAATTTGTAGTATGGTGGTCAAAGTAGGTCTTGTAAGAGAGTGGCACTGAATCAGAGACTTGAAGGGAGGGAGGGAGCTAGGCTTGCAGAAATCTGGAGGAAGAATGCTCTTGACCAAACAACCAGCCCATGCAAAGGCCTAAAGGTAGAAATGTTTCTGGTATGACCAGAAAACAGCCAGAAAGTCCATGTGAACAGAGCAGCAAGAGCAAGTGAAGACAGCAGGAGGGGAGAAAAGTAGGGGTAGCCAGGGGCCAGATCTTGTAGTGCCTTGTAGACCACTGTGTGGACTTTGGATTTGATTCTGAGGGAACTCTTCCACTGGAGAATTTTGAGCAGAGAAGTAAGATGACCTGACTTATTTTTAAATAGCTTTACTCAAGCTACTCGGGCAAAAATTGACTATCGTGAGCAAGGGTAGAAGAAGGGAGACTCTCTTTGAGACAGTTGTCATTATCTGGGCAGGAGATGATGGTTGTGCGCAATAGGGCATTTGAGAGAGAAGTAGTTGGTGAGAATGGTCAGATTCTGGATTTTATTTTGAAGGCAGAATTAATAGGATTTCCTCAAAAATTGGAGAGTTAGGGGTTAAGTAGTTTGAGGTAAGACTGGGTACCGGATGTCTTCTAGGCTGTGATAAGGAGTTTGGGCATTATCCTAAGTGCAGCGCTAAGCCATTCAAGAGTGTATGCAGAGGAGTTCCCTGGTTACATTAGTATTTTGCAGACATCACTCTGGAGGGTTTGTGTTATCAGAGCAAAAACGGTCTGTCTGCCTGCATGTATCTTAGTCAAAGAAAAGATATGTGCAGGTTTTGCAGCAAAGCAAGGCTTATTTAGAAAGTTGCAAGTCTTGGAGATACGGGCAAGCTAATGCTTTCAACATCCAGAGCCCCTGGTGCCTCGGGAGTCCAGGTTATATAGGGAAAAGTCAGTAGTCATAGAAACAAAGGGAGTCTGGGTCTTGTGTGCTACTGGTTGGATGGTTGGAGAGGGATGAAGTAATTGATCACTATGTCTTGTCCTGGAATCAGCTATGGCGCCATGCCATCAGGTCCCATGATGGGTGTCGTTGTTCTTTTTCAATGGCTTTGGGTCAAACACACATCTAGAGCTAAGTCTAACCCTTAGTCTAAGTTCTTAGGGAAACCTATTGTCCTCATCATAGACCTGAGGCTTGGTTAATCTGTCCTCAGGCTTACAGAGGTGGAAAGATAAGGGTGGAAAAAGCAAGTGAGTCACTGCCATTATCTGAGCAAAACTGGCTTGAATCAGAGGCTAAAAACTATACTAAAGAAATGAAGTTGTGTGTGGCTGTATCTGTGGAGGAAGGATGAGAAAGAGGAAACGAGTGGAAGATGCTGGGGCTAGAGTTGGCATTTACACTCTTTATAGGTATTAAGTACTCATACCTTGGAGGACCCAACCCTCTTCATATTAAACAAATTGAAACACACTCACATGCTCTATCAAATAGCAATTTTTACTGTAAACATTTTAAAGGAGTTTATTAAATTTGCTTTTTGAAATTATTTGGCCTGGGTTACACATTTAATTCATGAATGACTTTGATTTCTCAGCAATCATTATATGTACTCAGGATAAATGAAAAAAATCTAAGATGTAAAGATATTTTTGCAAATATACATTTTAATACTTTGTGAAATCGATGTAATTGTACATTCTGTAGACACATCAACTTATATGGACTGTGTAGTTTTCTTTTTGTATTTTTGAGGATATAGTTTTTTTTTTTTTTTTTTTTTTTTTTTTTTTTTTTACGGGTCACAAAGAATTTTATAGGCTCCTAAAAAGCTTATAGGCTCATAAGCCTAATGAATTAAATGACCCTGGATGGTAGGATAACAGGAAGCCCTTTCATCCGAAAGGGACCTTTTAAAAAGATCTGTTTCCCAGTTGCTTCATGAAAGCAGGATTTTAGGGAGTTCAAGTATAGATAGTGTCCTAGCTTTTGCTATGTAATTTCTACATTTTGTTGTATAATTTTTTTTCACAGAGCTACTTTGTGTCTCTTGGACACACTTATCTTGGATCTGCTAGAATGAGTTAGCGAGTTTGCTCCTTGACTCAATTTGCTTTAATATTGTTCATTCATGTCACTGTGGCACTGTTTTCTGCCCTGATTCAGTAAGGATGTCTCTAGAGAATTATTAGGAGGCTTCAAAAAATACAAAGCATTGATTTTATTTTTACCACCCTTGAGTTTGGATTCTCTTTTTATTTTCCTGGTAACCTGGCACTGGAATGCATGTATTGAATTCAAAGAGATCTCTAATCCTAGCTATATTTTATAGGGCTAGATGTTAACCGTGAAGTAAATAACTCTAAGGGGACACTGTTCCTTTTCATTCTAAAATCACTTTCAGTTATTAGAAAACAGGGCAAAAGGTTTTGCAATGAATCTGGGAAGAAATGTCTTTTTCCCTTCAACTTAGTAAGTGCTTGTGTGATTAAATGTTCTGATATTCTATGTGTGACAGAAGAAAGAGAAGATGCCAGTTAAAAAATTAAACTAACAATCTTTAAAGATCAAATGTTTTTCCATTATTGCCAGCATTCTCTGGCTTGGACCATTTATAAACACATAATTCCTTTGTAGGGAAACTCATCCACGTCTGCCCTAGGTGTCCTTAATTCACATAATTTTGATTATTTCAATTTATCTGATTTGTAGCCTTTCCCAAGTGGGATTCCTAGTTCCACTTTTAAATGAATATAGTTCATAAAATTTGATTGTTCTCTTGTGCTCATTTGCTCTGGAGTCTTTGCCAATAATGAAACAAAGACTTTTCAGGCTGGATATCTGAATGACAAATGATGACACCTTTCTGTCCTTTAACTTACAGCTGCCAATCTCTTCATAAAGACATTACGTGTCCCAGTTCTTTTGGTATGCCACTTTCTTAGCTTAGTAGGCAGCACTGGATTTGTATTCATCATCTGATTATTTCATGTTTTGCATTGATAGCTGTCCATAATAAGGGTTTTACTTTTTTCACACTATTAGTGGAGTTGGTAACAGGGTGGGTTTTTTCGGTTTCTGTTTTTCTTTTTTGCTTTTCCTTTTAATATACCATAAAAACAAAACAGATACTGGGAAAAATATGGACTGTGGATTTAGAATTTTCAATCTGTAGCTCCGCCCTGTCCCCTCCCCACCCTCCTCCTTCCCCCCGCCGGGTAATTTGTGTTCATCAACTTACTGATTTTTAAAATGACAGTTGCTTTCATTTAATTATTCAATGTACATTTATTGAGGACTATGTAGCAGGCAGTGTCCCAGGTACTGGGTATGTAATGCTTAATAAAAAACTTCCTGCTCTCTTGGATCTTATCTTATGTTAAGGCTTGAATGAAATAAGGCATGAGAGAGTCTGGTACCTAATAGTGCCCAAATCAAGGCTATTTCCTTGACCTTTCCTCTCTTCACAGTAAAGGATTAGCTTAGTGAAACTGTATTTAAATTATTGTTTCATTTTTTGTTGGTTTGCTTTCAAATCTGAAAGGGGTATTTTGGCGAAGTCGTAGTTCTGAAACGTGAGAGTCCCTAACAAGTACAAGGAAAGCAAATGATCAAGGGAGATTTTCGGACAGCACATGTCAGACGTCCTAGATTCTAACTGCTTGTGAGAGAGTTGAAATCTTTAAATTTCCAGACATGATATTTCTGAAGGCCTTGTATTTTGAAGTAGCGTTCCATCTCTTAGACACAGGCTGAGATGAAACACTGTCTCTAACTGGATAAGGCTTGCTATGCTGAAACCTTTCATATATTGGGAGGAAGACAGTTCACATTGCTTAGAGGAATATCTTCAGGAATGTCTTTGACCAAGGGAATAAGTGACAGAGAAATTTTACAGAGGCAGTTCTCCATTGAGGAAAAAATGCATCACCAGTGGAGTCTGGCAGTAGAGGCAACTGCAAAATGCTTGGGGACAACTTGCCTGTGCGTGCGTGCCTGCGTGCGTGCGTGTGTGTGTGTGTGTGTGTGTGTGTGTGTGTGTGTTGCTAAACTGTGTATTCTATATTCTTTTTCTCCCAGATTTGTCATTTTTCTTATTTTGAGCCCTTCTCATAGAGGGTAATGTATCCATTCTGGTGTTTTGTGAACTTTGGGTGTATCCTAAACCTTTTATCGGAATGACTGCAAGTCCTCATTTCGGGAGTACCCTGCTTTATAGAACACAGTAATGATGTAAACAATGGCTAACATTTCTGGAGTGCTTACCATGCAATGTGTTCTGTTTTATACCTTTCACATGTATCACCTCATTTAATCCTCACAATAAATATTCTTCCCATTTTAGACATAGAGAGGTTAACTAATTTGTCCAAGACCACAGAGTTAATAAATAGAGTCAGGATTTAATGCAGCACAATCTGAGTCCAGAGTCTACGTTTTTCCCACTTCCTGAGATAAGCAATGGATAATTCTATAAAGATCAGAACACACTGATGGCTTAGAATGAATATAGAAGTTAAACCTGGGCTTACTCTCGTTTTCTTCTTTTTACCTTTACACACACGCACACACGCGTACACGCGCACATGCACAGCAAAACACGTGTTTCCTAGAGTTTTCATTACTTATCAGCTGCAAATAAATGAGTACAGCCAGTGGGTAGGCTTGCTGAGAGTGTAATCAGCATATCAACTTTGAAGGGAGGAAAGAAGGAAAAAGGATGAGGCCAATCTGCTGTTAAGGATGAGACTATCTGCTGTTAACCAACAGATTCAGGAGTCCGCTCGCCTGCTATGGCTCTGCAATTTGGCTGGAAGTAAAATGGGTAAATCAATTTTGGGGCTGGATTGATTGTGTGGGACTGCCTTTAGAACACCTTAACTTTGCCTGAAGGAAAATTCCCAGGGTCTCCTAAAGTGCTTGGTGTTTATTAAATATGGCTTTTGGGGCCTGGTGCGCCCCTGAACCCAAGGCGGTGGCAGAAGGAATGGATTGGTTGTAAACATTTTGTATGTACAGGTATGCACACACTCCTTTGGAGCCCTCTGGGACCTAAATCCTGTAGAACGGAGCCAGATACTGCCTTTTATTCAGCATTATTTTTCTTGTGGAAACACTCCATTTGGCTCTAACAGTCTGGAGTTGAAAGCAGTAAATATCTTTCTTTGTCCACTTGGCAAGAACAGAAGGTCTTAGATTATGGAAACTGATGTGTTAGTTTTTTAAGCCCTTTGAATCGTTTGTTGCATAGAAAGTTTTTTACATACTTTACCTTTCATCTGTGGTGAGGGTGTCTAGAAGTTGTCAACACTACTTCAAGATTTCAAGAAGTGGAATCTTATGAACATTCCTGCTAGTCCTTTGCTTAATGATTTTACCCTGGGAGGAGGGGGACAAGGAGGACAAGCAACCTGGAGAGTAAAATCAGTACATGGAATCCAGCAAGTCCCAACCTTTTGTGAAGTTGTGATGTTATTTAATGAGGTCAGTTCTCTCAGACAAAGGGTTGTGTGACATACTTTTATTATTAAAGGTTTTAAAATTAGATTGATTATTGTTTTACAGTAGTAGGAGGACAATTTTAGAATTTTTCTTGAAATGATTGTGATACCATAGGCTGGGGTGGTGGGGGGGTCACTGGTTAAGGGCCAGAGGAATATGCTAGAAAAATTTGGACTTTGGAGGCATAAAATTAGGCTTTCATTTCAACTTTACCACTTAATTCTGTGTGACTCCATTTGGGAAAGTTATTTAACCTTTCTGAGCTTCTTTCAGGTCATCGTGAGCTTAAAAAAGATGAAGTATGTAGGCACAATGCCTAATACACAGTAGGTGCTCTCTTTATATTCAGTTTCTTTATTCTCTTTTGTAAGATATGTAGGTACTCAGACAATTATGGTACTGTCAGGGACCACATGGTCAGTTAAATGGAAGGGACTAAATTGTTTTCCTGCCCCCAGTGCCCTGTTTTTTCATCTTATATTTCAAGTAGCTTACTTACCTGGTCACTCCAAGGCTGTTTTGTTGAAGTATCCTGATGCCAAAAATATACTGAGAGTTATTTTAATGTGCATCGTTGTACTAAATTAAATGAGAAGAAAACTCAAAACTGGACAGACACTAATATTTATATACATGCTTTTTCTTCTGTGTCTTTCTTATTTAATAGAGATAGAAAATTTCAAGAATTTAAGTAGCCTCATTAACAGAGGAAGGTTTTAGAACTGGTAAACAGTGTTTGAGGATGCTAAATGAACTTTTATTTTTTTCCGTGTTTATTTATTTATAGTTTTTTTTTTAAACAAAATATTTTATTTTTTCCTCCTCCCACATGCCCTCTCTCTTCTGATGACCACGAGTCCATTGTCCATGTCCATGAGTCTCTGTTTGTTTGTCCTGTTCGTTGGTTACTTTTAGGTTATACCCCACATATGAGTGATATCATGTGATTTTCAACCTTTTCTGTCTGGCTTATTTCACTTAGTATGATTATTTCAAGGTCCATCCTTGTTGTCGCAAATGACAGTATTTCATCTCTTCTTATGGCTGAGTAATATTCCATTTTATATATGTACCACAGTTTCTTTAGCCAGTCATCTATTGTAGGACACTTTGTTGCTTCCATGTCCTGGCCACTGTGAATAATGCTGCTATGGACATCAGTGTGCAAATATCTTTTTGGATATGAGTTTTCAAGTCTTTGGGGTAAATACCCAGTAGAAGGATTCTTGGATCATATGGTAGATCAATTCTTAGTGTTTGGAGGAACCTCTATACTGTTTTCCATAGTGGCTATACCAGAAGTGTATGAGGGTTCCTATTTCTGTGCATCCTCTCTAGCATTTGTTATTACTTGTCCTGTTGATTATAGCCATTCTAACAGATGTGAGATGGTATCTCATTGTGGTTTTGATTTGCATTTCCCTAATATCTGGTGATGTTAAGCATCTTTTTAAATATTTGTTGGCCATTTGTATGTCCTCTAGGGAGAAGTGTCTGTTCAAGTCCTCTGACCATTTTTTGATTGGATGGTTTGTTTTTTTGTTGTTATTGAGTCATATGAATTCTTTGTATATTTTGGATATTAGGTCCTTATGGGAGGCGCTGCTTGCAAATATATTTTCCCATTCAGATGGTTCTCTCTTTACCTTGTTGACAACTTTTTTGCTGAGCAGAAGCTTTTTAGTTTGATGTAATCCTGTTCATTTATTTTAGCTTTTACTTCCCTTGCCTTTTAGGTCAAATTCATAAAATCCTCCTTAAGTTCAAGGTCCTTCAGTTTAGTTCCTATGTTTTCTTCTATGTATTTTATTGTTTCATGTCTTATATTCCGGTCCTTAATCCATTTTTAGTTAATTTTGGTGTATGGTGATAGACAACAACTTAGTTTCATTCTTTTGCAGGTGGCTTTCCAGTTTCCCCAGCACCATTTATTGAAGAAGCTTTGATTTTTGTCACAAAGTATTTGCCCATATAAATATGGGTTTATGAATGAACTTTAAACAGGAGTTCTTTCTTCTTCCCAAATAGAGTTGTGAGGTTGCATTCTCAGAGGCTGCAGTTAGAGGCAAAAGAATTAGCCACACAGTGGGGCTGATCTAAGAGCAGTGAGGACTCCATGAAGGTTCTACTACTAAAATTGATCATTACTGATCTTTTCCTAATTTGCATAAAGGTACAGTTATACACGGAATGTGCTTATTTGGAATATTTGCTTCCATGCTTTTTCTTAACTTGAGTAGTTGCTATTTCTTATCTCATATAGAGCCTGATATATACTGAACTATACAATGCAGCACAGTGTAATTTGAGTATATCAGTAGTTCATGATGAGTTGCAAAGAACCCCATGACATCAAGATTTTAATCTGAAGAAATCTGAGAATCATTGTCTAAGAACTGAGCCTGAAGATGCCTTAAATAGCATTTCCAAATAGAAGAGATTCTTAGCCAAGTCAGCTAACCCACTTGCCAAATGGGGTACCAGGCAAAATTTTTCCTTGCTCTTTCTGACAACCCCAATTTATCTGATTACTTAAAAATTCTCACTATAAAGGTACCAAGTACTCAAAGAACTAACCTTGTTTTCAACATTATATAGTCTAGGGTTGCCTCAGAATGCCAGGGCATCAGCATAGATAAGAGGTTAAGAGCATGGCTTTGGAATGAGAGTGACTTGGTTTTAAATCCTGCCCCATCACTTATTCACTGTGTAATACTGGGAAAGTTTTGAGCCTCAGTTTCATCATTCATGAAATATAAATAATAGTACCTATCTTGTAATTTTGTTGTGAAGATTAAGTACAGACATTGATACATCAGAATGTATGCCCTGGGAAAAGTATCAAGTCTAGTTTGAACATTACTATAACCCTACTACCCATAGCAGATACTCAAGAAATAGTACTTTAGGAAATTGAATAGAAAATGTATGTTAAGCATTTAGCAATATATCTGGCATGTATTGGTTTCAGTAAATGGTAAGAATGGTAGTAATAGCAGTTATATCATTGGCATTAAGGTAGAGCATCTGCAAAAAAAAAAAAAAAAAGACTATGAAGAACATTTTGTAGCTGGAAGGAGGACTAGATATTTTAAAAATAGCATCTTTCAAACCAGCTTCCTATCATTCAAAACCCTTTTCACATCATCGACATGGCTTTGGATAGATCTCTGGCTAACTGTTATTTCATCAGGCAGAAACCTGAAGATGACCTGACTTCTAATCTCTCTTTTTAACATTGTGTTCCCAGACTGTTGAGGACGATTCTAGGAAGGAGCAGGTAGCTCACGAACTCAGACATCTGGATTTAAAATTTGGCCTGAAGTAGGGAGGAGATGGAAACTCTTACAGTCCTTTAGCTCAGTAGGTCCCTTAATGACATGCTCACTCTGGAAAGCATTTCTACTTTCTTTTTTAAAGAATAAGTATCTTTGAATGAAAGTATTTAGCCCCCTTTCTGGCCTTGCACCTTTGATGTCTGATAGGGTTTCTTTTATCTCTCATGGCCCAGTTTGTCTCACCACAATGATCAGGTCTTCATCATGCTACCCAATTACATAGCAGATCCTCATAAGAAGCAAAAAAAATCAGAAGCCACAGTCTTCTCATTATCAGGGGAATAGGATTCTCTTGTCAGCAATATATGCAGAAGAGAGTGAGTTTTAATTGCAACTAAGGTATCTTGAGCAAGGCTTGGCTTATCAACTTGTTTAGTTTTGTACTGGAAACCATTAGAGTCTCTAAAATGGCAGATCAACTTCTAGGTAGCTAGTGCAGCTAATAGATAAATGGCATGCAATAATTGAGTCAATATATGTGGAGATTATTACACACAGGTGTAATGGCCTGGAATAGAAACTCTGAGTGCTTGTAAATTACTCTATTGTTATATGAAGGAAAGAACAATACAAGTAGAAATACTGAAACTTCATACATCACAGTTCTCTCACTATTATTGTCCTATATAAGATGATCTCTGGCTTTTATAATTCTTAACTAAATCGCTTCCCCACCCCCAGCTTCAGAACTCTGACTTGTATTCTTTTTTCTTTTTAAACATCAATAATTTATTGTGTAAGAGCATTCTTTGGCCTTGGCATTTTCTATGAAGAATATAGCTCGGTACCGATTTTTTATATGGACGGGAGATATAAAAAATGACAGACTAAAGACAGGTGGTTAAGTTGTAACAAAACCCAGCAAATAAAACTTGGCAAAGATTCATACAGAGAAAGAACTGGTCATACCAGAGAAATCAGTAAAGAGGAACTGAAAAAGGAATGAAGAACGTATGCTTCAAAGCTGTAATGAGACATGGCTGCCTCAGGCAACATCACTAAGAAAACAACATGCCCTAATTTTGTTGTCTCAGAGTCAAAACAATTCTTTTTCTGTTGATTATTCAAAATATGTGCCATTAGCCATATGTGTGCATCTTTAGTCAGCGGTATAGCTGTCGTCTCCATTTCATTAACATGTGTTCTACTTTCTATTCAAATTCACAACACCCAGAAATATTGCCCTGACCTTTTAATCTAGCTTATTCTTTCTTTCTTCACTTTCATGTCATTTATAACATCAAAGCTATCAGAACTTTTCCTTTCTAAGCAATCTCACTCCTTTCATCTCTTTGCTATTGACATTGGAGGATGCTTAGTGCCTATTTGGTAGAAGATGACTTGGAGTAGAGCCTCTCAACATCTGGAAGTTACATTGAATGTCAGTCTAGTCTCATCACCTTGGACGCAGATAACAAACCTTAATCAGAATTTTGTAAATCTTTGGCAATGAGCATCTTTGATGAGAATACTTAGGATTGATCTGGAGTCTCAATGTTAGGAGATTTTAAAGAAAGAATCAGGGGGTATAATTTCCAACATGGCTTGGGTGTATTTCCTGAATGGTTCATTGCAATCTGACAGTTTTGGGATCCATGGCTGGATATACTTAGATATCAAAAAGTACAATGTATCTAATGAATGAATTGATGATATTCAAGTCAAGTCCTTGTATAACTGCTCAGTGTTGATACGCAGGAGCCAGCCCCTCAGGTACTAAGTTTAGTGGATCGGTTAAGACCTTAATGCATAAAGCCAATGCATGGCATCACAGCCATGTACTATCAAGGTCTACCTCGTTGGGTATGAAGGTAATATAATACACCAGCTCACAGAAGCAGAGGTTATTATGAGCAAGCATAGTCAGGGAAGGCTTCCTGGAGGAAGTAGCATTTACTCTGAGATTTGAAGGAAGTGAAAACAGTAAAAATAGTTTGGTTGTTTTATTACTTTACATTTCAGTAATATATTTCTAAAAATTGTTTCTGTAGCTAGGTTCAATCAATTAATGTAAGTGCTATTGAATAAGGAATAAATAAACCTTTTCTATTATCTGTTGAGAAATTTGAAAGGAGAGTGCAGGTGATTTTAAAGAGGCTTCTTTTAGGCAAAACGATAAAATTTAGGCCGTAGGGAAATGTGAAACTACTTCTTTTCAATAGCTGTTGGATTTAAAATAGTCAGGGATTTAAAAAACAAAGCTTTGGGATCACATATTAGAGAATGGGAGCAAGGCTGGGAAAGCCAGTCTTTAAGCCTTATTAGTTGAGGATGAGTTTTTGTCATATTTGGGATTTCAAGGGTCTCAAGGACCTTGCTACTCAAAATGTGGTCTAGGACAGATAGGATCAGCATCATGTGGGAGTTTATTAGAAATGCAGAATCTTAGGACCCTCATGTACCTGCTGAATCAGACTGCATATTAACAAGACTCCCAGGTTGTTTGTAGGCACTTCAACATTTGAGAAGCACTGATGTGGGAGACAGCAGCGTTCTCAGGCAGGCTGCTGTAACACAGTGATCCCCAGTGACAATCAGAATCAGCAGCATCTGGGTAATATATATATATTTTAAAGCAGTAACTCAGAAGTTGGGGGCTGGGTGCCAGGAAGTTGTAGAGATCTTGAACAGTTTCTGTATTTTAAAAGCTCTTCCAGACATTCTGATTATCCAGGTTTGGAAGCTACTGATGGTTATGTGACCATAGCAGTGATTCTTTACCCTGATGGCTCACTAGAATCCCTTGTAATATTTTTTAAAAAATTTGGTACTAGGGCCAGACCTCCAGAGATACTGATTTAATTAGTCTGGGGTGGAGTTCATACGTGAGTATTTTTTTAACAGCCTTATTGAGATATAATTTACACACCACAAAGTACATCCATACATGAATATTTTTTAAAGCTTTCCAGATGATTTTAATGTGTAGCCAAGCTTCAGAACCCCTGGAAGAAGACTAGCAGGAGGCTATTACACATTGCTTTCCAGATGGAAGACATAAGAGGATTTGAATTCGGGCATTGTCACTGAGTGAAGGCGTGTGTGGATATATGAGGCAGTGGTGTAGGGAGGAGATCAGAGAATTCTCTGAGGTTGAATTAACAGGATTTAATGATTAATTTTGCATGGGGTAGAAAAAATAATTCAGGAATCTAGGATTATATCAGTTTTATTTGATCGACTGGCGGGATAGTGACACCTGTGGACTCCTTTACCCCCTTCCTTTATAGGGTTTCTTTTCATATAGAAATTAAGGCAACAATGTGATGTATGAAATATTTAGGCCTTACGTTATCTACAATGTGACTGAATTCAGCAGGATAAAACACAGTTATACCATACTAAGGAAGAAATTCCTGAACATATGAGCTTAGTACATTTTAAATCTTCAATTAAAGATAATCTTTTTGATCTACTCATTGTCTGATGTACAAAACCTTCCAAACACCTCCCTGTATCTTCCGTAAAAGTGAGGTAAGATGTTTAGTACATGTGTTGCTCCACTGTGAATACTCATTTACATATGACTGTTTTTATCATGTCATGAGAAAGAAGCTTCATGCTTCAGTTAACTGTGAGTGTACATAGTCAGATTAATCTTTGCTGAAATTGCAGCTCAACGATGTTTTTGATTCACTTCGCTCTTATAACAGTGTGAATTTCCTGCCGTGTTCTCCTTTTCTTTCCAATTTTCTGTAATGTGTCATGTGACACAGAGTTTAGAAAAAAACATGGTTATTGAAAACAGGAAGGAGGGAAGCCTGGTCTTAGAATAAGATGGAATCTGTTAGACTCTGATTATATCTCTCTTGGGTTCTTACTGATTTTGGATGAATTTCTGTGAACACATAAACAACTGAACTCTTAAACTGTTAACTAAAGATGACTAAACAGTTTTCCAGAGTCTAGAGGAAATTTTATTGACTCCTAATGCTCATGGGTTGGTTTGAGAAGCAGAGCTGTGGAAATGGTCTCTTAGTCTCCGTATATGATCAGCATAGCTAACAGGAAGAAGATTGGAAAACTCAGTCTGTCCCCACCATTAGTGTCTAGCATGGTTGTTAAAGTCTACATCAGCCAGAAATGAGACGGTCCCTGTTTGACAGGGATACTGCCTTCTGAGCTGGACAGAGTTGAAAATTCTCCTTCGCTGCCCCTTATGGGCTCCTCACTTTCCTCTGCTAGAGACTATAACTGTACTGGTAAGCAAAGTATGGGACATTGCTGGTGTCTGTAGTTGTTTCACACATATTGTAGTAAGCAGGAGCTGATGCAGAAAAAGACCTGAAAACAGCGTAGGAGCTAGGAATCATGGTGTTTCATATTCTGAATTACATTAAAGCAAGATGACAGACCATCTCAGCTTCTTAGGACAACATCTTTTTCAGGATCACAGAGCCAGACAGGGGAGGTAAATGAAGATACTGTCTCAGGCCAGCAGAGCTTTATTTGTGAGTACTAGCAGACAATGAACTAGGTTTTGTCCATGTCAACTTACCTTTCAATTTTAAATATGGAGGGACAAATAACAAATACTCAAGAGAATAAAAGTGGTGATGGAAAGGGTCATTTACACCCAGTAATCACTAGTCTTGTTCGCTGTTCATTTAAAGATGTATAAAAAGTAAAATAAATGAGCTCACTTAAAAATTCACTAGACTAGCATAAGACAATGTTATTCTAAAGACATAGAAGAAATGCACATCTTTGTAAATGATGCGCCACAGGAAACAAAAGGCAATTTTAGATGATATCTCATTAAGCTAGGAAATAAAGGTATGTAATCACAAGGAGATATCAAAATGCTATAAAAAGCCAGTAAGCTACAGTGCAATCCAGGATGATAGAAATACTGACTGAGAGGGCAAACAGCTGCAAGAATATTGAAAATTTAAGAGCAGAATTAAAATCTCATACTGTGACATAAGTGAATAACATGGTAGGAAATAGCAATGGCAGATATTTCAAACTTGAGAAGTTGTCTTAGAAAGCAGAGGGAAAGAACAGAAAAAATGGGATGGATCAAATGTAGTAGATAAGATGCAACCATAATTGTTCTCCTTAAATGAAAAATTGAAAATACCATAGATTAATAAATTATACAATAGAAATTTATAAAACTAAAACATATGTTTATTCATAGAACAAAAGACTCTAGGTAATAGTAACAGAAAGAATCCTATACATAAATATATTCTGATGATTTTTTTCAACAAGAATTTTAAAATTCTGCAAAATCCTATAGAGGACAAAATAAAAACCCAAAGTATAGCTTTACAGGAACAAAAATCAGGTGGGTCTAAGACTTTTCTTTTGCAAAACAGGATAGCAAAATATAAAAGAAAAATTATGTTGCTTTTTGATCAAGAAAATTATGTGATCAAGGAATACTTCTCTAGCCAATTTTTTTAATATATATATTATGGCACAGAAAGTCTAAGAGCTGAAAGTTCATATATTGGAAGAGGTACTCCACATAACCAGAAAATAATTTAAAATAAAGAGCTCAAGAATGGAGTAATCATTTTATTAAAAAGAACACAAATGAAAATCAACACTCATTTCTCTTAGGAACATCGTTTAATGAAAAATTAATTGCTAAGAAAATACATTTTCAAAAGAAAGTCAAAAGCTAAAGAGAAAAATGATCCATAAAAATGGAAATGAAAGAATACTAAATCACATGCGACTCTGAAGAGATCTAGCCCTCTTCTTTCTCTTCCCTTCTCTCTTCTCTCTACACACAAACACACACACACATAGGAGAAGGAGAAGGATATGATTCTGGTTTTTGAAATCATCAAGGTAAATATTAGTAGATTAAAGATAGTCAGTTTTCCAAGTCACCACAGAAAGTATAAGCAAACTAATCACAGTCCTCTTAATAAAATGAAAAAGTAAACAGACAAATGGCAAAGGAGCCTAAAACATAAAAAGATATACATAACATACAAAAGATTAAGCATAAATTGAACATAAAGGTTAAGGCAAAAATCTGCTCTTGTGTTTAAAAAATCAACTATATTCAGGTTATAAGTTCTATAACTAAAAAATATAAAATTCCACAATTGGGCCAAGGTATAGCAAGCAAATCTAAACAGAAAGAATGCAGGGGAGGCAATATTAATATCTCTCTATGAAATTCAAGGCCAAAAGCATTAAGAGAAATGAGAACAGTCACTTAATATTGATGAAAGGTTAAAATCTATAATAAAAACATCATAGATATGAATCTATGTTTACTAATAAAATATCAAAACACAAAGCAAAATTCATTAGACAAGCAAGGAAGAATTGACAGAAACATAATTATAGTGGCATATTTTAATGTATTACTCTCAGTCTGAGACAAAACAAAAAAATGAGCATAAGGTTTAAACAATTAATAAAAATGAATGAATAGATGTATCTAAAAATTTGCAGCCTATAGAGAAATACCTATTTTTCAAATGTTCATGGAACATTATCATTGATGAAAATAGAAAAACATCAGTAAAGTCCCTAACCCAGAAATTCCTCAGGCTATATTTCTTGACATTTGGCACAGTAAAACTCTGAAAGAATGACAATAGTTTCAAAACCTAAAAACCTCAACTACTCAGAAATGTGTGTTAAAAATAATCTAAATAACTGTCCAAAGGAGAATTAAAGCATAAGCAATAAATTATTTAAAATTATTAGAGTATGGAAAATAAACAAAGCACTGCATGCCAGTTTTATACTATGTGACCAATCCTGGATTTTGATATACAGTCACTTTTACACACTTATCCTAGGAAAAGTAGCTTCTAAGACTGATCAGAGAAGTTCTGCTATGAGGAGTGAAGATGACAAATAAAGGGGGCAGTTGCCAATACAAAGCTATGGATGCTGGTTAGAGGAGGGAGATTTTAGAGTTTTTTAAATAGTGAGGAGGGTGACACCTTTCAAAAGTAATTTCTGAATGAGGAGGGCAAAGGATGACTGGTGGAGAAACTGATGACCTTGGCTTTGAACATACCAGCTTCTAATTCATTATTATAGTGTAACAAGGTAATGATAATAACAGTAAATATTTTTTTATTATGAGCCTGGTGCCAAATGATTTAAAAATATTACCTCACTTAGTCCTCATTATATTACTATAATTAAAAAGTAGGTAATTGTCTTGATCTTATTTTATTTTTAAATGTAATGGTTTTATTTTTCTAAAAGAGATACAGTACATCATTAAAGCATTTGACAAGATACAGCATCCATTTATGATTAAAGCACTTAATAAAATTGGTATGAAAGGAAAGTACATCAATATAATAAAGACCAAATATGACAACCCCTCAAATAATATCATACTTAATTGTGAAAAACTGAAAGTTTTTCCTTTGCAATTAGGAACAGGACAAGGATGCCCACTCTCACCATTCATATTCAATATTGTATTGGAAGTCCAAGCTAAAGCAGTCGGGGAAGAGAAAGAAAAACAAGGCATCCAAATTGGGAATGAAGAAGTCAAATTGTCACTTTTTGCAGACAACATGATTCTTTATAGAGAAAATCCTAAAGTTTCCACTAAAAAGCTATTAGAAACAAACAAATACAGTAAAGTTGCAGTATACAAAATCAATGTACAAACTATGTACTAACAATGGAACATCAAAAAAAAATGGGAAAAACCTATTTCTCTTGTAATTTCAACAAAAAGAATAAAGTGCCTAGGAGTAAATGTAACAAAGGATGTGAAGGACCTATACACTGAAAACTGCAAGACATGATTAAAAGAAATTGAAGGATACACAAAGAAATGGAAAGATAGCCCATGTTCATGGATTGGTAGAATCAACATAGTTAACATACCCAAAGCAATGTACAGATTTAATGCAATCCCCATTGAAACCCTAATGTCATTTAATAAAAAGATAGAACAAAAAAAAATTGAACAAAAAATCAAATTTGTATAGAATCACAAAAAAATCCCAAATAGCCAAAGCAGTCCTGAGTAAAAAAAAACAAAGCCAGAGGCATCATACTGTCTGACTTCAGATTAAACCACAAAGTGACAATAAAACAGCATGGTATTGGCAGAAAAACAGACACAGAGACCAATGGAGCAGAATTGAGATTCCAGAAATAAAGCCATATATACATGGGCAAATAATTTTCTACAGTGGAGCCAGAAACAATGGAGAAAAGAGACTCTTCAATAAGTGGTGCTCATAAAATTGGAAAGCCATATGCAGAAGAATGAATCTAGACTGTGTTGGCATATACTAAAATTAACTCAAAATGGATCCAAGACCTAAATATAAGACCTGAAACAATAAATTGCATAGAAGAAACTATAGGTACTAAACTCACAGACCTTGGTTTTAGAGAGGATTTTATGTATTTGACTTCAAAGGCAAGGGAAGTAATAAAAGAAAGAAATGAATGAGACTATGTCAAACTAAAAAAGCTTCTGCACAGCAAAAGAAATCATCAGCAAGATACAAGGTAACCTTCTGAATGGGCGGAGATATTTACAAATGACACCTCTAATAAGGGGCTAATATCCAAAATATATATAGAACTCATGCAACTCAACAACAAAAACAATCCAATTAAAAAATGGGCAGACCTGAGGAGACACTTCTCGCAAGAAGACATACAAATGGCCAACAGGCATATGAGAAGGTATTAGGCAAATACAAATCAAAATCACATAAGATACCATCTCACATTGTAAGAATGGCTATTAACAAGACAAGTCAAAACAGATGTTGGCGAGGTTGTGGGGAAAAAGGAACCTTCATACACTTTTGGTGGGAAAGTTAATTGAAAAGCCATTATGGGAAGCAGTATGGAGGTTCCTCAAAAAATTAAGAATAGAATTACCATATGAACCAGCAATACCTCTTTTGGGTATCTACCAAAAAAGATAAAAACATTTATTTGTAATGATATATGCACTCCGACGTTCATTGCAGCATTATTCACAATGGCTGAGACATGGAAACAACTAAAGTGTCCTTTGATAGAAGATTGGATAAAGAAGAAGTATCTGTGTGTCTGTCTATCTATCTATCTATCTCTATATATAAAGATACACACACACACACACACACACACAATGGAATATTACTAAGCCTTAAGAGATGAAATACTGCCATTTGCGACAATGTGGATGGATCTTAAGATAATTGTGTGAAGGAAGTAAGTCAGATGGAAAGGATTGAGAACAATATGGTTTCACTCATATGTGGGATATAAAACTGAAAGCTATAAATGAAGACAAGCCAACAAAAACTAATGGACACTGACAACAATATCGTGGTTACCAGAGGGAAAGGGAGGAAGGGTGGTGGTAGATAAAGGTAAATGGGATCAAATCTGTGGTGACCAAAGGAGATTTGACTTTGGGTGGTGAACACACAATGTAATATACAGATGAACTGTTACTGAATTGTACACTTGAAACCTATATAATTTTATTAATGTCACCCCAATAAATTTAATTTAAAAAGATATATACAATGGATTATTACTCAGCCATAAACAAGAATAACATCTTACCATTTGCGACAACACGAATGGACCCAGCGGGTATTATGCTAAGTGAAATAAGTCAGGCAGAGAAAGACAAACACCATATGATTTCACTGATATGTGGAATCTAAAAAATGAAATAAGTGAACAAATAAAAATTCAATGTACTGAGATACAGAGAACAAACTTTTGGTTGCCAGGTGAGAAGGTGTTGGGGGTGCTGGGTGAAAAAGGTGAAGGGATTAAGAAGTACAGATTGGCAATTACAAAATTTTCACAGGGGTGTGAAATACCACACAGGGAATATAGTCAATAATATTGTAATAACTATATATAGTGTCAAGTAGGTAGTAGATTTATTGGGGAGTTCACTTCATAAATTATATAAATGACTAACTACATTATGCTTACACTTGGAGCTAATTTAAAATAATATTAAATATCAACTGTAATTAAAAAATAAATTAAAAAATTTAACCTTTATAAGAAATATTGATTGAAATCTATGTCTTCTTCTGGCCTCTCTTAGACTCCAACAGCCCTCCTTAGAAATAAGCACTTTTTTCCTGTTTCTGAGGTGTCTTTCTGGTGATATGATATGCAGGTTACAAAAATATGTACAAATACATTTGTGCATCTATCCCTTCCCTTTTTATTTCTCCAAATGGAAGCATGTCATGTTATTGTTAAGTGCTCTTTCTACTTTCCCGTGTATGTTGATGTCACCCCACGTCGGCAACATCTAGAATCATCTTATTCTTTTATGTGTCTGCATCATATTTTGTGTAGTTCTGGCATGCTTTATTTAACTAGACCACTAATGGTATTGCAGCTGTCTTCAAGGTTTGCTTTTACGAAAAATGTTTCAGTGAACATCTTTGAATTATCTGTGTTCATGGTACATGTTTATGTTCATCTGTAGACAAAAATCTTATAAGCGGATTATATCAAAGGCATATGCATTTCAGATTTTGGTAGATATTGCCAACTTGTCTTCCAAAGAGTTTGTAACAAAAGTCTCTTTCATCGTCGTGATCCACACCATCTGCCAACATTCGCCTCTCCCTGCTCTTGCTGTTATTGTGTAATGTGATTTCCTCTTGTCCACGTAACTTCTGATTCACTGTCTTTCTCTTCATGCCAGTTCCTATCATTATTCTTGATTCTTTCAATATCTACTTGGATGAACCTATCCAATATGTTTACATCTCATTTTCATGAACTACTTATCCCTTTAGACCATAGCCATCCATCCACCCCCTTCTCATTGTTTAAACAATATTTTTATGCTGATGGTTTCCATCATCATGCCTAAAGGTTTGTCATCATCAGAAATGTAACACTTTTGAAATTTTAAATTGTTTCATTTTTTAGGCAGAAAATTCTGTCCATCTTCCTTGCTCAACTACTTCCATATAAAAAAAATGATTTTACCCCATTGAAATGTTTAATCTATTGCTCCCTCCTCTGTTTCATGATTCTTAGATCCTTTCATATCTTTTATTCTTGATACAGTTTAAATTCCATATCTCATCATTGTAATCATTTTCTTTAAAATATTTCCCAATGCCTTTGCCCTTCTCTTCCACATTGTACTTACCTTAACCCAGTTGTCTAGCTTCTCCACATTGTTCATAAGTAGCTGACCATCACTGGAGCAAGTAATGCAATCAGGTGAACTGACTGTATTTTACACTTAGGATTACAAAATTTCACTTAGAAATTCAACACTACTCAGCAATTGTCCAGTGTTTTACTGGTAAGCTTGTGTGCTTTCTCTATTCCTCAAATTTTTAACTCCCCTCCTTCTGCTGTCATTACCACCCATAATTTGTGCCCTTACTTCATATGTCACAAAGAAAAATGTAAATCTTCAGAAGAGAACTGCCTCATATCCAACTTCATGATCCGTTCATATCAGCAACCAAATGCCCCTCAGCTGATCACAGGCCAGTCCTTCTCTGTGCTCTGCATTTACTTCCTCCCACCTGTCCCGGGGCCTCACTGTAGTCTGCATCATCAATTTCACTCTCTCTCTCTCTTATTTCTCTTCCTATATTATCATTATGTTTCAGCCAACTTATTCTTTGTCTGCACCCTTTAGTAGCCTCTGCTACTATCCACATATTCTTTCAAGGAATTGTCTCTACTGGCTTTACTCGTACCCACTTTATAACCTGTTCCATCCCATGTTTAGCTCTACTACTCTGCTCTGACTTACATGTTGCCAAATCCAGGGGACAGCTCTCTGTCATCTCCTTATTTGATCTCTCAGTAGCATAAGACCTTGGCTAGTCACAACCTCTCTTGTAGGTATACTTTTTATCTCTGTTCTGTTACAACACCATTCATTTCCTTCCCCAATCTCTCTGGTTACTTTTTTGTAGTCACTTTTGCAGGTTCCTTTTCTCTTCAACTTTAGAATTCTTATGTTTCCGAGAGACTCGGCCTCTTTTTTTTCTTTTTTTTTTTTCACCCAATAGATTTACATTAGGTGATCTCAAATTAATATCTTCAGACCAAATCTTTTCTGGACTCTGTGTTTGTATTTAGTTTAATTGCTCAATTACTATTTCAACTCATAATGTATCTGAACTGAAATCCTGACTACTGTAAACATATCCCTGGCCATCTTTACTATCTTAATATAAAGTAGCAACAGCCAACCAATTCTAATGCTAGAAGTATGAGAGTCATTCTTGACTTCATCAAGCAAGGCTCCATCTGCAAGGTTTTTCAGTTCTCTCAGAAAATATAATCAGGTCCATCTACCTCTCCCCACGATCAAGCTGCCATGATCTCTTATGGAATTAGCGAAGTAGCTTCCTGTCTGCTTTTTACTTTTCCCCTTTCTCCCCATTCCATCTAGTCTATTCCTATCAATCAGAGTAATTATTGTAAGAAATAGAAATTGAATTGTATGAACACCAGCTATGTGTTAAGTAATTTATATGGATTATTTCATGCCCTTAGGTTAAGTCATTTACTCCAGGTCACATGGATAGCAGGTGAGGGAACTGAGATTTAAACCCATGTGGATTGACTCTAGAGCCCATAATCTGAACCACTAGGCAATGCTCTTTCATAGAAATGTACCATTTTCCTCCTAAATGCAACTTGAACTCTCGTAGCTTAATACTTTCTTTGTATTGCCTCTGGGAACCTTGAAAATTACAGCTGAACTCTTTACAATGGTGATCATTTTTTTCTTTTTCTCTGGCACTCAATGTCAAAGGGAGTCTTGTTTTAGGCAGCTGAATTAGGTCAAGCTTATCAGGCTTCCATCCCAAACTAGAAGGTTCCATTCAAGTGAATGGGATTTTATACACATTATTGTATGATTTTGTTGGTATGAACTCAGTATGGTAAAAAAATCTTTTTCTCTGAAAATACAGGTTAATTTAGAAAAGCATCAAGGTGATTCTATAGAAATAACATATTTACATACTCTTTCTCTTTAACTGCAGAGTATCTACTTTTCTCTTATCAGTTAATCATAGTAATCAAAGATGCAGAGAGACTGCTGTCATTATGTGACAATTTCCCCTTGAAGGTTTGAGTAAAAACAGGCACCTTTAATTCTTTCTCTCCAATCTATCCTCCCAATACTGCCAAATTCATTGTTCTAAAACACAGTCCAGATTCAGCCAGTTCATGGTTTAAATCTCTACAGCTTCCCACTCCCTGCTGGACGAAGGCCAGACTCTATTATGTTGGCATTCAAGACCCTCTAGGGTCTGGTTGCAGTGCTATTTTCTACCAGGGTTACCTCTGCCTATTCCTTTAATGTACATTGTGCCCTCAACAATGAATTAATTGCTTTCCTCACACAAACTCATATTTTCTCACTCTCTTTCTTTGTTCTCTTAGCTTTTTCAATCTCAAATACTTTGTCCTCCCAATGAAGGCATTTAAAAATCTTTATTTACGGTGTGAAGGCATATGGCGTAGTGTTCGGTATATGTTAGGTTATTGTCACTATTTGCTACTCTTTATTTGTTTTTCTTATAGCATGACTTGTAGAAGAGGGGCTCAGAAAAATAGAGAGCAAGGCATGGATGGAGAATTTAGGGGTCCTTGGTACAGTTTGGGTTCATGGGAATGCAGAGAGCAGAGGCTAGGCTATGTTGGGCAGCTAGACCCTCAGTCATGGAAGATAGATAGTCAGGTTGGTTGGGGTCACTGAATTATCAATCCGATGGAAAAGAGTAGACATCTGGCTCCCAGGAGTAGTAGAAAGAAGGGAGCATAAGGGAGCAAGTTTATAGATGAAAATTAAGCCTATACATTTTTTAATAAGGCCATTGGGAAGGTCAAAAATACTACAAATGAGGACCATGGGGATATCAGAAGAAAATGGTTAGGAGTGTGGTGGACAAATGGTAGCAGACAGCAAGCAGATTGCTTAGAGAGTGTTCTCGTGAGAGGCAGCAGATGGGCTGAGGTCAGAAGCTATAGTAGGGGTTTTGCTCAGGCCAGGACCACTGTCTCGAAACTTCACTGATAAATTTCCTTTTTTAAGAGCTTTCTGGAGGACAAAGTGGGTTGGAGAAAGTAATAACTTGCTTCAGGTCACACTGCTAGTTGGATCCCTTTTGGTGCTAGTGTCATCAGGGGGTAAACTACTCCTCAGAACATAACATTATGAACTATGATGGGATGCAGGGCCTTTCATATGTGGAGTAGAAGGTGCTTCTTTGATACAGGACCTCAATTTAGATTGTGGACAGGTCCCTGAAAGGTTTTAGCTGCAGTGACATTCATCCTGACAGCGTTGGAATTAATCATCTAGCATAATACCAGACCTCAGTGCTCTGTAGTACACATTTAAAAATTTTTATAATTGTCTTATCGATAACACTATGAAAACTGTAATTTTGTATAAAGTAAATATTATTACAATTTTGATAGTCCTATTTTGGAATTTCATTATTAAAAAATACAAAGAGCCTTCCTTAAAAAAATAGAAATGTCTGAGCAGCAACATTATACTTTGCACAAATCCAGGGATTGTTGTTCTTATAGTTACTGTAGATTCGTATTGTTATTATGGAGATTTTCAGGTAGATGGTATTGAAGTGTCTTGAAAGGGGTGCCTTTGTCTCTCTTTGTTTAGTTCAAGGTTGTGATTGCAGGTAGCAATGGAACTGTGTCCTAAGTTTCTCTTGAGCATTTCTGTCCTGAGTATATGAATGTCAAAGTTAGAGTTAAGGATAATTATTTATCCATCATCTCAGTTTCCTAGTTCTTGCTATTTCATGGGTGTAAAATATGCCTTTCAGCCAACAATCTTTTCATCTAATGATGGAATTATTAGAATAGTACTATTGTATATGATTGTAGGGAGGATAAAAAAAGACAGTGAGTACATTCTAAAATGGCATTTGGTTCAATAGATGTTAATTGCTGTACTGACTGTTTGGTTTATTTATTGATTGGCAAGATCGGCCCTGGTCTGAGTAGTCCAAGGAAGAGAATCTGGCTCTCCATGTTAGGATCAAAGACTTCTGTAGCTTGAGATGGAATGGTAGTTTGCTAGGCCACCTCCGCTGGCATAGCAAGTGGGTACAGGCTCCATGGTCATTTCCAGATAGGTGCCATTTGTTAGCCAGTGGTTTACAAATACAAGAGCCTGCTCATCATCTTGCTGTATTTGGTTCCCTTTCATCCTGATGGCATAGGCACAGTGCATTTGTATCTCATGTCTCTAACCCTTCACACAGTATTATAGTTGGGAGGGCTTGGTGGCAGTGGATAGATAGAGCCAGGCAGATTTACGACACACCATCCAGAGTTTTTTTTTTCAGTATGGTAAAGGTTAAGAACACATGTTCCAGAGTTAGACTATCTAGTATTGAATCCTAGCTTTGCCCTTTATTAGCTGTGTGACCTATGTTTATATTTGTCTTGTGAATAACACAATGAAAGTGTTATTTTGTATAAAATAAACATTATTACACTTTTGATAATCTTATTTCAGAATTTCATTATTAAAAAATACAGCACTTAAAGATACAGTACTTCAATTTTTTCATCTATACAATGGATATAAGAAGTACTTATCTCTTATGGTGTGGAGATTAAAGATCATGCATATAATATAACAGTGTCTAGCACATAAAATTAAATAAATGTTAGCTATTATTCTTATACTGTATATACATTCAGGTATTCATTAAAATGTTTAAAATATTTATTGCATGCCAATCATATGTTAGACATTATTCTAAGTATTGAGGGTGCAATACTGAACAAGACAGACAAGATCTCTACTCTTATGGAACCTACATGCTATTGGAGAAGAAAGACAACAAACAAGAAAACAAATAAATGAATTCTATATTTCAGGATGGTGGAAAGGATGGCAGGCGACTGGGGAGGGGCTTGTTTATCCAGGTCTTCAGAGAGGCCATGTCTGAGGAGAGGAACTTTTGAGTCAAAACCTGAAGAATGGAAAGGAATCAGCTTTGGGTAAAGATTATTCTAGATAGATGATTTCATTCAGGGAGAACAAGAAATGCCCCAGTGCAGGAATGAGCTGGATATGTTCAAAGAACAGATAGAAATTTGGCGTTAGAGTAGAACTGGGGACAGGGAGGGTGGGAGGAAAGATAGGCAGGAGCCAGGTAATGTAAGGACGTGGGAAAAGAATTGTGTTTTATTCTAAATATAAGGGTAAAGGAGAGTTTTAAGCAAGAGAGGGATATGATCTGAGTTATGTTTAAAAAAAAAAAAAATAGCTCAGGCTGCTTTGGGAGGAGAGGACTCGAAGGCCAAAAGTTGAAATGGGAATACCACGAAGCCGTTGTCATTTGTTTTCATACCTGTGAGATCCTGAAGGGTAGCTGCTTCATTTTTCTGTCTTCTGTGCTTGAAATGCAGCACTTTGTAAATGCTTGTTGGAAGAAGGAAAACATAGAAGCAAAAAACTCTGTAAATTCTATGTATGGGAAGCACCTCATCCCCTGTGGGATTGTAGGCAGGGGCTGTGTCAACCCCCTGACCAAACCCAGTTGTCGTATTCTCAATAATGGAAGGTGAGTGATTATTCCCCAGGGCACAAGAATGGCAAAAGATTTAGAAAGGAAAAGAATACTCTGTATCATTTTTTCAGCTTTAAGATTTTCAAGCAATGAACTTTGAGACATTAAATAGTTTTGCTTTCTATTTGGACATATGGCCTATTTTTACAATAAGATTTTGCTTCAGCCCACTGAAGTCACTAATGTTTTCATTTAACAAAATGTTTTCTTTACGTATGGAGTAGGATGTACTGAGAGAATTCTGAAGTTATCATTGCTACAACTAATAAATGAAATTTGAGCTGTATCTGAGACTGCAATCTTCACTCACGGTAGACAATTTATTATTTATGGGAAATCGTGCATGTGAATGTTTATAACAGCTTTATTCATAATTGCCCAAACTTGGAAGCAACCAGGATGTCCTTCCATAAGTGAATGGGTAATTTGTGGTACATCCAGACAGTGGAATATTATTCAGCACTAAAACAGAATAAGCTATCGAGCCATGAAAAAACATGAAAGAACCTTGAATGTATATCACTAAGCGAAAGAAGACAATCTGAGAAGGCTATATACTGTATGATTGCAAGTATGTGACATTTTGGAAAAGGCAAAACTATGAAGTTAGTAAAAAAGTCAGTGGTCGCCAGGGGTTTGGGCTGGCACTCAGGATTTTTAGAGCAGTGAAATACTCTGTGTTACCATAATGATGGATACCTGCTATTATGCATTTGTCTAAAACCATACAATGTGCAATCCCAAGAGTGAACAATGTTATAAACTGTGAACTCTGGATGGTTATGATGTGTCAGTGTAGGTTCATCAATTGTAACACAGGTACTGCTCTAGTGGGGGATGTTAATAATGGAGAAAACTATGCATGTGTGGGGGAAGGGAGTATATGGCACACCTCTGTACGTTCCCGTCAGTCTTGCTGTTCACCTGTAACTTCTTTAAAAAATAGCCTTAATAAAAAACAATAACGCAAATTGTCTATCATCAAGACTGACAGCTTGTTGTCTTGAGTCCCAGTGATTCTGTCTGTGTGTGTGCACGCATGCATATTGCTGAACAATTTTTGTAGCTCCAATAAAGTCTACTGCCCTAGATTTTTATGTACTTGGCTGTAGGATTTTATGGATGACTATGGCCATGTCTCAAGGGACATGACTCAGAGTATGCGCTTTAAAAGATACATAGCAGTGGTCTGGGCAAAATAATAATCATGAGGGAAGTAAACTAATGTTAACAGAGTGCTTCTGTGTGTCTGGATTTGTATTGTACTTTTTTTTCTGATTAATTATCACAATTACCATGCAAAGTAGAATTAGAATTTCATATAAGGAAACTGAGGCTCAGAGAAGTTATTTGCTTAAAGCAACAAATCTAGTAAGGCAGCCCAGACTGAAACCCAAATTTGACCTCAAAGCCCATATATGTTCTTTCTACCATACCACCTCATTGCCTCTCTTCTGGTAAGCTGTGTACATAAGCTAGACATATTCAACAGATTTGTACTGGTAGCAACAAGTCATTTTTCCTTAACTTTATACTATCTTATGCTGCATGTACAGGTCAAGTAAATACATTTTTTTTTTCCAGCTACAAAGTTGGAGAATATTAGTTTCTTACCATGGACTGTTATTCATTGCTCACATCTAATTTTCAAAAAGTATATCTTCTAAATGATTCTAGAGGTCAGTGCTCACACTTCTTGGGAGATTTGGAACATTTTTTAGGTAGAGAGAGACATACTCCCTTATGAATTCTCATCAGCATTTAATTTTTCAAAGAGGTGCAAAGTCCTTCAAAATGCCACAGCTAAAGGTTGTTGGGGGCACAGGGAATTCAAGATCAATTATATGGGTAGCCTGCTACGATTTATCATTTGAAGATAGCATCTATGTGAATTTAAAGAGAGGCTAGTCAATATCACAGCACAGAGATAGCAGTCAGCCAATATAATAGTATTTGAGATAGAGCAGTGAAGCCCCCTCAAATGGTTGGGGGATGGGAAATAGATAAAAATGCCAAGAGTGTTAGCTAGTTTAACATCGTTCAGAGTAAAGCAGTACTGAGTCAAGATTTGTTTTCGAGTACAATAATCTAGTGTTCATCCTGGACCGATAGCAGAATCAAGTCTAATGGATTCAAAAGTAAAAATGTTTTAAACATATATGGAAATTGTTTTAATTATATTAATGTCTCACTTTTCATTCTCAACTTCAAGGTGAGCGAAAGGTACATATGAAAATAACCAAAGTGGTAATCCCTTAAACTTCATTTAAAATTTGAATAATATTAACTAAAATTATTATTTAATTTAGAATGAAAAATAATTGTGGATGAATCTCATCCCACCTTTTGGCTATGCTATCCCACTTTTAATGCCTTCTTGTGGACAGAAGGAGTAGGTTGTAAATAAGACATCAAACTTCTCATTTAGGATGTGTATTGGTATAGATAACTATATAAATTCTGTTGGAAACAAAACCAAGTTTGAGATAAAGTTAACAAAACTGTTTATTCATAAAGTTATGGAAAAGGACTCTGTCTGTCATTACTTTTAGTTCTGTAGGGTTTGAAGGTATTATAAAGGAGAGTCAGCTTTATAGATTAAGAGGAGGAAAGGCGGAGATAGACTTTGAGTGGCAAGCATTCTAACAAGGTGGGATTTTTCGAAGTAGGGAAGACTTTCTAACTGCTGTTCAGGAACACTGGTGGCCCTTGGCAAGGGAGCAACAGAGTAGTTTAGGGGTATTTCAAATTAGGAAAGAGTGTTCAGGCTAGGGATGCAAGGAATTCTATGGCTGGCCATTTCCTGCAACAAATGTGAGCTGAAGAGGTGCTTTTTTGGGGTCAGATTGTCATAATGGTTCTTATTTGGTAGGGGCAGGGGCTGCCTTGGAGTTTTCTTGATGTTCATTTTTCTCTGGCTGTGGTGGAGGAAAGAGACAGGGCTTTTTCATGGTACCTTGGGTATTTGTGAACCAATTGTCTTTGTCTCTTATTTGAGCTCAGTTTCTATCTGCCATTTTCTATTGTTTGAGATGTAAAATGATATAGAAAATAAAGAGTCCACAAAGAAGAGAAATGGCCCAAGAATGGGCATTAAATGGTCCAGAAACATTTGGTTTCAACTGGGTTTATAAAGGGTAGTTCATCTTCCCAGTCTTCAACAGCATTGTTTGTCGTGGTTGATGGCATGGGTGTTAGCTACAAAATTGTGGTTTACACCCGTCTCTAGGAAGATAAACAGAATATAGCCATGACGTGGATTATAAATAATGGAAAAAGGCATTGGTGTTTTCCTTTTTACTTCTTCGGTGTTTTTCTCTCCAGGTCTAACAGGTATTTTGGTTGATGGTGTGGTGACATATTTCTGACAAGCAGCAGTGAACCTTGGGGTCAGGCTGTCTCAGATTTCGACTTGGCTCTGTCACTTTTTAGCTGTGTGACTTTGAGCTCATGGAGAGACCCTGTCTCTTGAGTAGCACAAATTAGGAGGGATGAGATCAATGCCATAAGTGCAGGGAGGTCTGCTTAAACTTTGGTTTTATTGGTCTGCTTACTTGCAAAATAAATGGATTTATTTTCATAATGACCTTAACAGACATCTTTATGAGGATGTCTGATGGGGGTCCTTTCTATTCGATGGAATTTGGGTGTGGGGTGAAACTTCCAGCTCCTTGGGAGACACATAACAGAGTTTCACCTACATATAGGATACATTGTTCCTGAGGAGAACACTAATATAATATGTTCTCTCCTCACCAACTGTCCTATTATTAGCTACACCCTCTTATGAGCATCATATATTGAGAGAGCTGGAGCTTTAAAATAAAATAGACTCAGATTTCAATCCTGGCTCTGCCACTTGATAATCTCATGATCTTTGGAAACTTAATTAACTTTTCCAAACCTTAATTTTCTTCTCTATAAAATAGAAAATTAATGCTTTGCAGAATCATGTAGATGAAAGCTAATGAATGTACATTTTCTGGTACATAACAGATATTTAATAAACTGTAGCTGGTTTTATATGACTTATATATTACCTCAGCCAGTGTGGTTCATTTGTGGGTAAATATCTTTTCACTGATAGATACCCTCTTCCCTGAAGACCTCTTCTGGAATTGGGAAATATACATCTTACTCCATTGATTTTACCCTACTATTTAAAAAGCTTAAGTAAGGATCTCAATATTTTCTTAACATTATAAAATATACCTAGAGGAATTTCCAGCTAGTTGAAAACAGACCTTCATATAATTCTATTTTAAATAACCCAGTTATGTGAAAAAGGAGACTTAATAAATAAATGAGGTTATTTGCATAAATGTGTAGGAGCACGAGTAAGAGTGGGTAATAATCTATAGAGGTTAATTTTAGAAGGCAAATATTTTTAAAAAATATTCTATGAGTTTCCCACAAAGGAACTAGGCAGTAGAAAAAGTGGTCATTATAGAAACAACTCCTACCTGACCATACTTTAAATTATGAATTTAAGTTTTAATATCTAAGATGTTCATCATAGGCTTCTCTGTTGCTATGTGAATTATGTATCCATCCTGCTATCTATTCATCCAATTATTCATTCTAGTCACTTCTTTTCAGTTGTTATTTGGCCCATATTTTATACAAGGTGCTGCGCTAGGTGTTAAGGACATAGTAATGTAAGATGTCCCCTGTGTTTGGAAAGATCAGGACAGTAGGGGAGTAGACAGATGCACAAAAAGTGATAACATGATTTGGCTTCACTGAAGTTAACTTTCTAGAAGTTGAGGAGGTGTGATGATTCTTTTTGAAGGTAGTTCCTGAGTCAGGAGTATGTATACAGTACAGTGGGGGACCCAATGGAGGACAGAGGATGGGAAGTCAGGGATTTTCCTGTGGAGTGAAACTTAAAATGGGCTCTGAATGATGAGACTATATTTGCTAAAGGAGTAGGCGGAGCACCCCAGATTCAAGGAACAACATGAGAAGTGGCACCGAGTATTCCCAGATGATGTGGTTTGTCTTCGTTTCTGTTTGTTTAAGCATATTTGCTGAATAGCTTTATCATTCTCTTGGTTCAAGCTTGTTACTAGGGCTCAGTAGTTCCAGATTTTGGCCAGTAGTGACTTGGGTTGGATAGGCAAGTTAGGAAGACAAGAAATGTTCATGGGGAGTAGGAGGGAAGAGAAAAGGGTATAGGGACTACTAAAAAGGTCAGTGGTTAAGAGTGAGCACTCTGAAGCTGACCATCTGATGGCCTTAAATCCTGGCTCTAGTGTACATTAGTTGTACAGCCTTACACAAGTTGCTTATCTATTCTGTGCTTTAGTTTTCCCCATCTGTAAAATGGGATGAATAGTGGTACAAATCTATAAGGTTTTCATGAGAATTAAATGAGCTAATGCATGTAAAGAGCTTCGAAGAGTGTCTGGCACACAGAAGCACTGCATGCTGCTGCTGCTGATGCTGATGCTGATGCTACCACCTGCCTCCTGGGGAAGATGAGAAAAACAGGCCCTTCTACATTTCTCACATAGCTCAAGGAATTTTATATACTTGCTCAATTAATTCTCAAAAACAATCTAGTGAGAGTGTCTTTACAAAATAGTGATTTACAAAACAGCCCAAGGTCATGTACACAGAAGGGTACAGAAGGAGAATCTGCATCCAGATCTACCCATCTTTAATACTTACCATGCAGAAACCTGATGGCTAGAGAACATGGTGGTAGGTAGTCAGTGGGAGGGTTTGGTATCTTGAAGTCTCAGGGACAGGCCTCTGGTGACCATACACAAAAGTGAAGGAGGAGCTACAGTAGACCCGATGCAGAAGCATCGATGGGAAGGCAGTTCTCTTCATGGTGGTCTGGTGGGATCAGAGCAGAGAAGGAGCAGCCTGGAGCCTGAGGCATAAATCTTGTTTCCCATCAGGTACAGGAACAAGGGGAAGGCAGACAGTGGTGTGCTAGTAAATTTTGACATTGGTTCAAGGGTTGGGGGAGCAGGAAGTCTGATTTGCAGAGTTTGTTGATTTCCATGGTTTAAATACTCCTGCCAAGGACCAATGTGACCTGCTGACTGTGGATTTGGGAAGATGTTTGCACAATCGGCTTTGACGAGCCCATTGAAACCAGCTGCAGCATACCACCAAAGGGATTTGGGGCCCCACATCAGGACTCCAGATGTCAAACTGTAATGCTGATCCTTGCACCCCACAAATTCCATCTTTCACCACCTTGGCAGAGTCCTCTTGGGGATTTATTTAGTTAGCATGATGCAGTTACCATGAAGTAGTCACTAGTGGAGACCAGTTAAGCCTGTTCCTTGGCCAAGAAGAACTCTCTAGTGTTCATTTTGTTCCCCCAGAAAATGCTGTACTTGTCCACAAGCAACATCATCAGCATTTGATATTGCTTAAGATCATTCCCTGAGCCTGCTGGAGCCACACTGCCTCTCATTACTGCCATCTTTACTCACTGTCCAAACTGCCAGGCCTTTTATCACCTGTCTTCTTGTGGACCCTACTTCTATTTCTATTTTATGTGTCCTTTGAGCTCATTCTTCTTTCTGCTTGTTCCCCCCCCCCCTCCCCACTGCACTGTGTTCTCTGGAGTCTGTTTGCCTTGTAGACAGATACCCCACATCCACAAACTCTTTGCAGAATGTCCTTCCATCTTTTAGCCTTCCTGAGTTCCTCTGGGGATACAGCTCTCCTGCCGCTCTGAGTGGAAGTTACATTTTCTTCAAGATCTAATGTGCCTTGGAGCCCAGAGACAACAGACTTCTCCAAACACAGCTTTGCTGCATCTAGCGCAATTTCTTCTTTCGTTGTAGAAAACCTTTTCTCTTTTGAAGTCCTAGCCATCTGCTTATGAAACCTGTTATCCCTCCTAGTGGCTGTCGGTGACAGATTTCCTGGTCACCCACACCCAACCCCGCACTGATTTGAGGCCTTTTGTAACTAGCTGCTGAAGCTTCATCTCTATGCTAAACTGTGCCATCATCATTCTGGGCAAAAGTCCAACCTCGAAGATTTTTATCTTTGGGGCTGCAATCACCTTCACTCCCATATCACTCCATTATGCTCTTGACTTTGCCATCACTTAACTGCTCTACCCCTAAAATCTTAAACTCCCATCTCTACATAGCATCTTTTAGCTGCAAACTCATGCACCGTCTGCCATTCCAGTGTTGCCGCTCTGTAGCCACACTCCTGACCTCATTCTATTCTTGCTCTTCTTAATGCGGTTGCCAGTGCTCTCCTGGCAGATCCACCTGCCACATGCTTCCAGAATGATCTTTTAAAAATGCATCAGTGCTCATGTCATAATTTAATACACTTTAATAATTCTATATTAATTTATGCATTCACTTACAGGTCTCTAACAATGAACTAAGCAGTCGAAAATCACTGCTCTCAATAGGTGCACACATTTTATTACTGTTTTCTTTAAGAATGAAATAAAAATATTTTTAAATACCCTCCCCCTCCCCGCTAAGTAGCTTGTGTTTTTGTGTAGTGCATGCATAGATCCCCACTGATCTCTGAAATGAGTTACATGCTCCTTAGTGTGGCATTCGAGCCCTGCTTTGATCTGAGTTGCGCTCACCATCATCTTGCTGTTCTGAGTTCTGTCTGGTTCCTAATACCACCTTTCAATTCTGTGAAGTCACATCCGCTGATGTGTCTGCTTCATGCCCCGGGTCTTTCCTTTGATCGGGCTTCCCTGTCCTTCTTTTTCCTTCCCTTCTCCTCTATCAATCTTATGAACATCTCCTCTCTTCGATGACAGCTAGTATCATACCCTCTGCTAAGATAGATTGCTCAGTACCTCCTTGGGAGGTTTCTATGCATATTTCCTTCCTTCAGCTTCGGTGTCCTCTTTTGTTTATGCCTCTGTCTTCCCTTATTCTCTGAGGAAGTCATGCTTGAGCTGGCCTCATCTCAGTGACCCCATCATCCAGCATTCCTCTGACCTCCTGACTTCCTGAGAGCAGAATCAGCATGTAGGGGCCAGCCAGGCTTGGGCCAGGTAAGCACTCTCATCCATAGGGCTCACCATGAAAACACCCACCTGGCCCTGCCCTTCCTAAAATAGCAGAGCAAGTCTTCAAAAGACTAGCGGTAATTTCTAATGTTTTATTATTATTATTTTTTATTATTAGAGAGCCCTGATGGTACCACTTGGTAAAAGAACCTTTACCTTGAAGTAGGTGCTCCAGGGTCATAGGTATGTAAGATTGAGGAGGTCATTGATTGAGCTGTCATTGATTGAGCCTGTTTTCTTCTTTCAGGCTTTTTCCTTGGTACATTTTTTTAGGTAAGCACTTGATATTATCTCCCAATTCCATCTCCACCTACTTTTCTGTTTTATGTGCAACTCTCAGGCATATCTCTGAATTAGACCCTGATGTATGTCAGGGTGGAATGTCAGCATTTTTTAATCTCCAGGAAATGCTATTCAGATGATGATGATGATATTATGGATATTTTAAATTTATTTTTCCATAATTATCTTCATTTACCTTCAGTGTCCTTGTTTATACCTGTCTTTTCCGATTCATGAAGATCATTTCATGTTTGTTTTTAGCCTCTTATTTATTTATTCAAGACTCATATTTTTTATTTTGCCACTCCTAAAGAAGGTTTCCACTCAAAAGGAATAAATTTTGAGTTTTAAAATTTAGGTATTTTAATTTCTTTCACAGTTTATTACGCAAAGACATTATAGAACATGCACACATACCCTCTCCCCCAGACAGTGTGACACCATCATGTGGTCCAAGGAATCACAACCGGTCTCAGGCAGTGGAAAGGAAAAGTCCATTGTAATGAACATCGGAGAACGTGTATCTTTGCAAATAAATGTTTTCAAATTATATGGGTAGGTATCCAGAAGCAGGATGGCTAGATCCTGTGGTAACTCTGTTGCTAATTTTTAAAGGAAGCCACAACTGAGCAAAGAAGACAAATTAAAAAAATTGTGGACACAGACAACAACAGTTCAGTGGTTACCAGAGGAAAATGGGGGAGGGGGAGAGGTAGAAGGTCAGATATATGGTCACAGGAGACTTGGTTTTGGGTGGTGAACACCTAATGCAAATATACGATGATGTGTTGTCACATTATATACTTGAAACATATCATTTTAGTAACCAGTGTTGCCCAATAAATTTAATCAAGTTTATTTAAAAGTAAACTTTATTTAAAAATAAACAAAAATAAAGTTTGCCTGAGCAGCAGGTGGCAGCCCACTGTCACGGGAGGAGAAGGGAGAGAGGGACTTCCTCCGCTCATTCCGTAGAATAACAAGTCAAGGGACGCCGACTGGCCCAGCGGATGAGCACTGACAGGTGGAAGACACAAACCTGAGGGGAGACGTGCTTCTGCTTGGGTCCCCAAGGCCAGCTAGAGAGGTGAGTGAGGCCTGGAAACCTGTTAGGAATGGCTGCCTTTGAACCAAAAAAGTGAGAAGAAACTGCTGAGACATGTTTTGAGGCCTGAGACACTGTGCGAAGTGCCCACATGCGTAATGCATGCTTTCTCTTCGAGACCTCACAGCCCCCGGGTTCCTCAGGTGTGATCACCCAAGTTTGGACACATTAGGTTACAAGCCTAGGTAGCACTAATTGGTAGCAAAGCTGGAATTTGAACTGAGCTCTGTCATATTTTTTTCTAGCTATGTGACATTCAGCTTCTCACAGGCATACCTGTTTTCTTCTCCCCTCTGAAAAGTGAAATACAAGCTAGCGATTATCCCCCACTTTTTTAAGTTTTTGTTTTAATAGCTTTATTGAGATATAATTCACATAGCATACAATTTACTGATTTAAAGTGTACAAATTGGTGGTCTTTGATATATTATTTTACAAAGTGTGGTAAAATATATGTAACATAAAATTTGCCATTTTAGCCATTTTTAAGAACGCAACTCATCACCACTATCTATTTCCAAAACTTTTTCACTGCCCCACAGAAACACTGTAACAATTAAGCATTAACTGTCCAATCCTCCCCGCTCCCACTCCTGACAACTTCTAATCTGTGGTGCAGCTGAACTGGAGAACAGTTTGGTGTTTGCTCAAAAATCTAAGCACAGATTTACCAGATGGCTCCATAATCCCATCCTGAGATATACACCTGAAGGGATTGAAAGCAGGGCCTTGAACAGATACTCATGCATTCACCCATGTTCACCTCAGCATTATTCACACCAGCTAAATGTGAATTGTTCTTTTTCCTCTTCATCCCAGCCATATGCCTGAGGGTCTTTTTTTTTAAATTTTTTTTTACCACATGCCTTTGCTTAATTCAATTTTATGTACTAGGTTTCCAGGTTGAATGGAATACCAAATAGAGGCAGTTCAGTATAGAGCAATGTTTCTTAATTTCTTTTTCATTATCACCCCTCTAAGGTATCTTTTAGACATTTTTTCCTTATCACACTCTTATGAAATTTTAATACCACAGATACACTATGTATCTGTTCATGTACCGTGGCCCTTTAGAGGATCACAGACTTTTAATATCTGAGAATTGTTTGCTCCCCTAAGAGCCAGTTGTTCATCCACCTGCGGTGTTATCATTCTGGTTGAGAGCACATGGCTTGGAGATTAAAGCCCCACCTTAAGAGCTGGGTCTGCCCGGACTTGAATTCTAGCTCTGCCCCTCACTTGCTGTGCAGCCTTGGGTGAGTCGCTTAGTCTCCAAGCCTAAACCTCCTCATCTGTAGACATGGAATGCTAAAAAAACAGTGCCTACTTCAAAGCATTATTATGAGGATTAAATAAATTAACATATGTAGGCCAGTACTTGGTCTTCGTAAGTGCTATACAAGTGGTGGCTATTATATTTTTAAAGGGGTTCTTCTGTTTAAAAATAGTTTAAAACCTAGTGGACTGTTTGGAAACCCGATTCTCTTCCATTTCCTACATTTTGAGGATGTTTTTCATTCTACAGTTGGTTTGTGTTTTCAGAGGAAAATGGGTTATGCGTCATTATTTTGTGTTTATTTTTTTCCTCTCTTCTCCCCATCCATCTATTTTTATATTTTCTCAAAAATCACAGTGTGCAGGAGTTAGAACTAGGTGATTTTTAAGGATCAGCTAAAACATATTATGGTTTTGATTTTTATATTAGAGTACATGGATTTAGTCAGTTGTGTGAAAATCTGGAATTGGGATTAATGTTGATATCTGTTCAAGATGATTATTTTATTTAAGGAATCTCTCCACATAGGGAAACATAGGGAAACACACAGAGGAGCCGGTTACTTCCTTTGTACATTCAGCTGATCATCGTTCATCATACAGGTGCTGAAAGACAGGGCCTGGTTTTGTTGAACCTGAGTTGTGTTCATTAACTACCTGCTCAGAGGGCCACAGGCCCGTTTGTTTGTGTATTTAATTACTGATTAATTCGATGCTGTTGTAAATTAGATACAAACAATTTATTTTTAATAGACTAAAGCCTGTGCACTTTATTTTGACTGCGTGGGGAAAGTGGTGAATGAATAATTTGACCAAGTGGCTATGGGAAATTGCTATTTCATTAACCAAGGAAGGTGGATATTCTTATTGAGAAAGGAGTAAACTAAGGCGTCTTTGTAGAGAGGAAGAATAGATATACAACAGGTTCAAATTCCCTGAGGTCACCTTCTAGCTGGTTAACCTCTTGCGGCTCCATAAAATAAAAATGCTAATATTTTCCTACTTGTATGGCACTTGTGAAGATGTAGTGAATTAATACATGCAAAGTTCTTAAAACTGCTTGGCACAAAGTAGTGATCAGTAAATGCTACCCATGATTGCAATGAATCGTTGGAACTGAGATAAAGAGAATACAGATGACTTCGCTGCTAGCATTGCACTCTCCCATCTCATTGGCTCTCTGCTGGCTTTCCTTTATCTTTGTAAAGCAGAAGAATAACTACCCAGTATAATAACTGCCCAGAATAACATCTCCCATTCCCCACTTCCCCAGTCTACCGATCTGGGGTTTCTTTTGTTTTAGATTTCATATGTAAGTGGTATCATCCTGTATTTGTCTTTCTCTGATTCATTTCACTTAGCATAATGCCCTCAAGGTCCATCCATGCTGTCCCGAATTCGAATGGCAGAATTTCTTTCTTTCTTATGGCTGAATAATATTTTTTGTGTGTGTGTGTATGTGCATGTATGTACTACATCTTTTTTATCTATTCATCTGCTGATGTCAGAGTGCAAACTTTCAGTTAT
The DNA here is from genome assembly GCF_014176215.1 of Rousettus aegyptiacus. Taxonomy (NCBI): domain Eukaryota; kingdom Metazoa; phylum Chordata; class Mammalia; order Chiroptera; family Pteropodidae; genus Rousettus; species Rousettus aegyptiacus. The sequence goes on from NW_023416308.1 coordinate 91,301,035, forward strand.
GAGATGAACAAGTTCTGGAGATCTAATGTACAGCATGGTAATGATAATTGGTTATATTGTAATATATACTTGAATGTCGCTAAGAAAGTAGGTTTTAAATCTCAAAAGGTAGTTATGATGTGATGGAGACATTATCTAAGGCTGTGGTGATAACCACTTTGCAGTATATAGGTGTAACAAATTAACACTCTGTACACCTTAAACTTACACAGTATTACATGCAAATTATATCTCAATAAAGCTAGGAGAGAAAAGACTAACTACTGCAGTTCAACCAAAGTAATAAGGAAAGGCCATCAAAGATTTTATGAAGCTGTCTTTATTGCCTCCTCAAGACTCAAAACAAAAGTCTTCTGGGCGAATCCTTCCTCAGTCCCTTTGTTGGAGTCAGCTACTACTTTCCTAAGTAGAACTTGGACTGTGCTATGAAGGGTCATGTTCGTGTGACTGCCTCTCTGCTGGTTTAGTACATGTCCTCTGTGGTCTGGCTCTTTTCACTTAGCATAAAAGTCAGAAGGCAGGGACCACATCCCCCTGACCTCTGCAGTCTTTACCGCCTGGAATCTAGCAGTCTCTCAACACCTCTTGCCTTTCCTTTTCCAGTTGTAGGGAAGACGAGACCATTGCTCCTACACTTCTAGTGTGTTCTTTGATTAGGCCAACTAACAGCTCACGAGGAAACCTTGAACCTTTTTGGAAGCACTCACTGGTTTTGTTGGTTCCACTAGCGGATGTAGAGTTCAGACTTTGGTAGATTCAAATAAGCCGAGACACAGCCTGAGGCCCACACTGCATTCATCACCTTTTCACTCGGCATGCTCCTTTCCTTGCAGACACTCAGCATCACTTTGTGTATACTCTCAGAGGTCAGAAATGCCGGGCTGGGAAGAAAGCCATGGAACGATGTCTTATGTTGCTTTTTCAAAAGTGTCAGCTAGAAATCGGTATGCTGTGATTTTTAATGGCAAAAAGAGATGTGTTACTTTGTGATAGTACTGTTTGACTCTGAAATTAAACCCCGCGGGATGGGGGGCATCTTAGTATGAACTTCCAAATATATGACCTAGTTATATATGGAAAATGCTTTCAAAATGTCCGAAATCCAGTGATCTGACTTCTACATTACGGTGTCTTTAAGCCTTTCTAAGAAGACTTCTTTACTATGCATGGGATGACCAAAAGGCTCTTTGAATTTTTAATCTGCAAATATTTGATATGGCAGGCAACATGTTTGTTTGACACATATCTTAGAAGGTGATATAAAAATCCATTTTACCAGGCAACTGAGAAATTTAAAGAGGGATTATATTAGTCAGCTTGGGCTGCCATAATAAAACACTATAGACTGGTTGGCTTAAACAACAAAAATTTATTTATTCACAATTCTGGAGGCTGGAAGTCTAGGTCAGGGCTCCCAGCATGGTTGGATTTTCGTGAAAGTGGCCTTCCTGGCTTGCAGATCGTTGCCTTCTCCCTGTGTTCTTACATGGCAGAGAGAAAGCAAGAGCTTCCCCAACCACCTGCCCCCTTCCTATTCTTTGTCTCTTTCTCTTTCTTTGCCCACTAAAGCTCCTCGTGATGCTTTAAGGCACAACATCTATGGATTAAATCAGATAGGCTGATATGTTTTGCTTGATTCAAAATGTTTGACACAAAATAAAGCCAATTTTTTTTCTTTTTTTAAATTAATGTTAGGATATGCAACTTCTCTAGAAAGATTAGAGATCTAGCTCACAATCCCTGAGAGGCCCTATTGTAGGGTTCAGAGTATAGACTCTGGAGCCATGTTACCTGAATTTATATCCTGCAGTCCAGGTACAACACCTAGCTATGTAGCCATAGATAATTTAATGTACATTTCTGTGTCTTTAATGTCTCACCTATAAAGTCAAGATGATTAATTACACATAATATGTATCTCATAGAGCTATTTTGAGTATTAAATTAGTTAATACCTATAAAACACTTAAAACTATGCGTAGAATCTTTGTCAGTGCTATATATAAATGATGTCTCTTACTGTTCCTTCATGACATTACTTGACTAGAGCTCTAGTTTTCTACAGTCCAAATTCTTTCTGTTTTCTTTCTGCCACTGAGGCCTTTTGTCACTTTCCATGTAGCATTAATCTTGTACTGTTCCCCCTCCCTCCCTTATAAGAAACTACATGTAGGCATCAGAAACTACATGTAGGGTAGAGAGAGAGAGGGAGAGGTTCAGGGAGGGGATTTAAAACAAGAGATACCTTATTTGTGGAAGGTGCATATTTTGCATATACATCTTCTACTTGGCTTTTGTAGGTATTTGGTTTATATCCCTAGATTGTATAGGCATTTGATTTTTCTCCCTTTGCGTTAGAAAGAAAATCGTAATTATAGAGAAGCATGGAACATTGGATAAAACCTGAATTCCAGAGTCAGAAGACTTTGATTCTGTTATCAGCTGCTCCATGATTATTTGTGTACTTTTGGGCCTCGATTTCTGTCTTCCCTGGGCCTCCATTTTCTCATATGAAAAAGGGTATAATAATTCATATCTTGTCTGTCTCAGTGGATTTTTATAAGTGCAAATCAGTGACCTTATAGGCCCCGATTTAAAAAAAAATCTAGTATGACACAGATGGAATATATCACTAGTTCTAATATAGCAACTGACTGAACAGTGCCACCATGTTTTTATAACTCATGGTTTCTGCAGCCAGGAGATCAAAGTCTGGTAGAATTGCTCTGCATTTTATTTTACTAGTCCATGGAGCATCGCTGCAGCTATGGTTTTGCATGAATATCTGTTTGCTAGCTGCTCTTCTTTTCAGAGAAGTTGCCAGCTCAGTTGACACAGATATTGAGAAACAGTGTGAAGACGCGGGTCATCCTCATAGTATTTTCTAGGACTTGTGTCTCGGGAAAGGCATTTGGATCATATCAAGCTTCAGAGGCAGGCTTTTATGATGAGTGGACAGAAAAACTTAAATGGGTCAAGAACTTGAGAAACAGAGGGGTATTTAAATGCTTTCTAGTTCAACTCCCTCATTTTATAGATGGGAAAATGATGTCTTGAGAAGAGAAGTGACTTGTCCAGTGCTACAGTTAGCTAATAGAAAAAGCAGGAATAAAACTTCATTCTTGACTGTCAGTCAAGTGCTTCTGGTCCAATAGTTGGAGTGGAGCAAGAATGCTCCGAGTCACAAAGACCTGAGTTGAAATTCTAGGTACCCTACATGTAGTTTCTGATGCCAGGTCATAGGATGGCGGGGAATAAAGAGATGAGATGCATGCAATGTTTGGCACAGAACATAATCTCAATAAATATTGGTTTTCTTTACCTGTTTCCCTTTTAAATATGCACGGGGAGTGCCATGCCTTCTTCTTGGTCCCATCCTCCCTGGGTTGTCTTTTTCTGGGAAATTTTCACAAACAAGCCTGACTAGATCACACTATTTTATTAAAAGAATTATTTGCATTTGCTTCTCTCTTTGCTACCAAACCCTACTTTCTAATTTAATGATGGTCAAGCCAAATTTGGTTCTGTCTGTGCTCTGAATTCTCTTATGCACAGAGGCTGGTGATACATGAAGAATCATTATGCCACGTCAAGTTTCATTTTAAAGTCCATAAGTATACCTGTTTAAAATAAAAACAAACTCCTTCACCATCCAGAGGAGGAACACAAATCTTGTATTTTTATTACCTCAAAAGACCACCAGAAGATGAGCTCTAATATTTCAGAGGTGACAGGCAATCTGTATGAATGGATCACAATTTGAGCCCTATTATACTTGAGTTGATATATATTACAGTGGGGATTATTTATAGGTATTTTTCTAACAACATTTAATAAAAAGCATCCAGGCTCTTTTTTTTTTTTTTTTTGTCTCTAGTTTCTAATCCTGTAGGAGACACTGGATAGTCTTAAGCAACTGAAATAGAGACTCTAGTAAGCTGTGGGTTTCAGGTAGAAGGAGAATACCGCTATGCATTTTGGGACACTGAGTCACTGGAGCCAAAAGTGTGAAAGTGTTAGGATGGATTTAAAAAGCCAAAGAAGCAGCGATGTACGGTATAGCATACAGCACTGCTGTTTTAACAGGGAGTGTAATACCAGAACAAATACTATGAACAGCATTGCACATAAATGTAGAATTTGGACATCTTATTTCCTTACACTTTGTAGCAGCATCTTGTATATCTATCAGCCATAGGATCAAATGTCATTGAGAGCTGGAACTGGCACAGTGAAAACAATGCTACCTTTGAGGTCGAACTACGTGGAATCAAACTCAGTCTCTTATGTTTACTGACTTTGTGCCTTAGGCAAATGACCTAAAAATCTCTGAGCTTCATCAGATTATGGAGATACCTACTTTCTACAGAAGTCAAAAGGAATAAATGGAGGAATGAGATGCTACCTTTAGAGTACCTAGCATAGTTTCCGATATATAGAAGAAATGACAGCTATTTCTTGAGTATTGACTAGGTGCTGGGGGCTGTTCCTAGTTTTACCTTATGAGGTTATATACTAATTAGCCTCTTATTTATCTTGGTATCACACTGGGACTAATGATGCTTTTTTTTTTTTTTACTTTATTAATTTTTTCAGCGGAGGTCACATTAATTGTGGTTCTTTTTAGAAAAGCTTCCCAGAGTAATTCAGACCATTAGCTTGAGCCTGGACTAGAGTGTGTTCAACTTCCATGTGGAGGCTCAGGCTCGGGCTTTGCCTGTTGCCTCCTGTTTCTCTCTCTGAACGTCGTTTTAATCTTTCACTATGGAGTTCTGTCCCCCCGCCCCCCGGTAATTACTTATAATTACTTATTGCCATTCAGAATCTTTTGTCTGTGAACAAAAAGCAGCTTTTTCCTTAAGCTCATTTTAAAAATCTCAGTTGTTTGCTATTGCTCAAGATTGTTTTCACAGGATACCCCAGCTCTCTGAAGAAGTTAATTCTGTTTTAATTCTGTCTATAATCAGTTTTGATTTTGAAGCACTCTTGAGTCCTATTGAAACTGTCTGCGGGTTGTACCTTTCCCTGAGGACGGAGAGGCAATCTTTCTTTTGGCAAATGTGTTGCCATCTCTCTGCCCCCCTTGCCCCCCCCCAAGCCCTGTCTCCCGCCTTCCCTCCTCCCCCACTCTCCATTGCCATCCAGAAGCCAGGGAAATTGTCAGTTCTTACTTTTTTCCAGTATCTTTTCTCCAGGGGCTCAGCTGGATAACTTCAAACACTTTAATTTCTTTCCTCCTCATTTATACCAAGAAGTAGTTTTTATATCTGGGGGTTGCACGATAGGGGATAAGCAACAAAGATAAGGTTGTGACAGTTTAATTTTCTGGTACATTTGTCAACTTTTCTGCTTTATTTTGGTGCCCTCTTTTTCTGAACTGCCAGGAAATTATCAGATATGCAAGAGCTGAAATTACCAGTGGTACGAACTGAAGACAAAACCTTCTCAAAGATACATCAGCAAAACAGCAGGGATGTATGGCCAAGGGGTCTGGGTGACTTGTGGAGAGCAAGAGTTGGATACATCTGTCTGGGAAATTCTCACTGGGCTTTTTATAATCATTCCCCTGTCCAGTTTTTGAAAGTACTTTTATTCAAGGCCTTAGAATTCCATGAAACAAGGAAATGGCTTAGCTGTTGGGCTTAAAATAAACTCATTATAGCCAAGTAACTCCTTCAAGTCTAGATGAGGCAAACACCTCTTGGCACTTATCCAATGGCCTAAGGGAAATGAGCTAGGGCTTTCCATTTGGGGAAGCTGGCAGGGTCCATGACAGGGACGCATTCATCGCAGTCAGCAGCTTTGTTAGAAGCTATGGCCCATGGGTTGAAGATTGAATTGCCTCTAAGGCAAGTCCTGACTAGTTTCTCATCTTAAAGAATGTGTGGGCATCTCAACAGAATGAGATGGAGTTTGGTGTGGCTCTATCTCTGTGAGTGAAATAGCAACATGATTTAGCCTTCAGCATGCCCTGCTCCAATCCATTCTCTTCACTACAGCTGAGTGATACTTTAAAGACAGAAATTGGATGGTATTACTACACCAATTAAAGTCCAGACTCCTTCACATGTCCTACCAGGCCCAGCAGGATCTGGCCTGAGTTTATAGTTCTAGTTTTGCTTTAAATGGGCAAAACTCCTTTTTCTAATTCTTCTCAAACTTTCTTATTTGTTGGGTATGTTATTTTCCTCCCTTTTATCTGTTTCACATCTGTTTCAGGGCTCAAATAAAAAGAATCCTTGTCTGTTCCTTCATGAGTAGGTCAGATCCCCCTGTTAAAAAGTGTTTCATTCTTGGTGGAACTTACCAAGTTTGCCTCAATGTTTTACCAGGCTGTGAGGTCCATGAAGGCCATTTGTTTATCACTCTTTCTCAGAGTTTAGTGAAGAGATCATTAGTGTTCATGCTTAGTCATATAGCCATACTTTGAAGAGGATGGGAAGTACAGTTGCATTACGTGCCCAGAAGGAAGAGAACTAATACTATTTGATGAATGATGCTAATACCAATAACCCCCTCTGACACCTGGCTGCTCCCAACCTCTCATTTATAATGGTCTGTTCTTCCACTCTTCTGTAGTCATGTGAAAGACCTTGTAACTCACAATAATTAAGTCACCTCCAAAACCTTAATGCCGAGCGCACCACTCTATGGCTCCAGTTCCTAGTTTTCCAGCTCATGTACTCTAGTACTTTCCCTGTAATCATTTCTTGCCTTCTAGTGTTTCTGCTGCAGTTTGGGTTCTTCAGGAAGCAAGCTCTGAGATGGAGACTGACAAGCAAGGAAGTTTATCAGGGAGTGCTATAAGGATAAACACCTGTGGGGGAAGGAAAGGAGACAGGGTGGGTAGAAGTAGAAGTTAGCTCAATCCTTCTGAGCACTCTGAACCTGGGGTAGAATTATCTTGAGTTGGGATGCAGGAGAGCCAGTCTTTATTGTAGGTTGCCTTCAGCATGGAAGTGTGAGGGCATCTCTCTTCAGCTAGGGACAATGTCCCTAAGACTATACAGTTGAAGATTATTAGCGGGCAGTATTCCCAGTAGCTGGGTGAATAAGTTCTTTAGTCCTAAAGAGGTGTTTGAGCTGTGCAGCAGTGTCCACCATAATATCCAATTTACTTCAACTCTTTACCTCATTCACATCCTCATTTCTCTCCTTAGTTGTTGAGGTTCCTTGGCACCTCGTTATCATCACCTTCTTTCTTATACCCTGAATTCCCTTGTATCTTTTTTTTTTTTATTTTTTTTACTCGTCTATTTGCCTAAAAACTCATCTCTGATTACACTGAGCTTTCTAATTACTCTGGACTTGCCCCACACATCTGAATGGGACTGGAGAAAAACACACGACCATGCTGACTACTCTCACTTAACACATCTGACCACAAATCACAAGTGGCTCCTCAGCCACCCTACTACACATTCTGTTAAATTCTCTTTTCCTCTTTCCAAAATAATTGCAAATACCATTCCCTTCTCCTTAAACATCAAATACCTTTTTCTTCTCATAATTCTCACATGTTACCTTCTCTTTTCATTGAGAAAAAACAAGCCTTCTCATCACCAAATATGCCAGTCTATCTTCACCTTTTCCCTTATCTTTTGGCCTCATTCTTGTTGTTATTTACTTTGCTTTGTTCCATTTGTACACTGGTGCTCAAATCCTCTTGCCTTCTCCAAAACTGCTCCTGCAGTGATCTGCTCTGTATCACCATTTTTCTGCACTCGTACTGAATCACTCCCCAAAGCATACAAACATTCTGTGATCTCTTTTCTATCTTTTCACTAGACTCTCATCACAAAGTCTTGCTAGAGCTACTACCCTGCTTTTCTTTTTGGGAAAATATCCCAAAAGGTTCATGTTGTTTTTCTGCCTCCACTCAATTATATTCCATTCTCTCTTTAACTGACTCCAGTCAGGTTTTGTCCCAACACTTTCCCAAAACTACTCTTATTTACGTCAAGGTCAGTAGTGAACTTCTTGCCAAAAACCCAGTGGTTAGTTTTGTCTTTATCTATTCAACTTCCTAGCAGCAGGAGAAAACAGTGATCATTACTCCTTTCCCGAAACATATTTCGTCTTGACTTTCATAATATCCACTCTTCTGTGAAGCAAAATGTTTAAATGATGCTTGGTGTCAACTCGTTAAAGAGTTTTACTGCCCTGACAACCAGAAAGACGTGAACTACACCTCATGCCCATGTGCAGTTACTGTCCTATCTCAAATATCTGGGAGGTTTCCCTTCACACCCTTCCTCAATGTAATCTTACGTAGTTTTTGTATTTGTGTCACCCATTTGTTTTTATTATGCATCGTCTTGGATCACTTTGGGAAGTGCATAGTATTGTGCAGATTGGACACTTTGTTGGTTGCATGAATTCTTTCACTAATTTCTGCCATTTTGTTCTTATAGTTATGGAAGTCTTGCTAACTGTGAGTCTCCTTCCAAGACCTCAGTTACCCTACAAGAATTTTTATTTATAGGTTAACAGATCTTTAACACTGAAGAGAATTTGATGTTTTTCAGGATTGTTTTATAGGAAATAATTTGCTCGTACTTGTAAAATAAATAAATAAATAAATGAGGTTTCTTGTGACTCAACATAGCTGTTTTTATTCCGTTTCTGTACTTGAAGGAAAGATATTAGGACTTCAGTGATTATCTTAATAGCAATGTTATGTTTGACTATCACTCTCAAGGTGCTTTCATGAAGTAAATCATAGTAAATAACAATTGACTTCTGAGTTCAAATCCTAGGGATAGCATCTTCTAATAGGATGATTTTGTGCCCGATATTTAACTTCCCTCAGCCTCATTTTTCTAGACTTTAAAATGCAGGTAGTGCTGTACATTACTCATGCAATTGTATGTGGATTAAGTTATATAAATTGCATATAAGGATATAAAACTGTAGGTTCCTAGCTGACCCTATGAAAAGTCGACGAGGATTCTGGGACTTAGCGTCATTAAATGCAAGTCATACTCTTGTAATTAACAGAACCAGAGCAAGAATTCACATTTTCTATCTTGGATTCCTGTGTTATGTTTATATCCCTCTGTTTTCCTAGCCATCAGACATAAGCAGTCCCAATATGATGGGCATAAGGTAATTTTCGAAAACAACCCCAGGAAAGACTAAACTCTGAATTTAAGGTTGTAAGTTATTTTAATTATTATCGTGAACTTTTATGAGAAAGCAAGTGATTCTTTGACCTCCGTTCTAAAGAGAAAAAGATCTTTTTGTTGAATCAGCCCATTATTCTGTCACATGGGATGGATTTCCAGGTCGAGATGAAAGACGTTAATTTGCATTAGACAACAGCTGCTATCTGTATTCACCATATAACATGGGAGAAACTGGCTACCCCATCATTTTGTAACAGATGGATTAAAGCATGTCTTAGTAAGACACAAAAGCAGAGAGGGGATGGATTCCCTTGATCTTGCTGATAACAGCTATGCCACGCAGAGTGGACACCTAATAAATATTAATTAGTATCAACTCACTGGGCGCATAGCTACTTGATATTGGACACGTAAATCAAGCTTTCTCCACAATGAGGGATTAATAATAGTAAATTCAATCTTCATACTTCTTGAGTTTTTAACTGTTGTGTTGCACCATGAATCTTTCTTGAAATACATTTAGCTCAAAGTGAGATCTAGTACACCAGATGAATTTACACTTGAACTTTGTGTTTATAATATATCTTGCCTTTTCTTTTAGTCTCAATGGGTATTCACCTTTTCTGATTTCATTGGAAAAAGATTCTACTCTGGTTTAATCATTTGACTAACCATGATATTGCTTCTTTTTTTAATCCTTCAGATATTGATGAGTGTGCAGCTAAGATGCATTACTGTCATGCCAATACTGTGTGTGTCAACCTGCCTGGGTTATATCGCTGTGACTGTGTTCCGGGATATATCCGCGTGGATGACTTCTCTTGTACAGGTGAGTGTTAAGAACCAATGTTGCTTCTCTGATTTAACCCTTCTCTTCTACCTATCTGTGTTGTTACATTTAGCTCCAAGTACACTAAGTATTATTTTTGCCCAACTAGTTCTTCCCTTGTTTTATTTTACCTTTAGATTTTGAGAAAAACGCGATTAATTAAAAAATTTTGAACCGCATCATTTAATTTCAATCCCAGTATTTCTGCCTGTGTGTGTGAGCATGCATGCATGGGCATATGATTTGATATTGCAGTCCCAGTTGCCTAGAGTAACACTGAGGGACTTAAGAGTCATCAGTTCCAAAATGTATCAAACTGTTTTTAACTATTTTCTTTTCATCATGATGAAGTGCTTTGTTTAAAAGAAAATTTACTTTGTTCCTATTAGGAAAGACAGAGTTTAAATTTAAAGGGGAAGCAGGAGTACCCGACAGGCAGAGATTGGACATGTGGGAGCCGATCAAGACTTTTGATTATATTCTAATTGTCAGTTTCCCTCCTCTTCTCCTTATATCACTGGGCTTTCTGTCCTAAACTGGGACTCCAGAGACTGTGGGTGGTGCCTTTGTGTGAGCAATGCTGGCTTTGTGGGGCATTTATTTTGGGCTTCAATATACTTTCAATTATGTATATAGACACATGAACAGTAAATTGATTAAAGGTGGTGGAAGATTCTGAGTCTTTCTTCTTTTGGCCAAATGTCTTCAAATGACTAATTTGAATCCTATAAGAAAAGGGTCCTTGAACACAGGGTGTTAGTCATGTTGTACCTTTTACTAACTCCTGCATCTTTTTCTTTATCCTGGTAACATTGGCATCTAAAAAACTTGATTCTTCACTCAGAATGGAATGCCACTCTTCTATTAATGTATTTTATTCTGAGTAACCTTTTTAGAAGGGCAGAAAGTTGCAAAAGTTAGAGAAGCATGTTTGTATGTTCAAATACCTTTGCCATGGATTGTTGGATTTTTATGTTACTTTTCTTTAACTGAGGGACTAGTGATCTCAGATTGATACAGGTTTTTGGTGGCCATGGAAGGCCAAATCTCATTTACCTTTTATATATTATAACTAAAGTTCCTAGAGAAAAAAGAGAGACTACATAAACATAGCATGCTGAGATCTAAACATTTAGGACCTACAAACAAACACAACCCCAAAACCTGTGATGTTATGACTTTTTCTCTGTTCTCAATAGTAAATCAATGTCTTGCCTTATTTTAACCTTATGATAAGGAGCCAGTGAATATCCTCCCAAGACAGCAGCATCATATCATGCAGCTCAATAAACCTTATTGAAGGCCCTGTTGTGCGGAAAGGACTTGTGAAAGTTATATGAGCATTCATTTTCTCACTGAGGGAGAAAGGCAAGAGCTGGTTCTTGCTGAAAGCCTAGAAAGGACAGATGCTATGCCTGGTGGTTTATATATGGGACAAGATGGAAAATGTATTATTTTAAGAACTGGCTTTAGAATCACTTTAGAATTACTTTTTGAAAGGACACTGTGTTGTTTGGAGTAGAAGGCCTGGGTGTGGGTATCAGTGGGTACCCAAACACTTCTCTCACCACCTCCAGAAAGACTGCGCAGTTCTGCAGGAAAGTATACATGCACAGAGAGACCTTTTGCTTTGTGTGTATACATTTTGCCTGAGAGGGAACAGAAAAGTTAGAACAAAAGAAAGAAAAACAAGAGGGAGGAGAGCAAGGAACCAGGCAGAGAGCAAAATGCTTGGTGCTGTGGAGGACAGAGGGCCAGGGAAGGCCACGCAGTGAAGAAGGGTAACTGAAAAGACCTTTAAGGCTTGGAATATTTAATGTGAGGTTCGTTGTTGTTTGTGTTTTGCTATACAGTATGTGATCTGGTTTTTCCTCATGACCCTCAAACCTTCAGCAGTGACTACCCACCCTGAGTGCTAAGAGAGACCTCCCTCCCCACTCTAATGGAAGGCAGGTTAACATGGCGGACAATGTAAATAGAACGCATGTGTATAGGGTGTCGAAACCTCAGGTGGAGGTCTTGATGAAGGCTTCGTGCTTCATTGGTCATGGAATTGGGCGTAAATTTTTTTTTTTTTTTTTTTTTTTTTTTACGAAAAACCTTTCTTTGATCCCAGATCCCTTCCTACCCACCGTCCCATTTTTCTGCTTCTATTCACACAGAAAAATTCTTAATTAATGTGTCTCCTGTTATTGTCACCATTGATGTATACTCAGCTCATACCCTCCCCAAATCCTCTTCTTGTAAGGCTTCCATCCTTACCATTTCACAAAGACTACATTTGTCAAGCTCAGCCATGAACTGTATTTTGCTAAATCTCATGTTCTTCTGTGACTTCTCAGAGCATCGAGCAGAGCTGACCATGCCTTCATCTTTTAAATACATTCTTTTCTTGACTCTCGAGATATATTTCCTGATTTTCCTTATATCTCCATTTCTGCCCAGTATCCTCAGCAGTTCTTCTTCCCCTGCTGACCTTTTAAAGGTTGGAGCACCACAGAGCTCTGCCATGGATTCTTTTCTTCCGTTCATCTCTATGTTCTCTTTAGATGCCTTTATTCTATTTTAGGACTTTAACAGCACTCAATATCAGTAACCTCTAAATTTCTATCTAGTTTTAATCTTTCTCCTGAGCTTAATCATATATTCAACTTGACATCTACACATAGATGTTTTATAGGCATCTTACGTTACCGTGTATAAATAAAATTCTTGATTTTCTTCCACCTCTGCAAACTTCCTCCTCTTCCAGTTTTCTCCATCTCAGCAAATAAAAGCACCAGCTACCCAGGTATTTGAGCCACAAAGCTTGAAGTTCTGTTTGACTCTTTTCCTCCCAATGCCCCTTCACTTTCAGGCCACACATCAGTCTTGCTGACTCTACTCTCCACAACCTGTCCTACATCTGTCTACTTCTGTCCATACCCTCTACTACTAAACTACTAGACTCCTATAGTAGTCACCACATGGGACTTTCTGTACCAGTCCACTTTTCACATGCAGCTAGAACCAACTCTTTAAAGCAGAAATCAAACACATACGATTAAAACTCACATGATAGGTCCCATTGCCCAGAAAATCAAATTCATACTCTTTATTTTGATATAAAACTTATATGGCTTTTCTTTCTATTGTGAGGTAGCCACCCTGACTTTTGACACCGTATCTATTCGACAGCCTTGTTCTGCCCTAGGACCTTTGCATAGGCCGTTTCTCCTTCTTTGCAGCTTTTTCCTCCTGACATCTGCACGACTGGCTCTTGCTTGTCATATCTCAGCCTAAAAATGATCAGTTCAGAGAGACTTTCTCTGAATAATATAATTAGCCACCTGTTTTTCTGTCCTATTACTGGATTTTAATTCTCTAAATATCACTTATCACTGCCTGAGGTTTTTATTATTTGTATGTGAAGTTTAAAAAAATATCTCTGGTAGAATGTAAGCTATGAGAGCAGAGACCTTTTCCTTTTCATCCACTGCTTTATCTTGGCTCCTTAGAACATAGCCTGGCACAGAGCAGCTCTCCGTAGATATTTATTGAATGAAGGAATGGATAAAACTACTTGGCCTTGGGCTAATTACTTATTTATTAAATAACGAGTAAATAATACATAATTATTATTTATTTCTGTAAAGTGCATTTATAAAATATTGCTCATATCTTTTATATCAGATATAAAACATCAAATTATACATGAAAAATATTTGTGATGGCACTCGTATCAGCCAGTTAGGATGTTTTGAAGTAACAACCCCAAATACGAGTGACTTAGAAAGACAAGATTTTATTCCTTGCTCATGCAGTATGTCTATCATCAGTTTATAGGAAGGGTGCTCAGCTCATCGTAATTACTTTGGATACAAGGTGGTGAAATAGTCCCTGCTGTGAACGTGGCTAGCCACCAAAATGGGGGAAAGAGAATCTGGATGGTATTGCATCAGCCATTAAATGTTTTTTACCAGGGGGTGACATGTATCCCTTCCACTCATAACTCACTGACTAGAACTAGTCATCAGTCCCCAGCCAACTACAAGCGGATGAAGAAATGCAGTGCTACCTTGTGCCTAGAAGGGTAGAGAACCAGAAATATTTGGTGAATGGAGTTAATGAATACCGTAGTGACTGACAATAGATTCTCAACACATTTTGTTTCCTTTGACATGAGAATTTGGTGATTAAAATAAACATTTTTTTTTTTAAGCAGTTCACTGTGATGGGGAAATTAATCTCAAAAAATAATTATGATATTAAGCACATGGTACTAAGTACTGTGCTGGGAGTGCAAGCAAAGTGCAGTAAGCAAAGGGTACTTAATTGCTAGGATGCAGTGTTTGGAATGATTTTTGCAAGCTAGGAGTTGCTATTGGATTTTCCTGAGGCACATTAGCATACAGTGCGAAGATTACATCAGGACTTTCCAGTGGGGAATATGGATGGGAATGAGGAGAGCTAAGAGACAAGCGTTCTCCTTGGCAATTATTTCTTCTCTGGACTAGATTCAAGGGCCTCCACTAAATATGTCTGAAGTAAGCTGGAACTCTTGACATTTACCTTGGTTTCCTGAAAGTAAGCCTGTTGAGCCAAATGTGTTCTTTACTCTCCATGACAGAGTAGATCCCTACTGCTAATCTGTCGTTTCTTTATTGGTAAAGAAGACTTCTTCCCCTAAGTGGTTATTTGCTTGTGTAATAAACGAGGTGTATAATAGATGTCTGCCACTATATCTTTTCAGCTGTCTAATTTCTAGAAGGCAGTTTGCTGGGAGAAATTGACAGGCCTGAAGGCATCTTTTGTTTGCCCCGAGTTCCTGACATAGCATTTCTTATTGTCGACATTTCTTATTTCCAAAGATCATTCTGCTCTCTGTCCCAAATCAATTAGCATCTGCCAGCACTCTTCAGTTGGTTTTCCAAGTATGTCAAGGTTATTTTTTCCCTTTTTTTTTTTTTAAGTCTGTCATCTAGCCTGACACTAACTATTTCAAAGTCAGTAGTCATATTGAAAAATTCCATTGGACAAAAATTGGTGAGCCTGGAGTTAAAGAAGACATATTAGCTTTGGTGATGCATCGATTTATTGAATAATTTATTCATTTACTCATTCCTTTATTTATTCATTTTATTCTTATATCCAGTATACAATTAGTGTGTGTCATGAATGTTAGGAAATGCGGCCACTGAGATTAGTGACAAATGATCTCTGTGCCCAGAAGTTCATGGTTCATGAGTCAACAACTTCAAATGAGAACACAAATGTTTGTTCACCATCAAAAATGTTCTAAAATTTACCAAATCCATCTGTCTTCAAAGTTTTAGTAGAGTTTTGATGAGTATTATGTTTTTAACCCCCTGTAGTTCTTGTCCTTGACAAGTTCCAAAGAAAAACCCCAAAATAGCCTTTCTGAATTCTGTGCCACTGGCCGAGGTCCTTTCAGAAAAACTGCACCTGAGGCAGGAAATGCCAAACTGGAGGAGAAGGCAGTGCAGCAAACAGAAGAGGAACTTCAGCTTCTTCTTACCTTTTTTCTTGTTAAAAAGTGAAAAAAAAATCATCTCATAGGATAATAAAGTTGAGAAAGATCAATATTGAGAATAATAATTCAGAACTTAAAAATGTGCTCTGAAGTAATTATTACCCTCAGGGTAGGGGAGTCTCTGACAGAACCATGGGTTATATATGAGGCTCTGTACTTTTTTTGTAAGAAAGTTATCTTTGGCCTTTGAAAGGGTGAAATCTATAATATTTGACCTTTGACATGTGGAGATTTTTTTGGCCTTGGAATTGGTGAGTCTAAACCACCTTCTCTCCTGTAATAGACCTTGAGTCACTCTTAATATTTACGAATTTTGAAACTGAGTTGTCCCTGAAATTGAGGTGTGTGTGTGTGTGTGTAGGGGGAAGTCTTTTTTCTATATCCTTTGATTTTTGGAATGGTCAACCTGCTTGATTTGTTGGCCTCTGTTTTTCATTTATCCCCATTTAAACTCCCGTGTTTAGACTGTGTGATAAGATGTTATCATTTGATACTCAGGCAGCTTTAAAGAAGGATAGTTGTGATTTATGACAAAAGCATGCAGCAATAAGACAGGTACTTGACAGTAATGGGTAAGCATTCATTTTTATGCCAAAAACCTCCCATGAAGGTAAGAAATAAAGAGAATAAGTGAGATAACAAATATCCTGTGTGATTTTTATTACCTCGCTAAAAAGATTTTTATTTTCTTGCTATTGGCATGGGCGAAAGCTTGAAGTAAGTATATGTTTGAAATAATCCAAGCAAGCTTAGTTAAAGAGATATAATTGTCTATTAATTTAATGGTTTAAATTAAATATCTGTAATGAAAAGAGGTTAGGCAACAAACAGCTTAAAAGACTTAGGAGTAAAAATTAACTGATAGAAATTGTAGACTAGTTCTCTGGAAAATGCTTTCCTCTTAAGGCTGATGAAAACAGTACACTTTCAAATAGGAGACATCCGATGTTTTCTTATTGTGCAGAGCCATATGAAATGGAGCTAAAACAGAACGGTCTTCACTTTGATAGAAAACAGTAACTACTGCTTATCCTTATCTTTCAAGCACATAGCATGTAGACTACTTTCACTTTAGTGAAAAACTCTATATCATGTGCTTTAGAGTGCAAAATGACTTCCTATTAAAGATACCAGAAAGCATTTATTGGAAATGTTGAATAAGAAAAGGCAAAATAAGATGTGTACCTTTGGATGTTTCAAAACCCAACTGAAAGCTCTGAACATCCTTATGAAACATTTGCCTTTTGATTTGTTTGGCTGGTGCATCAATTTATTTCTTTTCTTCTTTTAAACAGATAGTTGCCTCTATTGTTCTCTTTCCCCTTCAGAGGAAGGACATGACAGTACCAAAAGCAGGATTCCAAAGTCCTAATTTTTTAGGATGTAGGTTCTCTACTCTCACCTTAGATTAGAATCACTTAGGACACGAACGAATGAACGATTACAAAAACAGTGGGTACTGGGATCTACCCCTTGAGATTTTGATTTTCATGTGTTCTAGGGCTGTGACCTGGCTTCAGTGTTTTTGTTCCAATGTCCAGGTGATTCTAGTGTTAAGATTGAGAGCCACCATTTTTGTGGAATAGAGAGGGTTGGAGAATGGAGAGAACACCAGAGGACAATCAGATAATCAAAGGAGTTGTACAAAACTACATTATTACTTGCATGTACACATTGTGACTGGGCTTCTCTACCCACCAGATGTAAAAGGGAAGGGTGAAATCAACAAAAGGAGAAGACAGGAAAAAAGTAAGAGGCCCTTCTAATCAGGGATTGTGGGGTGAAAATTCATGGGATGTTTGGTTTTTCAGGGCAATTTCTGTTTTTCACATGTAGTCCTGGAAAATCCAAAGATCAAATATTTATCAAATTTGCTAATAGTAGTGTTAAAATAAAGCTAAGGTGTATTAAAGCCAGCAAACATGGCCTAGGGAGAATATCAAAGGGCATTTCTCTTGAGATTTCAGGATGAAAATAAGTCTGAAGGATTGTTCCAGTGTTTGGCTTCCTAGTTGGATTTAAGGGGGAGTTCATTTTTATTCCAGCAGGTAAAGGATGTGAACCACACTGGCTATGGTACAGCAACTAGGATAAATAATGGAGCTCGCTCCCAGGGTGTTTGTGTACAAACCTATTAAGTACTGTGTTGCCCTTGACCCAAATTCATCGTAAAAGCCTTGTGAATATTTCTGTACATTCTGTTGTTGGAGTTGTATGTTCAGAATCACAATTAAGCTTTCACATAAAGAAGGTGTTTGATTAGGTTTCTTTAGCAGTCTGGAAGTCCTGCTTGCATCCACATTTGGTTGAGACAATCAGAGGACATTTCTCTTTAATAAGGCAGTAAGCTATCTTATACTTTATATTTTCATCTCAAAGATTGGGTAAATGCATATGTATAGCTATTTTCATACTTTGCTGTTTTCCTCCTTTGAGGATCCTAGAAGGTGATCTGATAGCCAGTTCCTACCTGCAATATCTTTCATAAGCCCTTTTGGCATGGTTCCCAGACTCAAGGCTTTGATCCAGGTTTTTTTTTTTTTCTTTTGGAGGAGGGAAGGGGGATTGTGGACCAGATAGGCATACTGAGGGGAGACAGAAAAGACCCAGGATTTCCATAGCAAAGCAACCACTGGATGAAAATCAGGCAATAGGGATTCTAGTTCTGCCCTGGCCACTAGCTCACTGAATGAATGTCACCAACTCAACATTTTCCTTTGGACTTTGAAAGATAAAGGTTTAACTACTTCAGTAATTTTCAGTCAGAGGAGCTGTGATTCCAAATAAGGTTTTTTTGAAAAGAATTCAGCTTCTTTAAAAAGATTTTTTTTTTTTTTTTTGCAAGTGACTACTTTTCTAATTCCTTGATTCTGTAAGATATGGTTCCTGACCCATAGGAGATAATGGTCTCTTTGGGGAACATAAAATTTACATTTAAGAAGAATAATTTTATAGAGCGTGTAACTGAGAGCTAAATTGTGAGGTATGGGCAATAAATGCTGTGGGAAAGAGCATTGGTGCTGGGAGAAAGAAGGACATTAGTTACTACATGGTAGAGATGTGTTTTCCACAAAAGGCTATCTGAAGCAGTTTGATTTTGATGTCGAATGGGAGATGTGGATTAAGAGAATTGAGAATTAATAGGGTGACTAGTGCTTTAGAAATTGATCAGTCTCCGTGTTTGTTGGTCTACAGTGTGAGCTTGAGGTGACTTATGTAGAAATAGGAAAAACAGAAGGCTCTGAGTCAGACAGGCTCGGGTTCCTACAAGTAGCATCAACTTGAATCAACTCAGAAAACAGACATATTTTACTCTCAGATTCTTGGAGAAGTAAATGAGATAACATCTGTAAAGTGAATGGGGGGGCAGAGAAAATGCATAATAAATGTTAGGCATTATTTTATGGGTGAGTACTCTAACTTCAAATGCAAGGAGGTTAAGGAATTGTCCATGGTCAGAGTCAAAAATATAGTGGAGCCAGAGACAGAAGTACAGGTCTTCTAACTCCAGAGACTCAAAAGCAACCTTATTTAAACCCTTTTAAAGACGGCTTTAAAATGCTAATGCAATAGAGTTTGAAGATGCTCAGTAAACAATAGCCATCTTAAGAATGACACCAAGAGCCTGGGAAATGTTGCCAAGAATATCCTATTTAGCCATAGCTCTGCCATTTACCGGCTGTGAGACCTTGCAATTCCTGAAGTTCTCCATGTTTCAGTTTATAACACCAGGAGAGAAGGTTGAGTTTTAAAGTCTAGACCCCTGAAGAAGCCCATCCCAATGACTGGCTCTTAGATGGGGCTCAGTACTGAAGTCCTAAGACCTCTTCACCAAAAATCTTTCTCCTCCTGTTCTCACTAAGTGGCTTTTGAAGCACTTCAGGAGGACTCCAAGGCACCTTGAAATACATCTGGAGGCCACTCACCTTGAGAAACTCATTCTCTGTAGAAAGTACCCAGATTCTCTGGGAACATGAGGTTCCAGTCACGTGCTTTAAGCTAATGGGTTAAGAAGGAGACTGACTCAGATTTCGCAGTGGTTTGTAACTAGCAAAGAAAACAGTTCTTTATTTAAAGAAAATATCTCTTCTGGAGTCATTAGTTTGTAACTTGCTGTAGACCAGAGCTTTGGAATATGATCCAAAAGCTCCTTTTAAAGTTTTAATATTGTTCCCTGAGAAGGGAAGTCCCTTAACCTACAAACTCCTTTGGCACTTTTTAGCTCTGCTGATTGGCATCTCGTTAGAGCTTAGGAGTAACCGTAGGACTGATTGCTTTCAGGAAAAGGATGGAATGTCATGCTTGGTCTAGGTTGGACTCCAGGACGAGATCTTTGACATTTGGGAAATGTCCTTAGAGGGGATTTATAGCATGCAGAGGATATGTAAATAAAATAGCAGTTTAATAAAATTATAAAAGAGACTTTATAATTATAATCATAATAAGTACATATTATAGTAACATTAAGAAATTTAGAAGAATAAAGAGAAAGTAAAAACCATCCATATATTAACATTGTAAAGGCAACTTCTATTAACATCTTGAAGTATTTCTTCCTAGTCAGTTTTCTATGCCTACATCTATATTCTGCATTGTGGACATCACACTGCAGTTACCAGTTAATATTTTATTTTTTTTCTATTTCATGAATTTCTTCAAAAAATATAACTTCTTTGCTGCAAAATATTCTCTTCTATGGATGTATCATTATGGTATGTGCATTGTGTCATATTGGGGAAGTATTAACATCCAGTTACCTTTCTGTCTTCATTTGGCTTTATTATATGCACATGTTTACTCTTTTGTTATGGTAAACGGTGATCATTGTTTTGTTTCAGTTTGGATGAAGAGTGAATTACAGAGCAAAGTTCAGGCTCCAAGCAGGAAATACACATGCTTAGGAATCACAAAGAGGGAGGAATCAGGGTTTCTCAGATGTTATTCATTAAGGGACATTTCAGAGCAAAGTAGGACCCTAAAGAACTGTGTAATCTTAACACACATCTTGGTGGAATAAGGGCCCCACATAAGTTTTTTACACAAAAACTCTTTGTAAATGGACAGAGGTGTTTCATTGAGCCCTTGCCTTGTAAATGAGATGTGTTTCCCATATTCATATTTCTTATTAAATTCTTTGTCATTTAAAATTCAAAGACTATTTCCTAGAATGGCTAGTGTTTTTTTCTATTTTTGGCATTAATTTTGCCATTCTGGTTTATAAGTTGAATATAGGGAAAGCATTAAAGCATCAGATGTTTCAAATAGCTGGGGGGTTAGAGACAAATAAGGCATCAGAAAACACCTTAAAATTATAGTCTTTTGATTCTGAATTTTGATTCACTGTTAAAGAAATGCATCTAGAGAGGTCTTGCCAGTGGATTATCTAAAACCTTAGACTATTTTCTCATTAACAAAGCTATTTTTTTCCGTTAAGTAGGTGGTCCATTTGAGTTGGTTATGTTAAAAATGTGGCATTGATCAAAGGAAGTAGACGTCATCCTTGTCTGTCATTGTGAAGGAGGGGTGAGGGGACAATTCTTAGCCCCCTAGTACCAGAGTGTGTGGTACTAACAGACTGTTATGTCACAGCAGCTTAGGCTGAGTGGCTCACAGTGCCGGGAGGGAATCAAGTATAGATACACTCTGTGATACTTATCTTGGCCTCCAGTAAATCATTTATTATTACTATTATTTAAGCATAGATTGGAGCAGTTCACGGATTTGGAGCTAAGCCCATAGGAGAGGCCAGAGAGTGGTGCCCTCTATCTATTTTTAGGATTTAGAAAACTGCCAAGTCATAACACAAGCATGTTATTATGCTTACCTCTCAAAGCTACTGAAATTTTGAATTTACACCCCTAATTTTGGAGATTACTTATTTTATTTCATCTCTTATCCTATCTTGTATTTCCTTTTGAATCTACTCTCGGGTTTGTTAGTCTAACTTTTCTCCTGGAATCTTATTTTCTTTACCTTTTATATTTGTTTCATTAATGTGTGTGTGCATTACTGTTTATGTTGAAACCCAACAAGTGATGAGTTAAATGAGAGATTCAGGGCTAAACTGCCATAAAACAGTAAATAACATGTGTTGGAAGGGATGTGGAGAAATCGCGACACTTGTGCATTGTTGGGAGAAATGTAAAATGGTGCTGCTATTGTGCAAAAACAGTTTGACATTTTCTCAAAAAAAAAAATTAAAAAATAGATTGAAAGTCATATGATCCATCAATTCCACTTCTGGATGTATACCCAAAATAATTTAAAGCAGGGACTTAAAGACCATGTAGATAGTAGCTTTATTTTACAGTAGCCAAAATGTGGAAGCAACCAAAGTGTCTCCTGACAGATAAATGGATAAGCAAAATATGTATATACATACAGTGGAATGTTTTCAGCCCTAAAAAGGAGGAAAATTCTGACACATGCTACAATATAGATGAAGCACAGAAGTAAGTGAAGTAAGCCAGTCACGAAAAGACAAATACTGCATGATTCCGCTTCTATATGATATCTAGAGTCAAAGTCATAGAGACAAAAAGGAGAGTGGTGGTAGCTCTACCAGCTGGGGTGGGGAGGGGAGTCATTGTTTAATGGTTTTATAGCTTCAGTTTACAAGATGAAGAGTTCTGGCAATGCATGATGGTGATGGTTTCAGAACAATGTAAATGTGCTTAATACCACTGAACTTTAAAGTGGCTACAATGGTGAATTTTATGTTATGCATATTATACCACAATAAGAAAATCGGGGAAAAAATACCATCAGAGAAAGATCTCTTCTTACTGAGTCAACTATAGAAATAATATTTACATAGTTTTTGTTGCTTCCTCAGCTCCTGTTGGACATCAACTTCTGTTATAATTTCGATAGTGATTCATTCATTCATTCATTCATTCATTCATTCCACAACTATCCATTGAGAAATCTACTAAAGTGTTGGGTGTTATTTTAGATGTCGGAAATGCATCAGTGAATAAAACAGACAAAACGTTGCTATCAGTGGAGCTCAATTTTTAGTTGAGGGGAGTCAACAGTAAACAGGTACATGTATAGTATGCCAGAATATAAGAACTGTGGAGTTAGATAAAGTGAGGAAGGTGAGATGGGGGTGCTGAGGCGGGCAGTTGGTGGCCTGGGAAGGTTTCACTTGCAAGGGGAGCATGTAAGTGAAGACATGAGAGAAGCAAAGGAAGGAACCATGCTGATTCGGGAATAACAGTGTTCTAGGTTGTGGGAACAACAAATGGCCAGATGAGCCATCTACTGAGTGACTCAAGATTAGATAAAGAGGCTCGCTAAATCAGTAAATTCTAGTTATCCTTTCTTTAGCTTGTAAGTATCTCTAGTATTCTCTGGTGGAATAAAATACATGGGTTTCATAGCCGTTATATGTCTCAGAGATTCCTTACACAGACTCTGGGTCATGGCTGTTTTCTTAAGAGTGGAAGATGATAGAAGTCGGGCCATTGGATAAATGGGGTGTTATTATATTTTCCTTTAAATGGAAAGTAAAGCTTTAATGGCCCCAGCAATTACTAGGACAATATTCCTTTTAGAAGAACAAAGTTCAGGAAAGGCACTTTGAACACAGCATGTAGGGAATTCAGTACCCATGTCCCATTATTGTTAACAAGGATTCCACATTTAATTCTACAGGGTAAACCTGGTAACTCTAGAGTCAGGGCCAGAAAATATCTCTAAGCAACCAAGGAGCTGAAAGAGCCTTGCTTCTTTCTTTATTTTTACATCTGTGGTTTTCCATTTTCCCTGCTGTTGATAAATAATTCAGAAAAGAAAAGAAAGTTACAGCCCCGACTTTTTAATGCAGAGGACAAATATATTATGTGATTAGTCCCAAAACACCCACAGTCTTTTTGCAAGAAGGTTAGTATTTTGTATTTGGTTGGCAGTATGTCCTTTGGGGCTTTGCCATCAATTGGCTTTGTTCTTATAGTTAGAAAAAAGGTGAGGACAGCGTGTATGGAATGCATAGAACTAATGCTGTCATGTGTTCATGGTCCCTCATGGGCTGCTCAGCAACAGGTAATAGACTAGTAGGTGTTAGTGGGCTGCGAAGCAGGGATCAGAGGAAGGGTTATTTGTGGGCATCTGATAACATCAGATAATTCTCTTAAAACCCAAATGGACATGGGCTACAGTTCCATACTGAGCATCTAGGAACCAGTGCACACTGGCAGGGGAGGAGGGATGTCAGGATGCCTCATGTTGGAATTTTTCCTCTTGCATCTAGGATGTGCATGCTCATCCAACTATGGTACCTATTTATTCACTTCTGAAAGTCCTTTCTAATGTAAGTACTATAATAATAATTATTATTATATATAACATACTACTACATATGCATATATAATAAGTTCAGAAGCTGGCATCTATGGATATAATTGTTTGGATGATCCATGTTTAGAAACAATATGACTATCTGTATTTTAAGCAACTAATTTGAGTCAGCATTCAAAATGAATGCTGGAGATTAGCTTGCCAAAGGGAATGAAATAGAGAGGAAAGAATTTGATATTGGTTACTAGAGAGACTTACTTTAATCTAGACTAAAACCCTACATGTCCTTGGGCAAGTCATTTTACCACTTTGGGCCTTAGTTTCATCATCTATAGCATGAGAATATTAGGTTATAAATTGACTTTCAGAAGTCCCATTAAGCGCTTACCTCTTTGAAGCTAAGAATCATGGACCTTCATCTCCTCATCCACAGTGCCTGTCATGATAGGCACCAATTCTTTTTTTCACCTTAAATATACCCCTATAATCACGTGGAATATTGTAATTGCAATTTTGTTTGATTTGTAAAACTTTATTTTAAAAATGCTTTTTAGTTTTATATTTAAAACTTTTAAACAAATGTTTTAAAAGACTGTGTGAACATCATACTGACATATTCTTTCTTTGGTAGTGTTTGTTTCAATGAATATTTCATGTAACTTCTGCATAGTGACTCAGGCCATATGATGATTTATTAAACACTATTGACTTGTGACTTGGAATTATCATACAAGTGATCAAAGAACCTTCCTTTGCACATCAGGAGATTTTTGTTAAGGAGAACTGGAAACAAAGGTTCAGAGTGGACAGCTGGTCTCCCCTTTGACGTTCTTCCATGCGGAGTTTCATAGATGCTTTTGAACACTGGTTGCTAAATGTCACCCCTCTGATTCTCACTCTGCTCTTTTTTTAAACTGGTGCCCATAGAGCCAAAGTAGCAACACAGATGCTTTTGGTTTAATGATAATGGGTATCCATTGTGCCTTTCCTCAAGGATTGGCCTAAATTGGGGTGAGGGTGGCAGAGGCAAGAAGAGGTGATGGAAGATCATGAAAAGAGTAGGAAATAAATGTCAGAAGAGCTACATTCAAGTTTCAGCTTTGACTATTACTAGTTTTTTGACTTTGGATAGAATGCTTTACAAAATTGTCCCCTTTCTTCTTGGGTGAAATGAAGGTGGAGGCCTTTGCTTTAGGGTCTCTGAAACTCTATGATTCTAAGGGCTATGAGTGATTGAGAAGGTTAGAGGAAAGCCAATACTTCAGGCTGGGAAGACCAAAGAAGCTTCTTTGAATGCGTAGCTCTGGAGCTGTGAGATTGGGTTTTATTGTTGTTACTGTGTGAAGAGACTTCCCCAGTAGAAGGACTGGGAGGAGTCAAAGCACGGCGAGTGTTTTAATTTTCACTGGTTATGAGAACTCTTGAAAGGGTGGGGCACCCTTTACCAAAGGCTTCTGTGCTCTTCTGGCTTTTTTTCTTTTGAACTCTTGATTTTGACAATTCTGATAATCACTCATTCAATAGCAAATATTTGAGTGGGGAGAATGTGGGTCAGATAAGCAATCTATTTGTAACTTTTTTTTTTTTAAACATCTTTTTTGTAGATTCCTTGAGTGATAGGAAGGAAAGAAGATTATCTCTTTTTAGGTGTGATGATGATTATATTTCTTAGGCATGCATACACAAGTCCCATGAATGTTAACTCGTGAAGAACCAAAGCAGAGAAGTGTGTAATTGTCCGGCGCAGTCTAGATATTCAGAGAACAGATGAAAATGATTCAAGAAGTGTTTGTTGATATGATCAGATTTACCAACTGGATGGAGGATGTATGGTACAGAGTTGAGCCCAGGCTTCGGAGCGAGAAAGACCTGAATGTATGTCTTAGATCCACACAGCTCATGTAACCTGCAGGAAGCGCTTTAACCTATCTGAGCCTATTTCCATATTTGTAAAATGGGAATGATAACAATAGCAGTATGTTTTATCATGTCATAATATGAGAGTTAAGTGAGCTGATAAATATAAAAACTTTAGTGGAAGTGGGGCACATAGAATTGCAAACAATATATAACTGGATATCTTACAATATCTGCAACATAGTAGTTGCTCAGTAAATATCACTCTTCTTTCCCCTCAGTTACTTTATATGCTTTAATTTGATTATGTAGATTGGAAGTAGAATAATTGAAACACTGCCTTTTACCATTTGAGACTTTCTCAGGTTTTGGTCCCTAAACTTGGTGTTTTGTTTTCATACCTGAATTCTTGCAAACCATTTTCAGATTCTAACAGGTGAGCTCCTTCCCACTACCATGACTAGAATGTTGCTTATCTTTTACACCATGACCTTAAACAAAGACATTTAGTGCTTTGTTGTCAGCCAAAAGAATTTAAGAAGTTGCAAAAAAGATCTTTATCCTCTTTATGTCAATCATTTATTCAACAAAAATTTGAGTGTCTTCTATGTGCTAGGCTTTGTTTTAGGTGCTGGAACAAGACAGACTAGTCCCTGCCATTGTGGAGTTTATATTCCAAGCAGAGAAATAGTTGCTTAAGAAACAATTATAAATAAAAGATACCTTGTTATTTGTTATTTCAGTTTTAAGTGCTGTGAGGAGAAATAAAAGAGTAAAGGGTTAGAACATGATTGATGCGACCAAGAAGGCTATTCTATAAAAGACAGTAGGAGAAGGCCTCCTGAGTCACTGACCTATTTGAGCTAAAATCTAATAAGGGGATGTTATAAGCAATGAGAAGTTTGGTGAGAACATACCACTCAGAGGGAACACTGAGTGCTAAGTTCCTACAAATGGGTTGAGCTTGGTGTGCTTGAGAACCATAAGGCTGTCCTGCCTAGCATGAGTGAGGTAGATGATAAAGGTTAGGTCAGTAAGGAGAGATCAGGTGCATGTAGGGCCACATGGACCCTGCCTGGTAAGGTGTTTCGTTTAATTCTAAATGTTACCACTAAAATGGAACCACTCAAAGTTTATCCAACTGTAGCAATGATAGGATAGTCACTATCGATCACAACAGTGGTTGTACTCTGTTGGTCAATCATTAGGCATTTATGTAGCATTTTTCTATATTTTGAGCAGTGTCGGATATAGCTTAGGGCTTGGGGGAGCGTTGGTGAGTTCAGAGAAGGTAGCGCAGGATATGGCTGTAATAAGGAAGTTAATGTGGAAGTGGGAAAACAATTCTGTTATACATGGAATAGCTTGAAAGCAATGTTCTCCACTGTAGTACTATCTCCAAGTACAAAAGAAGGTAAAAGAAGGAAGAAGCCTTGCAGTTTGGAGCAATTTATGAAGATCGTCTGGAAAGTTTTGAGGAGCCAGGTGCAGAGTGACTGTGGAGCTTCTAGAGTAGATTAGATATGAATATGTAATCAGGAGCCATTGTAAACTCCTCAGCTAGGTATTTAGATGATTTATCTAGCAGTGGAATGCTTTGGAAGAAGAAGGATTAAATGCTCAGAGACTAGTTGGTGGATTGCACAGTAAACTTGTTCATCAAAGCCTGGATAAAGCTGGTGGCCTTGGTTAAAAAATTGGGTAGAGGAGTTAAAGAGAGGGAAATATTTAGAAAATAATTATATCGTTAATATTTGTGAGACTAGAAAGATGGCATTTCCATGAATGGAAATAGCTTTATTAGAAAAATGAGTCTTTTTGGAGTAGAACAATGTGGGTCACATTTATAGTGACAATATATTATTTATTCAGACATGTCAATGTGGTTTTATAAAGTGAAATGTTATTAGATTATATTTAACCAGATGATTCAAGAGTGGCAAATGAAAACTCAGATGATGACAGCAACTGCTACTCATTATTATTATCACTTTTTGGGTTAGTGTCCATTTTCTCCAGAACAAGTTTATGGTGCAAAAATGGTCTGCAACAGCCAATTTAATCATAAGTTTAAACAGAGACATGTTCTTCACCAGTCAGGTCCAAATTGTATCACCAACTCTCCATTATGGACCAAAATGTCCAGTGCTCACCATTAAAAAACTGAAGAGAAGACAAGGTGGTTAGGCTTATCTTTAGATGCATAATTATACCTGCAATTAACATAACCCACTTAATGCCTTGAAATATGACTCAGTCTGATTGGTATTCCCTGCTCTTGGAGAGGATTGAGGAATGAGTTGTAGAGTAAAGAAAGCAATGGAGATCTCCTCCTTCCTCATAAGGCAAATTCACTAAGTAGATAGAAACATTAAACCGAATTACATGTGAGAGGTAGATATTCAAGATAGACACATGAGTCATCTTGATACAGGTATGCAAATAGGATAAGAAAGCATATAGAGAAAAATGCATAAGGCCACAAGGAGAAAAATGCATAAGGCCACAAGGAGAAAAATGCATAAGGCCACAAGGAGAAAAATGCATAAGGCCACAAGGAGAACCCCATATGGAGGTCTTCACTGAAGGAGGGAGAGAAGCTGCAATAAAAGTGGCAATAAAATTAAGAGAATAGAAAATGGAAATGAAAGAATGAGTTGGTGGTTAACAATATTGCTAGAAGATCATACAGAGGCATGCAAAGGTGAAGACATAGAAAATCCCATTATATTTGACAAGAGAGTCTTTGGCAGTGTTCTAAACAGAATCATTGCCGTCTTCAGTGAAGGATTTAAAAAGACTTATTTCGATAGAAAGTTGGACAGTCGTCAGAATTTAGAGGATTTGGGTACTCAAGTGGCTAGAAAGTATTCTAGAGAAAACTGAAAGGTATAGTAAGGTCAACTGAAAGATATTTTGTCCACCTCAAGCCAACTTTTAAGATGAGAATATTTGGGAGAAGTGGATTGAAGATGCTTCAGAGAAAGGCATCATAGTGCACAAGCAAGGTACAGATAGAGGAGCTGGATTTATAGAAAAGGATGGAAGCTTTTTATTCTAAGGCTAGCAGGAAGGGTTAGAGGATACAGGCAGGGAGAGGGATCTATTGTGAAAGTCGTGTGAACTTGTAGAGATCCATGTCTGGCAATACACTAACTCCATCTTTTCATTCATTATGTTTTCTGCAATACGTTTTCTTTTCTCTCTCTTTCACAGACTAAGAAAACCAGTTCTACTTTATGTAAATAGAAATGTTACATTATCCCCCTGGAGGGGCCTTTGAAATATAGCATACACTTTATTGTTCTGTCACATTCTCAGCACTTTGTTTTGCGAAGGTGTTTTGCTGTCTGAGGATGGAGAGAACCTGACGGCATTGTTAAACAGCCAAATCTGGCATTGAAAGCTCTGCATGAATGACATTTAATTCTTATTCTTTCAGTGTTCTTAGGGAAATTTTATAATTGTTCTCTCAGTCTCCCCATCTGCAAAACTGGTATAAAATCACCCTTCTCCTCCCTAGGGCCTTAGGGGTATTACTAAGTTAATGTTTTATAAATCACTGAAAAGATTCTAAATGCAAAGTGCTATCATTATCCACCTACTAGATATGATGGCACTCATAATGATATATTTATTACCTCATGCTCATTTCCATGGCAATAGCCTGTGCATTCGTAAAGAGATTATGCTTTCTCTGCTAGGGCAAAAGCAGAGGCAGGCCATCTATCACCCTGAGACACAGCGGCAAGAAAATGAAAAGTGAATATATGGTTTGTTTTGACCCAAGTGTTGTTTTGGGTGGAAAGCCTGCTGTGAAATTTTCTCCTGAAAACAAAAATCTCCCCTCTACCTTTCTGGAAAAATATTTAAGATAAAATGAGATAAATGTTTCTTGGAACATGCTGGGTTTGAGATGTCAAAATATGAAATTTGAAATCCAAGTGCAAATAGGCATAATTTATCAACGAATGTTTAGCAGCTTTAAAAATCACTTTCAAACAACAAAAAGTCAAGAATGTTATGAATTGTAATTAGGAAGGTATGATAGATTCTGTTTGAAAATATGGCCTATGGGAGGATCCTTCCTTTCTGCAGCGCATGAGTGCGCATTCTCCTATTTGTGGTCTTGTGTCAAGGTTTTCGGATTATTATGGGTCCCAGCATGCAGCTCATCAGATTCAAAGAAAGACTCAGCTCTGTTTCAATTAAGTCAGCTAATGATGTGGCAGTTTGTCATGCACTGTCCTCACTGGAGTACTTTTGTAAGAGTAACGGAAGTGGGAAATATCAAGGGCTTGTACTTCCAATGGAGGATTATTGAGTGATATCCTCTAGGTAATGCAGAGTGGCACAGGTAGAATCAGAACAGAACAAGTCCATCCTTCTCCCATCCCTCAAATACTATCTTAAAGTAGGAGAGAGAATCTTCTATCCCTGCTAATGCTTCTTTTCTCTCTTCTTTGTTATATTTTTCTTTCTTGTAATGTATCTCTATCAACCATGCCATTTGACTCAGTTACCTTACTTATGGTCTGGTTCTCCCACTGAAATATAAGCTTTGTGAAGGCAAGGATTTTTTTTTTTTTTTTTTTTTTTGTCAATTTTCGTTACTGCCAAATATCTCTAGCACAAAAGTGTGTGGTATAGAGTAAGTACTTAATAAATATTTATTCACATTATATATGATCAATAAGTATTTTGTGTAATGGGCACTGCAGTAGCTGCTAAAAATACATTCAGCTGCAAGTAACAGAAACTCTAGCTGCAAATAGACTAAGCAATAAAGGGGACTTACTGGCTCATGTACACGTATGTCCAGAAGTTAAGCAGTTTTGATGGCTGATTTAACAGAGCAACACAGGGATGTCTTCAAAGATCTGGTTCCTACCTTTTCATCTTTCTGCTCTGACTTGCATGGTGCAATTTCATGGTAAGCCTCCTAGCATCCCTTGTGATTCCAAGATGGATGCCAACAGCGACAGCCTTTCACATCTGGGGAGACAGACGGGATTGTCTTTGAGAAATTCTATCAGAAGTGCTAGAAAACTGCTTTCCCAGAAACCCCCAGCTCACATGTTCTTTCCTGAATGGTGGCCAGAGATCATGGTGATTAGCTTAGCTTTAGTCACATGCTCTGTATCAAGAGCCTGAGTGTTTCCCAAAGCACCTGGTGTGTGCCTGGTGTAGGTACTCTAATGAAAATCAAAGTATTGATTTTTCAAAAAAGCAAATGGATAATAGAAAACCACAAAGTCCTCTAAAACAGACAAGATCACTCATTTCACAAAGCCTAAGGTCTTCCGAAGGAATTAAGTATGTAATTAGATTCATGTGCTATGAAATGGGAACATGGATATGAGGGTTTAATGAGATCACATATGTAAAGCACTTGGAACTGTTAGACACATTGGAGTGTAATAACTGCTATTAACATGACCTTTATTGTTATTAATTCAATACACAGAAGCCTTGGAAGGGTATTATGATGGTCATCTCTTTGACCATCGTCAGGTTTGGACCAGCATTTAGTCACAGTGCTAAAAGTCTGCAGTTAATTAACCCTAAGTCATTTGCTTCAGTTGACAAAGCTCTTGCATGGTAAAATGTATGCATTTATTTATTTCTTGTTTAGGTCATTATAAAAAAGAGAAAGGAGAATATAAATTGTTTAGATTCAGATAGATAATATTTTTCCAGCTCTTTTGTAAAAACATTTTCTCCACATTTATGTAAGTACCAAATTGGTGACTCTTAAGCTAAAAGGGAGATTAGTAGTCGTAAAGCTATCATCTTCATTTTATGAATGAAAAACTGAGGCCCTAAGAAATTAACTTTCTTTGATGTTACATAGGTAGTTAGTGACAGAACTGGTATTTGAACCCAGATCATCAGACTCAGGTTGAGTTTTTTTTTCTGGATTACATGTCAGAATTTTTTTTGTTATTGACACTGAGAAAAATACATGAATGGTTATTCTTATAAGCCCACAAAATAGCCAAGAAAGCAAGAAACTAAGTGCTTCGGAAGATTTAGTTTTCACAAATGAAAAGTCAATTTTATCATTTTGAGAAATAGGTGACTTGCTTTTATTCTAGTGCTCACATACAAATTCATTGCACACGCAATGCAGAAAAAAAAATCTTACTTGATTAAACTACGTGATCTCGAAAATCAAATTTGAGATCACAAATCTCAAAAGGAAGAAAACATAAAATAATTTTCACTAGAACACTTTTAATCCTTGATATTTAATCATTCTTCAGCACACAGTCTGAAGCCCCAAGCTCTGTAGGTTTTCTCTAAGCACTTAGAGCTGAAAGATTTCTTCAGGAAGGACAAAGCATTGAGTTGGTATATCCTGGTGGTGGTTTATCCTTCCGCCTCATTGGGTGACCTTGGATGAGCCAGTTAACCTCTCTATGCCTCAGATAATAAAAACCAGTCCCTCCCTACCACATAGAGGTGTATTAAAGGTAAATCATGCTTCAGTGAATTTTAAATAAGAAATTTGTGAAGATAAATGGATGGTAGAGTTTGAGCCTTATAAATCCAAGGAGGAATAAGAGAAGTGATTAAGAAACAGAACAGTGGTTTAGAGGGCAAACTCCAAGCACCTATCAAAGCAGAAAGCCATGGTGGGAACACTATCTCATGTTCCCTTCCCTCTCCTTTTTTTTCTATTTCGCTTCTATCCCTCTTGCACAGAGTCATGACCCACTGTCTGAATACTCTGAAACCACATTCCAGTCCTGTCTCTCTTCTCCATCCCCATCAGATTCTTCAGGCTGAAGATATCTGCTGGTCATCAGAAGATCTCCTATTAGGATGAGACTTCCATTTCTCTCCAGAAAAATCGAGTGGTAATGGAATATACCTGGCATTATCTTGGGGAGGTAAACAGCGGATTGTCTCACTTAACACCTTAGGCATGCCTTCTTGTACAGGCCTGAATGCTAGAATCTATGTTTCCTAAATTCCCTTGTTCTCGGGGTCCTATGATCAAGTATGACTTACTGTCTGCCAAATAGATAAATTCTTGGTGGCTTTGATTAGAAACTGAGTTATGTGGGAAGGAAGAAAGTGATAGAGGTTCCTATTTTTCCGGTGTAAATCATAGCGGAGGCATAGTGTCAGCTTTTTCAGGAGCCTTTCTGATTTGACCACTTCCTGATCATGGCGAAGTTGGGGTATCTCTCTAGAGTGGCAACAGCTTTCTGATTCTGTAGCCTCCTGATTGTGGCAGAGACAGCATCCTCCTTGGTGTCTCAGCTCTATGGTGTGGTTTGCAGAATTGTTCCTGGAAGTTCAGCCTGGAGTCTATTTCTTCAGCCTTTCTTTCTTGCCTCCTCCTTCTCATCTGCAGTAGTATACAGTGAAAGAGCTTAGATTCTGCTGGCCATGGAGCCAGCATATTATTCTTGGACTGCTTGTCTTCTGAATTGTTTATCCTTCCGCCTCATTGGGTGACCTTGAGAAAAATAAACTTCACGTCACTCTTTCTTGTTGCTTAACCTAATCCTAAGGCCCTAGGGAAGTGGAGCATAATACAGCACAAGTAAAATGATTCCTAGGCATGTGGGATCTGAGTTTGGCTCCTTCTGGATCCTGAGTTAAATGCAAATAAAATGAGGTTGAAATATATACAAATGAACAAATATTCTCAAAAGGGCAGCCTGGGTGGCAAGGAGAAGGGGAAGATCTGGGTCTTATGGAATGGCTGCATGCGTGTGTTTCCAGGCCAGATTTCTTCCTTATGCCTTTACCAGTTGCCATCTTGAGTCTGTGTTCAGCCATTAAGCTCAAGAGTCAAAAATTACTTTGCCCAAATTCACTAGAGCTTAAGAACAATTTTGAATAAATTTTGCATAGCAGGGAAACATTTTTATTATCTTAGTAGCTGGCAAGAGAATTACTCTTAGAGGAGGGATCTTTGTTTAGGAAAATAATTTGAATAGCTCAGTGGCTGCAATTGAGGGAATGAAAAGGATAGTAAAAGTGCTCTGCCACAGAAATAAACAGGAATTGACAGAGGAGAGGGAGGGGGGTGAGGAGAGAATGGCCAGTTACATGATGTGAAATTGGGACATTATGTGGAGTGAAACAGCCTGCAAAAAATCCTCAAGGTGGAGTAGTCACAGGACTTGTTTGTAAGAACAAGGCAATCTCATGTTTCGCATTTTAAGCTTGCGTAGCTGGGATGTAAGGCTCTCCTGTTCAAAATTAAACAAATATAGCTACTCATACAAATACATGTTATGAGGGTGCTTTTCTTTTTTCTTTCTTTCTTTCGTTATTTTAGAAATGAGGGAGGGGCTGAGTTTAACACTTAAATTTATTTGATGGGAAACAAAAATAGCACATGTCAAACAGTAGAACTATTCATGGCTTAATGAATTCTTTCAAACTATATGCATGATCCCCAACTGGTTGGAATTTACATAAATCTAACATAGGGCTTTGGGCTTCTTCAGTTGTGCAATTGGGGTGTGGACCAATGTGAAAGGTCAGGGAATCCCAAGCTGACAGTTAAGTTATATTTCTTTGCAAGGAGCTCTCTGTTTGTAGACAGATTCTCCATTATAAAGTCTCAAGGAGTCTGAAATAATCTGTCATTGTTTCAACATTGAGCAGAAGGTGAGACTTGGAAAGGTATAGGAAATGCTATGTTGATCCAGTGAAAGAAGTTTGTGCCAAGAGTAGTGAAAGGACAGAGAGCAAGGGGAGGTGTCATGGGGCCATTATCACAGAAAGTGGAGGAAAGGAAGGTAAATAAGGAATAGACCTCAAATTCAGGAAAGGGGAAGAGTAAAATCTGGATTGAAAGAAAGAATATTCATCACATCTCAAAACAGTATCTCAAAACAAGTGAGAAATGGAAGGACAGTAGAGCATGCTGGGAATATTAGGAGAAGAATGTGTGAGCTTAAAGAATGGGGACATCTATAAAAGAAATAGCATGACACATGTAGAGCAGGGTAATATTTGCAAGAAACCTCAGGTGGACCATATGATGGGCTGAAAGGTTGACGTTATGGAAAATGAAGCTAACACCTTGGGACAACTTCTGCAAAATGGAAATTAGAAGTAAAACACTGTGTTCCTTGCAGGTATAATCTAAGCAGAATTGCATTATGATTGAGTCAAATAATTTGAGATACGTGAAATAGGCATCCATGCTCACTCACATCCCTGCATCTGTTTTTGTATTAGCGACTACAACTGAGAAAATAAAATAAGCTTTTATAAAACAATGCACATGTGAAGCTTTAGGTTTTCAAGTTCGTCA
The DNA here is from genome assembly GCF_014176215.1 of Rousettus aegyptiacus. Lineage (NCBI taxonomy): Eukaryota > Metazoa > Chordata > Mammalia > Chiroptera > Pteropodidae > Rousettus > Rousettus aegyptiacus. The sequence continues at coordinate 91,335,972 of NW_023416308.1, forward strand.
AAAAAAAAGTGTGTGTGTGTGTGTGTGTGTGTGTGTGTGTGTGTAGAGAGAGAGGGGGCAGAGAGAGACAGAGAGAAGCAATACATGCTTCCTTTTTTAGCAGGAGTGTCCTGTTTCTTATGCTGTGGTTTTCCCTTGTACTCTTTCACTCTATCTCAGGGACCTTTTTTCCTAGGGGAAGGCTCCCGGGTACAAGGAGGAGTGGATATTTGCACCCCAGGAGTTTGCTGCTTTTACTGTGGCTGACCCAGGAGCATGATGAGAAGTGAAAGTAAGAGTCACAGCAGGTAGAAGGCCCTAATGTCCACTTAAAGAACTAAACTTTATCCAAAAGCTGACAGAGAGTCACTGAGGAATTGGCCTGAATAGATTGCTAAATATGAACCACGGTTTCAGTGGAAGAACATGCTGTAATTGGAGAGCAAGGGAGTGAAAGGCTGATAGGGCCTGAAACTCAGAAATGAGAGAAGTCCCTAAAATGCTGTTGCACAGTGCTCTGTACCTCAGACCCTGGAATCTGGCCGACCTGATAGGAATGTCTGCTCCATCACATGGGCATGCACCTCTGGGCCAATCATTTCAATCTGTTTCCTCAGTCTCAAAGCTTTAATAATAATACCTACCACATAGAGTTTTTCATGATGATTAAATGAGTTAGTACATGGAAAGCACTTGTAAAAATGCCAGGTACCTAGAAGTGCTATGTAGTCATATGTATGTTATTGTTATTTCTTATGTGCCAGGGCACAGAGGGCAGTGCTTAATGGTGAATTTCTAATGTAATAGTCTTAACAATTCTGTGACTAGGTATTATTATTATCCTCATTTGACAAATGAAGAAACTGAGAGTTAAAGAAGTCAATTTGTTCAAGTAGTAAGTGGTGGAGTTGAGTTTGAAACCTAGACAAGCCAAATCTAGAGCCCAGTGCTCAGCCATATAAAGCGGTTGGGTGCCTAACATGTGCTGGTAGTTCGGCAAATAATATTTACCCCTATAATCATTTGAAATAGATTTGGTGTGGGGTAGATGGAAAGAGTTAATTAAAGCAATTGAGATAGATGTGGGTTGGTAATACGTAATACTAATCAATGTCAGACGCAGAAGTGAAATGTCAAAAGTAATGTTTGAATACACAGATGGATGGCGCTCCTGTTGTCGCAATGATCTCATTACATAGGAGATGCTGTTCAACGACCAGATGAGCTCGGCCTTGGCTGGTCGTTTCAGGTATATTGGAATAGGACGGATCCAGTAAAAAAGTTGATCAAGTGGGTCGCTCCTTGACCTGGTGGTGGACTTTATTCTCTATAACATGTTTATGAGAGCACTGTCAGGACCAGGTGGGCCAGATGTACCAGGAATTTGATGTCAGTTCTTACTTTAAATCCTGAATTTCAAGGGCGAAGGAATTTTCTTTTACAGCATCTTGGGTCTGCCTCTGTTTCTTCTCTATCCTTTTTATTTCTCTTCCCTACTTTATCTCTAGGGTTTAACCCAGGGCCTAAAACAAAGTAAGTTCACAGAAAGTACTGACAAATTGAATACTCTCAGACTGAATGTGCTTCTGCCAGTCTTGCGCTACATTAGCTAACATGAGCTATTTCATCATCGTTCAGTTTCATTCTATTCTATAAAATGGTGGATAATAATGCTTATCATTAAAGGTATAAGGGGTAAATTACATAATATGTATAAAACTGTCTTGTGTAGCGTCTGATATATAGAAGGTACTGATAGATATCAGTTCCCTTCCCTGCTCTGTCAGTCAGGGTCTGACAGAGAAAGCAAAACAATTCATCCCCAAATGGTTCTAATATGTACAGAGGCTTGGGAGGGGTTAAGCGTATGAAAAAGCAAGCTGAAACACTCAGTGCTAGTAACCTTTGCCGTCCTTAGGTCTGAGGGATGAGGGGAGGGAATCATGGTGCCAGAATCAAGAGAGAGTCACAATTGTAGAGCTGAGGCTTGCCCAGTGGGAGCAAGACTTGGAGACATGAAGATGCTGAGAGCGCCAGATAAGGGAAGGAAATGGGAAGAATTTCTCTTACCTCCCTCTCTTCCTTGTCTCCAACTGGAGCCGGCCAGTAGAGCGCATCCAGGGTGACTCAATGCAGGGCAAAAATAGGATAAGAAGTGGGAGTGAGGTGAGTGGGTAGAAAATAGACACTCACTAGTACTCCTTCTGAACCATAAAGAAAAGGGGGAAAAAAATGCAGCTCACTTTTAATCAAGAAAAGCACCATTTCCTGCTTCAAGGTACTGAGAAGTCCCAGTGCATTGGGCTTCTACAAGTGATAGCGAAAGAATTTACTTAGAACACTTTTAGTTAGCCAGCTGTAGTTCTGTAAAACTTTGATAGCTGAGATTTGAAAAAAAAAAATGTTTTCCATGCTTAAATGCCTGAGGAAGATGCTGAGTTGAATAAAATTAAATAGGTTTATTTGCTGAAAGTTTTCTTAGAACCTTTGCTAACCAAGTAGCATTTTGAATCTCTCTGCGGGAGCTGTATAGCATTCTCCAAATCTGTTTTCTTGAAGCATTTCATAGATAAATACTCATTGGAACATACTTATGGAAATTCTGGTCTAGAAGATACACAATTGGGGAAATTCCTAATCTCCTTACGTCTGCTTCCCGAATGCAAGTCGGGTACCACCCTTGCTGAGTCAGAACCTCGGTGGCAGTAAGCGCACTGGCATTAGGTGGTAAATGCCTTTGTCTAAGGTATACTTTTCATGTCTCTGATCTCTTAGAAAGATAGTTGCCTTGCATTAATTTGCCTAATGGAGAGTTAAGCCACACAAATAGTGACTTTAAAGCTGAGGTTTCTACTGATGAGGATTTATACTATGTATCCCTGTTGGGCCTCCTCAGGGCAAGCTGGTTGTGTGCACATTCCTGGTGTCATTTGACATCTATCTTAAGTTTTCATGATACTGAAAAATGCAGAAAGGGCTTGACACCATCTCTGTCACCAGGAAACTCAAAGTATTGTTGTAAAGGGATCTAAACACAAACCACTCAGAAAAGAATTCCAAGTAGCCCTTGATCAGATGTCAAAACCCATTGTAGAACCAAGGGACACCCAGTAATTGCTTGTGGTTGTGTGTATAGATAAAGAAGGCTTCTCAGGGGTCATACTGCCTCACCTGGGCCTCATAGATAGTGGAGTTTTAATAGAAATAGAGATTGAGAAAGAGAGAATGGTGTTCCAGGCAGAAGAAGCTGCAAGTATGGGAATAGCAGAGTTTTAGCAGGTAAAGCATGTCTTCCTTCAGGTGATAGCTTCATGGAAGGAAGGGATCAGGCTCTGACTGTTTTACTTCTGAAGCCTGACTGACTCTGCTCTTGGTGGATTTCACTTAAGAGTGCTTATGAGCCTTACTTCAATCAGTTCCTTGAGTTGCTGATAAACAGCGTTGGCTCCAACTTCTCCCTGTGGGCTATTAGTGTACTTCTCACCCACTGAAAGTTAATTAGGGGAAACAACTCCTGCACACCTTTCACACTGGTTCATCTGTAAGGAGCCAACAAATTGGATTGGGGACCAGGGTGAATTTCACTCGAAGCATTTTCTTTCTGCAGAGAAATTGCCTACATAGAAGCCTTGCAAGTTTCTGAATTTGAAGATAGTTTTCCTTTTTTCAAATTTGTATGTATGATAGAATCCTATGATGATATAACTCATTAGCTGAGGGGCCATGCTGCAGTCCTGGAACATAAGTCCTGCACGTGGAGCAATACTCACTGATACTTGGTTTATCTATTTGATTTTGCTACTTCTTTTCCATCCCCACTCTCTCTAACACCAGTCACAGCACACAGAAAAGAGCACCAGGAAAATTATGAGGCTGTGTGACAGTATTGCTCTCTGACTTAGGTTCTACTTACGAAGGGATCGTGTTTCAGACTGTTGGCTTTGTCATCCTGTGGACCTGAGTATGACTGCTTGGTTGATGGCCTGGTTGCCGAGGACTTTTAAGTCTAGTTGCTCCTTTGAACTAAGTTGCTCCTTAGTATTTGACACATTTCTTCCCACTGTAGCAGATAGGTTTATATTTCCTGTCTTGGATTTCCTAAAATCTAAAGGAACAGTCCTGTTCTTCATTTACTCATTTATTTTTTCATTTAGTAAAATGTTTATCGAGCACCTATTATGTATCAGGTGGTGTCTGTGGGGACATAGAGGTGGACAAGATGCACAGAATTTCTGTTCTTGTGGTATTTCTGTTCTAGGCAATGAGAGGAGACAGGTAAAAAGGTTTTCTTGTTTACCATGTATATGACAGTTTCAGACAGAAATAATGACAACCATTAATTCAAAAATACCAGCGAGTGATACATTCTGTGAAGAAAACAAAACGGTGTAAAGGTAGTATGTGGCAAAGGTTGGGGTGGGCACATGAGATTGGGTGGTGAGGGAAGGCCTCTCTGAGGAGGTAGCTCTTGAGCTGAAAAATTAGGAAAAAAAAAAAAAAAAACAGTCTTGCAAAGACCAGGGAAGAGAATATTTTAGGCAGAAGAAGAGCAATTTACAAAGGTCCTGGGGCTGTGGGGATGAGTTTCACTGGAGCATCCACCCCACGGTGGATGTTCTGGTTGGAGAGATGCTTTAGTTGCTCCTTTGAACTAAAAGCAGGCAAGTTTGGGTTGGCAGAGATGGATCCACATGCTGCCGGGGCTGGCCTTACCTTTCTCTTATCTAGCCATAGGCGCACAGTTGTCCAGCATTCAGCATTACTTACCCAAAATACAGCCAAGTAAAAGGCCCCCTAGGCTGGTGTGGGAGCAGAGGGGTCTCAGGCTGTAACCTGGTGACTGCAACAGCTTCCTGGTTTATTTCCATTTTAATGGCTTTAGGCAAGCTGGAAGACTGTCACTCAGAGTGTCCCCTGGTCAAGTTCTCATGACCTCTTCTAATTGCTGAGGAGCCGGGAGAGAAGAAGGGTGTGAGGGACTGGAGGCATGGAGGCAGCAGGGATTGGTAAACCCTGGCTTTTGCCTTCGCCTCACTGATTGGTGATGGGCCTCACTTGTGGCCTGGGCAGTAGGACACTGAGGTTCAGGTGTACTTGGAAGAGCAGAAACTTTGTTCTCAACTTTGGCTGCACATTTGAATCGTCTGGAGTGGGTGCTTTTTTAAGGTGCTGAGGTCCAGAACCCCACCCTCCTACCCAAAGATTCCTACTTTAATTGGTCTAGAATGAGACTTAGGTATTGTTTTCCAAAGCACCTAGGTGGACTACCACATGCCCTGGCCATGCAGCCAGGCCGTGTTCCACTAATCTGGAGGGACATACATTGTTGTCCTTTTTGTTCTTAGTTTATTTTTCCTAAGACAGTTCTCCTTGTCTTTTATTCGAGAATGTGGTCCTTTACCAAGTTACGAGGACCTGCTCCTTAGAAAGTGGGGTGGAGGGGAGGTGGCATCCTCAGCTTCTGAGTAGCAACCTGCAAACAGGTGTGTGATGTGTGTATATATAATGTGGGTGGTACATGTATATGCACACACTTGTATATGGTACATATATGTATATAGTGGGAGAACATGCATGTAGCACATATATAAGGTGTGAGTGGTGTGTGTATAGGTATATGGTGTTTGCGTGAGGGGTGACTGTAAGTGTGCACATGTGCATGGTGCATTTGTATGCTTTGTGTGCAATGTGTATGTGCGGTATGTGCGGATGTGAGCATGGTGCATGCGACGTATGTGGTGCATATGCTCTGGTAGTATGTACTGTGGTGAGTGTATTTGATGTATGTTGTGTGAGTGATAATGTGTTTGTGTGCATGCTGTGTTGGTGTGTGTGGTATGTGAGCAAGGTATGTATGGTATGGTAATTTGTGTGTATGGTGTGTGTAGATAGATTGTGTGTGTGATGTAAGGGGTTGTGGAGTGTGTATGGTGCAAACGGTGTGTGTCTGTTGAAGTGTATGGTATGTGTGTGTGGTATGAGTTATGTGTGTATTTCAGTGTGCATACTGTGTGTCGATGGTGCATGTGATGTGTGAATTTCAAGTAGATCTTGCATACTACAGCCATTCATCACGTGCAATGACCCTGGTTAAATTTCTTTACGTCTCTTAGCTCCAATTTCCACATGTGAATTTTAAAATATCAATAGTATCTCTAGCCTCATATGCTTGCTTTAAGGATTTAATGAGATAATGCATATAAGATTCCTTAGTATAGCACCTAGTACAGAGTAAGCCCTAAATAAAAGTTGCATGATGGAGATGAAATTTGCTAAGCATTGTGATTTCTACTTTCCCTATCAGTTAAGTGGGAATAACTATTACTAACAAACAGTGTTTTGGTAAAAACCAAATGAGTATCCTCAAATACCCATTCTAAGGTGAAGTGTTACACAGGGAGGTATATTTCTTAGCCTCATTTTATTGAAACACATTCATCCAATAGGCCTGTCTGATTTTTTCCAAATAAATAGTGGTCTGTTGCCTCTTCTTGATCTTGAATGTAAATTGGCTGACAATGCTGAAGTAGGTATGGTCACCAGTGCTCCCTGAAGGTGAAGTTCTTGATTTAATGTGTTTGGACTATCAGAGTGTTTAAACCAATCTTGAGGGACCTAGGAAAGTCTATTTCTAATGCCCTGCTGTTTCTTGTCACAGTGCTATATGTTTTCCAGCAAAGGAAGGTGAGGGGTGGAGGAGTGTTGATAGCTTTTTGTTTGCACAAAACATTTGTTGTCCGGCAATGCTACATCAGTGTGATTGAGAGAATTTATACTTTTAATCTATTTCCTGATCCCAATTCTCCCCTCGCCACCCCTCATGTCTGCCTGCTTTTCCCAGCATAGCCATTTGACAGGTGGTATGTTTTTGCTCGACATTGATTAAAGTTCCAACTCCATTGCTCAAAACGAAGTGCATACTAAATGTGGAACCAGCAAAGACGACTGCAATTTTGGCTGAGAGATGTCGTTTCAAATATGTTTTTGAAAAGTTCAGTCTGCATTTGTTTTCTTGTCGGAAATATTCTGAGCATATTGGGAATTAGAGAAAGGAAAGAGCAGAACTGGGGCTTATAATAATATTGACCTTGATGAGCCATAATACTGTGTACTCTTAGATGTAGAGTTATTAGCATTTTCATCTTATGAAGTCTCAAACTCAGCTTTTGTCTGTGCAATTGACACTTTTGAAGATCGGTTTAAAATTAGAATTCCCTCAAAGCATTTCTTTTTAATTAAACGAAAATATGCAAATAAGAAATTTTAGGGATTTTATTTCCTTCCAAGAATGAGCATGAGAAGGAAATATTTCAAGCACAAGGTACTTTATATCTTTGTGTTCTTTTTTTTTTTTAAGCTATCTATTCTCACAGGTTTTTACCTAATTATATATTGAGTGATTTCAGTGATTTGGCCTCAACAGCTTCTCTGTCTTTCTTTATTTGCATAGACTTTCTTACAGAAAAGGGTGATCTCAGTTCAGATGTGTTTTCTGTAATTTTCATTTATGTCACCATTTAGCACCTTAGAATGACCTTTCTAAATTATTTTTCTGAAATTCATGAGATGCCTTCTTTCTGTTGATGCAGATGGTGCATGGATGGTTGGGACTTTTTATGTTCCCCTTAACCTTCTTAGAGAAGATGGATTTTAGTCCAGACATTTAAAATACATTTGTGTTTTTATCAGGTATTTTATAAATCATAAAACAGCTAGTGTGTATATCAATGTTTTTCATTTAAGCAGATGGACTGTTGATTAAGCCCATCTGAGAGCAACAGACAAGCTGTAGAAAATGAGAAGCTTGGTTTTGTGTATGAGTTAATGGTGTGCATGCATGTGAGTGTGGTATGTGTATGTGAGAGAGATAGAGAAGGGGGGGAACATCGATGTGGCTGGGAATAACCTAAGATTTTGTTTTAGTGAAGGTGGTTAGAACAGACTTGTAAGAAAATTTCATTCATTAAATAAATAGTTATTGAGTACTTGCTACGTACCCGGCACTCTATTAGGCACTGGAGATATAACAGTGAACATGACAGATATAGTCTGTGTGCCCTCTGGTAGTTCATCATCAGTAGGGCTTGTGGGAAATACAACTAAGAGAAAAGAAAGCAAATATCACTCATATGGTGCCTAGAATGTGCCTGATACTCTCTGTTAGATAATTTAATATACTATGCCACCTTATTTACCATAGTTATAAATTATAAGTCAATAATGTAGGTGTTATCCTCATTTTACCAGTGAGACAAGTTGAGACTCAGAGATTAGTGTCAGTTTCCTAAAGTTATACCACTAGTAAGAATTGGACCTAGGATTATCTTACCCCAAAGTCTATATACCCTGCCTACCACACTGTTATTTCTTTTTAGAAGTTGAGAAAGAGTTCTTACCCCATAGAAATCTTTCCAACACCTGGAGGCAGTTTGATTTATCAAGTCTTTTTATGAGGGTTGATAACCAGGCTATGCAGCATTAAAGAGTTCATGTGTGACAAAACTCATGGCTCTTTCTGTCTTCCCATTTAGTGGACAAGATGAAAAGTGCTTTGAAAATGGGATTAGATTGCCCGAAGTAATATGCCATATGGTTCCGTATCTTGTGCTGAAAGGTTTGATTGAGCTGAGATCTGTTGTAGGTAAAATGTTATTCTTTTTTTAAAGGCTGTTTAATAAAGTACTACCTGTCCTTACTAGGGGAGGTGGGGGATGTAGTATTTTCAGAGCGCCATTAGATCTGCTGAAATCCTTGATTATCAAAATCAAATGCCTACATCACAGAGAATATTTTCTCACCCTAGAGGATGGTGACATTGAATATGGGTTGAAAGATGATTGGGTCAGGGCTTGATATGGTAAGGGAAATTTATCTTTACAGCCATCTCTGAAAAGCAAAACTGAATAGTGAAATCTAATTTAATTCAATCCATCAAACATTTATTGAGTGATTATTATCTGCGAGACTTTATGCTAAGTTCTGAGGATACAGAGGTTGAATAAGCTACAGTTTCTTCCCTGCAAGAGCACATGTCCAGTGTGTGCTCTGTACAAATTTAAAGTTTTCTTTCAAGGCAATTGAAAAATATATAAAAAAATATACAAGTTTCTTAAGTAGTCAAGAGGAGGGAGACATTACTATATGGAGAGAAAAGGAACTTGAATAATGGCTTCCTGGAGGGAGGAAAATATGTAACCTCCCTGGAGGGTGAGTTTTGGAGGATGACAAGAAATAAACCAGGCAATCATGCGACAGGTGAGAAAGTATTCTAAGCAGTGAAGACAATTCGAAATGGAAGCCTTTAAAATAGGCTTGGGAAATGTGTGGACTTCTATGTTGTTAGCACATAAAATGTAAAAGAGGGAAGTTGTGAAGGTAAGTGATAGTTAACACAGGCCATGTCATACCCTTTTATTGTATGGGGTAATAGTACTGATAGGACTGGGTTATAATTAGTTGTAACCCATAACCTGGGTTATAAGGGTATATGAGTGTCTTGTGGGTGAATTTAGAGACAGAAAACTCACAAGGAAGGCTATTGCATCATTCCATGTAAGAGATAAGGACCTGAATTAAGGCATTGAGAAAAGGGAGTACAGATTTTGCCTAAAGTAGAGGTCACAGTTCCTAGAAATTATTAGGATTTAGGAGTTATTGAGTAAAAAGTCATCAGAGAATGACATTCAGGTTCTGACTCAGGATACTGGTGGATGATGGTGCTACAAAGCAAGAAAGATATCTAGGAAAAGGAGAGTTTGGTAATGGGATTGGTGGAGACTGTTTCATTTGGACAGGTTGGGTGGGAATTCTAAAAACTCTTATAAAATGACTAGAGGTTGGGTAAATGGTTATGTCTGGAGCTCTAAGGGACTAGATGTGGAGATGCGGGTTTGGATATCGTCAAAACAAGAATGACACTTAAAAATGTGGAACTATGTGAACTTACCTTTGGAGAAAACATGAACAGAATCATAGGAAAATCAATACTTAAAGAATTTAAGGAAGAGGAGAACTGAGGAAACGGAGGAGTAGTTAAGAGGTAGGAAAAATACCAGAAACGTGTGTGTGTGTGTGTGTGTGTGTGTGTGTGTGTGTGTGTGTGTGTTTTAAATAGAGGAGGCAAAAGTTTCAAGGAGAAAAGGTCAAAAAACTATGAAGTCAAGCAACATTGTTGTAAACTGCCCCTTGGGCTAGCATTTAGAAGTGAATTGTGACCCTTGCCATGGAAATGGTAGGGACAGGGGGCAGATGCCAGAGGGATGGGTGATTAGCAAGTGAAGATAGCAGGTGGAAATCAAGTTTCAAATAGTTTGGATGGGAAGAAATGAGAATGGATAGTAGTAAGAGAAAGAGTTGGGGGACAGGGAGGAAGGGGCGAGAATGATTAGATAGGGAGAGACTTGAGATGAAGTCTCATGCCTTTGGATGAACACAAGGTTTCAATAACAATCTAGAGACTGAAGACAAAAGGAGGTTTGTTTAACACGTAGATGAACAAGCACATGTAAAGAATGCATTTTTGAGTAGAACAGTGCTCCTTTACCCTGAGAATCAGTTTGGCAGGAGGAATTATGGGTATCTAAAAGAGAAGGGAATTCTTAGTTAGGCTGGAGGTCAGGAAACTAAGGGAGCTGACTGCTACTGGCCACTTAGTAATGGGGCTGTTTGAAGTAAGGGCATCTGCTGGGAATAAAAGAGGATGAAGATTTTAGCAGAGTAAGAATGCTACTGAAGATATGGAAAAAGGAGCTTCCCAGAAAGAAGTTAAAAAAAGAAAAGAAAAGATTAATTTGCAGCATCGAAGATCCACATGGAATCAGAAAGCATAACTTTTCAGCATAACCAGTCTGCCTCACAAAGTGGTCTTTCTGCAGCAGTGCTCCGTGCCTTTTGCTGAAGTTGAGAAGGCTGACTATAGGACTGAGCCTTGGCTAGGGGTGTGGAAGTGTGTCATTTGGAGAGACAAGAATTTAAGTGATGGACTCCAAAGTTGATCTAGGCTGAATGGTCAGAAAAAGGGATGGGACCAGGGTCTACAGTTTGAAGAGTGTGTGTAGTAGGAGTAGGGACGTGGGAGACCTAGGAAGAGAGAAAGCTGTGGTCAGAAACCAGAGTATTGGAGTTGAAGATTCCTGATATGGATCACTTCAAGGTCATGGCAGTGCCCAGGAAGTGATTATGACAGTGAAGTAGAAAGGAGGTAAAGATGACAGATTTGACGGCATTAAAATCTTTGAAAATACAGTGATGGGGGACATCTACAGAGACGTTGAAATCATTTAGGATAATACTGAGAGAGTTGGGGTAAAGTCATAGGGTAGTGGTTAATATACACCACATTAAAAAAATCCCAACCTCTTTTAAACATTTGCCTTTGACGGATATACTTGTTCTTGCTGACTCATTTAATCTAAATATCTCCACAGGATTTCATTTTCCTTCTCCCATAAATAGAGCATGTAGTATTAGATATATTTATTTGTAATGGAAAATTCTATAAGCATATAACAGCGAGCATTCTGTATGAAAGCAAATATTTGATATTTGTAAAATGGATTAAAATGTTTATCATCAACTTCTGTGCATTTTTGAGAATTACACATTGAAGATTGACACAGTACACACACTTGTACTTTATAAAGCAGTTCTTGCTGAGACACGAGAAAGCAGATTGTCTCTGCCTCAAATGAAAACTGCAATCTTAAATTGATTATATATGTTGGTTGTTGAATTTTGAATTCATGTTTCTGACGTCCTTGCTCTTCAATAATACCTTTTTCTTCTTTGAGAAGCAAATTGATGTAGTAGTTTAGAAAATCAACTCTGGAGCCAGGCCGCTGGGGTACAAATTCTACCTGCCACTCCTCACTAGCTAGATGGCCTTGGGCAATTAGTTTAACCTCTGTGTGCCTAGTTTTCTTACCTTTAAAATGATTATAACAGTAGTCCCACCACATAGTATAGTTAGGATTAAATGAGTTGTGAGAATTAGTACTTAAAAAACAATACCTGTCCATCTCATGTAAGTGTTACCTATTATTATTATCCTATTATACTTGATGTAAATATATAATCACATGAATGTTAAATATAATTCTGTCACCTTGACATTTCATATTTTTACCTTGGTTCTTAGTCTCATCATGTGATATCTTAGAATATCCACAGCAAATGAACACATCTCCACAGTAAATGGACATATCCTGTTATGGCATAGTTTTTGTCTACATTTATAAAATATTTTTTTAGTCTTCATATCATATTTATACTTCCCATAAGTATGATGTGACTGAGTGAGCAAGTGGTTTTGGTTTAGATGCCTTCTTTATCAAATCCACATTTATTAAATAATAATAAAACCTCTCTATCAAGGTTTTTTTTCTTCTTCTTCCAGAAAGCTTTGTGTTTTCATGTATATGACCTCCTCTGTTTTCTGAATTTAGGCATATGGTAGTAACATTATTGACAGACTAAGAAATGAAAGAATTGGGAGGTTGCAAGAGTTGTCCAAGGTCACATAATGATGAGTATGATTTTTTCATACTCAACGTAGTATGCAGAATGCTACTGGTTTGGCTTTTATCTCATGCTTCACTTTTAACGCCTTATTCTCGGGACCAAGACCTTGGCTGTCTCATAGCTCTTTTGGAGCTGAGTCCTGGTTTCTCTGCCAGAGTCTCCAACTCAATAACTTATTTATTACTCTATATCCTCTAGAACTGAGCCCCTGCTTTATTCTTTCCAGTCATTCTAAGTTCATAGACTTTGAACTATTTTGTCTATTGACCAACTTCCCTGAAGCTGCCTACTTAGAACTCCACATCATACATCTTTCTCAGTTCTCCAATGGGGTTAACTTAATAGACTCTACTTGATTAGTTTAAGTAGAGAAGAAATGAATTATGGAAATATGTAGATGTGAGATATGTATTAAGGGAGTAAATGCACATCCAAGATCTTGCCTTAAGTAAGGTCTGATTAAGATACATTGGTACTATTGTGTTTGAATGCTTGTGACTGTGTACCTGGTTTTGTCAAGCCTGGACACTCAACATCATGCCACTGTAGTTTCAAATCTGAATTTCTGATGCAGTGAATAAGTTTAACTGGCCATTGCCTTTGCATCACTTCCTAATAGCCAAAGTTCCTGAGAGGACATCTAATTGTCTCTGCTAAAATCACACTTCCATCCTCTAGTTATCTGGTACTGGGGAATGGGGATGGATATCTATCCTTTTTGACAGCTGTAGTGCCTACCATCAATCTTGTGATAACTGTAAGATAAATATAAGGATGCTTAGCTGCTGGGCAGTTAAACACAGAAGTTAAGCATACCACCACCTATTTATTCTCTCATTGCTTATAACAGCATCCATATCCCTCCTACCTGAGACACAGACAGTGCCCACTTTTAGGACTCAGATCCTCTTCATCCTCTTCATCTGCTCTGTTCAGCTGTGGTCATCTCTCAGGACTGATTGGTGTCCCAACACCTAAAAGTCAGACCCAATTATTCCTAATGGTTTTAGCAGTTTTCCCAGACACCTCTTGTCCAGCTAGCCAATTTATATATAACCCAAAGAACAACGAGATTCTTTTTCTTTTTTCTCCGAAGAAAACTGCATTCGGATTTTATTAAGTTCAAGCACATTTATCTCTTCAAAGAATACAAAGAATGATATGTAAGTCTGTCCCTCTTTTATAAATTGAGGACAGGTGAAAGCTTCAGGGGGTAATTTAAGGTATCAAAAACTGCAGTATTGTACCATGTGGGAAACACTGAGTGTCCTCAGCTGGGGACTATTTTTTATTCATGGTTTGAGGGCATTTTTCTCAGCTAATATTTTTTTAAACCCTGTTACAAATGCCCGGGTATTGTTCAAAATGTCTGCTATTTGTAAATATCATCCAATGTGGTGGTATCTCTAGGTTAATTATTCAGAATGGAGGAGTTTTTATTTTAAATCACTCTTCATTGTGTGATGTGTTTAAATTTTATCATGTGCCCCTTTGTTCTTGAATAATAGTTAAAAGGGGAAAAGATTCTTCCAGCTATACTAGAGTCTAGAATCCATTAGCAATTTATATTTTCCTGATCTTCCATAATGGGTGCTTATATCTGCATGTATGTAATCACAACATTTGAAATCTCCTTATTCTTTTGTTTAAAGGAAACAAATGGAGCTTTCAGGGCAAGTAATTTATTTATGAATATTTCAGCAAGTTTTGAGCAATGGATATTTTATTTCAAGGCAAAAGAAACTAGACTAATATTGTGTTTTCATGGAAACAAAGGAAACATACATTACTATTTCTGTAGTATTAGTTACCCAGTTCATGTTCTCTCTTAGCATTCCTACAGATGGGAAGGTCGTCTTTTTCCTGTATTACTGCACTTTCTTTGGGGCATAGGGTCCTTTTACCGTAACATACTGATTTTAAATAACTTATTCAATTTAAGCATGTATAATTGGTGTGGATTTTCTGTTTTAACCAATTTTAGCCTCCTCACACATGTGTAATGTGTTTGTTCATTTACCTTTTTCTAGATATAACAAAGTTTTATGATTTTCTGGATAGTTCCTATGCCATGGGAGAAAGCATGATTCTATGCTTCCAAGAATGTACTGAGTTTAAATTAGTTTCTCAATGAAGTTGGTAGAATCTGACCTTCAAGATCTTGAGCCTGTTAGACTACAGAATCGCGGGTGGGGCTGGGAAGTGCTCTAATAAAGATACTGAGTAGAGCCAAAGATTGTTTACATATGTGCCACATTTTGAGTACTGTGGAAAACAGCCACTAGTTTAGGAATTTGTGCAATATGGACTTTTTGTCTATATAATTGTATGTTTTAAATAATCGAGTTCAACAATTTCATCAAGACGTGAAGATTCGAAAAGACATAAATCACAGCTGCTGTGTACCCAGGATGTTTATAGCTTAGGAAGGGAGACGCATCATACTGGGAAAGTATAATAATAGAAATTGGTGTAATTTAAAGAGATTTGCGCTGAGAAAAGAGGGATTGATTAAACCTGTCTAAGGGACAGTAAGCATTTACTGAGTTAATGATACTGGTGCCTAGTTTTGAAAAAAGACCAGGTGCTTGAGAGATGGGGAAGGATAGGCCAAACAGAAGAGTCAAGGTGGGGAGGGAATGTGAGAAAAATTTCAAGTAAGCTAGTAACAGAGCGGTATGCAGTGTCAGAAGGAGTGGCAAGCAAGGAAGATGGAAAGACTAGAGGACTCAGGTCCTAAGGGCTTTGCCCACTGTGCTAAGACTCATGCTGTAGAATTTAGTTTAAAACACAGTGCTTTGGCAATCTTGTTGAGGATGGAGGAAGAGAAGGCTATCTAAAAAACAGATTGTTTCAAAGCTTTGTGATAGCCTGGGTGAAGGACAGTGATGGCCAGAACTAAATCAATGGTGGTGAAGATGAGTTTGTGAGCTGCTATTTTAAAGATAGACCTTTAGGACCTGGTGACTATTATGTACTAAGTTGTCCACCTCTTCTCTCCCCTAACCCCACCCCCCACACACACTTCATAAGTTAAAGCCCTAACCTTCAATGTGACTATATTTGGAGGGCCTTTAAGGAGGTAATTAAGGTTGCATGAAGCCATAAGGGTAGAGCCCAATTTGTTGAGACTAATATCTTCATAAAAAAAGGAAGAGACAGCAGGAGTGCATGCTCTCAGAGAAAAGGCCATGTGAGGACACAGAGAGAAGGTGGCCATACAAGTCAAGGAGAGAGGCCTCCTGAGGAGCTAAACCCATGAGCACCTTGATCTTGGACTTGGAGCCTCCAGAACTGTGAGAAAATTAATATCTGTGTTTAAGCCACCCTGTCTATGGCATTTTGTTATGGCAACCCTAGCAAACTAAAAACAGTAGTTGATTTCAAGCAGATGTAAATAGTTTTTATATGGGGGGCTTTTTTATTATTTTCTCTACGTTCTACCTTGTAAGAGCCCTGAGAAACAAGATTGCTTAAATATCTTGTGGAATTTAAGAGGATAAAATGGCTAAAGTAGAAGAGTTAACTGAATACTAGGACAACTGTGTGCATCTCAGAACTCTGCACAGAATATTTCCACTCAGCCTTTAGGAACTAATCTGAGACTTCGAATGCCTACTTCATATACCTAGATAGCTGTGGAAGTGTTTGTTTCTTCATCAACCTGATTAATTAAAATTACCCGTGCTGGCCAAGTCCTGTCTTCTCCTGTTAACGCTGCATACACTAAATACCACACTTTTTATCTCTTACCCAGAATGCCTTGCTTCTGAAAGAAATTATGGTACTATAAAAATACATTACTGATTTTGGCTTTTAAAAATAGAGTAAGATCAAAGAAAGTATAATTTATGCATCAGATCCTCTGCTGTGATGCATTCTTGTCAAGGGATGGAAGGAGAACTAAAATCCCTTGGCTTGTGCCTCATTTTAAAGAGTTTTGCTCTGTTTCCACTATGAAGTCACTTCATGAGATTCAAGGGAACCATACCTATGTCTTTACCACTTGGTGTTTCTCTGGGTAACCATACCTATGTCTTTACCACTTGGTGTTTCTCTGGGTAATTTTATTTTTGGCAAGTGTTCCTCACCGGGAGCTTATTTTTCTTATTTCCATTCAGTTCTGTTATTTTTCCACTCACATTCCTTCTCACAAAGTCTTATTTATTTAAAATAATTTATTATCAAAGTTCTTTTGGTTTATCACATGCCATACATAAAGCAAGTCTAACTATTTGCATTGAGCTATTGTTAGTAATTTTCAAAGGCTGCCTTTAGAAACCATTATAGTATTTTCCAGGTAATGTGTTTTCAGTGCCATTATCAGAGGCAGACCCTTCCTTGGTAGTGATCTTCACTCTGGCTTCCTATGATAACTTGTGGTTTTTTGTCTTTCATTCTAAACTGCTGTTAATAAAATCATTTACATCCCAAGGTTAAAAGTTTTCAGTGGCTTTCCTTGTTCATAGCATAAAATTGAAACAACTTACTAATTGCATATTAATTGGGGATCTTTATATATTGAATAGTAGGAAACAACTCAAACTTACTTAAACAACAAAGGAAATGTATTGATTCAAGCAGCCGAGAAGTGCAGGCATAAGACTGATTTTCAGAGAGGGTTGACCCAATGAGTGTCAATGACATTATCATGACCAGTTTTCTTTTTCTTAATTTCTTGACTTCATTTACACAGGATTGCTGCATTCTCATGTAAAACCTTTCTTTGTTGTCTGAGAATGGCTGTGAGCAGTGACATGCTTTTCAGTTTTAAGTTCTAAGAGGAAAGAGAGAATTTACTCCTAGAACAATTCAAACAAAAGTTCTGGGATTAATTGTAGTCGGCCTGAATTGACCCTAGTTAGGTCTCATGCTTTTTCACAATAATTGTAGACAATGAGATGGAGCATTATGGTTGGCTTAAGCCAATACAGGCTTACTCCTGAAGTGGATATTGGGTCAGTTCTTCCCAAACACCAAGAACACAAAATTTAGGATATTGTTAGAAAGGAGGGAATAGCTCAACCATGAGTTGGTAATTGACAAATACTCATCACAGATGCCCTCAAAGATAGCATGTGTCCCTTCTTGCTTCCGACCTTCTGGAGTACCAGTCTTCTCCCTTGCTCAGTATTCTCAGTTGCAATGTCGTCGTCTTATTGCCTGGATATGCTTCAGGGCATTTGCACTAGCTGTTCCCTTTGCCGGGAAATCTCTTCCCCCAGCACTTCACATGGCCTGCTCCTTCTCATTCTTCAGATTTCAGCTTGAAATGTTACCCATCCTTTGACCACTTAACCTAGAATAAACCTAATAGTGCCTTCTACCCACTCACTCACCCCACCTTAGTTACTCTATGTTGTCCTATTCATTTCCTTTATAGTATTTGTCAAAATCTGTAATAGTCTAGCTCACTTGCTTGCTTGCTTAATATTTATTGTCTGTTTACCAATTATATTTTAAACTCTATATAAGTCTTATTCCATGCTAGATGCTTAATATGTAGAAAAATGAGAACACAATTGGTGTTTAATAAGTATTTATAAAATAATAAATGAATGGGTTCCTAGAGCCATAAAAAAAATCTCTGTGTTAAAAGGAAATTAAAAGGTCATCACTGACAAATGACCATCTAATCTCTGCCTTAACAATCCTAGTGACATGGAATTTACTATCTCCCCAAGCATTTTATTCCATCTTTGAACATCTCTAAAAATTATAACATTCTTCCTTTTTACATTGAATTAAGAAATAGCATCTCATCATGACCTAGATGTTAATTTTTTTCCTTGGAGTCCAATTTATGTATGATATTCTTTCAAGTTGTTGAAGATAACTATCATAGTCTCCTCCTTTCCTATGTCTTGTCTTTAAATTTAGATTTCCCTAGTTTTTACATCCATTTATCTAACAAAGATTTGACTTTTCTCACCATCCTTGTGATTCCTTCATTCACATGCTCCAGTTTGTATATTTTCAACCATGCTCAATGATACATACAATATTATTTATTGTCCATTGAGACTGATTTTTTCCTTCCTTGTTTTAGATACTGTAATTTTCTTAAATTGTCCTAAAATCTGTGAGCTACTGGTTCTAATTTAACCTATGGTCAGTTAATGCTTGTAAGTATTTTTCCTTAAGTGTTGCTTTCAAGCCTCATAGCCATTAAGTAGTAAAATTATGTATATTTTTAATGAATCATCTTTCATTTTTGTTGAAGCAGGCAGAGAATTATTTTCTGTGAGGAGGTCAGGTAGACATTTAGGCATTTGCATTAGTTAAATTTCTTGAGTCCTGCCAGAGGACTTTATTGCTGTCTTCTTCCCAGATATTTGTCACAGCATATGATTCAATTCTCTATTGGCGATGTAGTATATCTACTCTCTGAATTCTGACGAGAGATAAAACCTTGGCACTACTATTATATAATTCTTATCAGTAATTCAGGATTGCCTGAAGGATACTTAGTCTATCCATCATTCCGAATGCTCTAAATTATACCTTTTAATCTTGCCAGATCATTGGAGCAAAATCTATTGGGACCTTGGCACTTACTTATTTTTTTCCCTTATAGAACTGCTTTTGTCAAGTGGTGTTTGGGTTTATACTAATCTATGCTGAGGGATGTGATAGGGAACAACCAAATGACATTTGTAGTTGTTTCTGTGGTAGGGATGTTGTTGAGAATATAGTTTCGGGTACCATACAGAGTATTATTTTTTTTTGTTATGAAGATCTAAGAAATTTTTTCTGTTTCAGGATCAAAATGAAGAAAAGCTGATGAGCTCTTGAAAGAATGGCTCGTTCTTATTTTATAATGTTGTATATATGGTAACTGTCTATTTTTCCCCTTATCATTTGACTATTAGGAAGTTTAGGACTATATTTTGTCTCACATATAATAAAAATGCAGGAATGTATGGTATGCATTTCTGTTGCTGATATTAGTGTTGACTATTCTCATACTACTTTTAATATTAAAACATAAAATATGTTTTATAATTTTCTATGTGATGAGTTATGCTAATTGAAGTTTTATTATATGTGTTCTCTTTTCTATCTCCTTTAGTATATTTGAAGAACCCTTTCCTTACTCCATAGGAGCCTAATGGGACAATCATAATTTTTTGGTCACCTTTTGGTACAGAGGCAGTCATGTAATAAGTTTGAATCCTTGGACATGTGGGTGGACATTTGATTCAAATGAGATCAGTTAGAATAAGCCCAAGTGTTCTGTGTTGGAGATGCTGGGGAAACTTCTCACCCTTTTGGTTCATAAATGCAAGGGTGTGGGCTTCCAGCCACTGGTGGCCATGTTTTCTTCCACACGGTTCTCTCCTACATTCCTTGACTACGATGTTGTGATAAGAAATTGGCTGACATGCAGATAGAAACAGAGGCAAACAAAGATAAGAGAGAGCAAGAGAGTGAGCAAGTGAGTAAGCGACAGGTAGGGAAGGAAAAAGAATGACCACGAACATTCTGAAGACATAATTTGAAATCTAATTAGAACTGAAGGCAGATCGATCTATCCTTACATGTGATATTTCTATGCAACAATATATTCCTATTTTTTCTCTAACAAATTAGATTTGATGTCTTTCACATTTACTTAATATATATAAAATTGTCTTTTTAATTTACTATATGTACTTTTGTAAACTTCTTTAAATACTTTGTTGAATGTGTGTATATATAAAATGTGCATTTTTTTTTTAAAGGCAGTAATGAAAAAGATTACATTTATGTAGATAGGAGAGCATTTTGTGGTACTCATCTCCATATTCTTTGCCTGCTATGGTTCTTTTAGATTTAAATTCTATTTTCTAATACTTTTTCTGCTTACTAACATGGTACGTGTTATCTGTATATGCATCAGCAGCATAACACAGATGTCTATGTAAATTATTGACCAAAATGATAAACATGGCAGATTTGGGCATGTACTTTTTAGAGACCATTCTACAGGTAGGTATAGCCCATTAATCAGGATCTGGATTAGGTCATTTTTTATTAGTGAATCCAAACATATCCATCTTATGGCTCTTTTCTAAAAGGTTTTCTTGATATTCTGAAACATCATGTATTCTGTGTTTGCTCATTTTACTAATAAAATGATCTTATTAAACTTTGATATCATTTTCTTTAGAAATCCTAACAAATGGTATACCTTTTAGCCCTACTTTTCAGATTTATTTTTCTGATCATATATAAAAAAAAAAAACATGCTTAGGGTAGAAATTGTGTGTGATATAAATACATATAAAAATGAAAGCAAAATTCATCTCCAATTCCACCCAGAGATGACTCTCTACTTTTTGATAATATACATTTACCTATACAGTAATGTTTTGGTAAGCATACAGAGATAATTATTAACTTATCTCAGAGATAGCTATTAACTGGTAAGTATATTTTTATTGCTTTCTATGCACAGAATAAACATACCTTCATATATATTTTTTAACAAAACCATAATAAATTGCTTTTTTCACTTAATAAAATGTGAACACTTCCATGCATTATTAGGATCGTTAATGCTATATGGATTGTCTCTATTTTTGGATTTTTATAGTAGTTTTTTTACTTTAACTTTGTCTTACAGTCTAGAGCCACTAAAGTTTTGGTTCCTTTGCATTTCCGAATCAGGATATATACGCTACTGTAACTTTTTCCTTAAGAAACCTACATTATTACTGTAAAATATTTCTTGGGGTCCAAAATGGAAGTTCCCTGTATTAAACTCAATATTACAGTACTCTTCTGGAGCCGTAGGACATTCATTTAAATATCTGATGCTTCTCCCTTAGTCTCATCTCCAAGTTTTTCTTTAAATTAGATCAGTCTCCTTTAATACTTTGTTGTTGAATTTGCACTGATCTTTTTTTAGTAAGATATTTTTATTACAATGAAAATGAATTATTTTTCTTATGACTTTGGCAATTGAAATTACATTTGCATATTTCTGAACTTCCTTTGAACCTGGTAGAGTGTACTTTATGATGATCTGGTTTTCAAAGGCTCAAACAATTATATTTCAAATTTGTTTTCAACCACCACTACTGTGAAGGTAGCTGTAAAAGTCCAAGAAAGGCATTTTAAAATTATATCCCAAAGGCCATTTTTTTAGAGCTACCTATTGAACACTGTAGGGTCATTAACGCCTAATCTAGCCTTTCTGTCTCCTCAGCTCCATCCAAATCTATAATTCTAGATTCTGTGTTATTAGATTTTAACTAGTAGCAATTCCTCTGACAGTTCCAGATCAGTAGACCGAGGAATTGCTAAGTTTTAGCCCAAGCTTGTTATCTCAGTAATTTTCTTTATGATTTCTGGTTTACTGTATCATATGTGGACTGGTGGGGACAAAGCTATATTTCAACCAGCCTGGCCCAGTAAGGTATGACAGAAGGCTGATTTTGTGGTGTTTCTTTTCAGCTCATCACAAGCTCATTCTCTATGATCACATAACTGATCCCAACTCCTAGTTCACTCTCTCAACTCCTTGCCCGGCTTTGACAAAATAGTCTTGATTTCAGGTATTATCCCCCAAGTAGTTCTGTTTACATATCTCATCCTGGGTGTGGACAGTTATTTTTTCTTTGTTTATCCTTTTTTTGTGTTTTCTTAATTTAATAATGATATAACTGTAGAGATGACCATTTATGGAATATCGAGTATGTGTGGCACACTGCGCCAAATGCTTTATGTACATGTTTAAGGCTGAGGCTGTTTCTGCACATTTTCAGAAATGTAAGTCCTATTTAATTCCTTTTTTAAAGGAAGCTTGCAGCTTAACCTAGATATTTCTGGGTAAAGAGGGTTGGAAAAACTCGGTGTTTTTTAACATTGGAAGTTCGTGAAGCTTGTAAGATGTGACTCTTTGACAAGTGTGCGTGTGTATGTGTGTCTACTTTGCCTTGTTTTTATAGAACACTCAAAACAAGTTTGGGTTTAGAAACAACAGGATTTATAGGCTATGACTATCTATTACTATGTTAAAATCACTTTACAATACAAGTCACTATGGGATATCTCTAAATAATCAGCCTCCCTCATGCATTTCAAATTTTATTAGACTTGCAAAAATTTGAATTACCTACAACTTCCCAGAAAGATATGTGAAGAGCAAGTCTGTGATATGAGACACATGCTGTTCAGGTATCCTTGTTTATATGAGTTATTTGACAAGAGGAGGCAAATGAGGTAAAACTCAAGATTTCCTGTAGAGATCAGTGAGGGAAAAGATAAAAGGTCAATTATAGAATCTTTGGCAGATTTTTATCTGAAATATCAATCAAACTTCCAGTTCTCTGTTTTGCTTATAATTGTCATATACAGACTTATAAAGTACTTTCAAAGCTATATACTTTGTCACGTGGAGAATAACACTTTTTCTCCCCTGCTCATCAAAACCCTCCCACATTTTTAATACCTTGCATAAGTTCTACTTTTTTCAAGAAATCTGTTTTCCTTACTCTAGGAGGAGGCAGAGATCACTCTTTCCCCTTCAATTCAGTTCAACAGATATTTTAGAGCATACTGTGTAATGGGCAGTATAGATGATAAGATGTATAAGGCCCGTTCTTTGTGTTCAAGAAGAAGCAAGCACAGAAATAGTGCTTGGTACTGCGCTTGATATATGGTAGGTAGCATTCAATAAGTAGTTACTGACTTGATTAGTGCCTTGATATTTACAGTGTGTGTGTGTGTGGAGGGGTGTGTATGTGTGTGTCTATAGTAATGTAGCAGAAGGGAACCTGACCCAGTCTGAAAGTATGTTTTTGGGTTGGGAGCAGATTTAAGGAAGGTATTTAGAGGAGATAACATGAACTATATCTTAAAGGATAATAATAAGTACGGCCATTGCTATGTGCCAAGTACTCTCCTTAATGCTTTATATACATTTACTTAATGCTTCCAGTGAAGCAAGTACTGTTGTTCTCCTTATTATACAGACAAGGAAATCAAAGCTATGAGTGGCTAAGAAGCTTGTTCAGGGTCATCTGGCCAAAAGGGTCCAGAGCCAAGGCTTGATTCCAAGAGACACCACCCTCATTACTGCATGAGGTAATTTTTCATCCAAGCTTAGTCACTATTAAATAACTAAGTCAGGATGACAGACAGAAAGTAACTGTCCCAGACAAACTGGAATGTTTGGCCACACTACCAAATAGTACTTGCTTATTAAATTTCACATTCCCTGCAAAATATTTATGGTAGCTTGCAAAAACTGTGTCTTACAGCATTCATAGTTATTATTCCCCATCAATCGTAACATCTAGTACCACTGTGAGTGGCGAGCAGAGTACACAGTAGATAACTAAAAGATAGGTATTGAAGTAATCAGATAGTCTAGACCCTATTTGTCTTCTCAAATTTTAAGATAGTCGTATTCTCTATCTTAAACAATAGAAGTGAAGGACAGACAGTGAAGACGGAAGGAAGGAGAAAAAGTGCTACAATTGTGGCAAAGCATGGAGGAAATTGGAGGAAGTAAGGAGAATGAAGCAGTGATCATTCATCTTGTCCATTCAAGTTGGGAGACTGCTTAGACCTCTTGTTTTTACTCTTTGTGTGTGTGTACTACAGTTCCTATGATGAATATTCTCTGAGTGTGCTCAGATTAACTATAACCCCACATTGTTTATGATTTCTCAATATGAATGCATAAGAAAGACAGCAGGTTGAATGTAATTCATCCTTGTAATCTAACTCCACTTCTTTCACTTCCTCTCCAGAAGTGAAATGCAAGTGAATGAGAGGGACCGTGTAATTAGGATCAGCTTGAATCCATTCTTATTGACATTCAAGAAGTGAATCATTCTAAATTTCTATACCTTAATTATAAATACTTGCAAATCACTTGTGTGTTACTCATCTCCTATACAATTAGGCCTTGCCAGAATATCCTGGCACCGTCTTTGAAAATCCTTCTCCAGGCTACAAATAGAATATCTTGCCAAAATATTGAGATGCTGTTTAAATTTTGAAGCAGTGTTACCTTGGCCTTCTTTCATTTCCAAAGTAAGTATCCTATTTACTTAGCTCTTTCCTATCGATTCTGTATTCCGGTGCATTTGTGAGCTAGTAGCCCCATTAGCACCTGTATATAATATCTTATTTGTATGGTTTCTGAGCCTTTCTGCATGGCTGTTTTTTTTTTTTTTTCCTAACCATTCTTCAATTTCATGTTTGTTCTTTTTCTTCCTTTTTCTATAACTCAAGAGTCAGTGTTAGAGCTTGATTTTATTGCGAATGCACATATGTTATATCCTGATACAAAGAGATATGAAAAAGGGGTGTTTGGGAAAGAATACTTAATCACTGTAAATATTTCCTGTTACTCAAATTCATGATGAATTTTAAACAGGTGGAAAATGTCCTTAATTGTTCCAATTTAGAATTAAAAAGTAATCTACTGAAGTAATGTATAACAATGCTGGTTTTAAATTTATGCTCTTCTCATTTTTAAGATAAAAACTGAGTCACTAGATAGATATCGGTCTTTCTTCATTGAGCTTCTTCACAATGATTAAGTGATTGTTGGTAACTATGATGCTACAATGTAGAAAGAAGCTTCAGATCATCATGACAGTGGGATTATCACTTATTTTTTTCAGCAGTGTTTTGTCTTTGAACATATTTAAGTTTTGGAACCTAGTTTTAACATATCCCCTTAGGATGACTGCTGTAGTCATTGGAAAATTTCTGGCTTCCAAGGTTGGCATTGGAGATCTTTAGCTGGCTGATTTTTGAGCTTATCTGACCTGAACTCCCAAGTTTTCCTGCATGGCTTCCATTCTATTCCATAATCTTTACTTTATCCACCAGATACACTCTAGCTTCAGAGGCCTTTGCTGCCACATCTCCCCCCTCCATTAGACTACCCTGCTATTTCTTCTCGCTAATTCTAGGCTTCTGTATTTGCATGAAAAGGGAATAGATGGTAGTAATAAGGTTTCTTCATCTCCTTGGCCTGAGGATTACATAAGCTAATGCATATAGAACAATTTAGTATAGTGTCTGGTACATAGTAAGTGCTATCTAAGTGGAGATGTCATGAAGTTCTTGTTTTCGTGAACTTTCTGCACCATCCAGCTCAGAATTCTGACACCTTCACTTTGTTTGGAGTTTTCCCTTGTTTCACTGAAGTAAAATTTGTTTATCTCATGAGGAGAAAGGAGATTCTTCCCAGGTCCTGAGACTGTGTTGATTGATGAGGTGTTTGTCTCAAGAGTCGCTTTTGTTTTCCTCAATGTGGTCTGTTGCAAATGATAACAGTTACATTTGTGAATCACAAGGAGACTTTATAAAGCTTCCTGTAAGCCAAACCTGGTTCATCTGAGGTTTTAAGTGTACACTCTAAATGGGTGACAGCTTCCTGGCCAAGTGTCATTCTAGTAGGCTTAAACCAAGTAGTAATTGCTATTGAATTGAAATAGTCATTATAACATTTTTAGGCCTTTAAATCTGATTCCACTGATGTTACCTCATGAAATTAAAATAATTACAAAAGAGAAAGAGCTTATGCACTTTGCCTACATTTGTGTCATATCCCACAGATAGAGAGCAGGCATGGGCCCTCTCTGCTTTATCTTGTCATCAATCAAAAGCTTAGTTGGTAACACAAATGCAAATTTCTGATGATGTGGATCCTGATGGAAACTTCTTAGACTCTCCTGTGTCTGTGTGTGTTTACAAATTCCAATAAGATTGCCAGCAGGAACGAGGAATTCCCAAGGCTGAGCAGTCTAACAGTAAATCCAGGCATAATGAGCTCCTTGGTGGAAATAAAATATAATTTGCCTAAAGTTATACTACTAAACTAGTAGTGACAGTGGCACCAAGACTCAGTTTTTCTGGCCTTAATTATCTAAATGCATTTTTTTTTCCCTTAGTATCAAGGTTATTGACCTCAGATGCAATAAGTGGCTCCATGTAGGTGACGGGCCTGTCTGACATTGCTTTTTCTCCAAAGCCAACAGGCATTACATATAGTCCATGTGCTTTGGCAAAGACTCTAGATTCCCTGAAAGTTATATTAATAAATCACTATGTCAGTGATGCATAGACTTTAAGCTGCATAATCATACTTGGAAAACTTGATGCAAATGCTGATTTTGGAGCTTCTGCCTCAGAAATTTAGATTAAGTAAATTGCAGGTAAGACCCAGGAACCTGCATTTTAAAGACCCCCCCCCCCTAGTGTTTTTATGTAAGCTCTCTATACTTTGAATACGACTGCACCTAGAACTCTGTGGCACTTTTGGTGCTAGCAGTGTGGGAAGCACAAAGGTGGATGCTTCTCTTACTGATTCCCTTTAATCGCATTCCTCACTGACTCATAAGCCACGTAACCTCCGATGCCTCAGTCTTGTCTGAGAACTTCGGACTATGTGGCCTCCAGAATCCCTTCATCCTTTGCCTTTTTAAAAAATGGAGGTGGAGGGGAACTATGGATATTTATTGAACTTGTATGGGTTTGACTTCGTACTATGATTTTATATATGCTTTGTTTTAATTCATCTTATGTTCACTACAGTACTATGAAATAGGTACTGCCATCTCTGTTTGAGAGATCCAAAAATAAATTCATAGAAGTTATGGATTTGTCCAAATTCACTTGAAAAAAATGATTCAGAATTGGAATTCAGATCCAAACCCTCCATTCTTTAAATCTCATGCCCTTTCCATTGACAATAACGTATAACATATCAGAGTATTTATTTACCTTCCTCTTACTCCATCCTGACCCTTATTCACCCAAAGCCATGTTAATCAACTTCAAGGATATTAATGGACTACAAGTTTAAGGGATGATAACATGTTATTTGGTCAAGTCGGATTCTTTCATAGACACTAATATGAGTTGCCTAAAATTGATTAGCGAACTAGTAAGGATAGTTTTTCCTGCTTCTACTTCTTGAATAATGATTTCCTTTTTTCATGATGTTTCTCTATTTTCTTGGTCTTGTCTGAGGCCACCAGTTACTACGTAATTAATGAGACTTGATCCTCATTGACAAGGGATTTGCAATATAGTCGAACAGAATGACAATAACTGCAAAATCACCCAGAACACTTCCTGTCCCCCCGTTTTCTTTGAAAGAAGAGTGATATCCCAGATTATTTTAAAGGCACTTTGCCAGGACATTAACTAATAGCATTACCATGAACAACATAGCAAAAAGTTTACTTCTTTTTCAATTCTAAAATTTCCCTATTCATACATTTAAGTAAAAAAAAAATTCAATTTGTAGGAAAATATTAAGTGAATGATAGTAGAGGTCTTTATGATTAGGACGCAACAATTGGAATATAGCCTGTGATAGCTGTCGGAAATGGGAAAGAATAGCTATAATACTATGAATGACTGAAGTTTGTGAAATGCTGAGGAGTTATGTTCTAAACTACCCAGTACCTTCTAGATGGAGAGCCGTTGATTTATAGAACAATAAATTACTGTCTGGGTTCCAGGCTTCAAGCAGAATAGGAAGTCCATGATAGTCTTGTTCATCATCATATCAGTAGCTAAAGTTGTCTCCCTGGAATAGTTGGGCTGAGCTAGGTCCTGAAAACATACAATATGTTGAATATGAAAATGGTAAAGAGAGGATATTTCAGCCAGGAGACTAACAGAAATATAGGCATAGAGGAAATAATGTATTTGGAGGGTTTTGAAGTACAATTAGGGTGGTTTGATTATATACTATTTGGCTATTGCCACGATAATGATACAACACAAACCATTTCAAAACTCAAAATGACTTAAGAAATCATTTATTCTCATGGACCTGTGGGCTGGCTGGGGCAGTTCTGCTTCGTGATGTGAGTCTACTAAGTGTGCGTCTACTCTATGACATAGTTTCTCATCCTCTTTGGGACAGCAGGTAGCTTCAGGCACGTTATTTTTATGACAAAGGAAAGTGCAAGACAAACCAAACATACATGCACACACATTTCAAGCCTCTGCTTATGTCATATCTGTTAATATCCACTGGCCAGAGCACTTCACATGGCAGAGAACAGAATTAAAGGGCAAAGAAATACAATCTCCGTTTAGCAGGAAGAACAAAAAAGTTACCTGGCAAAGAAGGTGGATTCAGAGCGGCCTGTGGAATTGGGACCAGTAATGCAATCTGAGATAGACTTAAACATATGGTTGTAATGGAAAATAAAATTATAATGATGATGAATATTGATTATAGCTAATGTTTAATAAATAATATAAGTACTCTATAAGCAGTAGATATTTAATACGTGTTCCGTGAATGTGTACAAATGAAAGAACTAGAAGTCAATGATCTCAGACTTAACTTGATTAACAGCAGTTTCCAATGTAGTTTCTTGACCACAAGAGTAGTGGGAAGAAAAGAGTACTTTTGAAACGTGAATCTGATGCCCAGGTCCATCTTGTCAACTGCTCAGTTCTCTTGCGGTAATGCAGCAGCTCTTTCTTATCTGTCATACTCTCTCAGCTCTCTCCTACACAGCGAATTCTGCTGTGTGTCCTTTTGGTCCTTAAGGTTCTTTAGTTCTTGACCTTATTTATTAGTCTTCGTTTTACTGTATTCACATTTTTGTAAATATGTTGTTACTAAGTACAGAATCTTCTACCAATGCATTATGTTATAATATGCTACAACTCTTTCTTTTGGCATTTATCTTTTAAAATTTTGCTCTCCCCCCCCCCTCCCCCGGCTTATTGCTTTCATCTTCAACTCAGTAGTTGAGGAAAGCTTCCTGAATTCTCACCTTCCTTGCTTGTAGTAATTCACGTATTGCTTATTCCTTGTTACTTCATCAACATTTAGAAGTAAAGAAAGAACCAGAGTAACGGTTGGGGCTTGTGCCCCAAATCTGGCTGATTTTAAGAATTTCTTGTAATCGATATTTTTCTATTTTGACTTTTTTGATAATTCAGATTATACTCTTTATTTTCATTCAAATCTCATGTATATTTTAGTGAACAATTAATTTTCGGCAAACTGAAATAAATATTCATATTTCTTTCTCTAAACTCATACAGTATGGCTATTTCATAGATTAGTGTCCTTATATTATCTGACCTTATTTCATGGAATAGAATATAATCTTTTTTGAAAGGATACTTAATTTTGATCAATGCACTGTTATTTCCTAGCTATTTATTCTTTTCAGAGGGTTGCAGGAAGACAATTTGGGTAATTGTTTAAATGTCAAAACTTAAGATAAACATAACTATTGAAAACATAGCTATTTAATTAACATCTCCTTTAAAAGGAACACACATTTAAAGAATAAATTTATTTATCACTGTCTTTACTTTCTATTTTCAAGAGTTTTTTGAAAAATAAACAATAAAGAATAAAAAAAAGTCTCATCATACTGCCTTAAAATATTGAGAAATCATTTAAGTAGCTAAGTTTGTGAATGCATATTTGATATTGTGAAGGTAGGAATCTTTCTAGGAGTTTCTGTAGAATAAAATACAAGTTTTCATGAAGGGTACTACAGATTAGAGATGGATACAGAAAAACCACACAGTGTGTGTGAACTCAGTTTCTGTTTGTAGTACATTGAATGATGGTAGCTATACAAAACTTTTTTTTTTTTCTATTACTAGTTTGGATAAATGAAGAATAACGTTTATTTCTGTTTCTAAGACCAGCTTAGTCTTGGACTTTAGTAATACTTCTTTATCTAGTAGCCATAGTTACCATCCACCAAAATTCCTAGACACAACATGATTGTACTAAACTTGACTTAAGAGAAGACTCAGTGAGTAGCCTTTTATTTCCTTTTATTTGCTTTCAGGAACCACATTTAGCATGTAGTTTGAGTTAGGAGCAGTCTTTTTCCATTTCCCCTTGCAACAGGAATGGTAAGAAAGTATTTGTGCGATAGTTAGGGCAGGAGTGAACACGCTTTTTCTGGTAAGAGCCTGATAGTAAATATGTTAGACTTTTAGGCCACATAATTTGCATAGTGATGGGTCAAGTCTGGTACCATAGCAGGGAAGCATCCATACAGTATATGTAAACACATGGGTGTACCTGTATTCCAATAAAACTTTATTCACAAAAAGAGGTAGCTGACTACAGGAAGGCTGAGTTTAGCCTGAAGGCCATATTTTGCCCCCAGCTCATAGTTTTGCATACATATCTTTAGGAGACAATGACATGTACATAAGCATTAGGCAACATGATTTTGCTTTCTTTATGGAATTAAATTAACCTGTATTGAATAATCTATAATTTATATCCTATCATCTGCAAGAAAAACAAAATTTGTGGTTGTTTCCAAAGCTGATTTTATAGTAGATTTTTTTTTGTTGTTCAAATTAGGTAGTTTAATGGGAAAACAATTTTAAATGACTGAAATATGTTCTCATCTGAAATTATTAATCTGTGCCTGATTCTCTTTGCCACGCTGTTGCTACTCATGGTTCCTATCTGAGCATTTACACAGAGATTCTCTTTTGGCCTCTGACATGATTTCTGAGCAATCATCAAATACTTTAAGTTCAAGAGAAGACAATTTTTCTTTCTGTGGAGGAGAAACGAGTTGCCAAATAATATAGAAATAAATCATCCATTTTTATTTATTTACAGCTGGGAGCTGTTTAGGGTTTAATTTATAAGGGAGATTTTTATTCCTCTAGCTGAACAGCAAACACATTAGCGTAATATTCCGAGACAAAATTTCTTTCTCTGAGTTTTGACTCCAAAGTTCTTTGTGATTTCTTCCATTCTTCTGTTTGTCTGTAATGTGTTTCAAGCCCTTTCTCCAGGCCAAGGCTTAGGCGTCAGTGTCTCGGTCAAGTCATCTAAAAGCCCCATTGCAAATCTGTCAACATAAAAAAGACCAAACCTGTAAACAATTTTTATAAGATTTTATTTGAGCCAAAATGACAATTTTCAGGAAGCAAGATCTCAAATGCTTTTGAGAGTAACAATCTGCAGTTTCTTTCATGTGTTTAGAATCGTGAGAATTAAAGGAAGATTACTTGGAGGTGGGCAAAAGTAGGGCGGGGGTTGAATTATAGGAGAGTTAAGATTATGTATTCTCTTGAGGGTGGCTATATGTTTGAAGGGTTTTACTTCTGGCATTTCAAAGATGTGTTACCCTAGATGTGCAAGAACACTGGACAGAGCTCGCTTAAAAAAACTTTCACTAAAGAAGTGACAGGCCCGGGGTGTGACTACCCACCATGACCTGCCCAATTAGAAATCTATGATCAGAGCACCCTGACTTTCCATAGAATCCCTTTTTTTGGTTCACAAATCTTTTGTCTAAGTTTCCAGCTCTTTTAAAGAAACTGCCCTCCTAAAATCTCTGCTTGGAAAACTGCACTTTCTAGGTAAATTCTTCTGCTTTTTTGAAAAATTAAATTTATTGCAGTGGCAGTGGTTAAGAAAATTATATAGGTTTCACGTGTACAATTCAGTAATATGTCAAATATATATTGTATTGTGAATTCACCATTCAGTTAAATTTCTTTCTGTCACCATATATCTGACCTCCTTTACCCTTATCTACTTCTATCCCCAACCCCCAGCCATACTTCTTCATTCCCCATTCTTATCTCATGTTTATGTAGTAGGCAAAATCAGCAGCCTATCAAAGAAGCTTTTCTGAAGGTGAGAATGTAGAATGCCTTTACTTCCCTATTAAAGTCCACAAATCTTTGGTAAACTGAATATTCTCTTCAAGGCAACGTCACAGGAACTGGACCAATTTTAGACCTTTTAAACCTAATTTATTAGTCATCATTGAGATTCTGCTGGCTTTGATTTGACTGATATGTGGAGATGAGCAAGAGTTTTATTTTGTTACTTATGGGGAAAAGCAGAAGAAATAGCACAAGGTCAAATTAGGCAGTTGCGCTTATTCAGAGAACATTTATTGAAAGAAGAAAAATAGCTGCTATTCATCGAATGCCTACTAAGAGCCAGGACTATGTGGCTCTGAGGAATCTGAGTCTGAGGAGTTAGCAACTTGTCAGTCTCAGAGGCAGGAAATGGCAGAGATGGGTTTGGAACCTAATTCCAACCCCGGAGCTCATTCTCTCTGTCTACATCACAGTGTCCCGGAAGCAGTATGTATTGGTTTAAGGAAACAACTTGGGAATCACACCTCGTTTTTTCCTGTCTCTGAACTACATACTCAGTAAGAAGTTTAGATGTTTATAACGTTAGAGATAGAAAATATCTCCGCTTAGCTTTGTTAACATTTGCTCCTTTGGTTTTTCTCAACTGTAGAAAGCTAAATGTTCTCACTTTCTTGACTGAATCACAACCAAATTACAGAAACCAAATTACAGATCTTTATTTAAAGAAGAGAAAATGCAACACTTTAAATTGTTATCATTATTTCTTCCCTTCCTAGTGCACCAATGGGAAGAGGATGGTGGTTTCTGAGTGTATGGTTCATCTGTGAGAATAGTAGCTAAATTTTTAGTGGTGCTTCTATGGATTAGGCATTATTCTAATACCTTATGTATATCGACTCATTTAATTGTCACAGCAACCTTAAAAAGTAGGTACTACTATTATCCCATGATAAGAAATATAAACAGAGACACGGAGAGGTGAACTAACTTCCCAACTAACTTTATACAACTACTAAATGGAAGAGATAAGATTCAAACCCTGTCCATCAGACCCCAGGGACTATGCTCTTAAAAAAATGGGCTCCCCTACACTTTGCAATCGGTTAGGGTCTACCCAGTAGACAGAAACCCTACCAGTTATTTAAAAAGAGAGACTTAATGTAATGAATTATAACTATATAGTTAAGAACTGAAAAAGGCAAAAAGAGAATATTAATGTAATCTCTGATGAAGCATCTTCAGGAAGCAGTTACAACCTTGGGCTGGGAGGACAGAAGGACGAGGTTGGAATTATTAGCATGTAGAAGCTTGGAAAAGGGGCTTCAAAGATATATGAAAAGAGGGAGCGTTGCTAATGTCTCAGAGAGTGGAAAAGTGGTATGATGAGACTGTCCCATGGATGCCAAGGAAGAGGTGCTGGCCAGCTGATATTGACATGTAGGGGTGCCCTGCCAGTGGGCCTTCAGATGTTGAAAAGCTGCCGCAAGCTGGAACCATATGCTGCTACTGGCAGAAAACTGCTGTTGGATTGAGGAATCATTGCCAAGGTAACGATCACAGGAAGGAAGCAAACAGAAAACAGACAAGAAGGATGAAGTCCCTTCTTTTTCAAAGTTTGTGGTTCTCCTCCTGCACCCTTACAGGCAAAGCCTTAACTGGGAGCAGCCTGCAAGGTAGAGATACGGTTTTCAGAGTCCCAGTTTCAGCTCCGCAAAGCAGAGTTGAATTTGACTTAAA
Organism: Rousettus aegyptiacus; assembly: GCF_014176215.1. Taxonomy (NCBI): domain Eukaryota; kingdom Metazoa; phylum Chordata; class Mammalia; order Chiroptera; family Pteropodidae; genus Rousettus; species Rousettus aegyptiacus. Next base: position 91,369,806 of record NW_023416308.1, read on the forward strand.
GCGCGATTTTCAAATAGAGAAAGCTAGTCCAGATTCAGGGAAAAAAAAAAAGTGTTCTATTTTGGAATTTTATTTGGTTCCTTCACTCCAGCGAAATCTTACACACTTTTTATGAATATGGTGTGCCTTTCTCAATAAATTACAAATTCTCTCAAGCACTGCTTGACCTTTGTCAAGGGCCAGCCCACTACAGTGCTCATAGTCGATGCATAATAAATTATATTGCTGAAATGATGTCAGATGATTTGAGTATAGACTTCCCTTTTAACAATCATTTTTATAGGTTTCAGAACATCTGTTCATAGGGTCCGCTGAACAAATAAAGCTTGAGAATGAGTATATTATTCAGGATAAAGGCTTGTTAAATCCGTGTAAATGCTCAAGAGAGCTCTAGTGCTTCCAGAAAAGTTTACAAAGATTGAAATAATATCCACTCTCTCTCCCCTGGTGAGATGATCATTAATTAAGGAAATGGAGGCATCGATCTGTTTGATGCCATTCCATCAGCAGAGCCATGGCCTGTGAAAAGGCAGGTTGAGATTTTCATTCGTATTTCAAGGATGTTCCCCAATCGGATGGCATTCTGATGCCCCACATTACCTGTCGAAGGATAATGGATGTCACTAGTGGGGACAACATTGATTCACTAGCTATTCTTTCATTTTAATAATGTGACTGGAATCAGGTTAGTGGTGTGAAGTTGAACAGGATTAGGAAATCAGCGATGTCTCTGAATGACAACAACAAATGGGTGTTGTAATATTCTCTTTTTTTCTTTTTCAGTTCTTAACTATATAGTTATAATTCATTACATTAAGTCTCTCTTTTTAAATAACTGGTAGGATTTCTGTCTACTGGGTAGACCCTAACTGACTACAACATCGGTCTATTGGTCTGAAACAACAACAAGAAAAAAACAAAAATAGCTGTATTTCTATGACTGACTCAGGCTTTTTTTTTTTTTTTTTTTTTTTTTTTTTTTTGAGAATCATAGAATAGTTTTGTTTTCTTACATGTTGACTCACAGTATGTTTTCCAGGTTTACTGTGGGCAGTGTGGTATAGAGAGTATAGCACTGTCTTAAACCAGAATGTCTGAGTGTGAGTCCCCAGTAGCTAAGGACTGCTGTGTGACTTGGATAAATCATTTGGTGTCAGGGGCCTTCATTTTTATTTTTTATAAAGTGAAGAGGTTGGTCGTAATGAACATCCCACATTTCTATCCTCATTCCTTCAGCTCCTTATCTTGTCTTATTTTGGTTAGGATGCTAACATGTATTATTTCAAATGAGTCAGTTGAAAAGAGACTCTCATTTTTTCAAGATGTACGTCAATGTCTCAGAAAAAGCACATGCTGTTCCCAAAAGTTTTTTTACAAAATGATTTAATTTAGGAGTTGTCAGTCATAACGATGAGTGAATTTTGATTAAAGTAAAATCCTGTGCTTTCTAAGTGATGTAGATTTTTCCTTAGGTTCTAATTGTTGAGATAGAAAATTTAAAGCCCTTTAGTAGTATAGGATTTGTGAATTTCTTCACTCTTCTAAATACAATGTCCAAGAAAACCTATATACAATATGAAGTAAATATGTGCTGCATCTTCAAATGAAAACCTCAGATAGAACATTTTGTTTTATTTTGTTACTAGCACCAATTATTACTTGTGCTTTAATAGCTAATCACATAAGAATTGTCTTCTCTTGAGCCAGACCAAATGTCTGTCCTCTTTTAGTTCATCTATCTGTCTGTTCATTGAGGACTTGTGTCTGGCAGGGTCACCTAGAAGTTGTTGTAAAAAAATGTTTTCTCTCTTGATGTCTACTCCCTGACCTTATAAATATAAATAAACAGCCAAATATAATTTGTTTCAATTTATAGTTCTTTGTAATTTGACTAAGGACATACTTATATTTTGTTTCAGGCTTTAATTTCTGAATTTATCCCAGGGAAGCTACTCAGCCTTCCTGAACCTCAGTTTCAGTCTGAAATTGAGATCCTACTTCCCACCTCCCAGGACTGTTGTGAGTTTTAAAAGTGATAGTAGGTATAAAGGTCTTAGTGCAATGTCTGCCCTCTAGTTTTAAAACTATTTCTTGCTTACTATAGTTCATGAAGAAGGGGTTGCCTTGTGGCCACTGTATCTGGGCTGTGATAAGCATAGCTATCTCTTAGAAGTATTTGAAACTGTTTCTAACTTAACAAAAGGGACTTATTGCAAGGCCGTCGGGAGAGCACAGACTTGCTTGCGAGGATGAAGAAACTCATGCAGTCAGGGAGATTCCTAATAGCAAGGATATAGTAAGGAAGGAATAGTCTTATAGTAGTAATGATTGAATGAATAAACCTAATCACGATTTCTGTCCTTTTATTTATCTCTCAAAATTCAAAGTTGAAAGAGAAGAGGGCTCTAATTGGATGAGCTTAAGTCACATGACTCCTCCATGGCTTTATGGAGCATATAGACAGGAAACCCCTATTCTCTGATCTCATAGTCGGAGGAAAGTACCTAGGATTACTCTTCCACTCTAATATACATACTAGTGGTGAGGGACTTAAAGCTCATTATAAAGAACCTCAGATGCCAGTGGGAAGGGGAAATAGGTGCTGGATGGCCAAAAAAATAGCAAATGACAGTAAGCATATGTGTGTTCACACTATTCTGGCATGTTTTTACAGGCTTTGAATTCATCAGTTCAGTTCTTGGTCTTTATCTTGGTAAACTTAAGGATCTTGATTGATTTTAGTTCGTTCCCTTAAGACAGCCTTTCCATCTCCTAGGATGTTTTAATTGCTTATCCCTGGACCTTCTCCAAGTCTTGTTAAGTCTTTATTGAACTGTGGCAACTAGAGCTGTACAGTGTTTTGTGTGCTAATGTAGTATGATTTGGTTTTAAGGAGAAGATAACGTAGGTCGACATTAATGTCATTTATTGGAGGGTAGTAAGTTTCACTTTTTATATCACTTGGGCATCAGGCAATGCAAATCTTGCTGGCACTGGGGAGACCTAGCATTTTAGAAATAGAACAATATGAATACACAATTACATTAGTTTGAGAGAAGGGGAAATATAAAGGTCCACATTTCTATGCATCTATCTGTTCTTTGAGTGTAGAAACCCTTTGGTTTGGGGTTTAGATCCAGGTTGGTTGTCAGTTCTGGTTTTCCAAATATATGACCTTAGACAAGTCACTTTAATGTTGCTGAATTTCACTTTTATCATCGTGAAATAGGAATAATAATACCTAGTTTGACAGGATTAAGTGTGATTTCATGTGATTATGTTTATTAAAGCTTTAGCAGAGTATTTGGCACATAGTAGAAACAGAAGTTAAAAGTCCCACTTTCTCTTTCTCTTGCATCAGAGAGATAGGAGAACCTGAAATAATTGAAATCACTGGATCGAACTGGGATTAGTCAAGGGGAAACTTTACAGAAGAAGTAAGCCTGGAGCTGGTCTTTGAGGGAGAGAAGTGACAGGAGTCCATGAAAAGAAGGATGAACAGAAAAGAATGAACGTATCTCAAAACCGGATGTCAGGAAGATCAACCAGTTTTCCTTTTGGTTATCAGAGTAGCTGGTTAGAAAGGGCTGGAAGATGGCAGTGAGATATCTGCTAAGGAGATGACATTTGATTTGGGAAGTTTCTCTGCCCAGGAGGCATAAAATCAAAGTAACACTTAAGATGATAAATTCCATTCATGAAGACCTGGCTTATCTCAAAAAGTAGATTGACGAGTCTATTAAGCAGTGAATATGTTCCTTTCAAATTTCTCCCTATTTATTTTAAAATATTGTACACTAACTCTAATAAAGAGTGCTGACTCTGTTACCTGTCACAGGCTCTATTGTGACCTCTTCTCTTCCCTTGTCTATGTGGATTGAAACTACTAAATGCATATGTCATCTGACCTTCTGAACCCCACTTTCCTTTCTGCATTGTAGGGTTGACAATAACTGCTTCAAAGGGTGATTATGAGACTAAAGTAAGAGAATGTCTGGCCAAAGAGCTCCATAAATATCGTTCCCATCCCCTTTTCTTCTGGAACGGATTTGTGTTCTGGAATCTAAGGGATGTTGTCATCCCTTAGGGGAGGAACACCAAGGAAAAAGGGAAAGTCATGGAAGGAATTTAAGGGTAATTAATGTTTTTATGCATTGGTTCTTTTTCCATGGTTGGTATCATTTTGAGGAAGGAGTTGAAGAGCGTTTCTGTAGTCATTGTGTCTAACCCTGGGGCACTTCTCTTGATTCTGATAGAAATTTGGGCTGACATTTGAGGGCGAAGCAGAAGGCCGTCATCTTCATTAAGAATAACTGCACCCCGGTCCTTTATCCACAACTCTGCGAATGTGTTTGGCTCCCATAGAAGGTTTGTGTGTTGGCAGTTTTGGTAAAATGACTTCTTCCAGCTTGGACATATAAAGACTTTCCAATGACCTTGTGGTTTTTTTCTTTTACCTTTACTTATTTTCACTTTCTTGAAATGTACAGTCCGTAAGGCTATAAAGGCTGTTATCCGGAACTGGAGGAACTATTGAACTGAGATTCTTTTTTCCCTCTAATTAAATTTTTTTTAAGTTCACTTAACCAAAAAGAACCATAATGAAAGCAAAGCATAATATACTTATAAGATACAGTGAGGAAAGAACAGATGTGCAAATTGGAGAAATTGGATTTAGGTTTCAGAGGTTCCCTTACCTGAGCTGAGGCCTTTGGCTATATGACCTTGGCCATCTGATCTTAGATATTTCCAGGGTCCATTCCAGGATAATCTTTTTGTGATACCATTAGGATATTTATTCTTTTAATAATATTTCACAAACTATTACAAATACATAGAAAAAATTTAAAGTATAATGTAATCAACAATGTTGTACCTACTATTGAATCTTATCAAATTTTAATATGTTGCTGTCTTGGCGTATACTTTTTTGAAGAAAACTTACAGCCAGTGTTGAAGTGTCTGTATATCTTTCTTGGATTTTATTTTTCTTCTTTCTCTTCTCTTGCATTTGATACTTATCATTTCCATGTATTTAAAAAAATAATATGTCTATCCACATATCTAAATAATACATATTATTGTTTAGCATGTTTTTAACTATAAAAATCATATAATACTGCATATATTTGATTGCCATTTGCTTCTGTCACTGAACATAATGTCTTGAGATATGTAGTTCTAATTCATTCATTTTAATTGCTGTATAGTAATTCATTGCAAGAATAATTGACAATTTACTTATTTTTTTCCTGTTGACTAATTTTTTCAGTGACAGATAGTACTGGAATTAATACACTGCTATAACTCTATTTCCACTATGTGCATCTTTGACTTGCCTTCATATTGTCAAATTGCTTTTAAAGAATGATACACAGAAGTTCCATTTGCTTATTTCTAGGTTTATTTTATAAGTATCGCTTGGTAACTCTGGCAACTATTATGCATCATAAGTTCACTGTCTATTTAACAAACATTGGACATTCTATTTGTCTATATACTATACTAAATATACAGATCAGAAATACATGACTTAGTAGCAACAAATCCTATACTGTCGACAAGTTAAATGTACATATAATTATTGTCATGTAAGAATGTCTACTCAGTCCATTGGGCTCTAGTAATTTACTATTACCACCTTTTTTAAGTTTACTGAAAGCAAATTACCTTAGAAATCTTATGATCTTCTATCATTTCTTTACCTTTTTACTTGAAGTGCTTCTGGCATTACAAGAAATAAATACAGATATATTTTAATTTTTACTAAGCTTGCCTTCGATATAAATAGAGTCCTCTGGTTACACGGTTTCACTACACCATGTTTTGTAACTATCACAAGAGAAAGAATGAAGACTGTTTGGTGTTGTTTTAGTTTAATACAGATGTTTGCATATCATATTTAGTAATACTGAAAATGGAGTCCCAGGAATGGCTCTTGTGTGGATTGTAGAAAGGTGCTCAGTCACTTGTTGAACAGGACAACAATTCTCTTTTCCAGTGCATGTTATCAGTAACATTCACGGTACACAATAGTTTTACCCAGCAGTTTACTTAGTTTCAGTAAAGGACGTGGGACAGGGAATATTGCTGCATGCATGACCAACGGAATCGCAAAGGCCTCAGCCACGAGACACAGCTTCTGGTGTCCAATCTAGTGTGCCATTTGTTTTGCTCCCATGGTACAGGAACTGACCCTCATCTGGGTCACATGGGCAGAAGGAAGCTGCAGGGCCTACGGACCCTTCAGCTTAAAAACCTTGAGAATCCCCTAGTACGTGGAGGAGAGTATGCCCAGTTCCCACTCTGCAGTGCAACTGCAGGCGTAAATAACTGCATATTCCAACAGCTTAATGCAGCATGCTTAAGAACAGCCTTGGATCAGTAATCACTACATGGCAAACAGAAGCACATCTTCATTTATCAGTAAAGATCACATTTCCTCACTTAATGTTGCAAAAAGTGCAACCTGGGGTCGAATATTCCTCAAGCATTTTCAGAGGCTGGAGGAACAGATGATAAATCCCAGCTGTTAACTTTTATCAGTTATGTTGCTTCAGTTTCCTAAGCCTCAGTAATTCATGTAGATAATGGAAAAGATAACACTGTAGAGATGGCACTTTCTGCCTTCCTGTCAGGGAAGACTTTGCATAGCATATTAGGCATAAGCAAAACAATAGAGTGATTTGAGAACATGGGTGGGCTTTGGAGTCAAACAAGCTCATGTTTAAGTCTTGACTATGTCACTGTAGTGGGCAGAATAATGGTTCCCGTGATAAATATCCACATCCTTATCCCTGGAAGCTGTTAAGATGTTAGATAAAAAGCAATGGAGAGGGAAGACTGTAGATGGAATTCAGATTGCTAATCAACTGAATTTGAGATGGGGACATTACCCTGGATCACCCAGGTGGGCCCAGTATAATCACAAGTGTCCTTATAAGTGGAAAAAGGAGATAAAAGAGAGAACCAGACAGATGGCAGCATGAGAAAGACTTGGCTTGACATTGCTTGTTTTGAAGATGCATGAATGGGAGCCATGAACCAAAGAATGCAGGTCACATTCTAAAAGCTTGAAAAGGCAACAAAATAATTCCCTTTAGAGTCCCCAAAAGGAACGCAGCCCTGCCAATACATTGATTTTAGTCCAAGGAGACCCATTTTGGACTTCTGACTTTCAGAACTGCACAGTATTAATTTGTGTTGTTTTAAGATACTAAGTATTAGATAAATTGTAACAGTAGCAAAAGAAAACTAAAGCGATGCCCTTTTACCTCTCTGTGTGTTAGTTTCTCATTTTGTAAAATGATGGTTATAACAGTACTTTCCCCTTTTGGTGGTTGTAAGATGTAAATGCTTGTGCAGGGCACTCTGCTTACCCATGGTAAGACTCAATCTTTGTACTAGAAGTCAAAAGACTTGGGTTATGTTCCCAGGCAAATGAGGACAAGAGTAATTTCCTGCCTTTCCTATAGAATGATGTGAGAAGCAAATGAAATTGTCCTAACTTCTATTTTTTTTTAAACTAAAGTACTATTTAAATGTAACTTGTTATAATTTAACTTACATATTTCATTTGAACTTATCAGATGGTATGTCAAAGCTCTATGAAAAAAAGCAAAATATTATATATGAACCACCATGTGATTACAGAAAATAGTGTTAGAGTAATAGGTGGTATTAATTCCAATGGTTAGTATTAAATAATGTTCTTCCTTTTAAATATGCTACATTTATAGCATTTTTTCTATTTATGTGCTAATAATTATGGTTCTTTATTCCAAATCCCAGAGATGTGTATTATCTTTCAATTGCAACCTTTGCTTTTAATGTCTGAATGTAAGCACAATGATATTTACTTAATTCAATTGAGGATGAAGTGGAAGAATAACATATTTGTCTAAGATATAATTATCCTACTTCCCCTAACATATTTTGAGTATGTTAAAAGGTATGTCTAAGATATAATTATCCTACTTCCCCTAACACATTTTGAATATTTTAAAAGGTATTTCAGTAAGTGGGATGGCAAAGTTCTCATTTTTCTATTTGCTAATGATTAAACATTTCACAAATATTTATGGTGAATTTCAATTGAATATACAGTTAAATGAGTAAATTTGGGCAGATAAAATTGACTTATATATCTTGTTTGCTTTTTAAAGTATTTCTTTATTGAGGTCAGTAGCGTATCAGGTGTGTGTATGTGTATGTAATGAAAAGCCAACATGAAGCTATCATAATTGGCTATCACTATTTCCATTTTCAAAAACATATGGCAGTATACACTATTATAGATACATTGTTTTCTTTTCAGTTGACTCATGGGCACAGTTAAAGGGCACATTTTGTAGTGACAGATTTTAAAAATGGATGCTTCATATGGAGATTTTATGAAGTAGAGGTTTGTTTAGAGTCTATACTGGAAACATATCAGAATCTTAAAACAGAATGCTAGAAAAGTAGGCGTGATTACACTTTTCTGTATAAATAGTCAAAAGCAGTTACATCAGCCTTAGGATTTGTAAGCCTCTCTCTTAGGGTAAGCTTATCATAGAACATACTCATCCATTTTTCAGTCCAAAGAAAAAGAGCAAGTTGGGCATCTTGTAGTCAATCTGTAATGACTGAGATTTTTGCAGGTCTTTCAATATTTTTAAACCATTTATTACTAAGGAGTGATAGCTATCTGTAACATTTAAACAAAGTGAATATGACTCTGATGCATACTCTGATAGTTTATATCTTAACATTTTTCTAAACATATTTACATGAGGAAAAATCTGGTTATTTGACTAACAATATGGGAAAATCCAAAAGTTAAGATTGGATAAATAGAGTAATTTTTAATATCGCAAATAATTGAGTTACCTTATACAAGAGTAGGATTCTTTTTGAAAGAAGTTGGGGGACAGGAAAACTTAAATTTGATAATCTCAAGTCAAACACAAATAAGATATCTCTTGATATTGTACAGCAAAAGGGTGAGAATTGATGTCATTTTTCAAGAACTGAATAAGAATTGGGTCTGAATAGAGATCCTACACTGGGAACCACATCAATAAAAGACATTTCATTTCAGAAGTCTTGAAAAATCAAATAAATATTTGAAAATGTGTTTATATTTTAGAACTAGTCAGCATCTTTAGCATAGCCTATAAGGCAATAAAGAAGCATTTAAAAGAGGTACAAAAAATCTTTATCGATGGAAAATAATCCTTCTGTAAGTAAATCTAAAATGAAGATGTTTCGGTAACTTGCGTCCACAAGGTGCCTGCTAGTTTTGAGTTGCACTTCTGCAAAGTTACCAAACACCAGAACGTTTCACAGATATGAAGTCATGTTATTTGATGTTCCTGATTTTTCATTTGAGTGACAGGGATAAAGGGAAGGTTTTAGAGACTGTTTGCTGCTTTCACTTTTGGCACTGCAAAGGGAGAAGTCAATATCAAATTTTCAGATTCCTAAGATTTGTCTTACTTTTATGAAAAAAAAATAATAATGTTTATACTTGAAATTCTTAGCTTTGCAGATTTTACAGGATTAGATCCTAATTGCACTGGGTCTTTGGGGAGCCTCACAGATGTGGATCATTTCCATTCCATCAAATTTCATTTCTGTTGAGCCAGATGATAGTTATAATGTCAGTGTCCTTCACATTGGAAAATTCTCCAGCTGTAAAGCAAAGGACAGGGACTAAACACACAGTGAACTTTAAATCATGGTTAAAATATCTCTATAGGACAATTACTGGGTGGCATATTTGGGGGCTCTGTTTCCTGTGGCCTCTAGACCCCGAACTCCCACCCTGCCACCCACCCATCAACTCAGACTGGAGCTCAGCCCGAAATTGTACTTGCCCATGGTGAAACATCTAAGGCTTGACCCCTTGGTTATTTTTAACCCAGTTTTATCTTTTGGAACACCTAGATAAGAGGATTACACAAGAGCAATACTTAGCAATTTTCAACCTTCCTGTCTGTTCTGGGGAGATTTAAAAAATGCTGCTGTCTGAACGCCACCCACCATCAAGATTCTGATTCAGTTGGTCTGATCTAGGGCTGGGCATCGGTTCATTTTAAAAAGTCTGCAGGTGATTTAACGCATAGCCAAGAATCTGGGAGCTAGATCCATACTTAATGATTCTCAAAGTGTGATTCGTGGACCAGCAGTATCAGTACCACTTAGGTACATAGTAGAAATTGAAGTCCTCAGGTCCTACCCAGGACCAGCTGCATTAGAAATGTTTTAGAGGTTGGTCTCAGCAATGTGTGTTTCAATAAGCTCTCCATATTCTGGTGTGTGCCAGAGTTTGAGGACCACTGATCTAGATTAACCATCTAAGGTGGGCAGAGGGCTTGAGGGTATGCTCCACTGATACCATTATATTATATCTAAAAGGTGGGTCAGTATAGATCCAAACTGAGGAATACATCAGACACCAGCTTTTGGGGAACAGGCAGAAGATAGAGATCCACGTCATTCGGGATGGAGATCCCAGCATCCTGAGGAGTTCTGCTCTTAGGAGGTTGTGTCTGATCCCAGCAAGTTGTGATTAGAGTGTGAGCTTTGGAGAAATACTGTCCTAGTTCACATCCTGAACTTGTTTTGTTATGTTTTTATCTAAGGAAATTAACCTCTCTTAAATTCATTTTTCACACAGTTAAAAGAGGAATCGTAATCACTACCTTCAAAGTTGTTGTGAAAAATATAATAAAATTATGAGTGGAAAACATTTGTCAAGAATAAGTGTTGACCACGTGCCCACTGCAAAATGCATCTTCAAGCAATTATTGATATTATTATTCTCACATAAAAATAATTACATTGTATATGGCTGTTGTGTCCATGGTAAATATTGTAAATTAACCCCAGCAATCTCCTCAGTAAGCTAGGGCCTTGAATGCTTTCTTATACAGCACCACATGTACCCACATCAGACAGTCAGACCTGGCTTTCAAGATAAACCCAATCTGTCACCCCCGATTAGGAATGCAAAAACTTCTTAGAGATACTTCCGTTCCTCTATGTTCTGCCTGCATTTAAGGAACACCTGATATGTGTCCAGTAGATATTGAATGCTAGGCATATGTATAATTTAAAATGCTCTGGTAGCCACATTACAAAATATGGCAAAACAAGTGAAATAAAATAACAAATTTATTTAATTCAATATATCCAAAATATTTCAGTGATTAATCAATATAATATTATTGAGATATTTTACATCCTTATTTATAGAAGTCTTGAAATTCAGTGTGTATTTTACATGTAGAGCACGTGTCAGTCCCGACAAGCCATATTTTAAGGGCTCAGTGAGCCACATGTGACTAGTGAAGCATTAGGTGTTAAGGTTAAGGACAGAGCAAGACCTAGTCATAGCCTCAGCAAGCTCACAGTGTATTCAGTGACTCAGTCACAAGCAAATACTATTTTCTTGCACAAAATGTTGTCACCTCCCAACTTGGGTTTTCATGAAGAACAGAATAATGTAGTCTGCGTGAGAGCAGAGTGCCTGCTGACATTTCTTCAGGCTTCATTTGATTTTCTTATTTCTACATTTCGCATGTCTGACTGAAAATATCAGCCCCACTTGGAGGCCAGGTCCTACACTCTCTGACCTTAGTGCTTGATTTGAATGTGGGTTGAACTCAGTGCTGCTGATGGGGAATGTATTTTCCTGCTGTCCTCCCTTGACATTAGTCGATAATAATGTGACAACCCAAGTACTTATTGAGCTTGTGCTATAACATGCCAGGTACTGTGCTAAGCAATTCATGGAGAGGATGATGGGGAGCCCACTAATAGCTTCCCATTACACTTAGAATACAATCCTTATGGTGTTAAAGGACCTACTTGATTTGACCCGCAGCTACCTGGAACACCTGATATTCTACCATAGTGCCATTTCCTCACTCCACTGCTGCCACCCAGACCTCCTGCCTTCCTCCCCCCTCCACTTAAAGCCTTTTTCCTGGCATTATCTCTGCCTAGAATGCTATTCCCCAGGATAACTGTTTACTCCTTCATTTCATCCAACTCTTAAAATGTCATCGGAGGAGCCTTCCCAGACCTTTCTTTCTAATTTAGCGCCATCGCCACTCTGCATTTCTTATTCTGCTTTATTTTTCCTCATATTGATTATCACTATCCCAAATTATATTACATATTTCTTTGCATATTTCTTTGGGGTTGTCTCATCCACTACCGTGTGGCCTGCATTACGGCTGGGGAATTATCTTTGTTCACAGTTTTGCTTTCTGTACTTAGAATGGTGCAAACTCACAGCAGGTGCATGATAACTATTTGAATAACATCACATACATATTATCTCATTCAATCTTTATCCAGCCTTTTTTTTTTTTTTTTTTTTTTGCTAAAGGAGAAACTGTGAGAGAACACATCACAAGTGTAAATTCACACAGCCATAAGTAGCAGAGCTGAGACTTTAATCCAAGACTGGGTGTGCACAGAGCTCAGATTTCTAATCATTGCATTTTCCCATCTTGAGGGAGAACAGAACCTTGTCCGTGACCTTTATCTCTGCTTCTGGCCTCTTGTAAACTCTCCAGGAAAACCTTTGGTTTTCTTGATATGATTTTCTACTTCCTCCTCTATTAATACATTGTTAGCATCAACCAGGAGAAGTGAATGTAGAATTTGGTGACAGGTTTCAACAGTGACATCAACATACAGATTGAAGTTCCCAGGGCAATCATTTAGTTGATGTTGATGAAAATATATTTTGATTGCTACAAAATTGCCCTTCTTTGGGTTAATTTTAGGTTTCATCTATGTTGGGTGATAACTGAAGACTTTGCAGAATAAAGACAGTGTGAAACAACTGACAGAGAGTGAGGCATCCTTTAACATACTTCCCTTTGAAGATGGAAGCCTATCTTAGAGGAACAAATACAGTCTTTGATTTCATTTCAGCCTAGTTCTGCAAGACCTCATTCAGATTCTGATTCACACCAGGCCCTGGGCTCAGAGCCAGGGATACTGTCTGGTCCTCCATTGCTCTGTAAAGACCACTTCAAACTAAGTGTTGTAAAACAACTACCATTTTCCTGTGCTCATAAATTCCATGAGTGAATAATCCAAACAGGGCCCAGCAAGGATGGTTTGTATCTCCTTGGTATCTGGGCCTCAGCTAGGAAGACCTCAAGGGCTGGGAAATCATCTGAGCCTTCTTTCCTCACATGTCTGGTGCCTGGGTTGATAATCCTCTAAGGCTGGGCTCAGCTGGGACCAGTGACTGGAATATGTATGTGTCTGCCTGTGTGTCTTCAGCTTTTCACAGCATGGCAGATGGGTTCTAAGAATTACCCTCCTGAGATGGAGTATTTAAAGGATGAACATTCCAAAAACTGCCAGACTTCAGACCTGGCCTTGGAAGCCACACAACATACTTTCCGCCACATTCCTTTGGTTGCAAACACATTTCTAAAAGCAACCCAGGTTCAAAGAAGAGGGTAAGTAGATTGGACCTCTTGATGAGGAAAGCAAGGTCACATTGCAGAATAGTATGTGATACGTGAGACCATTGTGGCCTTTTTAAAAGAAATTTTACTATAGACACAGAGAAGAAAATGATTTTTGTTACTACTTGTGAACGCCAGGAGATAATCACTGATGGAGAGATGGGTATGTCTGACTTATTTCAGGCAGCTTTGTTTTTCTTTGGAAAGCAATCCTGGCCCCACAATGTGCACATTATGTATAGAAATAGGAGGTTATTTCCTATGTCTTGTGTTTCCATCTCAGTGTTCATTGGGGCAATTTTCCTAGATCTATCACCTTGTTGTAATATCTCTCTGTTTGAGTCTCTCTGTTTCTTGTCTGTCTGTCTATCATCTATCTATCTATTAATCTAATCTAATTGACCCTCACTTCATTTGCCTGGTTAATTCCTAGTCAGTCCTATCATATATCACTTCCTCCAGGAAGTCCACCCTGACCACTTGTCCCCTACTGGGTATTATTATGTCTAGCACTTTTCATGTGGGGTTAGAAGGGCCTGTTTTGTCTCTAGATCATAGACTTTATGAATGAGGATGGAACCAGTATGTAACTTTGCCCTTATATCCTCTGTGCCGAGCACTTAATAGGGGCTGAATAATTACCTACTATTGAAGAAGGTGACTTTTTTGACCTGTCCTTTTCATATACGTGGTCTGGAGGAGAAGAAGGCAACTAAGGGCAGAGTGAGGACCATAAAGTTCTCATGTATTTTTCTTTGTCCTCTTTCCCCTCTTCCTCTTTTTCCCTTCCTCTTTATTCATGGAGGAAGTCACAGAAGCTTCTCAGCACACTTACCTTATATCTACCAGGCCCCACTCAGCTCTGTACTGAGGGTGGCTGCGAAGTATCTGATATTACGCCCTCAATGGTGGGTGAACTCAGCCAGCAACAAAGAAGGAAGAGGACAACTTATGGATTGTCAGCCGAGAATGTGTACACCCTAGGTCATGAGGCCGAGAAAGCTTAGGGTCTTCCTATACTCCAGGGATGGTCTTATTAACACAGATGCCCAGGCATACCTATCAGAGAGCGGAGGCAGCAGAGACAGATGCTTAGCCTCTTTCAATCTCAGTATCTACATACTTTAATATTCCCAGGGTGGCATTTCCTCTGGTTGTTGGCCTCACATATCTTTTCCAGTTTTCTAATTTTCATAGTCCAAGCTATGATTTAGACTAATAAAAAAAAAACCCCTAATAATTATTGATCATTTACTATACATTAGCACTGTGTAAACCTTTCTATGGGGAAATCGAGTCTCAGAAGGATTAAGAGACTTACTCCTGTCTTAGGGGCTGTGGTTCAAACTTTGTTCTTCCCCTTCCCCCACAACACAGGCAGATGATGTCATTATGGACTGGTATCCCTGTCTCCTTCCCCTCTATCCTCTAAAGCCTCTTCTTTAGGAAACAGTGAAGGGCATCAGGACTCGGCCCACTACTGTCCTCTCAGCACTTTATGGTGTGAAAAATTATACATAAGTTTGGCATATTAGCTTTCTAGTGCTGTCATAATAAATTGCCATGCACAGGGTGGCTTAAGATAACAAATTTTTTCTCTCACATTTTGGAGGTCAGAATCTAACATCCAGGAGTCATCAGGGCCATTCTCTCTCCAAAGCCTCTGGGGAAGAATTCTTCTTTGCCTCTTCCAGCTTCTGGTGGTTCCTGGTTTTCCTTGACTTGTTGTAGCTCAACTCTAATCCTTTTATGTATTTCTTTGTCTTCTCTTTTTATAAAAGCACCAACCATTGGATTTAGAGCTCACCTTCATCCAACATGGCCTCATAACTAATTACATCTACAAAGACTGTTTTCAAATAAGGTCACATCCTGAGTTTCTGGTGGGCATGAATTTTGGGGGAATATTATATAACCCACCACAATAGGACATGAAGGAAGAATTCCATAGGAATGAAGGGATATATTAGAAATCAGGGTAATAGGACTAACACATTTTTTAGGGTTCTGTGTTTACCTTTGATTCAGTTCTCTTTTCCTTTGGGACTCAAATCAGCTGAGCCCCAAGGACCTGGACAGGGAGTCACAATTACTGATAAAGGGAGAGGAAATAAACATTTCCCCTTTGCCAGTCTCATGGGTTTCATTTTTCTGTACCATCACCTTGCATCAGAAAGGAAAAGAATAACACATTTATCGCAAGAATCTCTGAAAAAGATGGCACACTTCCATTATAAAACCATAAACACAGCATTTCTTGCCACGTTTCATATTAAGACAATTTTCTTTCATGCTCCTCTGGGTAGTCGTGGAACCAAAGTGAACCACAAGCCACCCTTTTCATAGTAGAGAAATAAAGGGCCTTAGAAAAAGGGTCACTTTGGGGATGCTGATGTGACTATTACATGAAACCAAAGTCAAACAACAGTTTTCTTTGTTTTATTATTGTTTTGGGTATTCCTACTGGACTAGGTATTTTAAAAGAAACCCAGAAACACTGGGCTACAGTTCGGCTTTTCATTAATTTTGTAGTTTAATGATGCATTTCTAATGGTCCCTGTGGAGCAAAGCTAACATTCACTGAATCCGTGTTATATGGCTGGTGTGCTGCCAGACACTTTTTTCATGTTCTCTTAGTCTTTCCACAGCTCTGTGTGATGGATAGTACTGCTTCCATTTTGAGGTAACAACACCGGAGCTCAGAGATTTTAAGTGTACTCGCTTAGATCACAGAGTTGAGCAAATGACGACTCTGGGTTTGGAGTCAGAGCCTTGGGGACATACAGGAGAGTAACAAAGCTCCTAGTAAAATCTTCTGGGAATTATTGAGGAAGAATTCATGGAAAACACAAGCCAACACAACACCGTGATGATGATCATAACAATGGTGGTGGTGGTGGTGGTGGTGGTGGTGAGGGCCTCTGCCATCTTTAGAGCATCTACTATGTGCCAAAAATGATACCGGATGCTTTACAAAGATTTTCCCATAAATATGCATTATATAAATACTTTTTCATATTCTCTGTAGTAGAATCTGTATGGATCTGTGGAAATTGAGACTAAACCAAGTTTTCTACTCTTTGGAGATGGCATCATTATTTGAGTTTTATCCACACATTGGAGCACAGAGAGTTTGTCACATCTCTCTGGGATTTACATCCTAATCTGTCAACCAGTAAAGCTTTGTCTTTTCCATATGAACTTGGATGTAGCTGGAAACCATTTTCTTTCTTTAAAAAAAAAAAAACGAAAAACAAAAAAGTATCATTTAATGATAAAAGATACATGTTGGTTTTATAAAAAATTCAAAAGTACAAAGTAATGAAATAGTATAAGTGCCTCCCGTTCATCTTCTATCTAATGCTCTCAGTGTAAATCACTGTTAATAGTTTAACATACATTTTTATAGATTTTCGATGTATGTACAAATATCATATGTAAATGATTAATACATGTTATATATAACCTGTGCTTAACACTTAATATTGTATATTCAGGTAGAAAAACACTACTTGAATTACAGCTTTATGTTTTGTTTCTTACTGTTGTGCAGAAATTAGAAAGGTTGTAGATAAAAAATAATAAAAATAAAAGACTATTTTATGCAAGTCACATATACACAAAAGGGTGGAAACTAGTTTCCTTCTACTTTTCATTCCCACCTTCTTCTTTGCTACCCTAGTACTGTATCTGTTCTGCCCATAACCTTACTCAGGGCTTTGAATCAAGGACAGTTTTTAGTCCAGGAGACCCAAAGCCTCTTTGCAATGGAAAGAGTTAATACAAATTTCAACAAGACCAAGTTTCCCAGAAGGCCCTGGGATTATAGGGTTTGGTGTTTGAGAAGGTGAAAGTGGTTTAAATTAAACTCGCTTTGATCCAGAAGAGGGAATATAAGATGTCCTCCCCAAGAGTAGGGAGAATGGGTTTGTGACACACTCCAAAATTCAGGTGCCTGATACTGAGGTACCTGCTCTTGGCAAAGATCTCTGAAGCTGAGTTTATCAGGCAATTAGCAGGGCTTTAAACTTCCTTTTTATGGAGTAGGGTAATAACCAGTAAAAAACAAACAAAAAAAACAGATAGCTGTCCCACAGGCTTTTGTCTAAGACTCCCAGGACTGTACTGGGATCCTGCTGAGGGCATAATGGGGTGGAAAAGAGCCCAATAATGAATGAGATTTAATTGTCCATCCTGGCAAATAGGAGGCTTAGAGTCCTATTTATTTTAACTTAAAAACCGTTTCTTAAATTCAAGCACTGGTAGATTATAAATAATGTATGTCCTTGAACCTAAAGTGTAGATTTTCAGATTATACATGAGGAAACTGTGGATCATATTGTAATGTGTACATTTTATATATAATTACTTTCCCCCAAAATATTAAACCATTAAATAAATGCTATTTTTCAATTCAAGAAATATGGAATATTTCTAGGATATTAGCAAAATAACATTTCTAATCCTCATTCATGGAAGAACATTTTCATCCAGGAATGACTTCTGATGAATCTTTACATCCCGTTTTAAAACATGGACACAGAGATAAATGTGTTAACTTATTTCAGAAATGTACTCTTCATAATTCTAATAGTTTTATTGAGGTATAATTAACATAAAGTTTACCTCCCTAATGTGTATTATTTAGTGGCCTTAAATATATTTTCAGAATTGTATATCTATTATTATTTAATTTTAGAACATTTTCATCACCCTAAGGAGAATACAGGTTCCCATTAACATTAACAGTCGTTCCCCATTCCCTGAGGCTTAGCCCTTGGTACCACTAATCTACTGTCTGTCTCTGTAGATTTGCCTATTCTGGACATGTTATGTATATGGGATCATGGGATCCTATAGCATGTGGTCTTTTGTGTCAGAGTTCATTCACATAGCAAAATGTTTTTGTGGTTTATCCATGATATATATTGTAGTAGGTGCAGTGCTTCCTTCTGTTGTATTACTAAATCGTATTTCACTATATGCATATACCTTATTTTCTTTATGCATTCGTCAGTTGATGGATATTTGGGTTGTTTCCACCTTTCGGCTATTGTGAATAATGCTGATATGAACATTCATGGGAAAGTCTTTATGTGGACATATGTTTTCATTTCTCTTGTTTATATACCTAGGAGTGAAATTGCTGAAATGTGTGGTCACCCTATCTTTAATAGTTTGCAGAGCTGCCAGAGTAATTTCCAAATATTTTACATTCCCACTACCAATGTGCAAGGGATCCGATTTCTCCACATTCTTATAAGCACTCGTTATTGTCTGTCTCTTTGATTATAACCACTCTAGTGGGTGTGAAGTGGTATCTCACTGTGGTTTTGCTTTGGAATTGCCTGATTACTGAAGATGTTGAGCATCTTTTCATGTGCATATTAGCCATTTGTATATATTCTTTAGAGAAAAGTCTATTTAAATACTTTTATCATTTTCTAATTGGGTTACCTTTTTATTATGGGATTGTAATGTTTCCTCATATATTCTGGATTCAAGTCACTAATAAGATATATGATTTGCAAATATTTCCTCACAGTACATGGCTTGTGTCTTTAGCAATTCTTTATGAAAAAAATGGCCTGCCTCAAAGAGAGCCCCTGAAACCACATCCTTTTCTCACAGTCACTGTGATAAATAAATATATCAACATATCATTACCTGATTATATTTCATTTATAAGCTCTTCAAAATTTTTCCCACCTGCCTGATTCAATTATCTTTTTCTTGTCTTAATTCTCCTTGACCTCTCTGCAATGTCAAAGACAGTAACACTCTCTTCTCCCCTCTGTCCTTTCATCTTTCTTCCTTCTCTTCCTCTTTCTCTTCTTCATTTTTCCCTTCCCGTCCTCCCTTTTCTTCCTCCCTTCCTTCCTCCCCCCCTTTCTTCCTTCCTTCCATCCTTCCATCCATCCTTCTATCTATTCTTCCATCCATCCTTCCATGTCAATGTCTTTGACATTGACCCCTCTGCAATGTCAAAGACAAAACACACTCTTCTTCCCTCTGTCTTTTCATCTTTCCTCCCTCTCTTCTTCTTTCTCTTCTTTCTTTTTTCCTTCCCTTTCTCCCTCCCTTCCTCCCTTCCTTCCATCCATCCATCCATCCATCCACCCACCATCCATCCATTCATAAATGGGTATTTATATTAGGTACTTGCTGTTTCAGAAGCTCTGCTAGGAACTAGGAATAAAGAAAAAAAAATATGTACTTTCCATCCTCATTTCTGCTCTAGTAAAGAAGACAAACATTAGTGAAACAGTAACACAGTAATAAATGTAAATTTATAACTGTGATTAGCCCTATAAAGGAGGGGAGCTGAATGTTATTATATCAGTATATTATAAAGAAAACCTCCCTGTCAAGGAAATCAGTTCTTTTTTTTTCTGAGGAGGTGAGGACTGAGTTGAGATAAGCAAGTCTTAACTGGGTCAAGAAGGAAGAACGTGTGAAAGTGCCTGCGACCCAAGGGAACAAGGCCCTTTTGAGGAAGGAGATAAGGGCAAGCATGGTTGGAGCAGAGCAGGCATAAGTGAAAATGAACTGAGGTAGTTAGGGGAGGGAAAGACTGTGAAGGGACCTAGGAACTCATGTTCAAAATGTCCACATTTTTAATATGATCAACAGAAAGTAACTGAAGAGTTTTAGAACAATGGCGAGTTGATCACATTTCAATTCCTAGAAGATTGCTTTAAATTCAGTATGAAGAATCAATTGAAGGTGGCAGTAGTGAATGAGAGGGGCTTTATTGAGCTTTAGCAGTGGCCCAATTGATGGAGGCTTACAAGTGGGTGAGATGGTGGTAGCTTGGGTGATAATGGTAGCTTGGATGAGGGAGGTAGAAATGGAAATAAAGACATAGGAATGAATTTGAATTTGAATATACTTAGGAAGAAAAATCATCAAATTTTGGTGATGGGTTGATTATAAGAAATTAAGAGAGTTCAAGAGTGAATAATAACTCCATGGCTCTAATTCTTCTGCCATAGTTTGACTGCCTTGATATACACCTACTTCTCTATAACCTTGGGCCACTGACAAGCCCTCTGTTCCCCTTTCCTCATTTAGAAAATAGGGATGATAATACTTTACTCATATGTGTCCTATAACACATTTACAGCAGCATCCGGCTCATAGTATGTGCTCAATAAATGTGCTAAATTAATAAATCTGCTTATAGTATATTTATGAAAAAATTTCAATTAATCATAATATTTCTAAAGGCAGAGAAGGAAAGAGACTAGTTTCTTAAAAATTAAATACACTGAAGCCTCCTGGCCTAGATAGAGTAGCCCCATTCCTCCCAGGTCCTTCCTTTTACAACTAAAAAAAAAAAAAAAGCCCTTGGGCATAACACAACAAATACCCAGGAAGACTTACCAGAGAGATGAAAAGAAGATGGACTACCTAGGAACTTTGGGCTTGAGGAACAATAAGGTGTGAGCTACCTTTTTTCTTTTTCCCTCTCCTATATCCTTGATGGGGAGCTGAAGACACCTGAAACCAACTGGCATGGAGAAAAAAAAAGAAAGAAAAGCTGACCAGTCCCTCTATAGAATGAACTAGGAAAAAGGAGGCCCAATAGAACAGAAAACCTTTTTTGCAAATACCCATTCTACTTTAGCCATGTGTTAGTGGAAAACCTGATTGGCAGAATCAGGTGGTACTGTGATCCCCCCTCTGTACTAATGTCAGTAGGACCCAGAGTGGAGCCGGGCCTCCACTGCACCCAGCAGCACAAAGACAGAACTGAATAGTGCAATACATTCTCTCCATTCTCTCCCAATTTCTCTGTCAGTGGGACACTCCACTGCCACCCAGGATCGACAAGACCATATGAAGTGGAGCTAACATTTTACTTAATGGTGAAAGGCTGAGTGTTTTCTCCCTAAGACTGGTAACAAACCAATCATACCTGCTTTCACTGCTCTTGTGCATCCTGGCACTGGAAGTCTAACCCAGTTCAACAAGCCAATGAAAGGAAATAAAGCATACAGATTGGAAAGGTAGAAATAGGCTGGTCCTGGTTACAGATGACATAATTGTCTACATAGACAATCCTGAGGAATGTAAACAAAAAAAAATTGTAGAAAAAATGAGTTCAGCAAAATCTTAAGGTATAAGATCAACACACAAAAATCAATTTTATTCCTATATGCTAGCAAACAGTGTGTAGAAACCAAAATTAAAAACATAATATCATACAGTTGTCCCAAAGTAAAATGAAAAAACTAGTTATAAATCCAAGAAAGCTTGTAAAGATCTATATGGTGAAAATCCTAATGAAAGAAATCAAAGACTAATTAAATAATATTTATAGTTTGGAAGACTCACTATACTAAAGAAGTCAGTTTTCCTCAAATTGATCTATAAGTTTAACATAATCCTTATTAAAATTTCCCTAAGACTTTTTGTAGAAATGGACAAGTTAAGATTTGTATAAAAATGCAGAAGAAGTAGAAAAACTAAAACAATTTTGAAAAAGAAGAACATGGTGGGGGAAAATCACTTTATATAATATTAAGTCTTTCTATATACCTACAGTAATCAGTGCAGTATTTTTGTCCACAGAATAGATGGACACACAGATCAATGAGAGAGTGGAGAACACAGAAACAGGTCAACGCAATTATAACCAAATGGTTTTTGACAAAGGTAAAAAAGCAACTCAATGGAGGAAAATAGCCTTTCAAAAACACTGTTAGGAAAAATAAGAGAAAATCTTGGGGACCTAGGGTTAGACGAAGAGTTCTTAGATATGATGTTAAAAGCACTATCCTTAAAATAAAAAAAATAGGTAAATTTCATCAATAGTAAAACGTTTTGCATTGTGAAAGACTTATAAGAGAATGAAAATACGTGCAAACAACATATCCAACAGGAGCCTTATATCAAGAATATATGAAGAGTCCTCAAAACTCAACGGAAAAGAATTAAAAAATGAGCAAAAGACATAACAGAAAAGCTATACATGGCAAATAAGTACATGGAAAATGATCAACATCATCAGCTATTAGCAAAATGAAAATTAAGATCATAATGCGTTATCACAGCACACATACACATGACTAATACTAAACAAGTGACGATACCAAATGCAAGCAGAGATATGGGGAAACTTGATTACTCATACAGTGCTGGTAGGAATGGAAAATGGTACAGCTATTTTGAAAAATATTTTGGAAGTTTTTTACAAAATGAAATCATACAGTTATTGGGTGACCCTGTAATAACACTTCGGACACATATTCCGGAGTAATGAAACTATTATGTTCATGCAAAACCCTGCGTACAGATGTTCATAGCAGCTTTATTCATAATAGCAAAATACAAACAATCCAAGTGTCCTTCAGTGAATGAATGGTTGAGAAAACTGATACATCTGTACAGTGGAATGCTACCCAGTAATAAAAAGGAATAAACTATTGACACAACAGTCTGGATGGAGCTCATTATGCTTAGTGGGAAAGGTTAATCTCAAAATTTACTTATTGTATAATTCCACTTGTGTAACATTCTCTAAGTGAGAAAATTATAGAGACGGGGAACATACCAGTGAGTGACAGGGACAGGGATTGGGGGTGATGGGTATGGGGGAATGTGGAGTAGGTGCAAACGCAAAGATATAGCATGATTGTGATGGTGGGTACATGGGTTAATATGTCTTAGAACTGTGCACATGTATGCACACACAATGAAAGCAGTTTTAAAAATGGCGAAACTGAATTAGGTGTGTAGACTTGTTAGCACTAATATACCAATAGCAGTTTCCTGGTTGTGATTTTGTACTACAGCCATATAAGCTGGTACTATTGAGGGAAGCGGGGGTGAAAGACACAAGGGACTTTTTGTACTACTTTTGCAACTTCCTCGTAAATCTGGAATTTTTTTTTTTTACATTATTACCTACACTGTGGCCAATGTTGTAGAATTTTTTTTGGTCACACAATAAAGTGGGAATTTGGAAAGAATGTGAAAGGAATGAGGAGATGAGAGTTTGAGTTTCAGATATAAAACTTCTTAGGTGCTCCAAACCCTGATTTCTTTGTCTGTAAACTGTCACTGATAAGACCTGCATGGCATATCCTGGTGAGGTCACTGTTAAAATTTTGTAAGGTAAAATAGAGATTACTTTGAATGAATCAGCCCAGACCCCAAACATGGGGCATTTATAGCCACAGCTGAATCGACTGTTTCAGTGGCTTGTTTGGGTCCTGATTAGTTTTTAAAGGAAAACATCCTGTTAATTGACAGCAGCTATTGATTACAATTGATTACAACGTTACAGAGGTAGATTAGTTAGAGTCCTTCTGAACCATCCTGTAAAAGAGAAAAGAGGAAGGAGAAAGGAACTAAGTGATAATGACAGTGCTTCATGAGTGCTCAATAAATATAAGCCAGCATAACAATAATTATTATCAGTGGAGAGACTGCTCGCTGCCACAAACATTGTCCTTTGTTCTGAGACGTTTGATACTCCAAATATACTATAAACAAACTCTGATGATACAAGAATCCTAAACATACATCTTTCATCTTCCTAATTTATAGTCTTTTTTTCTTGGGGACCTAAGCAAATACTTCATTGGATTTTCAAAGAGGTATTCTAATTTAATTGTCTTTAAAAGCCTACCTATTAACAGCCTTTCTGCCTGAACTACCAGCCTGTAAAGGAAACAAAGTTTTCTTAACCAATTTTAACCCCTATCCAATTTAAGCATGCTTACAAGTAATTGCAGTAGTGGTAATAGTAGTAGTACTACTAGTCATAATATTGATGATACTAAAATAGCTTATACTTGTGGAGCACCTACTAGTGAATGTGCAGTGATAAGTATTTTACCTACAGTAACTAATCTTTACAACTACCCCAAGAAATAGGTTCTATTATTAACCATGTCATACCTATTAGGAAACTAAGATCGAGCGATCAGCTGAGTGATTCAACTTCACATAGTAAGTGGCAATCTCAGGATCACCTAACCCAGCCTGTGTGGTTCTAATGGCTATGCCTTAACTCCCTGTATCATGCCACCTCTCACAAGAGCTTGTCTTTCAACTTTGACTGCATCTCCAAGAACTAGAAGGGAATCTAATATTTTTATATTTTTAGAAAGAAACCATTTCTTTGGCCAGTTCTGTCAAACGGTACTAGTTACTTTGAAAACTTGGGCATGACTAAAGATAATGAAATATGGAAGTTTTGTACCTTTGCCCTTGGGGATTGGTAGGATCTTAAGTAGAAATTTGGGGCCAGTATAGAAGAAGACATTTGTTGTTTTGGGCTTTAAAGAATCATTTCCACATGTCTTGGCTTAGTTTCAGCCATATCTGAAGCTTCCAACTGTGCAGCGATGTGGTGGTCACCATCCCCGTGTCTAGAGTCACAAATTCAAGCTACCTCACTTACTAGTTTTGCGATCTTAGACAAATTATTTCAAATCTTTTTGTTTTAGTTCCTTCACTGTAAAATGAGCAAACTTACTTCATATGATTGTTGGGAGAATTAAATGATATATATACAATGTTTAGTTCAATGCTTGGCATACTCTGGCTCAATACCCTTACGTGAAGTAGTGACAGGCAAAACAAAGGCTGTAGAAAATATGCTGCAATTCCTCTCATCAAAGTTAACCTATTTCCTGTTTGGCTGGAAAATACTCTCTGGTGGCGTTTGTAGCTGTAGTGTTTACCCCAAGATAACTCGCTGATTACCGTCCTATCCTTACCCCCAAAGTTTTGCCATACATCTCCCATACTTTTTAGAGAATTACATCAAAATCAGACTGATGCAGTTGGGTCAGCTCATTTGAACAGAAAACAGATGCTGAATAATCTGAAAAAAAGGATTGCAAAGGGGACGACTGTAGCCAGATTCTGTGGTGAATTCAGGGCACTGAATTGGTGTGACAAGAAGGAGGTGACAATGGTGTCAGCACTCCACAATGATACTGTGATTGAAGTAGACAACAGAAGTGGAAAGAAAACTAAAAAACCATGTGTCATTGTGGATTGTAATAAGAACATGGGAGCAGTGGATTCGGCTGCTCAGATGCTCACTTCTCATCCAACTGAGTGGAAAAGTCACAAGTTTTGGTAAAAGAAATTCTTTTGCCACCTACTAAACATGAGAGTGCTGAACTCCTGCATCCTGTTCAAGAAGGACGGTCTTGAGCACATGATCAACCATGTTTTCTTCAGACCGATGTCGATGGAAAGGATGCTGGAAAAGCATCCCAAGCCAGGGCAGCAATGTCTTTGAGGTTATCTGTGCTCTGATGATGTCACATCTCTTCACCTGTCTGGACGACATCTCCCCAAGATCTACCATCAACAGAATCCAACTGGTTGCTGCGAAGTTTGCTGCCTGCACAACAAGGATAGCAAGAAAATACAGAGAGAAAAGCAATATTTTTGTGCAGAATGTAATGTTCTGCTTTGTGTTTTTCTGTGCTTTGAAATTTACTGCATGAAAAAAATTGTTAAATACCGATTACCATATACATTTTTTACATTAAGATTAGAGACAAGTTCTGTTTAGAAATAACTCCAAGAACGGTTTTTATATTTTATTTTCACATTGAAAACTGGTCAGATTTGCTTTAGCCTCAAAGAGCATGTTTATGATAATTAAATTAATGCTGACAGCTGCACGTTTTTCCCCCCTAAATGGTAAATAGGCTAATTAGTTAATAAGACATTAATGATAAAACTCATAAATATCACCACATATTGTAATATAATTGCCTCCAAAGATGCAAAGATATTAAATTTAATAAAAGTTCCAGGATGGATAAAATTCACGTGGTGTGGAAAGCTTTATGACAAGAGCATGGGTATGTAGTGGTGTTTGAAGCCAGGCGGGGGCACAGATATTCCGGCTACATTGGGAGAGAGTAGTTTGAGTCAGTGAGACAACATGACAAACTATAAAGGTAGGAATGAACTCATACATTTACAGCACAGTGATGGGCCATCTCATTAGAAAACAGGATTTACTTCAAGAATATTGGGAAATAAGACCAGGTAGGGTGGACATGTTAATTAACTAGATGCAGACAATCCTTTCACAGTATATACATATATCAAATCATCACTTTGTACACTTTAAATATTTTACAGTTTTTTCAATTGTACATCAATAAAGCTGAAATTAAAGACCAGGTAGGTAAGGATGGACCAAATTTCTGTAATGTTGCATAAAACCATACTTTGTTTTTTTATAGTTCTTTTATCTGGAGTAAACTTTATGGGCAATTCTGGCTAATAGCCATTTTAAAAAGATTAGTTCAAATACTATGTCTTACAAGAAGACTTTTCTGCCTATTAGCAGAAATTTCATTCCTCCAGTGAACTCTTATTCCAGTTTATCTTTGTTCCTGTTATCTGGCATGACCACACTTGCAGGTTTGCTTAGGTCATTCTGAGTTACGCTTGTTATCCCAGTGTTATTATGAGCAGAATCCCCTTTCACTGTAAAATGTTTTGTTTGTATGATAAAAATATGAGGTCACCTACTTAACCTCATATCTCTTCTCCATTGTGTCACATATTGCTGTCTGTTGGCCCCTAATAAAATGTTTATTTGAGCCAAGATCAGATCTATTCATTCTTGTATCCCTAGTAGAGACACTAATAATTATATATTAAGTGAATTTAAATAAGGAGATGGAAAGCTCTTGGAGTTGAAGTGTGTTCCTAGTGTCATGTGGTGTTGTACTGGCCCATCCCAGGTACATGATAGGTCTGTAAATTTGATCAGACATCCACAGGGTTGTACTATTTTTGGAGTTTGCTGGAGATGACTTTAGCACAGACTAGAAGTGTGTCCTCATAAATTTTCTCATCCCTTTTCACTGCTTGCTAACTGGTGCACGTTTCTCATTGACAGTTTTGGTTGATCTTAAGGCCCAAAGAAAAATTTTCTTTGGAAAAAATCTAAGGTGTTAAATTAAAAGTAAATGCATGTTTGTGCTTTAATTGCATGTGGGTGACTAAAACAGCCCTACTTTGGAGAATTAAACCTTTCTCATTACTACTACGTCTTTGTTACAATATTTAGAATAAAAATTAATGAAGATAGATGATATTTCAGTTGGTTCCTATATTGATCTAACAGGACACTATAGTTACAAACTGTATTGAATTTTTTGTTTTGTTCAATTGGTGTTATTTCTTTGGGATTTCTAGCAGGAATTTCAAATCTTGTTTTATAACATTTTATGAATTAGTAACCCTACTTGATTTTCCTTTTTAAAATCTCTGAGAAGTTATACTAGCAGATGTTAAAGGGATTAAAGGGCATAAAGTTTCCCATATTAATTATTTAGAGTAGTTATTTAGATGACTTTTTAAACTTCCTGATTATGAGTGGAAAATATAGTTACCTGTGAAATCTTGATTTCTAACTTGGAATCTTTCAGTCTATTTTGTAGTGTTAGATGTCACATCTCCACCCTTCTCCCCCGCATATTTTGTGGATTAAGGATGTCATCACTGTTCCAATATATATATGTGTGCGTGCGTGTGTGTGTGTGTGTAGCTATATCACTACATGTTAAACCTGGAGGTTAAATTCTGAACCCCATGAAAATGGGCTTTATGGAAAATTAGAGTTAAACTGTTGAAGGCCCTTAAAGGGAGTCTTGAGTATAAATTGCTTTTCTACTCAGAGCACAGCCCTGTGCTCACAACATTCCAGTGACCATTGCCAATCTTTTGAAAATATTCGTTGGTCAATGCTCCTTTGCCAGACTATAGTCACTAGGTCTTCCTTTTCAGTTTCACTCTCTTTGTTCTAAAGAAGCTATAGAATTTCTCATGTAGAGTTTTCTCTTTTCTAATCTTAGGGGAAGGTCTTCCCAACTTTGGCATCACTGACATTTTGCATCAATGAATTCTTAGTTGTGGTGGGCTCTGCTGTCCCCCATAAGACGCTCAGAAGCATCCCTGTCCTCTGTTACTAGATTTTAGTGACATCCCCTACTCCAAATCTTGATAACCAAAAATATTGTCAGACATCATAAATGTTTCAAGGGGTAGAGAGGACACAAAATTTCCCCCCTTTTGAGAATCACTACCTTGTCGCCTCTGCAGAAACCTTTCCAGAGCATAGAAGAGGTGATGACCTTAGAAGCATATATCAATTCTGTGACATGTATAAGTCACTTGACTTCTCTGGTACTCAGTTACTTTACCTGCAAAGTGGGGATAATAGCATCCTTCTTTTAGAGTTGTTGAGATTTCACCACATCAGGCATAGAAACTGTCAGGCATACAGCAAGGTCTTAATACAGAATAGTCATTCCTTTTGGGAGAAGTTCAGCTAATTTTTTCAACATTATTGATCCCAACTTAAGAAAAGGTGTCTCTTTCTTTTTCACCCTGCAAACAGAGCACGATGAATGTGGCGATGGGCAGCACAACTGTGATAAGAATGCCATCTGCACCAACACTGTCCAGGGACACAGCTGTACCTGCAAACCTGGCTACGTGGGGAACGGGACCATCTGCAAAGGTAGGCTTGCTGCCGTAGGGCATGCTGTGAACTGCCATCCTGCTTCTGGTCTTGGTATTCATGTAGCAGACGATTTTCGCCATTCTGGTGGCTGAGCATGGTCAGGTTTTTTGTTCCTGGTTTATTAGCTGGCAAGGGCACTGTGCATCAGATAAAAAGAAAAATGCTTTGAGTCTACCTTTTGGGTTTAATGAAAAAGGTATATGTGTGGGTCAGGGGCACAGTTTCACAACTTGATGACTCTGTTCAGCTTTGCCTCTTGACTTGAGTTTGTGAACGATGCTCTGATTACTTCCATTTCCCATGAGGCTTTGTTCAGAGGGCAAGTGAGCACTATGCATGGTAACACTCAGCATCTCTTGGGTCCTGGCTTCCAATTGCATTTGGAATAAAATTTAAAATCCTCTTTTTGGCTTATGAGGGCTGTCAGAATGTGGTCCCTGGCTCCTGTCAGCTGGCTCCTCTCTTTTTTCACCTCCCCACTCCCCCTGCATCACCGCATTATTCCTTGCTATTTCTCGAACATGCCAACCACATCCTGTCCTAGAACTTGGTGCTTGTTCACCCCTCAACCTCCATGCTCATTTTCTTTAGATCTCTACTCAGTTGTCTGCGCATCACAGAAACTTTCTATCTTAAATAGCACCCCTATTTCTTCTTAACTCTGTGCCCTACTTTATTTTTTCTTCATAACACAACCTGATAAAACATTATATATACATTTGTACATTTGTATTGTCTGTCTCTCCTTTGGGCTATAAGGTCCATGAGAGCAACCATTTCGTTTTCTCTCCTTGCTCTGTCCCCGGCAATTAGAATGGTGCCTGGCATAGCTTAGTGTAGCCGCCCATTAAATATGTGTTAACTGACTGAATCAACCAAAGAGGAAAGAGACACAATTACATTGAGAAAAGACAAAATATACAAAAAGAAAAAACCCAGAAAACCCTTTAAGTTAGGTATTATTAGGTATTAATGGGTTAGTCACCCATTTTAGAGGTGACAAAAATGAAACATGGAAAGATTCAGTACCTATCCCAAGGACACACAGCACGTTATCAGTACTCCTCTACAGAGATCACGTGCTGGTGATGAGAGAAAAATAATGTACAATGATTAAATCACTGTATTCATGCATTATATTAGAAGAAAATTTTAAAACATTGATTTTATTCTTTTGCTGATCTTGGGGGAAAAAACAGCCTCCTACATGACTGAGAGTACATATTGGTGAAACTTTTTAATGCAAATTAGACAAAATCTATCAACATTTAAAGTAAATCTGAAGAGTGTACAGGGACTCGCTTGATTGCATTGATTTTACCTGTTGAAATGTGGTCTTGAAAGTACATCCTCGTGAGGAGAAACAATGCACCTGCAGTGATGCTATTGCTTCATTGTTTGCATTCATCAAAACCCAGAAACTACCAAAATATCCACCAGTAATAGAATTATTTAATTTATTTGGTGTATCATTTCATGAAATAGAATACAGTGGTTTAAAAACTCTAAGTACGTGTATATACACATATGCACACACATACCGAAAAATCTCCAAGAAATATTTTGGGGAAAAAGAAAAAAATATAAGTAAAATTAAGTTACAGGACAATAATATAATATCCTTACATATCTAACATTATTTTAATATATATATGTATATTTATGTGACTGCATAGAAACTGTAAACATGCAAACTGTTCACCATCTTATCCATGAGAGAGTGCGTGTGTGTGTGTGAGAGAGAGAGAGAGAAAGAGCTTTCACGTGTTGCTATGAATTCAATATTTTGAATCTCTTACAATGAGAATTTATATATGTAATATTTGTGTGGATTTTTTAAAGTTCCATGGGGCAAATAAACTAGTCACAGCTTTTAAAAGAATGCTGAAAATATTTCTAAAGCAAAGCAAAAAACATAAACATTAATATAGTTCTTGGGATTATCAAGCCCACTGCTGGTCCCTGCCTGCTAAGGCTAGAAATATGAGGAGCAACATAGGGATTTGATTTTAATGCACTTTTCCCAGAATCATGTTACCTTGTCAAATAGTATTAATTGCACAGGTTCACTGAGTTTGTGTTTGCTAAACCCTCTCACGTTCTTATGATAAGCAGATGCTTCAGCTTTGTGGAATTTGAAAGTCCAACTGTGTGATAAAAGGGTTCAAATAATGTTTCTGGTGCCCACAGCCTGAAAATACATTTCCTTGAAAGTTATGAGTTAGGGAAAACAATTTTCTTAAAGTGATTCTCATGGTCAACTGTGTTTACCTCAACAAGAGAGGGAGAATCCTGTGTTTTATAAACATTGCATGAAAGAGACAGTACAGTGTAGTCGAAAAAATGGATGAATTGAGAGTCATGGTTTAGACCTGGTTTCATTACTGTTGAGTTGTAACTTCTATATTTTTACATATTAAAATTGGGTGAATGTCACTTTCTGTGGTTATCCACTATTATTGCAAAGAATTATTAAAGGACGATATACCGAAGTGTTTTGACTATCGAATGCTATTAAAAGTTAAGACAGTATTGTTAGTGGTACAATGATGAAGAAAGAGGAGGAGGAGGAGGAGGCAGTTCATGAGTTGCCTGTGCCTCAGCCTTCTGACGGAAATACAGGCGTACCTTGTTTGACTGTGCTTCGTTTTATTACACTCCATGGATGTTGCGTTTTTAAGAAACCAAAGTCAAGACCCTTCACCAGCAAAATGATTGTGATATTCACTTCATGATGGTGGTCTGGAACCCAACCTACAAAATGTCCAAGGTATGGCTGTACCCAAATGCGAGTCTGTGTCAGGGCCTGACTTCTACACTTGTAACTGAAACATTAGTTCAGGTTGTCTGCTGATGGACAAGGAGTTGGATGAGAATCACCAGACAACTTGAACTAATCCTTTTTCTTTTTTTTTAAATGAGCTTTTCTAGACATTGTGTTGTTCTTGGCATTGACTGTATCTAGGTAGAAATCAACACTGTTAACACTTCTGTTAGCAAGCAACACGCAAGGCAGCAGTTTCTCAACTAAGACTAATTGGTATGAATTCTCTCAGATGGTTTTTCCTGGTGGCTCAAGCCCGTGTGAGGAGGGTTTTTTTTTTTTTTTTTTTTCCTTTCACATGGATGGAAGATATTAGTTCAGCTTCAACAAGAGTCACCAGGTATGTGCAAGACACCTTGCTAGATATGTTCACATATGTTTTCTCATTTAGTTTCCACCATAACCCTGAAAGGTTGATAGCATTATTCTCTTTCACAGGTAAAACTTAAATAAGACATAGTTGAACCTGATTTAACCCAATTAGTGTGACTGCCTTTAGTTTCTTCCCTCTTCTCTCTCTCCCACTTCTTCCTTTTCCTTCATTGTTTTCCCCCATTTTCTGCCTCTTTTCCATTTCCCATTTCACTTCCTTCCTGTTGTTCATCACTTAACTCACTCTCTCTTTTCGACGTTCTAACTAAAGACTGCAAAGAAAACAGAAAGAGAGGGGAGACTATAACAATCTATAATTAAAATCTGTTGGCTTACATTTTAATAAACAGACTAAAGTACTTTTGAAAATATGTAATATCTGTTGCCAAATATTTAGTATTTGGGGTTAAATGTGGGAAAACACTTGCAAATCACATTTGCACTATCCGACAGAAGGTGGGGGTTGTCTGTGGAAGAGTGTTTATCTGATTTTCCAGTCCTGCATTAACCTGGAACCGAAGGCGGGCTTTAACTAGGCAGTCGTCGATAAGTAGTTGATAGACTAAGCCTTCAGTCTTGCCTGTCATTAGGGCTGGATAAGATGCGGTGATCCTTGAAGAAGTTCTTGTGTTAATGACTGATAGTATTGACATTTAGTTCATAAACATACAGCGAGTGTCAATTTTGTGTCCAGAGGCTAGTTCCAGGCACCAAAAGAGCAAAAGACAAATGAGACAAGGTCGCAGGAGATTTTACCATTTAGTGTGGGAAAGGGATTTGAACAAATGCTTTCAACCCAATAAAACAATTTACAAAATGATATTATCTCGTGGAAAGAGGCTTATGTAGAATCACTCCAAATATAGAGCCCTGTGAAAAGCATATTATATGTTCGTTAGGACTCCTTTGGTTGCAAGTAAGAGAAATCTACTGGCAGGATTGATTGTGTAATTTTCAGAGCCCAGAGTAAAATAAATAAGTGGAATCCTTGTCCAAAAAGTAGGAGAAATCTGCTGTTTAAACATACTAAAATATAAAGCTTTTACCATCCTTCTGTGATCTCTTTCTCAATTTAACATGGTGTTTTTTTATTTGCTATTTAATGTTATTCTGTTGTCCATGGATACTCTTGGGGTGAGTGCAGACTGTCAGAGGCTCTTTAGGGCAATCCCCCAATATGCTCATGTATGTGGCCCACCAACTACAGGGTTCCCATCTGCCCTGACCAATATACTCTAGCCTGGCTGGGCATGGAAATTGAGTTAGGCATTTTCCCTTCCATCCCAGTCCACAGCAGATGGGTAACCCAAAGGGACTACAATCTCTTTACCAGTTCTGTAGATCACCCACAGAATGGACTTGACTGCTGACCAGCTCCAGGGTGGGGAGGATGCATTATGTTCTACCTGGAAACACTCAGAACATGGGTGCTCAAACCTGCCCCTCCCTGAATCTGTGTGCAGGACCCTAATGAGGACAGAGTATGGCAGTTGTTGCTGGGTGGAGTGGGGGAGGCTGTGAGGGAGCTGGTGATCCCAGGGGACAGGAATGGAGAGCTGAGAATCCATCTGAGAAAGGCAGGGAGGCAGTGGGAGGTGGGACCACTCATGAGTTCCAAACTCCTATCACAGACTCTGTTGTCCCATTGGACATCACCTGCAAAACACAGATTCAAAGACGAAATTATTGAGAACTTCATGATGGTGACCACAGGGCATTAACCCGTAGGTGTGGGGCCCTTCTGAGTGAGGTATCCTGTGCAACTGCAAAGGTTACATGCTACTAGTGTTAGCGAGCTTTCCAGGTAAAGGTGGCTCAAATTTAGGAACAGATGGTTCTAAGAGCTGCATTGCTGATAGTACTCTCCTCTGTTTCCTTTCTGCTTCTCTGTGGATTGGCTTCATATTTCTCTCTCATTATACGCTGGCTTTCTGTTCATTCATCTATGTGGCTGAGGATCAGATCCTCTTTTGTAAGTTCAGAAACTTGGTCTTATAAGGATACATGAGATGATCAATCTCTTAGGGATCTGTATATCAATTATAACTGTTGAAGTTTGAGGAGTTCCTGAAAATGATACATTTGTTTTTCCCCATCTGTATTCAGAGCCAGTTAAGAGACAAATAAAGCAAGTGGAGACCAAAATGTTAATATGAATACTGAGAAAGATTATACCAGAAAACATGGCTAATGTATATGCCAGTATTCATAATATTGAATCCCCAAATTAGAGAGGTTTATACAGCCATTCACAGGTGGTCCAGGGTGACCCGTGGAGCATCTCCAGGTAGGGCTTCCTCTGCACACTTTAGGACAGAAGGACCTGTTCAGAATGGGTTTTCTTGGGGCTTCCTGACCCTTAGCCCATAAGTGAGATAAGAACTGATCTACCCATGTCCAATTCCTATCTCCCTCTCTCCAACAGTCAGAGAAGAATGAGAGGATAGGTCACTCTTCCCCTCTTAGGGGAAGTTGTTCTTTGGGAAAACTGACAAATGGAACAGAAGCACACTGCCCCTCCCCCAACTCCACCAACAACTTCTGTTAAGTGGCGAAATGTTTATGTCTGCAGTTTCAGCTTCTTTCTTAAATGAAAGATATGCAGGATGCAGGAAGCCTTTCGTTCCTTAAATTCAGAATTATTTAACTGAGAAATTGGAGCTAAGGAGTTAGCTGGAGATTTTGTTGGCTCATCATCTCAGTATCTGTTTACCTGCTGCAGCCAGCTCCACTGCAGGAATAGTCGGAGACTGTTCTAAAGTTAGTGTGGTGCCAACGCTCAACATACTCCAGCATTTCAGGAGACAATGAGAGGTGTTGCACTCCTGCTGTCCCCTCAATGTCCTTCCCTTGCCTAGACAAATAGATGAACAAATCTTCCCTTGCCCAATGTTTATTTTCAAACCATGGGAGGGGCTCTTTAATGGCTTGACAGTTTTTGGCAATGTAGTTTTGTTTTTCCTAGCCTTTCAAGTCCAGGAAGCCCTCCCTAATCTCAGGCTGAGTAAGCAACCCTCCTCTGTGCTCCAAAGACACCCTAGAAACAATACTCCATTCCTTATGATCCTATGCTGCAGTCGACTCTTTACTTGTCTGTTACCTGCAAGCCATGGCTAATAATCTCTGTTTTACCAGTATTTAGCACAGAGCTGAGCATGTTATAGTGCTCAGTAGTTTCCCTTTGAGTAAATACATTAAGATTTATTTCTAATAGAGCATGCTCTTGTATATCAAGAAGATTTTACAAGAAAGCAAAAGTCTTTCTGGGTCTAGGACACAGAGGTATGTAGGCCACTCACACTTTACCCCCAGCCAGAGGAAACCACTGCTTCCAAAGGCAGATACACAAACTGACTTTACTGTCAAGTCTGCATTGCTAATGGGTGACTGGCTATCAAAGAAAATCATTACAATAAAATTCAATTCATTGTAGAAGTTCCAGGAACATAAGTGAATCTTTATTCTAAGACACTTTAGAATCTTGTAGTGTTCTGAAGTCATTCATTATGAGTGTATATGCATAGGGTGCATATGCAAACTAGAAGTTCCTCTTTAATGGGGTACTGGATAAATTGTTCAAGAAAGATGCAGAAAGTAAGGAACAGAAGACCAGAGAAAGTTTATTATAAACAGATTTGTGTTACAGTTCATGCTAAAGATGTAAATGAAATCCTGAATTAAATAACTAATAAGGCATTTCACAAAGGCTTTCAGAAATTCATAGGCAATAAGGGAGGAAGAGAGAGAGAGAATAGAAAGGTAAGTTGTTTTAATAAGGTATCACCTATGATGATAAAATTGATAAATGGGCTGTAAATCAGAGAAGATGGTATTTCTAGATTTTAAAGCAAATAGCAAGGGGAATAAGAAAGCCTTTGGCAAAAGTACTTACAGCACTGTAGACATAGCTTTCAAATGTGGTTAATGTGATGAGGACGAATTCAGGAAGGTTCCAATCTGAAATTTTGCCTTTAGGCGTACAGACAAAAAGTTGGAGAGAATGGCAAGAAGCGAGGTTGACTGACATTATAGGATTCTTGACCCATTTAGAGGCAGGCCCATTTGCGAAAACACATTCATTTTGATAAATAAATAAGCGTTGTGAGTATATTTCTGAGTGCACCTCTGGTTATGGAGCAGTTTCATAACATTCCAAGGAAGGATTTGAAATGCTGCTCTATGCTTAATCTGTTTATAAAGTTGGAAAGCAGGTAGATTAGAGGTAGCTCAGGATCAGACTTGGTCAACAGGAAAACTCTTTGTAGTAAATGTAGACTATACTTCTAGCAATTAGAGCCACTTAAAAATGTTCATTTGTAGAAAATGATGTGGGAGTGTGTTCCTTTAAGATTTTTTTCAGGGTCATATTGAAATAATTGGACGAGGGCAGATTACTATAAGAAATGTGACTTTCAAAAATTTTTAGGACTATCAGATGATTTGACCATGAAAAATAAACATAAAGACAAAACTGACAGAATACTTTTCAGTTCAATTCAACCAGTTATCAGAAAGTGTTCTTAACACAGGGATATACATTTTAACATACAGTGGTAAGAGACAGTTTGTAGGGAATATGCAGAACCATAATTCCATGCTTAAATATGTATAGACCCTAGGAGTAGGCTACAGAATGATGATACAATTTTCTACTAAAAAAAACTGTTTTTTACTGAATAAAGTCGAAACTCTTGAGCAAAGCACTTAAGACTCCGTGACAGTTTGGCCCCATGTGAATATTCTGAGCCTTTTCTTATATATCATCTCTCCCCATTACCTTCTTCAGTCACACTTGAGAGTTAACTAATCATTCTCCTAACAGACCAGGCCAGAGAATCTCATGCCCTGTCCCCTTTTGGGGGAATCATTTATTATAATGGAGTGACTTTTTGACTTTTTCATCTTCTTCCAATTGAAATTCTATTCATACTTCTTAGTTACGTTCAAACCCCATTTCCCCTGATCTTTCATATTAGCATAAATTTTCTCCTCTCAATTCTGCTTACAGTATTCAGTGGATTATGCCTTGTTAATCTTTGATGTTTACATATCAGCTTTTTCCCCTGACATAAGACCTTGTTCTTCCCGAGTGCTCAGTAAATATATATTGATGCGAAATGAGAATTAGCCAGGTCATCTGACACAAATCAACTGTGCTCTTATAGCCTGATGTATTAATTACTGCTGAATCTAGACTACCATTCAGAAAATTAAAGAAAAACTAAAATCGTAAAGTAAATGCTTGTATCATCTCTATTCTAATGTTTTAGAAAATTACGAATGTGCGTGCTATTTAACTTCAAAGACATTATCTGTTGTACATAAAAAATTCCTTTATTCATTCATTCCCATAGATACTGAATTCGCCCCATAGATACTAATAACCAATGGATACCAAACATAATTGTATCAGAAATGACCAAATCCTTTAGCATAATTTGAGAGGCAATAGCAGCCTAAATGTGGCTTATTTTTTGCATATATTTTAAAAT
This sequence comes from Rousettus aegyptiacus, assembly GCF_014176215.1. Lineage (NCBI taxonomy): Eukaryota > Metazoa > Chordata > Mammalia > Chiroptera > Pteropodidae > Rousettus > Rousettus aegyptiacus. Next base: position 91,407,504 of record NW_023416308.1, read on the forward strand.
CTTCTTTAACTTATTTACTCAGCCATCTTAATATAGGTTAGGTTTGGAAATAGAAGGCATTTTACGTGCCGGGAAGTCAAGGGAGCAAGGGATACATGACAAGTTACTCAACACACATCTCCGCCCTTCATGGTCCAGCAGAATTCTGTAGACAACCACCCAGGCCAGTGTAGTGTGTGCTGTTGAGTGAGCAATAGTCTTTTCATACTCTGGTCTTGGTTCACTGCGACAAATGGGAATCATTCGTGAGACTCAGATCCGTATTCCATTATAAGACTCAAAAAACATGGAATCAATTTTTCTGTTGGTCATTTAACTTTCAACCATAGATAAACTTTAGTATCATTTTGTACCATAAAATGAAATATTACTTTACCACTACCTGTCAGAGCTTTACTGTGACACCATTTCTTTTCCATTCCTGTAGGTTAAAGTTGATACAAAATAGATGTGGGTCAGTGTGGGAATCATAGTGTTGCCATAATCTTCACCTCTCTGGGACAGTCAGGTACCAATTCAGAGCTCACCCCTCACGCTCTCAGTTGCAGGAGGAGAAGGTAGAAGAGAGGATGCAGAGAACTGTTTGCTCTACTGATGGCACAAATATAAGAGGGTCCGGGGATCTCACTATGCCCGAGTGCTGGAGGTCTGAGAGGAGATGGCTTGTATCATGCTGGAGCCATGGTCTCTGACACACATGTACCACTCTTCATCAGACTTGCCAACAGCCAGTTCTCATAAAGAGAAAAGCTATGACTTGGGTACAGAAACAAACTTAAAACAATCATCCCATTACCATTTTTTTCCAAAAGGTTGGAAAAGATAGCATGATAAAGACTCTTGCACCCCAACGATTCCAACTCCAGAAATGCTCACCTATTTTAGATGCCCTATTATTAGTAGTAGTAAAAGTAGATTGGTAGTAATGTTACTATGAGTATTTGAGTATCAACTATGGCATAAACAGTATTAAAAACTTTTTTGCAAATTCACCATCATACAAGCATTAGTACTAAATTTAAACATGAGTGTATTTGATATAGTCCTAAAAGGAGGGTCACTTTATAATGCCGATTTACCTTTAAGAGAAGGAAGAATCTCCAGGCCTAGGGAAGATTATTATGCTTACATTGTAAATGATGCTTGCTTTGAAAAGTGTGGCAGAAACTAGAAAATGAAACCAATTGTCTAGTTTAAGTTATAAAGAGACAATGCGTTCATCAGCTTGCTAAAGAACTGCAGGCAAACACGGAAGTGAAATTGTAGTCTTGAAACCAGCAGTAATGCACAAGAAGACTGGGGCGAGGGCAGGGGACTTGTGTGGCACATGATACAATATATCGGTTGGGTCACTTTGGCTTAATAAGACAGACCTTGATATAGTCTTGTTCTGACCATCAATATTCTTTTCCTTCAAGTATATTTCTACTGGACAAAAACAAGAGTTCTCTTTAATGCTGTTAATGCGCTTTCCATCACTTACCAAAGTCAGTGCTTGCCTTTTAAAGTTTGCAGCCCAGCGGACAATAACTACATCCCTAAAGGCTTAAGGGAAACATGTTAAACCAGCTTGTATCTCAGAGGGTGTGGAAATCTGACACATAAAGTGCTGATTCTTTTGAGTGCATTTTGTGGTTGCAGTTCGGTGAGTTACAGAGGTGTTTGTTATCCATAATTGTCACATGTGAATGACTTGTGAGGTTAGCAAAGCCATATGAATATATATCAGTCGATTTTAATATAGGCTACTGAACATTGACTTTCTGTTGAGCAATCAATATGACTCTTTTTTTTCCTGAGTCCATTGAGAATTGTTATTCTCAATGGGCCAGAAGACTTTCTTTAGGCATTATTATTCAAAGATGCTATAGTTAATCTGTAGACTATCTGCTGGATTATGATCTGTTTGGGGGAGCAATTATTTGCAAAATATTCAAAGTATTTAATAACTAGTACTATTATAGAATGATACCAGCATACACTTGATATACTCATAGAAGCTTAGAATATGTACAAAGGGTATTTACCTTATGTAGAACAAACAAAAAGAATAGCTATAATATCTGATTGGGTGTCATATTTGAAATCAAGATTAGCTTTGGTAGGTCTGTTTTTTCTTAATGATTACTGTGCTAATAGAGCTAAGCAGTCATTTGCCTAGGTCAGGTACCATTGCAGGGTCTGTCTTGCCCAGATACTTCGTAATACCTAGAGACTCCCCTTGACTCTGATTTTTATTAAGGAAACAAAGGATGAATTGAAAAACACTGACAGGTAATGTTCAAATGTCCACATAAGTTGGGGGTAGTGCTAATTGCATCCTTTCTTAGGAGGATACCAGTGGAATGACCAGTAGTATGTGTTGTGGTTCACACTTGCTCGCTTTCACATTTCTGCTTCATCCTATCTCCTACACAATGATGTGTTTCTTCATCTGAGCCTCATGCATGTTCTCTCTTTGTTTTCTAGAATAAAGTTAGATATGCCAATTGGCAGAGTGCCTCAGCTTTGTTGACAATTGCTCATAGCTTAGTCCATAAAATATAGCTATCTTCCAACACAGCCACGTGAATTCAGTGTCTTTTTATTGTTTTTTCCTAATTTTCTTATGTATACCTAGGTTTTTGTTCATTCGTTTGTTTATTTGCCAGAGCATCTGGGTTACACCTCATCCTGTTATAATGAACCACTCAAGGGAACTCTTGTTATTCATTGTCACTTGTTAATAGACAAAATGACATTTTCAAATTTCTCTTCACATTCAGCTCCTAAATGAGGTAAAATGGCTAACACATGTGAAACTGCTCATATAAGGTAAGGAAACAATAGTAGCTGCTGTTACATACATGCTCTAAACTCTCATTAGGTCTAAAACAATAAATTCTTATTTATTACTCATATCATTGTTCATTAAGAGTCAGTGGTGAGTGGGGGTTGTGCTCCACCCAGTTTTTCAAGAATCCACTCATTTTTTATCTTGTGACCTCTTCTTGGTTCTCAGAATCCTACCATTCCATTAGCACATGGGGAAGGAGCATTAGGTCATGCTTGGGATGCTTTCATTGGCCAGGCCTGAAAGTGGCACACATCTCTTTGGCTCATATGGCATTGAGCAGGACTCAGTCCACGGCCACACCTAACAGTGGAGCAGAATGTCTGTGTGCTTGGGAAGAAGGGGAAGGACACAGATCAGGGTGGGCACTAGCAGTCTCTGTAATATTAATGTAAAAAAATTCTAAGTGAATAATAATGGCTGCATTATTATTTGTAGGAAATCAAGCTCTGTATACAGTTCTGAAATGGATTCTAGCTGATGCATGGTGAAGATCATTTGCAGGCCTTCAAGTAAGATAGACTGGGAGTATTTAGGGTTTCAGAATTTCTCCATTTGACTGAACTCATTCCTTCCAACCATGTCCTCACCCCTTCTGTCTGGCTTCAGTCAAAATAAAGACAATTCACTTTTGCTCTAAGCTTTTGATCCTGCTAGTTTTTAGAAAAATTAAGAAACTACTTTGTAGGTCACTAAGTGTGGTACAAAAAAAAAAAAAAACAAACCCTCAAAATCATTAAATATCTCTTGAGTAGAACAGCCAGTGACATAGTAAAGTAACTCTCCAGCAGTGCCCAGGACCTCTCATAATTCTATTACTTAAGTAACTGATCCCTGCTTGTTAATATGACGTTCCTCTTCCTGTGATTAGTGCTTGTTTCTTCCAAACTTGGTGAATTTTCCATTTTTACACTTACAACAGAGAAATCATGTGTTGGTTCTCTTGCACTGTGTTTCTGTATCATCTTACTCATTTGGGCATGATATTTTTAAAATGTGGTATATTCTAAGAGATATTGGGCAGGGATAAGGCAAAATTTGAAGTGTTTATTTAAATCTAGTTTAATTGTACTTTCAAGTTTATGTTAGAAATAATGAACTAATTTATATTATAATTTCAAAAATCGATATTTTGCTTGTATAAATGGCTTCATAGATGAGGGAGGAATTCTAGCTATCCATCCGAAACGTAGCCTGCTTAGGGAATTGTGACTAGGTGAGATTGGAAAATGATTTCTATTCAGCATCCTAGACTTTTTTAAGTTAGAAAATGATCTTTTGGGTCTAGATGGAAAACTGTTTGTTTTGCAGAATTTTATGCAGATGATATTGAGCATTGAAATATTTACTTGGAGTATCTCTTTGAAGACTATATTAAATATAAGAAAGGTATATTAAATTTATTACAAGAGGACTTGCTTTATGTTTAACATAGCAAAACACACACATGCACATCAAGTGTATGCTCTGAAATTAGAAAATATAAAGGCTCTAGAATAACATTATCTAGTTGAAATAACATGTGATTTTAAATTTTCTATAAGTTGCCTTAACAAAAGAAGAAATAAGTTAGACACATCTGAATTCAGACATTTCAAGTGTTCAAGAGCCACCTGTGTCTACCCCAGCAGCTCTAAAACCTTCAGGGTAGGTTTTAATTAATATAAAACTAATAAGGCCCACTCTTTATTATATACCCCTAAGCACACAGAGGAGATTCCTGGAGAGGCAGCATGGTACCCTTAAAGTGAGAAATGGTGTTTTCTGTAATTTTCTTTGTTATATCAAGCAGTCCAGGTCCGGTTTTCAGTCGAACGCAAAACAATAGTGTTTATTAAGCAGACAGATGGCTGGAATCCATCCAGTATAACATTTCCTGTCTCAGCTTGGAATTTTACCATAAAGTCAGATACTGAATAAAAAAAAGGAGTGTTCATTAAAGCTCAAATTGTTCTAAGAGTAGAGGGGGCTGAGGGAAAGTGTTTGGCATTTACTTTTGTTGCATTTCAAGATCAATTTTGTATTAAAAACAATTTATGAGAGAGACATAATGCTTTTCTTAATAACCTGCTCACCGTGATGATGCTTGTCAGCTTCAAATAGTGACATGCTCAGCAGTCTCTTGTTACAGACATTAGGCGGAGAAGAGCCATGTGTTCTCAAAGACAGGGAAACATGGCAATTTGTGGATAATTATCTGATGCACTTAAACATGCCACTTAGTGTGATCATACTTGAATGTGAAATTTACAGAGAATAAACCTCATTATTTTAGACCCAGATAATTTGGAATTCTTAATAATTTTATTGGAATTAAATTAGCAAGAGGTGGCCCCAAACACTGTAAATAAAGGACTTTTGAATCTGACACTCTTGAAATCAAATCTCAACTCCAACATATACTGTGTGTTCTAGAGCAAAATCTCTCAACTTCACTGAGTTTGCTTGTTTGCCCGAGGAATACGAAGGAAATGAAACAAACTTTATAGTCGGTATTACCACCCATCATTCCCAGTTTGGCTGCTTTTCAATTCATCCACCAGACACTCAAAACCAGAGTAATTCTCCATGGTGAAGAGCATGGCTTCGGGAGCTAAACTGCTTGGTTGGAAGCCCAGTTCTTCTGTTTAGCTAGCTGTGCCATCTTGGGCTAGTCACTTAACTGATCTGTGTCCCATTTTACAACTGAGAATAATAATTGTATCTACCTCCGTCAGTTGTTTTCGGTCTTAAATGGGGTATAAATGCTTAGGACACCCACTGCCTGGCATATTGTGACAACTATTGAGTATCTATCTGTCTCTCCTTTGACTCTGTGCTGAAGATCATCTCGTACATCCCCATGACTTTCAGGACTTCTCAGAGTGGTACACTGGCCTTTCAGGTCTAGTTCCTACCTACCTCTCTAGCCCCATTTTCTGCCACTTCCTCCCCAACAAAATAGTTAAACTACTTATAGTGTTCCAAGTCTTCCTTGCTGTGGAATAGCTCAATGATGAAGTACACGGGGGATTTTTGAAGTCAGTCTGCTATGTTCAAAACTGGCCTCTAGCATTTAGCAGTTCCATGACCTTGGAAATTTCTTTATTTGGCTCTTGCTTATCCTTCATACTTTTACCTCTTTCAGGTAATCGACCTTCACTCCTGCTCTGTGTTCCTGCATATCATTCTTTGTCTTGGCATTTATTATACTGTACTAAAGTTGCAAATTTGCTTAATTTATCTCCCTCAGTGGCGTGGGAGGGCAGACAGCATGTCCTATTCATCTTTGTGTCCTTAAAGCTTAGGGTATAGGCATTTTTTAATAAATATTTATTGAGGAAAATAAACCATAAAATAGTTGTGAAAAGTAAGTGAAATAACTTATATCTGCTGTTTGGCACATAGCAGGAATGTAGTAAATACAAATTTACTTTACCTTAAAATTCAATTTTAGGTACCTACATTATGTGGGAAGACTTTTATACTTAATGAGAAAATTAAGGAAGTCAATAAATAAAGATCCTGTTTAAAGCACAAGTATTCTACTTTTGGTACTTATTTAGATGTGACTTTGGCCACCAGACTCAAGACTGAAATGGTTTGTTCCACCAGGTCCAAGTTATTCCATTTAATATAAAGTGTTATTTTTTTTTTTTACTCAAAGAATGTTGAAGTAATATAAATATAATACTATAAAGAAAAGTGTGACCATTTATTCACAAGCCCACCTCTAGACAAAAATAATAGCCTTTGTTGAAAACTGTGAACTAGGCACTTGATAAGAGCTTTACAATAAATATCTCATTTAAGTCATACCAGTTCTCTCTGAAGAAGGCAAAATTATTGTCCCTATTATGTATAAATAATATAGAAACAGAGGCTTGGAAAGGAAGATTGAGGCTATTAGCTATGTAGTTTAGGGCAAGGATAAGGTTAGATAAGGAGAAAGGGTTTTCTGTAATACTCGAGTTGTAACGTGCATAGATGCAAGTTGTCATATGGATACAAGCTTGAAAAATGCCAAGACTTTCTGGGAAACATAGGTCATGTGGGAATAATGATACTTCTCTTGAGAGAGTTATAAGGGAAGCAGATTTTGGGGACATGAGCAAGAACCTAATTATTGCTCTGTGTTGGAGGAAGCATTCTCTGAAGATGAGGAGTTAGGGAATTTGTTTCCCATCAGCCTTAGGTTTAGAAGTCATAGCCCAAATCTTTGGGACAAAAAGAAGCAGCAGGAGGGAGAAAGGAAGTAGCTCATCTGACATTGAGTTTGAACCGAGATGGAAATAGGGAAGGATTGCATTTTTGGTGAGAGCCAGAGATCAGAGGTATGTGGAGCCTAGTTAGATCAATCTCAGTATTAAATTAGTGGTTCCCAAGGTGGAGTCAGGAATGATAGCTGCAGAAAGTGGATTATAGGTAGTTGAGGAGGGAAAAATGAAGACAGCTAAAGTAGAGAATGACATCTTTGTTTTGCTTCCCAGCATTCTTTTACACTGTTGGTAATCATTCTAGATTTCCTTCTGGGCACCATCCCTCCTCATGTTCAGTTCATGTGGCACTAGTGTTGGAACCTTTACCTCTCCTCTAAGACAATTAGAGCAGCACATTTTCCTGGCAACAAGGATTAGTTCAAGGTCTGACATGTCACCTAAGTGATCCAATGAGTTTTTCTTTTCCTGGTTATTTTAGAGGGTCTCACTTTTTTATCACAGCAGGAAATGTGAAAGGATATGATGAGGAGCACTTGTGACCATTTTGGGACCATAGCTGTTGAGAATGAAGCCAACATGGAGCTGAGTGGAGAGAGGAAGTTAAACTAGATCCTGCTAATATTGTTAGAGCTTCTTCATCAAGCCACAAGCTGGGCTAAGGGGAACAATAGCCCAGTACGCCTTACCCTATTCCTGGCACTCTGATTGGGAAGCTCCTGGAATTGCAAACCAAATGGGTTGATTTTGGTCCTAGCTCAGTCACTAAATACCACTGTATCTTGGGGCATTCTTGCTGCCTTTTTATGTCCTTAGTCCTGCATCCTTAAATGAGGACTCTGAGGTCTAGTTCAAATGAGACATGTCTGTATATCTGGAGCAGCATGAAAGCCTCAGCAAGAAGCTCATTACTTAGGTCTGTTTAATTACTGCTAAGCATACTTTTTAAAAAAGAAATCATACCTACATTATTTAAGATACCTTTTTGACAGTATATGATGGGAAGTGTCAGGGTCTGGGTTTAGTGCTCAGAGATTATTCATAGAATTTCTGAACTAAAAGGAAAAGTTGAGATTACTTATTCCTCAACTATAAAACAAAATTCTCCTAAAATCCTCAAAGTTTACTTATATAGAGCATCATGCACATATACAATTGAGGATGTTTAGAGCCAATTCCTAGTTGTTCTTTGCCAGCATAGAAAGAAAAACACATAAATACATAATTTATCCATTAACCAGCCTATTCCTCCTTAGCCAAGACTTTAGTACATAGAGTTAGAGACATTTCAATGTCCATAACTATTAGTGCCTAGCTGGAGCAGTAGCTGACCACTTTGATGGGAAAGGTCAGCACTAGATCCTCCAAGTTGGGATGTTTGAGGGCAAATGATCAGGGGACAAGGAAGTTGAAGAGACCACAGGTACCACCAGGAGATATTTATTCTTGTGGGCAAATGCAGGGGGCAGGAGAATCAACAATGAATCCTCACAGTTTGTGCAGACTTTTGGCAATGGCGTGAGGGAGTTCTACAGTCTGAATTGTGTGTCCCCCTTGAATCATATGTTGAAATTCTGAACCTCAAAGGTGATGGTACGAAGAAATAGGGCCTTTGGATGGGTGATTAAGTTATGAGGGTAGAATCTTCATGAATTGGGTTAGTGCCTTATAAAGGAGGCTCCAGAGAGATCCATAGCTCCTTCTACCTGTGAGGACACAGTGAAGAGACAGTAGCTATGAACCAGGAAGAATGCAGTTGTTCTTGGTGCCTTGATCTAGTGCTTCCCGGCCTCAAGAACTATGAGAGCTACACTTCTGTTGTTTATAAACCACCTTTTCTATTGTATTTTGTATAGCACCATGAAATGACTAACACAGGGAGCCTCAAGGTGATGGAATGGATCATACTGAAGAAGTCTTTGAAGTGGGTAATAGTGAACCAAGCAGATTTTATATATTAAGATGGTCTGTCTATGGGTAGCTAGATTCCAGATACTAGGATGAAGTCCAAGGATAAAGCTTCATTCTATCAAAGGAGCAAGGACCAGACTAGGATTCGTGAACAAAGCTGTGTTTATTGAATGCACATAGACACAGACATTAATAAACATGTATGATTTATTTAAGTGTAAGTCTGTGCCAGATGTTTATACACACGTTTCATTTAAGCATTATTCAATTCCCCAAAGGCATGCATTATTCTTTTTACAAATGAGACAACAGAGGCTTAGGTAACCACCTGTCATCACACTGTTAGCAAATGGCAGAACTAGCGTTTTAACCCAAGTCTTTTTGATTTAAAAGTCCATTCTCTTTTGTAAGAGAAGTTGATAACTAGATTCTTGGGAACAGGGATCAAAGAAGAAACACTGAGTAAGACTCTGATCAGTTTTACTACTGTATTCCTAGTCTAGGGGACATGTAGGCCTTCTGCTTAGGTCTGGGTTGATCTGGGAAAACAGGTGGAGCTAGATTTGGGATCCAGGGGCCCAGCTAAGAGGTTTGTGACCAGGTTGTCCCTGACACATCCTGTAACCATGTGCCAAATTTCTTAAAATAAGATGCAACTGAAGAAAGCTGCTTCCAACTGAAAACTTTATGACATATTATATTTTTAAGAGTAGCAGATTGAAGGAGTCAAGTGCAGTCAACTCATTCTGTAACAAGTTGACAATTGGGATTAATCAGAAATGGAGCTCAAAAAGAACCTGATTTGCATAACTTAAACATGTACAGTAGGAGGTTTTGCTTTCTATATGTATTTAGTCTTTTAGTGGAGATAGCAAAAAAAGGGAAGCATTTCAGATAAGTTAGTGAAGGAAGAATGATAGCAATAGGCTTGACTATTAGATTTTAATCTCTTCGAAGGCAACTATTGCTCAAACATGGTTTTGCATTCTGCAGCCTCTCCTAGTCAATAATTTTACTGAGTTATTTCTGAGCTTAAAGTGTGCAACTGACAACGAGTGAAGTATCTTAGTCTATACTATAAGTACTTACACTTGAGTAAACTTGCAAAAAATTACATCATTTTAAGTAAGTAAAACATCTCTGTGGATAAAGGTTAACCTAGAAATCATATGAGATATCTCACTGTTAGACAACCAAGGCATTTTAGAGATAGACGTGCCCTTAGAGATCATTCTCCTATTTATAGATCTGGATGCCTTGGGAAGAGACATGTCTATAACCTCTTAATGACAGAATGAGGATGAGAACCCAGATTTCTAATTTTCGGAAACCTTTTATTTATTTATTCCATGATATCCTTCTTGGACTTTTCTTTTTGTTTCACAGTGATTTCTATGTACTACAATATATAGTACAACTATAGTGATAGAGTGGTAACTACGATTTATGTAGTAATTTGCCTGTTATCAAAACAAGGTTCACTCTGGTATTTCTCAGGTAATCTTGAGGGAGATATTATCTTCAGACCTACTTTATAAAGTTTAAAGGGAGGAAATAACTTATTTAAGGCCACACAAGAAAGACAAACTAGAGCTCAGAGTCCAGTGCAAATTCTTAGGGTATAGGATATACTCCTTCCAATGTATTGATCATAAAGCAACCATGTACCATAACATCCAACTTATGACACTCTTAAGAATAAAAGAAGGCTATTAATGATTTCGTTGGTACAACAGGCATACAACAGTACCATATTAGACGAACTAGACTGTAACATCTAATCATCTTGTAATTCATCCCATACTTGTTGGTCAACCAAGAATATGCCAGATGTTTAAAATCAGGGATATGATGGTCAAAACAAAACCTGTCTTAGTATGGGAGAGAGGTCTGGGAAGGTTTAAACAAGTTACTGCTAAACTGACAAATAAGATTGAATAGACGGTGAATTAAACTAGATCAAAGGTTTGCATAACAAAGTGGTATGTGGAAAAAGAGAAAAAAAAATCCATGTAAAATGAGCAGTGTGGACCACTTGCAAGACAGAGCACAGCAAGCATATGGAACGGCTCACTATCTACCAACTACCAGAATTGTCTAAAAATTGTAGGCCATTGATCTATGCCTAGAACTTCTTTTTATAGCATTAGGCAATGAAAATAATAAATGTGTCTCTGTGAAGTCAGCATATGTTAAATATACAACTAATTGCAAGACTAAGTGAAACACTCATAATGGTACCTGAAGAAAATGTAACGATGGGAAAAAAGCCATTTCCTTGCTACCCAAGAAATTACATTATGGAAATTGCACCATCAGAATGAATTAATAGATGGCTTTAAAAAAATCACTGCCTGGCAAACAAATGCATAAATTAAATGTCTTGAGTAAGGTTAATATTAAAGTTATGTTTGCTCGGTTTAAAGAAAAAGGACTTTGCATGGAGGGAAGCAAGAGATTGAAAAGGGAGCTTTGAAATTAGGCAGCAGGAGAGCACACACATGCCCACCGGAGCTGTTGAACTGCCTGGAAATTCATCTTTGCCTATCAGCCATTTTCAACAATCTCTGACCACATTTGTCTTTGTTACTAACTTTGCGGTTATAAAGGTGGCAGACACACTGGTGACCACTGATGAAAATACCAACACACTGAACTATGCTCTCTGGTTAGCAAGCTTCCTGTTTGCCATTAAGTGGCATCTCACCATCTCTTCTTTCCACAGTACATTTCACAGCCGTTTCTGAAAGAGCCCAGCTGTGCTGAGGTGGCCACTGGGAGGGATACAGTGTGATTGCTTGCAGCTCAGGGACATCTGAGAGCAGCTGAACAAGCCCTGCAGCCTTCAAATCCTCGTCGAATTGCTTTCCAGGAGCACGTTCCTTCACTTTTCTCTGACAGGGAAAGGAATAGAGGGAATGGTCATGATCTGAAGTGACAGACACACTTAACAGGGGTGAACTCATTTATAGAGGAAAGAAGTCTACGAATTAAAAATCAAGAGAGTAAGCCTCATGGACTGTCTCGAGGCCTCTGCCAAAGTCTAGTGAGAATATCCTTAGCAGTGGCTGGATGGGTCTTGGAAGAATGGTTTTGGGTGCTAGCATGTTTCTCCACCTTGGTTAGTAGGGCTTTGCATTTATCTTGCCTGTACACAGAAGCTAAGCTTCTAAATCTGAAACCTCAGCTTTCTTAAGTTTGTTCATCATCTGTGCACTTGAGACTTTCTGTTTCCCAAGAAGGTAACTGCCATGTTCTTTCAGTGGTTGAAAAACAGAGAAGCTCTTCTTATGAAACCCTTAGGATATATTATAAGGCATATAGGCTTTTCTGCTTTGATTATCCACTACAGAGCTAATGACTACACTCAGAGTTTTGTAGCAAAATAGTCTTTATGAACTAGATTTAGAAGGGGAATTGGAATGCAATTTGACAAGGTTACATCCAGGCAAACCTCTGGAGCAGGGTATGGGGGAAAAAAATAACTTCAATATAGCTGGGAAACTGGAAATGAAGGTGTGTTGTTAAGGAAGTTGCTTTTCGTACATTTGTATAGTAATCAATCTGTGTCTCCTCTCCATCCCTATTTCCCACAGCTACCTGATTATCGTGTTTCCTGATTGCACATTATATTCTTATGTTTGTTCACAAAAATACTAGCAAAATACAATTTAAAACATTCAATTCCTTCTAAAAAGTCTTATTTGTTTCTGCCTACCTTTCTACTTTCATTATTGACCCTTCTCGCCTCCATTCTAACAGGGATCACCTGTGCTTTTTTTACTTTCATGCTTTTGTACTTGCTGGTATTTCTGCTTGGAATTTTCTCTAGGTTTTAACTGTTGAGGAAAAATTTTTCTCATCTTTAAAGAATCAGCTCAAGCTTTACTTTTCCCTAAGGACTTTTGTAGTTCCCTTAGCATTCAGACATACATCTTCTGCTCTGCTCCCATTGCAAGCTGTTCTTACCTGCATGCCAACACTTAGCATATTTATCACATCTTCTCTTTAGGTAGCCATCTCCCCTACCAGGCTGTGATTTCATTAATGGTAATACTAATATCTTCCTTATCTTCATTGCCTGGTACAATGTCTGGTGCATAAAGGACAATGAGTGGAAGTCCAGTACTACCCATTCATATTTATGGATGGCATTTATTTTTTAAGGTGCCTTCACTTCATATGATACATGTTTTACCTCTACTAAACAATCTATGTAATTACATATTTTAACTCTTGCTGAAAACCAAAGGTAGGTACACAGGTTGGTGGGTCTTGAGCACATAAATACATGGAGTCAATTTATTCTGTACTATGTAGTCAACAGTCATTAGTGAAGAGGTTCTGATCTGAGTCTGAAGCTAGGTAGAAAACAAATCCCACTGGGTTGCTCTTAGAGGTGACAAGATTTGGAAGGCAGATCTGCTGTCGGATAGACTAACATTGATTTTTTGTCTTTCAAAGGGAATCTTCACTTTAGCCTCTGGTCACAAATAACTGAAAGCCATTGTTGTGGTACGATCAAATTTAAAACCCATGGAGCCAATTGAGATTAATTATGAGCCTTTATTAGCCAGCTGGGCAACTGACTCTCCCCACTAGAGAATCAGCTTCTAGCCTCCAGAAGGGATAGCTTAAAAAGCCCCCAAACCCCCTCTAGCAAGCAAGCTGGTTTACAGCAACAGAGGCTGGCCATTAACACATCTTTACACAGGATAACTACACCCTTAACATTAGCATATCTTTACACAGAATATCTACTAGAACCACACCCCTTTTAACATTAAACAATGGAAGCAGAAGTTGACCATTTGAAAATTTTCCACCCTTAACACCATCACCTTGCTTTGACTGCTTGGTCTTGGTCGGCCTTAAAATATGTAGCAGGTCACCTCCTCACTTCCAGGAGACTGGTGTATTCATGCAATCAAACGGCCAGTGACCTAAAAGTGTTCTCTTTGTTATGCTATGAAGCCTGGAGCCATCACAGTGGGTATTTGACTTTTCTCTTCTTGACTCCCTTTCCTAAAGGCTCTGTGCAAATTTAGAGGGACTTACCTGGTATGTCAAAACAACAGCAAGTAACAGAATGAGTAAGAGTTAAGAATGGAAGGAGAGAAAAAAATAGCCACCTGGGAAGAGGGAGATACAGAGGTGGGGTAACAGAAGGAACCATGTCCCTACCTCCCACTGTGAGTGTCCGACCACAGCAGACCCCAGCAGTGATGACATGCTGAAGCAAGTTTGGAGTTTGGATTAATATCTGGAGCTGGATAATTGCTCATAGGTCTCTCTCTATTGAGGAGTTGGGGGAAAAAAAGTTACACAAGTTGACCAAGACCAAGATTTCATCCATGGGCAAGGGAAAACCTTTCTTCGGTTAGGGCCAAAATGAGAGTTGTTCTTTTATTACATCCCATGAGTGGTAATTGTTAAAGCATGGACTTTGGAAACAGAGCGTTGTTGAATATCTTTTTGTGTAACTTATTGGTGATAAGGTCTTGGTAAAGTTCCTTATTCATGGTATTAGAGTCCTCCAGAGTAACAGCATGCATACATGTACATATAGATGCATACATGTACATATACGTGTGTGTATGTATGTATACACACACATGTGTATTTAAAAAGAGAATTATTACTAGGAATTGATTCATGTGTTTATGTAGCCTACTATGTCCAAAATCTGCAGAACCAATGTTCTAGTTTGAATCTAGAGACTGGAAGCTGCTGTAGAACCGGGAGAAAAAAAAACAAAAACAAAAACCCTAATGTTCCATTTAGAAGATCATCAGTCAGGAAGAGTTAATGTTCCAGTACGAAGGCTGCCAGGAAGAAGGGTTCTGTTTTACATAGGGGAGGATCAGCTTTTGTTCTATTCGGGCCTTCACCTGATTGGATGAGGCCCACCCACATATGGACAGCAATCTGCTTTACTCAGTCTCCTGATGTGTCAGTCTCACCCAAATCACACCCACACAAAAACACCAGAATAATGTTTGACCAACTATCTGGACACCCCATGGTTTAGTCAAGTTGACATATAGATTAACCAGCACACTTGCACTGTGTAAATCCATTTTATCACCTCACAGGCTGTGTAGATAATAAATGAGAAAGTTTATGAGGCATAGTCAGAGTAAGCAGCTCAGGAAATGGTAGCCATAATTCTTACTAATAAGAGCATTCAGAGAAGAAGATCTTGATCTAAGCTTAGGAAATAGAGAACTCAGAGTCACAGGATCAATTGTAGGTCACCAGGCAGGAGAGTAAAAAAGAATATCCCCAAGATAAGAGCAATTCAAACCTAAAGTAAATCTTGTTTTGGAGAAAGAAGTTCTTATATTGTACCTGTTGAAGCAGGGAAAAACGATTGATTTAACACCCTTAAACATTTATTGAGCATCTATGATATACCAAATATTGCACTAGAATTTGGAGATTTAAGATGAATAAGAAGCCAACCTTGCTCATGAGGATGTTATAATGTGTGATGCATAAAATTTTGATAATTGCAATTCTATTGTTCTTTAAAGGTGGTGTAACTATAAGCACAGTGGGCGTGACTTGCCGTAATGGGTCAGGGAAGGCTTTATCGAGGTGGTCATATTTTATCTGAATTTCAAGGGATGAGAGTTTACTGAGTGGATATAATGGTTAGACATTTTGGACAGAGGAAAAACATGAGCAAAATCATGGAGGTACAATTGCTTACATTCTTTTTGGGAAACAGGGTATAATGTGATTATGCTGGGTCACTAGTGAGAAACAGGTGAAGAGAGTTCCAGGAAAGGTCCAATGAATGGGCTGGGCTAGTATCCAGGAAGACTTGAATGCTCTATTAAGGAGTTTGGACTTCAGTCACTGTGGAGCAGAATAGCATGGTCACGCTGGTGGTTTACAGAGGAAAGAAGGTAGGAAATACTTAGGAGGAGTTTTTCTAAAGAAGTGATTTCTCTTCTAGGATTTAGCTTGCCTAGCTCTTAGAAACCTAGCCTATATCAATGAAGCAATTCATGCTAATTAGCAGAGTTTTATTTAAGTTGAATTTAATAGAGTTGTCCTTATCATACACTTAGAGTGGAATCATATGTGAATAATAAATCCTGAGATGCAATTTATGTACAATTAGAGTTACCACAGATCCTTTAAATCTCCTATAATGCACAGCTCAGCATAGTTTCGCAGTTCATTTAGTCAACAGATACTTATTGAGTGCCAAGATTTGTTCTAAATACAGTGAGTATAACAAAACCACATAGATTAGGTCCCTAAAGCTGGGGAATTAGATAACAGAAACAAGCAGATAAGTATATAAATATGTTTTCAATTAGTGATATGTACCAAGAAGAAAAATAAAGGAGGGTAAGAAACTATGGCCTGGAAGATGTAAGGAGGCTGTTCATTGATGTAGACAGCCTTTCTGATAGGGCGATATCTGAGAGAGACTTGAACTAGTGAGGAGGCAAGCCCTGTAGGTATCTGAGAAGACTTCCAGGCGGAGGGAACAACTAGTATGAAATCCCCAAGGCTGGAGATGCAGGAACTGCGAGTAGACCTGGGTGGCAGGAGCAAGTGGTCAAGCAGAGTGGTAGCAGATACTCTCAGAGGACCTAGGGCCACATCACCAGGGACTTGCAAGTCTCAGTCAGGTATGTGCTTCAGATTTTATTCTAAAGAGAAGTCATTAGAGATTTTCTGAAAAAGGTAGTAACATGATGAGATTTGTCTTTTACAAAGTATTACTCTGGTTGCTGTGAGAATTTTAGACTGAATGGAGACAAAAGTAGAAGCAGGGAGACCAGATAGGAGGGTCTTGGTGATAATTCACATGAGAGATGGCGATACACTGGAGGGCTTGAGAGTGGATAGATTTGGGCAATAATTTGAATTTAGAACCAAGAGGATTTGTTGATGGATGGGATGTGAGTACAAGAGACAGTAAGGTGTCAAAAGTGATGATTCCAAGGCTTTGATGTGAGGGGAGAAAAAGCTATTTTTTGAGATGGACAAGATGGCAAGAACAGCTGTTGAACTCAGTGAGTCTAACACAACTAGTTTTTCCTGCAGAATTGGAAGAGATTAATGTTTCTTTCAGTCAAACAGCAGACTAATGCATTGCTGTGTATTGGAGCTACATTGAAGATAACCAAAACTAAATACTGTGTTTTTAAACATTAAAACTCTGTTCAGTAAAATACTGATGCTATTAGAGGCATGAAGGAATAATGGAGACTGATTTAGGCAATAACAGATTCTCATCTTTAGTCTCATACTCATTTTATGTCATACACTTACTGAAGTGAAGGGAAATGCCAGAAGGAATCAGCAATAGTCTACAGTATTTCTCCCATTGTTTCTTTCTCTCTTCCTCCCTCCTTATCCACCCCACCCCACAGAATATTAAAAGTACAAATGTTACTACATGTGAGCTGAATGACTTTTTCTTGATACACTATATTGCCATAGTTTAGTTGGATGTTACAATCGAGGAAGTAGCATTTCTCCAGATGAAATGAATAAAAGTAAAATGCTCTTAGTTTTCAGATATACAAACTGATACTTCACTTGTTATATGTAGATTCAGAGCTGACATATAACCTTCCAATATTATTATCAAGCAGTACCCAAGTAGCCCATAGGTATGCAGAAAACATACTATCAACTTTGAATTTAATTTCTTCAAACCAAGCACATTGTATATTTACTCGAAAATAGTTACTTAGTTGTATCATGTACTGTTATTTCTAATGCTCAGAACTTGATGAGTACCACAGACTGTGTCTCCCAGATTTTTTCTGGTGGACTACACTGTTATTGTATTCATTTTGTATTGGTTCACTGGAGACATGTTAACAAGGTACTAGACAAGTGATATGTTTCTCTTCTTCCATTGGTAATTAGATTTGACAAGCAGCATTGCAGGCTGACTTAGGAAACAGAAAGATTGCTGTGCATGAGGCTGTGTTAGTGTCATGGCAATGTCTTCATTAGGTGTCCCTTTGTATCAGTGGAGGAACCCAGGATGATGTGATTGGCACGTTGGATAATCAACCATGGCTCATTACTAGCTTAGCACATCCTGATGTCATTTCTTTTTAACACAGTCTATGGCAGTTTGGGATAAAAACCATGTAGAACATTCATCTTCAGTTGACCACTTAAGTATGCACCTTCACATCCTTTGACATTCCATACCAAACTGTAGCTCAGTGAGAAGCGTTGATGGAGAATTGTTGGTCTTTTAGCTGGTAACCCAGAAGACTAATGAATTGGCAGCAGATATGAGTCCTGAACTACATGAGGAAAAATGATATTCTATCTTGAGGGTTATCAAGGAGTCTCTTTCTTTGCATATTCTAGATGGACGAATTCTAACTCATACTCAAGGTCCTTAAAATATTAAAAATTTAGGCAGTGCTTATAAAATATGAAGACATATTTTAAAATAATTTCTTTTGGTAAGGAGAGACTTATAAATGAAAGTTAATTCATTTTCTTCCAGAGGAAATTGCTTTACATCAATTTCTTAAATCATTAAGTGGAAGAAGGTTAGAATGTTAAAGGCTGTAAATATTTTTTAAGTGGATATAATATTAAAGAACCTTCTATACCTTATTGAATAGACATCGTAGTGATCATAGTAAATAACTATTCAGTTATCAAAAGTTTGCTTAAAATCATTACTATTTAGATTGCTAGTTTATTGGTTCTTAGAATTTTTTTGAAATTATAATTTTGGGGCAAAATACATAATTTGGAGTTGAAATAAAATGAAATGACATACTCTTAGGTTTTAAAAACTTTTTAGACTAATACAAAATATCCTCAAATGTTGTATTTGCACTAATAATAATGATTATAAGCATATATTGAGCTAGGAACTGTCCAAATTGCATGTATTTAATTCTTACAAGACTCTGAGGAAGGTATTATTACCTCGATATTATTACACAAGAGTAAAGAGGCAAAAAGAGATTTAAGCAATTTTCCCAAGGTCAAATAAATGAAGGAGCCAGGATTAGAACCCAAACTATCTACTGACTTTTTGCCCTTATATTTTGCTGCTTTTAAAGAGAAAATCACTTTTGAAAGTGAAAACGTTAATTCATATTTCTGTCAGATTTATACATACATATAATTTTAAGGTAAATGGCGTCTTGACGGCTTTATAAAGATTAATCCCCTGGAAAATGTTCCCCATTTCTTGTTCCTAGAGGCAACCACTTTCATACTTTTCACAGAATCATTTGATATTTTTGTTCATATCTCTAAATAGCATGTTTCTTTGCTACTTTTTTTTATTCCCAATTTGGGCATTTTTTTATTGACTTCCTACCATGTAAGATAAGATTTGGCTATCTTTCACACACGTCTCCACATATCTTTTTGTTAGATCGATATTCTGTATTTGTTATTATGACTGTGTGTATGCTTGATAAATGAATTATTGAATATATTTGACTTCCCTTCTTGCATAACTCTTTATTTCCTGCCATTAATAATCTAGTTTATCATCTTATTGCTTAGTTTACTATGGATTTACCATAATTTATCCCCGTACTTTGACCAGTTGTATAAATACCTTCAAAGACATTAACCCTGTCATGTTTTTGAATAAATCTCCTCCAAAGGATGCTTGATTTCTAGTCTCACTGCATAGCCCATGTCCTGGGAATCTCTATTCACCATGATTTTGGAGAGCCCCTTTGCCTCTCCCTGGAGTGGAAGACCCTGTTTCTGTATATCATGCCTACTCTTTCTTGGTTTCCTGCTCTGGCTTGATGGAACACATTATCCATTTATTACATGATAATAGGGTGTGTGGGACCAAAATTTTTGAGACCTTGCTTTTCTGAAAACCATCTTGCTTTTATTAAATGGGTGATTTAAGAATTACTTAGAAAACTGTCTTGCACATAGCAAGCAAAAAGTACATGTCGAGTAAGTAATTTTATCTTCATCTTTGATTAATAATTTGAAAAGGCATTGTGTTTGGGGGTCATAAATCATTTTTCCTTAGAATTTTGGAGGCATTGTTCCGTTGCTCTTTAGGTTTTGATATAGAATTTGAGAAGTCCATGCCTTTATGACTTTTTATCCTTTATTTTGAAATCCTTGGCTTTAAGTTTCATGGTGACATGGGTATAATTCTCCTCCATTGTGCTGGGCACTTGGTGAAACTTTTTTATTTAGATATTGGTAATAAGAATTCTTAAGTATGTAAATGTTCTTGCATTATATCTTTGATGACTTGTCCCATACTCTTTCATACTCACTTCTTTTGTCCCCTTTTTCTGTTTCTGGCAGTATTTGGATGCTGGATTTACTGGTTCTCGAGTTTTCTTATTTTACTTATTCTCATGTGTTTACCATTTTTATCTACCTTTTGGGGATATCTTCTACTTTATCTTCAAACCCTTTTACTGAGCTTTATATAGCTGCTGTTTTCTTTCATACTTCAAGACCCCTTTTTCTCTTTCTATGTTTTTTCATGGCATATTGTCTTTGTTTCATGAATGCAGTATCCTTTTTTTCTTAGGACATTAGCAATAGTTGATTTGAAGTATTCCTTTCTTAATGGAGTCCCTGTATCCTCCTCATTATTTCTGTTTATTGATTTGTTTTGGCTTCAGTCTTTTATATTCAAAACGTCCCTCAAGTGTTTGAACCTGGCTCTTCACTCATACTTGAGAAGTAGATAATAAAACACTAATGAAAAATTCAGTACAAATAGGGATGTGATGGTTGACAGTGGAATCCATTATAGGATGATCTGGGTCATTCTCTCTTGGGAAATGCCTAATTATCAATAACTTTAAATGTTTTATTTTTAGTTTGTTGGTTTCCTTAGAAAATATTGTTCTAAACTCCTTCCCAGGGAATCTAAACTCATTTTTCATTATTTAGTTTACTATATAAACTTATTTTCCTGAAATTCAATATCAAACTTGCACTCAATTGTGCATGGTGTTTCCCAGTGTATTCCATACGTGCCCCATCTTCCCCTAGGTTGGTGGAGGGGGAGTCATGTAACTAAGCAAAAGATTTGGGTGTCTACATACTCTTAAAGAGAACTTCAACCCGCTTTTACCTGCCACACTCAGAGGTATCCTGTGTTGCTCATTCCTGGGCCTTTCGGGTTCTGTGGTGCAAAACACATTGTCTCTTAACTTTTCACTCCTT
Source organism: Rousettus aegyptiacus (assembly GCF_014176215.1). Lineage (NCBI taxonomy): Eukaryota > Metazoa > Chordata > Mammalia > Chiroptera > Pteropodidae > Rousettus > Rousettus aegyptiacus. The sequence goes on from NW_023416308.1 coordinate 91,428,630, forward strand.
CATCTGCTTACCAGTTTCCAGTTTCATCGTCGCCTTTATATCATACTCATTGTCCTTGTTGGTATACACTTTTTAGTTATATTTAATTACAGTTTTTCCGTTAAATGCCTAACAGCCTACCATGGTGATTTGGCTTTTGTGTGGGACTCTTCCTTTCATACTCAAGGATAGGAGTGAGAGGGGAGGGGAGCACGTGGAGACATAAAAGCACAGAAGACGACAAGCAGCATGGTGTAGGGGGAAAAGCCCAGGCTTAGGGGGAAGAGATCCAAATTTGAATCTTCTGCTGACTTAGGAAGAGTTATTTATATTCTTGGCATATTAGTTTCCTTATTTATAAGTTGATGAGAATAACACCTACCTCTTGGTTGCCTTTTTAGAATTAAGAAGAAGTGTTACCTAACACAGCCTTGGATATGGTGCCTAGTAGAGGCCATTTTCCATCTCGAAGGAAGGGAGAACATTTGCCAGTAGGGGATGGGGAGGCTAGAGAGAATCCATCTGAGAACCTTTTTTTTTTTGGTTTGTTTACTTACACGTACTTTGTAATATTGACCAGGGTTAAACCAGTTGACGAAAACAGCTGGCCTCAGGAAGCCCTCTCTGATTTCCAGATTCTGTAGTTATAATAACCTCATTGTAGAAACTGTGTCATGCTGGTTTAACAAGTGTGAGGTGTGTGTTAGAGGGACTATGGTTTTGGGTGAATTGAAATTGGGAACTCTTGGGAAAAACCACAGTATATGGTTGCCTGAGTTGGTGTCAGCAGTTGTTGAGAGAGAGAGAGAGAGAGAGAGAGAGGGAGGGAGGGAGGGAGGGATGAAGGAAAGGAGTAGAGGGGAGAGAGGGGGGCAGAGAAGGAGGGAGGGAGGGAGGGAGGGAAGGAAGGAAGGAAGGAAGGAAGGAAGGAAGGAAGGAAGGAAGGAAGGAAAGAAAGAAGGAGGAGGGAGAGAGAGAGAGAGAGATGAACTAAAATCTTAGATAGGCATAACAAAGAGGATTTAATTGACTCACGCATCCAATCATTTTTAACACAAAGAGCTTCTCTTATCCTGGTTAAGAGGAAAGCCTCCAAAATGTAGAACAGTTGAAGAAAAATATTATAATCACACTTGTGAATAGTTCTTGGAAGACCACAGTCCTCCCAGATACTGAGAGAATTTAGAGGCCCTAGATAGTAATAAAAAAAGTATATAATGGAATTGTTCACGTGGCTGTGAAGTCGTGGTAGAAAGAAAGATTAAAAAAGAATAAGTTGTTTCCAATTTACCTGTAATCTCCAGTCCTTACCTATCTTTTTTTCAACAAAGGCAAATGTTGCTGCGTAAACATCAGTCTGTTACTGGAATATAAACTCCACTGTTTCAGATAGCACCTCCTCCCACCTACCCAATGCATGAATAATGTGAATTCCCTACCTCTATCCTTTGTGCAGAGGCTGGGGTAGGGAATAATGTTCATTTACTAAATGAAAATGATATCCAGAAAACTCTTCTTAGTGTAAAAATACATGTAGCTCTTTCTCACACAAGGGCTTCTGCAGTGGACTTGGTATCGTACAGTGTATATTCTCTTTTGGAAAACAAGGAGAACATTTCTGGATTACTTCCAGTCTGGCTTGCCACAGCTCTCTGTAAGACCTGTGCATCTGTCAGCTCTTCTGTGGTTATTAAACAGTGATGGAATGACAGGGGAGAAGTTGTGTTAATGGTGCAATAGAGAAAATGGAACAAGCTAAGTCTCTGTGCATTGATATTTTAAGGAAAATTATTGACGAGACAGTGCTCATAATAAGTTAGCTCTGTATGACAGCATGAAGTGGATTTCAGGAGTTTTCTTGGAATGGGGAGGGAGGGAGAAAGGGAGAGAGAGGGAGAATCTTTTAAGTTTTTGCTTTCATTAAGGCAAAGCTTTAGGATAAAGTAGTCTTGGGCATTGAAAGTGCACTCTATCTCTTTTTCTTTTTTAAGTGCATGTTTTCCTTTTCAAAATAGTATCTTTTAAAACCTTATATTTTTATTCTAAAACTTTAAATGTTTCTCTATTGCCATAAGGGTATCATAAATTTCCTTACTTTGCCATTCATGACTTTCTACTCTCAGACTCCAATTTACTTCCCCTTTTGCCTGCCACTATTTTCCTACATAAACCCTTCCTTTCAGCTGAATGAGGATGCTTAGTGTACCCTACTGGCCTTTCAATTTTGCCTTCATCTCAGACATCCTCTCCTCCCCTCTGCACTTACCAGCTGCTCACCCTTCTTTAAGATTTTACTGAAGCCCTTCTGTAGCCATGTGTACGTCCACATCCCAGCCGGGTCACTCAGGAGCCATTTAGCATCCAGTTCACATTCTACCTCAAAACATTTAGTTTAATTATGCCTAGAATGTAAGCTTCTTGGAGGCAAGCAGATTTTATGTTTGTTTCATAGCATTTCTTCTTTCTGATACTAAAAGATCCACTTATGTGTTGCCTGTCTCTATATTATCTCTCTCTCATCCATGCATCCATCCATCCATCCATCCATCCATCTATCATCTATCTATCTATCTATCTATCTATCTATCTACCTACCTACCTACCTACCTATCTATCTGTCATATATCTATCAGTCATCTATCTATCTATCTATCTATCTATCTATCTATCTATCTATCTAATATATTCTGCTATCTACTCCCAATAGAGTATAAGTTCCAAAAGAGATCATGAAACTTGCAAAGGTGGCAGAAGTGATACACAGCAGTGTTGGCTTCAGTGCCCATGCTCTCAATAACTAATCTACACAGCCTCATGGAGATTGTCGGTGACCCCATCATGGTACTTCTAATTTAATTAACCTCTAGCAAGATCATGGCAAGGCTGACCACTCATTTCTTGAGTGTTTTACTCCTCTTGGCTTTATGACATTATCGCTTCATTCTCCTCCTACCACCCAGATCACTTCTTTTCTAGTTATCTTCCTCAAATAGTTCAAAAACTAATGACAACCAGTTTCACCACCACTTTTCTATACTTTTCTACAAGTATCTTCTTTGCCTAGCGCTTCTTACCCTTAGAGGCATGACACGTTACAGTGTTACGATCAGTCATGATATGTGTCAAAGCCACTCGATTATTCATAAACATTAAGTTACAAGCACTTGTGAATGATTTACTTTTTAAAATAATTAGACTCGTTTCAAAGTTACCATTATAAAGATGGCACACTCATTCATTTGCATTTTTATAGTGTGTGCTTGCTTCTTTGAGAAAAGGTAGAATTAATAGTTAGCTGGAAGTGAATCGCACAAAATTTATAGTCCACTTTGGATTTGCTGAAAATTTGCATGAACTGTGGTTATAGATGTGTCATTGACAGTTACAGCAATTTTGAAATATAATTTGTAAATTGAATTTATAATCGTGTTTCTTTCATTTACCCATGGTTACATTTTTAATAAGGAAGAGAAATGAAGAAAGCATGTGTATGTGTCTACAGGGCCTAGAAATAAGAATAAGGCTCTAGTTACAATTTCCAAATGAAAGCAGCGTGGTCATCCAAATGACCTGCAATAATGCTGTTTATGTTAACCTCAGGGCTAAATATAACCATGGCATGCTATACTTTTGGACCATTTTCTTTATCTTTACTCTGACATGATGACTTTTAAAATACTACCTATAGAGGTCTGACTTTGATCCCTTAAAATACAGCTTTATATAATTTTTATATTAGATTAGCCACATATATTTTTTTCCTCAAAAAATGACATGTTTTTAGGTCATTAAATAAATGATTTTAGTAATCATTTGCTAAAGTGCAAATACTTTTGTAAATGTGTCCTATAAAAACAAACTGAGAACTCTTTGCTTTACTCGACAAACTACTTTTGTTTATATATGTGTTTGGTTTTCATTACAATCGTAGTATACTCTTGAGAATGGGTCTCATATGAATGCCATTCATCATCTGTCATAGCAGAAGAAAAGTTGAAAATCTCTTCTGGAGGCTGTTTTATATACTCCTGTGTGGTTAACTCCATATATGCAAGGCTTCTGAGTCTGTATCATCACTCATAATCCTTTCTCTGGAGCTGAAGACTCATTTATTAAGCCACCCGCTGGGCATCTTTATGTGAATGTTATAACAGGCTCCCTATGACACATTGTACCTGAAACTAAGCTAATTTTCTATCTTATTCCCCCACCCAAACTGTTCTTTCATTGTTGCATATTTTTATCGATTACATCATCATACACTTAGTCTAGTAAAAAAAAAATAAGAATAGTGTTTAATGTCTCCTGGGTGAATAACCTCATCTTGTTTATCTCTTAAATTTCTCTGAAAGCATTTCTCTTCTTCCTCACTGCCTTCACCATACTATAACTGCTCATCATTTTCTATTGGGATCATTTCATAGCCCAGCGGTTCTTAAATGTCAAGATGCATCAGAATTATTCAAGCACAGATTGTTGAGTCCCAAGTCCAAACTTTCTGATTCAATAAGTCTAGGGAGAGTTCCAAGAAATTGCATTTTCACCAGTTCCGAGTGGTCTTGCTGCTGCTGCTCTGGGGATCACTCTTTGAAAATCACAGTGATAGCCTATTATTTGCCTCCTTGCCACCAAGCTAGCCACCTTACTGTTTGCCCTCCAAATTATCCTCCCAAAGGGTCATTTTTAAATTACAAGTAGGATTATATCTCTCCCTTACTTAAACCCTTTTATTGGCTCAGCATCACACTTACAATAGATTTGGTTAAACTCTTACCACTCACACATGCAAAACCATGGCACTCTTGTTATTCTTATACCTGCACAACACATACATACCTTATTTTTGTTCCACTGAGGGTAAGGTTTTTCCATTGTCCAGGGGCATTGGTAGGTCAATCTGTTAAAATGTCAACCATCATCCAAGTTGTAATCTCAGCCTCAGGGCTTTCTTTCTTCTTTATCCACACCTTTAAAAGGCTTCTCTCCTTTCCAATGTCAGGAAGAAGAACGGAGTACATGCTCATGAAAGGGTGCCTCATTGGAAGAAATAACATTGTGCAGCTGAGTTTGCTTTTTTTTTTCTACCAGTGTTCTATCCTGGTATTCTCACCTCCTCTAGCCCCTGGCACTGGTGGTAGATAGCTGTTATCTATCTTGTTTGACATAAGAAGTGACAAACAGTTATCCAGCTGGCTCCTACTCTATAGCTATTTTATTTTCATTTTTAGGAGGAGGGAGCAATACTAGCTCCTCTCTTTACTCCCAGCACACCTAATGCTGGCCCTGACCTGACTGGACTTTGTGTGGAGGTAAAGACAGGCCCTTGTTATACAAGGTGTGGTAAGGAGGCCAATGGAATCTGTATCACTGGGGAGCGCCTTAGAAATGCAGAATCTATACTCCTCCCTCAACAGAACTACCGAATTAGAATTTGTATTTCAGTGAGATCCTAGGTTGATCTGGGTTGAAAAGCACTGGCCTGGGCTTCTAGTACCCCTAGAAATACTCACCTCACTTGGTGCTACTTTCTGTTCATTTACAATAATATGAATTTGTAGGATCTGTGATAGCCACTTTCTTCATCTGTTAAATGGGGACTGTAATTCCTACCTTATTACGATGTGTAAAATATTCAGCACAGCACCTAGATGGGTAGGTATTCTGTAATGGTAGCCATTATTAAGTCTGTGTCATCATCCTCTTGGATTTCAACAGTCCTTTGAAAGTCTTTATAAATAAGTTACCTACCTCTCTAACAACCAGTAACCTGCATCAGGGATATGGGTGCCTGAAAGTTAAATGAGAATCGGATTGTGGCTGGTCCATAATTAAAGATATGCTTATTTTTTAATTACATGGCATAGCTGGGATGGCTTTAGGAAGCATAGAAGCATAGAAGTTGTCAGCTTTCTAGAGTCGACTGATTTCTAGAAATATTTGATGTTAATGCTTGTAGAGAATACATTTAAAAAATGTTTCACATCAGTGAGATGGGAAATGTAAATCAAAAATACAGTGAAGTACCACTACAACCCATTGGAATAGCTGAAAATAAAAATACAGTGATACCGAAGTGTTGGTGAGGATATGAAGAAGCTCTAATTCCCATACTGGTGGAGATGCAAAATGGTACAGCTCTTTTGGAAAAGTGTTCAGCAGTTTCTTAAAAAGTTAACAACAATGAAAAGGAACAAACTCCAGCAGGCAGAAACTCAGGACATAGTTGAACTCAACACCGTTAATCGCCTGAGTAGATTTGACATCTATAGATTACTTCACGCAACAACAGAATATACATTCTTCTCAAACTCACATGGAACAACAACCAATACAGACTACATTCTGGGCCATAAAATTTAAAAGAATTGAAATCATACAAAGTCTGCTCTCAGACCACAGTGTAATTAAACTAGAAATCAATAACAGAAAGTCAGCTAGAAATTTCCCAAATAAATGGAACATTAAACAACATGCTTCTAAATAACACATGAGTCAAAGAACTCTCAAGAGGAATTGAAAAATATTTTGAACTAGATGAAAATACAGTTGGGAATAAGTGAAAACAGTGGAAGGAAGAAAGATCTAAAATCAGTAATATAAGCTTCTACATTAGGAAACTAGAAAAAGAAGAATAAATTAAATCAAAAGTTAGCAGAACAAAGGAAATATTAAGACTATGGGAAGAAATTAATGAAATTTAAAAGATAAAATTAATAGAGAAAATCAACAAAGTCAGAAGCTGTTTGATAAGCATTGAGTCAGGCTAAGAAAAAAAGAGAGTATAAATTACTAATATCGGAAATGAAAGAGAAGACATTACTACAGATCCTATAGACATTAAAAAAGGTTAATTAAGGAATGAGCAACTTTATGCCCAACAACTAGATGGAATGGACCAATTCCTTAAAAAACACAATTTGCCAAAACTCATACAAAAAGAAACAGGCAGTCTGAATAGGCCTGTACAAGCATACGTTGTTTTATTGGGCTTCACTTTACCATGCTTCACAGATGTTTATTTTACAAATTGAAGACAAAGCCCTCCACCAGTAAAAAGATCATAACTCACTTTATTGCATTATTTACTTTATTGCAGTAGTCCGTACCTGTTCCCTCAATATCTCTGAAATATGCCTGTTTATATTTTAAAAATTAAAGCAATAATTAATAGCCTTTCAAAACAGAAATCAGATCCAGGTGAATTCACTGGTAAGCTCTACCAAACATCTAAGGAAAAAATTATATCAATTTTCTATATTTCTGAAGAAAGAAACAGGGAATACTTTTTTACTCATTCTATGAGGCCGACGTTTATTGCCCTAGTATCAAAACCAGACAAAGATATTATAAGAGAACTAGAGTCAATAGATCTCATAAGCATAGGTGCAAAAATCCTTAACAAAATATTGACAAATTGAATTCAACAATGTATAAAAAAATTATGTATTACAATCAAATGAGATTTATCTCAGGTATGCCAGGCTGGTTTAACATTTGAAAATCAATTCATATAATTTATTACTTCAACAGATTAAAAAAGAAAAATTGAAAGATTATATCAGTAAACTCAGAAAAGCACTTGACAGAATCCAACACCTATTCATGACAAAAGCTCACCATATACTAGAAATAAAGGGGCACTTAAAAAACATGATAAAAAATACCTACAGATAAACTAAAGCTAACATCATACTTCATGGTGAGAAACACAAACCTTTCCCAGTAAGATCAAGTAGAAGTCAAGGATGTCTCCTCCTACCACTTCTTTTCAATATCATACTAGAATTTTGAGTCAATGGATTAAGATGAGAAAAGGAAATAAAAGGTATGCAACTTGAGAAGGAAAAAATAAAACTGTTTTCTGCTTGCAGATGACAAGCTGATATGTGTAGAAAATCTGAAAGAATCAATAAACTTCCAGAACTAATAATAAGTAACTATAGCACAGTTTCAGGATGTAAGGTTAATATGTAGAAGTCAATTAATTTCCTATATATACCATGTAGCAATGAATAAGTGGAATTTGAAATTAAAAACACAATATTATTTACATTAGCACCCCCCAAAATGAAATATTTAGGTATAAACTTAACAAAAAATATGTAAGATTTATATGAGGAAAAATACAAAACTCTTATGAATGGAATCATGGAAGAACCCAATAAATTGAGAGATCTTCCAACTTCATGGATAGGAAGACTTAATATTGTCAAGATAACAGTTCTTCCCAACTTGATCCATAGATTCAATAAAAATTTAATCAAAATTTCAGCACATTGTTTTGCGAATATCGACAAACTAATTCTAGAGTTTACACAAAGAGGCAAAAGACCTAGAATAACCAACACAATATTGAAGAAAAGCAAAGCTGGATGACTGACAGTAGTTGACTTCGAGACTTACTATAAAGCTACACTAATCAAGATAGTGTGGTATTGGCAGAAGAGGAGATGAATAAATCAATGTAAGAGAATAGAGAGTCCAGAAATAGACTCACATAAATAGTTAACTGATCTTTGGCAAAGGAGCAAAGGCAACACAATAGATTTTTCAGTAAATGGTGCTGAACAATTGGAAATCCACATGCAAAAAAAAATTAATACAAACAAAGAACTTAAACCTTCCACGAAAATTAACTCAAAATGGATCATAGACATATATAAGACGTAAAACTATAAAACTTCTAGAAGAAAATGTAGGGAAAAATTTAGTTAACTTTGGGTATGGAGAGGACTTTTTAGATACAACATCAAAGGCAGGATCCATGAAAGAAATAATAAGCTAAACTTAATTGAAATGAAAAACTTCTGTGCAATGTCAGGAGAATGAGAAGAAAAGTCACAGACTGGGAGAAATTATTTCTAAAATCACATCTGATAAAGGACTTTTATCAAAAAGCATATAAAGAACTCTTAAAACTCAACAATAAGAAAATAACCCAATTAAGGATGGGTCAAAATCCTGGACAGAAACCTCATCAAAGAACACAGACAGATGGTAAGTAAGCACATGAAAACATGCTCCACATTATATGTCATTAGGGACATGCAAAGTGAAACAACAGTGAGATGCCTCTATAAGCCAATCAGAATGGCCAAAATCTGGAACACTAACAGTGTCAAATGCTGTCAAGGGAATGGAACAACAGGAAATCTCATTCATTGCTGGTGATGATGTAAAATGGTACAAACACTTTTATGGTTCAGTGTAGCAATTTCTGACAAAACTAATTATACTTTACCATAGGATCCAGAAGTTGTGCTCCTTGTTATGTTATTTACCCAAATGAGTTGAAAATTTACATCCATACAAAACCCACACATGGATGCTTATAGCATCCCAAACTTGGAAACAGCCAAGATGTCCATCATTAAGTGAATGAATAAACTATAGTACATCCCAACAGTGGAATATTATTCAGCACTAAAAAGAAATGAGCTATCAGGCCATGAAAAGTACAGAGGAAACTTAACTCCATATTACCAACTCAAAGAAACCCCTTTGAAAGGGCTATAATAGTATACGATTCCAGTTATATGATGTTCTGGGAAACGCAAAACTTTGGAGACACTAAAATGATCAGTGGTTACCAGTGGTGAGGGGAGAGGGAGGGATGATGAACAAGCAAAGCAAAGAGGATTTTTAGGGCTGTGAAACTACTCTGCATGTTACTATAATGACAGATCTGTCACTAGAATTTGTCCAAACTGAGAATGTACAATACCAAGAGTAAACCCTAATTTAAACTATAAACTTGAGATGATAATTATGAGTAAATGTAGGTTCCTCAATTGTAACAAGTGTGCAGTCGAGGCGTAGGATTTAGACAAGGAGGCTGTGCCTTTGCTGGAGCAAGGGGTGTATGGGAAATATCTGTACCTGCCATTCAGTTTTGCTGTGAACCTAAAACTGCCGTGAAATATAAAGTCTATTTTTAAAAAAAGGTATATTATACAGAGCTTAGCACATTGAATGTGCCTAAAGAACTGTTATCCAATTCCAAAATGTATTTTCTAATTCCAAAATGTGTTTATGTATTTTCTATTATATAACACATCACATTTCCTCTTGACTAGCTTCCCCTCTCTCTCTCTCTCTCTCTCTCTCTCTCTCTCTCTCTCTCTCTCTCTCTCTCTCTCTCTCTCTCTCTCTCTCTCTTTCTCTCTCTCTCTCTCACTCACTCACTCACTGCCATAGAATGTTCAAAACAGAACACAGAGAAGGAGACAGTTGTGACCTAGGCAAGAATTATGCATTTAGAATGCCACAAAAAGAAGCCAGGTCAAAGGAAGAGCAAGAGTACATGCTTTTACATGAATTAATCGCCACTTAATGATTATGGCATTGAAGATACTGACAGCTGCCAGTTGCTTTGTGAAGGTCATACCTTCACATTCTACCATTCTCTACCGACCTACCATTCTCAGCCATTCTTGGGAGGTTTTACTTGGCCACGAGACCTTACCGAGGAGCTTCTCACTTAAATACAATATTCCTCCATCAGCCAAATATGGTGGGAGGCACACTGTGACTATGGTTCCTGGGGATGGCATTGGGCCTGAACTTATGCTGCAGGTCAAGTCTGTGTTCCGATATGCGCGGGTGCCTGTGGACTTTGAGGAGGTGAAAGTTAATGCCACTTCTTGTGAAGAGGACCTTCACAATGCCATCATGGCAGTCCGTCGAAACCGCGTGGCCCTGAAAGGCAACATTGAAACTGACCACAACCTGCCACCATCTCAGAAATCCCGCAATAACATGTTTCGCACTGCTCTAGATCTCTATGCCAATGTCATCCACTTTAAGAGTCTAGCAGGTGTGACAACCCGGCACAATAACGTAGACATCTTAGTTGTTCGAGAAAACACAGAGGGTGAATACAGCAACCTGGAGTATGAGAGTGTGAAAGGAGTGATACAGAGCCTAAAGATCATTACTAAGTCCAAGTCTTTGCGCATTGCTAAATATGCCTTCTGGCTGGCTCAGAAGATGGGGCGCAAAAAAGTGACAGCTGTGCACAAGGCCAACATCATGAAACAGGGAGATGGTCTCTTCCTCCACTGCTGTAAGGAGGTGGCATCCCACTATCCTCATATCACCTTTGAAGACATGATTGTGGATAACACTACCATGCAGCTGGTATCCCGGCCCCAGCAGTTTGATGTCATGGTAATGCCCAATCTTTATGGCAACATCGTCAACAATATCTGCACAGGGTTAGTTGGTGGAGCAGGCCTTGTGCCTGGTGCCAACTACGGCTCCAAACACGCAGTATTTGAAACAGCTGCAAGACAATCAGGCAAGAACATAGCCAATAAGAATATAGCTAACCCTACTGCCATGGTGCTGGCAAGTTGTATTATGCTGGATTACCTCAAGCTACACTCCTATGCCACCTCCATTCGTAATGCAGTTTTGGCATCCATGAAGAACAAAGATGTCCGTACTCCGGACGTCGGAGGCCAGGCTACCACAGTTGATGTAACTAATAATATCATAAACCACATCAATTAAGTCAGTTAAATGGTCAGTACCTTGGACTCTGAGCTATTCCCCTGCCCCAAAGTCTTTCTAACCCACTCTTTACCTCACTCTGTCCACTCAGAAATTCCAGCCAGCTTGGCTAGTGTGGACTCCAGATAATCTCGCTTCTGCTTTAACTCAGAAGAGTTGGGGGAAAGTTTATTAGTCCGATTTTTTTCCTATTAAATTAAAATGCCATAAATACCATAACGTTGCTTGTTTAAATCAGCCAAACCTATTGTGTTATATGTATATTGAGAAATTCTTCTCTATTTTAATCTACAATTCATACATCTCTGTGATATGATTTTCTAAATAAGTCATAGCTCTTTGGAGAGTCCTGGTGCTTTCCCAGAATTTGGCACATGGATTTTCTCTTCATTTATGTCATTAAAATCCAGCAAACCAGCCTACAAAGAAGTCTGGCTTCCCTCTAGAGGTTGTTAATGAGTTAATTAATACAATAAAATTTACCTACATAATATATACATTGTAACCACAATAATAAATAAGATACTGTAAAGCTGAAGGAGTAGAGAGTGCATTCAGTCCTTCCTAGATTTCCTCCCCTGCCCCATGATCTTGTTTGTATTAGGGGAGATATTTCTCTGATGTCATTCACACGTCGACATCCCTGGGCACTACAGCTCTCCTGGAAAGTGAATTCTTGAATTCCTTCAGTTGGATTTGAGAGTTTACAGGTCAAATCCCTGGTTAACAGGTACCAGGCTCACGATTTTTTGCTCTACAAATAGAACCATGTACTGTAAACTCCATGGTCACTGCTTCACAATCTCTCATGGGTTACTCTCTTTTAGTCTCTCTTTCAAGGAGAGAGTGCACATAAGACAAATGAAATGCACTGAGCTAATTTAAATGTTTACTGTCATTTACTGTATTTTATTTACAGTATTTTTAAGGCTATCATTGAGAAATGAGTATTTTATTAGTGTTCGGAAATTATTATTCCTCAAGTAGGAAATAAAAACAATGGTTATTAATACAGTAGTTTTGTCAGCAGGAATGGCCTGCAGACACAAGTGAGATGAGAGAACAGTGAATCCTTAATCATATTTTGAAATCCTTGTGTCTCACCTATAAGCTTTGGATTCTGCCATGGCTCATGGACCACGAGTTAAAAATATTGGACTTAGAGACTGGATTTCCTACAGTTTCCAGAAAGCTCTGACTTCTCATATTACCTTGATCTCACCTATCTTCATTATGGATAAGGCCAGGACCAGGGTTTGGAAAACCTTTTATATTTTTGTTTGAGGACTGAGTGACTACTTTCAACCCTATCTAAAGCCTTTCTTGAAGAACAAGGCAAGCAGGGATAAGTCAGTTATAAAATAATTATGAGCTTCCCCTTATTGGACATTAGACATGTCATTGGCCCATGTCTAGACCTGTACCACAGGCACTATTTCTTGAGTAGGGCAAGGGGTGGATTTTGGCTTGAAGTTCCCCCACACAAACCCACGTTACCTTAACCCACACTACCCACTCTGTACCACTCTCTGTTTTGGTGAGGGGACTTTGTTCATGGTACAACCAGATCAAGTACAGCCAGTAGCCAGATATCAACTTGTAGTTGACAGTGGGAGTTTATGCTGATAGCTGCATTCGAGCTGAAGTTTCCTCTCTGTTAAAGATGTTCACCTCCAGAATCATTCCTGTAGTTTGTGGATCAGACTTCTGTGATGGCACTAGTACACCACAGTAGAATTTTCCATTTATCAGTGTTAGGTTTTCCTATTTAACTATGAGCATCTCTAGGGCCAGTACCATGTATTTTTTTCCCCTGTCCTCTGTAGATCCTACCATAATGACTGATACCTATGAAGTAAAGAATATATGTTTATTGAATCAACCAAAAATTAATTATATAGGGGATACTGCCTCACATTTCTTGTATGTAAAGTGAGATAATAACTACCTCATAGGGTCATTGGGAAGACCGAGTGAGAAGATACACATAAAGCGTATAGCACTGTACCTGTCATGCGGTAAATACTTATATTTTAGAAATTATTATGTTTATTATTGTCCGTTATATACCATTCTGAAATCTAATTCTGAGGAGAACTTGGTGAATGATATTAATTCATTGCTGTCATTGGAACTTACAATTATATATGGATTTATAACTAACTTTCAACCAGGGTAGAAAATCTTATGTGCTTATCAAGTCCCCATATCACCTTTTTATGTCTTAAATCCTGCCACCTCTCTTCTTTCTCACTGGCCCTTCACTTCTCGTTAGCCTTTTTCATCATTGGTAACTTCCTAATTTCCATTACTTCTAACTTGTATCCTGTGTGTAGTTTAGCCCCCTTAAGTTTATTTTCTACACTGCACTCAGTATGCTTTTCCTGAGAGGAAAATAGGATCATGCCATTTGCCTACTTAAAGCCTCATTTAATGGCTTTCCTTTGGCGTTAAGAGAATGTCAACTGAGCATAGCATAAAAGGCCTCCCATGTTCTGATCACTGCTTCCTTCTCTAGGTTCACCGTTTCCATCCCTTCTTCCCCCAGTAACACAGTGTGGTACTCTAATTTGAGTGCTAAGTTCATTGTTAAAGAGCTACATGCTCTTTCTAGATCAGGCCTTTGTGCCTGGTGTTGTTTCCTCTCCCCTTGAGAAGATGATCTTTTCATCCTAGAGGACTACCCTTAAGCATCCTCATCTTTGGAAAGCCTTCCTTGACTAACTCTCTTCCTGTTCCCTGCAGAGATTGAGGGGAATAACTCTCCCAGTTTCCCCAGAGCTCTCTGTACATCCTACCTAGTGTTTTATCTCTCTGGTGATCATTACATGTTTTTCTTCCCATTAACCTTGCCATACAGTGCATTCCTTGACAACAAGAGTGACTGAGTTATCACCGTAGCATCAGAACCTAGGACAGGGACAAGCCTTAGTTTATCTTCACTTTAAATATTTATAGAAAAAATAGGAAGGAAGGTGAAAAGGAAGGAAGAAAGAATGGCCCGAATTCAAAGCTTGGAGTATCAGCCTGGAAAAGCTAATCTATTGCAAAATACTCCCATCTGGCTTCAGTCTATGAATCTTTCCTTACAAACTTGCTTCTCTCTAAAGAACACTAATGTCCTCAAGGCAGTACAGCAAGAGGTTGGAAGGCTGCCTTTGTTTCTTGAGATGATTATACTGCATTTATTGGACAGTTATATTTTAGGCTTTATCAATTTATTCTGTTTAAAGTCTTAAAGTTATAAAGAATAGCAACTAGCAAATTGTCTGATTTTTCTCTGAATTAACTCCTTCTCATTATGGCTCTATTTTAGTTAATGGCCTTACAAATCAGTCATTCACTCAGGTTACATAGCTGACATTTGTCCCAGCTCTTCTACCTAAGAGATGCATGGCATTGGATACATTGTTTCACCTCTTTTGATCTCCAGTTTGCTCATCTATGAAATAAGGTAACTACTTATCTTCACAGAATTGTTATAAAAATTAAATAATATTTCTTTGGTTGTCTATGGCTACATAAGAAACCACTTCAAAATTTAGTGGCTTAAAACAAGTGATTATTTGTCATGAGTGTGTATAGGGTGACCAGATGGCACTTTTCCTCATCAGTATACTTTCTCAAAGACTATTAAAAAGAGATCGAATTTCCAATTCTAATATCAATAAAGATCAACACAGAGTTGGACAATTAGCATCAATCTGTAAATATCTCTTCTCATCATAATCTTCATAGACTCGCTTTTATAGAAGAGTGCTTAAACATCCTTTTTTTAGATTTCTTGTTAGGGTACATTTCTGAATTTTGGGAAAACATTGAATCTGTTTAAAAAGCCAAGAGAGAACACTCCTCCAAACTGAGGACTAGAAAAACGTGTGTTTTTCACGATGAATTTATGCCCCCCTCCTACTAGATAATGTGAGGTGTATGATCCATTGAGACTTTCCCACAAAGCCTTGACCACTAGGAAATGGCAGAAAAAAGACTTGAGCAGTATTTTTTTCTCTATGAAATTTGCTCTTTTCTTTTTATCGTATTACTTGATTTCAATTTATTTTGCTTTTTAATTTAATTTTCTTATATTTTGTTTTACTATAAACCACTTAAACTATAAGTGAAGAAACACAGATGGAAAAACTAGTTATTCACCATCACATTCTTTTTATTTTTTCATTCCAGTTTATTTTCTACATTGATCTCAGGTAAATCTCCTTAAAGCAATGTTTAGGTTGCCATTATTCTGTTTAATCCCCTTCAAAGTTCCCTCAATTTGTCATATATTTAAGGTCCTCAAAAATGTTAGCCCACACCGTCTTTTCACTCTTAGAGTTCTCTTTTTTCTAGATATTTCATATGTAGATATGCCAAGGTAGACACCTTCATTTACCTAAATATGAGCTGTTACTTTCCTTCCCTGTGATGAAATTCTTCTCATTGAGGACATTCCCAATTTAGTTTCTGCCTGTTATAAGTCTGCCTATTATTTAAGGCCTAGTTTAAATATCACCTCCTTTACGAAAAGGTCTCTGACTTACCCCCATCCATATATACTCCCTTTATTCTTTCTGAACTCACATAAACATTGTATTTTACTTTTGAACTCCTTTAACTCAGATTTTGTCTTATATTAATTGTTCATGTACTTGACTTGAGCCTTAATTATGTGCTCCTTCAGGGTAGAAAACGTATTTTGGCCAATGTTCTGGATCTTGTAATAGTCAACATAGTGCCTTGCATATAGTAGGTACTAGCTAAACACATACCAAATGGATCAAAGAGGATTATGATTATGGTTATAATTTATTATGTTCCATGCATTGTTCTATATGCTTTACATTTATTAATGTGTTTAATTCTATCAACTCTACTAAATGATTATTACTGTAATCCTCATTTCATAGATGAGAAAACTGAGGCACAGAGTGGTTAAGAAACCTGAGGTCACACAACTAACAACAGAATGTGAAACCTGTGTTCCAACTTCAGCAGTGTGGCTCTAAAACTCGTGCGTTTTAAATGGTTATGAGGATTTGCGTATTGTGAATTTCTCAAACTTTTCTGTGAAAGTGGACTAGGTTTCAGCCACCATTCACTGTTTCCTTATGAAAATAATTCCATAGACTCATAGACTTAAGGAAATTTTCAGAGAATTCACTCATTTGGTATATTAGTCCAGGAAAGCAAAACACTTTGCCTAATTCCACAGCCAATACATCACAGAGCCAGGATGAAAGTCCAAGTCCTCTGATTCCAGATAAAGTTCTCCTTTCTTTATAAAACTATCTCCTGATATAATCTATAGAAAAAGTAATTCCTAACATTTTTTAAACATTGTGTGTCAGGTACTATTCTAAATAGTTTACATACATTACCTCATTTAATCCTCACATGACCCATTTATATTGACAGTAAAACTGAAGAACGGAAAAGTTAACTAACTTGCTTAAGGTCATTCAGATTGTAAGTAGTGGAGCCAGTATTAAAATCAAGCCAAGGGCACCAGTGTCTAACCACTATGACTATAGCTGCTTCTCAAAATTTTGGGTGACCTCTATAGCCCAAGATGAGAAAGGCAGAATATCCAGATAAATGGGACTATTCGGTGCGGGGACCAAACATCAAATATTGAAGAGAGATGACATTTCAATAAATGGTAAATCAAATAGTCAAATTCTTTTTAGTAATGGGGGACAAAAAAGGGACAAAATTTAGAAGAGAGATGTTGTCAAAGGAAGAGAATAACTAAAGTCATGGTATGAAGTGGAAACAAAGCAGTGCTGAATTTTGAAAGTAGAAGGAGTGTTTTGAAGAAATCAGTCTAGTTCTGGGTCATTACAGAAGTTTCCAAAAACTGACAGTATTACTAAAGGCACAGTTGGGAATATATAAAATATCTGCCAGAAGATGATTACTGAGCTAGAAATTTTTTGAAGGGGGACACGTGGTGCTTAGAGTTTCCCTGAGAACTTGCAGGGAAAGTGTTCTTCACATGAAAGTGAATTTGCTTATGCCGTTATGGGAAGCTACATATAACTGCATTTTGCTTATTTCAAGAAATGCAAGGAAAAGAGGAAGGAGACATATTTCAAATGGGAAAAAAATGGCTCTACTTCACAAAAGCAATTAAAAAATTAGAATGTTTTGCTTCAAATTTTGCAAATGCTTAAAAATTTAAAAAGTTCGAATAAAAACTGTCTATTGAGGAAGACTCTAGTCTGGACTCTTGTCAGCTTAATTATCTAGTTTGCTTCAATTAATGCTAAGTTTAGGTCATGCAAAATAGATGTAAATGAATGAATGTTGCTACAAGAGAGACAAAATATCACATATGTCCAAATACGACATATTATTTTTCCTTTTTTCTATCCCTCAGAATAAAGGAATTGCCTTAAGTGCAAATCCTAATAAATTGTTCTCATATTACTAGGTAGTCTGTTAGTTCTTCTATTTTGAATAACAAGAAATTATTTAGAGAAGGGGAGAAAATGACATTAGCTATGTCAGTCAGGGATTTGTGTAGCAATTATCTGGAGAATTAATGTTAAAAAGAGGCAAAAAAAAAATCCCTCAACAAAGAATTAGCCATTATTCCTGGGAAGGTGTTTTCACAATTGCAAGGGGTGAATGTCATTATATATATCTGCCTTTTAAAAACACTTAATAACACAGTTTAGTTTTTTAGTCACATTATAGAGATCACAAATATTTACCTATTAGACAAATGGGGAAATAAGAAGTCTTAATATTATGCAGTTGGATTCTTGCAACTTTGCTTGACATTTCCAATGAAAACAAACACAAATTCAAAAGGTGTTTTCTCTCAACAACTTAGAGGGGACAAAGATAGATTTGAAAAACTTTAGACAAGTTGAAAAATGGCTCTTGATTGGGGAAGACCTTGAAGTCAAGATAATGAGAAGAGATTAAGTGAAATTATTCCATGATATTATGGTAAAGTGAAAGTAATATTTCTAAATCAATTCGTTATTTAATATAGCCTATTAAATAATGTATTTAATACAACTGTGCATAATAAATGAATTCATAAATCAAATATTATACATAGTTATCTGTTTAATACATTCTTCAAAGTCATTTAACTTTGCTCAGAATATTTTTCTTTCTTCCTTATGTCTTTTTTTTCAACTCCCATCATTGCTAACTATAAAAGGAATCGTTCTCTTTATTTTGAGTTGCTTTCTAGTTAGCTATTTACATTATCTTCTAAATAGAACATTCTGTGGAAAAGGAAAGAGGACATTTTGAAGTTATTTGCAGAAATCTATAATAGAGGAAGAAGCTGAGATTTTTGGATATACAAGTAGTATTGCAGAAGAAATACAAAGGAATTTCAAATGAAATTATATTTAACTATTTAAGGCTTGGGCCAGAGCATACCTAAGTTACTTCATCTAGTTTTGATCTTCAGAATGATAAAAGATGTAATTTCTATGAAGAGGTATGATGTCAAAAATCAACTTTTTGCCAAGCATCAGAAAAAAAATGTAGGAAGATCGGATTTATAAAGAGCTTGTTTTCTCCAGGATAAGAAAAGTCTCTGGGATTGATCCTTTTCAAAGTTTTCATATTGCGATGGAATTAGGTTATTTCAATCCCAATTTTATTTTTGCGTGCAGCAGCACACTTGTTTATATAGTAACTTCACTTATTTGTTCTTTCACATATTCTGCACTACTGTTTGTCCTCCACTGAGTACTTGCTTTGAGCAGGTGTGGAAGCTGTGGAAGCCAGGAGGACACAGCTTTAAGAATCAATGTCCTTTCTTTTCAGGATCCCGCAGGATTGAGGAAATCAACAACCATTAGGCAATTATAATGGAGTGTGATTATTTTAACAGAGATGCCCGTTATCTGATATTCAAAGCTCTTAATTTCTCCTCCATCATTTCTTATCTTCAATTTAATTATTGCTGAACTCATTTTACTTACAAAAACTTACCTTGATTATGTTTATCTGTAAGATGAGATTTTTTGGGAATTAATGTGAACATCTGATTTATCTGTGGCTTTTATTTTTTATTTTTTGGAATGATGGACTCTTTTCATTGATTAATTAACCTGATTAGATGCCTCATTGTAGTTGGTGCTAAATCTCGTGATTATGAAGATTTGTTATTTTTCTTATGCCACTTCTCAGACCAGTTGCTGCCTCTTCAAAACCTTTCTATTCTTTTTCATGATTCTCTCTGTCATTCTTTCTGTGAGCACATTTCACCATTTTGTTCTTTCCAGCACACTTCTTGTTTCTTTCATCTCTTATCAAGTGTCTTTTTTTCGATAGTGAAATAGATTTCTAGAAAGAGATCATCGTTTCTTTCTTTTGCTGAGTAAACTCCCTTCCCTGATACCATTTTGATCTCTTACTCCTTCTGGAAATCGCCTTGGATTTCATTTGAAATATTTCCTATTGCTCTCCGCAGCCTTCCCTCTTTGACTGCCAGTAGCATAACCTATTCCCCTGGTTGCCCAGAGAAGCTATCGACAGGCCATTCTCTGCCTGGGGTCTGTCATAGTTCCAGTCACAACTTCTCTGTGGTGGTGGCAGGATCTGTGCCATCTGGACTTCGTCACGGCCAAAACATTCACCACATTCCAGGTTCAGGTAAATAACCTGCCAAACAACATTTCTAGTGAGAATGACCCTTTTACACGTCCACCTGATATTTTCATGTTTTATTAAGAAGCCACCTTTATACAAAAGAAAAGAAAAAAAAAAAGATTGTCAAGCTTTGATCTTCTCCTCTGAGGCTGTTTGTTATCTGTTTAGAGCCCTGTAGAAATGGGCAGCAGAAGGCATTAGCATTACTTGACCATGGATATTGTTTTTATCCAGACTGGCAGATGCTTTTTACAGTCTCTGGCTGAATTTCACTGGAAAAGAGCTTAAAATGCACAGGAGGAGGAAAGTACTTCTCTCCCAGGACCCTCACTGAGCTGATAATAGTCTATGGGAAGCCATCTATTTAAACAGAAATAAACATGCCTTGAGATGCCAGGAGCCTATTTTCAGCTTTATTAAGCTATTTTCAGCTTTATTAAGAAATCTGTGTTAAATTTTTCCAAATGTCTCCAGTCCTGTTCACTTAGCTTTTCTCTGTGTGTAGATCAATTAAAGCACTGGATGAGAATGCAGACGCTGCATTCTGCTCCTCAGATAAACACACTGCATTTGGAGAAGAGGGAAGAACCTGGAGAACTTCCAAGAGCCTAATCGGAAACTTGAACTTAACTGGCTTTTCGTGGGGAAGCATATTCCTGTTCACATGTTACCTGTGCTTGGGTCCTAGGAAATTTCACTGTTGGATATATATATTTTTTTCTTTTTAAAACATTCCTTGGATGCATATAGATTGGTCACCTGTCATAATTCAGACACTGCTCTAGACCAGGATTATCAAAATGTGTGTGTGCGGGAGGATGTTAAAGGGTCAGATAGTAAATATTTTATGCATTGAGGGTCATATGGGCCCTGTTGCAGCCATTCGGTTCTGCCATTTTAAGGCAGTGGGAGCCATAGGTAATAAATGTGACTGTTCTATTAAGCCTTTATTTATGACACTCTAGTTTAAACTTTATATAATTTTCACATGTCATGTAATACTGTTTTTCTTTTGACTTTTTTTTTCATCCATTCAAACAAGGAAAAGCCATCCTCTGTGTGGCATACAAAAAGCAGCCTGTAGGCTGTAATTTGTGAACCCCTGCTCTAGGCAAAGGTGCTAAAGTAATGAACAAAACAGAAACCTTGATCTCATGTAACTTTCATTTTCCATGAGGGAAAACAGACAGTGAGCATGAAAATGTACAAATAATGAATGTTATATCAAGTTTTAAGAGCTAGGAAGAAAAAATAAAGCAAGCAAACAAACAAACAAAAAACAAAATAAAATATAGGTGTTGTGCTTGAAAATAACTGGTGGTAGAAGGACTGAGGGTGTGGGTTGCTTTTGCTGATCAGGGAAGGCTTCCCTGAGGTGGCATCTGAGTTGATCTCCAGTAGAGAGCACAGCAAAAGCCCTGAGTCCAGGTGAGCTTGGGGTGTTTGAAGAAGCAAGAGGACCAGTCTGGCTGGAGAGGATATTGCAAAGTGGAAGGAGGAGGGCCATGCAATGAGAAAGGAATGCAGGGACCAGCCGGTCAGACTCTTGGCTGTAGGGAGGGAGGGCTTTCAGGTTTATTCAGCTTTCAGTGCTAGACCATAGGAAGGTTTAAAACTGGAGAGTGATGGGAAATGGTTTAGGAATTAGGACAGGTCACTTTGGCTGCCATGTGGATGAGGGACTGTGGTGGGGGAAGAAAAGTGGAGGCCAGGTGGGCAGTCAAGATGCTGATCCAAATACAGACTTTTTCATTGGCTCTTCTAACACTTTTATTAATGTGCGAATCTGATAGAGACAGAGAAGGTGAGAAATAGTGATACAATATACATCTCGGATTGGACTACCAAATGAAATTTTCATCAATAACACTGCCAAGAAATTAAGTCCATATTATTTATATTACCTCAGTAACATTTACAATGACAGCTACCTATTTGGAGGGTCCTTGCTAGGCGTGGTATTATTTAATTTAATCCTCACAGTAATTTGGTGTGGTAAGTGTCTTTATCCACTTTTATAGATGAGGAAACTAGGATACTAGCAGTTTCTGCAAAGACCCAAAAGAACTCAAAACGGATAGGTGGAAAAAGGAGTCGAGGACCCATGCTTATGTGGCTCTTACGCATGTGATCTTTTTGTTTATGTTTCAGTTATTTATGACTGCACATCAAACCACCCAAAGTATTCTGGCTTAAAACAACAATGATTTATTATTGGAGGTTGGCTGGGCTCAGTGAGTAGTCCTTCTGTTTCATGAGTTGTTGACTTGGATAGTAGCATGAGGCTACAATCAGATGGGAGCTCAACAGAGCCTGGAATGTCCAAGGTAACCTCACTCCCTTGGCTGACAGTTGGTACCAGTTAACTGAGGTGTCTCTTCTCCTGCATGTGACATCTCAGACTTTGTCAGGCTCAGCAAACTCTCTTCTAGCATGATAGGTGGGCTCTAACAAGAAGCATTCCAGAAAGAAGCCCCAATGTGCAAATGCCTCTAATAATCTGGAAGAGTCTAAGGGGAAAGTAAGAAATAGTGATGTGATATGTATTACCCTTGATGATGTCATTACGTCAGAGCAAGTCACATGGCCAAGTCAAAATTAAACTGGAATGAGACTGTACATAGGAAATGGGCCCATTAGGATCCACCAGTATCATTGCTTCTGCTTTCATACAGAAGTGCATGGGAACTAATTCTCTTTTTGTGTGGTATACCATGACTCTTCTTAGGAACTGAGGATACACTAAGGCACCAGATATTTATTAATTCATGTGCTGACTAGACATTTATTGTGTTTTTCCTATGAGTGAAGTACTGTGCTGGGAACTGTGGGAGAAGAAGAATTGGTTAAGACATGAGCCTTTTTTCAGGGTGCTTAGAGTCTAAAATAAAATATTGTGCTACCGAATGAGTACCAAAAAATACAGACACAGGTAGGTGAATAGAATATATATCTTAAGTTATATTCTAAATTGCTCTTATTGGAGACCTGAAAAATTTCAAAAAGGTAGTTTTTAAAAATATATACCTTTCCCCTTGTTGCTATGATTTACTATATCATAAAAGAAATCGAAGCATTTATTCTTTCACGAAAATAAGAGGGCTTTGCGAAAATCAGTTTTTCTTAAAGATAAACTAATGTTCAGGTTAATTCAGTGTTTGAAGAAGGAGAATTTCATCTGCTACCACAACCTCCAACTTTGTTTGATCTCTAATTGGTTTAGGTCACTAAGCAATATTGATTTTTTTTTTTTTTTCATTGAAATCTTCCGGGAGTCAGCTTCTTGTAAAGAACAGCAACACAAAACACTGGTATGAAAAGGTCCATTCTACTCATCACATGTGTGACAGATCTCTGAGCAAAAAATATAAAATTTTACATATAAATAGATGTTCATTTAATGTGAATGTCTAAGCTAGGTCCTTCATTGTTTTAGTATAGGTGTTAGGTATTCTAATGAGATTTAACAACAAACAAAAAGCTCCAATACCACTTAACATGTACTTGCAATATTTCAGACACTGTTTAAATTCCTTCTATGTATCATTTCCTTTGTTTTTGTATATGTCTCTGATATAAGTACAGTAATTATCTTCACTTTCTAGATAAGAAAGTTTTAGGTAAAAGAGTCAAATAACTTGCCCAAGACATGAGCCAGGTCTTGAACCCTGGTCCTTATGATTCCCAAGCCCATTTCCTTACCTCCCTGTAGCACAGAAGTAGCAATGGGAAGAGTTTGGGAATGGCTTTCAAGAGGCTTGAGTTGTAGTCCTTAGGGCTGAACTAATGAGCTCCATGGTCTTGGACAGATCTATTTCTCATGCTTGAAGAAAAATTCTCTCTTGTCTAAAGCGCAGACACTTGCAGTCTATGTTTCTTTGCTAATTTAGAGCCTACATTTTCTTCGCAGTTTACATCGTATCTTCTGCATTCCCAATCTCCTTTATAGCATTTATCACCTGTTATTCTATATCATCCACTTAGTTATTCTTTATTGTCTATTTCTCCTTCCCCAGTGAAGGCAGGGATCTTTGTCTGTTTTTCTTAAAGACATGTACCAAGTGCCTCCAAAACTTTCCACCACATAGGAGGTCCCCAATAAATATATGGTATACTTCTTTTCTGAGGAATAGGGGTGAAAGATAGATAGAAGCATTTCAGGATGAAGAATATGGTTTAAGAAGGGATAATAAGACATTAGGTATCTTGGTCTTTTAAGGAATTCCATTTATGTGGGGAAGCAATGAGGGAAGAAGACTGTAGGATAACAATGGAGAGGGTCTTCAGTGTCACACACAAGAGTCCAGATTTTATTTGCTAGGGGTTAGAAAGCCAGTTTGATCACCTACACTGATTAGTACACCAAAATTCCAGGCATGCAATGATTGGTTCTAAGAGACAACCCTTGGGGCTTAATTGTATCTGGAAGGAACATTTAACTTTATGCTCAATTGTTTGGTCAATCTTTCCTTGGAAGTGACAAGCACAATCAAGGAATGAGGAAAGGATGCTATACCCTGAGCTCAGTGAGAAGAATGTGCAGATACAGATGTGTTATTTCTCATTTATGGTAATTGAATTTTAAATTTAATTTAGCAGTAAAAATCTGCTATTTAAAGGATTATTACACTGTAAAAGACTTGAGAAGCACATAGATTCTAAGTATCATTTGATTCCTGATTGGGTGACAAGCATACATGCATCCAAATTAATCATAGTTGTTATTCTAGCAAGTAAAATGCAGCAACGTGTTTATCAAAAGGATGCTTCTAAATGATATGAAAAGAATATGAGAAATAGCAAGGCCAAAGACTTATGCTATAAAGCCATGTGGTGAATAGAGGCCATGAAACTGCATGATCTAGACAATTTCATGTATTACATTTATTTAAACATTTCATGAGCATAATTTTAACAGAATAGCTCCATGTTATTCTATTTCAAGCATTCATAGCCATCTCCTTAACCTTTACACACCTTTGAACATTTCAGTTTCCACATTTTCATAATCATAACTAATGCTGTAATGAATAGCTGCATGTACTTTTTTTCTATATTAAAGATTATTTTCTAAAGAGACCATACTCACAGTGGAATTACTAGGTGATTGAGATTATGTTTATTAGACAGTTGTTTCCTCTTCTGTGAAATACCTGTGCATGTACTTGGACCTTTTATTTATTGGAACCTAGTGTTTTTTATTTGGATATCACACTCAGAATTCACTGTATGCAAAGGCCAAGTCTTTCAGTCAAGCCAAATTGTCAATATACCGAAACAACCAATTCATTGGAATAGTTGGTCAATTTTCTGACCCAATGGGTCATTTCAGCTATACGAATGGATCAATTTAGTGAAACATCTGGTAGAATAAAGGTGTTCCTAATAAATCATGTTAGTAAAACTAAAAATGAAAGCATGAACTGCATAAACTATTTGTGACTTGCTCATGAGTTCACAAGCATCTCTTTTCTGATTCTTTTCAAAGAATAATAATGATGATAAAAAGTTCAGGAAACATCTGTTTCTCCATCCACACGAAGAGCCTCTGTACTAACTGCAGTATGCCAATGTTTTTATCTTTCTTCTACTTGGACATTCTGAGAGTAATCTTCCCCCCTTGAAATTAACAGCCTTGATTCTCTCCTTTCTGTAACCCTTCACCAGATGAAATTCTCATCTACTTCATTTAATAAATGAGGAAGTGTGTTCTCTCATTTATCATAGGTTGTACTCTGCAGTTGGACTCATGCCAGATCCAGAGATAAGGAGATTATAAGAAAAAACTATCTGAAATTATGAGTGCAAGGTTACCATACTTTAAGTGAAAGAGGGAAACATTTTTTCCACCTAACTCTGGGGAAGTTTTTTATTAGTAGTGATATCTCTCAATTTTGTCATGATGACCCTAAGACATAATAACATTTAGAGGCAATAGGAGCCATGGTCAGCAAGAATAAAAAGGGTCTGAGTTCTTTTACTCTTATTCTATACCCTTAGTGAGAATTAGGTACTTGAACTATAGATTTGCTTTACAAAGAATTGGGGTGTTGAATTAACAGTGCACCTTTTCCCATGATTTTCTATTCAGGTATACAATTTGTTTGTATTTCTTTGGATATTTGCTCTAAAAATTGATAATCTAACTGCATTATTGCTGCATGGTTATTCTAATAGACTGAGCCTGGGTGGTCCTGTATCAGGGACACCATTTTCTCCTGGCAGCTATCACAGCTGTCAACATCAGTGGTCCTTTGTCTAATTAAAATTTGAGAGATATGAGTTTCCATGTAGCATTAATAAGATTATACCTGATCTTTTATAGATGAAAATATTCCAATCATTTAACATATTTGCAGCTAGCCCCAAATATATACACATATGTGTGTGTTTTTACAAAAGTATATTAACAGGAAAAAATGGACAGTTCCTTCTTCCCCTTAAATATTTATTTAATATCCATTCCCAAATGCATACGCTCTTATGGATACACACACAAGACAGCACCTCCCCCCAAAAGAGCGATGGCTGATAATAAAGGTATAATTGTTTCTTTCTAGGTTCTCTGTTCTGAATATCCAGCTATAGCAATGTGGCAGAGATCTAACCATACCCCTCAAAAGCTGGCCCAGAACAGAGACACTAGTTTGGTGATCTGTACTATGATAAAGTGTTGTGACACATCTCCCTAAGCTAAAATCCAATGGACTTTCATATTCTTTCAAAGGGGAGGTCCATCGGAACCTCTTGCTTTAAACAAGCAGATTGAACTACAACTCAACAGCCTGGCAGACTCAAATGGTCAAGAACCCAAAATAAAACTTTGTTTGGTTGAATGATAGAAACAAGGAAACTTTATATTCAGAATTAATTTTTTTAAAAATTAATAAGTGAGCATGGTTCTCTATTCTTATTTCACTTCGGAAGGATTCAGGGCTATTTGTCATAGAGCAGAGCTAAATTCAACAAAATGTCCTCCTGAAACCAAAAGCTAAGCATAATTAGGCACATGTAGGAAATAGCATGAGCTGCGTAGAATCACGGCTCTAGGTTGGAACCTTGGCTTTGTCACTTACCAGTGAGCAGCTCTGAGCAAATGACTCACATTTTTGGAGTCTCAGTATCTTCATCCACAAAATAGGAATAAAACAGTAAACACCTGTGAGGTCTTTGTAAAGCTTAGAGGAGGTAATGAATGCAAAGGAGGTTATAGTGCATCTTGGTAGGAAATTATTAAAGATAACAATGTTGATAAATATGGCACCTGTGTTAAAAGAAACCAGCCAGATTTTAAAATCTAGTTTCTGATCTAAGGCAACAGGAAAGCAAGCTGCTGAGAATGAGAGCAAAGTAATTCTCCATAAATTCTTCCTCTAAGGGGGTTGATAGTTGGTCATCATGGGGAATTAAGATGTGTGAGACCCTGCATTTCTTTGTTATAGTTTGAAGAAATATGTCTTAAAAATATATAGGTATGAGAATTTGATGAGAGCAGCATAAACTACATCTGTAAGGCATCATGGCTTTTTCTCTAAAAGAGTTTATGGTACCATTTTCAACATTACTGTGTCTTCTAGGATGAAAGCTGTTTTCAAAGGAAACATCAAAATTTTATTTTTTTGTTCATTCCTCCAAAATTCTCCTTTTAATTTCTCTCCCCTCTCCCCAGCTAACTACCAGTTCTTTAGCTTTACTTTGAAGTTTATCTAGCAGTGAGAAATCATTTTTTTATGACATTCTTATGATAGCATCATAATCCACTGACTATTTCACAGAGTAAATGTCTTAATTTCCTCTTTTAACTGCTTATACACTGTATGTCAAACATGTTTGTTTTTATCATCCCATGTAGTTGATGTCACATTATAGGAACTTGACATAGGTTAATGGTTTGGGAGGGTGGCATCCAAGCAGAGAATGGTGCTACTTCCTGCGTGCAGGTTCACAGGCAAGAATGACTTTGCGTGTTGGAGTGGAAGGGGAGGAGGCTGATGAGGTAATGGGCCTGGATCCTGTGGAGCTCTGAGTGTGTGTTAGGCAATTTCATCAGTGTCTGGTGCTGAGAATCCACTGAAATGTTTAATTTGTGTACAAACTGTCATTCAAGTTGATTGAGTTTCCTTTCCAACTTCAGTGTATGGGCTGTAGACACAAAGCAAGTAACCCAATGTAGTGGCTTTATGAGCTGAAAATTAATCCGTGTTTATCAGTAACAAAATCTGTAGCTTTATTGGTTTCTCACGCAGTGTTTAATGATTCTGAAGCAGCTTATTGATGCTATCAGAAAACTGATACATTTGTAAAAAGAAATGCATTATCCATGCTATAAAATTAAATGTTGCATTGCAAAGCAATATTCTAAGTATCTAGTCAATTTTTGTAAGCTAAATGTTATATAACTATAATGGAGTAAAGAGGAAGCATAAATCCACAGGGAGTATATTTCTTCAAGAAGTTTATTTTGTTAACCTGTATTGATAAGCAAGTTTTAATTACATTTTTACAAACGCGTGTATTTTCCATGCTTAGGAAAAGATGTATATTCTTTCGCCCATCTTGTCCTTTAGGTTAATGTATGTCTAAATGGGCCATTGAGGGAATATGCATTTTTAGGAACTAGTGTTTTTGTGTATTAGCATAAAATAAAATACATATTCTTTATCTTTTTTTTTATACATCATGAATGATATGTCCCTGTGTAGCCAGGATTCTGATTTAAGAACCTCTAAAGTCAATTATGGCCATCAATACCTAGATTAACTTTCAATGCAAAAATTGAAGCTCTCCACAAGGCATTCTGCACATGTACTGTATAATGTATAGTCCTAAAATTTTGCATAAAAAGAGACTGAATAACCTCTTCCGATACCTAAGTAAATAATAGTATTTACTGAGTACCCCACTATGTGCCAGGCATTATATATGATCTCATTTAATCCTTACAAAATGAGAGGTAAGTACCATAATTACTCTATTTTGTAGATGGATAAACCAAGGTACCAAAAGGTTAAGTCACTTCTATTCAAACAGCTAATAAAAGTTAGGACTTGGATACAAACCCACACAATCTGACTGGAGGATCCATTTTCTTAGCTTCTACATAGAAGTGCACTAGTCCATGAGGGATGAGTCTTTTAGAAAGGATATTTCCTTTTATATGGTAATTTTTGTCTTTCTTTTTGGAATGACTACATTAGGCAGCTTGATGTTAACACACATCTTCTCAAATAAACTAACTCTCCCAGAAAAATAAGTGAATGATAGCACTGACAGTGATGAGAATAATAGAAGCTATCGTTAGTTAAAGCTTGGTCATATGCCAGATACTGGGCTCAGAACGTTATCTTTTCTCATTTCCCTCTAAACTCTGTGAGGAAGGTATAAATATTCTCTCTCCCAGGCTAGGACACAGAAGCTTAGAGGACTGGAGTCAACTGTCCTTGGAGTGGCAAATATAAGAATTTCTTGTATGTCTGAGCAATGTGCAAATTTGTGCTCTTATCCCAGTGCACAAAATCGTCTGAACTATACACACTTTTGCATGCAGCGCATGCATGGGAAAGTATAAAAGCCAGGAGAAGATAAGAGAAGTATTTTATGGTTCATCAAAATATGAGGTCTGGCACTGCAGGTTTTTAAAACCCAAATATCACCTCACTTAATTAAGCCATCTTTTCTTATGAACTTTTCAGGAGAGATGAATATCAAAGGTGTTCTTCCTTCCAATAAGTGGCCATCTGTGTTAGGTGTCTCTCTCTCTCTCCAGCTTCCCCTTCTATGTGATGAGTGAACATAAAACCATTCACGCCCCAGCACTCATTAGATGTTTCTGCTGTTATATTATGTCAGCCAATTCTAAAGACCTTGCTAATTTCTTCAGTTTTGTTTTTAAAACTCTGATTCTTAAAATCATCCCTGGTAACAGAACCTAGGTACCTGTTGGTCTGGCTACCTGTCCCTGAGTGCTTATACCATGGCATGGGCCCAATGTGTCAGCTCTCTTTCAGGATCCACAGAAGTGAGGGGTAATCCCGTCTTCTAAGATGCATCAAATTCAATGGAAGATTTAGAAAAACCCAGCCAGAGTAAATGTGGCCTGTCGAGTATTACAACAGGAAGATGACCTTAGATCCCC
This sequence comes from Rousettus aegyptiacus, assembly GCF_014176215.1. Classification (NCBI taxonomy): domain Eukaryota; kingdom Metazoa; phylum Chordata; class Mammalia; order Chiroptera; family Pteropodidae; genus Rousettus; species Rousettus aegyptiacus. The sequence goes on from NW_023416308.1 coordinate 91,458,880, forward strand.
TGTAATAAGACACTTATTTTCTCGGTTTTAACCTTTTGACTATTTTCCAGCAACAACAAAGGCCGTTAACATGAGATAATTCTCAGTTTTGCTGATACACTGATTTGTATCTTTCACAATTCAGAATGAAGTCATTAGGCACTCTGGAAACAGACAATTAATCACTCAAAAAACGTTTATGGAGCATTTCTCATAGTAGCCAAGAACCACCCACTCCAGAGCCCTCTTTCCTAAGTTCAAATCCCCACTGTCACTTACTAACTCTGCAATCTTGAGTAAGTTTCTTGGCTTTGTCAGCCCTCGTTCCTTATCCGTGAAATGTGGATCATAATAGAATCGATGCCATAGAGTTGTGGGGAGAAAATATAAATAAAGCACTTTAGCACAATATATGAGACACTGTCAGGGCTCAATAAATGTTAGCTGTTATTATTAAGAGCATCATTTTCCAGGCACTCCACAGGGTGCTGGAAGAAAATGATGAACAAGCCCAGGTCTGGTCCCTGCTCTTATGAAACCAATGTTCAAGGAGCTGAAAGAAAACTAAGCATGACTGGAACACAGATAGCAGGGAAGTGATGGTAGATGAAACTGGAGAAGGGGCTAGGAACCTTATAAATGGAACTTTTAGCCTTAATCCTTAAACCACTGGGCTGCCATTAAAGTGGTTAAGAAAGGGAAGTGACATTTCATATTCATATTTGAAAAGATCCCTGGCTGGCTGATGGGTGGCTCCAAAGAAATACACAGTAAATACAGCATGAGGGCTGTTAACCAGTACATGAAATAGTCTCAACTGTAAACACTTTGAAGCATACTGTGCAGATACTGACATGTTTAAAAGCCAGGAGTGGATAAGAGAAACGTTTTATAGTTTATTAACATATGAATTGTCCAATGTCACACCAGTGAAGTGATTAAACAGGATGGAAACCATACTCTTAACCGTATGATCTTGCTTAGTTCAGAGATCCAGGCAAGACACAATGGTAGCTTGATCATTATAGAGGCAATTGTGGAGAAAAGTGCATTGATTAAAGAGCACTTAAGTTGAAGAATGTACAGAACTGGTGAAGGGTTGACTACATCAGACAAGCTGGGCTCCGTCTCTCTCTGTGACTCTACTAAATTTAATGCTTTTAAAGGGTCTGTAGAAGTCACTGAAATTTCTCAGATGTCATTACATTAGGCGATCTCAATTATGTCGTTTAGAAAATATTTAAATCGTGGAGATTTGGAAAGATCTTGGGACATCCTCTATAAATGGTTGCCACATTTTGGGAGAATATTTAGAAATTCATAATTGTTTCTCCACAGTTAGTCACTCTCCATAAATTTGGTAGTGGATTCCCCGCCAGCCCTTAAACATTGCAGAGCTTTAAGACTTTTGGCCTGTGAGCCAGTGAGAGGAATTACTTTATTTCGTTGTGTCTTTTGTTTGTATATTTGTTTGTTTTCCCTATAGAGAGATTTAAAAAGCAATATTAAGTTACCACTACATGGACTTCTCAATTATCTTATATTCTTACCAAATGGATCTAGTCTTTCTAAAGTATTTGGTCTTTCTCATACATATTTGGGACATTTTCTGAATATGAGTTTGTCAAAATATGTTGGCTTTTAGTAATATCTCAGTATGCCAGTTCTCTCTTCCCTGCGTGTCATTTACTACTGTAATCCTCTGTTCCCACAGCTAAATCCCCGATTTTTAAATCTGCTGATACTCAGGGGACTTGTTTTGGAAATTTTCTAATGTGGAAAAAAAATGTCAGGCTATGACTTTTATTTGACACAAGGCCATCTAAATTTCTTTCAATACTTAAAGAAGACCCATTTTTTATACATTTAAAAAGTTGATTTTTCCCCATTATAATTAATATGTGGTTAGGTAAACAGTCTTTGAAAACACTGAAGAATAAAAGGAAGGAGAAAAAAATTGCTCATAGCATAATATAACTATTTAGAGAACATCACTGCTTACATGTTGATATATTTCTTTCCAATCTTTTTTTCTGTCTTTGGTGTCATAATTTTGGTGGAAATCCAGTCACAGAGGTGGCCTGATCTACTTCTGCCCTGTCTTGGTGGGCAGAAGCTGACTTCCTCCAGCCTCACTATGGTCCAGTATCCCCACCACTATTGTACCCTTGAGGTTTCCAGAGTTTCCTTCTCTAATCCTTAGATTAAAAAAGTATTCTAGATCACTGAAGGGAGAGTTATGCCCATAGCGGATGGATCAGGTATGAGCTGGGGAAAAGCTCGGGACACTGGTGAGTGGTGTGGATTGTTTTCAGGAATAGTGATGGCAGCTGGTCCTCACTGGGCAGCAAAGAGGATAATGCCTCGTTATTCACTTGTACTGCTCAGAGTCTCTGGTTATGGGATGGCTTCCTCCTGTACATAGAGCTCGGGGGGGAGGCAAGGAAAGGGGTGAGCTCTCAGGCTATAGTGAAAACATTTCATAAGCACAAAGACTGGGTGGGGACACATAAATTATTTTCTCGATATAATGGTTTCTTATTTCATGTAATTCTGATTGTGATCATAAGATAAATATCATTTTTTTTGCCTATATAGTGCTTTACTCTTGTTAATATATTTCATCTAGTACAAACACTTTATTTTCCCAGGTTAGCATCTATAATGATATTGATGATAATCATAATAATTAACACTTGTATAGTGTATATGGAAATTCGCCCAATTTCACACAGCTGGTAAGTGGTAAAGATGAGGCTGGAACCAGAATTCATTCTCTTAACCACTAAATGCTATTGCCAAAACTCTTTGTAAGCATAATTGTAGTTACCACATAATATTCCATTGATTGTGTAAGTCAACATTTACTTTACCATTCTCCTACAGAAGTAAAGAACTTGTTTTATTGCTTTAGATTTTTTTTCCTTAGAATATATTCATCAAAATGGGATTTTTGACTCAAAGTTTATAAATATGTCTGTGGCTTTTGATATAGATGCCAAAATGCTTTTTTATTTTCAGAATGCTTTAACTCATACTGCCAATCAAAGTTTTAGATATTTTGTTTCTCTCTCTGTAACACCAGTGTTAAGCCTACTAGGTGAAGACATTCTGCTGTCTGTTAAGGAAGAGATTTCATATTTCCCTCAGGGGATTAGACATTCCTTTGGGGCATTTGACAATATATATTTGGCCATGGGAAATTAGAGGCGTGGGGGAGGGAATGAATTTTAGGCAGAGGAAACATTAGCAGAAATTGATGTTAAAAAGTAAAACTATTATTTTTTGAACACAGGTTTAATTTGACTGCGTGTGGGTTGGGTAATTCAAGGGGAGCTGACCTGGGGGAAGTCACTTGAGCTCTCTGGGCATCCACTTAATAGGCTATAAAAACAAGAAATTAGATAATTTAATTATAAGCTTCCTTAGCATTTTAATGTTATATATTCTATAATCACGTAAGTTAAATAAAATAAAAATTCCCAGTATCTCAAAATGGAAATCCTATATGTTGCTTGAATTCTAAAAATATATATTTATTATAGGGTAGGAGGTAGAGGCTCTATATACTTTCAAAGGAAAGCTATTATTTTCAGAAAATAACCAATAATTATGGAAGATTCATGGGGATATATGTCAATTGTGAACAATTTAAAACTCCAAAGTTCTTGTTCCCCTCTATATCCTGTAAGGATATTCATTGGTTTCTTTGACCTTGACTGGATTCTGTAGCACTGTGTGTTCTTTCTCTTGTACTTTAGAGGGAGTTTCTTGTAAAATTAGGGGAAACACAAATCAAATCAAAGCTGACGTCGGCGCACAGAGATAGGGCAGTGTGCAGTCCAAGTTCTTAATCCAGTAGGCACCTTCTGATCTTTGGGGTCAGGACGGCCATGTTTACGATTGTGCCACAGTAAGCTTTCCCTAGAATTTTGTATTTGAAGGGCATAGAATAGCTCCCTCTTGCCTACAAAATAACATCCAGGGGCTGATCCATCTTTCTGAAGTTTGAGAGAGCATGGGAAGAGAGAACAGTCCTCATCTTTTTGTGCATTTACATCACCCTAATAGTCTGAGATGCACTAACAGCTTTACTGAGAATGTGATGAAGTATCAGAATAAATACTGAAAATACTTGATGTGAATACGACGCTGTGCTGGCAAGGAACTCAATGTACTTTCTCATTCATTATCTTGTTCTCACAATGTCCCTGAAAAGTAGATGGTATGATTCCCATTTGACAGATGGAGAAGATGTACCAAAGAGGTAGGCTCAAGCTGCACAGCTCACCCCAGCAGGTCCAGGCCTCCTGGTTGTTCTCTCAGTGTCTCCGAGTATTCCTAGCAGAGCAGGATGCACCCATATATGCTTTCACTTGGTCCCATTGCCATCTAGAGAGCAGCGTTAAACACCTTCCTATACTTGGCAGGAAATTCTGACTTTCTTTCTACTTGCTGTTCGCCAGGACAAGCCCCCTGAAATATGCTTTCTTTACACACTTAAATATTTTATGTTAATAGTGATTGAAGTCAGATTTCGAGTAATACTTCCTACGGTTTATTGGCCCAGTTAATTTAACATTAAGAAAGAAATGAGAATGAATAAAAAGCATTGTGAATTTCCATATGCAAATGTGTGCCTGGAGGAAGCTGTTAGAACTGAGGCAATCGATAAATTCCAGAAATTTAGTAGAATTGCATATGACTCTGACATTAGCTTCTGCAGGTTGTAGGGTTTATTTTAAAGCTCTTCCTTCCTCCGTTGTCTTCCTTTACGGGACATGGTGTTTTCTGCAGCTGCAGTTCCCTGCTCTGAGAATGCATCCTCAGCGCAGTACATGAGCAATGGGATTCTGTCACCCAGGTGATTTATAATTACATGACTCTGACAGGTGCTCATTGCAGGGCTTTTCCATCCTCAGCAATCCATATCAGCCTCAGCAGTAATCCTGCCGGAGAGAGGGGAAGGTCATGGCCCACAGGAGTAATTTCCATGTAGAATTCTGATCAACTCTAGGATCCTCAGAGGTGATTTAGGGATCGTTCCTGGGGGCCAGAAGGAGGCCAACCAGTAGCACTTCAGATTAGTTTTCTATATATATCTCCTTTAAAAAGTTCTTAACTGAGTTAAAAGTCAAAAACCACTGATCAAGAATAGGAGAGGGCTAGTAATATTAACAGACAGTGATGTTTGCTAGATGCTGGGAACTGTTCATTTCTGGATCTGTATTCTTTCACTCAATCCTCTAAATAATCCTATGAGTGTTTCCGATTGATGGATGAGAAGGCTGAGGCGCAGCGATGTGAAGTCACTTTTCTAGGTCACATTGCTCATAACAACTTTCCTTTCCCTTGTTTCTTTTTACAAATCTGCATTGAGCACCAGATTGGCCCCCATGTGGTGTAAAGTATTGAGGACACAGCAGTACAGGAGAAGGATATGGCTCCACTCCCATGGGGTTTATATTCTGTAGAATTTGAACCCAGGTCTGTGTGATGATGGCATTTTAGCTCTTACTCCTGTACCATATTGCTTTAAACACCAGACCATGGGGCTGCATCTTGATGTAGTCTCTAGGGGAAGATTGAGAGATTGAAAGAAGCAGATGTGTGCCAGATGAGTCATACTGCACTCATTTTCAGGGGTGGGGGACGGGTGGGTAGGGTATGTGAGCAGGAAGATCCCAGGGAGTGATGGATTCTGTGCTCCCAGAGTCTAAGTCAACACTCCTCTTTTGCAGTGACAGGAAAATCAATGAACAACTCTGATTCTCAAAACAACTCCTTTCCAGTGTTAAGCTATGACTTTAACTACAGTGTAGTATAAAAATAGCTAGACTGTCAGTTAAAAAGAATTTGGTTCAGGCCTTAAACCCCTTGTCATCTTGGGAAAGTAATTTCCTTTCTTGAACTTGTTTCTGCACCTGGAAAATTACAGGTGTATATGATATCCTGAGTTCCCCCTAGTTCAGATGTTTTTATTCTGAGTTTGAGAGTGCAGTAGGTATGTACTCTGGGGTTTGATGGGATGTCCCCTACAGCAATCGCTTAAAACTTTTTTTGCTATTACCAACAATACGAAATACATTTTAAAAATGTGACCAACTTCACAAGCATACACACATATACACTTATCAAGGAAAAAGTTTCATAAAAATACCATTTTTTATGTAATACCTTCTTCAATAATCTATTGTATTCCATTATATTCTAGTTGATTCATTCTATTTCACTTTTGTAGAAATGTTGACCACGATCTAATAAGTTGATTTCATATTGATTTTATAACCTACTAGCTATGCTTGGTTTCATGAAACCAGACTGCCAGGGAATTTCTGAAAGTCAAGCCGTGCCTGTGCCCCTGCTTGCTTTGGAAGATTTTATATATATAAATATAATATATAATATTATACATGAAGTATATAGTATATATATTATACTACATATGAAGTAACATTTATATTATATATAATATGTTATATATCATATACTACATTTATACTACACACACACACACACACACACACACACACACACACACACTCTTCATACTGCTGAGCAGTTGCCCCATTGCCTTCTGGAATGGTCGTCCCTCCCTCTTTAACTATTCAGGCAATCTCTCCCAATTTCCTTTTACCTCTCTGATGCATTAGACCCTCTGCAATCCTTTAAGTGAATTGAAAGTGCCCCCTTAGGATAGAGGCACAAGCCTGTGTGAAGAAGTGATCAGCCAATTCAGCCTGAAATAAAACTACTTCACTCAGTCATCAAAGAGCTCTTTAAAATTCGATAATGCATGGAGCTTAACTGGAAAGAAAAAATAATCACACATATTTTGTCGGTATACAATAATGCAACGAGGCAACTAGTGTGAAGTGGCTTTATTATTAGCAGGTTGGTCTCCCTTTTGCTTGATGGAGAAATTGTTACAGTTCTTTACAAGTTTGTAAGCTAAGGCCGAGAGCCCTAACGGGGTCTAGACAGTGAGTATGTCACATCATGAGGCAGAACAGTGTTTAAGCTCATTGGCTATTCTCTCCTTAAAGTCCTTTCTCACAAGACCTCTATTTTGTTGCTTGTGAAGCTATTTACAAGGTCAGGGGAGAAGGAGGTGGTCATTTAACCAGACCTGTTGGCATACTTAATTGCTGGTCTTCTCTCCAGTTTCTGTTCATCATGGGCACCATTTTATTTTTACCCCAATTCTTAGTGACCTTGAAAACACCTTTAAATTTAGTGAGACATTTAGCTCTATTGGGTTTGCTGCTCTAGCCAGGGTAATTTACTTCTGATAGTGCCTCTCATTTTACCTCTGAAGTGGCTCCAAGGTTACTGTCCTCTTCATTTAGGTCTCAGCTAAAATGTCACCTCAAAAAAGCTCTTTCTGACCATCTCACTGGACCAGCTTCCAGTCTCTCTGCCCTATTAACCTCTTTTATTTTACAGCACTTTTTTTACTATCTGAAATTTTCTTATTTGTTTGTGTACACATTTCTTATCTGATACTCTCCAGTAGTCTATTGGTTCCACTGAGGGTAAGGAGTCTATCTGTTCCCCACTGTATCCCAGACCCAGAACTGGGATTGCCTGATGGGATCAAGGCTCAGTAAGAACTTGCCCTTATGATGCTTTCTGCCTAATATAGTCACCACTTCTGTATCCGTTCACATCTTCTGCGAGATCATAAACTCCAAGGGAAACACCAACATTTTATTTAGCATATTTACACTTATTACTTACCTGTGTGGGTCTTCACCACAACTCTATTTGATAGTCATTATTGCCCTATTTTACAGATGAGGATCCTAGGTTTAAAAGCTTAAGAAATTCATCCAATTTATCTTGCAAGTTAATGGCAGAGTTGGTATTCAGATGCAAGCTTTTGCTTCTACTCTTTTCTCATTCTTATATCCTTTTGGGCCCTGCATGGAGAATCATCTTTAGTATTTCAAAAATTAATGAATAAAATTTTTAAATAAAGTAGCTTCAATGTTGGTTCTTGAGAGTAGTAAGTACTATCGATTTCCTGCAAGAAGTCTTATTTTCTTCTACTGTTTTTTTTTTTTTTTTCCTACATATCTTTCAGATACTGTGGTGCTGGTGGCAGAAGCACCCAATTTCCAGAGAAATCTTAGTGGTAACTGCCTAGAAACAGATTAAAGTTTTATAGTCAACGTCAATGTGTAGTAAATGCCTACAGGGTCCAGACGGTGCAGTGTGAATCCTGTGAAACAAGATTAAGCAAATACAAAGTCTGCTCTCAAGCAACTTACAGTCCAGTGGAATCATGTTGGTTAATTGACATTTGGTTAATTAAATGTTCTGAGATCTGGGCCATCTGTCAACTGGTACCTCTTTGCCAAAGTATTAGAGAAGGGAGGTCATTCCAAATACAATGGTTGTCCTGTCTAAATTACACAAGTAACAAAATGGGCAACATTAGTAGGCCAGTGAGAGGGAAAGAATGTATGAGACTGAGAAGAAAAAGGAGGCAGACATGAGGTTAGAGAGTAAGGTCTTGGAAACATTTAATCTATACTGACAAATGCATTTTCCTTCTCCTTTTAGTTAAAGAGAGTAACGTATTACATTTCCTTTTTCTTCCCTATCTAAGAATTTCTAAATCATATTAACTTTTTCTTCTTTAAATATATTTGCATTCTATTTTTGTAAATTGGCACTTTTTATTAGTCTTTCTGTATTTCTTTTTAAGTAAGAGTTTATTTTCCTTGTTGGAGAAATCAACATATTTGAGAAAACTGGAAAAATACAAAAAAGTGCAAATATAACAATAATGTCATCATTCAGAGAAAATACTATTAAATTTTTTATAGTCTACTTTGTTTTTTTCCTTTTATCATTTATTATGTTTTGTCATAATGAAGATATGATTCTGTTTTCTTATTTCTTAGAATTTATTAAGCATTTAGTTTCTTTCCAGTGTTACCCAGTTATAAATCATACTTCAGAGGATGTCTTTTTGCATTAATCTTTGCCAATATTTCTGATTTATTTCTTCTGAATAGATACTTGGAAGTAGAATAATTAGATCAAGGCTTTCCACAAAGGCTAAAGTAATTTACTTTCTTACCAGTATCGCATGAGAATGCTTGTCTTGCTACCCCTTGCCAGCATCAAATATTATTTCTTAAATTTGTTGCCAATTTGGGGGTAAAAAATTAATATTCCATTGTTTTAAAGTGAATGTTTTGATTACTAATATTTAGGACTCACTTGCTTATTGGTCTTTTGAATGTTTTCCTACATTAAACTTTTTTTGCCTATTTTAAAATATTTTTAAATTGAGGTATTATTTGCATATTACTAAATACACAGATCGTAAGTGCACTTATCAACAAGCTATGAAAAATGCTTACACTTGTTTAATTCCATTTTTTTAAACTTCAATCATTCCCATAATCCCAGAAAGTTCCCTTATGCCCCTTTTCAGTTGCTGATTGCACCCAGAGGCAACCCCTGTTCTGATTTCTTTCAAAACAGTTTTTCCTGTCTGAGAACTTCATATAAATGGAAACACACAGTGTGTAACAGTTTTGTAAAAAGCTTTTAAAGCTCAGGGAAAGGCTTTTGATGTTCACCCACATGGTTGGGTATGTCAGTAGTTTATTTTATTGCCTAATAGCATTTAATTGCATGGATAAACCAAAATTTGTTTATCCAGTTTCTTACTGAGGGACATTTGATTGTTTCCTGGCTTGTTTTTGTTTTTGTTTTTTGGCTATTGTGGGTAAAAGCTAAGTCTCATTTGGATTTAAATCTACCATCTTGCTATTTGATTTTTATTTGTTCCACCTGTTCTTTGCTCCTCTTTGACTCATTTCCCGCCTTTTTAGATGAATAGAATATTTTTTACTATTTAATTTTATCTCTACTATTAGTTTGTCAGCTTTATATCTCTTTTATTTTTTTCAATGGTCTCACTATGGTTTTCAATATGCATCTTTAACTTAAAGCAGAAACACTTCAAATACTATTGCTATCATTCATGTTTAATTTAAAATCTTCAAGAAACCATACTTCAGTTTCCCCCTTCCAAAACATCTGTGTTCTTATAGTTATACATTTTACATCTAGTGTATTATAAACTCTGAAATATATTACCATTATTTTTGTTTTAAAATGCCAATGTTTAACAAAAATTTGAATGAATAAAAATATCTTCTATGCCCACATATTTATCATCCCTAGAAATCTTTATTTATTTTTTTAAGAATCAATTTCCCATCTGGTATTATTTTTCTTCTACATGAAGAACTTTCTTTAAAAGAGTGCAGATTTGCTGGTGAGGTTTCTCAGCTTTTGTCTTTATAAAAAAAATTTTATTTTGCCTACATTTTTGAAGGATATTTGCAATGGATATAGAATTCTAGACTTTGTTTCCCTTAGTACTTAAAAGATGTCATTCTTCTGTCATCCGGCTTATTTTTGTTGTTGTTGTATGATTTTTTTTTTTTTTAGATATCCATATTGAAAATCTTTGTATTAATGACTGGATATTTAACCTATTCACATTTAATATTATTATTATAGTTGGATTTATATTTACCATTTGACTTTTTGTTTTCTCTGTTTTGTATATTTAAAAAAAAACTATTTCTTATATTTTATTTTTAATTAAGTGAATATTTTCAAGAGTAGTATTTTAATAACTTGTTTACTGTTTTGAGTTATTTTTTTAGTGGTTGTTTAAGGCGTATGCATCTCATGAGAATATATGTGGGATTTATACTCATTTAATTCAAGTCAAATACAGAAATGTCACTCCTTCATAGTTTCTTCCCTCTGCTTTTTTAGGTGCCATTATTATTATACACACATACACACGTTAAAAATCTACTAATTTATTTTTATTTCTTTATATAATTTTATATCTTTTAAAGTAGTTGAGAGAAGAAAGAATTGTATATTTATAAATTTTGTTATAGTAACCTTCTTATTTACCATTTTTGGTTTCTTCCTTTATTCCTGTGGATTTGAGTTACCATCTAGTGTAATTTCCCTATGCTGGTATAGCTTTGCTCCTGTTCACCTTCTTTATGTGGTCATTGTCAAATACATTATAGTTACGTATGTTATAGTCCTGCCAATACCATTACATATACATTATTTTATATAATTGCATTTTAAGTAAGTCGAAAGAAGAAAGGAGAAGAAACATACATTTATACTGTATTATACAATTGCATAATTACTTTTACTGGTGCTTTAAAAAAAAATGGAGATTAGAATTCCAGTGGAGGTGCCACTTGCTTTTAAACTGAAGAACATCCTTTAATAGTTCTTGTAAATGAGTTATCTAGCAACAAATTCATTTAGTTTTGTTTATCTGGGGATGTTTTTATTTTTCTTCATCACTGAAAATATTTTTGCTGGATATGATTTTGGCTTGGCAGCTTTATTTTTTCAGTCCTTTGAATATATCAACTTGTTGTCTTCTGACCTCCTTTGTTTCTGATGAGATGTCATTTATTAATCTATTGAGATTCTCTTGTACATTATGAGTCATTTTTGTTGTTGTTGTTGCTTTCCAGGTTTTCTCTTTGTCTTCTACTTTAAACATTTTATTCTTATCTGTCTGGGTGTTAATTTCTTTGTGTTTTTCCTATTTGGAATTTTTTGAGCTTTTTATATGTGTAAATTTAATGGTTTTAACCATTATTGCTTCAAATACTTTAATATTTTTCTTTTTCTTTTTCCTCTCCTTCTGGTATTCCATCCAAATATTGTGCACTTAACGATGCTCTCTATTCTGAGACTGTTTTTTTTTTTCTTTCATTTTTTTCCCCTTAGTTCTTCAGATTCCATTTCTGTTGATTTGTCTTCAAGTATGGTGACATTCTTCTGCCAGCTCAATTGATTATGGAGAATACTTAGTGAATCTTTCATGTTAGTTATTGTAGTTTTCCACTCCAGAAATTACATTCGATTATTTTTTAAAAAATAATTTCGATCTCTTTGTTGATATTCTCTATTTGATGAGACATTATCATCATACCTTCCTTTACTTCTTTATACATTGCTTCCTTTAGTTTTTTGAACATATGTATGGTGGCTGCTTTGATGTCTATGTCACATGCAATATCTGGGCCTTTTCAAAGGAAGTTTCTGTTGTCTGCTTTTTATTTATTTATATGTGTGTATATGAGTCACACTTTTCTATTTTTCTGAGTGTCTCCTAACTTTTTCGTGTATGAAAAAGTGAGCATTTTAGGTACTATTCGTAGCAACCCTGAGTATTGACTCCCCACCTCCAAGGCTTCTTTTGTTTATTTATTTGCTTAGTGACATGACTGGACAATTTTAGTGAAGCCAGTTTCTCCTGGAGTGTGAATTCAGTCTCTGAGGTTGCTTCTCAGAGATTCATCCTAGGGTACGCTCACGGTCACCTTGACGACAGTGATATTATCAGAGTTGTCTTTAACTCTCTTTTTCCAATCTTTCTGGTCAACTGCCTCCCTCTGTTGGTAACATATACAGCTATTAGGTTCCACCAATTTCTGGTTGATTTGCTCTAGTGTTTCTGACAATGCCATGAAGCATAATTTTAGTTTGATCCAATTAAATTCGGGCTCACTTACAGGGGAATTTTTTGAGGCCAGTTTTCGAAATATATTCTGACTACAGGAGATCTCTTCTTGCTGTCTCTTCCCCTTCTCTCTGGTAAAATTGTTGTCCTGTGGTTTAGTTTTTTGCTTCTTTGGAGGTGTCAGCCTCCTCTTAATTGCTCACCATTAAAATCTACCCTCTCCCTTTTTTTTTGAGAGTTCCCTAAAACCTGAATTTCTCTTTTCTAAATAAAATTAGTTCCTTTGGGCAGAGCTTTGGAGCTTTCTGTTCTTATGGTCTGTTGAGGCTGGTTTTAGAGTTTGGTTGAGTGAATCTAATATTTCCTTTGCCCTGGGAGTCAGCCCCTTTTCTTAATGTGGCCTTTCTGGGATCCCTACTGAATGCTCTGGGTATTGAATAAGTCTCTCAACTTATAGAACTCGAATGTCTCTCAACTCTGTTAAGCTCTAATAAGTCCTCAGGTCACAGTGCCCCATTAGTTCTTTGACTTGCTTCGAGTATTACTCCAGGGATAAAAAGCTTTGTAAGCTTTGTATATATTCAAGAGGAACCCTATGCAGATTTCCAAAACTTTCTCTGTATAGTGTCCTCCTCTTGGGAACTCTGCCCTCAAATTCCAGTTACCTCTGCTTCTTCAAACTCTAATCCTTGTCTCCTCATCTCAGCAAGAGTACTGTGCTCTCCTTGGGTTTCCTCATCAGGTCCAAAAAGTACCTCTAGGCAGCAAGCTGAGACAATCTTAGGGATTACTTTATTTGTTTTCTTTCTATGAGGTATTATCTCCTGCGCTTTTCATTGTTCAATATCTGAAAACAGTTGCTCCATATATTTTATATGGGTATAGTCATTTATAGTAGAAGGGATAGTCTTATGTTATCTGAACTATCATTTCAAGAAGTATAAGTCCTGTCCATTTTTTAAAATTTATTATTTTTCTTATTTATTTGAGTGAGCACCTCAAAAATCTAACAATTTGACCTTCGTTATAGTAGCTGAAATTTTCCTTTTTTTATAATTTTTCTTTAACTTATTTTGTGCATTTTATGATCTTTATTTTAATTTTTACATAATCAAATCTATTGATTTATTTATGATTTCTTTCAAATAGAAATGATGCATTTTTTGTTTTGTTTTTGTTTTTTTCCACCACCCTGTCTCATTTTGTTGTCATCTCGTGCTATAATTCTTTGACTCTCATCCTACAGCTGAAGAAAAAGCAGGACCCAGAGAGAATAACTTGTTAAGTTATGGAGCTGGGATTCTGCTCGGGTCAGTCTAAAGTATGCTTTTTTCTTTCTTTTTTTTTTTTAAAAAAATTTCAATTATAGTTAATATGCAGCATTATGTTAGTTTGAGGTGTACAACATAGTTATTAGACATTTATAACATGCAAAGTAATTACGCTGATAAGTTTAGTACCCATCTGACACCATACTTAATTATTACAATATTATTAGCTATATTCCCTATGCTGTACTTTACATTCCCATGACTGCTTTTATAACTGTCAATTTCTACATCCTAATCCCTTTCCCTATGTCACTCATCTTGCCATCCCCGCTTCCATCTGACAAACATCAAAATGTTCTTTAAATCTAAGAGTTTGTTTCTCTTTTGTTAGTTCATTTATTCTGTTTTTTAAACTCCATATATAAATGAGTTGTATGGTATTTGTCTTTCTGTGTCTGACTTATTTCATTTAACATTATACTTGAGATGAAGTATTAGTCTAGAGTTTCCTTCATGGATTTTTGGAGGCTTCATATTTTTTTTTGTCTATTTATCATCCTATGAACAAATTTGTTTTGATATATGTTAGAATATAGTTTTGTATGTCTTTTATTCTAATTTCCTTCAAATCGTTTGTAGAAAAAGGTATTGTACAAATAAGTTAAATGTACATTATTGGGAAAGTAGTTAACTGTTACTATCAATTATTTTAGAGTTTATGCATATTAATCTTGTGTCATGGATTTAAGGTCATTCTAAGGTAATATGAGATTAAGACAGATCATAATGCATGCTTCTAGTTAAAAGATAAAATATGCTTACAATCAATAAAAATGGAAATGAGGACATAAAGACTAGGACAAGCACTAAGGGGCAAAGCTGGAGAGGGCAATTAAGAATGAGTACTGAGGGACCAGCCAAGGCAGGTAGCTCTAATTTAGGGCAATGGTTAAAATGACCAAACTTGCAGCCAGAAATACCTGCATTTTAATTCTGGATCTGTCACTGACTACCTTGTGAACTTTAACTTTTTAGGTTATAGTTAGGGTGAAATCAAGCAATGTAAGTAAAGCGGTTCCTGACACATCATCCTGACCACCGTTATTGTTACAGTGATGAAAATTCAGAAAGACAAAAAAGTGGCGATGCAGCTTGAGTGATGTGAGTAGGCAAGGATGAAGGAGTATGGGCTGGCCTTTCTCTTATAATACAACAAATAGAATCATGTTAATTATGCTTCTAAGCTTGTTTTTGTATGTGTGTATGTATTTATTTAGAGTTGTTATGTGGTTCTCTTACTTCCATCTCTTTCTACTTACTGTTACCATGAGTTGCCATAAAATTCAGTTCCTGATCTTTGTACAGAGATTCACTAAGCATTGAAACATTGGGTGGGGAAAGGGGGATGGAGGGCAGGAGAAAACAGAGGCTAGCAGTGTTTGCATGACACCCTATCCCAGCGAATAAATCCGCTGCTTGGTTTAGCTGTTCTCCATTGACATGTGTAAACCAGATAAGACAAAATTAACTCTTTCTTCCTTCTCTAAAAAGGAAGCTTATAGTGAAAACATACTGTAATGGGAATAAAGATCACTGAATTGAAATTCCTTTTTCTCTGTTGAGTTGTGTGATTTGGGTCAGGTTTGTTCTTCTTTTGGTTTCTACTTTGGTGTTAGGACATATAATCACTTAAGGGCTAGAGAAAGTCCTGTGCGTACATTAGAGTTCTTTCATTTATTAACTTCTAAATCAAATCTTTATTGAGTGATTTCTACATTTTAGGTGCTATGTTTTGTGCTGGGTACACAACTGTGTAAAAATCACAGAACTTGTCCTTGAACTTGTTATTCAGAGGGATAGACAGGATTAAATAAGGGAGCTTATGGATGGCGAATGCTATAAAAGTATATAGTGTCACAGCTGATAAATAGTATATAGGTCAGGGATTGGCAAACTTTTTCTGTGATGGGATAGATAGTAAATATTTTTGGTTTTGTGGGCCACTAGGCAAAATGGAGCAATTGTTTCTACCAAAAGTCATTTTTACATTTCACCTTTAAAAATGAAAACCACATGTAGGTCACATGGGTCTTACAAAAACAGGTGGTGTACTGTGGTCTGCTAACACCTGCTTTGGCCAAATGTTTAATATGTAATACAGTGTGCTGGGCATCACAACTTTTTCCATGCAATGTTAATGATCAATATTCTCAAAGGATTTGTGTGAGAGATATCTCCCTGTATTTGTTTCCACCTATCTCCATTTATTTTTATCTCTTTCTTTTATCATATCCTTATAGAGTTCAAAACATGAATGTATTCATATTTACTAATATTTTTTTGATATTTTAATTTGGCCGCCTATGTGTCTCCTCTGAGAGCAGATTTAACCATTTAATTTTCATATAGTGCTCTGGTGCCTACAGGTAAGTTACTGCAGTTTTGTAGATTCTGTAACAGTAGCTGAGTTAATCCGTCAGTATGGTGTGCTGTATGTGCTGAGGCAGCTGGAGAGGGAGATTGAGAGTGAGTATTGAGGGAGCAGACAGAGGAAGAGAAAGGAACAACTAAAACACTTTGCTGCCCCAGAGCAGAATTAACAGACATCTTTCTTCTGACTGTCCATTGTTTCACAATTTAAAAAAAAAAAATCTGTTTATATATAATAGAATCAGAGGCATAATGTCCTCTGTGTACACACTAAATTATTTAGAGAAGCCCCAAAAGAGGAATGAAATTTAATTAGAAAAAACAGAACATTTATTACTTTTTTTAAACTCATATTAATGATAATATAGATCACAACAACCAAGATTTTTTAAATGCCTGTAACATAAAAATATTTTGAATTTTATTTATTCTGTTATAAGCCTATCATAAAGTTTCAATTTAAATATTCCCATAGATATTTCTAAATATTTTTTGCAGTTAAACCAAGAATAGAAAAGAACAAAAAATCCAAATGCATTCAATTTGACTTCGTCAAATATTTTCTTTCTTTCTCTCTCTTACTCTCTGTCTTTTTTTTTTTTACCTCACTGTCCTTTAATTGTCTCAGTGTCTGACTTTTTCTGATCATATTTTATTTAAACTGAGAAAAAAGCGATGACTGGGGAAAATGCCAAAGATCTAATCAAGGAATTGTCAATAATAACCATGTGACTCAAGCCATAAATCACTTAGGATTAAGCATCACCCTTCATCTGGATATGAAATTTCCAATGCCAGTTATTTGTTATCTGCCAATGGAGATTAAAATGTTCCCTTCCCAGGAGACTTTTTAGAAACGATTGGATCCCCACTGTCAGGGCAGCTGTGAAGCTGCTTGCCTGAAGACAGTCAAAGTTGATGACATTGCTGGGATTTTTCCTTCATAAAACCTGAATCATTTCTACGTGGCATCCCGTTAGAGTGATAGTTTGGTCAAGTCATTATGTTTTGTATATAAGGCCCAATGCATTTTAACAGATTAAAGGAATAATAGACTAATGATCTTAATGGTGTGTGTGTGTGTGTGTACATGTGTACATTATATATATAAAAACTCTCCATGTGTGTAATTTGCCATCTGAATGTGTTTGACAAAGTGAACAAAGAGCCTTTCTATGACATTCCTGCCATTAAAATAATGACTAACATAATTGAACATTTGCTATGTTCTAGGCACTAATTTCTTTACTTACATATGTTATCTCACTTGATTTTTCTCAGTCACCTCATGAAGTAAGAAATTCATTGTCTTCTTTTATAGAAAAATTTCTAAGGCATAGAGAGATTATCAGCCCAAAGGCACACCATTTGTTAGTGGGAGGGCCAGGATTTGAACAAAGCTTATGTTCTTAATCATTGTACGGTTAAACTCTATTTCCTTCCTTCACAGAGTTTGCATAATTTGTAGTTCTATATTTATTTGTGTGAGTATCGTTTTATAATGCCCATGTCTTCCCATGACTTTGAGTTTCATGAATACAATATTGAAGTTCACTAATGCATTTCCTAGGATGGTGTCTGGCTCACAGTGGGAAAGCAATAAATAAACATCTGTTGGAAAAATAAATAAGCAATATTCTACAGGCATGATGTTGTATAGCAATACTACCAAAGAGAATATTTGTATCTTGTTTTGTAGATTACAAAACATTTATATCACAGTTCCAAGAACTACTCCTTTTGTAGCTCCTGAGAGTGGTCGACAAAACTAGGGAGTATTTCATTGAGCTAATGATGCCAGCTGCCACCATGGGTATTAGTTTTGCCCCATCTATAGCTCCAGTCTCAGAATGAGATAACCACAAATGTTTTTCAGATGAGCCTTTTACCTCCCCTCCCAATTCCTTCTGGTTCCCATAGAACTCTTTCTCATTCCCTAATGAGAAGCAAAAACAGATGCTTTTGTTTCTTTTTCCTTTTGAGAGATATCATCTAAAACTCTTCTACTTTTTTTTTAAAGTTATTTTTAACCTTTCCAATGATCATAGTAGGTGACATATTGCTTACTGACCATTCTCAACATTTTATATGTATTAGCTCATTTAATTCTCACATGAACCTTATGAAGGAAATACTATTATTATCCCCAAGTTTTACACATAGACACAGATCTAAAGAAAGTTAAGTAATTTGTCCAGCTCGAACACCCAGTAAGTCCTATTCCAGAATGTACAATCTTAGCCCCCACACAACACTACTACAACGGTAACTTTTATGAGCCTTAGCCAATATTTATTTTGTTGAGTGTATCCTCTCTAAGTGCTTTGCATTTTTTTTCTTTAAGATTTCTCACAAACAGCATCAGTGAAGTAGATATTATTATTTTCTATATTTTGCATAGTCAGAAACTAAGATTCATAAAAATGAAAACAACATGTCCAATTTCACACAGCTAATCAGATCGGTTAATGTAGCTATTCAGAATCAAGCTCAACGTCAGAGGTGATAAACTCAGAAGCCTTCCACTTGCTCTTGGGCAAAGTTTGCTTCAGCTCTGTTGGAATGGAAGGTTTTAGCACAGTTCATCCCAAGCTGATTTTAGTGTCAGTCCTTTGCCAAATCAACAGCCATCATTTATGGGTATCAGTTAATGCACATTATTGAATATGTTAAAAACCTCCTTCAACATTCTTTAGATATTACCTAAGACTACTATCAAAACTGTAATTGTGATTTCAAAGCCATAGTTTCTTATAAACTTCCTCAGGTTATGACATAAACTTGCCCTTGTGTATCAACTAGGATGGTTGTGTGTATATGTGAGCAATAAAAACCCTCTATAACTGTGTAGCACTTACAGAAAATACATTTATTTAGTGTTTTCTGTCAGTCAGGCTCTGTGCCAAGTCTATTAACATATATTATTTTATCGACTCTCACAGTAACGCTGCGGAGTAAATTTATCCCCTTTCATACAACTGAGCCATTTGAGGTTTGTAAAGGCCAGTGACTTACCCAAGCCAGAGTAAATAAGGGAAGCTAGGTTTTATACCCAGGTCTGTTCCACTCAGAATTTAAGATCTTTGTACCCTACTTTCCAATCTGGCTTGATTCTCTCAAAATTTTTCAAACCAAACAAAAAAAACATAGTTTAAGCAATTTACTCAAGATCACAAACAATGACAGAGACAGCACTAGAATTCAGATCTTTTTTCTTCTAATGTGTTGCTTTTGCCACTACACATACTATGTCTCCTACATATACACATAATGTACATTTTTATTAAATAAATATGAAAATAAAAGTGTATATTTAAGCTACTTTTTTAGTTTTGTCATTTTTCATTCTATATTCAGGTAGCCCTTTAAGACTCCTAATTACTGAAGTGATTACATTCAAAGATTGTAGCAAGAACAAGTTAAATTCTAAAAATCCCAAGGGATAAAAGAATATTCTTTTTGAAGATGTTATTGAGATGTGGAGAGGGTAATGTTTAAATAAAGAGATAACTGGGTTTAAATTTGAGACTAATTTTGCATGTGAAAACTCAGCAAGTATTATGTTTAGTTTAATAATATGTGATCATTAAACAGATGATGTTTTGAGAAAGAACTCTCCTGTAAGTTTTAATACAAAGAATTCTTGCGACTAGATGGGTGGCTTAGGTCTTCTCAATGAAATGGCAATTTTCAATTTTCAATGAGTGCAATATTTTCTAAAAACGGATCTACAATGGAAGCACCAGGAAGTACTAGTCAGTTCATATCCTTTATATAATAATAAAGTAAAGGTTATTTCCTTTTTGGTTTTTTCTTATGATAAAAATAATGTAAAAATAATATCTATATAACTTCATCACATTTTATGTCATTATATTAATCAGGACAGAAAAAATGTCATTCTACTAGTAAACCCCACAGTCTTAGTAGCTTATGCTATAAACATTTGTTTCTTTCTCACATAAAGTGTGATGAGTGTTGGGTTGCCCTCCTCCAACTTACAGTTTTACTATGTGTTTCACATGGCTTTCAAGGTCACTATGACAGCAGAAAGGAAGGATAGACAAGACACACAGACTCTCATACAAAACATATCACTTCTGCTCACAGCCCCTTGCTTAAAACAAGTCATCTGATCCCAGCCAAATGTAAGGGGGGCTGAGGAAAGTAGAAGAGCAAATGATTATTTTGTGAGCTATGCCTCTGACCCATTAATTATGATTTCTTCCCTCCCTCCTTTCTGCCACCCTACTTTTCCCCTCCCACTTTTCATTCTTCTTGTCCTATATGCCTTCCAGTTCTGGTCTTCCTTTATCTTTCCTTGTTTTCCTTTCTTTCAGCCTCCGTTTAGCAAATCGTGTAAAGAATTTCATGACTCTAAGAGTGAGTGACTCCTAAGTCATGTGCCCTTGATGGTTCTCTTGCATTACTTTTGTCTCAGCTCAGCTACTCCGTGCAGGTGGTTTCTAAATTGAAGGATATACCAGAATCAAACATGATTCTTAATCGCTAGTTGCTTACTGTCATGTAATAGAGATGCAATGTGCAGACAGTGCAGTAATTTTAAAATAAAACTGCACGTGTCATACAATTTCTACAGGTAATGTGCTGTGGGAGTTGATTCAACATTGTTTTATACTCAGCAACATTTGCTAAATGCTAATCAGAGCACTTCGACCACCTGTAAAGGAAGTGCGATAAGTGTAATCCTCCTGTGCGAAAGGACAATCTCACCTGGAAAAAGCAAATACATGTGGTTACCCATTGTGCACAGTGCTAACAAATACACCTTCTCTACCTCACTTGTTTTCTCTCATTCTTGCTGTCACTGAATTGCACCATCTCCTTCCTTCCCTCCATAAACATTCAAACTTTTCCCAGATTCTGCTTTTTTATAAACTTAAGCTAATATAAATTTTACTCCTATTTTGATTTTAATATGTGTGTGTTTTTTTCTGGGTTAGGCACAGATTGATAGAGAAGAGTTATATGTCATTTTTTTTTTTTTTGGAAAAACTCAGATTTTTAGCAAGATCAGTCTAATTTGTAAACCACCAGGAATCGGCTAAGGCAGAATGTCGCATGTTATACATGTATTTTGTGATAGAGTTCAGGAAAAGGAGAGTCACACCATAAGCTTCTAGAAGTCTAAAATAAACTGTTGACTGTGGGGAGTCCTATTTTATCTCTGTAGTTACCTAGCATCACAAAACAGCACAAATTTATATTGAATATTTTGTACATATTTTCGAATTCTCACAAATGGGTTTGTGGCAGGCAAAGGGGAATCTTATTCCAAATGAGAAACTCTGGCATTTGTAAACAGGGCCCCATGCTGGCAATTCAGACAAAGTAATTAGTGTTTATGACTGTAAGAGTCTGGAGTATATGTGATGAATTGTATTAATTCAGAATGAATTGATACTGGAGGGTAAGGAAAGATAATTTCTCCAGCTAAGTATACATGGGCAGTAGCTGAAACTGTTCCCCAGACCAAGCCATTATCTCCATCAAAAGGCATTTATTAGGTGCTTATTTGCGTATCACACTACGCTAAATGCAGAGCCAACCAGCTCTTAAACCAACATTCTTCTGTTAAAAGATAAACATTAAAATTTACAAGAGTTTATTTGAGCAAACATCTGTTTGAATCAATCAGTACTCCACCTGCAGGAGGTAAGAGAAGGACTTTTGTAGAGCAGACATGCAAGCAAAGAAAGGAAATTATTCGATTGGGTATAGTTTTAATGCTTGCTTTATTTGGGAAAGCCTAATTGGTTGGCTGTTTGTGTTTGGTTGTTCTCATGTTTCAATTTCTTAACCTTGAGGCGTTTACAAGCATTGACTCTGGCTTAGGTTTTTGTTTGCTTACACAGGCTGCAGATGCATTGGGATCACCTTGTTTAATTTCTTTAACACTTGACATGTATAATCTATGCAGGTTTGGAGGAAAGAACAAGCAAATCTCACATGGAATTTAGAGCTTCAAAAAAATAAACTTGCATATTTAATAACTATTTTTTTTTAGAAGAAACCAATTGAGATTTCATTTTTCTTATTCAGAGTTTCTAAATAGCTCCATATTTAGGGTCCTTGTGAGTTTGTTTATGTAATAAATGATCAAAATGGGGCATTGGCTCAAACTCTCTGATTTTTGCTTCCAAACAATACTCTCACTACCCTAAGGGAAATATGTACAGCATGGACTGGAACCTCTTCGATGGCAAGGCCAAGTCTGAACTGTCTTCACTAGATCCTGAGTAGCCGCAGAAAACTAGGATGAGAAGAGGTCTATAAAATCATCAATTGAATGAGAAAACTTTCACTTCTTGTTGGATTTAGTCAGGACAGTTTCTCAGGGCATTCCCGTAAGGGAAGACACCAAATTTTGTTGAGCACTTGTTATCTCCAGGCTCTTTACTGGACTTTATAGAATCCCAGTTGAGACCCTTTCCTTCATTTTAAAATGGGTGTAATAGCATTCATTCATTCACTCACTTATTCATGCCTTTATTTTTTTTTAGGCACTAGAACAAATCAAATAATAATATGTATGTAAAACAGGTGGTACTGTGTATGGCATGGAGCACATTTTTAGTAAATCTCTCTTATTTATTTGTTGTTACCTTTCTCTTCTTTTGCTTTTTGCATTCAGAACCCACCAAATGTGCCTCATTGTGATTTTTTTGTGTCCCTATTTATATCTGGTGCATAAGAGTTTATCAGAAATGTCGGCTGTGTTTTCGATCTGCATTATTTTTAAGAGCATCTTCCTCTTCCTTGATCTCCATCTTTTAATATTAATTGAGTAGAAATTTCACCACAACCACAACTTAGGCATCTAATATCTTTCATTGGGTCTATTGAATTGCTTCATAAGTCTAACAGCTTTTGAGTGTGTCTCTTGCAATTCATATTCCTCTTTGCTTCAAGAGAGATCTATTTGAAATACAAATTTGACTATTCCCTTGTTTAATTGTTTCAGTAGCCTGAGATTGCCTACAGATAAAGGCCAGACACTCTACTCACCACAAGACATATGAGACTCTCCGTGACCAGACCCCTACCCTCCTCTTGAGACCAATAGAATTCGGCTGCTCCTATGTAGGTTGCATTTCTATGCATGTGCATGATCTTGTTCAACAACTCCTCACTTTTGCTTGTGCGGATCCTTCTGTTTTGCACCTTCTCTCTTTTTCCTTATCTGTCTTCACATAGCCAACTCTGCTCATTCTTGCATAAAAAGCTCATATATCACTTCCTGCTGGCAGCCAAAGGAAAGCTTAAGTATCCTTCTTAATGGTTTCTTATCACTCTGTTTTCTAATTATCAGAAATTTAAGATATTATATTCAAATCGTTTATTAGTACCTATTGCTCTCACAGAAATGAACATTTTTTTGTAGAGTCAGGTAGTAAATATTTTAGTTTGTGACACATATGGCCTCTGTCACATAGTTAACTCTGCCATTGTAGCATAGAAGTAAAGACAATACATACAATTAATGAGCTTGACTATGTGCAATAAAACTTTCTTTACAAAAATAGATGGCTGGCCAGATTTTGTCTGTGTATTATAGTTTGCCAACTCTTGATAATGAGAGTCATAACTTATGTCTTAGTATCTCTAGCACCTAGCTGGGTACCTGGGATTGAGGGGTTGCTCAATAAATGTTAATTGAACTAGGAGTTCGTTAGCTCCTCCAAACCACTGCATGCCTAGTGCTTATTCTTGTTTTCATTCGAAGTATGATCAGGTTGCTGTTAAACATTTTCAATTTTGTATCCAACCGGTGTGCCTCATTTGACGATGAGAAGTAAATCAGTACTTACTAAATTACCAGATCACAGCCCAATAAAGAGACCCCTGTCTTCTGCCTGAGTATTTAAGGCTTCTTGCTAATTTTCTCAGGTATGCCGTTGCCCTCAGGTCTTTCAGCTCTCCTTGAATTCAGCCACAGTGCTGTCTGTGACCTGTTTATTGAAAGCTGTGTAACTAAGTACAGCAATAGAATTTTTCAATCAATACCCAATTGTAGCAGGAGCAGTGGAGAGATTTCAGGGCAGCTGTAACATGGTGAGATAACTTGGTGTCACTATGAAATCAGGCAGCAGAAAAAAGTATTAATTGAGTTTCATCAATCACTCATGTAGGTACTGGTCTGAAACTTGGTGTAGAAGCAATAGTATTGTGTGATGTGTATTTGGTTGTGTAAACCCAGATGGCAAATTCATATGAAATCTGCTGAATGACACTCAACTGGTCTGGGTCTCTCTTAACAGCTTTCTTTCTTTTCTCCATTCAAAAATTGAACAGTCTCCTCTATGTGCATAACAGAGTGGCTCCTAATGGTAACCTTGGGATAGTTGGTTTCAGAGGGAATATAGACTAAAAGAGAGTTGGAAGTCAAAAGACCCAAAATTCAAATTCCACCAGTTTCACTTACAGGCTGCATCCAGATCATGAGTTTTCCCATCTTTACCATGGTGATAATACCTGACTGCCTCATCACAGTGTGTCAGTGCATTTCAAAGCAATTTTTGGCTGTGAAAATGCTATGCAGTGATAGTTGTTGTATTATGAACACCTCAATTATTCTGCTTCTTTAGGGAGTGCTGTATCAACCCTTAGTGAATTTTCCTTGTAATTTAATTCCTTAAATGCTGGAAGTTTAATTTTAACAAATTTTATGGAAGCATTTCTCAAAGGCTGTACAATGAACTAACTGCTTTATTAAGCAAGTAGTCGATGCAAATTTAACCCATTTGTTGCTTAGAGTTAACAGTGGGAAATCTGTGTCCATGTCAGTGTTGTAGCTGTAGGTGATGCTGGCTATAGGACCTGCCTGTGACTGGGCACTGGCTTCCTAAGTAGCTTGGCTTTTGCCTTCTGGAGAATCTCAGTTGACCACTTTTTGTATCAAGGTAATTTGCCTGTTTTTCACAAAGGCAAACTACAGACTTGGAGAATTACTACAGTAATGCTGTAGTTGGAAGGAACGTTCAACACCATTGAGTTTAATCTCTTCTTGGAACGAAGTGAAATGAGATCCCAAAGTTTTAAAGACTCGCTCATGATCGCACAGAAAATGAGTGCCAAAGCTTACACCCAAACTCTGAAATCTTGACCACATTAACCATATGGACACTTGCGTAGAGCTTTACAGTTTCCAAAGCATTTGCTCTTCTATATTTAATTTGGACCTCTCTGAAACCCTGCGAGGTTGACAGAGTATAGGCATCTTTCCCTCAATTTCAGAAGTGTTAAGTGACTTTTCTAAGATCACACAATTGGTGTATGGTCTAGAATAAATGCTGGGAACATGAATGCATATGTTCTGACCACAGGTCCCAGTTTCATTCAAAGCCATCATGTCATGCTACTGAACTGTGCCTCGTCCACTCTAGCGTGCACCATCAGTGCCACATGACATCTGGGGCTATGTGGCTTTGGTGACTGCTCTAAATTATCTTCCTAAAAATCATGTCTTTTCCCAATGAGTTCTTCATGTTTCAGAGCAGTTTTTTTCAATGGCTGTTGGTATACTCCGAATTGTTTACAGCACTGATAATCTTACTTATGAGGTCTACACCACTAGCAACAGTAGTAGAGGCATTTCTGTATCCTTAGTTTTACCCACTTGTTCCCCAGTTGGCTTCTGCCTCCAGCCTCATCTCCTGCCACCTTCATTTCCATCAATACTGAATTAGTTGAAGTTCTCAATACATGGAAGTCTGTTCTTTGCCATATTAGTAAAACATATTTCAGTTAGAAGGGATGCTTACTCAACTCAAACTAGCTTAAACACATTGGGGAAATTTTTGGCTCTTGAAACTAATAATGCAGGGACAGGTCAGGCATGGCTAGACTCAAAATTTCCTGATTACTATGAATAAAAACCTCTCTCTCATTCTTTCAATCTGAATTTTCTGTTAGATTTCTTTTTGAAGCAGATTCTTTCAAGTGGAAGGAAAAGATGACCAGACTTACATTAGATAAATGATCCCAATGAGAGTACTTCCTACCACCCCAACTCCACAACAGCATCAAGAAAACATTTCTCTTTGAATTGGCTTAGTTACATATGTCCATTCTTAGAACTGGGACATGCAGTGAACTCAGCTCAAACCACATGAACTGAGAGTGGGGATAAGAGGAATTTCTGAAATTAAAAAAATACATTTAGTTACTATTCATGGGGAATGGATGCCAAATAGGCAAAAACAAAAACATTCACTACATATGCTAAAATGCCTTGCTCTATCTTATTCACCTCAGAAACTCCTAATTATCCTTCTAAACTCTACCCACAAGCTATTTAGTAAGTGGATGATTTGGAGTAAATACATACCTAAGCGCTATGTATTTCAGTTTCCTTGTCCATATATAATAGAAATAAACAACTGTTAAGCTAGTTGTGGAAATTATGTACCCAATTTATGCCAAGCACTTAGTATAGCCTTTGGTAAAAAGTAAGTAAGTGCTCCATAAATGTCGACCATGCTGCTGACACTACAGTATCTTGGAGAGACAAGTGCTGTGAAGAAACACAAAGCAGGATGAAGGCATACAGTGTGGCAGAGGTGTCATTTAGTAAACTATCAGTCGTAGAAGGTATTTCTGATGAAATAGCATTTGGGAGGAACTCAGAATGAAGGGAAGCGTGTGAGCCATGGGAACAATTTGACCAAGAATGTTCTAAGCAAAGGAAAAACAAATGAAAAATTCCTAAAGTGGGAAGGACCTGGCTTATTTAAGACATAGATTCATAAGAAGATATTTACTAGAGGTGCTATTTCCCTGAAAACATTGTTTTAACTTTTAACAGAACAGACACATATAACATTAAGCACTGAGTCATTATTGTGAACACGACATTTCTATTCATTTAATTCCCCTTCTTGAAAGTTTAGAGCTCAGCCAAACTTTACCAAGTGCTTTACACTGACAGTAGTATTACATGGAACTCATGTCATAAGACATGTCTGGAAGAAACACCTAGTTTTGACTTGAGGTAACTCGTTCAAAAGAAGGTTAAGCTTGTAAGAGTTGGAAAGAGAGTGGAGGAAAAGAGGTAGAGCCCACAGTGATGGGGTTGAGCCAGGAGTATCAAAATGACCTGATACGTCTGGGAACTCAGAAGCTGAGCAAAATGTTACCGTGCAACTTGGCTTGAAATATCTTCTGGCATAGACATATTTTTCTGTTTACAATAAGGCATTTTTTTTCTTAAATGAAATCATTTAGGTAATATTAAGAGGTAACAACATGGTCTGTTTAGTTTGCAGGTCATATGGCCTCTGTCACATAGTTCACTGCCATTGTACAGAAGCAGCCAAAGCCAATACATACATTAATGAACTTGACTATGTTGCAATAAAACTTTATTTATAAAAATAGATGGCTGACCATATTTTACCTTGAATAATCAAACTATTTCCCAAACCTTGTTTCTCTTTCTTCAGTATGATGGAGATTTTGGACATGCAGCAGAATATAAAAATAAAATACGTGTTAGAGCAAAGAATGTTTTTTGCCTTTGTCATCCTTTTATTTGGTCATTAAATACATGCTGTCCACTTATCTAACATGTTCCAGATCCTGCTCGTGGATAGAAACAATAATGGAAATTATTGTTTATTACAATAATTAAAAAAAAATATCTGACAAGCATTCCACTACTCAAGAGCTATGTCAATTCAAAAAGGTAATTGTCCTCTTGTAGCCACTATTTCCTTATTGGTAAAGTTGAAATAACAATGGCACCTGCCTTATAGTATTTGGGGGTGAAATTAAAAGATAAACAGTATTAAGTGCTAGGCATAGTAAATGTGCAATGCTTTTTCTAAGGGCTGTGATAACAGCAAAGGTTTGGGATACAAAGAAGAAATATTTTCTTTGGGCCTGGGCAAATCCCTATAGAAAGATGCCATTTGAACTAGGTCTTGAAGGTGAATTGATAAGTGGGGAAAAGTATTACAGGGTAGAGATTCCTGTGAAGTGTTCTAGAGGGGAAATTTGTTTACAGTAGAATTAGGTAAAATAAGTTGAGAAATATTGAGAAAGATGGTAGGAAGATCAGAGTGAGGTCAGGTTATGAATGGCTCCATGCAGCATGCCGAGGAAGACTTCTTTGGATGATGTTGAAGAGCCTTCACAGGTGTTTAGGGAAAGTCGTGAGGTATTTGGAAGTAACATGTGTCTGAACAAGTAGCAATGAGATGGAGAAGAGATGACAAAAGGACAGTTGGTGATCATGTGCACGTGTAGAACAATGGGAGATGATTTTGTATTAAATGTGCAGCTTATATGAGTGTTAAGAGAACACAGTAAAAGAAGAAATTCTTCTGGCTTTGAAAGCAGGAGATATACCTTTGATGGCTCATATGACCATATGAGATGAAGTTAACCACTCATCAATGATGTCATTTTATAGGAGCTGGCAGCATTAACACATCTGAGGAGAGTCAGCCTCTTCATGGTCTGTGTAGTTACAGGGAAAAGTAATTCACCAACACCTGCCTGAGTCTGTTTGGCAAGTATTAGAAGTATGAAAAGCTGTTCAGGAAATGTACTGCATTCAGAAAAGAGTTTGCTGAAAATCACAGAAAATGGTTTTGGATTTTCATGATGTTCAGATTATTTTTGTTATTTTTCTATATAAAATGCTTTGTTTTACTCTGAAATGCCTTTGGGGGAGGGGAGAACATACAGAACTTAAGCCTATTGTATTTTCTTAGTAAAATATTACCCTTTTTATTTAGCAATGAATCAAAGTACAGATTGATTTTGATCATTTAAGTTTAAGAATGTACATGTTAGATTGTCTCCAATGATACAAATACCTTTATGTGTTTGTTTCTTGTGTAATGAAACAGTGAAGTTTTCAATATATTATTGATTATCATTTAGCTTGATGCTCAGCTGCAGTGAGCATCAGTCTGAGGTCCTAGATTGGTCAGTGTGTCCTCAGAATGGCTCTGATGAAAATAATGCCCTATGAAACCAATAAAAGGAACATGAATTGATTTGGCTTTTCCTTATATATTTCACAGTCTGCTAGATTATAATCATTACCTTTTACTATGCAGCTCTTAAAATAAAGGCTTAGTCCTCTCACCAGCTGTCTTGACATAGTCAGCAGCTTTTATAAATCTCATAGATAGTGGGACATCTTTGCAGTCTGCCCAGGAGCTGGATACTGTGAGCTCAGGGAACTCCTAGTCTGAAAGACCATATCACCCTCTGTCCTCTCTTTCTATGTGCTCATTTCATCTCTCTGTTGATAAATATCATAAGTCCTAAACTTCCTGCTTCTTCTAATCTTTGACATGGTTTCTTTTGCCGTAGGCTGATCTCTGCCTCTGTTACTTCATTTCCCTTTCTTTCCTATCCATTCTCCTCAAGTTCTCAGCTTTTATATCTAGCTATCTTCAAGTTCTTTTCTCCTAATTTCCTAACAATCAAAACACACTTTTGGATGATAATTTCATTCACTTCATCTGGTTACCTCGATGTTTTCTCTCATGTTCACTACTTTGACACATTTTCTCCACTCCAGTAATTTCTTGGGTATAAGTATTGAATACCACTGTTCTTCTGGATGTTGGAGGTTCATGATTCCACTCCTGAAAAACAGCAAATGGAAAATGATAGCATCATGAATAACTAATGAAAGAAGGAAATTATTTAACTATTGAGGTAGATTTTATTTAAAAGTTTAAAGACCACTAATACTGAACAAATGCCATTGTGTTTATGGTTAAACATTCTTTTTCTCCATTGCCCAATGCATAGGTATATAATTCCATTTATACTGTATATTCTGTTCTGTTGGAGAAGAAAGTAGAAGCTAAAGCAAGGCCAGTGTTAGCTAAATCTTTTGCTAGTTTTAAAAGTCTACTCTATGATCTATAATTAATTTATTCAATAAGAGTGATTGATTATGTATTATGTGCCAAGAACTGTGCTTGGAACTGGAGTCAGAGTAATGAAAGACATGGTTTGTATGTTTGAGAAGCTCAAATCTATTGGGTGATATAGATCAGTAAGAAGACAATTAGAGGACAGTATGATAAATGCGATAATAAAGTGTGTCATAATAGTGTAGACGTAAGAAATGTCAAAACCTTGAGAGAATTTTTATGAGTTTTTCTGGAGCCTAAACTGACAACTCTTGATGAGAAGTAAGATCTCAAATGCTTTGGAGAATGTCAGGTTTGCAATTTCTTCCATGCATTTGAAATTAAGGGGAGAATTTAAGGAAGATTATATGAAGGTGAGAGAAAGCAAGGTGGGGACTGGATTACAGGATGGTTAAGATTTTGTGCTCTGTTGAGGGTGTTTATTTCTGACATTTCAAAGATGTGTTAACTATGCACAAAAACAATGGATAAAGCTTGCTTAAAAACCTTTTACTGAAGCAGTTATAGGCTCGGGGCATGACTTCCCACTATGACCTACCCAGCACCCCTTTTTTGCCCATAGGAGGAACAAAGGAGAGGATCCATAGCAGGTCCAAGTCCTAATCCCTAGTACCTGTGAATTTGACCTTATTTGGAAATGGGGTCTTTGAAGATCTAGTTAAAGGTCTTCTGCTGTTATTGACCTGGGTTTAGCATGGTATCGTTAAAAGCAAAATGAGAGGGACATGGGGAAGGCAATATGGAGATTGGATTGGATTTAGGAAGCTACAAGCCAAGCAATGCCAAGAGAGTTGCTGGCAGCCACCAGAATCTAGGAGGGAGGCATGGAACAGATTCTCCCTCAGAGCCTCCAGAAGGAACTAACCATGGCAACACCTCGATTAGTATGATAAATGCTTTTGGCCTAGACTGGAGGCCTGAGGTGGGAGATGATCATCTGTCTCTTCCCAGTTTGGGAGAGATTTCAGCTGAGATTTGGAGGCCAAGTAGGGGTTACCCAATTTACCAACGGGAAAAGAATTGTGGGCTGAGAAAATGCATGTAAATGTCCATATTATTGTCATACAAAAAGACTACTTCATTCATAATTCTGTCCAAGAAGGACAAGTGACATGCTGCTGTCCCAGTTATGTCTCCTCTTGACAAACCTTGCCTCTACTCTGCAGAGTCTTTCTGGTCCACAGATATTGGAGAAGTCATTGACTTCTCTTATGTATTCTCTTCTGTAGCACTGGTTGAGGGGACCATTCCCATTTGAGTTATTACCATAGCTTTCTAACTGCTTTCACTATTGCCTGGCCCATCCCACAGTGTATTTTCTTAAGCACAGCAGCCAAAAAGATCATGTTAAAACCTAAGTGACATTAGGTCACTCTTTTGCACAAAACATTCACATGGCAATGGTTTTTAATTTCTTTCAGAGCAGGAAAGGAAGGAAGGAAGGAAGGAAGGAAGGAAGGAAGGAAGGAAGGAAGGAAGGAAGGAAGGAAGGAAGGAAGGAAAGAAAGGGAGGAAGGGAGGAAGAGAGGAAGGGAAGAAGGGAGAAAAGAGAGAAAAAAAGAAAAGAAAGAAGGAAAGAAAAGTCCTTAAGTGTCCTGCAGACCCTAGGAGAAATGACCTTCCATAAGCTCTTTGTTGCCATCTCCTGTGACTTAGCTCCTGACCCACCTGACCTCCTTGCAATTTCAGGGCCTTTGCCAGAATTGTTCCCTTTGTCCAGAACACTCATCATCCCAATATCTGCCTGATTTGCTCCCTGTTTTCTTTTATGTTTCTGTTCAAATGTCAATTTATTAGACTTTCCAAGGTCTAATACCCTAAGTAAATAGTAATCAAGCTCTGAACATTTCTTATCTCTCTTACTCTGCTTTAGATTTTCCCATAGCACTTACTGTTATCTGATTTTTTTGTACTTTTATTTGTTTATTGTTTGTTTTTCCTCCACGAAAAGATAAACTTCATAAGATCAGGGACATTATATGCTCTGATCATTGTGATATGTTAACTGCCTAGCAGAGTAGTTGGGGCATAGTAGAATTTCAATTGATAGTTGAATGAAAGAACAATTCTAAGATATTTCTTAACTAAGAACTTTATAAAAGAAATAAAAATGTTTGATGAGAATTGCTGAATCCATGCTTTTTTATAATATTAAATAATTTTTAAGTGTAGTATTATAGAACAGAATCCTAAGGCCTACGGTGGGTTCTGATTAACCCCACATTCCTTCTTACTAAATTAAATAAGCAAACAAAAATTGAGTCTGGCCCTTAATCTTTATGGCTTTAATAATAGATTTGATCCATGCTGCATCCTGTTCAGTGGTAGTCTGATCCTTCATAGGTTACTATCTATTGCAAAGTACTTTTTTCTTTTTAACTTTAGTTTCCTTCTTCATACTGTTATACAAGGAGAGAATATAGTCCTTGAGGCTAAATGTTATCAGATGATTTCTATGGGAGGTTTCACTTTTTCTCCTGTAGACTCTGCAAATGCTGTCTGGGCCCGTGAGAGGCCATGACCTTCTGTCCCTCTATCCTGGGTACTCTATATCTGTCATCTTTGCTGGGATCATAGTACACTGATCAGATTCATCATTCTCTGCACACTGAATATGGGGGAGATATTTTAAAGTTCTCTTGAGAAGATTCCGTTCTAGCCGAGAGTCTGAGCTGGGAACCGCTCCTCAGATGAACAGAAAGATGAGCATCTTGAAAACTACTTTATAGCACCCTTAGGAAGGAGCTAGGACATCTTGCTTAATCCCTTCATGCCCAGTATCATGTGGGCTAACCAGATGGATACAAAAGCAAGCTCAGAATGTTTGGAGAACTATGCCTGGTGGGATAAGGCTGCTGGTGGAAAGCGGCAAGGGGCAAATGTGGAGACAAAGGCAATGTTTCAGGCCTCGTGCCACTTGGTTTCATATTTATCCTGTCATTTATTCTTCGTGCCAACTTGCAGAAGAGTTAGTCATCTCTTTATTTAACAAATGGGCAAACCGAGGCTCAGAAAAGGTGAGTAACTTACTGAAGCTCACAGAGCCAGTGATTTAATCCAAGTTTCTCTGATTTCAGGGAAACATTTTGAGAGCCTTGAGCTAGATCAAAAATAACCTTCGCTCAAGAACAAGGGCAGCTCATGTTATAGATGAGATATAGCGAAACATCTAGAAAAACAGAGAACCGGGCAGCGGTGAAGGCTTGAGGTCTGGCAAATGTATGCTGCATAAAAGCAGCCATTAATCAGATATGCCCATTTAAGAGGACCCTGGGTTTTGACTTCAAAGGCAGCCAAGGAAAGGTCAAATATGTGGTTTTGAATCCTCCAGCAAGCAGAGTTCTTTGGAAATTCTTTGCATTTTGCAATAGGATAATTAATACTTCTAGCTCTGAACTTCTTGGTTCGGACCTTCAAGCATGGAGTTGAAAAATAGTACATCTTTAACAAAATATGGGTTTCTTTTACCTTTAGTTTACCCACTGTGTATGTAAATGTACAATATTAATAATAATGTAAATAGTGATTAATATCTTTTGAGCACCTGGAACTAAATGCTCCACCTACAGTAACCTTTATTCCTTGTAGCAACTGTATAAAGAAGGTGGTATTTTTACTTCCCATTTTGTCATGAGGAAACTAAAGTTTACAGATGTTTCTATATGACATAACTAGAAAAAGGCAGACCTGAGATTTGCATCCAGGCTGCCCGTGGCCCAGAGTCTGTCACCTGACAGGCGAGGTGTCTGTCTGTGTTAAGGAATGGAAGGGTGGGGGTAGAGGGAGCCGTGTTTGCTGCAGTGTCTGATTCCTAAGGTAATTCTTTTTCTTTCCTCTATTCTTTTTCTCCTTTCATCTTTCTCTACTTTCTATTTCTACTTTCTCTCCTTTCCTCCCCACTTTTTAAAAACTCCAAGCCGCTCTTCTGCTATTGAGTAAAGTTGATACTGCTTCTCAGACACCTGCTGCTGTCAGAATCCTAGAGTCTGGAATTCTTTTCTGCTTCGTAATTACCTTTTTCTTGGGCAAGTCACCTAATTCTCTCCTCTAATTTTCTCCGTTCATTGCAGAATGAAGGTATCATTACAAATTACCTTTTAAGATTCATGCGAAGCACTTCTTAAACAAAAGCACAAAATACCTTATAAGTCTGAGAAATTGTCCAGGTTTCAGGACGGAGGTGGGAAATGGAAAAGCACTCTCAGCACTCTGAGCCCAAGTTCCCCATCTGCAGCTCGCACTCATATCTCACTCGAGATTTAACATCTAATTCCACGTGCTCATACAAAATCACAGAATACTTGTTCCTGGGATAACTTGCTAAAATTTATTTCTCAAAAGCCTCTAGACTGTGACCTTCAGAGGTCCTCTATGTGTTGGCTCCAATATGGCAGGGCAGTAGGAAACCTTCTGACCTTCTCGCCCTGGGCTCTCTCCTCAACTGCTTTTCACAGATAGCACTTTCAAGCTCCCATTTCTTAGTGCTTCTGCCATCGCTGAACACCAAATTATAAATTGCTTTCAGTTTTTGTTGCAAAGATATAATTTAACCATTGCCTTAGCTTCTACATCGTAGGAAGTCCTGACCTAACTTCCCGAATTTTGCTTTTTGGAATTCGAGCGTCATCTCTCATTCTATTCCTCTTCTTAGATTTTTGTTTTAATCCTTCATCATTTTCTTTGCAGTTGATTCCAGGGCTCAACAAGCTCTCAAACTCCAGCATCGATTTGTGCACCAGTTAGGGAAGGCAGGCTACATAGAGTTTTGATATTTGAGAAGAAAATGCTACACTATGTGAATTAATGTAGAGAGAAAGAAGGTGGCAGATTTAAGAACTAATGTTTACTGAGCACTTATTATGTGTGAGCGCTATGCCAAGTGCTCTACATGCACTGCCATACTTAATCCTGGTAATGCTTGTGTGAAGTAGGTTCTCTTATTAATCTAAACATGTAGATATAAGATTTTATGCTCAAGGAGATTAAGCAAATTTCCAAAATCAGTCATGGTGGTAGTCATTTTATGATATATAAATGTATCAAATCAGCACATCGTACACCTTAAACTTACATAATGTTATACGTCAGTTATATCCGAATAAAGCTAGAAAAAATAAATCAGCTAATAAGGGCTGGAACCGTTACTGAACCCTAGGTCTCTTATATCAGAGTCATGCTTTTAATCGCTCTCATAGTTTTCTATGGGAGAATTATTCAGGCGCTGGGCTGTGTGGATGAGTGTCAGTGATTAACCACCATCCTGCCCAGGTACATACACAAAGTCAGGGGTGAATATTCCTCACTCCAAGTTCTTAGCAATTTCCTGTTGAATTGCTTTCTTTTATGTGATTCTTTCATTTATATAGCGCAGAGATTTTAAACTCATAAAAACTGATTCACATTCAGCATTTCAACTCTGTCTTCCTAGAAAAAAAGCCACCACTCTTATTCTGAATGAAATTGAAATCGTGGGGGAAATAATACACTATTGGTGGTCCTAAATCATTCATAAGATTGGTGGGTTCCTGGTGAGAAAGGCAGAGCACAAGTGGCTCTTCTGTGAAATAGCCCAAAGCCTGGGTTTGCAAATTACCAGCTATAGTCACTGCCCCTCCTTCCTCACAGCATATCGTCTGGCAAGCCGAAGCCGAAGCCATGGTCAGTTCCGTCAGGTAGTGCTCCTTGCCACTGCACCTTCGCGCAAGCTGTTCCTGCCCCCTGACTCCAACATCCTTGGCCCCAATCTGCCTCATTATTATACTGATTCAGCTCAGGCTTTAGCCCTTCTGTAGAGCTACTCTTGACCTTCCAGGCAGAAAAATCCTTTCCTTCTCTCTAGATGTACTCTCGACCTTGTACAGGCAGTATTGCTAAGATCCATAAGGCACTACGTGATCTGCACTCCACTCCTCAGGGACTTTGCACTCACTTTAACCTCTGCCTAGAACACTCTTCTGTTTGATTACTGTGTGACTCACTCAGTTTCCTCTTGTGGCGTTTACTCAGACTTTCTTGGGAGGCCTTTTGTAATCATCCTGCTTAATGATAACCTTCCCCACTGGGGAAGTCCTTGTCCTCCCACTCTGCTTTTTACCATATTGCTTGTTGTCATCTAGCTTTCTATATCACTTACACATTTATTTTGTTATTTTTTATCTTCCAGGTAGAATACATTACCCATATATTAAAATGTTTTTAGCTGTTCTGTGTGAGCCTTGGTTCTCAGAATAACACTTGATACAGAGGCTGCTAAATAAATGTTTATCGAATGACTGAATAAAGGATTATCTCTTTTCTCAGCATTGGCACTGTTGAAATTTTGGGCTGAATAATTCTTTCCATGGGGCTGTCCTGTGCATGTAGGATGTTTAGCTGCATCCTTGGTCTCTGCCTAGTATTAGAGCCACCAGTAGAACTCCCACTGCTATGACTCTAGACATTGTCATATATTCTCTGGTGGGGAAATTTCCTTCAGGAAGAACCACTGTATTAGTCCTTCATTCCTGGGAAACAGGGCTATGTGTTATTAGAGTATCTAGTATCTAGCACATATTAGATGCTCGATAAGTTTTTAAAGTCAAATTGATCTGATTTGATAACTGCATGTCATATGTTTATCTCAGATTTCATGATAATAGTTTATACACAGGACTATCTTCTCAAACTTTTTATTTTCTCTATAAAATTAATATACTCTATCAACAAATGTTTAGTATAACCAGTATTCAAGATTATATAGAAGAATGTAGAGTTCTAAAAAAAATAACCCTGGTCTTAAGAATCTCACAGTTGGAGTAGCATACATATAGGCCTAAAATAATGCAAAAAAGATGCATTAGTTGTCCCCACAAGCTCTGCCACTCCCACATAGTTCATCTTCTGTAATAGAGATTATTTATAAAGGCCTGCCTAGATAACATATTTCAACTTTGCAGGCTATATGATCTCTGCTTCCACTACATCCATAGAAAATAACCCCTGTAGACATTTTCTTATCATATCAGCCTTTCTAGAGTTAAGAACAGCATCTCTATTTGAAGATGTCAAGATTAATCTAAAGTGAGTCTATGCCCCCATCCCATCAGCATGCTGTGGACTAGAAGCCTATGGACATAACTCAGAATGTGTGAAATGAGTGTATAGTTTAGATTGTAGGCTTAGTGGGTCGAGAAAACAAGTAATTGGATCATAGTTACATTCTATAAATGAAATGCAAAACGATACAATACATTACAATGCAATATAATGCAATGCAATACAATGGAAGATAGTATAATGGAAGGCAATACAATGGAAAATATCAGAATACATTACAAAATACTAAGTAAATTTTATATTTCTGGTTGTCTGTGTGTATGTGAGGGTGTCCAATTTAAAACTTATTTCTTACTATTTACTATAGTAAAAAAGATTAGCAAAGCATGTCTTCAACTAGAATAATGGACAGAACAAAAGAAAAGTCTATATGCAGATATTGAGACCATACGCTATTGTGCCTTAAGATAATTAACAAATCTGGGAAGTGGATGAGAGATGGGAAAATGGAGAGGATGGTTCACAGATTCTAAAATATTCGTGCTTCCCTGCATGGCTTGCTGCATGCTATC
Organism: Rousettus aegyptiacus; assembly: GCF_014176215.1. Lineage (NCBI taxonomy): Eukaryota > Metazoa > Chordata > Mammalia > Chiroptera > Pteropodidae > Rousettus > Rousettus aegyptiacus. The sequence goes on from NW_023416308.1 coordinate 91,496,639, forward strand.
CTAATGTTCACTCTCTAACCTTGATGTGTGTTACAAACACCTATTCATTGTCCTGTTCTATTCAGTACTTTTCTGCTGGACAAAACCTTGACCTGAACGGTCCCTTTTTTTGTACCTGCCAAAAATCCTATTCATTCCTCCAGGCCTAACTCAAATGCTGGCATTGTTGCAAAGCTTTGCCTCAGTTCGCCAGGCACAGTTAATCGTGTTCTCCTCCATATTCTCTTAGCACTTTATTCATAATGATACAACAGCATTTATCACATTTTATTATGCTTGGTTTTATACTTGCCACTCTCTGCTACTCAATTGTGAGCTTCTTGAGGGTGGGGACTATTTCATGTGTAGTTGTAGACTTCTCAGCACCCAGCACATTGCCTGCACATGGTAGGTGGCCAAGCACTAAATGGAGATGGTTTAGTGATGTGGTTAAGACCCTGAGTTTGAAACCCAGGATATCACTTAGTAGTGGAGTGACCTTAGGTAACTTAATTTCTCCAAGCTAGCTTTCTCTTCCAACGATGGGCACAATATGACCAAAGCACAGAGTTACTGTAAGGATGAAATGAAATATTCTGTTTATATAGCACTTAAAAGGTCTTCAATAAAAGGAATCTACCATTATTATTGTTGTTATTATTACTGTTGAAAAAGAGATTGGAAAAGGCTATTAGAACTGTGCATGCACACACACATAGTAAGTGATAAGTGACAAGGTCAAAGCTGATTTGGGAGCCAATAATTATACAGCATACTGTGTGTTCGAGACCAGAATGATGATATGAAAAGTGATAATTGTAGACTTTTGAATATTTGGTTTTATATATCAAACTAACCATCTGGATGATTTTTACTCTTGCCTTTTTCTATATTTTAAACTGGTTTTTTTTTTTTTTTTTTTGGTGAGGGGGATAGGTTGGGAGGATGGAAAGAGATTAAAATAAAATGATCTTGTCCCTGAGATACCCAGTAGACTTAATTGTGTAAAGTTGGATCAGAGTTTCTCAACCGCAGTGCTGTTGAAATTTTGAGTCAGATATTTCTTTGTCATGCAGGACTATCCTGTGCATCCCTGTCCTCTGCCCACCAAATGCCAGTAACACACTGACCCCATATTCCATCTTGTAACAACCAAAATTTTTGAGGGGGTCTTTGGTAAATATCATGTTGTGAACAATGTGTGGAATAAACCACAATGCTAACATGGAGGCAAAGATATCACCTTTATTATCGACAGAACTGGGTTGGAAAACAGGAGTTTAAGTCTGTAAGTCAAGCTAATTTGCTAATAGTGAACACAGAATAAGGCTGACTTTCCACCGAGTCCCAGGAAGGAAGGTCTCATCAGAAAGGTAGGAAAATTGATGCCGTCTGAAGGTGGCTCGCTCCCAAGAAAGAAGTAGGAGTAGGCATGGAGTGTTACTGAGCGTGACCGCAGTTTAAATATTCTCCCCGCTTTTGATTTTAGGTGCACATAATCATATTAGTTATAATCTTTGGTTCACGACATCTCATAACTGTTGGTCCGTGGTGACCAGCTTTTATTTATTTAGATATCTTGATAGTTATTTTACAACGTGATTCACACCTACTAACCCACTATCCCAAATAACTAGAAATGTAACAATTACCTATTACTAGGTAATTGGTTCTTCCTGGAAGGAAGATCCTTCCCAGCCCATCCTCCTGCTTCTCCAATCTAAGAAGCATCATCCTGGTATATATACATTTTCCCAAATTTGCGAATAGAATAAATTCCTCTACCTTCCTAGAGCCAGAGTGAACAAAGCTAGTAAAGAGAAGTCAAGAATGATCTTAAGGAAAACGCTTCCTCAGGGAAACTAGGAGGGAAGAAAAGGACTTTCTTCTAACAGATGGTGCTGAAACTTCTGTGTTTCCTTATTTTTGCAGGATATAGTGTGTCCCTTGGAATTAAATATATGCCAGTAAAAACTCTGAGAGGATCATGCAAAGTGTATAGAACTCGAAGATCTATTACTCTTTATTAGTGCACAACTATTTTTGTCAAATCGAGCGCATGTTGGTGATATTGGGCATCCATAAACCTGGCATGTACAAATCTACCTTCTTATTTTATTCCCCTTACCATTCAAATTTCATTTTACATGCTAAGAAGTTTTGAATTAAAAAAAAATATATTAGTTTTTCTACGGATTAACTGTCCCTCAGTTTTGAGTTTTGTGATTTTATTTTCTGGCACAGTGGAAAGAGTCCTTTCAGAAATAGAAATCATACCATTTTAGGGTTGACCCAATCTAACATCTCCCCCTAGGTAAGAAGTTAGTAACAAATGGCACTATAAGGACAAACACAGGTTTGTGATCTCATTGTGTATCTACAATCTGTTCAAGCCATACTTTGGAATCTGGAAAGTGGTTGACAAAGGAGCAATGTACTCATGGTGCCTGAATTTTCCTGAGTTTGCAAAGGAATTGTGATTTCAAGTTTTTGACTACTAAGGTCACCAAATCCAGGAAGAAGTGATAATGAGCCTTCACTAAAGAATAAGTTCCATAGCACAGGGATTTTTTCTCATTCACTGCTACATCTCCAGAATCTAGGAACAGAACCTGGTACACAATAGTATTGTTATTTGGAAAAGCAGAGTCCTGGTGGTGAAAAACCACAGTCACGTCAAGTTTTTGAGCACATTCCACTGGAAGTGTCCTGTGTTGGGTCATTTATGTTGGTAATTTAAATTTAACCTGCACAGTATAGGGCTTATCATTGCTATCATAACTGCTTTGGTCTTGAGAAAACTGAGGTCCAAGAGTGAAATAGTTTTCTGTAGGGCTTATTTAGATCATGTAGTTTCTACCATCTCATCTTCTCATTAGCTAGAAAATGATGTAGTGGTGACTTGGCTTCTTATTTTGGTTGTGCCATCAACTAAGTAATGCTGTGCAGATTATAGGTCCTGTGAGTATCAGAGTCTTTTTCTTTGAAACACTAACAGTCATAGTTGATCAAGATATAAATCATCTATCCACAGTCTTTAGGGTAAAATAGTGTATTTTGATGTTTTATGAGGTAGTCAAAGGAAATTTGCTTAAGTTTTGGATGACATGTTCCTTCTTTATATGTTTTTGTGTTTTTTGAAATAAGGGTAAATAGAATCAAATATATGGTCATGGAAGGAGATTTGACATTGGATGGTGAAGACAAAATGCAATGTGTGTGTGTGTGTGTGTGTGTGTGTGTGTGTGTGTAATTAAACTATATAATTTTATTAAGCAATGTCACCCCAATACATTTAACAAAAAATATTTAAGAAAAATAAATTACTTTGTCATTTTATTTAAGGTTCTAGCAGGCAATGGATATGTTCTTTATTTGGGGTAAATTCCATAAAAAATAGTGTTTGCCTACATTGGGTGAGATGTGACTAAGCTTTGACAGTAACAGAGATTAGATTATAGGTACATGAACTCGAAAAGCTTCCTACCTGCCTTTTTCAATGCCACATGTACAATTTAGACATACATTTTTTCATTTGAATTTATAGTCATTTCCTTTAGCCCTTAAGGAACTATTCACAAAAGGAATAAACCTGCTCATGCAAACACCAGATTGCAGATAAACCTGCAGTGTAACATATAAAGACGAGGTAAGACTTTGAAGCCAAAGAAGTGTTTGCTTGAATCTTGGCTCTGCTACTTATTATCTGTGTAGCCTTAGACGAGCCACTTGATTTCTGAGCCCCAGTTTCACCATTTTCATAAGGGAGACAATAACACCTATCTAACAGGCCCATGATAAGGGCTTTTGCTACTCTTACTAGAAACTAAAGCATAAACCACAAAGTCATAGCAACCTATCTTGGTGAACCTTACAGGATGGGTTTAATGGTATGGGTATTAGACAATTTGTTTCTGGTCCATTCTGCACAGTTACAGTGATACTGCTTTCAATTTTATTTAACAAAATATATAACACTGTGCACCAAACACTGTTTTAAGTCCCTTACCAATATTAACTCCTTTCATCCTCATAACACCCTTCTTATTTTGTACATTCTTCAAACATCACAAGCATCTCATGCTTTCTTTGACCCCCCCCCCCCCATTATCATTTTTGGTTAAGGGGTGAGTAAATCCAGAGCACATATGTACTGTGAAACAATACCAAGTCTCCCAACGAGGTATACAGATCTGTGTGTATGTGTGTGTGTGTGCGTGCACATTTGTGCACGCGTGTACTTGTGTTGTTTGACCTTACTACTACAGAAACCCAAGTTGAACTTCCTGCTTCCAGCCCCTGACATCCTTCAGTGCCACTCAAAACTTTCCTTATCAGCTTTCCAACTGTTATTTTTAGTTTGCAAAAACACTTTAACCGTTCTTTTATTAACTTTGATATGGAGCTACACTTTAAATATCTTACTTGAAATGTCAGTCACCAGAGCGCACAAGGTGTGATCTTTGAGACAAGAAATTTTGTATACATATATTCATATATATTTTGGTTTTCGTGATGAACATACAAAGGCAGATATTGTCTAAATATTTTTGTTTTTGCTTAGGCTCAGGGTACTACAATGCTAGAAAGAGAAAATGGCATTCGAATACCAAGGTACACACTGTCTATCCTCTGGCAAGAGCAGAGGAATTCACAATTAATTGCTAAGCTACAAAATGTTAAATCATACAATGGATATTAAGTGATGTGGAAAATGACAATATTGTGAGAATTTCTATGTACTTAAACTAGCATTTAACTATCTGAAGATGTTATGTGGCCTTTTAAAGTTGGACCCATATTATTTATGTAATGATGGCAAAATAGAACCATGACATTTTTCCAGGGTGACATTTTCTAACTATAAATAAGAAAAAAATTCTCACCTCGTTCTCATGTGATTAAAAGAAACTCTGGGTTAACAAGTTACAATCTTCTTCATTAATGAAAAATTTCACAGTGTTAGTACACCAAATTATTGGTTATCCCCAAGGTGTGATAATAAATGATTCTGGATGAAAGTGTTGCCGAATTGTTAGAGAAAAGAGTTTTTCTGTCAGAAGGACCTGAAGAATATCAGCTAATATAATATAAGAATAGATCAGAAAATATATTTTGAGCATCTACTCTACACTCAGATACTAAGGCTATGGTACAATGAAGGACAAAAAGAAGCATGGTACCTGTCCTTATGAGCCTTACAGTCCAATGGCTGGAACAGGAAAGGATAATTAAACAATTATATTTAATACTACAAAGGAAAGGTGCATGAAGCTGTGCTATGCTATTTGAGTCTATAATGAGGGAAGCTAACCTATTATAGGAAGCCTAGCAGGGTAGCACTGAGATGGAGTTGTGATAAGTTAGCAATGCTTATGAAAAGGCTTAAACCCCACGCTCCCTGAAACAGTATTTTCACATCGAGGCATTTTCCTTCAAGGAATAATTTCGGGCGTACTAAAATTCTAGCTATATGGCCAAGGCATTGTTTTTATTTCAGAAATATTGGAAACATCTTAAGTATTCAAAAATAAGTTGTTATTTACATTTATTATGTTATCCAAAATTATATATACCCAAATCTTTATAATGTTAAAAAGTCTTTATTGCAACAAAAGATATTTAGAGAAAAATAGTTACAAAATAGTATTTAAAATACCTTTATCCCAATCTTAGCCTTTCTAGTTATTCGATGTATCCTGTTTTATTTCAAATACATCAATAACAACAACAACAATAATACTAGCAATAGTAATAACTATTCATAATAGTTACCATTTAGTACATGCCAGCCCTGTGCTAAATATTTTAAATTATTTCAATTGGTTTCATATAAACCGGTGAAGCAGGAGTTATTCCATTTATTTTCTTTTGCATACCAAAAAATTTTAAATATGTCAAAACAGATATGTATTTCTTATGCAACAAAGCATCATTTTCATGCCCATGCTTTTTGCCATGAGTTTTCTTATTGCGGTTTTATCTAAGAGAAATCCCTCATTCTTTTTGCAACAGCATTCTGTGAAGAGGGCTGCAGATATGGAGGAACATGTGTGGCACCTAACGAATGCGTCTGCCCTTCTGGATTCACAGGAAGCTACTGCGAGAAAGGTAACATACCCCTTTTTGGTGGAGGGAGAGAAAGAGAGAAATTTCAAAGAGAATAGAAATTCCTTCTATAGGATAATAGTTCTTTGGGTTGATTTGAGACATTATATTTCAGTGTTGGATGTGGCTCCCCAAATTGTCACCTTTTGATTGCTGCCTAATAGGTCTCCTCCCTCTGAAAATGGAGCTTCATTCGCCCTCCCTTCGACATCTCTAAATTAGCAATGTCGAGTCTTTCTCTGCTATAGTTTGAAGTGTGCATCTTGAGTGCTAATTAGAGATAAAGCCTGACAAACTGACCTGCCTCAATTATTATCTATTGAGAGTAGCATCACACATGACTGTTAGAGTTATAACAATTTGCTGTTTCAACAGAATCTAAATTAGAACCATGCATTCCTTGTACAAAAGCACATTAATTTCAGGGTGGGTTTATTGGTGTGCTCGGGATTCTATTCTAATATTGGTTTATTAGGAACATTATCATTCGTAGACCTGATACAAGCTAATTAATATTTGTGAGATTCAATTAGGTGCACTTTTCTATTTGCAGTAAATGTAGTATTTACCGTTGGCATTATTTGGTGAAATCAGCTCTATTATTGATTGAAGAAGTCCTATGTGTATGTAACTAAAAATTACATTCAATGTCTATATGCCAGCGATATCAATGATAACAAAAGGTCTAAACCATGTAAAATTGAATATTTCTGTGTATTAGCCCATAAATTTTATTGGGCTAAAATCACTTTCCTGTGTTTTTCCGAGTCTGGAATATCACACTTGACACCTTATAGTATAGCATAAAAATATGAAAATATGATGCTATAATCATTATCCTTATTATGGTGAAAGAGAAAAAGGTTTTATCCAGTGCCAGAGATCTGAGCAAAGCTCTCATTTCCTTTCTTTTACATTTAAAGGTTTCTGAATTTAGAGAATTTTAAAAGTTTTTAAATTAGTTTTTTTAATCAAAGAAATGATTTAAAAATTTAGATAATATTTTTTTAAATAAGTCCATTATACCCCTACTTGTCTAACATATTGCATTGTACTGCTGTATACTTATAAGGTATCCTAATCCTTTCAAAACTGTCAGAATTTAGCTATATAAATTATTCAACAAGGAAATCAAATAATATGTGCACCATTATTTTCCATATTTTAGGACATTGTCATTGAATCAAATTACATGTATTAAATAATAATTAATTGGTTTGTTCTTAAAAAAGGACATGTAAAAGAGCCAAGAACTGCCTGTGAGCAGAATGAGAGAATTACCACATGGAGCTTGAGAAATTTTTGCTGAAAGTAAAGAATCTTAATGGTAACTTAGCACACATGCCCTTATTGCAGTGCATTTGATTTTAATTAGGTTTTCTAAAAAGAAACACACACACACAGACACTCACACATATATAAAGATATAAAATTTCTCATTATTTTCTATAGAACTGCCATGTTTCCCTAAAACTTGTACACAGAAATTAATTGGGAAAGAATGGTAATGATGATAATGTTGATGATGACGGATACTACTAGTAATGATATACCATTTATTATGTACTAATTATGCATCAGATCTTTAAAATGAGTATTTTAATATTAAGAATACAGAAAAGAAATAGATAATATCACTCCTATTTTATAGATGGCAAAATAAATGTTATCTAGGTTAAGTAACTTTTGCAATGCTACAGACTCAGTATTAGAACTGAGAATAAAATTCACATTGCATTCCACAAAGCCTGCATTATAAACCCTTGCATATATTTCTCAAGGATAATACATAAACTTCCTGTTATAATCCAGATTCCTGGGCCACCACCCTGTGGGAGGGTTCATAAACCTTCACTTTCACCAAGCACCTCAGGTTGCTTGTTATAAATCAGCATTATATTATTATTGTGATATTTAACTGGAACATCTACTCTAAAGTTTATATCCTTTTTATGTTATAAAGAATTAGGGAAGAGCAATGATTTTAGACCTGGGTCTAAGTTAGTGGCAGCCAAGGAAAAATTAGTTATGGTGTCTGATGGCTTCAAGATTTGACTTCTATCCTTTTCTCTGCTCAGTAAGTGGTTGGTTGAATTTGTGCTTACATTCTGGTCTGTAATGTGGAACAAATAAAGCAGAAATAAAGGAAAAAATCAAGACCAGAGGCAAAAGTAAAACAGAGATAGGCAGGCCATAGTTTTCTATATAACCGTTAAGTTGAGATTTATTATTACATATTCTCGAATTCTTGCACAGTTATTACAAGGTAGAAAGAACAGTAAAATAAAATGTTTTCTTTGCTTATGATGCTATCTTCTATTGTTAACAAAGCCATTTCATTTAATATAGGCCAATATTTTAATTCTATGAATTTTTTTTTTTTTGTGAATAGGATAAAGTACATCTTTTCCAATCCATTGTGTGCAAGGGCTCTAGATGCGTTATGGGACAAATACTGAAAACTTATGTCATGTCTTATCTGAATTATTTTGTCATGTCGATCACGAGCAATAAACATTAAGTAATTCTATTTGTCACTGAATAGTGAAGCTACATGCCTTGAGATTTAGGATATAAAGGAAAAATGCAAATGCATTGTGAATGTCTATGGTATGATTACACTAAATCTTTTATTCGATTTGTTTTAATTTCAGAAATAACTAAATAGCCCCCTTTGAGCTATATAGACTTCACTTATATTTGGTCTTAAAAGTATTGCCCTTGGCCCCCTGAGTTACTGGTTTTATTCATTGCTTGTGGTATTCAGCCTTCGAGAATTCAAGTACACTTAGTTAAATTATTAAAATAATCTGTTAAAGAAAATGCCTATCTGGAATTTAATGGAGTTACAAATCCCCCTGTGTTTGGTATGTGTAACATAAAGATGAGCAGCTATGCATTTGTTTTATATTGATGAGATTTTAGTAAAGTTAAACTTTTCAAAACCCCATTCAAGATAAGCATTTTACTTCTTTTGGTTTCTAGACATATTATGTTGGTTCTTCTCTGACCCTTTGTCCTTTCTCTGTGCCCTTGGTTTTTATCTGATTTCACATTTAAAATCGAGATGTATAAAGAGAGAGATAAGTAAAGAATCAGTATGAAGTATAGTTTTTGCTGCTTAGGATAGAAGAGGGCTGCTGGTGAAAGCTCTCTTCTTAACCTAAGTGAATTAAAAGCATATCATGCCACACAGATGTGATGTAGCCAACCTCAAGTCAAGAAGAAATAACAAGAAATCCTCCTAGAGATTTTTCAAATGTAAAACCAAAGAGCTTCACTAAATCCAGAAACATCTTACCTACAGTAACACAGCAGAACATCCTCCTCTGAGAAGTGATTAAGACTAAGTTTTCTCCTTGGCATTAAGCAAACTTGCAAGCAACAATAAGTAGAGATGAAATATAATGTATTAAACTATTCCAGTTGGGGGTTTCCTAACCTTGGCACTTTTGACTTTTTTGGAAGAGATAATTCTTTGTTGCAGAGAGCCGTCCTGTACATTGGGGGATGCTTAGCAGCATCACCAGACTCTACCCACTAATAGTAGCATTGCCACCCTGAGTCATGACCATCAAAAATGTCTCCTGACACTGCCAGATATTCCCTGAGAGGCAGAATCACCCTGTTGACAATGTCAGGTCTAGATGTAGCATTTTTAAAAGTCTAAAAATATGTGTCAGGATGGCTATTTGTGATGATACAGACAAGACAGCTAATTGTATTGCATTTTCCTATTTGTATATTACATGAGTTATAAATTGTATAAATGCAATTATTTAGACATCAGGTACCCATAACCAGTGCCTTGTGAATCACACAGCGAGTTGGACACGACTAGTCAAGCTGTAGACAAGGCCATAGTCTAGTGTAAAATTATTAGAAAAAACATGCTGATATTATAAAAATAATAGACCTTGACTTTTGACCATAGTTGTTTCAAAAATGGGTTCACTTATTGTAAATATTCAATAAACACATATAATCATTGAACCTCTCACAGCCCTTCCAAAGAATGTTAAGTATCTGATCAAGAATATTCAGGGAAATCAGTAAATAACCATAAGTTTAACAACATTATCCATTCACAATGTAATTTCTAGTAATTATTTTTTATGTTTTGGTTATCTAAATTTTCTCATTTTTCCACAATATAAATTATGTTTGCAATAAGAAATGATTTTTTAAGCTTAAAGAGAACATGAAAGTTATGAAAAGGACTTCATTTTTCCAAGTTACTGGGAATCTTTTAACCTTTCCTAAAGGGAAATGACTTTTTGCAGGATAATGTATTCTATCCTTTTCACTGTGCCTCAGGGACTTGCAAATATGTAGACAGAGTGTAATAGTTTGCCCTGAGTATATTACTCATCCACCAGGTAAAAAAGAATGGTCAGAAACAAAGCCGTCTATATTCTTTCAAATTTTAAATCTTGCCCCAATTTCTAGAGAGCTCTGCTGGCATTCATCTATTGTAGTTGCTTAGCCTGGCCCTGTTTCAGGGAAAAAATTTAAAAGCCTATAAGAACATGGATAATAGCTCCATTCTGTTAATGGAGAAGAGAATATTTTTTGTTTTCTCTCCAGCTATCACAGGACTGTGGGGAAAGCATCTGAGAAGAGGATGAGTCGCAAATGTGCCTCTTCAACTTCTTAGCAGTTTGGAGATTTATTTAACTTTTCTCAACATGAGCTTTCTCTGGTTGTCTGGCACATGTAAATGGCAGATTCTATTATTAATGTTGCTGCTGTTGTCGGCAGCTAATAGACACGCAGAAAAGAATAAGCAGTACTTTTACGGTGTCATTTAAAAAGGGAAGTGAGAGGATTTGAGGTTTCTCTGCGTGGCCCATCCACTTGAACCCATCAAAAAAGAATGAACACAGATGCTCTCTTTATGTTTCATTAAAGTTGGTGAGTATGAATTTGAGGAGCTGTTATCTGCACTGGATCTTTGCAGAAATAGAGAATGGCAGTGAAGACACACTGCAGTGGAGCGTGAGAGGAGCCCAAATCCACTAACACAAGAACATCCATCTTTAGAGCTGCTGAACTTTGAGTTCAGTTGCCAAACCTAGAGTACCTTGTTCAGGATCCCCTTCCTCTCCTCAATTCCAGCCACTCAACTTTTTTCTTTTGGCTGCGATGGAGAAATTGTGCTAAAGACCCAATGCACTCCCCTGTGGAATTGCCACTTAACTCTCAGAGCAACTTGGAGCTGTTTCAAAACCCTGTACTTGACACCGCCAGGAACACCATTTTGTCAGGTTTCAGACATATGGAAAAATATCTTAAGCCATTTTTTATTCTCATCTTGATACAGAGCAAGTTTTCAAGTCATATCAGTTTAACTGTAGGGACTGATTCCTTTTTTTTTTTTTTTTCAGAAACAAAGATTTTGGTTAAATTAAAGATGCAGCCTGGAATAGTGAAAAGAGTACTAGTCTGATCTGATATTAGATGTGCCATCGTGAATTATTTAGCCTCTTTGCAATGAAACCTATATTATCTTGGTATATAGCTATTATGACTTCTAAACTTTTGTGTTTGTTATTTCTAATGAGGCAGCTAGTTTCACCCTGTTGAGCACAAGGACGTGTATAATTGTTATCCAGCCAAACAATAGTGGAGTTGGGCTTCTAACCCATGTATGACTAAATACAAATTTCATACACCTTCTAATATCGGTTGCCTCTTGATCACATTACCTGTGTACAGGGCAACTTAAACCTAACAGAGTATATGGAAGGTCAAATAAATTATCTTCTCCTGTGAATAATGAGCCATAATTTTCTACTCGATTGTGTACATTGTTTTATATCTTCCTTTCAATGTCTTTCTTGTGCCTAAGGTAGGAAGAGAATAAAAAAGTAGGGATTAAGAACATTGTCTCTGAAGCTATACTAGCTCAATTTAAGTTAGGGTTCACTATTTGCTAGAATCTGTGATGTTGGATCAGATATATGTAATGTTTCTAACTTCTGTTTTTCACTAAAATATCGATATTACCTATCTCAATGAGATTAAATGAAAGTCTATTTAAATCACTTGATAGAGTGCCTGGCACACAGTAGATTTCTAGATATTGTATATTGTTTATTCTATCCTCAGTTTACTGGGTAATAAAATTGAAACTCAGAAATAATAGGCTACTTTTCCATGGACAGTCAATATGTAAATGGTGGCACCATGCCTTATATCCATCTTTCACTACCGAAACCTCTGTAATTTTACTACCAGCCCTTACAGCATCTCACTATACCATTCAGATGTAAACTATTTATATTCGTGCCATCTTTGCTAATTCATATTCTCTCTGTTCCCATGAACATGTTATGTAATTTTATGTCAAGCTAATACATATTAATTTATGCAGCAGTGTTTTTGCTCAGTTCATGCAGGGAAAAGAGTTAATCGGAACCTAAAATAGTAACATTAATAACTTAGGTGTGGTCCTTGGGAAGTTTTTTTTTTTTTTGCTATTGTTTATTTCCCATTTCTTGGAGTTGAAATTGAAGATTTAACACCAAGTTCTCACTGCATTACTGATAGCATAGGTAGCTTAGTACATAGGCTGATCTGAGGCCTCGTTGAAAAGGCTACCACACTTGTCCTTCTGCAAATATTTCCTTAATCCTTCATTGAGTCCTCAAATTCATTTAAGAAACACAAACATTCTATCCTTAATTTAGCATCAAGGAACCTGGCTTTTATTCCTGGATTCTGCTATTTACGAGCTATATGACATGGGGCAGAATCAGGTTTTCTATGTAAAATGGTGTTAATCATCCAAGAAAAACCTAAAAGTTGTCCATACACACCCAACCATTCCTAGGACTTTACCCTGAAAGAGTAATCAGAGGTGGGCATGTAAATGAGGTTTGATGATACATTTAGAATCTTTAAAAGATGGCATTTTAAATAATAATATGTCAAAGCAACCTCTATTTCGAACAATAGAGAATTAGTGAAATAAATTATATGTAACCATTCCATGGAACCTTTAAAACTTATGAAAGAAGACTACTTAGCGGAGCGGGAGATACAGTGCTTGGTAAGGAATGTGAACTCTGGAAGCACACTTCCAATTTTGAGGACCAGCTTTAAGATCTTGGGAAGTTACTTAAAATTTTTGTGCCTCAGTTTCTTGAGTTACAAATTGAGAATGAAAACAGTACTTTCCATTAAGAATTTTTTTAAAATGTCCTGGTATCTGGCAAGCACTCTATAAGCACTGGATCTGATAAAGTAAATATGGCATGCTCACCATTCCAGTTCGTATATAGAAACACACCTACACTGCATGTACAGAAAAGAAAAGAGTACGGGAAGGATATTGATCTCTCTATGGCCTATCAGGTCTTTGTGCAGATGAGGACTTTTCAGGACCAAAAAAAAAAGTTATATTTATGTAATTAATTCAATATTGTATTAAAGCTAAACAAAACCTTTTTACCTTTCCACTCATCAGCCTTGCCACAATCTGAGAGTTTTACAGTGAGCAGGAGATGTGGACAGTTTTCCTTATTCTCTTTCAGTATCATATTTTAAAATTCACAGGTGTCATGAATCTTACCTAGGGTGAGAGAATTTTGTGGGAAGAAAAAAAGGAATCATGTAACTGATACAGTGATCATCTAGCATTGAAACCCTCTGTATGGGAGATATGCAGTTGCTGGTTCTTCCTTTGTGATGGGCTTTGATGAGGGTCTTGGATCACTAGGACCTTCCGAATTAATTTGCCTTTTATCCTTTCATCCTTCTGTAGCTCCGAGCTTGTGAAGGTCCACTTGTCTTTCATAGCTCCTTTGCCCTGCAAGATTTCCATATGATTAGAGTGCCTCTCTGACTCTCTCTCTTTTGTAGAATCCCTATAAACAGATACTTTCTCACTCAATCACTCTAAGTACAGCCCTCTCTTAATGTATTTTTATTTCTTTCCTCTGCTATGTGAGTAAGAGAGCCCCAGACCTAGGCATTGACCTTTGGAGTTCTAAGGCATAAGTCAAATACCAGTTGCTATGTCCCTCGTCATTCAGGGGACATTTCTAAGTGTCTGAAGTCTGTTATTTTCAGATGAATTTACAGAGGAAGTTCTTCCCTTTTTTTCCCTGCAAAAAGTGACAGGGAACTGGCAGCATGCCAAAGAGCTTTCTCTAATAAAGTTCTCATTTTTGATCTCATCAGATATCACTTGCTGAATTTCTAGGCCCTTGTTTACAGAGCTGGAAGGTGGTTAATGGTAAAGTAAGCACAACTGATGTTTGAAAGTATTGTAAAGGTAGTCTAGCACCCAGCTTTGGAATGTGGGAGTTTTTAACATGTTGTCATCTACTGAAACCCTGATGGGAAAAATCCAGTTTTAATATCCTATTACATTTGAGTTCAATAAATGTTTGATAAATGAATGAGTACAAGCAAGGACCTCAAAATTCACATGGTCCAGTCTTTTCATTTTATAGATCACTAGCTATAATAACTCCAATTCAAGTCTTATTTAAAAGACATCTAAGTGAAAGTATATCATATTGAGGATGGAGGAAATGCCATTAATAAGAATGCCATCAATAAGAATAATATAGAAATTTTGTGTATTTCCAGTAATTTTGTCAGCATGACTTTCCAGAAAGCAAAGTGAAGGGAGCTTACCTTTTTAGTAAACTGGCATTCCCCGTCAAACAAATGAGAGCTGTAAGGGATTACCTTGTCTAGTTAGCAATGCAGAAAGTAATTCCTGACTATTTAAATGACAAACAGTTCTCGCTCCCCACTAGGCAAGCTCATACCATTGAACTGTGAAAGTCAGGAGTTTGGTTCATACAATCCTTTTTAATTTTATGCCCTGAGGAATACAGACACCACTGTCACTTGTAGCACGATGGCTAAACAGAAAGGAAATACAGATTTCTGTGAAAATATGACTAACTGGAGCCTAGAAATTACAAACTTTCACTAGTAACTAGTATCCAAGAATTCTTTGTATCCATGAACATGTACTGCACTGCAAATCATGTGGGAAAAGGCTAATCGAAGCCAATAAACTGAAGGAGAAGGAGTATAACTCTTGTGATTTGCGTCATTCTCCCCTAATAGGATTCACTGATTAGAAAAGGCAGTTGCCTGAAAATGTTCACTTGGGTCCAAAATATGATGAATCAAACATCGAGATCTTTTCATTCATTGTGGTAGGGGTTTATAAGATAAGCAGTTTCTGGCTTGGTGGGCTAATGTGGTTTTAAAGCATTCCCCAGTTTAAAGAGACCTCAAAATTATCTATGGGTAGCAGCAATTTTAGCTTAGTAGATTGAGTCCATGAGGGGAAATTCTGGAAGATTGTTTTGTTAAAGAATATTTTACTAAGAAAATATTTCAGTACCTCTTTGGTGCTTACAAGATAAAGTCCAAATCTCATGGTGTGATGTATAAAGACCTCTGTGACTGGTCTCTGTCTATCTTTGAAGCTCTGTCTCCTACTTCTCCTTCACATGCATCTGAAATTCCAGCCCATTCTAAACTACTTCTGATCACAGAAATGTACCTTACTTTCCAAATTTCTAGGCTTTTTTTTTTTTTTGTAATTTTCTCTCTGCCTGTGACACACATATAGACATATCTATCAATCACAAATATATTAATTTAAAATAATAGAAAATTGAGTCTCTCCAATGATCTGGAATACTCCTGATCATCTTTCTCTCAAATTGTTCCTCCACGGTCTTCTGTATTCCAGTTGAAAGCAAAATCTGTCTTTTCACACTTTCTGTATCGAGATCTTAAAGTCATCCTTGACGTCTTTGTTTTGTAACACACATCCAAGTCTTTGCTTTACTTTCAAAATATATCTAGAAGCCACACTTCATAGGACTTCCATCTCTACCATCCTTGCACATGCCATCCTCATCTGTAATCCAGATTAATGTAAAAGCCTTCTAACTCATCTCCCTTCCACTGTTGTACAACTATAGTCTCTTTTCAATGTAGTGGTCAAAGAGACATCTTTAAAAAAGTCAGACCCAGTCACTCCTCTACTTCAAATTCTCTGTGGCTCCCTATTTTCACTCAAAGTCAAAGTCAAAGTTGTTACAATGGCCTATAGGACTCCCTATTACTTCTCTGCCCTCACCATTCGAATATATACCTCACTTGTGTATCTTCTCTTCCAGTCATAATGGTCTCCATGATTTTTCTACAGCATGCTAGTCATATTTTCCTTACTGTTGGGTATGCTTGGAATTTTCATGATCAGTTTCCTCATGTCGTTTTGTCTTCTGCTCAAGTGTTAACTCCTTAGAGAGACCTTCACCATTAACTAAACTAACCCAACTCCTCCTCCTTGACACTTTTTAAATTTTTTTATCATTCCCTGACAGAATAATGTTTTGTTTATTTGTTTGTTTGTTTGTTTTTCTGTGTGTGGTCTGACTGCCTAGCCAGAATATAGACTCCACGAGGGCAAAGTTTTTTGTCTCATTGTCACTGTATTTCCAGGGCCTAGGGCAGTTACCCAAAACATTTGTTGAATAAAAAGATAATTTAATAAAATCCCTCTTACTTTTCATGTTAGTCTCCAAAGCCACAGTACTGTCATCATGATATGTCTTGAGAAGAATGAGAAAATTATTGCTGTCAATCACATACCTTCAACCCTGATATTTTTAGATCATATATAGTTAGAATTATCCTTGGTGTTTCCTTCTCTCTCACTTTCCCATTTAATTGATCATTACAGCCTGCCTGTTTTCTCCATCCTACTGCCTACTCTAAACCACTGCCTAGAATGATAACAGATGGCAAGACTCCAGACTCCAAGTCCTGTTCTTCACATACAAAAAATGTACATTTTGCATTATGGCCAATACAATCCCCCAAATATCAATACTATCAAATTATTTCCCTGCTGAAAAACCTTAAATGTTTTCTATTGCCTTTGGAATAAACTCCAACCTCCTTTTAGTAGGTATTGATGAATCTGAGCCTCTTCCCCATTCAGTTATAATCAATGCTCCTTACATCAAATTTTCTCAAAGCATCACTCTTCCTACTTCAGGCCTCTGCCTAGGATATTTGCTCTACCTGGAACTTTTTGGGGGTCTCGCTCTCTCTCTCTCTCTCCAAATATAATGCTCATCATCCATTATTCTCTCACTTAGATCTTAAGCTTTTCTTTAGAAATATATTTCAGACTCCATAGTCAAGGTTAAATTCCCTTCCCTGTGTTCCATATCAACTTGGTTTTCCTGTCATAAAATGTATCATTTTTAATCATTGTGGACCTATTTTTTATCCTCTTTTTCTTTCTACCATCTATCCCTGCAGCAGAGTCAACACATATGTTTAACTTCCATTACCCCCATAGACCCTACAGAATATTGACTCAATATACCGATTATTAACACAATGTCTTGAAATCAAAATGGGATATGCTCTAGCTATTTTTTTTCCATTTCTTTCTTGCTGGTCTTATTATTCCCACCCCAAGGTGATAATGATAAGACATATTAAGTGACATCATATGGGGTTTGCATAACATGTTTCTGAATAACAGAAGTATTAGCATCTATGAAGAAAAATTTGATAAATATTTACTAGACCATTCATTTCAGGAGGATAAGCAAGTCTTCCCCTCCTGTTGTAGACAAGCCTTGGCTTTTCCTAGCCCACCCCCGATCCAGATAAGCCTACCTAATTTTGGCACTTTTGTGGTTCTTAAATTGCCAAGCAAACCTTTTTAATTGGACCACTTGTTTGGAATTGTTAAAGAGCCGTGAACTGCTCTTTTAAGCACTTTTTGATTTACTGTCAGCAAATTATTATGGAAGTCTCTTTTAGCAAAATGATGTCAAGCTCCCAATGGCAAGCTTGAAAGTTTCCAGATGCTTGGTCTCCAGAGATGTGGAAATACTATGGTTACCGTGCAATGTCCATTACTCCATGCATTAGCATTTTGAAGATGTTTACATTTTTCTACATATTTTTTCCACTGTCTCTTACAGAATCATTACTTCTCCAATCTCTGATTTTTTTTAGTCAGAGTAGTGAAAGAATTAAATTACATAGAAATTTATAATGCTTAGGCTAGAACTTCATTTGTGCTGCACCTTGTGCTTGTGTTTGACATATGTTATTTAAACAACAGCATCATTTAATCTCATATAACTTGTCGAATTTCATCGTATAATTTCTATGGCTCCCACATTGCTATTTTTCAAGCCTATAAGCATACCTCAGTGCCTTTGCACCTGGTATTTTCTCTTTCTGGAATGTTCTTCCTCTATATATCTTCATGACTCATTTCTTTACCTCCTTCAGGCATCCGCTTAAATGTCACTTCTCAGTGAGCCTTTCCTACCATTCTTAAATGCAACCCCAAATCTTGCTATTTTTTTCTCATCACACTTATCATCATTTAAGACACTGATTTTGTATCTTCTGTCTTGCTTATTGTCTCCCCAGCCTCTTTGAAAGGTTGACTACCATCATGGCAGAGATTTTGTCCAGCACTGCTGCCGAAGTTCCCACTTTCAGAATAGTGCTAGAAGCTTAGTATGCACTCAATAAATATTTGTTGAATGAATGAATCAATGAATGATTATCCTCATTTTTTGAAAAAATTGAGATTAAGAACTGCACAATAATATGTCCAAGATTATAGGGTCAGAGTTGTGATTCGAACAATACTTTGTGTCTCAAAGCTTAGGCTTCAAAATACTGTCATTTGCTTCCCTTCTCAAAAACAGCAGGGCTATTTAAAAAGGCTTTGACAATATTCAGAGCTCATCTTTTCTGTGTTATTTTTCTCAGTTGACCTTGGGATTCTAAATGTATCACTGTTATTCTGCTGTGTTCATCTATCTCACATTGATGTTTTGAGAGACTAATTTTCCTCGTCATACGTTAGTTAATACTCTCTTCTTTAAAATGGGACTGGCGTAATAGTGATACTTCATGTCATACAGATCATTATGGTCTTCAGTGCGTGTTTCCAGGCAGCATATCATCTCTCTTTAAATCTCTTAACAACTCTGTGAGGGATATGTTACCTGCTCTTACAGATGAGAAAACTGAGGCTAAAAGATGAAAGAAACCGCTCAAGTTTGTAAAGCTAATAAGAGGGACAGCTGGGTATGAATTCTTCACTGGTAGTTTAAATTTTTATGCTTAAAAAAAATTTTTTTTTATTATGTCATGCTACCCTCAACCTCTTTTCTACAGCAATGTTCATTTCTCTCAGCCCTAAGTTATTAACACAGATATTTAATTTTGAAAGTGCCAGAAGGACACCTGTTTTACCTATAGGGCATTCTTACACCAGGACAATGGGACACAGTATAACTTTTCAAGCTGGACATCAGCCACTCACCAGGAGGCATTGACTAAGCTATATAACTTCTCAGTCTGCAGATATCTCTCACTCTTGTTGTATGGACTAGAAAGTCTAATTAGTAAATTATTAGTGATAATAAATTACTAGATTGTAAAGAATCACAGTGTAGAGACTGTCATTTATGGCAGTGTTATGAATTGTAGCTAATATTTAACTCTTTATAATCACAGACTCTTTTTTCCATTTTTTAAAAATTTTATTAAATTTAATGGGTTGACATTATTTGTTAATAAGTTTCAAGTGTACAATTCTGTAATACATCTGTATATTGCGTTATGTGCTCATCACCCGAAGTCAAGTCTCCTTCCCTTAGCTGATATTTGACCCCCTTTACATTTTTCATCGTCCCCTTATTCCCCTTTTCCTCTGGCAACCACCATTCTGTTGTCTGTGGGTTTTTATTTGTTTTTATTTGTTCATTTGTCGCTTTCTGTTTTGTATCCCACATAAGTAAAATCATAAGGTTCTTATCTTTTTCCATCTGACTTATTTTGCTTAGCATGATACTCTCATGATACATCCATGTTGTCACAAATGGCAAGTATTTTATCTTTTCTTATGGCTGAGTGATATTCCATTGTATATATCTACCACATTGACTGTATCCAGTCATTCATTGAAAGACTTATAGGTTGCTTTCATGTCTTGGCCACTAATCACAGACTCTTTTAAAGGTCTTTTTAGAGCATCTCAAGAAAGCATTGTGAACTAAGATTAATTTCCATCTTACAGACAAACATATATAGGGTAAAGTGACTTCTCCAAGTTCATAGAATTAGCAAACTCTAAGCTGCTATTCTTGTATGCGTCCTTCAGTTCCACCACTCCACTTTTGAATTTGAAGTGGAATAAAAGCAATGCAAACCTTTCAGAGATGATGCTATTTTAACGAGGATTAATGATTAAATATTATCCTAAAAAAACACCCCACACATGTTAGGACATTACATAACACCTCATCAGAGAAGTGAAATTTATAAATCAAGGAAAGATCTCTGAACAGATTTTGCAGGAAGTTTCTGGAGAGATCCAAAATCTGTTTCATATATACCTGCAGATCTCCCCCTGATTTAACATAATTGTTTTGCTCAAAGAAAACTTATTTTAATGTCAAGGAAATATGTTTTCATGAAGTGAAACATCTTGCTTATATTTTAGTGTTTATTTGCTCCCAAGTACTGTGAGTCTGAGAGAAAACCTTTTCTTATTCTTCAGTCTATTAACATACCTGTAGCTGGAGGTGGCAATGTGCCAGTCACTATAGTAAGTATATAAATGATTTATAGCTGGGGTCCCCTACCTTTCTATGACAATCTACTGCCACCTTAGGTGGAGCTAAGGTGGTGATACTAGCGCTGGGAAGTGTCTGCAAATACAGGTGAAGCTTCGCTTGCTTGCCACTTGCCTCCTTCTGCGTGGCCTGGTTCCTAACAGGCCCAGGACTGTTACCAGTCTGACTTCTTTTGTTCAACATTAGATCTGTGAGATATATCCACGCTGTTGCTTATATTTGTAGTTTTTAAAATTCTCATTATGGAATAGAATTCCATTTTGTGAATATGCCAAAATGTATTGTTGGACATTGCATTTTTTTATAATTTTGGTTATTTTGCTACAGTAAATACTCTTGTACATATCTTTGGGTGACTATATATAAGTATTTCTATTTATCTAGGAATGGATTTGCTGGGTATGCATAGGTTCAGTTTTAATAGAATCTGCCAAAGTTTCCCAAAGTGGTTGTACCTATTTATATTCCAAGTAGCAATAAATAAGTATGCCAATTGCACCATGACTTTATCTGTACTTTACTGTTTGCCTTTTTTTTCATTCTAGCAATACTGCTGTTTTGGTACTATATTATGGTTAATTTACACTTCTGTGATGATGAATATAGTTGATCTTGTATGCTTATTGTCTTTTTGATTTTATTTTTTTATGAAATATCTAGTCAAGTTTTCAGCCCTTTTATCTGTTGAGCTGTGTGTTATTTTAAAAGAGCATATAGTTTAAAAAGTTAAATAGTTCTACATGACTATTTATGAAAAAAACAGGAACTTCTTGCTCTAGTCTTACACCATTCCTCCTCTCCAGAGTCAGTCATGTTCTTCCCTATGTATCTAATAATGAAGATAATATATTTATACTATTATTTTTTGATTTCTCCATTTTAGGCATTATCTGTTGACCACCAAGGAAGATAAAGATTTAGTTCTTTTTTAACTTCTCACATGCATGCACATGTATGTGCACACACACATTTATACACATAAACACTTCCAATTTCCCTTCTATTTAGGTTAGATCAATATTCATCGTTTACCTTATTACGTCTATGAAATGATATTTATAAGTGAGCAGCAGAGTTAAACTATCATTACTTCTCCTCTGTTACCCAAAAGCTTTCTTTTTCTGGATTTCTTTGCATCTTCTTTCAACATAGTATTTTCTTTTGTTCAGTCTCCTGTTTCCTAAATATTGTTTATTTCTTTTTTTAGATCACAACCTCATTTTTACAGAACAGATAATCAATTAGTTTCTTGAGAAAAAGTTTAGAGAAGATAAATTATTCAAATGTTGCATATCTGAAAATATTTTTACACTCCTTTTGTATTTATTTGATGATTAGTATGGGTATAGAATTATAAGCTAAATAGGATTATTATAGAATCCTATTCTTCTGAACTCTCATTGCCAGAGCCGTTCTTATATATAAAGTGTATTAGCAGAATGTTGTAGGAATAATGCTATTGTCATATTTTCCGGCATAAATTTTGAGAAATGCAATGCCATTCTATTCTCGATTATTTTTATGACACCTACTTTTCTCTTTCTGGAAAATTGTGGTCTGATGTTTTAACCTCAGTGGTATAATATTTGATGATGATCGATGTACCTCTGTCAGGATCTACTATTAAACCAATGTGCTGAGCTCATTGAAAAGCATTTCAATTTGAAAATTTCTGGTTTCATTTCTGGGATTTGAAAAAAAATACTTTGATGGTTTACTAACCTAAATTTTCTTTTTTTGTTATTTCTGGAACTCCTGTTATTTGGGTGTCAGACCTTTAAATTGGTCTTTTAATTGTTTGATTACTTCTGCATCATTTTCATCTTTTCTTTATATTTTATTACTTATTCTTTTTTAGGGAGATTTAGAGATATTTTATCAACTTTATCTTTCAAATCTTTGTTATTCATTTCTCCTATCCAATTTTATTATTGTTCTTAAATATTTTTTTAATTGTTTTCAGTTCTTATAGGTAGTATCTTCTTCGATGTTTTTGAGTATACAATAGCAAGAATTTTTTAAGTTGTCTTATTAATTTGTAAAGTTTGTTTTATCAAAATTGATTTTTTCTGCTACTTTGTTTTTGTCTTTACCTTTTGTCAAACATCCAATAGCTTTGTTTATCTGCTCACTTTAATGAGTGAGACATCAAAAAGTTGATCGAAAACAGTTTACATCCCTATGTGGGATGTTAATGTAAATAATTTTATGTTTATTCTTTTGAGTTGATGCCATTAATTACTGTATTCTTTGGGATAAATCAAGTCAATTTTTGGCTTTCTTCATTGCAGCCTATGATTTTTTTTTCTTATGTCTTTTGAGTGAGTTGACACTCCTCCATCTCTTTTCAAGCTTCCAAAATTATGCTGTTCTTGTCTACTTTCAAATGTGCTTTACCTTTGAAGGTTTTGTGACCTTTATAATTTTCTTAAAATGATTTTATTAGTGTTTGGTGGAGAAACTAGAGGCAAATGTGAGTATTTAGTCTAGCATCTTTAATTGGAAGCTAGCATCTCAGTTCAAAAATTGTTTCTGACCCATAGGTGAAAAGTCACAGGAAACCCTGGCCAACATGGAAATGTAAATGCAATAACAGTAGAAAACTGACAGTGAAATTAGTTAGATTATATGAAAAATATTTCCCTTTAAGAAAAATGTTTGGGAGTAGGAATACAATTTTTTTTATAACTATCTCGTGACGATTGCTCTATCTAAAAACATTATAAGAAGAAACTTTCTAAAAATATAAACATTTCCTCTTTGGAAGTAGAGTATCTCTTTAATTTCAAAGACCAAGAGAACATTATCGAAGATGTTAAGTGTCCGAATTATTTATTTAAATTTACAAGATATTATGGGAAACTGGAACTATAAATTGCTGCTCTAGTAAGAACAGGTAAGCCAAGTTTTAAAAAAAAATTCAAGAGCTATGTCACATGAAATTTCATTTAAAATATAATTTCAAATGATTTGGAAGTGAGCCTTTCAATGGCTTAGGAAATGACCAAGGGAATATAAATATGCGGAAATGGTAAAGGGAAATGTAGTACATAATTGGGGTTGAAGGACCATCAAGATACCATAGAGATGAGCCCTGGGCTCACACTTATTTAACAACTTCATTAATGATCTGGAAGAAGGAGGATTCAACAAGTTAATTAAATCTACAGATGATCCTTAATGGAAGTTAACAAATGCCAGGGAGAACTGAGAAATAATATAGAAAGACCTGAGGGTCAAAAGCTCTGATAGCTTTGAGGACAAAAGAGCAAAATTAAATTTGAGAAGGATAATTACAATTGAATATATTTTGTTCAATGAGAAAAAAAAAAAAGAGTTAAACTGCAAACAATGCTGAATAGAAAATAGTAAAACTAAAAAATTTTATGTCAGATGAGTAAGTTATTTAGACAAGAGCAGAGCTTAGTGGCTCTAGAAATACATTCTTTTTTTTAAATGTAATCTTTTTATAAAGTTGTATGCCTTGTATTCACAAAATAATTAGTTACTGGAAGATAGCTGGCTTTACAAACACAAGTAAGAATCACTCTAATCTTCAGATGTACTTACATATTAGTAAGGTAGATGGATTAGAATCTCCCAAATATGCAATAATGGATTAATGAAGTAAAGATCAAAAAATTTGGGGGCGAATGGTATAACATGGGAGGAACCACTGAGAACAGACTATAAAGTATTGACTTCAACTTTTAAACATGGACTGCTTGTATTAATGTGGTGGGAAGTTGGGAAGATTACTGGGTCATTTTATATGTTGTCTCAGTAGTACCATCCCAGTAGGGAGCCCCTTCAGGTCTGGGTGTTGGAAGAGCTTGTCAGATTTCAATGGCAAAGTCAACAGAATAGAATCCCACTGAAGCCTAGGGGCAGGAGAGCAATGCAGAGGGAGTTATAGGGATAACCATTAGAATGGAAATCATCTATGTGCAAAGGCACACATGAGAAAGATGTCAGCCACTTATTGAGCACCTCACCTGTGTCAAGATTGTTCCAAGCACTTTACATAAATTAGCGCCTTTAATTCTTCTCACAGTCATCCTACAGAATTAAACATTATTCTCATTGCTAGTTTGCAATCAAGAAAACTGAAGCCTAGATGATGTAAGAAATCACCCAAGGTTAAGTGCTAATAAGCACAGGGAAACTGGAGTTCAAACCAAGGGCTACCTGCTTCTAAGATCTATGTTTTTCCCCTTGTGTTACTCCATTTCTCAGAATATTAGCATAAATAATATATGCAAATTGATATGTGTGTATACATTTTGTCTGTTCCTCAGAGTTTTAGGTGCTTGTTGTAGGCAGAGAAACATTTTTTTTCTTCTGGAACTCTCATTGACAGCTGTTCTTATTTAAAAAGTGTATTAGCAGAATTATGTCTGTACAATTTCTAACACAAAATCATCTTGAAGAGTATTTTGTACCTCTGTTAATTTATTATGCATCTTGGGAGGGGAGACACATTGACTAATTAACATGTAGCCAAAATTACATGACCTAATAATGCCTTTCCCACTATTGTCACCCAGATAGACTCCTAGGAGTCATTATGTTTTAAAATTTAAGTATTGATATCTTCAAGAGTCAATGCTTATATTTGTTAGAATATTCAAATATTCTACAAGCTTAGTTTGGAAATACATTAATAGTCTATGTGTCCTCCAGCTACACATGTCCCTACTAAGAAGAAACAAGAATTAACAATTTCTTGTGTATAGGTTACTAGGTCACCAATTTTACTTAATTTTTTTTCCATTATTTATTTTTTTTTTAGTGATTTCTTTCTTTCTTTTTAATTCCCATTCCCACCCCTTTGGCAGCTATCAGCTTGTTCTCTATACTTATGTGTCTGTTTCTGTTCGGTTTTGTTTATTCATTTATTTTGTTTTTTTCAGAGTCCACATAAAAGTGTGATCATACAGTATTTATCTTTGTCTGATTTTTTTCACTTGGCATAATATTCTATAGACTCATCTACATTGTTGTTGCAAATGGCCAGATTTAATTTTTTTATTGCTGAATAATATTCCTATTTTCTGTATCTGTATCTATATTAATATCTCTACACATACATACACCACACCTTTATCCATTCATCTATTAATGAACATCTAAGTTGCTTTTATATCTTGGCTATTACTAGTAATGCTGCAATGAACATATATGTGCATTTATGTTTTTGAATTAGTGTTTTTTTTTTCTTTTTTCTTTTGAATAAATACCCAGAAGTGGAATTGCTGGATGATATGGCAGCACTATTTTAATTGTTTGAGGAATCTTTGTACTGTTTTCCACAGTGGCTGTGCCCAGATGACATGGGTTTTAGAGCTGATGAAGGTACCATGTGGAATATAAGGGGAATTAAATAGATTGGAGAGAATTAAGATACACTTCCTAATTTTATTTGGAAGCAGCTGGAGTGGAAAAATTCTCCAAGAAAAGTATGCTGAAAAACCACTAAGAAATAGAAAAGTGGAAGGAGGAAATATAGGCAGCTCTACTGGAAAGTGAATAAGATAAGAGGGGGAAATGCACAAGCTTTACAGTGAGAAGAGATGTCTAGGGTGACTGATCGCTTTAGCCTCTCTACTTCTGCCTTCTTTTTTGGAAATTAATCAGAATTCCTCAAGCTTCTGTGTTTGTAATAAAAGTGAGGTGGTCTGAATTGAAACTTAATCACATTTAGGAAAGTCAAGTATCCTTTCTGGGAGAGATCAAGCAGATTATGAAATGATTTTAGTGAACTGGTAACAAGACCATTCTTTTCTAACTTTTGACTCTATATTTGGCCAGATAAAGCATGTAGAAAGAAAATCCCATTTTGGTCCCTGGGGCAAGAGACCTAAGTGTATTTCTTTCTAACTTTTACTAACTTTTTTACTTAAATGACTCATTCAATTTCTAGGGTTGCCTTCAGCCACTAAAATGGCATCGGTGATTATGGAGAAATTTCTTCATGATAGAGTGGAATCCCTTCTATTATTCTAGTAATAGTAATTCCTCCATTATTTAACACTACATGGGAAATATCACAGGTCATGTTACAATGCATAACCTTGAAAAGCATGAAATATTAAGAGCATAATTCTACTTTCTGACATCAGTAGAAATTACATTGGCCTCACTAAAAATAACACCTGAATCGAAGTCTCCAAAATGAAGCAGCTTGAAAAAAATAATAAAAAAGAAACATCAATCCTCAAAATCAACCAAGTATGAGAATTTATTGATTTAGGGGAAAAAAAAGAAAAACACTAGCTGAGACGACATCTAACCTCCAGAGACCAGGTCAATTCATGCAGACTTTAAATGTCATTTTGGTACCTTCTTCAATTCCAGGTGCATGCAATTGCAATTTTTGGCAGAAGTTTTCACTTGCATATACCTGATGAAACTTCCTTCATTATATAAATGAACTTTTGCTCCAATGCTTTTCATCCAAACATCGGTAACTGATAGACCTACCCTGTGAACTTGCTCATCACTTACAGTGTTACCTTTTTCCTAAGAGAACTGGCTATAAATGCTTTCTAAAGCAATATTCCAGTGTCTGCAAATGAAATCCCCACATTGAATTACTTAACTCATCCACATATAAAAATAATCTGTATTTAGAAAATGAAAATTGGTTTCAAAATGCTATATGTGAGAGCCGAAACTGATTTCATCCCAATGCAACAAAGTATTTCTATAGAAAGGCCTCCAGACAGACAATGACCTGGCATCTAGGGCCACTTGTGAATTGCAGACTCTATATATAGTTATTTAGCCCATAAACAGTTACCAACTTTTTGCTAAATACAGAAATAATTTCAAATAAATCCAGATCATGAACTAGTAGGAGAGATGAGAAGCACGTAGTAATTATTAATACATGATTTAAAAATGATTAATTCTGTATGAGAGCCATGAAAAGCTTTGGTAGGATTTGAGAGGAGGAATCTTACTTCTGTTTTGGTGGAATGGAGGAAGGATCAAGAAAACTGCCACAAATGACAGGCATTTGGATAGAACCTTAAGGAATGATTCAGATTCATCCAGACGGAGAGAATGGCATGAACAAAATTTTCCAGTGTAAAATTACAGGAACACCTTGGGAAAGATGAGTGATCTTGTTCGAAAGGTGGGCTGGGATTATACTTATTTGTATTAAGCTCCGATGCAGAAGGGTGAGTTAATCACCTGTCTCAGTTGCTGCACTCCGTCAAGCTATCATTCTACATTCTCGCTCTTGTTTATTTAATCTCCTATTCCTCCCTGCTCTCATTTCTCACTCCACCACACAGATAACTAATGTATCTGGTGTGTTTCTTTACTTATATGTGTTTATTTTAAATGTGAGTTTCTATGGTTTTTTGCATTTAATTCTCAATTTATTTAAATAGTATAATGCTATCTATTTAGATTCTTCCTTTTCAAAAATGTAGCATCTTTATTTAAATGTAAAATTTAGATTAATTGCCCTGTTTACATAAAGTCCACTAACTCTGGCACTGCTGCGGTATCGGAAGTGTGCTTCCGTCATCTTTTTCTTACACATTTGCCTTTGGAAATAAACCCAGACATTCTCAGTTCCCCATTACTTCAACCAGTTTTACTATGAACAGCCTATTGGCCCCTCATGGACCTATATGAGAATCTTCTTAGTACAAAGATCAAACAAGGGACTGATGGGTTGAAATGTGTATATAAACTTTATTTAACTAAGTAATATCGGATTCTTTTCAGAGCGGCTGCATCAGATCACACTTCTACCAGCAGTGCCCATTCGGCCAATACACAGCCAAGTCTAGCTTTCTAAGTTTGCCAGTGTGATATATGTAAATGATAGATCATTGCTGGGGCGCATTGGAATCTGCAGGAACATCAGAGGAGACTAGCCTTAGGCAAAAGAAAGGATGCTCGTAGGGCCTCAGAGAGGTTCAGTGAGAGAAGGGCAGGTAAAAGGAGCCTTAGTTCTCATTAGGACAGAAATTGTTTTACCAATGATCACGCATCTGGTACACAGTAAATGCTCAATAAATGGCCTCTGAACTGAATTCTTTTTTTTTTTAATATGATACTTAGGAATCTACTTTCCTAAGTATTACATAAAGTTTTTACTTTATATTAATATTTGCCTGCTTAAAAATGTTGTTCCTATTTCATTCTCATAGAGAACTTACAGTCGGTGCTTTTCACAGTACCAGTGGGAACACCTCCCGACCAGTTATGCAGTAGCAGTTAGAAATACTACTCGGATGGTTGTTACAATATGTTGATTGTCAGGGTGCTTGGGATAACAGTCATGTCTCTATTGAAGGAAAAAAAAAACTTTAGATGACTTTAGCAGGTGTAACCACCTGCATTTCCAGACTTCTCTTGAAATTAGCTGTAAAGGCCCCGGGAAAATAAAGCATTAGAGAGATGGTGATGGCGTATGAAACCCATCACTTGCAAGTCGGCTGTATGTCTACAGGTAGACAACTTCATGATTGCTGGATGGCTAAGAAACAATGAATTGGGTGTTTGGTTTCATTACAAATATGCATTTTGTCAGGTTTGTGGTTCACAATCGCATTTTGATAGCATACAGGTATTGATTGCCATTTGGTAGAACTTAAAAGTAAATAGCTAAGAAAAGCATAGTTTTCAGGATGAGTCATAGACACACCTTTGAATTCTGGTTTCAACACTTGCTATTGTTTATTATTGGACAGGCTGATAACTTCTTTGGGCTTTGGGGCTTTATCCTACCCAGTTAGGATAATAAGGCTAAGTGCATTTTTCTTAGGATAAGTACAAATAATGATAGCTGACATTGAGTTCTAATCTGTACTAGATGCAGACGTGCATGTTTCTATGTGTATTTACTAATTTAAGCACCAAAATGCATATGACCAGTTTCCTCATTTTTCAGACAGGTGAGATATGGCAGAGAGAAATTAGATAACCCAAGAATATGGCCGGTCCAGGTTTCGAATTTAGGGGGTCTGCCCACAGAACCTGGTTTTTAAAACACTGCACTCTACTGTCTGTTACTTGAAATAATATCTCTCATGTGAAAGCTATGATGTTGATGATGGCAAATGATGGTGATGCTGCTGATGGAAAGTAATGGTGATGCTGATAATGGACAAAGATGATGGTGTTAACTCAAGGGAAAAGCATTACTAGTACCTCTAACATGAGCAAATCAATTTCTTTCTCTCAGCTACTTCAATGTAGTATTGCCAACTGGTTTATAATTTTACAGATGAAATATCTATGCAAATATAAAAGACTGTTTCCGTACACGTTACTGATCGATTACTCTGTGAATGGATACTACTTTAAAATAACTTCAAATTCTGTGTTTGTTAAGTTTTACACTTTGAAGAAGTCATCCTTAGTGACAAGCTGGTATATGCCACAGAATCCTTCCTAGAATATCAAGATCAGAGATCAGCACCAGATCTTTTCTTATCCAATGCCTACACCATCCCCCACACTCCACCCAAAGCTTGTTTTCTTGCGAACTCATTCTAGTGTGTGTGTTGTGGTGGTTTGTTTGGTTGGTTGTTTTTGTAAAATTAACTCATTCCCTCTGAAGCAGTGCATCTCATCAAATTTTTGTAGTTATTCCTATTTTCATGTACAAAATCTGCCTTTGTTTAATTTAGTTATTGGTCCTAGTTTTCCATCTTGGAACCAATTAGGAAACTAGTCACTTTCCTGTAACAGCATCCCAGTAGTTAAGTGGCATATCTTACATTCATTCTCATTTAACTTCCTCTTTGGATTTGACCCACTGCTCCAGGCTGCCAAGTTAGTTTTGGGTCATAATTATGCCATTTTGTATATTCACAGCCCTCCTATTGGTTTCATATCACCTCTAAACTCGATAAACATGCAAAGCCTTATGTGTCTCCATTTCTAGAGTTGAGGGGAACGTTCGTTTCTGCTCTGCCAGAATCGAATCACATTAGAAAGATAAATTAGCATGTACTTATGACTTATCTGTGCCACAGATGAAAAAAATTAGACTTTCAGTTTCATTAGTATGTCACCCTTTAGCATCTACCTTCCTATATGATTGTACTGATTTCAGCTCTTCTCGTTCTGTATATCCATCTGTTTCACAGTTAATGATTCCCTATCCACATCTGATTGCCAGGGTAAAGCACCAGGCATAGAAATCATAAGAAGACTGAGAATATAGGAGGAGAGGGGTGTGTGTGTATGAGAGAGAGAGAGAGAGAGAGAGAGAGAGAGAGAGAGAGAGAGAGAGAGAGAGAGACTGAGACTGACTTTGAAAGCTCCTGTGTCAGTCAAACTGAAAATAACATATTTCAGACACCGGTGATAGCTTTAGTGACAAATTTCATAGTGTGTCTTTGAATATCACAAAGCTATAGAAAGGATATGGCAAAGAAAAGTACCACATTTAGTCTCTCTTTCTTTCTACTTTAAATTATACAACCCTTTTTGTAACATTGGCAGTTAAAGTAGAAATACCACTTGCTGAAATGCAGTCTTAATAGAACATACAAAGTATCTATCTTTTCAGTGCAAAGTTAAAAAAAAAGATTATTGGATTGACCATATAAAATCTTCAGCCAGAGCTCCTTAGGGGAAAAAAATATATTTTTAGCCTATGTAAGTCATCTGCAAACATTAAAGCTGTCCAGCTTACAGTATAAGAAACAAATAATTAAAAGGGGCAATTGGGAGGACTTTGTTAGTTTGGCACATAAAAACAGCACCTTTTTTCCAAATTCTTAAATGCAAAATGTTTACCTTGCAAACCAGAGCCCAAGTGAGGACTATGAAGGGCTGTCATACTCAAACATTAGGTGTTTGTCCTGCATCTTACTAAAGTCAGCAATTTAGGTAAGTTGCACTATGTTCCCTGTGGTGACATGACCCATAAAGTACAAATTGACCTAAAAATTTTTCTGCATTCCTGCTGGAAGTAGGCTTAGTTAATAACTTCAGAACTGTCCCATGGATTTGTTAGACTGTAGCAAGAAGACGAAAATACGCATCACTGAATCTTAAGGAAAGGGATCTGTAGCCGGTTTGAATGGTTTGAGAAAGCAAGGCAGACTCCTTAACATTTCTTATTTAAGGACATGAAGCATGTTTGACATTCCAGTGGAAATATACCAGAGCAGAAGGAGTATGAGTATCAAGTCAGGCTTTCTGAGTGTACATCCAGTCTCCACCCGCCAATAACTTTGTGATATCTTCAAGCTCATATGTTCTCTCTGAACTTAAAATGTAAAATAGGATAATAACCTCTACTTCACCAATTTGTAGTGAGGAATAAGTGCAACAATTTAAACGTAGAACTGTGCCTACAACGTAGCATATTTTTAAATAGTTTCTCTCTCTCTTCTTTGATTTAATTTTTTAACAGGGTAAGAGTTAGGTTGCCACTTAAATGTTAGAAGAGATGTCTAAATGTGATATAAGCTTTAAATATTTATACCCAGAGCCTCAAAGAACAGATGCAGGGTTGTATAATTCAATTTGCCGTCCAGTCCTTCCAGTTGTCAAGAAGTAGCCATTGTGATGCTTGGTTTCTCATCCAACTTTCATGGTGTCAACCATACTAAAATTTTTATACAGATGAGTTTGACAACTATACTCTACAAGAACAATTCCCTTTTCGGTCTCCTTCACACTTCCAGCACCCTCTTTTCCTCATCCTCTTCCTACTTGAGGAAGAAAGTGACCTTATATTATCATATGAAGGAAAGTATTAAAGACTTTAGGCAAGAGCTCCAGACACAATATTTGCATTCGACTAGAGATTATAATTTTGTCATGAAATACTAGTGTTGTGGTGGTGAAATCTCAGCAGGTGTCACATGCTTTGTCAGCCATGACCTGGGCATCTAGATAGTCCTATGATAGTTGCCACCGTCTTCACTCCATTACCAGGCTGCCAAATGTGCTCATCTGGGAAGAGGCAGAATTAAGAAGGATAATTAGAACTACAGAGTGCTCTAATACTTAGTGGTAATCTCTATTCTTCTTTTTTTTTTAATTTAATCTTTTAATCTAGATGATGACCTTGGTACGTTGGTCTGAACCACTCTACTAAACAGTAAAAAATAGGCCTTATCTCCTATGATGTGATGTATAGTTTAACTATAATTCTATAACATAAAAGGGCATCTGGAAGAAAGGTCTTTCTCAGCCTTCCATCAGCAGCACATGAAGCCTATAGAAGTTTTGGAACGCCCCTCATTCACCTTTAAAGTCACCCTGAAGTAGAGCTGAGCATTGCAATTCTTTTTAAATTGGATACTAATGCAGAGGTGCGAGGAGCTAAGAGCTATTTGGCTTTATTGATATTGGCTGATACCTGAAGAATTGAGCAGTGGCTCAGTTATCAATATCTGCAGAGAAGCCATTGACAGCATCAAGTGAGAGGTAGCTAATGTCCTGTCGAGGCCACATTTTTACTGCTGAAATGGGCGTTAAATTGTTCTGCATAGAATCGGGTATACAGGAAAAGCTACATACTCTATTTTTTATTATGTTAAATTATAACCCTCTTCTGAGCCCCCATTTCATAGACTGGTGGGAATTCAGTCTTTACCATATGCAAGACAGTTCCTTCCCAGAGTTCTGTGAATGTCTTGGGGTCCCAGGGGTTACAGAACATTTGAACATGTCATGTAGTCTACACGGGTCAGTGCTGGGATGCTCCTAGACCAAACCTGGGTGGATTTTAAATTTGGAATCTTTACAAGTGACACAGGTCCAACACAATTTACCTTTACTACCAATGGGAAAAATTTTTTTATATTATTGAAAAGTGTAGCATAGGATCCTGGTCTAAGGACACAGGTAGATAAAGGTGCTCAAACGGTGTTACGAATCTTTCTCTCATGTATGTCTTCATCTGAGCTAGTTTCATTATCAGCAGGCTCTTGCCCCAGAGTGAAATGTTGGCTGCCTGCCACCCCAGGCACCCAGCCTCACATGCTGGTTATCCTAGTGGATATTAAGAAGCTCTTTAGCTCTCCCAACCAGTGTGTCTCTCGTTGGCTCTCATCGCACTGTTTGGATTAAATGGTACTGGTAGATCATTCTGCACGAATCACAGGGACTGAAGAGGGAGAAGTCCCTAATGGAAAGTCAAGAGTATTATCAAAAGAATGGGGAATAGATGTTGGACATGCAAAAGTACCAGTGTCTACCTGGGCACAGAAAATGAAAATCCTTCCAAAGCTAGGAGCTCAGTCTTGGTGGTTCTTTCTCACTGGCCATGTCATTCACCTCTCTATCAATTCTAGCTCTGTCGTTTTTGTGGGTGCTGAGAATCAGGGGATATAGTCTTCTACTACCTGTGGAATGCATCCTCCTTCATCTCTTTATTAGTGTTGCAGAAAAGATCTTTCTCGCTCCTGCTCCCGCCTCTGCGATCCAAAACACTGGGCTTCTTCCCCTGCACATGCATTAGTCCTGTCTCTTTACTGAGCTTCAGTTTTCACAAAAGAGGTGTGACCTGGAAGAAACTTTGTTTCTCAGGCCTGAAATACAGAAAGGGCCTGGCTACTCTTGGAAGGAGTAAAGGGGAAAATACAAGGGGAAGATACTGCAAATAGTATCTTGATACATTTTCCTACTGTTTGTTTTATACCCATATTTTCTTTTACTTGATTTATAGTAGCACTGGCTGACTGACTTAATTGCTTTTCAAATAGTTTTAAATAGAATTTAAGGGATAGAATAGCACAATCCAAAGGCTTTATTAGGAACTTTTGAGTATGTGGCGCATAGTAGAGCAATTAATATCAGATCAGATTTTCTCATTTACCTTGTCTAGTTCTGTTTCACAGACCCCTGGAAATTCTGACTTGTGTTCACCTAGTCCTGACTCTCATTCTAGAGGCAAATTTAAGACCAGAGATACTGTGACTTATTCGAGAAGCTAAAAGTCTTATAACTACCCTTTTCTGAGGGTTTGCTGTGATGCCAGACATTGTAAAATGATACTTTTTACTATGAAATTATCATAGTAGCCCCACATAAAATAGAAATAATAATGATGAGGATTAGAAGTCTTAGGCACTCAACATGTAGCTGGTATGGCCTACAGCTGGGATTAAAACTTAATTTTTTTAATCCAAAATTTATTATCTGAAACTCAAAATTGCTGCTAGGACCTATACATCAGACTCCCGAATCTCAGTAGGAGGACTTTCCTCAGTGGCCCAGAGCAAATGAGTCTCTGTCAGTGTTTTTCAAATTATACTTCTTGGAAGAGCTTTAGGGTTTTAGCAGAGTCGCCTCACTACTCACTTGGGGAGGGATGGGAGCCAAACAAGTACTCTAAGTCCTCCACTCTCACTTTGCCCAGAGCTGCCCTGCCTTTTCATCACTTAGACAAGGGCATGGAAAGCCAGCTTGCATCTGAAGAAATGTTTTGCATTAAAATCTGTGATAACCCTGAGCCTCATATCTCTAAGGGCACTTTCAGTAGGGCTTATGATGGCTTTGTGGTTCTACACCAAGATCCCCTGGGCCCACCAAGCTTTTCTGTAATCACAGAAACCACCTTGCTGCTCCGGGCCTGACTTCTTCATGGCTTTCTCTTGGCCATGGAACCACACATGTTTAGCATATAATAATATAGGAATGCCTTGACTTCAGTTAGTCTTTTTTTGTAGTTTCGTTTTTACTATGTTGTTAAATGAAAAAGGATCCTAATTTTTTTTTGCTTTTGTTTATTATTTCAGGCCTGACATTGTGTTCTGTGCTAACAGAACATGGAGGTCTATGACCTGAGGTAATTGAGGTCAGTTGAAATGTTTCCAGTGAAGATAATACAAGAAATTAAATTCTGGGCCATAAAAAAGTTGGCTAAAATAAACTGTTTTCTTCATATACTATTTCCTTCCTTAGGGTTTTCATTAGCTCTTCTCAGTATCAGTTATCACCTCCCAAGCAGATGATTCACTGGTCTATATCCCTGAACCTAATCCTTTCCGAACTCTAGATCCACATGCTGCTTTAAAATTGATTTCTCAGTCTGTCCAAAGACCCTTGACCTGGTCATAAATGGACATATGATCTTTTCTTGTCCTCAGTTAATTCATTCTGCTGAAATTTCCCATTATTTTCCTTTCCACCAACTCCTCACTCCCATTTTATATATCCTTTGCTCCTAGCTATGGCTAGGAATGATGGACCTATAACCAAATTAAGTCCTGACATGTAAGAAGATGCTAACTGGGCCAGGATGGACCCTGAGTACATGTTGAACCAACTGCATTCTAGCAATTTCAAAACAGGATGCGATGACTGAGTCGAGTAAGGTTATATTGGAATTTTAAGGTCCTATTGCAGTTGGGAGCAGACTTGGTGCTAGAAAAACTAAATTCATAGGGAAGCAGAAATAAGAGCTTTGTAATGGAAGCCAGTCTTAGCGGAAGAGAGAAGTTAATGAGAGATATCTGGAATGAGTCAATTTCTTGATGATTACCTATTTCCTGGCAAGATCAGCACAAAGTTGTTGTCATTGGGTTTTTGAAAGTTCTCTACATGTTTATAATTAATCGTATTTTCCCTTGAATTTATTTAAGTGGGGTTTTGTCCCTAGCAACCAAATTATTCCCACTCGAGGCATTTTTTTCCCTTGAATTTTATAGTAATAATAATTACCACAAGAAGCTGATTATTGAGCGATTACTTTTTTTCTAGTCATGGTACTACTTAGTGCTTTACTTTAATTAATTTCTCATTCTCAGAGCACCTTTATGCGATAAGGATTTTATTCTTTGTATAGATGAGGGAATGGGGCTTAGAGAAATCAAGCATCTTGTCCAAGATCATTTGAAACTATATCTGACTCCAGAATTAGGCAGTTAGCCATCTCACTAATGTATCTGCTTATTTCCGTTAATGCACTTTTAGCACTCAGGCTGAAAAGTTGAACCTTTCAAAAAAAATTACTTTTTTTGCATCATTGACATCAAATAAATATTCTTAATTCTCTCTTAATTGAGTGAATTCTACCTTTAGCTCAGGCTCCCAATACCCTTACTTTACCGTGTTGCAGTGGCAGGTCTCTCTGTTCTCCATAAAGATCGCCATCAAATTTGTTCCATGAATCGTTTGCCAGCTCATTGTTCCAAAGCCCAACTCTAATTATTTGACTCTATTCCTTAGAATTCTTCAGTGGATCCCCATGACCTGCCAAGACTGATAACACACTTTTACACTGGCAGTTAATGCCTTACCTGGTATTAACCCAAATTAACTTTTCTACCTCATGTCTCGTCCCTGTCGCGCACTTATCTTTCCTTCCTCCTAACCACAGTTACTCAATATTTCTCCAAGTAATTCTTGAACACGTGCCTATGGCGGACGTGTGAGTTCACTAAAGCTCTCTTTCCTGGGGTCCCAGTTACTACCTCAGGATCTTTCCCAACATAACACTCAAGGAAGTCGCTACCAACTGATAGGAATCATCATGTGAGATGAAATTCGACTGGCATTCTAAATAGAGTAACTCCTGCTATTCTTCAGACATGGTCTTGGCATTGAACACAGTACAGCTTTGGAGAGAGTTCCAGAGCCTTTGCTGAGTTCTGCCTCTCTCCTTATTCTCCATTTTCTTAGCTCAGGGCATCATATTAAGATAAAATGGGAAGGCGGCCAAATGCTTCAGGGCTTTGAGTTCTTTGGCTATAGTTTTCCCAGTAGCTTTCCTCATAGAGATATAGATGATGAATCATTAAGAAAAAGCAACTAGTCTGTTAAAAAACCCAAAAATCAAAACACATGTTTTAATGTGAGCATTGATTTCCAATCTGTAGATTATGAAGTTTTTACTTTATGTTGTTTATTCCCAGTACAGCTGGTCAGATTTTATCATAGCTGAGCAGAGACTGGCCTAGATGCAATCTGTCACCTTTTTTCAGGTCATAACTTGACATTTGAAGGAACATTTTGTACGTCATGCTCATATACACAAACGTACACACATGGCAGGAAGCACACAAAGGATGGAAGCATACAAGAAGGAACGAATGAAATTCAAGAAAAAGACAACACCATTCACATGGGTTTTGAAATTTTAAATCTAGGACAAAATCATTCCATTCAGATCTCATTTATGTTGAAAGTAATTTAAGTAATTACATATTTCAGGTGATTTTTTTTTTCCAGAAAGAGTTTGCTTTATCACTGTTCTTAATTACTTTCTACTTTGCGATGTTTCTCCCCTTCTTTTCTCT
The DNA here is from genome assembly GCF_014176215.1 of Rousettus aegyptiacus. Lineage (NCBI taxonomy): Eukaryota > Metazoa > Chordata > Mammalia > Chiroptera > Pteropodidae > Rousettus > Rousettus aegyptiacus. The sequence continues at coordinate 91,534,638 of NW_023416308.1, forward strand.
GTGGGACTGGTTGGTTTTTTTTTCCCCCTTCTGGTACAATGGAAATGTCTATTGCTTTTCCCATTTCATTGTTCCATTATGTAGATACAAGAAAACCAATCTGTTTGAGAGAACAAGATGATCAATGTGTACGGTACAGCGAGTGTTCACTGCTTATGTCATTCATTTCATTTCCATTGTATAGTAAACTGAGAAACCTTTAGTTATTTTGAAAAGTGCATTGCCAGCTGGGAAAATAGATTCTGCGTAAATTTCAGGTTCTGTCAGGTTTGGCTTTAAAACAGAGAGGGAGTGGGTTAGGAAGAGGAGAGGAAAGAAAGAAGAGAGATTTTTTTTCTCTCACTTTAAAAACATTTTTTTTTTTTTTAACATTTCCTGGTCTGGGCTCCATTCCAGCACTATATTCACATTTATCACATAACATAAATCAGATACCAGTCACAGTTAACTGTGATTTGTTAGATGTGTGGATTTCTGTTTATAGTATCTTTATTGAGATTTTCCAGCAATACTATATAATATGTAATCTTTACCTATTTAAAAGCGTCATGCCGTTTGATCACAAAGATGATTTGCATCTTCCTTATCTCAGCGGAGAGAATATTTGATACCAGTTTGCCAACACGAAGTCTCGCTGGCGTAGAGTGCCCAGAAAGCTCTCTACACAGCACTGGAGCACCAGCCTTTGTTGTTCTGTGGGGTTAGAGATGCTATGGCTGGTGGCTGATCAACAGGAATTTAGTTGTGGAGGAATTAACTTAATATAAACCCAGAATTTCTTCTCCCAGACCACCTCCCCTCACCTCAGCAAACGGCATATTCGGTGCTATCTTCTGAAGAGAATATAGCCTGGCCAGTTTGTTTCTCTTAATGTGTCAGATATGATAGAGATAGCACCAGTTTGGGAGTCAGATTATCCAAGTTCAAATACTAGTTCCCTCAAATTAGGATCACAACTGCAAGGGAAGTATAGCACATTTTGCTCTTTACTTTGCTCATCTGGAAGTGAAGAAAATACTATCTGATTTACAAAGTCGAGAGACTTAAATATGATACTTGTAAAGTACCTGGGCATGATGTCTGTCCTACCGTGTTAAAGTAGGCATTCAGGAAAAAGGTAGTGTTGATATCCTGCTGTATATGGGGAGGAAGAGAGGAGGGGAAGGCACACAGACTGTTTGTGGGCTTTGCTTTAGTTCTCAGGAATTCGTTTTTTGAAGCCACTACCTTGAGCAATGTTCGTTTTCATGCAATGGCTTTAATATTCACATCTGTACATCAGTGTGTACCTACCAATAACAGTAAATAACAAGGAACTTTAGTTCTGGTTGTGGAGAGTAAAATTACTTAGCGGAAGTTTGGGTTAAAAAAGTATTTGGGTTCCACAGCAGCAATGGAAACTAGGATGAGGTAAGGGAGGCACTCACTTGAGATGCAAAATTTAAGAGGTTGTCAGAAAACTCAGTAATCAAGGTAAATGATATTTGAATGCAATGTTTTTTAAAATTCAAAATTCTTATAAAAAACTTACCATGAACAAATACTAAGTTTTTAATAGAGGATCTAATGGAAGTGGTAATTAGGTGAAGTGAGAGGGGTTGGAAAATGCTGGTATGAAGTCCAGTGGAAGTATGAAACAAACCGGCAGGTGCCTTGTTGAGATTTTAAGTGTATGTCGGAAGATTTGGGAGAAGCAGTTTGACAGACGTTACTCGATGGCTCTGGCTAGCAATATAAGTGGAGCTTATATACATGATCTTTTTCATCTTATTGTTTTTTCAAGAATGGGAATGTGTGGCCCCTTAGATTTTTTTTCTTTTTTCTTTTTTTTTTTCTTTTTTTTTTTTTTGAGGAAACTTAACCAGAAGCTATAGTGGAAGAGAGAAACTTAATGATGAGTAGTTTTCAAGTCCAATTTTGGCAAGTTTGCAAGGCAGTTTCAAATGTTTAGGCACTTTTACATTTAAGAAAAATATATTTTCAAAATGATTTGATAGAAAAATACTAGAATAGTGTCTAGTTATTTTCTCTGAATTTATAGTTATCAAAAATTCTGTTCAAAAGAAATTGTTCTGAGCCCAATTTGGGTATTAGAAACTTGATAATTTTGTTTGAATTGTATTCAATAAATGTATAGATAAGCAGAAATTAATATTTATTGTAATTAAGTAATAGCAGCTATAATTTGAATGCCTACTGTATACTAGACACTAAACCAAGTATTTTTCATCCTTACCTGCTTTAATTCTCAGATGAACTCCACAAGATAAAGAAACTAAAATCCAGAGAAGTTGAGTGAGTTCAGGATCACCCAATCAGTGAAAAGGGTAGGATTTGAGCCCAGGTCTTTCTAATTCTGATTTTCATCCTTAGTACAGTAAGGCAAGGGTTGTCTTGAGCATCTATAATTTTTGTTTGAAGGGAAATGAGTTCACAGAAATGAAGTATCAGGAAGAAAAATTATATCAATCCCAGAAATGTTTTCCTCCTTGGAAAAGCTTCCAGAGATAGAAAAACCAAAAATAACCTTCTAGAAAATGGAATATGATCCCCTCCAGTATGACTCCTGATAAAGGGACTACGGTTGAGATGACATAGGGGGAGTGAGACAAGGTAGGGACAAACCAGAGGCCCAGGTGGAAGCTGTGTGGGTCTTGTTCTGCTTCAGGATATCTCCCTGAGTCTCACCTGCCCTACCTGCACGAGCCTGGCTATTGCTTCTGAGTCACTCTACCACCCTCAGCCAACCAGGAGATATCATAGATTGTTGGAAGTAAAGCTTTAGTTCTGTAGACATCCCAGGCAGTGAGTGACACTGGCCCCTGATCGTGGTACACTCTTTTTTGTCTCCAATATGCATGAAATGTAGAATTCTGGGTAATTTAGTACTTTGGTTAATTAATAATAATAATAATAATAAGTACAGTAATAAAACACATAATGAACTTCATTAAATTCAATAAAACTCTGATTACCAATTCAGAGGGTATCTCAGACTCTTGCAGTGGCACCCTGTCACTGTTATAGGGTTCAGTATCACTATGTGATACTTGTGTTCAGGACCGCTAAGACATCTGGAATCTCGGAGATGAGATTTGTGATACATCATAACCCAGGGTGTCCAACCACCTATTATTACTGGTTTTGAAACTATATTATGGAAAATTGACACTCGGGAGATGCTGATGGGTGTGGTAAATGGGCTCTGAGGAGCTATCCCAAGGGCAATCAGAAAAGATTCACTTTTACGGTTCTATATATTAGGTTCCTATATAAGATTAGATTTGAAGAAAATGCTTGCTTAGAAAGGTGAGCTTAAATACATCTTTAATCAAATCCTATTTCCTCCTCTTACTTTTATGAAATCAGAGCCCTAGAAAGGTTAGGTGTCTTGCCTGGGGCCTAGCACTGAGTTAGTAAAGAGACCGAATCTTCTGCTGTCTGGCTTCAGGTGTTCCCTGTTTTGCCTTGTATCTGTCTCCGTATCTGTTCCAAGGCATCTCAACCGCCTTGTCACTCATTCTCCTCACATCTTAGTTGTTTGTCATCTGTGGGGAATAGCAAAGCAATTGCTCTGATGTAGAAAAATATTTTTCAAGGCTATGGCAAGATATCAACATTTATTTCCTCCCGTGACCTGTCACAATTTGAATCAGTCCCTCCAGAGATAAAATGCAGAACATATTTCATCAACTATCAGGAAGTAGGGGGCCTCAGTGGGGACGTATAAATGGCATTTTCGTTTATATTCCTTCTGTAGAGACAGTAATAGTATGATCAAGGCTTATGTTGAGCATGATGGCAGTAAAATCTTTATAGCCCTCCATTTAATAACAGGCTGGTCTTTCAGAAGCCGGGTAATACAAAGCTACCCAGAATTAGAGATTAGGAAGAAACAAATTCATGACTTTGAGCAACCGTGATTATTGTGCAGAGAGACTAATTACTGTGTTTAATGAGCTTGAAGCAGGTGGAAGATGCAGGCGAGTTCTGTGCCGCTGGGTCTGGTAAAGGGTCTCGAGAGGCCAGATTAATTCGAATATTTTTATGAAGAAAGAGTGGAGGAGAGGGTGGTGGGTCAAGGAAGAAGGAACTGGTGAGAATTGCGTATGTATGGTATTTGGATTTTTTTGACCTTTTCGATTCACACACAGACACATACATATAGATGTATTCTTCACTTTGGGAAGTTGATGGAAGCTGGGAATAATCTCCCCAGGAATATTTGCATATATATGCTGTACATGATTCAGAAAGACTTTAGAGACTGGCTAAAGTCAATCTATTGACTCATAGATATCCATGGATCACAGCCTAAGAATCACTGATATAGCAAAAGACGAACCCGGGTATGATTTGGTTTACTTTACGCCTGATAAACCCTTTCTTTTCTTCCAAGTGACTTTCGTTTCAGTGAGAAATCTCATACCTTTCATAAATATACTACTTTCTTCCTATATATTATCATTTTTTCACAGCATCCTTTGGATTTTAAAGGACATTTTATGGAGTGGGAATGGGACTATTTGAAAATAGGACTTTGGTTATCAAATGTCCCAGTCTGGGTTACTTTAGGTAGAGGAAGTCCACAGATAATTCTGGAATAGTTTAAACCCATGTCAGTATAGATCTCTCCTCTCTCCTCCTGAGCTTTTAATGGACACCCACATTTACTAGGGCAATTTCCATCTTCTCCTTCCCATGGTTCAACCTCAGAATGAGGCATGAAAGAATAGAGAAATGCCCAAAAGAAAGACATCACAAGGAAATGTAAAAAACCAGAGGGCCAAAATAATCTCTAAAGTACCTCCTGAATCACTCAGTTAACCGTGCCAAGTAAATGCTCTTCACTCCTTCAGGGCTGTTAGAACTCTCTGAAACTAGAGTGAGTTGGAACGTTAACTGAAGAAGCTGTATTTGTCTGAGAAACTCTCATCCCTGAAAGCGCAAATGAGCATCATTTCCTCCACCTTCCTTTGCCCTTGCTCTCAGCGATTTTTGGAAGGGAAGGCCAGAGCCATTAGAAAAAGATGGGTAAATGTGCTTTCGCTTTGCCAGCCGTGTTCAGAGGTGCACAGTCTGTGGCTGCCTTGAAGCCAGTTGCCCTGGAGAGAAACAGTGATTTAGGCAGAGTGAGGTAAGTGCCTCTTTCCCAGATTTAAAAAGGATTGAATTTCTCTATGTGAGGTTAATAACATCTCATGTTTTTTTGCTTGTTTGTTTTGTTTTTTGTTTTTTAGCAGTTTGACACATTTCTCTTGTTGAATCTGTGCACATCCAGATTAATAATGTACTGTTGATACTAGGTTTATTGATCTGTGTTTCTTGTGTTTGGCTCCTCATTTTTTTCTTTCATTTTTTTCCCTCATCTTTTCTACATTGTACAGAAATGATTCAGGGTATTAACTGTGTCACTACGACGTCCCTCCTTTTGACAACTAAGCCCCAAGCCTGGGGCTTTTACTCCCTTTCTTTGCCAAAGAAGATTGCCTAATATTTGCCTTCCATTCACCTTACTCAAAAATGGTTAAGCAAAAAGAGAAAGGTTGGAGGAATGGGGTTTCTACTCACTGGCACAAACACCTAAAAACAAAGTAGAAGCCATGTATTTGAGATTCGGAGACCCTTGCCAAGGGACATTTTAGTTGTCACTAATTAGGCTTCATCCACCAGGGACTGGTGGTTCTATGGTCCTTAAAATTCAGCATGTTCTCCATCCTCAGGAGGTATTGAGAAGGATGGAGGGAATCCTTTTGGTAAACCAGCTTCTGATGCTGTGAGCCTGCAAAGAAATTATGCCTCTTATGACAACAGAGCTGTACAATGTTTTGGTCTCCTGGAGCCCCTGCTACTACAACACTTCAGGAAGCAAATATTCTTCTTCAGAGAAAAAGTAAAACTCTATGCAAGGCATCTCCAAGTGCATGCTGATTCTCCACCAAAGAAAGAGATTATTGTCTGTTTTTCTGCCCTTCCTCTGACCATAGTCAATCTACCTCTTTTAGACTTCAGAGTAAGTTAAGAAAAGACAGAGCTTAAAAAATGGGTACTCATAGCAGGGTGATGTGCTAAAATGGGTATTACTTTGGATGGGGTGATTTAGTGCTTCTGACCTTGGGATGAGGCTGCCCCCTTAGTAATTAGTGAGGTGGCTAGTTTCATAAATAGTGGCCTCTGTGGACATTCATTTCCCTATTTCACATCCAGTACCCATGTTATTTTCTCTGAAACAACAAACCAAAAATGCCTGTTCTCTCCAAATCCCACCCAGTTCAACTACACTTTTTCCTATGAGTTTTCTTCTTTCTAATCACTGTTCATTTTGTGGCCTACTATCTCTCTAGCACTCTGCTGATTCTCTATATACTTTAGTTTAGTCAGTCCTCACCAGTGGTTTTATGAGATAGGCATTTTATTTTCATATTGATGAGGAACTGATATCTTTCTTGTCTCTAATCGGTTGGCTGGTCTTTCATATATTCAACAGACATTGAAAATCTGCTTATGTTAGACTCTGGTGTGTGTGTGTACATACTAGAAATACGACAGTAAATAAAACAGGGTTTCTGCTCCTAGCGAATGTGGTGAAGGACGTAAAGCAATGATGCAACTGAATAAGTTATTAACATTTTGGCAAGAGAAGTGGATGGAAACTGTAGGCAGTTATGGAAAAATGGTCTTTGAAACCAGGTAGCCACTTTCAGACCCTAGTGGCTAACTGATTTTGGCCCTATTATCTACTAATTTGAGCTATTAGTATACCATGGTCTCTATAATAATTGAGGAACTGATATGCATGAATAAATCAAAGTAGAATTTATAGATGTGAATAACTGGGGAAACAGAGTATCTTTTATTCAACTGCATACAGATATTGAACATGTATTAACACAGTGCTTAATCACTGGTGACAGATAAGGAAAACTCAGTTCCTATATAAATAGAAAATTAGTTGAATAGGAGAAAATATTAGTCATAGCAGAAAGTAAGTTTGTAAACAACTAGCTATCCTTTATTACTTTATAAAAGAGAGGCATTTTGATTTGTGTTTTTGTACTTAATTCATATTTAATGTTTGAAGCCAGCCCTCACCTTAAGGCTACCCTTCCATGATAAATGTGTGTAGTATATCACAAAAACCATAAAATCTTTTTGAGACATTTTAGAGGAAATAAAATTGGTTAGATTCTTCTAGCTTATGTGCTCCATAAAGGCAGATGTTGTGTCTTTTATTTATGCATAGTAGGTGTTCAGTGGCTGATAAATAAATTATATTTACATAAATAATGAATAAAAATGTACTAGAATTTATGTCTTCTCTGGTAATGTCACGCATTTCAGTTAAATTCAGTTCAGTCCAAAAAATATTGATTTGCAGCATGTACCGATTTGATACCATAGATTCAAAGATGAATAAGAAACCATTAGTTTCTTTAAAGGAGTTTAGTCTGGGACGGGAGCACCAGTTGTTAGTAGGTACCTTCGAGACTATGTTTGCTATGCCCTATAGTTGAGGTCAGAGACCCAGATCTCTTTGCTTTATTTTAGGAAAGGAAGAGTCCTTGCATAAGAGTAAGGACTCTCCTAAGCCAGAAAATCAATGAGGACCCACGAGGACAAAGTGGAAAAGAAGATCTTCTTCTCTGAAGTAGATTATGTTATTTGTTCAAAATTTTTGCCTTCTCTTTTTTCTGGGTCCTTTCCTTTCCAGATGCTAAGTTATTTCTTACTAGGTTTCTCTCAATGGAAGAATTATACTTCCCACCCTGTTGACATCAAGCTTGGCCATGTGATTTCGCCAGTGGAACATAAGTGGAAGGGACCTGTGTCACCCGTGGTCAGAAGTTTTAAAGGCCATTGCATGGCTCAGCTGTCTCTTTTTTTCCCTCTGCCATGAGGATGGCATGTCCAATGTATGGGTTGTTCATTCTGCCTGGATTTCTGAGTGAAGAGGAATAAAGCAGAGCTGCAGCCAGCCTGCCCAAATGTGTAAAGTGAGTGAGAATTAAACTGAATTTGTTATAGAAACAGATTTTATTAGGGTTATTTATTCCAGCATTATGCCTAGCCTAAGGTAACTGATATATTTCCCAAGAGCGGAGAGAGGATATTCCCACCCACTCTCCTCATGGTGACCCCTGATCTCATTTACCTGTTCCAGGAAGTCTGGTTTAGTGAAGAAGAGGATTAGGTACAGGTGGGCACCATGTTCCTTTGGTTGCACCACACTGTAACATAATACCTTTGACCAAGTTTTCTATATTTAGGGAGCTGTTCATATTACCCAAAAATATAAAATAGAGGCAGCAGATCCTTGTAAAGGTAAAAACTAATAATCTTTACGAAAAGGGATCTTTATGAAAACAAAACCCGAAATGATTTTTTATAATCCTATAAAGACAATTTTGAGAGTTCTGAAATTGCCGCATAAAATCGAAAGAAAAAAAAAAAGTCTTATCAACTAAGTTTCCCCCATCAGTTGTCATGGAAACCATCACTTTTTTAGGGGGCAGGTAGGTATAAAGCTGAGACAATTAAACGTATTAGTAGAAAGTGCTATGTTGCAAATAGAAGGGCTTTCGCTGGGTCACAGAAATGGATCTCAATCAGTCATGAATTCAACTTTTCTCATAAATCTTTGCAGTTACCATTATCATCAAAGGCAGCCTTTAGAAGCTAGAAAAGGCAAGGAAATGGATTCTTTCTCCCCTAGAGCTTCTAGAAGGAATGCAGTCCCTCGCTTATTTTAGATGTATGATCTCCAGAACTGTAAGATGATAAATTTGTATTGTTTTAAGTTTGTAGTAATTTGTTACAGAAGCAATGGGAAATTAATACAAAGATGAAGACACTTTTTAGTGAAGTTATTAGAGTGTACATTTCTGCAGCTACCAAAATATTAATTAATTGTGAAGATAAAGACAGTGCTAGGTTTTGAGGCCAATTCCCAAAAGTGCTCCCATGGTCTCTTTCTTAAGAAGCCATTTGGAGATGTCCTTCTCCAAAATGAGGGTAGAAGCCATGGAATACATGGAATTTGGCAAAGTGAGCATCCATGCAGGAGAGAAATTGGAAAGGATGGGATATAAAATCAACCTGGACCAACCATAAACAATGTTTAAATAGTCATAATATTGTAAAAACTTAAAATTCGCAGACACAATTTGTGATCAAATATGCTAGGTCATTCAAGTAGCAGAGAACAAACAGGTGTCTTCCAAACAAGGAAGTTGACTTAAAATGTTAAAAATTAGAAAGATCAAAAAATGAACATTAAGAGTAAGCTGTCTATCAATGTGGGGTGTAAATAACAGAAGATATAGCTAAAAGAAAAGAATATGTTTGCCTTTAAGTCTGGAAGTCAGAAAAAGGAGGGATTTGACACTTTTAGACTCTGTGTAGGCCTAGAAATACACAAAAAGACATACAATGAGAATGAGATAGGAAGGAGAAATTCTTTTGTTCAATGGTGGAGTTCATTCCTCTATTTTCAATAATTCTGCTCTTCTTTGAAATTAAGTTTTCCATCGGACTTCTCACATCATGAGAAATGTCTGTTTATGCGGCTGTATCCTGCACCAGTCCCTGAGCTTTGCTTTCATATTACCAGTGCGGCGGCATGCAGCAGGTACATGCTCTGCTTGGGCTGAGTTCTGGGTCTCATTCATCATTTTACCCCAGAAGCACGTAAAATCATCGGCATACATTATATTGTGGTTGAATAAATGAAATTCTGACTGAAAGATGAATGAATACATAACCATTATTATGATTTTATGAGCATCATAAATCACAGATTAATATGAGAAAGAAGATACTTTTAAAGATTTTCATGAAAAGTGGATGTTTGAAATGTTCTTAGAGAGACAATCGTGTGCACACACATTGGTTCACATTCCAAACTTCAAAGTACATTATATAATTGTGCACACTTCAACAATGGCCCTTTATACTGTATTGAGTAGATACATTCCACAGCTCAGTCAATGTGATCATAGTCACAAAACAACACAAACCACACTACCAGCTATGTGGAGTTGACTCCCCTGTGTCCAGTTGTGACACATTCCTCATAGCAGTTGCCAAGTGGTAGGGATATAAAACTGTATATGATTATTACAATTATTTCAGCCTATTAGAGCAATTATATACTACTTTAAAAATAATTTCTGTTTCTCCCATGGCCCAGTAATTAGTCTTACCAAATAAATCATTGGATGCCAAGACAGAGTAAAAGGCATCCTGGACTTAGATTTGAAAACCTAGATGCTGACCCCACCTTTATCAATCTCAATTAACTTCTGTGAGTGTATTTGTCAATTATTGTTGCAATAGTTCTATGTAACAATTCTAAAACACAGTGGCTTACAACATTTATTTTTCTGACTAGTAGGATAGCTAGGGCTCTGAGGGGTTCACCAAAAATTGTCTGGACTTAAATTCAGGTAGTGGTTAGGTTTAGATATATTCCAGATATGTATTCATTCTGTTTGGACTTTCAGCTACGGAACGTGTTATTTCTATGTTGATGGCTGAATCACAGGAGCTAAGCTGACTCATGAGAGAATATTTAAATCCTCTGCTTATGTTTCAGTCTCTAATCTTTCATTGGTTAAAGCACATGGTCAAGTCCAACATCAGTGAGATATACATCAGTCAGGGTTCAGTTAGAAAAAAATGAACTATTATAAGTATTGTGGCAATAAGGGTTGTATTGTTGTAAATTGATATTATACTGCTGTGAAAAGAGCTGGTCAATGAAAGTCTGGTGAAGAGGTAAAGGGGAATCAAGAGAAGCTAGAGGTAGGGTAGGGAGAGGTAAAACTGATGAATCTGACCTGGTTTGTGCTCTCAAGAATCTGGTGCTGAAGCTAGGCGGAAAGCCTGGTATACAAAGGTAGAAACTGTTGTCTTGATAAAATGATACAGACTTTTGGTGAACAGATAGAGTATTTCAAGCAATTGGCTTTGGAAAAATTTTCTAGTTTGAACTTATTTGAGAGAGAAGGAAGGGAGAGTTAATAGAGGACTAGTATTATGTTTTGAGGTCAAGGGAGAACATACAGGGCTAATATCTTGTCCTCCATTTTCCTAGAGTCCTTAGCAAAGCCAGGGCTATGGTCTTTTGTGGAGAAATAATTACTAATGCAAATAAGTTTCAAGCAAAGAAGCAAAACAGAAGGGTCTCCTGGTGGCATTCTTAGCCAATTTAAGTGCTATGAAGTGAGGAATTTATTTGGATTTCTGATCATGTTGTTATTATTTTTTAATCTAGGCAAAGGATTTAGATTCAGTTACTGATTGATAAAAACATTCCAGGAATACTCATTTCTTTCACTTCTCTCTAACTTTATTTATTTTTGTCTGATACAATGTTTTAGATTGAAAGCAATAAGGATCCTACTTTACTTAACAGAAAAATCTCAACAAGGCATTTATTTTTACAGGATTTATGACTTAGAAATCTTTAGCTTTCTTCAAAGAACCATAATAACTACCCTTTGTATATGACTTCCCACTGTTTGGGAGAGATTTGGTGATCTCTGTGGGAAAGTGCTGAGGAAGTAAGTAAGAAAAAGAGGAAAAATGTGTTTAATTCACAAAAGATAAAATATGGCCCAAAGGTTATTAACGCACATGCATTGTGATTTAGGCATTCCAGAAGGCTGAAAGGCAGCAGCATCAAATGACTTTCTTGGTTGAGATAAGGTATGAACAATCTATGGATGATCATCACATTGGGCCTTTAGACCTGCTTACTGTTGCTACTGGCATTTTATTCGTGGAGAGTAATAGCCTCATGGTCACGTCCATTATAAGTCTCCATATTGCAGTGTCTGATTCATAGCCCACACTTGAGGCTTTTGATTCCAGAACAGTTTATTTTGATTCTCTAGCCCTATCCCTTCTAATGACATAGAATTTTTAAAGTACTAATATGCATTCCACTTTTACACTCACAAGAAGTGGTTTTAATTTGCTCATGCAAAAAGAAATTGGTTTAATAATTTGATTGCTTTGTTCACTAAAATAGTGATTTTGAAACACTTAATATTAAACTGAAGAGTCAAAAATGTTTTAAAACATCTTTAAGACAATTATATAAAGCTCTTGGGCTTAAATATTAAAGTAACATTGACAAGTCGGGAAGAATGAAAGATGATTCAAATGTCTTAACTGATTTTTCAAACAAGGGCTTGAATTTGAGTTTCCTATTTTAACTTTTAAAGTGGTAAATGGGAAATTTTGACTTTATTAAAACCAGCATATGAATGTGGAAGCTAGTCTATTGAGGCATGGAAGCCCTGTCAGGCAAAGGGCCTCAATCCTATATAGGCTGTAAACACCCTAACTTCAGTGCAGTGCCCAGCAAAGATATGACAAGCAAGTTTATGACAATTTTTTATGATAGTTTCTATTCCAAGCAAGTTTACCATTCCAAACCACACATTCTGAGCTGCCTCAGCTTTGAAATGCAAATGCCAGATAATTTGGAAATCACTTCTGAGGAGGAGAATGTAATATGATGCATTTTCTCTTGTCAGACTGAATCAATGACAAAGCCTTTGTGTATTTCCTGGCTAGAAGAGGCAGTGAGCAGGATAATCCCTTATCTGTCTGTAAAATAAATTAACCAACTTGGTTAACTTGGGATATGGGTTCACACGATTTCAGGAAGCGTCTTTGCCAGGAGCCCTAAAACCTCAGAGGGGCACCACCTCTTTAGAGACAGGAGAGGATCCTACTACTTATCTATCTTAATCCTTAGATTTGGTGATCTGTAAAATGATAAGAGTAACATCTGTTTACCTTAGGGAGTTGTGAAATAGATTAAATAAAATAGGAAAAATTTCTGGAAAGTGCTTGGAACATCGTAGACATTTGTTACATGTTCACTTCCATCCATTTCCTCAGGTATCAGGCTTCCTTACTGTTTACTGGCAGGTAACAGAAAACCATGAAACAAGTACATTAAGACAAAGATATGAAGGTGTTGGTATCACAAGTAAACATAACACATGCCTAGTTATACTGCCTGTTGAAATAATCTATTGACTATCTTTGATCAACCTTACCAATTAAAACTTGAAATTCAGCCTTTTTATTCTTTCATCCCTTTGGTTATTTTATAGTTTGATGTTTTGGGTACTTTTTTGAGGTTGTATTTGTTTTGGCTAAACACACTTCTTAATTGATTTTTATAATATATATAAAATTTGTAGCATTTCATTAATAATGAGAATATTTTGAATTCATGTGAGCATCTTTTATACTTTATACAAATTGGAAAATTGAGGACTCCTAGCCATTTTGTCTACAACTTCTACAACTAATCTTAAATTTAACTGGCCAGTTTAATTTTAATTTTTAAAGGCAGTTCGAGCATTAGATAAAATTGGTTTTAACCAAACCTTTTTTGATGAAGTGCTCTGTTTCCACCTCAGGCATGTAGTCAATACCCTTAAAAAAAAAAAAACAAAAAAAAGAAAACTTGGGTCTACAGCCATGCCACCTCGAACAAGCCCTATCCTGTCTAATTTTGGAAGCTTACGCAGGGTTGGACTTGGTTAGTACTTGGATGGGAGACCATGTAGGAAGACCAGGTGCTATAGGCTTAAAAAATAAAAAAAGAAGGGATTGTAAACTGACAAGGTCCTTGCAATCTGTCAAATCAACCAAGGGTTGCCTCACCTAAAAAATAAATAAATAAAAATTTAAAAAAAAAACCCTGGTCTCCTGAGACAGTGCAGTGCTCACTAGGTTATATAAGTCATTTGTAGGTTGAGACAGGTTTACCATTTGGACTGCATGAACTTTGGATAACAAGAAGGGGTAAAATACATAAATAAATAAATAAATAAATAAACAAATAATAAATGAACAAACATACATACATACATCTCAACCTGTAGCATAAGCCAGCAGTAACTCTGCCTAAATTCAGGAGGAGTGTGTTTTCCCACCATTCCTCAGTCCCCTGCAGCATTTTGATATTTGTATTTCCTTACTTCTCACATTATGCTTTGATAATGATTGTTCCCCAACCGTACAAGCAACTTAAAGACAGTTATCCAGTTCTGTTCATCAATTTGTCCTTTATAGTTATAGTGTGGAGTATAGCAGGCCCTCAGTACATTTCAAAACAAGTAGCAAATAATTAGGGGGATACTACATGTACATTTAAAAAAATCTTCAGATGACTTCCCAATTCAAAATACATTCAGTCTAATTCTTTCAATTTATGGAGCAGTTCCATTATAACCTAATGATGTTATTGATTCAGAAAGATGTTTGAGATACCTGCTTTCTTCCTGCCAATATCTGCTTGGCTGACTTCCTCTACTTCCTTCAAATGTATGAGCATATCTTTTCAAAGAGGCCTGTTCTGACTACCGAATATTGCAGCATGTTCCCCTGCCTCACTCCTGCCACTCCCAATACCCTTTACCTGTTCTTTATTTTCTTTTTAAAAAATCCTTTTACTTTCCAACACCCTACATCATCTAATTATTTACTATAATTATCATTTACTGTCTCTCTCCTGCTGGCAGTATGTAAGTCCCACTAGGGCAAATCTGTTGATTTGTTCACTGATATATCCCAAGTTCCTTGATTAATTTCTAGCCATAGTAGGAGTTTAGCAAATATTTGTGGAAGATATAAATATAAGATATTTAAACAACAGAGAGTCGGTTCTGATCTATATACTATGTTTCTAAGGGAGGAGTTAAGATTTAGACTTTGTATATAGATTTACCATAATAAGATTGGACAAGTAAGAGATCTCATTATCAGAAAATTAATTTATCCATGCATCTCAAGTCTGATCTGCTGAAGTCTTGCCATAGGTGAAAGAAGTTTCCTTCTGTGTTGGCACCAAAGGGATATCCTGTACTTTGAGTGGCCATCATCACTGTCCTGCCCCTTCTCCCTTTGTCATTTGGTGCAACCTGTCTATTCTATACCTTTTCATGCTTAATCATGTTATGTCTTGAGCTGTTAGCTCTCTCTAAACAGGAATAAAATTAAGGACTTCTGAATGTGAACACCGAATTCATACCACTTGGGGTTTTTACCTTGAATTCGTCTTTATTTGTTGGATGTGCGAGTCTGGGCTATTTCCTTCATTACTGTGTTCATCGATGTTTTCATCTACAAAATTAGGCTAATCCTTGCATCTTCTTTGTAGAACTGTTTCATGGATGAATAAGCTCTTCTGTATAACACTTATAATAGTATCTAGTTTGTAGTAAACTCTCAAGACTACAACTCTCAAGAGGAAAACGAAAGCTATTTTAGCTTTAGCTTAAGTGTACTATAAATTTCTTGAGTGTGAGGACCATCTGGGCTTCAATTTTTTTTCTCTAGGCCCTATAGAACATAAAAGCAAACATTATGCCTATTTAGTGAATGATTCTTTGGCCTTTCAGTGTGCTCTTTTGTTGATTTTAACAACTAGGAAGGCAAATACTCTTGTGTTGTCCCTAAAGATAGCTACAGAAATATAAAACAAAATAAATTTCACATACTAATGATATTAGTTCTTATTCTAACATTTCTTTGAGGAATCTAGAGTGGAAATACTTGTCATTGGTGGTTCTAAGAGCTATTAGCTTACTGATTCTCTGCCCTAAACCTTGCATAACTCACCTGAAATCTTAACAATCGTCAACAGACACAGACTAAATGATGCTGGTATAATGTTTTTAAAACTGGATTTATTACTTACTGCAACAAGACCTGTTAGGCTTTATATGTAATAGTAGTTATCTCAACGAAGGTGCTGGGGTATGACTGATCAGGGGTTTGGTTTTGTGGTAGATAATCTGGGGAGGTTTCAAATAAGGAGGAGTCTATTCTGGATTGAATACTTTAATGAGGAAGGGGTAAGTGCATGATTGGGGCATCTTAATTTTTTCATTCAGGAATCTGTAGAAATTGAGTACAGATAAAGCAATAATTGATAAAGAAGCACCAATCACTGTTACCTGAGAGTAAGAAATGTTTGGGTTTTTCTTGTTTGTTTGTATTATATTCTTATTTTTATCTATTCTCATACAGGACTTAAAATGGATATTATTTCATTCTCATTCTATCATGATCACTGAACAAATTCATGTGAAATTATTTGTGTTCAGGAGGAGAACATCAGAGCTTAAATGTTAGAGCTAGGCCAGATATCAAGCAAAAGTTGTCAGGGCTGCTTTTTTCTTTCTACAACCTTCTATGGATCTTGCCAACTTCTCTGTTTCATTCCTCAAACTCCCAGGAATTAATCTAGGTCTTGTTCTAATATTCCAGTCATCCAAAACTATAGATATGATACATTGCTTAGACTAGACTCCCTCACGTTTCCTATGCCTCATCTACCCAATACCCTTTCTCTTCTAGTATTAGATTAGCTTCAAACCAAGGGAAAAGTGATCTCATCTCTTTGGTAAGCTGTACAAGATAAGTGATTTCCCAAATTGAAAGGAAGTCTGGAGGCTCATTAGACTTTCAAACTATGTCCTTTAGCAGCTTCTCTCTCTTTGCTACCAGATGGTACTGCCAAGACTTTAATAAACATTGTGAGAGCATCTGCCCCACCCATGAGTTCATATACAATCCCATGTATCTTTTGGTCATTTTAGACATATCTATTTTATCACCCAAACTAGATAATGTTTATCATAGGCAGAAACCATGTCTGTTTTTAACCCTCCCAATATGTATTACAGTAATGAGCATGCCAGAACAATCATGGAATGCTTTACAGAATGATTAGCTAGAATGCCAGAAGACAGAAAAGTTCATTGTCACTATGAGAATGAACCACCTTCCACATGGTACCTTTTCCTAGGTAACAACTAGTATATTCTAGTTGAAAGTAGAAAGGCCAAAAAAAGAAAAAAAAAAAGCTTAATTCTGATTCTATTACTTTTTTTAGTAATTAACTACTTGTCTAAATTTGTTTTAAAATTTTTATTCTTATCGTTCATTTTTTATAACTCTGTATTTTCCTATTCTTTATTAGTTTGTCGTAAATCATTTCAGAGATGTGTATTATTTTAGATTTAGAAGACTCCAAAAGCCATTCTCAAAGGCTTGTTTTAAACAATTCGACAGATGCACCTCAATCGTCCCCTCTCTTCACATCTTAGTTTGGCAGAATCTTCAGTTTTTCCCCTTTTTAAAGGACTCAAGTTATAGTAATGAATAAAAAATTTGTTTTGTTTTATTTGAGAACTTTGCACTTGTAGTCACTGATCAAAGCACAAAGAAAGTGCGTATTTGCATTTACCATTCGAGTGATTTTGCCCTATTCTTGGCATTTTGTAATTATTCACAAAGAAAAGAAATGAAAATAATTAAATAAAAATCTTCTGAAAGGAGAAAATACCTCATACTTCCTATTGTTTACATATAAAAAGAACATTTCTTGGTCACTTTTGCAATAAAAACCCCAGTATTTTTATTTGAACTCAAAATGTGTAACTTCTTACAGTCCACTGGATTTACTACATACTTTGCATTAAAAATGGAGATTACTTCAGCAACATATTATTATTTGGTTAAAAACATAATTTTTCTTCTTTACCTGCCTCTTAACTAATTAAACATAATGAGGAATAGATCTTTTATAATGGATCAATGCATTTCTTTAAAATGAAACGGTGCAAACCCTCTTCTGTGCCTCAGTAAGGTTATGTAAGATGGTTATGAATTGTTAATGCTTCTTTTTACTTTTTCCACTCAGTTCTAATTTGATAAAGTCAGTAATGCCTGGATCCAAAGAAAATCAGACAAGCATTTCCTGTCTTACCGTTTCATAGAGTTGCAAGGCTGGTTCATGGGAAGCAGGCCACCACAGGAGAGACTTAAACCTAGAGGCTATTCTGTCAGTTAAAGCTGAGAATTGAGGTGGGACACAGGCTGAATTGGAAGTAATGGGAAGAAGTATGGCTCAAATTGTGCAGGCGGGTGTGTAAGAGTATGGGAACAATTTTTAAGTGGGAATCCAAGCTATCGACAGGCCTACTAAGAAATTACTAGACTTAAGTGATAGTAAAACGCCATAACAGGGAAGAAGAAAGTTAGCAGACGTTCAGACGAATATGAAGATACTAACCAAACTTCTCATCTTCAGAGTTCTTGGGACAAAAGAATCTCAACCCCAGATGTTATAAAATATAAGGAAGTGAATAGACCACAAGAATGAGACAGATTTTAATCTAGGCTACATCTGGAGGACAGGAAAAATGTAGGGCCAAGGGCTGGGTGAATTGGTTTTACATATTAAAAAGTATTTAATATCCTCTGATTAGGGAGAAGCAGATTGATCTCTAGTCATGGACTGAAACAGTTTTACTGATTGTGGTCAGATGGCACCAGCAGAGGCAGACAGAGCTGATTTAGAGGTGTAAAGAATGGGGCCAAAGTGTTACCGTGACTGCTTGATCAGTGTTAACTAAGGTAAAGCATAATAAAGAAATCAACAACTCTGGAGCCAGGACCCCTGCTTCAGGGACCATTTCTAGCTAATATAGTACCTTTCTGGATTTAACCATAAAAAGGAGCTTTGCAATTTCATACCACGTTTCAACTTGAATGCTTTATTTATTATTATTATTTTAAATTTATTTTTTAATTTAGTGACATTGGTTAACAAAATCTAGTAACTTTCAGCTGTACATTTTAACAGTAAGGCGTGTGTGTGTGTGTGTGTGTGTGTGTGTGTGTGTGTGTGTTTACGTTTACATTATGTGTTCACCTCTCATAGTTAGATTTCTTTCAGCCACCATGTATTTGACCGTTTTACCCCATCAACTTGAATGCTTTAGGTGTTAAATGTGTCTTCCATATAGTTTTCATCCATTTTCCAAGGAAGTAAGCACTTTCCTAGATCTTCCTTATTTCTTCCTTCAGGATTTTCATGACTACTAATTCATGACCGTTTCTAATAGCAGACACTATCCATTTTGTCAATATCTTATTAGATCCTGCTGTTTAGCTGCCTCACAACCTACAATATTTAGACTTTTAGAGCACAAAGCTGGACATTCTTGGGAAGAAATGAGATACGTCATTTGCCTTTAAGGAGCTTTCATTCTTCCAAGGGGAGGCATGACGAGAATAGAGGAGAACAGGGAATAGAGAAAGAACATGGTCAGTGCCTGGAACATAGTAGGTGTGAAAATGTTTATTAATTCACTGTTGAAGTGTCTTAGAGGCTGAGGAATTTGTTTGTCAAGAAGGAGGCAGTGACAACCAGCACCGAGTGCTGGACAGTCAAGGAGAATGACAAGGAATAAAATTCCCGGAATTTGGGAAGAATGGTGACGTTAGTACCCCTATGAGAGTAGATTCTGCAGGGTGCTGGGGTGCCATGACAGCTCGCCTTTCTGAGAAAAGTTCATAGCTCTCACTGATTGCTTATAGACCAGAATTACGTTAAAGGCTTTTCCCTCTGACAATCACGTTTACCTGAGTTATGTTGAATTCTGTAAAATTTATGAAAAGCAGAAATTATAGGTGTTATCTATACTTAGTTCACAGTTCTACAGAGCCTGCTATGTTTCTGCAAATGTTTGAAACTCCTTTATTATTTAATCTTTTTCATCTTACTGCCCACATCTTGCCTACTAGGATCGTTTCCAAACCAACAATAAACCAGCTCTACTCTCCAGAACAGTTTTTCTAAACCAAACTTTGGCTCAGATTGTGTTTTTTTTTTTTTATCTCAACTGTCCTCCCAGTTCTGCCTTTCAGAACAATGCCTATCTTTAAAATCCCTCCTCTTTATGTTTTTCAGGGCACCCCTGAACCCCCACTCATTTCTCACTTGGCATACTTTATGTTCTGAATAGTCTTTTGATATGTTTTATCCTACCAGCAATATTGCATAGTTCTTTGGAGTTAGGATTATTACTAACTTGTACTTCTTTGTCTTTTCACAATATTTTGTGCTAATATCTTATGCACAATCATTAAGTCTGCATGATGTTGTAGCTTTCGCGTTAGACAGATCTGGATTTAAGTCGTAACTCTCAGGCCAGTTTTCTACCTCTAAAATGGGGATAAAGATACCTGCTTCTCAGGACAGCTATGAAAATTTAAATAATGTATGTTAAGTTTGGCCCCTTTTGTTTCTTTATAAATCTTATATTTTCTTGTCAGTTATTTGATAAGATCTGGTATCAGTAGGCAGTACATCTTCAACAAGATGTTAATTAGTGCCTTGCTAAACAAGATAGCCTGTCATTAATTTATTTTGACCTTATTTTTTTTTAAATATACAGTGAAGACTTGATTAAAGAGAGCCTCACTTCATGGAATACATATTTAACCAGTAATTTCACTGTGTTTCTTTTATCACTCCTACATAGCACTTTTAATAATGCATAGAAATGATTTAATTAAAATAAAGACATTTCTCATCAGTAAAGACTTATTTTGTTTTACTGATTAAAACAGAAAAGAAAGACTGATTTTTTAAATGATTTACAGTGTTCACCTTGTTTATTTGGTTAATGTCTATACATTCTTCAGGTGTCAGTTAAGATAAATCTATTATAAGACTTTTCTGAGTGCCTGTGGTTGTAGTTTGGAGCCCTGATTCTGGAATCCTATGAAGCAACCCTGTATCAACCCTGGCCAAATACATCCTGATTTGCCTGTATCCAAAAATAGAGAATAAGCTTCATGATTGCATGGCTCTTGTTTATTTCAATCTCTAATGATGCTCCACCACCTCACAATGTAACCCTCTCCGAGGAGACACTTAATAAGTACTTGTTGAAGGCAGTTAGTTAATAATGATGGTTCAACAGAAAGAAAAGTTAGGCTAAATTCATTTTAATATAACAAGAAATTAAATTATACAAGGTAGTCCACTTATGTCAAGTACTCCAGTTAAATCTGAGGGGCATTTAGATATAGTCCTTCAAATATTAAGCTTATTGAGTTATTTCACATGTATTAATCTACTATGTGCATGGAACTCTGATAAACTCAGTAGAGACATCTTTTGTCCTCAGAGATATATAACGTGAGTCTGTGCTCAACAGAAGATGGAGAAAAATCAGTCTGTAACAGAGCATTGGAGCTGAGGTAGTACTTCACAATAACACCTCAGCACCATGTGTAGTTAGTATACTAAGTAAGAGGTGAGCCCAATGGTGTCATCAAAGTGAGAATGGATGAGGATACTAATAATTTAAGATCTCGAAGTAGAAATTGGCTACTATTAGTTTCCAGTAAGTAGAAATGTCTGTTGTCTTTTGCTTATTTTGTTTCTTTTCATTCTATACTTATTGTGCACTGATTATGAACTATATGGATGGCTAATTTTTAATGAATGAGTTTCAGTGTTTGTATTATTGAGCAAGTGCAGTTATTTAGATAACGTCCCCTATGAGAAGCAAAATGTGATAATTATGAAATGAAGGATCTTTTGTCTTTTCTCCCCTTCAAAATGGAAATGGAAGGTTATTTTTGTTCTTATTTCATTTAAAATGGAAATAGTTATTTTTTTCCGATTATAAAATGTATTGCAATTTCATTGTAGAACACTCAGATAAGTTATAAAAAGGAAAATAGTAATCACTGATTTTTCATCCAACCAAAGATAATCCACATTAATATTTTGTATGTATTGTTACAGGTGTTTTCTCTCTATATATCCACATTTACACTCCTCCCAACACTCTTCCAATACATATAAATTGATACCACATTTTAAACTAAAAAATGAGAACATGCTATAAAAAACGTTAAACTTTTTCCTTTTAACAGAACATCATGAATATATTTTTAGACAATAGACCTACATTGTCATTAAGCAGTTTCTTACTGTTGAACAGTAAAGGAAAATTAGCTTAAGAAGAACTGCCATGATCATCTGTATACTTCATCTTTGCACATTTGTTGACTCAGTCCTCAGAAAAAATTTTGGAAGTGAAATTTTTCCCTGCTATGCACAAGTTTAAGGATCCTATTACACACAGCCAAATTGTTCTCTGTAGGAGTTATACTTATTAATATTCCCATCAGCTGGGTGCCCCCTATCCACATTGGATATTATCATTATTTTGAGTCTACTAATATTACAATTGAAATTAGATTAAAAACAATTTTTATCATAAATTTTATATTGATTTTAGAAAGATCGATTAGTTTTTTGTGTTTTCTTTGCATTTTGTTCGCATTTTATTCTACCCAGTGAGTATATAATATTTTCAATTTTTTAACTTGATAATCTTTCTTAAAATCATATCTTAAAATCATATCTGAACAATTTATTTATAATTATTATTTTAATTCTGCATGTTATTTTAATTTATAAAGTGTTACATAATATTGACCAAGTAATGTAAAAGCTCACCTAAATACATATACACACACAAACACATGTGTATGTAATATTTTTAACACTTTATTGATGTCTAATTGACATAGAAAAAACAGCACCCATTTCACGTTTATAATTTGATAAGTTTTTATATTGGTATGTACCCATAAAACCATCACTTTAGTCAGGATGGTAAAAGCATTGATCAATACTAAAGTTTTCTCTTCTGTCCTTGTAATTTACTTTCCTACTCTTCTCTGCCTGTCATGCAACCAAAACTACTTATCTGCTTTCTCTCACTATGTATCAATTTGTATTGTCTAGAGTTTTATATCAATGGAGTCATGTGTGTGATCTTTGTCTGGCTTTTTTTTTCACTCAGATTAAGTATTTGAAGTGTCTAGTGGTATCTCATTATGTGTGTGTTTGTATGTGTGATTGCAGTCTGCATTCCCCTAATAACTAATAATGTTTGGAATCCTCCCATATGCTTATTTGGCATCTAGATGTCCTTATGAATTTTCTATTCAGCTTTTCTACTCAGTTAAAAAACTGGGCTGTTTGTTTTCTTTTTATTAAGTTCTGAGAGGCTCTTATGTATTTGGGAAAAAATTCCTTTATCTGATACATGCTTTGCAAATATTTCCTCCTAGTGTGTAGATTGTCTTTTCATTCTCTTAACAATTTATTTGAAGAGGAAAAGTTTTTAATTTTGATGAAGCCCAATTTGTTCTTCTATGGATAGTGCTCTTGGTGTTGCAGCAAAGAAATGGTTAGCTAACCCATTGACACGACGATTTCCTCAAGATGTATTCTCCTGGAAATTTTAACATTTATATTTAGGTCTATGATACATTTTGAGTTAATTTTTTAAATGAGGAGAAGTGTGGTCAAAACTATTTTTTCTTTTGCACATGGATATCCATCGTTAAAAAGACTTACTTTTCTCTATGGAATTGTCATTGAGTCTTATTTCTGGACTTTATTCTTTTCAATTGATCTATTTGTCTGTTTTTAAACTAGCACCACATGAATTTATTATCATTATAGCTTGGAATAAGAGTTAATCCTCCATCTATTTTCTTATTTTTCCAAATTATTTCATCCTTTCTAAGCCTATCAAAACACATTTTCAATTTTCTTTATTGCTGACCTGTTAACACTAATGAAAATGAATAGTTATGATGCATCTGTAGCTTATTTCTGGGAGGTCAGAAAAAGTGGAAATTTATTGTCTTTTTATTATCGTTCACTTGATTTTTTAAAAATAGAATATTCATCCAAAAAATATAAAGACTCTTTTGATCTGATAGTGTAGCTTCAAAAGAAGTGTACCAACTGTGCCCTTCTCTTTTTCCTTATAATTTCACTGTGATCACCTGGGGGGATAAACCCAGGAATATCCAATGAATTTTCTGCAAAACCTTAAAGAAGCAGAAAACAAACAATAAAAAACATTGTTAATTTAAAAGTAAACGCCTTCTAGGCTCAGTCTGTTATAGTGTATTTTGAAACTACATCACAGTTTAGACATTGACATTTATAGCTATAGATAGAAATATGATTTATGCTATTGAGGAAGGAGCCAGTATAATTGATATGTCATATCATGATACTAATTGCAATCTGGATGAAAATTAGAAACAATGGAGTCATGTCTTAGAAATTCTAACAAATTCGAAAGTACAATTGGGAAATAGAAAATGTTACTTTTGCACAAAGTCACTGGAGACCCAGATTCCCTCCTGAGACACCATCATGTTCATTCCAAATCTACATTACGAGTTAGGACAAAAGGCAGGCTATATGTTGACTTATTTACCTGGAAGAAAGCAAAATCTGTACACACAGGAAAGAAAGGGTAGAACCGCACACAGTGTGGACTACTTCTACATTTGTTATTGCAGATAAAATATTTTGAATAGTCCCTTTTCTTGGCATTCATATTATCATGATATTCTCTGAGTTTTAATTTAGAATAGATTGCTTACTAAAACGCGTATATTTTATTAAATAGCTGCATATATATGTGTATATATGTATATTTTAGAAATAAATAGTAAGAAATGAACAAAAGATAGGTTTTGTGACATGCACTGTGCTTAACATTTCATTTGTATCTTTTTTAATTATTTGAATATTACAAGGCTGATTGGTCATTTTAGTGATCATGAAATTAAGGCTGAGATTGGTTCCAAAACTCAGAAAACTAGTAAGTGTTACAATGGAATTTTGTCTTAGTATTTTATGATTCCAAAGCCTATGTTTTCCTGCAAACAATTATTCAAATATATTGATTACTATGAAATAATTGTGAGCCAGATTATAAAGACGCTGTTCTTCAGAGGCTGCTTTCAGACTACTCATTTAGTAATTCCATTTATGTTCAGTCTCCAAAAAGCGATGTAAAAGATTGTGGGAAAATAGAGTCAGAACTTCACATTAAATATTTGGTAGACTAAAAGAGAATTATAAGTATTTTAATTCAGGCTGAGAGGTGCTAAAATGTTTGGAGCCAACAAAGACTTGAGAAAAACTTCCTTTTCTTCCATAAGAAATAAAATTCTTTAAGTCCCTTAATTAATCCCTTTGTGATGCATGTGCATGTGCCTATGTGTGTGCATGCATATGTGTCTGTGTGTTTGTGTAAGAGATAGGACAACATCATCTGGAGTGGTATTTAATTTTATCCAGAACAAGTTTTGCACCTGAATTATTCTGGGGAAATACTTTCACAGTAATACACATAATGTCCTTTATATTATTTTGGCATGTAGACACTAATTATTTCTAAGAAGGAAAAATGGGAGGAGAAAAGAAAGAAATATTTATTGATGCTTCTTTTGTTATGCTAGAGATTTTCATATATAAAATCTCATATGCTTGAGGTAAGAAATTCCTTTAGTTGAAAGATTAAAAATATAAAACACAGAATATTCAATGTCTGTCATTGCCTGATGCCTAATGTCTTAAGAACAGTTATTTCATGTGTTTTGCCTGGGTATTTTGGCGTAATCAGAAATCAGATGGATAAAACCAGTCCCTATGATTGCATTTTGGCCAGAGTGGGAGCCATCTATTTTTTTTTTCTTGAATGACCTTGGTGGTTGGTGCTTTCAAGGAACTTATTCATTTGATCTAAGTTGTTTGATTTATGATTGTTTATAATTTTCTGAGTATAGATTTGACATCTCTAAAATTTGATGTAATTTTTTTTCTTTTGATAATTCTACCTGAAAGTTTATTAATTTTATTGACCCTCTCAAAGAACTAGATTTTGAATTTATTGCCTTTTCTCTATTGGTTATCTATTTCCTATATTATTGATGGCTGCTCTTACCTTTATTATTTCTTTTCTTCTATTTATTTTGAGTGTAATTCATTCTTTGTTTTAAAGCTTAGAGTGGAATCTTAGATCACTGATTTGAAATCTTTTTATATATGTAATCTGTGCTATTTCCCTTTAATTATTGCTCAGCATGCCACAGATTTTCGCATTTTGTGTTTTTATTTTAATTCAGACCATGTTACATTTTTACTTGTAACTGTCTTGGATCCATGGATATATCTGTGTATGTGTTTTAAATTTCTTAAATATTTGGAAATATTCCAAATATATTTGCTATTTGCTTTCATTTTAATTCTGATTTTTAATAGAATAGTCTCTATGTGATTTATCTTTTTTAATTTATCAAGAATTGTAAAATACTTCAGAGTATAATTTAACTTATTAAATGTTTTATGTGCTCTTCAAAGTAATTTTAGGTGTAAGATTTTATAAATGTTAATTAGGTCAAGTTGATTGATAGTGTTGAAGTCTATGTCATTACTAATTTATTGTCTACTTGTTTTATCAATTATTGAAAGACTAGCCTTGAAATATCTAACTATATAGATGTGTCCATTTCCTCTTTAAGTCTATCAGTTATTTTTTCATGTATTTTGGATCTATTACTATGTGCATACACATTTAAGATCGTTATGTCTTATTGACTGACATTTTTCATCACTCTATGATATCCTCCCATAATACTTGTTCTGATGTATAATTTGATGTTATTCCAGCTTTCTTTTCATTGCTGTATGCAGGTTTATATTTCCATATCTCTCTTTATATCTTAGAGACTTACTTAGATAGCATATAATTGTTTTTTTATTCAATCTCACAATCTCTGCCTTTTATTTGGAATAATTAGGCTATTTGCACTTAAAGCAATTATTTTATAATTGTGTTTTAATCTACCATACTGCTATTTGTATTTTATTTATACCATTTATTCTTCATTCCCTTTTTTCTCTCTTTTTCCACCTTCAGGATTGTTTTTAATGATTCCATTTGATCTTCACTGTTAGATTTTTTAGCTATAATTCTTTGTTTACTTTTTTAATATTTTGCTCCAGGGATTACAATACACATGTTTAACTTATCACAGTCTATCTTCACATAATATTAAATCGTTTCATAGATAGTACAAGTACCTTATCACAGGTTTTTATAGTTTATAACAGAAAATTTCTATTTCCCCCTTTCTATCCTGTGTGCTATTTTAATCATAAATTTTATGTCTACATATGCTATAAACTCCAAAGTAGACAAATATTAGATTTTTAAGGGCAACTTTTCAAGGGTAAAAATGAGAAAAAGTGTCTTTTATGTTTACTCACATATTTACCATTTCTAGAGTTCTTTAATCTTTTTTTATTCAAATTTCTTCTCTGAAGATTTTTCTTAAATATTCAGTGTACTGTAAGTTGGTTGGAGATTGACTCTCTGTTTGCTGAAAAATGCCTTTTTATTTATTCATTACTGAAAAATATTTTATCCGAATGTAGAATTATAGGTTGACAGTTTTCCCTTTCAGTACATTAAAAAATTATCTTGTCTTTCCAGTTTGAATGTTTTTTTGAAGAGAAATATGTGATCATTCTTATCATTATTCCTTTGTGTGTGTGTGTGTGTGTGTGTGTGTATCTTAAAATCTTAAAAAGCCATCATATTAAATATACATATATATGGTGGCTTTTTAATTTTTTTATCCCTGGTTTTTATCCATTTGATTAATATGTGCCTTGGTGGGGTGCGTGCGTGTGCGTGTGCGTGTGTGTGTGTGTGTGTGTGTCCTTCTATTTAAGATTTGGTGAGTTTCTTGGATATGTAATATTATAGTTTTCATCAAATTTGGAAAATTATGACCATAAATATAGCCATTATTTTTTTAAAGAATTTATTTTTGATATACTTTTACCCACTTTTTCCCGAGACTGTTAGACCGCTTGATACTGTCCTATAGGTCGCTCAGACTCTGTTCATTTTTTTTTCTTTCTTTGCCTCATTGTGGGTAGATTCTATTGTTATGTCTTCATTTTTACTGATTTATTATCTTCAAAGTCTTGTTTACTGTCTGGGGCTCTCTCTCTGCACTCTAGCCTAAATACTGGTAATATACCAGGGGAAATTCTGTGATTCACTTCCTCATTTCTCTTTTAGGGATCACTGCCATGTACTTCTTGTTCTCTATAGCTTGAAAATTTAATTTTTTTTTTTTTTTTTTTTTTTTTTTTTTTTTTTTTTTTAGTTTTCTAGTTGTTTATGCAGGAGTGCATTTCTTTTGGGGGTAAAGTGGAAGTATTTCCTCAGTAGATTTTGATATTTTCTTTATATTGATATTGTGTTGTCATTTTTGACATTCAACTGTATAAAAAATATTTATTGGAAATCTAATATAGGCTTTATAGAAATGAAATGATGAATAAGAATCTGGATCTGTCCTCAAGGGCAAGATAACTATGTAAACCAAAAAATGCTATGAAATAAGACACTGTTTGTAGAAGGAGCATAGTGGGAATTTCATCAGAAATATGTTTGTGGTGCTCAGGAAGGTATACACCTGTTTTCAATGAGATTATGAGACCAGAAAGCATTTTTAAAGAAGGTGATTTTTTAAGATTCAGTTTCTGTAAGCTGATATATTGACTTCAGAATGCCAGGATCATCTCTGTAATCCCTCGATAAATTCCCTAAACTGGGGTTACAAAGACAAACAGAAATGGTGCATTCCTCAAAGGGCTGGAATTTAGTAGAGGGAAAAATATATAAATAAATAAATTTAGGGGCGTGCTCTAGGCCTAAATAGGAAAAGTTATGTAAGTGTTGAATTTCAAGCGCAGGGGAAGAAAGGGCTAATTCTAGCTACGCAAACGGGAAGTCTTGATTTAGGAATTTTTCCATGGTTCTGATTTTGAAAATTGAATATTTTTTTGCTCAGTTGGTTGGTATGTGTGTTGTATGGATGGAATGTTATTGGGGAAGGGGGGTTGAGGGGGAAGGAAAAGTCTTAGAAACATGAGTCATATGGTTATGATCTGTAATCTTGAAGAAATTTGAAATGGAAAAAACAAAACTCAGAATGTGATAGACGTGAGTGCAGTTAGAGATAAGACTGAAGGGTTTGCAAGAGTCACTTGTGTAGGATTGAACATTATTTTATGATTTTATTGACTGTTGGTTAGGAACAGTGAGGTTAATTTATTACTTCCACTTGACTTTCTTAAAGAGAGGCACAGATAGTGGTGCCCTTCACCAAAAGAGGCAATACAAGAGTAGGAGTCTTGAGAGTAAAATGAATTTCATTTTAGACTTTTAGTCTTCAAGTTTCCAAGGATATCTAATTAAATCTAATAGACATTTGAACATAATTTTCTTATAGTTTATGGAAGAAGTTGGACTAAAGGTAAAGTTTTGGAATATATCAGCAATAGGATGTTGCCAAAGCCATTGGCATAAATTAAATAATCTAGAGGAAGCATAAGGAGGAATGGAGGATGACGTACAAAGTAGTTAGTCCTGGGAAAGAATGGTTAAGGAGGAATGAGGAAAACCAAAAGAAAAATGTGTCTCAGATGCCATGGAAAATATCTAGAAATAAGTCAACAGCGTTACATGCTTAAATTTAATGTACAAAAAAGTGACAAGAACAAACTGCTGGCCTGAGTTGTTAGGCATTCATTGGCAACATGTGCTAGTGAAGAGATGAGGGCCCAATTAAGGTGACAGTAGGAAGATTAGATGATAGAGACCTAGGCTGAAGACTAATCACTTCCTAGGAAACCTGGCTGTGAAAGGAGGAAGAATAGGTGGTATCCAAAGAGAGGCACTGGGCAGAAAATTATTATTTTTACAAAGTAAAACACTTAAATATATTTTTAGCTTTTGTCGTTAGAACTAGTAGGGAGAGGTTGAAAATTTAGCAGGAAATATTCTTAATGATAGCGTGAGTATGGTGAGACCATCTCTTTCATACACAGCTGGCGAGTGTATAAATTGGTATAATCTTTCTGAAAAGCAATTTGATAATGTGTGTAAAGAGCCTTAAAATATAGTTTTGACCATGTAAGTCCTCTTATGAAATTCTACCCTGCGGATAGAATCAGAGATGCAGATGAAGATTTATGTACAAGAATAATAATCACAGCATCATTTCGATAATGAAAAATGGAAACAGTCTTTATGATCAACAAAGAAGGCATAGTTATATAAATTATAGTGTATTCTTAGAGTATTACACAACCATTGAAATCCTATTTTCAAAGACTCAAATTATTGGGAGAAATGTTCTTTCAATACACTGTTGAGTGTAAAATGAAAAATGAAAATAAAAAAGCTGAATATAGAGAGTAATCCAAATGTCAAAAATGGAAACATAAAGCTTAAAATAGAAAATATAGAAATGAGTAGGAAAAAGTATAGAATTGAACAATGTTTTTGGCATAGACTTAAAGAGACTAGATCACACCATTGACCTAAGGGTTAGTTTTAGGTAGAGACTTCTACCTACAAGGAAAAAATAGAAGGATATTTATAGATGTGGGGAAGGAAGTTAAAAGATATTCTTCGCATTAAATAAGAGCAAAACTCTTCTTCTTTATCATCATTATCATGACCCACAATATCAGGAATATATAGAGGGCTAAGCTTGTGTCACATTTTGTATAATGTATTTAATATTCATAGTAGCTACTGTTAAAGATAAGAAAACCAAGGCATGGAGAAGATAAGAAGTTACACACCAGGAAATGATGGAGATGAGAGTCATACCAGTTTTATTTGTCTCTTCAGTCCAGGTCAGAGCTTTTGGCTGAGACAGGAGTTGGGCAACCTTGATAAGGAGAGATTTGAAACATGAATTATCACTGCAGGGAAATTGAAGGGATCCGAGCAGAGACAATAAGAAAAAGGAATAGCTGAATGGTACTGAGGTTAATCTTAAGATCAGCTATTCAGAGTGTCACTAGTTCACAAAATTATATGTATTTCTCCAAAGGCAGTTACACGCCTTAGTGTAAGAGAGAGAAAAAGAGAAGTTTGGATTAATTGAAAATTATGATTTGGTAGGAAGTTTCAATGGAAAGAGAGGATGTTAGCAGTTAATGAAGCTAAATAGTATCTAAATTTTATATGGAATATAGGGGTTTTTATAAGAGGATAAGGGAAAAGGACAAATGAGAAAAGTAGAGGGAGGGACTGCAGTACCTGAGGGGAGTCAGGGGTAAAGTGAAAAGGACCGAAATATAAAGTTGATACAGTTTTCTTGGCATCGAGATGGTTGAAGACTTTGAGGTTATATGGTTAGATAGATGAGCTGCCCAGATTTCCAGAGGAAAACAATGAAAGATTACATCATTTCTGTGATGGTAGAAATCAAGAGTAGAGATAGACTGTGAGGCATATTTCAAAATGCTTAGTAGATGAAATAGGGGGATGAGACGATCTCTAGATAATAGAAATGTGAGGTAGAACCAAAGGTGGGAACATGATGCACTTGAGGAACAATGAAATAAGGATTTCGGATTAGCAAAGGGCACTCTGAGAATAATCCTGGACTTTATAGCACTGTGGTATAAAAAGGAATTTTTTGTTGAAGAAGGTTATAGTCTCTTGCATAGAACATTGCCTGACGCACAATTGATGCTGAATGCCAACTCATTCTCATTTTATAGATAAGCAAATGAATATAAAATTAATGGGTCCACACCAGGAAAAAGGATTCTGGGAATAAAGAATATTATGGGATGGTAGCTGTTTACCTTGGAATAGAGGTTCCAGAAATCATAATAAAAATATTTGTAGAGAATACCATAAATGGATGAAAGAACATGATGGGAAAATGCACAGAATAGTAGATGGATGTGAGTCATATAGAGGTTTGTTAATTGGAAGGACTGGTGTTCTAGCTTGTGACTAAGGATGGTGACCCACTATGCTGAGGCCCGAGTAGTCTGAGAAGACAACAGTGTAAGAAGCCTGCAGTCTTTGCTACTTAAATGGCAAGATGTGGGCAAGCTTTTCTGATGCTTTTTAAAGATAATTCTACTTGCTCATTAGAAATGATTAGCTGTCCTTTACACTGCTTCATTCCCAGAGTAATCATTGGTTTGAAGTAACTATGGAACAGGGTTTTTTGTTTTTTTTTTTTTTTCTGACAAGAATTAGGTATCACAGAGTAGCTTTGATGAAATAACCCTTAAGTAGAGCTCTTTTTATGTGGCTGGGATGAATTTGGCTATTTTCTCCCGTATCGTAGCCCTCGGTGGGATAGAGGTAGATTTCTGGTTGTGAAAAACCTAAAGCCTCAAGGTCTGTCACCAGCCTGGTTCTATTTTTCTGCTTTGACAATTTGGTGAGAGCTTCTGAGGTCGTATAGCCTCTCTTCTATAGTTTATGTGTTATAGAAATATGATAATATACATTAGTCCTGAAGCAAATGAGTGAACTAAATGAATCACTTTGGGAGAGAAGTACCCACAGCTCCCTCCCATTGTCATTGAGGTAATATAATTTTCTAAAGAAAGAATTATTGACATCTAGTGAATTGTGAAATCAATATCTGTATTATTTACTGAACGCATGCTGGGCATTTTTACCAGAATGATTGGTAAACATCTTTAGTCATAAATTTCCCAAATTCTTGTATGTATTTGTGTTTTAATTAACATTCTTAGTTGGAAACTAGAGGCAGATGGGAAGTATTGTTAATAATTCCATAATTGATAACAGTTACTTCTGAAACACAGAAACAGCTCATAGCTCACTAATTATTTCAGGGAACAAAACACTACAGATTGTTAAAAGCCCTCAGTGACATAAGAAATCTTGTAGCCCAGTGAATGAGGATTGGGTCAGAGGCAGAAGCCATGGGGTTAGATTTGGACCCAGCACTTATTACCACGGAGATGACACCTGTCTTCTCTAAGCCATAGTTTCCACATCTACCAAATGAAAATAATTCTTATCTTCACAAGGTTGATATGAAAAATAAATCAATGAACAATCTACTATTCCTGCCACCAAGGTTAAATATGTGAAGTTCAGAAGAGCCCTAGAGTTTATCAGTATCCAATTTCCACTGAGTGCTCAGCCCTCATGATAATTTAACTTTCTTTAGGCTCTAAATTTCCACTTGAGGATCAAGGACAACCTACTTTTCAATTAAAGTTGAGATAGTCCTGAATTCAAGAAATCAATTTAACTTTATTTAACCTAGTATTTCCCAATATTTTTAATGCTAGACCTTTCTCCTCTATAAATCCTATTAAACTCTTCAAAGTTCTTCAGAGCACTGTAGGAAACAATAATATAAGATTTCAATTCTCCTCCCATTGTTGGTGAGTTGTAGTTAACAACAGCAGCAAATTAACATTGACTAAGTGGACACTATGAGCTAGTCTTATAGACTTTTAACTAGAAAGTCTCTCTAAATTCTTACAGCATCCTTTGGGAGTCAGTACTATTACCATCACCATTTCGTAACACAGAGCATCTTGCCTAAGGTAACGAAAAGAGAGTGGAAGATGATTTGAAGACAGAGTTTCTGTAACCACAATGGTGATCTAGAATTTAATCAGCTAGTGTGATTCAGTGAATGTCAGGAGGAAAGTGAAGACTCAGAAACTAAAAAGAGAGCCCCATGGAGTGGCATATTCTTAAGGGCCAGAGAAAATGTGGAAGCCAGGGAAAGAGTTAAAAAACGAGAGAAGCACTCCAAAAAACCAGAGCAGTGACCTGAGAAAAGTGTGGGGCGTTTTTCTAGACTGCTGCATGCTGTCTGTGGCTTGCTTTTATCCTTCAGTCATAGTCTTGTGTGCGGGTAAGCCTGCTGAGTTTAAAAGGACAATAACAGGATGGACATCTTGGTTCGAATGGAAGAATTTTATTAAATCAGGCCATAGAACTCTATTCAATGTGTAGATTCACACAATTAGAATTAAATAAAAGAGAAGCAGACCGGGTCAAATAAATATAACTAGGAGGGCAACAGACATTGCTACATTCCCTTTGGAGTTTAAAAATTCCTTCATGTGAATGAATCCACTTACTGCATCATGCTGGATACCAATAAGTAGTACTTGCTCCTTAGCTTAGCGCAAATAGCTTTCAAGTTCAGTGCCCTTTTTTTTTTAGCAGGGTTTATGGCTTTGTGAATTTAAAGAAGAATGATTAAAATGGATGATATATATTTTTTAAAATCTGGCATTCTCTCTGGGGTTAAGAAACTCCCTTGCTGGGCTATGGGAATCACACGCTGGTAAAATAGTGGGGTTTATATTTGATTCACCATACAGAAGGATATGGAACAGGA
Organism: Rousettus aegyptiacus; assembly: GCF_014176215.1. Classification (NCBI taxonomy): domain Eukaryota; kingdom Metazoa; phylum Chordata; class Mammalia; order Chiroptera; family Pteropodidae; genus Rousettus; species Rousettus aegyptiacus. The sequence continues at coordinate 91,568,607 of NW_023416308.1, forward strand.
AAACAAACTGTGGAATATATCTCTCCATCTTACTCCAGTACTGATTTACTTGACATGTACAGGTTTCTTCTTGATCCCTTGTTCATCATTCACATACTGTCAGAAACTGGATTCTTATCAAAGGTGGCGATTTCTCAGGGTTAAGGGGACCTCCTGTGCTCATGCAAATAAGAAGCTGTCTTCTTCTGCTAACAAAGGCAAGTGTACATATTCCTTGTGACCCAAACTCAACACAATTTTGAGAGTTGGATACTTCCTTCCTTTCCCACCCACACAGAAAAACTCTCAAAATTTGTCAAAAATAAAAACTCTACAGAATTGAAACCAAGCACCTGTCCCTGAGCGGAAGAGCAGTTTGGATGTCGTTTAAGATGGACTGCATGAAGCAAGGGGACCACTGCAGAAAAAAACATGGCTAGGAACACATCATAGGTTCAAAATGGTTTCCTTGAAATAATTCACAAAGAATAAATTTGCTGAGTAATTTTCTAAAACCTATCCAAAATTATCTTAACTGCACTACAAAGTACAGGTCTAAGAACCCCTCTTCTGTCTGCCTTTCTAAGGTGTGGTGATAGGTGTCTGTCCAGCAGTGAAAATGAACTAACGATGTGTCAAAAGAGGAAACCCCTTTTTTAACATTTGGCTGATGGTTGACTCCCATTCCCTGCTCTGTGGCAAAGTGAGAGTGGTAACCCAACTAAGACCAAGTATAAGCTATTTGGAGAATTGGCCATTTGATTTGATTTTTAATGAATTGATTTATAGCAAATTAATGTTTGGCTCTATTGTACTAGAGCCTCAGGTCAGCCTGTCTCATCAGTGAGGGTTGCAGAATGGTACAGACAAATGTGGGACCTCTTCCTCTGTTTTTTTTTTTTTAACAGTTCTGGACTCCTTGTTTAAACCTAAAGTTATGCTTTCCAGTCCTCAGAGGCTGAGTACCTAAGTCTCAGGCAGTTTTGCAAAGGTTTCTTATTTCCAGGTCTGATGTAGTCTCACTTTCTAGTTTGGCAGAGTCTACCCTGGAAATAGTCTTTGTCTGCATTCCTAAGCTAAGGGATGAGAACTATATCTGTCACTGAGAGAATATCTAATTCAGACCTCTGTTGTGGTTATCTATTGCTGCATAATAAACCACCCAACCACTTAGAGGCATAAAACAGTGACACTAATTATGCTTATGGCTCTTTAGGTCAGTAATTCAGATAAGGTCAAGCAGTAGTGGTTTGTCTCTATTTCATGATGTCTGGGACCTCAACTGGAAAGACTGGAAAGACAGATATAACTTGAATGGCTGGGTCTGGAATCATCTGAAGGTTTTATTACTTACATGTCTGGAGCCTGGGCTGGAATGACTTAATGGCTGGACTCAGCTGAGATTATTTACCAGAGCAACTACACATGGTATCTTCATGTGACAGGCTTCCGCACAGCATGGCGGCTTCAAGGTAGTCATAGCTTTTCTATGGTGTTCAGGGATCCAGATTCATGTGTTCTAGTAATAAAGGTAAAATTCAATTGGTCTTTGTGACCTAGATTTCAATATCACATATAATCACTTCTGCTCATACTCTAAAAGTTGAAGCCAGAGCCTGATCAGAATCGAGGATTGATAAGGATACACTTCCACCTCTTGCTGGAAAGTATTAAAGTTCTGGCTGTGGTTTTAAATTGCCATATTTGATAGCTAGCAACATGATGTAATGAGACTGTCTTTTCGACAGATTCCAGTATATCTTCAGATAGATATGGCTTCTTTAGCAAAGTCAACTTGGAACCTAGACACGTATTCTAGGGATATTTCCATGGATAACAGCTCAGAGCCAGTTTGGGAGGCTCAGGAGGACACCTGTGTTGTTAATCTGTTGTCATTCTTCTCTTTGGATGCCAAAGGACATTCCCTAGCTTCGCTTCATAATCTGTTTTGATCACTGGACTTCATGGGATATATTTTATTTGTCTCCAAATGAAGGGCTCTGCTGCCTCTGAAAATGTTCACCACAAAATGTTGGGACCAATGGACCACATTATAAAAGAATTATTCAACATGACTGTTGAGCTTGGTTGCTATTAATTGGGTCTTACAAAGGGACACTTACCTTAGTAGATTCACCATGATCTGAGCCCTGTCTTCTCTATAAATTTCAAAATTCTGAAATTTAGTATCGCTTAGTACATGCTATTATTAATGATGAGAACACATGTTAAACTGGTATCTGTGTAAACCAGATACCAGTTTAACAATTTATATGGAGAACTAGCACTAGCTAGGAATACTTTCATTCACTGGCTTTCACAGTCTTTCCCTGGAGGTGTTCTGCATGACAAAGCAAGTAATAATCAGAAAGCTATTTGGTAATGGACAAAACCCTGGAAGGCAGGTATGATGTTATGATTCTCTTATATACTCAATACCGAACAGTGTCTTGTGTGGATGAGGCTCAATAAATGTTTGTTGGATACATGAAAGAATTCTTTAGAATAAAAGAAATCTTAGGGAGAATATAATCTGATGGTTTTCAAGCATCCCTAAGGTTCTTGAAGAGGTAATCTAGGGCAGCGGTCCCCAACCATTTTGGCACCAGGGACCAGTGCTCCTATGAGAATCTAATGCCTGATGATCTGAGGTGGGGCTGAGGTGGTGATGCCAGCGCTGGGGAGTGGCTGTAAATACAGATGAAGCTTCACTCGCTCACCTCCCACTCACCTTTTGCTGTGCAGGCCAGTTCCTAACAGGCCACGGACCAGTACCAGTCCATGGCCTGGGGACTGGGGACTCTGTTATAGGGGCCACTTTCAGAATCAGTGGGCAAGAAGTAGCAGGGGCCCAAGAACAGCTCCTCTTTGATTTATGCAGGTGTTAGGACTTTTTCTAAGACTTAAATTTTGAAAAGAGTAGAACGAAATATCAGCAGCTAATAATAGAAAATATTGACAATGTTTGTCAGTGAGGAAAGTGAGTCCCCAAATAATTAGGTAATTTGCTGAAAGTCACTCAATTACTAAGAGTCTAAGCTGGCACTCAAATTGGAAGCTTCCCACTTCAAGGCCTGACCTATGTCTAATATGCAACATACTAATGATTCACCAGACACTCGGCCTCTAATTTGCTGTGAAATTCTTCCACCTATTTCCTGACAACCACATTTGACATTTGTCCAGAACTTATTGCAGCATTTTCATTTTCTTTCTGAGAAGCCACAGTTGACATTTTAAACATCACCTTATAAATTTCCCTCCCACCCCAGTTTTTTCCTCTGCCTCCTTGGGCCTCATTCATTCACTTTTTAAAAATTCCTTGTACAGCCTCACGGACAAATTATTTTCTAGTATAAAGTGGACAGGAGTGAGGAGGATACATTGGATGAGCAGACAATAACAGCCAGGCACAAGCTCATTCTAAAATATATTTTTCTTAAAGCATTGTTATCACTGCAGTCGTACATACTATTCCAACGATTTCCTTGAGTTGCCATCTCCTGCTGGTTCTTTAAAGAGGTCAGAATAACCCTGGTAGCTTACTTGCATGTACAAAATGCAAGCCATAACCCCAGGAAAGTGTTTCTTGCTCATCTTTAGCTGGCTGTGCAAGCAACCTTGCCTTGGAGCTGTATATACTACCTTTCTACTTGTAGTTGACTGTGATGCTCAGAAAAGTGGAGCGATCAGAGACGAAAAGGTCTCTGGGAATCCTGAAATCCAGTCTTGTTTTACACATGAAGAGACTGAAACCTAGAGAGGGGGAGTAATTTGCTTGAGGCCACACAACTAATTAGTGGCAGAGAACTCTATTTCCTAATCTGTGGTCCAGGACTCTGTTAGCAATAACAGATTTATTTTTGCTTCCAACCGAATGCAGTACCATCCAGATGAGGCCGTGGCAGAAGCACAGGCTCCCAGTACCACCAAAGACCACTGATGTCCTATGGACCAAACGCGACACCCAGCTCGATGAAGTCAGGTGGGGCACACAAGCCTGTAGGGTCATGCAGCTCCAGGGGACATCGGTTGGGACAGAAACACAGCTAGCAGCCTGAGGGGCTGATTCCTCTGGCTGCACCAGCAATCTTTCACTGCAACTCTTTGTTGTGACAGCTGATCAGGGCATTAGCAGCCTGCTCAAGGATGGATGGATGGATGGAAGGAAGGAAGGAAAGAAGGAAGGAAGGAAGGAAGGAAGGAAGGAAGGAAGGAAGGAAGGAAGGAAGGAAGGAAGGAAGGAAGGAAGAGAGGGGAGGGAAGGAGAAAAGAAAGAAGATGGTGGCTGTTGGTAGTGATAACAAACAGGTGTTTCTGTTATGCACAGAGAAATGAGTCCTTGTCTGGAACAATAATTTGAAGACTTTTTTTTTTTTTAAGTAGCAAAATCCTTTTATTTTTCTACCCAGAATCTTCCCCAGAAACTCCAGTGCATAGAATAGATAAAAGCAGGGTTGCTCTGGTTGAATTTGGGGAGAGGAAAGGTTGTTCTCTGAGGATCCAGGCAACTGAGTTTGGATACAAATGATCAGGGAGAAATTTTCCAACTAGGAGGAGTCTGGGAAATCTGTGGCGTCACTGTTGTTTTTCATAGTGTTATTTAGTGAGTGGTAGCCAAGGATGTCAGATGTCCTGCAATGTGGAGGACAGTTCTTGATATTGAAAACCTGTGCCATATCCTCTATGACTGACATGACTATCTCCCTAGACATTTGTGTAGATGAAAAAGCAGTTTGTAAGTATTTGAGCCTAGAACCCAACTCTATTTTACATATGGCAAGCAGTATTTATTACACAGTTTTAACATCCATTGCATTTTCCAAAAAAAAATGCTATAACTGGGAAAATAGGGGGAAGAGTGTACTGTTTTATTTTCTTAGGAGCTTCACTGGGAATTGCTCACTTAGAGATGTAACAGAAGGGTTAAAACCAAGGATTCTCGAGCCTGGCTTTGAATTCTAGATACTACACTTACTAGCAGTGTGTGACTTTGGCCAAGGTACTTAACCATTCTGCATCTGCATTATTAGCTATAAATTGTAGGTCATTACAGCACCTACTCAAAATGTTGTGAGAATTAAATTAATCAATAATGTAATGTACTTAGAGCAGTTCCTGGCACAAAATAAGTGCTCTGACTTTATATCAGAAAAACCATCTCACTATGGCATACTACTTATGTTATTTATGGCTTTAATACAACTATAATATCTAACAGTATTGAGGGTTTACTTTATGCCAGATAACCCCAAAATTCATCTAAATTCAGCATGCATATAAAATTCAAATATAATAACATCACTCCTCTAATTAAAAACCTCAATGACTTCCTTTGTCTAAAATCAAGCAAGTAAAGTTTGATGATCTGGTCACTTCTCCAATCTCATTTTTTGCCTTTTCTTGCCTTTATGTATTTTAGCCCTACATATAGATCTCCCAATATATCTCTTTTCATAATTTTGTCTTCATAATTTTAAATTGCCTGGTATTTACTTCTTATTTCCCTACTCTTTGAAGACTTAGCTCAAATGTCATCTCTTCTAGGATATTTCCCTCCACCTTCAGGCCAATGGTGGTACTTGTATATATACCTGGCAGTCTGCGCATCTTTGTAACCAGAGCTTCCCACACTGCGTTGACATATGTTTAAGTGTTTCTCTTCTTTATTAGTCTGTGAACTCAAGGACAGAAGCCATGCCTTACTCATTCTGCTATTGCCAGCATCTGGCACAGTAGAGCAGAGTGGATGCTGAGAGCATGTGAGCTACAAGGCCCTGATCCAGAGGTTGGACTGTGCAGCAGTTAACCCCTCTAAATCTAGAGCTCAGACCCTACACTACTAGTTACTGCTGTGTCACCTGGACATATCAACTCTCTGAGCCTCAACCTTCTCATTTATGAAATGTAACAATAGTACTATCTCCCCATGGTTATTGTGAAAATTAAACACAATGATGAATGTAAAACACATAGCAAGTTTTGTACATAACAGTCACTTATGAATGTTAATTGTCATCAGTGCTCATCATTATATTTAGAAAAGAGCATACCCAAAACCAAGACAAAGCATATCTGTTTAAGGCTACAAAGCCTTTAGAGAAATTTTTCCCAGATTTGCTTACTTGCCATTTGCCAGCGTTTGTCAATCCTTGTAGTCAGAAAACCTCAAGGAAAAAATGGCTTTATACATAGATCACATTGTGTATCACTCATTTTTTACTGTCTTTTCAGTGGTCTCTTTCTCTGTATTTGAGAAAAGATTATAGGCATGGAAATGAATTCAAAATATTAAAGGAAAGTAGCCTGGGGATAATTAATACAATTGAGTCCAAGATAAAATTATCAGGATTTCTACTTTTTCAACCTAGCCTGCTAGAACACACTTTAGTAAAACTATTTCAATCTGTGTTTCTTTCTTATTTATTCTTAGGTCTTTCTGATCCACAGAGCAATGTTTCCTAGCTAAAAATGTTGGTAAAAAAAGTGCAGAAGCATGACATTTTCCTTAAATGATATAGACTTTAAAGAACTGAAAATAATTTCCAACATAGAATGAACACAATAAAACAATATAATAGCTACCATTTATGTTTGCCTATTATGATAAGCACTTTCTGTTTTTTATCACATTCAGTAATCACAACTATTCAATGAGAAAGGTACCATCATTATTCTCATTATAGAAATAAAGAAAGTGAGGGTCTGCATCTTAGGATTTGTCCAAGGTCAAGAGCTAAAAAGAGGCAAACCTGAGACACTAAAACCAGTTCTGGGTGACTTCCAAGTTCATGCTCTTCAGCACTGAACAAGCATGTTCAGTGCACATATATGTGAAAGCAATAGATGTAGGCTCCTAATTGAACTATAAAGCTGCAAGTGAAGTATTAAAAAAAAACGAAAAATTTTTTGCTTCATATTAGAAGTTCATGTTGACATTTATCAACAAATAGCAAAGAAACAAGGTTTAAAACATTTCTTTTGGCCTGTTCCTGGTGACAGTAGAATTCAATTGAGTTCAATTTCGGGAATGACTTTAGCATCAGAGTCAATGGCAACAAGACTGGTATTCTAATCCTGATAGCCTTTGAACTGTCTAAGCTCCCAAAAGCAAGATGCAACATTCACTGTCAATTTTTTAAAAATACTTCTCTGCCCAGCTGTGGCTCACTGTTCAGTTAATACCTCTAGTCTCTGGAAAATTTGTTTTTACTTTTTATTTTTTTATTTTATTTATTTATTTTCTTAAGGCGAGGCAACCCTTGGTTGATCCCACAGATTGCAAGGACCTTGTCAGTTTACAATCCATTTATTTGTTTGTTTGTTTGTTTGTTTGTTTTTTAACACCTGCAGCACCTGGTCTTCCTAGGTGGTCTCCTATCTAAGTACTAACCAGGCCCAACTCTGTTTAGCTTTCAAGATCAGACAGGATTGGCTTGTTCAGGGTGGCGTGACCGCAGACGTCTCTGGAAAATTTATTTTACTCTTTTCCATGATTAGCAAACCCTCTTCCTGCCTCCAGCTCAATTCATCATTAGTTTCATTGTATTTCCAGATATCTCAGACACTGTGTGCTTATCAAGCACAACTTGCTTCCTTTAACCTAAATTGTTGAACTTTAAAGATCTGGAGCATTACATTATTTTAATTCATGCCACTAAGCACATAACTCTTTTGATTATTGTTGAGTCATAAATTACTCTCTGGCCTTTACCCACTGACAGGTTTGCAGTTAACTATTGAGAGCATATTCCCAGATGTCTCTTGGAAAAAAAATTTATCTACTTATTTCATGTCTTATTACAGTTAGAGAAAGAAGGATCAGTGTAAACTTGGAATCAAATCAGGCAGGTTGGTATGAAAAATTAGGGAATAATTCCTGGAAAAAAATGGCAAAACTCTGCTTTTCTTGACAATCTGGAGAATCTGTGTTGTTGTTGTCTGCTGAGATAACAGGAATTTTTAAGAGAAAACAATCGAATGGGAAATGTTGCTAACAGTTCGTCCCTTTCTTGCTTCCTCCCTCCCGCCCGCTCGCGCATGCGCGCGCGCGCTCTCTCTCTCTCTCTCTGTCTCTCTCTCTCTCTGTCTCTCTCTCTCTCTCTCTCTCTCTCTCTCTCTCTCTCTCTCTCTCTCTCTCTCCCCCCACCCCTCTCTCTCTCTCCCCCCCCTCTCTCTCCCCTCCTTCCTTCCTCCCTCCCTCCCTTCTTTCCTCCCTTCCTTCCATTTATCTAACCATTCACACCATCCATGTTATTACCAGTTTTTGCATACCTACTTTGGATAAAGTACTGTGCAGAGCTCCCTGATTTAGAGAATAGAGACATAAAAATTAATCAAATGGTAGTCTTATCCTCATGTTGTTTTTATAATACTAGGGAAGACAAAACATGCAGGGCAAAAGGGTAACTAAAATTAAAGCTGGAAAGTTCTCAGTGACATGGGGAGGCACAGGTAAGCCTATGGAATTTCAGATGAGCCATTCTCCCTGCTGGGGACTAAAGGAACCTTTATGACTGGCAGCATTAGAACTGGACTCTTAAACAAAGATATGAGTGTCAGTGATGGGGGCAACATTCCAGGTGGAGGAATATAGAGCAATAGAAAGATGAGAAATCTCGTGTTTTCATCAGTTCCTTCATTCCCACTTCATGCTCTGGGCCTCTAGGCCAGCAATCTTTGAGTCTTAACCTCTTCAGTCTGTTTTTCCATTTCTTTTCCCAGGTCACATTCATTTGTTCTGTTAGATGGATGTTCAGGGCCTTCTAGGTGACCAACTGGCTAATATAATGATCTGTCTACATGAAAATAACATTGGTCTACTACATTATTTATTTGAAGTTACTTGTTCGTATTTTAACAAGGAATTTCTGAGAAGTGAGCTCAATTCTACTTATATAGTATTAGATTATCACTGTTCTTTTTGTCAATTTAAGGAAAGAAACAATACTTTCAATTTTCCCCCAGATTAAAGAGAGAACTGTCCTCATAGCTAACTTGCATTCCCTTTTTCAAACATTATTTGGCACAGGAAAACCTGAGCAGGATCTGGATTTTGTGGGCAAGATAATTTGTATGTAACCAATTCCATTTTTTTTTTTTGACGGATAAATGGTTTTGGAAAAATTTATGAAGTTTAGGCGGGGCACCCTGTAGTATATTAGAGTCAAACTAGTGTTAGAAATCAAGTAGCTTTTTCTATTAACTCTGTATTAGAAAGGAAAATATCTCTTAAAAGTTTCACAAGTCTCTGTTCCAAGAACCTCATGGTTCAAAGTTGTCTGTTCAGATATTCCAAAGGGATGTTCTACTTTACCGTGTGAAGGGTAAGAGAAGAAAAATAGGGAAGAAAAATAACATCATGTGCCAAGTACTATCTTCTTTATAAAACTGTCTGCTGGCATATCATCCCACTTACATCAGAATGTAATTTCAACCTGGGCCTATGAGATCCTGCAGCGTCTGGCCTCTGCTTACCTCTTTCTTCTCATCTCTGTCACTATTACCATTACTTAAATTGCCTAAGTCATTACTGACTTTCTTCATTGACTAGAATAACTTCATTTGTTCCAAGAGGTTTTTGTACTTCCTGTGTCTTCTGCCTGGCGTGGTCATCCCCCTAAGAGCCTCATTCATTCTCACTCATTCTTCATTCTGGTCTCTGCTCTGAGAGGCCTTCTCTACCTACTTGGTGTAATGGAGATCTTTTCCCAGCACTGATCTTGGATGTTTTTTATCCAATTTAGTTTCCTCCATCTCACTTAATATCACCTCACATTATGGTATATATTAATATATTAGTTTATAGTCCGAGTTCCTCTCTAGATTATAAATATTAAGAGAATAGAGATTTTTGTCTGCTTATTGTTGAATTCCCAAAACCTAGAACAGTGCCCATCACTTAATGGGCATTTAATCAAGATTTATTAAATTAGTGGTAAATATCGGTGTCCTTGTTTTAGAGGAGCACATTATGACAAATAGGGACTAGAAATTTACTCAAGATTGCCAGCCTAGTAACTGAAGCAGCTGGAAATTAAACCTTAATGTGTTTTCCCCTTTCATGACACCAAAGTTACTTTAAAGAACATGCTGTAGCAAATTCCTCCCTTGTATTGTAGAGTTTGACATAAGCACTCCCTTTCTTCTACAATACCTCTGTTGTAATTGGGTATTTGTTGTTGTCACTTCCCATTTCAATAACACCTAATCTGGGTTGTCATCTTCTGTAGAATAACTGTGGCAAGTCTACACACAGTAATCATTAATGCACAAAGTATATTAACTTTAGCTCATACAACTATTACTGATTCACTCATCCTCCCTCCCTCCCTTCCTCTCCCTCCCTCTCTCTCTTATTTGACAAAGCTTTTCTTCAGATCTTTTATCTCACTGCAATGAATAATAGAGCTAGAAAATATCTTAGAGAGAGACCCAGAGTAGAGGGAGATTATTTGAGTGTCACATATATCCGTATATTGGGTCTCCATCGCTCTTCCTGATATGGCCTGCAACCTTACAGCCTGCATTTGAGAAAAACAAAAGAAAAAAAAGCAAAAAGCAAAATCCATTTTAATGCCTTAAATATTTCCTTTGCCTCATGTTAACACTTGTTATAGCCCAGCTTCCTTGAATGTGCATCTATTTATTTTATCTATGCTTTTTCAGTTATGTGGAGACATGACAGGGCCATATCTCAGTATTGTTTTAATTGGAAGTATTGGCATCTGAAGTTGAACCCTGCTGGGAAAATTTTAATTATGATCCACATATCCCCAGACTGAATGGTTTTGTGATAAATTGTAATGTCATTCATAGCTATCTGTTTCCGTCCTACACCTACAAGAGGGATACACACGTCCTTTGTCACATCACTTGAAGTGCCTCTTGTAGGCACCATTGGCAAGACTAGCCTTGTGACTTGCTTTGGCCGTTAGCATGTGAGCGAATAGATTGGAAGTTGCATCCAAGCTAATGCTCCCTGCTACAAGAGGAAGCATGTTGTATGAAGAGACCTTTCTCTCAGCCCAATGTCCATATCGGGAAGTTATGTGGAGCAAATTTATAGTTGACCTGGAGCAGAGCTTGAGCTGACTTGCAGTCTTATGTAATATGTACAAGAAACAAATGATTTGTTATTGTGCTTGTTGTTATTCATTGAGAAATATTAGGTTTGTTTGTTAGCATAACACAAGCCGAATAATAGAGGTTCAAAGAAAGAAAAGGAAAGAATTATAAAATCTCGAGGTTAAAAATGCATCCGAGATCATTGAGTCCTGGACTCTATCCAGTATATGACTTACTTCAGAACATCAAACAAACAGCCATCAAGTCATTGCCTGAAAATCTCCACTCACAAGAAACTAACTTGTCAACTACTAAAGCATCTTTAGAACTTATCTTATTCAAGTGATTATCTTAAGATATTGCTACCTTAGCAACATCAGCTGAGCTACACTTGTACAATTAATCACTTATAATTTCTCTTTAATTAAACTCTTTCTTAAATAAATTTATTTAACAAGGAGCCCTCTTATCAGAATCAGAAATGTTTAAATCACTTACTTTAAACAGAATCTTTTGATAAAAATACATACACTAGAAACTAAACAATTTATTAATTCTGGCTATGTTTTATTCCTATAGTTATGGGCGCTTCTCTCTCTTTATTAAATAAAATTATTAGGAAATCTTAGAGAATTGAGCCCTACCAATTTTCCTTGTTAGCAGAAATATGGAAAGAAAAATCAATAAAGGATAATTGACTAGCTATGTGATTTAGGACTGTTCATTATGTGCCTGTTCCTTTTGTGGACCATCAGGAAGACACAGCAGAAAATATACCAGATGGAGTAAAGAGAGCATCACTCCTCTCAAGGACAGTTATCAAGAGCTTTTTCAACAACTTCTTTTATAATAATGTATTGATATCATGAGTATCGATATCATTGATAGCTTTTCATCACAGCTGATAAAATTCTAATTCTCCTTCCACTTTTATACCATCACCTCTCTCCACAGTCTTAAATCTTCTTCTGTCCAAGATAAACATCTCCAAGTTATTCAGCTTTTTCTTGTTTGCTATGATTTCTGGGATTCTCCTCCAGTCTTCTTCCCCTGGCTAGTCTCCTCCTTGTCAATGTCCCTCAGGTGCAGAAGTGAGTAGAACTCATGTTTGAACAATTTACTTGGTCTGAAAACTACTTGAATAAAATTTACTATTTTTTCTGTCTCCCAAATTTAATTAAGTTTTAATGAGAAACTCTGGAAAACAACAAATAACTAATGACTGACTGTGGTCCACCTGCAAAAATCCATTCCTTTCTGGAGTATAATGAAAAATTTTCCTGAAGGTTTTACTATTGGTTTTGGAATCAGCAAAAGTTTAAGCTTAGGGACTAGTTTTGTTTTAACTATTCGGTTACCAAGAAGCGATCAGGGCTGCTGTTCCTATAAACTGCCTCTTGTTCCCATTCAAGAAGAAATGCAAATCAGTCAAGCGTGAGATTGGAGCTGCAGGACCTAGTCAAACAATATGAGGAAGAAGGACAATTTCACTATCTGGGAAGAACCTGACTGTCACACAACCTGGCAGACTCTTTTGTAAGTGAAGCTATTAGACTGTCCATATGGCTTGACAATGTCAGCCACAGACATGCTAAATTGTCACACTTCTCTGACAGAAAATCCTGGGGAGTAATTCCTACTTTGACTTAAAATAGCTTTCAGACCTCTGTCTACAGGGAAACTAACTGGAGTACTCTGCCATGAATGCCAGATTAGAGCTCTGTGTGTGCAGTGGAAAGGATACTACTCTTCCTGCCTCCATGAATTGCTCATTAGCATATCCATGTGCCTAACCAATAGCACTGGAGAGAGGAAAGGAGCCAGTCAGCCAATTATAATGCTTTGGCATCCTGTTCATCTCTAAAGACTTTGTTTTATTTATTTATTTTTTTCTGCAGTATTTTCCTCCTAGACTAAGTAGGGTGGGCTGAATGGTTGGAGAAAAATCTCTTGAACTGATTTTTACTATTGTGTCTTACCTCTTCTTCATGGCTACTTTTCCAGCTCCTGGCTATGCAGTTTTGGATAGATCACCAGTCACTTAACCTCTTTGATACTCAGTTTATTCCTCAATAAAATGGGAATTTATAATGCCTTCCTTCAAAGGCCATTGTAAATATCAGTGGGATGACATATGGAAGTCCCCTAGGGTATTTCTTAATAAGTAAGTGCTCAATAAATGGTGTTTAAATCAGAATCAGACTGTATGAAATATTAAGTCATGTTCCCCTAATGTGAGTGCCTCACAGTAAAGTCTATCCAGATTCAAAGAGCCTATAGGGCAAGCCCACAAAGATACCTTCATAAAGGGTTTATACATATTATTCATGATTTATGTTCATACAAGACTTAATGACTGTTGAAGAGAGCTCAGAAAAGAGCAATGAAAATGAAAAAAGGTCCATGAAGTCATTTCTTTGAGGAAAAGGTTAGAGCAGATAGGTTCTTTAATTGGGGCAGGTGAAGATTGCAGCATGGCTTAATAATGGTCTTCAGGCATGATTGATGTTAGTAACTGAAAGAATAATGGAAGGGTTGCATTAAAGTGAAACACATCCTTATCATTCCTCCAAGATCTGCTAGATATTCCCTGAGTGCACAAGCAGATGAAATAGATTCCTATTTTTAAGGACAATAGCTATTAAAGCTGGAGTCAAAGAGAAACCCCTGCGCCCCCACCTGTGTACTTGTCAGAGGCGAGGTCTGGATGGCTGCAGTTGGACATTTTTGAGAATGCTCTGCCTCCTGGACTTTAGGCAGTTTCCTGGCATCTGCCTACATACTGTGATCTTGGCTCTTAATCTGTGGTATAATCTCAATGCCCAAAACAGGGACTATGTGCCTGCTAAGGAGTTTTATATTTTGAAAAATGGAGATATTATTCTATCCCTAGGGTTGATGCACATGACATATACTTACATGACAAATGCTAGCTTTCTTAATAAAAATTGTGGTACTAGTGGTAGTAGCAGGAGAAATTGCACAGTAGGAACTGGATAACTCCTGTCTTTTTATTAGATTGTGAACTCCTTGAAGGCAGATTGCTTGTTCACCACTGTTCACACTCAGTGACTCTCAATCATGACTGTACATTAGAATTTCCAGGGGAGCTTTAAAATAATGCTGAAACCAGGGATTCAGAACAAACTATTTTGAATTCAAATCTCTGGGTATGATATGTGGGCATTTCCATTTTTGTAAGGTGCATCAGATTTGTGGATCATTATTCTACCTGAATGCAGGCATAAAACTAAGAGAATAGAGGACTGGTAGCTAGTATACATTATCATCCTTATCCAAAGAATCATGAATTCTTAAAAGTTACAGAATCAACTTGAAAAGAATAAAAGTATAGTTTATTTAGAATACATTGGAATTTTTTCTTATCCTCTACCACTGACCCTACATGGAAAAGGAACACAAGAAGATGTAAGTTGGTCTCAAATTTTTTACACCCTCTAATATTTTTACTCATCTCTCATGTAGATGATAGAAACTAATTCTTTTAAATATGTACAAGGAAGGAAGGAAGGCTTTTGATACCCATCAGTTTTAGAGTTTTATATTCTTCTTGACTTTGATGTCAAACATCGCTAGTAAAAAAAAAAAAAAAAAATCATGGATATCTCATGCTGGTTCTAGAACCAAGACCAGCATCTTGCATCAAATGTTTCACAGTATCAAAACTTACATGCCAGAGAGATATCTGAATTTCTACTAGAGCCACAAACGTGTATAGGCCATAATGATATGTGTGGATTATCATTATCTGGAGAATTGTAAAGGAAGAATGAACATTTGACAAGCAGATAAATGATCCCATATTGGATATCCAAAATAATTAGCTAGAATAATATAAAAAAGGAAAAAGAAGTCAACATGCAGCTGTGATTTTCAGATCATCCTGACTTAAAGTAATTATGAAAATCCCATCAGTGAAGGGGAAATTAGAAGGTATTATTTCCATTCCCTCTTGTACTCATGATTTCCTTAGAAATAGCCAAGCTTCCCCCTTAAGAATCTACTTCTTCCATGAAAAATATTGCTTGGTTGCAATTTACCATTGGAAGACTGTAGTATATTTCTACCTGAGGAACATGCTGTTAAAAAAAAAAATTATTAAAATGAAAACAAAATTGTCGTAGAACTTTTATACACTAAGACATTTATTTCAGGATTCCTCTGGATTTATGGACCCTGTTTGATAAATGGCGATTGACTCTATTCTTACTATTAAGCTTCTATAATCTTAATAGGAAAAGAACACCTAGTAGCACTATCTTTTCAGTATTGCATATGTTCAGCTGTTCGAACAAGTGCCTATGATGTAGCTGTTCCACTTCGATGGCCCAAGTAAAAGCCAGATTTAAGTGCCCGGAAACAAATCATCAGATCACCCTTTTGTTAATGTTTGAGAACTCCCATTGTTTAATTACTTCGACGCCCAGTCACTTTAGCATGAGTGTCGTTGAGAATGCCGCTTCTAGGGAAAACCAAAGGGTTCTGCACATACCCATTATCCCCCCAAAAAGGAAACAAATATTTCTTTGAAGTACATGCCAATATGTGCTTCCTGCAAAGTACACCTTCAGCAAGCTGAATAAATCATTAGACAAGGTTATTTATAATTATCCACTGAAATGTAGGTCTGGATCTCCCAACTACAATGATTTAAATATTGTGTCAGAGGCAGACATGCTGCTCTTGGCAGTAATTAGCCTACTGGTTTAGCTACCGCATAAATCTCTTGGTTAAGCAGTTCTGCATTAAGTTTCAGGATTTTAAAAAATCTTCACACCTTTGTTTTTAGTATTCCATTTTTAAGAGGATTTCCTAGGAAAACAGTGTAAAATGTAAACTATTATTTATATGCAAAATTTGCCTTGTGCTGCTAGTCATTAATCATTAGTATGTACAGATGGAAGCACCAAGTGTTTAGCATGGGGATAATTAAATAAACCATAGTACCTGAATAATGGAACATTGTATATTTGTCATAATTTGATATGTTAGGCAACAGAAGGAAAATATGAAATAGTACATATAGCATAAACCCTCAATGCAAAAAAAAATGCATACAAATGTTAATAGTGTTGTCGTGGGTAATGAAATTTAAGAGCATTTTTTCCCCTGCTTTATTTCTTATATAAATTTCCAAGCTTTCTGTAATATTTCTTTTTTTTCCACGTTGAAAATAACCCTAATGCTCTTTTCCTCTAAGACAAAACAACAACAACACTTTCTGATAAAACAAATTCACTCCTAAGCATGAAATAAAATTCATCTCTGCACACCCTGAGAAACCACCATCATTTTGGTGACCGTTCTTACATGCATCACCTTTTTTTTTGAAAATAAAAAAGCGTGCTATTCACTTTCTTAAAAAGGCATTTATAATACTGCTTTATATGGGGCAACATTTTTTTTTAATTTAATCTTATTATTAGTTTCAAGTATATAGTACCTTGGTTAGACATTTATGTAGTTTATGTAATGATCCTCCTGATTGCTCTATCTTCCCTCTGGCTTTCCACCTTGCCATCACATTACTGCCAATTGCATTCCCTATGTTAGGCAACTTTTTTCAATTAGATTTTTTTGTTCTATATCTTTCCTCATTTTTCCACTTCTTCCTATAGTTTGACCTACTTTCCAGATAATATGTAAATTTACAAATAACATACATCAAGAATATGTATATCAAGGTTTGTGTTTACATTTTTTGTTTATGTTATATGTTTACGTATATGTGTGTAGCAGTTATATATGTCCATACATATGTATGTATAATCGATACATAAATATTATATATACATATATGTATAAATATATGCAAAGTCATAGTAATAATATCAAATTGCCAATATTCTACTACTTTTGACTTACAAAAAATCAATTTAAAGTCAACAAGACATTCATTTTAATGATATTAAATGATATTCCATGGTGTGGAAAAACTACAATTTACTCAACCTTTTCCTTATTGATAGATATTTCCTTTGTTCTTGATGGTCACCATTGTACATATATTTTGAATAAGAAATGCTCTTATATCTGAAGAAGATATTTTTGTGTATGATATAGATTTTCACCAAAATAATTTTCATATATTATTAACAAAGACATATTTTAAAGATTATTTTATGATATCTGTAAAACTTTTAATTTTTGTCCTTTGGGTGACTAACTGTAGTATTTATCCATTGAGATTGCTGCTGGTGTTTTTTGGTAGACAGACTCTAGATAGTTAAATAGCTTTCTAATATTTCTGGTTTATATAGAGTTTTATATTTGGATTAGTTACTAAAACTTATCAGATATCTTTTAAGCATTCATTGTTTTGGAATATTCTTACAAAATAGCATTTGTAAATCATAACTATATTAGGCATATAGAGTGAAAACCCACTTAAACCCACTTAAAAATAAAAAACATTACTCATAATTTGAATTTATCTTACTGTTGCCCACTGCTCTATCATTTTTGGCCCTTACTTTTAGGTCCAAAATATTTCTGTATTTGCATGTTCATTATTCTCTTGCATTTTAAAATATATAGTTTCAACACACACAACATGTAGACTTCAATGAATGTTATATATTTTTACTGTTTTTTGAGCTTTATAAAAATTATCATACTTTATATTTTGGGAAATATCTCCACATCCTACCACCTAGTTATTCTACTCTTAGATATACATCAAAGAGATATTTATGAATATGTGTAAAAGAGACATGTGTAATGTGTATATCATCAGTATTGTTTATAATGGCAACTATCTAGAAATAATCTAGATGTTCAATAATAGAAGTGTAAATGAGTAAATTATAATATAGTCACACAGTGTAATATTATATATTATTGCATGTAAATGAACAACTGATATTTGCAACAACATGGATGAATCTTTTAAGTATAATTTTCACTGGAAAAAAAAACAGGTTATGAAAGGCCATGTCCATTGATTTTTCTCCTATAATGATATCAAGCATCCTGATGATTGTTTAATTAATGATATTGAACCAGTTTTTTCTCATTTTTTGAATAAATCTTCATCAGTGTAGTATTCTCATGCTATTTTTTTAAAAAACTTTTAAAAACAACGTTGGTCAGCTCTACTATAAAGATGAACATTCTCCTAGCTTCAAGGTGGAAAGATTTAGTCTTCCAACTCAGCTCTCTCATGATTCTCAGGAACAGGAAATAACAGGTGCTTCCAGAAACATTTGCATAACTCTAATAAAACCTTGTAGATCCAAGGACCCTTGACTATGGAGATTTCTGGGAGCCTTTGTGTTCCCTTCTTTACCCCAGGGCTAGCCAACACCAATATAATGACATTTTCACCTTACAACAGGAGAGGAGAATATACCTCAGCAATTTAAACTGGGACTGGCATCACTTGATGACATCTTCTAGGACCTGTCTGGTTGCCACAACCAACTCTACTTTCCTCAGGAGAAGACATAGGTGGTTGGATTGCAGTTGAGAGAGGAGGGTAAAAGGATATGTTTAGGCTTGTGTCTTTTTAGAATCACCTATTCCAAATTTTATATCATGATATTTTAATATCGGGGAAAAATCAATTAAAAAACATGTAATATCAGCATCACATAAAAAAATTAACTTCCTTTTAATAACATCCATTTCATCAAATATTAACACTAGCCTGGTTAGCTATGACTACTTAATAAGAACACAGCACTTTTGCTACCAGATAGAATATGGGATTTCATCTGTTATGAGTGTTCTTACTTATGCTCCTATAGATTACACTATTTGGCCAAAAAATACTCCTGATGTTTGTAGATGTCTTTTATACTGTCTACGATTATTGGCATGGAATAATATTTTAATGCAAATAGTCCCTGAAAGTAAACACGACTTTGCCAATATACATAAACATAGATATTCAAAATTGTGTGTGTGTGTGTGTGTGTGTGTGTGTGTGTGGTCCCAGTGAGTTTTTTACTGCTAAAGATACCTCAGAAACTTTTCAGTGGAATAGAACATTTCTGTGTCTCTGAGTTGACAATTCAGTAGAGACTTATTTCCCTATGCTTTTTATCCTTATACAATCTGAAAAGCAACTAAAGATGTGTGATTTTCTACTGGGAAATTGCTGTGTTAGTGATATAATTTTCTCACATATTACCAGGTGTTTTCTAGAATTTGTCTCACACTTCTTGGATACTGTGTTTAAAATCTCACATTGACAATGTTACATTGTAGAGCTCTCTTTTTCTTGGTATTTACTAACATGGAGAATATTGTCACAACTATTATTTAACCCCATCAGCATATCACATGAGTACGATGTGAGCAAAGTAACAGAAACCTCATTATTTGAGTCATTAATAATGATCTGGACAAAAGAATGTGTAATCGCCTATGTGTAATAATATGTGTGTTATTGAGATTTAAACTGGTTTATCCCATCTGTTCAAAATATTACAAATCTATCATAAAAGACAAAATAATATTTAAAGCTTATTATTTTCCAGCCAATGATTTTATGAAGTCATGGTTCTCTTCTGTGTTCACCATTCACGTGAGTTTATGATGGGATAAATGTAGTATAGTATGCCTTATATACAAAGAGTGTCTGGAAGCCAATGCATTTATGTTTTATAACTCTTTTTACTGTGCTTCCCCCTTCTCCAATATTTTGTACTTTTCTCTTGAATCCCAAAAGTTTAATCTGCTCTTACACCAGCCCTGGACAAGGCTCATCAACACACTTGTATTTTGTCTTCAGTAGACAGATATCTTTGAAATCCTCTGTCCTTGACTCATGCATGTCGCCAACTCTCTTCCAGGAAAGAATTTGTTGGAGTCTTAGAAAGCAGATGGTGGTGGCCTCTGATGATTTACAGGTGACAAATTTCCTATAGGAGCCATCGTATTGATTTATTGATAGTATTATCAATTATGGAGATAGGACATGGTATGATCAAAATTCACGGAGAATAGAGGGGTGAATAAGAATTATCAGAATAGGGTAAGAGAATGCTACCCTGGATTAGTAACCAACTAGTCTTGATTGAGAGACTTCTATAGATTGTCTGGCACTGGGTTAAATGGAAAAACTGAGAAATAGAGAAACCACATGACAAGGAAGTGGCAAGAGTCCATTAAGATCTTCTGGCTCCAAAACCCTTAATCTTTTCATTGCAAAATACTTCAGAAAGTACAAGTTTGCTTTAAAAACTGGTTATTGCTTTTATTCTTATCCTGATTGTTTGGGACTTTCTTTGATACAGGCAACTCTATTATCATCCACATTTACCACATAGCCCTGGGGAAGTTGAACACTCCTGGTTCTGCAGCCTGATTCATGAGAATCTTTTTCAATTTGATTTTGAAGGGAGTTATGCCAAAAATATATCTGCTCCTTGTTAGTATCTTGTTTTTCACAGTCTTTATTATGGTTTACTGCCCTTCAGACAATTTTGGGCTTTAGAATTCTTAAGGGAAGCAAATAAATCACAGTAGTCCTTTCTGGTTATACACCCACAATGTGACTACACAAGGAAGGAATAAAATTGATACAGCACATGTGCATGGTTTTTCTGCTCAAGTAGGTTCTTAGAAAGCTGGCTGCTATTTATAATGCTTATAGAATAATTCCTTTTCTGTGCTTTGTTCTCAAAGAGAGAACACAGTTTATCTTGAATGATAAGTAGGAAATTGAAAGAAACAGGAATGAGTATGCATAGAGGCACATGTTTTTGCCATTTTTTCAAAGAGTAAGTTGTAACTCCACCATATCAACCACATATCAGTTGAGATGTAGGATCAAAACACATGGACATACCCATGTTAACACACAAAAAAAAGACAAAAGTCAAATAAGGAAATATTTTTCTCAGTAACAGAATCAAAAATTCTAAGTTTGAGTCCTGTTCTATCAGACTTTTGCCATGTGTCTTAGGTACATCCTCCTATCTACATAGGTAAGGACTTACCTATAAGGAGGACTTAGGTAAGTCCTCCTATCTCACCTGAAATGGGAATAATGATTCACTTTACTTTGATTTTAAAGTTTAATGATATACATTACATCTGCCAATACAGAACACAATACATGGTACAGTTTCCTTCTTCTCTCATCATAAGCATGTTAACTAGAGACTCAATCTGATAATCATTAAGTTCTCTTGAAGTTCTAATGCTCTTTCTGAACTCTAGACCTGTGCTGTCCAAAATGGTAGACACAAGCCACATGTAGTTATTGAGCATTTGAAATATGGCTAGTGCAGTGAGTGATCTACTTTTCTATTTGGATTAATTTAAATTTGTTGACAATTTTAAAACTGAAATAACATATTTTTCTTTTAATAAAATTTTATTTTGGTAGGACCACATTTGACTTTAACTGGTGCATCCTGTTAAGAGGTTATTGTTGTAGTGTGACTATTGATTGACGTTTCTAAGTATCTTATCAACAAATGTTTTATGTAGATTACATGTAGAAACGATAATATTTTAGATATTTGAGTTAAAGCAGTATTGAAATTAATTTAGCTCTTTAAACTCTTGGGTGGATTCTAGAAAATTGAAAATTTTACATATGGCTTATGCTATATTTCTCGTGCACAGCACTACTCTAGATAGCACAGGAGGTTGCCTCAACACCAAGGCTGACCCTTGTAGCCCACAGAACAGCTCTGTAGAGTTAGAGAAAAAGTCTGGCCAGGCAAACTATGGTGTGTTTATGAAAAGGCTGGGGTTAGTCCCTTACTGTGCTCTTGGGCTCTCAGGAAACAGATAACATTTACATTGCTTCTCAACTTACAGCTGAATGTAAATCTAGTCATGTAAAAGCTATTCTCAGTTAGACCCTGCAAATGATGTCTAATTCTTATGATGCCTCATTTCTCTGAATCTCCATATACTAGTACTTCACTTAATCTCATCCTTTATTTTAGATTTTCTTTTATGGCTGTGACACTTTGCTCTTTAATTCTACTCTTTGACATCCAGCAATGCTCTTCAAATCCTCCTTACCTCCAAATTTTTCCTTGATTCCAACTTTGATATAATTAACACTGACAGTACTGGGAGAAATGTCTTGAGTCCCCAGCCTAGTGATGAATCCAGGAAGTACTTAGGTGAAGAGAACCCTCAACAGGGTTTTTTTTTACTCCTGCCAAAGCCATACTGAATTAATAACTCATGCCCTTTTCTTTCTCATTGTGAAAATGCTGATTCCTTGAGAGCTTTGTGAGAGCAAGGACCTTATTTGTCCTCCAAGGCTTAGAGCAGCAGACTGGCACATAAGTGTCCAAAACATATTTTGACAGAATAATTGGAAGCGAGGGTGATTTTTCCCAAGTGCATTTAACTTTTATCGTGATAATACCATTTTGATAATACTTCATATTCGTCAAAGGCTTTGTAGTTTACAAGTGCATTCACATCCATTATTTTATTTGATCCTCACAACAGCTCTATGCAGGGATTATTATTTCGTGTTACTGAATGTTGAGGCAGAAGCTCAGCGAGATGAGTAAACAGTGGGAAGTCATGTCTTTTGATCACAAGGCACTGTTTACTTTCTTCTGCTTAAACAGATTCTCCTACCATCTGACTCTAATTTTTTTGCATAATTAAATAAACTTGCAGGGTGCCTTTGTAATTCTTGCCTCAATTAACTTGATGCTTATCATAATGTACCTAAAATAGGCTTTGGGAACTTGGTTTTCAGAATTGCTGATTCCTTCCTATCTTTCTCCTGGTCAGGTGGGTTTGGTCACTTTTCTGCTCTTCCTCTGGCTTCCAGAGAGGATATACACTACTCTAACTTAAATTTTAATGAGTTTTTATTCCTTTTAACTCATCCCCTTGCTAGCTTGTAGCAGAGATTCCAAAGATGCTCAGCTTCTCACTCTTATTTTATCCTTAGGCTGTCACCAGATACAACAGATTCTACTATTAAATGTCTTCTTTCTGCAGACTCTGTGGCTGTCACCCTTGGGATCTCTTACTTTGATTATCTCAATATGGTGTGATTCAGAATTAAAAATGTCCGTAATAAAGAATGTTAAAAATTATAAACATTTTCTTGATAAAGGAAATAAAATTTTATACAGGATTTGGGATAGCATCTTGTAGGACTACCCCTCTTCTAACACCTAAATGATCTTCCAGTTTCTAACCAATTCTCCTCTAATCTTTGCAAACACATGTCTTCAGAGTGATCTTTCCAAAATAGAAATATGATTATGTCTTATTCCTGCTAAAAAGCCTTTAGATGATTTCCCACTATCTATGGGACAGTAACTAAACTCAGGTAAGATTTAAATCAAGGTCTTTAATAGGGGAATTCCATCCTACCTTATGAACTTATCTCTTCCTCAGTTCACTCCTCCATAAGCCCTGTGCTCTAGCCACACTGAACACCTCGGTGTTTCCTGAACATTTTGCATTTTATCCTGCATCTAGGTTTTTTTACATATGGTATTCCTGGACATAGTTCCATAGTGTAGCAGTTAGCATGTCTGCTTTACACGCAGAAGGTCCTGGGTTTGTGCCCCATGGAGCCACGGTCCATGGTCTATGGCCATGCACCCTGAACAAGCTCGATGTCTGATCTTGGAAACTAAGCAGGGTCAGGCCTGGTTAGTATTTGGATGGGAGACCACCTAGGAAGACCAGGTGCTATAGGCATAAATAATAACAAATAATAATAAAATAAAATACATATTGTAGCTCCTGTGCCAGTAATGTCCTTTTATCTCCATCAGGTGCAACTCTACTTGCCTTTCAAGGCTCAGCTTAGATTTGTCACCTATGTAATTTCTCTAATTCTCATCTCTATCCAATAGGTAGCTCCTCTTCTTCTCTTTTAAAATAACTTGAATTATCTCTTCTACCTTAAAATTTATAATAGTGTAATTGTTTGTTTGTATCTTTCTTCTCCACTAGACTAGAAATCTCAGGTGTGGGGACTATGTCTTTTCTCTATATACCTCTGTGCCTTGTTCTTACTCATAGTGACTTTTTAGTGAATGATCGATGACTGAATGGCAGTTGGAATTCTGAGTTTTCCCCTTAGTGCTTATATCAAAATCTCAAAACCATCTGGTTAGTTCAGGGTCACCAGCATGTCAGAGTCACGTAAAATGAATATCCTAATATGAAAAGACAGGTTGAAACCTAATTTTAAAAATCATGCTGGCGCATGTGTTAAAAATACATTTTTTTTAAAGTTCAGTGTGCTATCTTAAAAATAATGATTTTTTAAAGAAAGATCAACACCCAAAGTGTGCTGGATTTTTTTATCCTTTTAAGAATTGTCATTTGGCTGCCACTTGCTAATTTATGAGTTTATTATGACATTTTTCAGAACACTTAAAGCAGCCTGATAATAGTGATCCAGAATTGCAGAGTCACAGGACAGCTGTTCAGCAAAATAATGCTCCTGATTCACCCAACAATTCACAGGTCCACCCTTGGTCCAAGTCATGGTATTCAATCATGGTTGGGATGCCATGTTTATGACTTTGTGGCCTAATTGGTCCCAAGGCCCTTAAGAAAATAATGACTTTGAACTCAGTAGGAGCCAGTATTTAAGACTTTTAAAGTATGATCTGGAGAAATGGGCTGAATTTTAATCTAGCTTCAATGAGTTCTCACTGTGTAATTTGACTTCCTTTCCTCATCAGGAATGGGGCAAATATTTTATGCAGTTGTTGATGGAATTAAAGAATATAGTATATGCAAAGCACACAGAATAGTAATTATTATAATCTCAAAATATCTAGCAACTTGAGTCCACTAAGTTCCCAACCCTTACAGCTAGATGTTAGACCCACCCTAATATTTTCTACCATGTAGCCCTATCCTTCACTGCCTATCAAGGAAGAAGTCAATGTATTTGTTGAATAGATTTCATAGTTCTAGGATAGACAATAGATTAGAGGTCTTTTCATTGGCTGAGCTATCATTCCATCTGGCTCAGGAAAGAAATGGAAGGCAAAAAGAGAGGGCTTTTCACATCATATATTGAGCATAAATTATTTTTTCTAGGGTCTCTGTTAGGTGGGTTCAAACAATGTGTGTGTAATCTTCACTCTATCCATGTAATGTATTCCCTATACTTTAGACACAAAGAATTAGGCTCACACTCTTACAAGTATACGAGACTTGTTCAAGGTCACACTTCTTTCAAAGTATGGATTCAAACTCAGGACTGCAGAATTCTTTCCATCAAGTCACAATGCCTGGCATATCCTGAACATATATCTTCAGTTTTTAAAATATATTTGTTTTCTTCTTTGAATATCTTTCCTTCATATAAAAAACATATTCCAGGGGAAAAAATTGAATTCGTATTACTTTGTGAGCTGGAAGTACCTGAATCTGAAAAATGAATTTAAAGTATTTTTAAAGATTTATCCTTCTGGGACATCTGGCAGAAACAAATGCTCATTCTTTCTGGAGGAACTTACCACCAACTCAGGTCTTACTAGCTTCCCACAGGTATAGCTCTATTGAACACAATCTTTCATTCAGAATCTCTAAATAATATGAATGGGAGTCAGAAAAATAATAAACAGCAAAATAACATGCCCAAGGATTTCAGAAATTGAATTATTGGAACCCAACAGGTATTTCAGGAATTAAAATATGAGATTAAATTTGTTGAATACAGCTTAAATGGTTTTTTGAAGTACCTCAGATCTTTTGTGAGAATAGAAAAGGCTAAAATTAATGATTTAAATATACAACTTATGAGTTAGCAAAAAAGAAACACAGAATGAAACAAACAGAGTGAATCAAAGGGAAAAAATAAAGATAACAAAAATAAGTAAAATGAGAAATGAAATTGAGGATCATCAAAAGCTGAAGGTATTCCTTGAAAAAGATTTATTATAGAAACAAAACTCTGGTGGCACTAGTCAAGGAGAAAGAGACAAAGCACAAATAGTAAAAAGGCAAACTTAAGTACAGATACAACAAATATTTCTTAAATAATTTTTATGTTAACACTTGAAAGCTATAATAGAATATATATATTATTGGAATAATGTAATTTATCAAAACCGAATCAAGAAGAAATGTAAAAGTTGAGTAGATACATAATATTTTTTAAATTAGTTAAAATTCCATTCTCAACCATATATATATTTATTAAAACCTAAAC
The DNA here is from genome assembly GCF_014176215.1 of Rousettus aegyptiacus. Lineage (NCBI taxonomy): Eukaryota > Metazoa > Chordata > Mammalia > Chiroptera > Pteropodidae > Rousettus > Rousettus aegyptiacus. The sequence continues at coordinate 91,594,804 of NW_023416308.1, forward strand.
ACGGATATTATACAGCAAGGCTGATTGAACACCCAGGAAACATAATACTGACATTTACAAACTATTTCAGAGAATAAAAAATGGAATATACTTTGCAATTTTACTTAATATAGATGGTTTAAATGTGCTATCAAACTAATCAGAATCAATTTAATAAAGGAATATTACAGTTCAATATCACTTATATAAAAAAGATTTTTTTCAGAACAAATATAAGGAAAACAGCATAAAAAGATTGTTTTTTAAAAATATCATGAACAGATTGTTTTTCTTAGAAATTCAAGAACAGTTTAACAGTGCTTAACATATCAATATAATTCAACCCATTAAATGATACAAAGAGAAAAATATAGAATCATCTTAAGTAGAAAGGCTTTCAATAAAATTTATTTACTGTGTTATAGAAAGAAAATACTTGCAACTAAGAAACAGTATCTATACTAAAACCTATAACAAGCCTCAAATATAGTGGTGAATCAGAAACAAGCTCTTTTTAAAAACACAGCAAAGGACGAGATTGAAAATCATTTCACATGAGCAGAAATTTACTTCTATTCATCAAAGAAGCCATCCCCTCAAAAAGTGAAAATGTAAGCTACGTGTCTGGAGACCAGATATTTGCCAACAAGTGTATTATGTAGAATATATAAATAAATTTTTAAAAATCTACATGAAAAAAATAAAGTGGACAAAAATTATGAACAGATAAATAAGAAAAATCAATAAGCATATGGAAAGATATTAAGTTTCACTAATAATCAAGAAAATCTAAAACAACAGTGAGATAGCATTTCACAACTACTGTGGTAACAAAACTTAACAATACCATGTGCTAAGAACGATTGAGAAAACAGGAAAAATTATACACTTTTAGCTATAGCAAATATGTATGTAAATATATAAGCACTTTGGCAAATCATTTTGTACTTTGATAAAGATGACTGTGTACACATTCTCTGACCTAACAGTTCACTTGTGGGAATGTACTTGAGAAACTCTTGCACAGGTACACCAGAACACATCAACAGGAATGCTCCTAGCTTCAGTGATTATAATTGCAAAAAATCTGAGAACTATATTTCCATCAAGGAGAGAATAAAATAATATCATGGAAAATGAACAAATTAGGCTTGCTCCTCTCAATATGAGTAAATGTCAAAACAATGTGAGTAAAAAGGCAAGTTACAAAAATATTTGTGCAGCCCGATGCCATTTATATTATTTAAAAAAATGCAAAAGAGAGCTATACATTGTTTAGGGATTCGTTCATTAAGAAATACAAAGGAATGATAAAACTACAGTCAGAGTATTGGTTGATTCTATGAAAATGTGATCAGGTGGGCAGAAAGAGGGGCCATCAATTGTGTTAGTAATGATTTGCCTTTACAACTGGGTGGTGGATATTGGTACTTTTATTGCATTATCTTTTATAATTGTTTAGGTTACTTTAGCATTTCATAAAAAATGACAGATGTTTGTATAGGTGAGCAGTAAAGATTATTAGTATTCTTACTGCCTTCATGATGATTAATTCCAAAACTGCTGAAGATTACTACTACAGATTATATCATTAATCCTTGGATTTGATCGCTTAGGAGAGGCAGGGAATGCATGTACAGTGATAACCCATGAACTGAAAGTCTCATTGGAAAGTCTGGGGACCGAGGTCTAATTAACATCTTGAGCTCTTGTGTTGAATGACAAGACCTCTCCAGCCCTGTAGGAGTGGGCCAGGATGACTTTACATGATTCTGTAATGGTAGTGAATGCATGACTGGTCACATCTTGTTTCCAATTATAGATTATAAGCCTTAATGGATGCCTTTTAGAAGTTGTATTTATAAATGTGCAGAGAGGCAGAGAATAGTGGCTATATTCAATAAACACCATAAATAACCATGCTGGAGTGGAACACAGAATCCAAATGCAATTTAGATATGCTCTATAGAATTTGTAAAGCATTTTTTTTTCAAGGAGAACTGGTCAAATTCCCATTCTGCCCTTTACATGAATTATGTAGAAACATAAGGGAAAGTTCAGTCTAATCATTTTTTCTTGGTGCCAATCTTTCCCTTTTCACACAATCTCTGTGTGGCGTATATTTCAAAGATAAAATATGAGCATGTGTTAAGGGCCAAACCTAGAAATAATTCAAGGGTACAAATTGCAATGCATTTGCTCTTGTGCAAATGTGCCAAAATGTCACAGTTCAGCCCGGCAGAATGGATTTAAAGTGGTGGTATGAATTCCTGGAGCATGAAAAGATATACTTGTGCCATCAGCACTCGTTTTCCAAACTGAGCTCTTGAACCCTCTCAGGAGTTCCTTACTGACTCCGCAACCCCTTTTGCCTTCTATTTTTGTCCTTTTGACCACCCTGCTTGTGATCTTCCTCTTTATTAGGTGAACTTCTTATTGATGAGACACTTTTATCCATCTCTCCTGGCTAAGACCACCTTAGCTATTTTTTCTTTTTCTTATAAGGGTAAGTTTTATGGTGTTTGGTATTGTCATGATTTGATTCGAAATAGTAGTTTTAGTTCATGGAAACAGATGACCATGGTTTATAGCTCATCTCCATTTTCTAGCTGCATGATCTTGGACAAGTTGTAAAACTTCTCTGAGACTCTGTATTCTCATCTGTAAAATATGGATAATAACAGTATCTATACCATCAGGTTGTTGAGAGGATTAAATGAGCTAACACCTGTCAAGTACTTAGAAGAGTGTTTGGCAGAGTGAGCACTCAGTGTATGCTATTTGTTGCCGTTACCACAGTTATTATGAAAATGTTATTTCCTGAATATTCCAGTAAATGTATTCACTGAAATAATTTCTTACTTCTTCCAACCCAGCCTAGTTTCCTACAGCTTTCCTATTTTTATTTTCCTTGAGAGTTACTATTTGGCTTACTCTATTTGCCCTCATAGGGCCCAGATAGTGATCCAAAGAAGCCCCCCAAGGAGCCTGCCATTCTCACCAACAGCTATGTAGAATGCTGTGGGGACATGGTGGTAAGCAATACAGAAAAGTCCCCACCCTGATGGGCTTATATTTTAATGGAGGAAAAGAGACAGTGTACAAATTTACATACCAGTTCATGTCAGATCTGACTAATACTATGAAGAGGAGACACAGGGTAATGGAGTAGGGTGAATCTAGAGATATGAAGCTACTTCAAAAAGGTAGTCAAGGAAGGATTCTTTGAGATGGTGGCATTTGAGCTGACACCTAAATAACAGAAGGAGCAGATTGTCTATATTAAGAACATTATAGGTACAGGAAACAGCTAGTACAAAATCTCCAAGAGAGATGATGAATTTGAGAAAGCTATAGTGTCTGGAGTGCGGTGAGCGAAGGGGAGATTGGAATGAAATGAGAAAAAGAGTAAGGAAGGTCTAGATCTTATAGGGAATTGTAATTGAGTTCAGAGCTTCTACTACAACCCAAATGCATGAAAACCCATGTCCCGGCCCGCGGGACAGTCAACAGAGGTCCTAGGACTGAAGGAGAAGGGGTACAAGAAGCGCAAAGAATGGAGACAAGACAGGCTTTCTGATCAAGTCTCCTTTATTGTAAGTAGGGGGGTTACATATGTAGAGGCAGGTTTAAGGGAGGGAACATGTAGCTTTAGGCGGGAGTTACCTAATCACAAGACGTTTTAACTTCTTAACTTTCTTTATCTATCTTGGTAACCTGAGCAAAGCGCTAGCTGTTTTGAAAGGATTATACTATTGTCTCCAGTTCCTGGAACCTTAGTCCCCCGGGCAATGTCAGGAAGGACATTTATCTTTACAGGTCTGAGTCGTTCCTGTATTCAGGCGAGGGGCTTCCTCTGACTTTGGGCAGCCTGGCTCCCAACAAACCCATGTATTTAATAAAGTGTATCTAAAATATTAAACCGTGTGAAATGTGAAGATACTTTATAACAAGGTTGAGGAAATGGCTGGAAGGAGCCTACCCAGGTGAGCCTGCTCCAGGATCTACATCCATCGTGGCCTTGCTGCTATTTGGTGCCACCTAGTGGTGATTGTCCTCAGACCTCAATATAACATTGAGGATGCTTCTAGTTCCTTGCCTTGGCTCCAACTTGCAGCTGTTCCGAAAATGTCCTAGTAAGTTGGTACCCACTTGGTTGAGATTCCAGAAGATGGAGCTGCAAGAATATTGGGCACATGAGACCTGTTCTCATTCCTGAAACAGGGCCACCACCTCTTTTCTGCTGGCCTTGCCTTCTTGTCCGTCTCCCCAAAAGATAAGCACTTTACTTTACCTCCATTTCCGAACGAGGGCTAGCTAGACAGAGAATGAGAGCTCATTTTACCCAGAAATCACATTATTTTGTCATTCATGTTATCAGAAGTATGCCATCCCAGGATTTTACTCTTAGGATGACATTGTAGCTTTGATTTTTGTACTTACCGCATTTGATTTATAACTTATATTATATTATTGTCTTATATTTTAGGTATAAATGTACTTGTCATCTTCAAGGAATATTAACTCCTGAAAGGCAGGAACCAGTCTTATTCCACTTTGTACCCCTGGTAACAAAAGAGTAGGGTGAAAGGAAACCAACATTTTTATTCTTATATTACAGATAGTAGTAAACCTCTTATTTAATAGTCACAACAAGTCTCAAGGCAAAAATTATTATGTCTGTTTTAAAGATGAAGTAGATGAGGAAGAGGAATCCAAAACCACAGTAAGGAAAGGGAATTCAACCCCAAACCATCTGAAAATAAAAGGTATATGATCATGGAAAAAAAAAAATACTGGCAACAAATATAAACCAACGAAGCCCACCTTTGTTCTACCTCACCAGATCCACTACCTCGAACTCCTGAGCACATTGCCAATGCATAGCTAATGCTCAATAGATGGTTGGTGGGTTATAAATGAAAAAAAATACTTGGTCATTTTGGTTAAGAAGGTGGGATAGTACCAATTTGCCTAATCAAACCAAACATTCAAGGTGATTGGACATCAAATTTATTCTCATTTATTCTTATTTATGGTAAGACAACAATCAGCTACAGCCTGGGACCCCAGGCAGCCCCACTGAAGATGCCACAGCAGAGGTGTTTGCCAACACCAGTCAGTCTATCCCTGCTGTTCAATTAGGTTCTGATTTGTATTTTCTTCCCGCCATCAACATTCTACTCAGTAAATTGTAGTCAAAACCACAGGAAAAATTAATGCCTATAAAATAATACTTGAGTAATGGGAAGAAAAGCCCAAGACCATTCTCATTTATTAATTAATAAGAATATTATCTTATTTTTCTAAAACTAACGTGAAGTTTGTCTTTTGCTTTTGCAAAGAAGTCATTTCTTAGTGAACATTGTGTGTGTATGTTTGTGTGTGAGTGTGTGTGTGTGTATCTGTGTAGAGCATTGGTGGCTAGATATCTGGAAAAAAAACTTATGCAAGATTATTATGACTCAGTCATTTATTATTCCATTGATAGGAAATTTTTCATATTTACATTTATTATATACATATATATATATATAAACAGAGAGTGGAGGCTGTGAAAAAGAGGAAATTAAAAAAAATATCAAGCTTTTATAAAGAGATGCTCAAGACTCTGAGTCCATCCAAGATAACCATGTTGTTAAATAGGCTAACATAAAATGAGATAATAAGATTTTAATAGGTTTACGTTGCCCGCAATTGGGGATGAGCTCTGAAATCTGAGATCAGCAATCGATTGTCAGGCATTATCTTATTTAAATATAATGATATAGCCTTCATTTCCTCCATTTTAGTCCCATGGACTGAAGCAGATAAAAGCTGGTACCATAACCAGTAAGAGGCAGAGCCCAAGTTTGAGCTTGGTTCTGGTTGATTCCAGAACCGTCTTAAAGTCTGAATGAATTTCGTTGTCCATGGTAAAAGTGCTGATGGGACATTCAGCTCTTCCTGTAGCGCTTCTCGTGCGCCCCAGGACTAGGCACACAAGTCGATTGGTATTGAAACATTCAAATTTCTATTTACATTAGTTATTATCAAAAATTGGGACATGAAATTTCACTAGTCTTTAATTGTAAATGATTTAATTGCAAACAATTGACCTGTCAACGTTAGTTGGTATATAAAATGGTACAAGGTTAAAAGCAAGATTTTCCTCATTGCGCACGTATTAAAAACACTACATTGGATGATATACTAAGAATATTTATGATATCAAAAGTGCACCATACGAAAATTTTAGAGATTTTGTTGCCCTAGTCAGTGTGAGAGCAGCCACTTCCGGCAGGTGTCACAAACTCAGATGTCTATACCTGTCGAGCATGAGTGAAGTGAGCCAGGTGTGGACTGCTCTACGGTGGAGAGTCTGTGCCTCATTTAAAGGTGGCAGCCATTGCTCATCTCCTGCCAGTTGTTGCCATGGGGCGACATGGGTCCATTGTTGCAGGATTGATATTTTTTTAGAGATGCCAGGAATCTAAAATATGTATGTGAAATGTTTTGATTCTTATTGTTGACATCTGGGTCAGTTAAATATAACTCTCTGTGCCAAGCAAAACCATACAATGCATGTGGGCTGTTTCTGGTTCTGGGCCTGACTGTTTGGGTCATCTAGTCTATGGCCACAGGAATAGATCTGGCACGGAGGCTTGTGCGGTTTTCTTTGTGACAGGAAAGCCTTGCCTTAGGATTTGGGAAACTATTCTTTTACAGTGTTCGTTCCTGTCCCATTTTGTTGAGGACTGATTCTCAAAGTATTTGTTTCTTTGCCAATGTCATTCTTGAAAAACTAGGAGTTAGGAGATGATGGTGATGTCAATGTTTGTGGTCATGGTAATGGATGATAGAATCTTTCTCAGAAGAAAGTTTTCCTGTAGCTTTATGGTGGGAGTAGTATTGAAGCTAAAGTAACAGGAAGTAGTGAAATACTCTGAGGGATGATTTTACTATTTCTCAGCAATCGATTGTGTGTGGACATTTAAATTACTTACTTAGTCTTTACTCTTTTTTTTTGACATTTGCATCATTTTTACAGTACTGACTTTCAGTGGCTCTCAATATAAACAATCAGTGGTCTTCTATGGCTGTTGTAGTTTCACTTATTTCTGAAAATCTGTGGTGCAAGCCAGGGGAAAAGTATGGGAGGGGACAAATGCTTATGGAAAATTACTGAAACAGAAAATACGCAAGCAAAGTGAAAGCTCAGGAGATGAAGAAGGAAATGGTAGAAATGCCACCAATAGCAATCAAATTCCATTGTAACATGTTAACTCATTCTTTCTGGGGAAAACTTTTGTTTCCTGCTGCTAACTTCCTTTCCTTTCTATCTCAAATGCCTGAATAGGGAGCATGTTAGGCTGCAGAGAACATAAGGCTAGGAGGCAGAACACCTCAGCAGGGCTTCTCCTCCACCTGGAGCAATGCTTCTCTGAGCCTCGATTTCATCATCTTCGAAGTGGGGATCTGAACTCTAAAGTGCCTGAGTCACTGTGGGAGTGTGAAGATCAAACAAAATACTGTACATGATAGCACGTTGGATATGGTTCCCTCTACACCTGCCTAACAGATCGTTATTGCCAAGCCTACAGCATTTTACATCAAAAAGACTCTCTTTGGAACTCCATGGTCTGAGTTTGGTTTTAAACCCAGCATATTCTCTAGAGTTTGTAGGGAGTAGGTTGGCACCTCCGCTTTCAATGCAGGTTGGGGAGAAGAGCAAATGAAGCTTTCCTGAGCTGAGTGAATGGCTTCCTGCAGACCCTGTTCTTGACCTGTCCCCCCAGATGCTGCAGTTTCTCAGTGTAGTTAGCACAGTTTCCCCAAGAGAGATGTTTATTTCCAAGTTCATCTCCCTGAATAGACTGCGGGGTCCTCAATAGGTAGAGGCTATGTACAGATACTTCAAGTTTCACAGAAGAAAGCACAGGGAAGAGGCAATATTGCATAGTAGGAGGTACGGAGTATTTGGCATGAGTAGACGTGCACTTGAACCCCAACTCTTTCATGTGCTGTCCTGTGACCTTGGGAAAGTGACACAGAATCTTGATTTTCTTGTTTGTAAAATGGGGAGAGTAAGTCATACTTCTCAGGGCTGCCATAGAGGCTAAAACATAATACCTTAGCAGTTAATAGACATTGGAGAAATGTTCATATTCATATTCTCTCTCTCTCTCTCTCTCTCTCTCTCTCTCTCTCTCTCTCTCTCTCTCTCTCTCTCTCTCTTTTTCCAGCAACTAGAAAAGTCTCTGGGCACATGTTGGTGATAAATGTGTGTATGTGTGACATTTTCAAGTATGTGTAGCTATTTGGCATTATGGCTCTTTAAACAGCTGGTGAACAGATTCATGGTATATGCTCTTAGGTATGTGTCCAACCAGCTCAGAGATCTTAGGTAAATCACTTCTCTCATTTTCCTATGTGTAAAAGAATGATAATTGGACTCACAGTTTGCAAACTGAGATCTCAAGTTCAGCAAAAACATGTTTTATGTGTCCTGCCTAGTATTGGCCTAACTCGCCTCAAAAACATAATAATAAAACCAACTTTATGTCTAGACTTATCCAGTGAACCTTCAGCTGGGTGAAGGAGTGATCTTTGCTGGAATTCCAACATAGCATAGCTTGCAGGCATCTCCTGGATCTGAGTAATAGCTGCTCCCCATGGGCAGGGCATGTGCTCTCTCCAGTTTACTAAAGTCTGGGCTACATTATTAACTTAAATTGCCTGCTTAGATCCTCTTATCTTTGAAGATGGTGACATAAGATTTCCATTCCTCTGTCCCTCTATGATTCCATGGTTTCTAATCACATGGAATTTAGACATTCTTAGTTATCACCAATTTTACAATGAATGGCTAACCCACATATTTGAAAGAAGGTATTGTTTCTTTATAGGCAATGAAAAGGGACATATAACATGACTATAAGCAACGATACTATATCCTCTATTTCATTTCTGAGTGATCCTTACCCCATGCAATCTACCCTCTCAGGAGTCTCTCTCCTCTGGATACCTAAGTGGTTTCTCAAGTCAAGTGGTTGTTTATTCAAAGAAGAATGATTCATTCTCTTTGTTTCCTCTTGTACTTCATCCTGGCTCTGAGCTTTCCAAGTTTCCAAGACTCTAAGCTTGACTGGGGCCAGCTTTGTCTCTGTACCCCTTGTGAGCAGCATCAGTCCTGTGAATACATTTCAAACCAAATGCATCCACGATATGGTGGAGCTATGACCAGACAAACCATCATAAGTGCTATTTGGGATTCTTAAATGCCAGTCCTTCTGTCTAAGAGCGTGCTTGAATTTTCTCTTCTGAATTTCTTTTCTAACTCATAGAAGAGGAAAAAAAAGATACTTTTCTCCCTTTCAAAAACATAAATTATAGAACTTTGTGAATTTGACAAATAAAGACTTTTACTTTTTTTCTAAAATAACTTTTTCATTATAATGGCTTCTTGTTTGTAATTATATACAACACAAAATAATTCTTCTCTAAGTGTAATCAGATGGTGGCAGAAATATGAGAAAGCTTTTTAAGGGATTGACTTACTTAAATTCTCCATTTCTTATTGAGGACTGAAGCCTCTCTGTTTTATTTGGAGGTAAATTATCTTATTTATTATGTCTGCATGAATACCTCCACTATGAATAATGCAGGCTATTGGAATATTCAAAGTAAAAATGTGGACCTGTCCATAAAGGGATAGGTTTAACACCTTGTAAAAATAAGTTTAAAAGTATAGTTGACATATAAATTCTTTTTATGTCTCAAGTTAACTTTTTTAACATGTTAATACATTTATAGTAACTATTTTAATGTCCTAGCTTCTAACATATGTGTCAGTTTTGTGTTGGTGTCAAATGATTTTTTTCCTCTTAATTCTGAGTTAAGTTTTCCAATTTTCATTTGGCCTAATAATCTTTGATTGGATGCTCATCAGTATCAGCTTTACTTGTTGGATGCTGGTTATTTTTGTGTTCCTAAATATTTCTTAACTTTTCTGGAACACAATTAAAACAATTACATACAATTAGATCTTTTTGTGTTTTGTTTTTAAGACTTTTCAGTTGTGGCCACAGAATTGTTTGATAATTGGGCTAATTATTCTGCACTATGGAGGCAAGACCCATTAGTATACTCTATCCATTATTATCCAGTGAATTATGAGAATTTCCAGTCTAGCTTGTGGAAACATGCACTATTCCCTTCCCAGTGTGAGCACCAGACACTATTACCTCTAAGCCATTTTGGTGGTCTTTCTCCAGATTTAGTTAGTTTCATCACATTCATTTTCTGATCAGTACTCTGTTGAGTACTTACTCGAATATGACTTCCTGCAGGACTCCAAAGTTCTCTTTCCATGCAACCACCTCCTTTCCAAGACTCTGCCCTGCAAACTCTAGCTGCCTTGTGCTCTCCATATCCTCAGCTTATATCTTCCACGTTTTAAATGTTTTTTTTTTTTTTTAAGTTTTGTCTACTAAATCTATCATCTGGGATTGGTTTCTGTTGTCTGCTTTTTCTCTTTAGCATAAGTCACATTTTTGTATATCTTTAGATGTACAATAATTTTTATATGATGGCTATTATATTCCTACATTGTGGAGGTAGAATTTTCCTCTGAAGTGTGTTTATTTTCATTATGGCAGGCAGTTAAATTGGTTATGCTGAAACTCCAAATCTGCTTTCTCTGTTGTAGCATTGGCTGAAGTCTACACTCAGCTCATTCATCTGGAAATCTATTGATAACAATGAGTTAAGTCACCTTTACACTTGAAATGGAGCGTAGACATGGGTGATGATAAAAGAGAAACTCCTTCCTCCAAAATATACTGGGAAATCCATGGTAAAGTGGTTAATAGTATGCATTTTGGAGTCTATTAGACCTTGGTTTCCATCCCCATTGTGCCACTTTCCAGATGCTTTAAAATGGGTGTATTATTTCAACATCTAAGCCTCCATTTTCTGTAAAATTAGGGTGATGCAAATTATATCAGAGGCTTTCTGAATATCAAAGTAGTTAATTTAAAGTACTTGTCAGAGGGCCTAACACAGTAAATTATTGATGGGTAGAAGTTCGAAATTGTTTCTATTTGACAGAGAGAATCTATAGCAAGAAAATACAGAATTTTCTAAAACAGAATGGATGTATGATTTAAATAGGGTGGTAGAATTGTTAAATATTATAGGAATTCAGAGAAAAGAAAGACTTTTTTGGTGGAATTAAAATTTGTGCTTATATTTTAATTTTTAAAAAATCACTTGCAGGTGGGAAGCATAAAATGAAACTGAGTATAGAATATGTGGATACTAAGGCAACCAGGCCAGAGTATACAAAGGTTTTATGCTGGAGAATTTTGAGAAATAAAAATGGATTGGTAGGTGGAGTGAGGTTATATTATTTATGTCTTTGAATGGGGGACTTTTATAATAAGGATCATTCGTAAGTACTAGAGAAACAGGATATAATAAAATAACACAATCATAAGATTTTCAGGCTGGGAGTGCATATGACCTACATCAATGTTTTTTAAAATCGTCAGCATTCATAGTGGTAAAATTTCAGCTGCTCAGTGGTCACTCAAGGTTGGGTCCATCTGCAGATTCACGTGGTCTACCAAAGAGAACCTCCATGAAAACCTAATGCTCTGTAGAGTGATGGGTGAAAAATATTGATCTAATTTAATCTTTGCTTATAAAAATAATAGAATTAAAGTATTAAGTCGGAAAGAGAGTTACACAAGCTGAATTATCTATCAAGTGCTAAAATAGCTAGTGTTATTTTAATGAAAATTTTCTGAGTAATTACTTTTGGGAATATTAGCTAAATATTGCTATGGATTGGGGAGGATGGCCAGGAGGTACTAGATCTGAGAAAATAAGAAACTAGAGCATGGTGTTGACAATAGATCTGGAGAATGGACGCAAAGCAGATTTTTAAAGCATATCAAAGAAAGAATTTCCAGTGTGTCTTCTTTCCCTTCTTCTGTCTTTCTTTTTTCCAGAAAGTATTCATTTTGTGCTCTCTAAGTTCCAAGTCCTGTTATGTCCTCATATCACTTCATGAGGCTTACATTCTATTGAGGGGAAGAAGGAGGATAAAATATATGCATGTAAAATATAAAGTATGTTAGATGAAATAAATACACAGGAGAAAAATATAGAAAGATGATAGGGAATTTTTGAGCTGAAGCAAATAGGTTGTAATTGTATAGTTGTAATCCTAGATATGGTGACCAGGGAAGGGCTTGTGGAGTAAAAAGGATATTCGAGTAAAGAGTTGGAGTTGGGAGATAAAGCCATGGACATATCTGATAGAACATTCTAGGCAGAAGGAACAGCATATGAGAAAGCATATGCAAAGGGTAGAGTGTGCCTGGTATGCCTGAAGAATAGCTAGAAAGTCAGTAAAGCTGTCCTGGGTAAGCAAAAGAAACAGTGTTTGATGAAATAAGAGATAAGAGCAGTCAGATCATGTAAGGCTTTGTAAGCCGTTATATGAACATTGACCTGTTATTCATTGACTATGAGGAAGCAGTGCTGGGGAGCATAATGAGTTTGATACATGGAAAGATATATGTTCTGTAACACTTAGGGCAAATGCGTTTGAAATGAAGAGACTTCTGAAGTTAGTAATTCATAGGTGATAGTAAATGTGTATATGAACTTGTGTTACAGGTTAGTCTAGAAATATTTATCAGAGAGCTTCCAGACTAGAGAGGAGAGCTGATGTGCAAACAAATTGGTTCTTTATGGAAGAATTTGGGAATGATTTGTTTAAGGAACAGACAAAAAGAAAGACTTTGGAGATAACATGGGAAGGGTACAACCAAGAAGAGACTGATTCTCTTGTGATAAGTCAGTGAAAAAAGAGATTTACAAAAGGCAGAGAGCCTGAATCACCAGTGCCATCGTCACCGTTATTTAGAACAGGCACCTTTCAGTTTAACGGACCAAAACTAGCTGCTAATCAGGGCTTACAAGGAAAAAATAGTAATAATGCTATCTCTATGTATTTTGTGTAGCCGTTAATTAACTCCCAGACCTTCTTCATACCTTATCAGAGTTTTGTCTGCGAGACTGACAAAACATGCATTTTTTTAAAGTTGTTATTTGGCTAATGAAGGAGCTGAGATACAAAGAGGTCACTTAAACCTGATAGCAGCCACTTAGCTGGTTAGTAGCAGATGAAGGCAAGAGCCCAAAGCCCAGATAAGTGGTCATCTCTAGGGTGTTAAAGCTATTAGAGAACTGAAATGTGCTATAGCACAGTCCTTTCATTTTATGTGGAAGGAATTGAGTTGTCTTGGCATGGACAAAGTTTCTCCATGGCTGAGCGGGGTTTGGAAATTAGAGAATGTTCATTATCGCAGGCCTAATGATGGCTCGCCTAGCTTTGTAGAGTAGCTTTTCATTGATCTCATTCAATCCTTAAAACAACATTATGAGCTAGGTAATATCATCCTCATTTAAGAGCCAGGAAACTGAAGCTAGAAAAAGATAAATAACTTGCTCTGTGTCACACAGTTAGGAAGCAGCTGAGCCAGGATTCAAACTCAAATGTATCTGACTACAAAGCTTTGTCTTCTTTGCATGTTGTTGTCTTGACTCTTGACTTTTAGCACAAGACCTCTCCTGCTGCTTTAGCTGCCTATATAATCAGTGATGGGTGCTGAAGCTTTTTTCTTGTTTGCTTGGTTTTGTTTATAGAGATTGCATCTGTGTGCATTCTGACCTGAGCACAGTCTTTTCCCTTAATATGGAAAGGAGGCTATCAAAACAGGAAATGCTGGCTGTAGCAATAAAGCACTCCAAACTGTGTAATGGCTCAAGAAGATAGAATATATTTCTTGTTCATATAAATAGCCCATGACAATTTCAGGTCTGTGGAGGGGCTCTGTTCTACACAGTCATGCAGAGAGCCAGGCAGACAAAGACACTGCCATTTTTAACAAGTGACTTTCAGGGTTTCCCTGTACCTTAGCCCCTAGTGGGCTGGTGGAAATAGCAGGGAAGCTCATACAACTGGTTTTGTGAGTCATTGCAATTACATTATTTCTTGCTCTAGAGCAAGAACTCGTTCACATGGTCTCCCATCTGCAAAGGGAGTGTGTTTAGGACACACCCTTGGGAGCCCAAGAAGAGGAGATGAGAGAGCTAGCTTGTTTCTTCCACCAAGAATTTGTCTTTTTAATTTCCCTCAAACATTCTGATGCATACCTTGTTCAGTACACTGTGGCGTTCAGCAAATGTTAGATAATAATCAGGTTTGTGCTCGCTATGCTTGTGGCACTTTATGTTACTGATTTCACTTCCTTAAATTCATACGATATTTTTTGGGAGGAGAGAATCCATATTTTAATGGGATATATATTATATATTGATAGATTCTATCCCTGAATGTTTTATAATTATAATTATCTCAAAATACAAATGAATATTTTTAAAAATCCAGAAATCACTTTGCAGTCTTAACCAATTTCTCAATTACAAGTTAATATTAATTTTTTTTCTCTCTTCCGGTTGCTAGTATATAGTGTCCAAAGTTAACATCCTATGCAACAGGAGAAATACAATAGATTTTGCTTAAGAATCTATTTTGTTTATTAGTCTTATGAAGTTTATTTTTATTCTTTTCAATCTATGGAGGAGAAACAAAGATTTGGAAAAGTCTAAACAATGTATTCATGTGGTTATGAGCAGGAATTTGAAGTCACATTATCACCAAAGCCCAAGTTCTTAACCATGATTATTTGTTTACATTCCAGTTTGCCCTGATAGACTGAGCATCTGGAGCATAAGGACCTTATCTTTTCATTCCTACATCACAGGGGGTAATACAGTGCTTTATACACATATGCTCAATGAACTTTGGTTCAATGAATGAAAAGTATCCAGTTTTCCTCATGACTCAAACTCCTCCCTGTACAAATCCTTAGAAATGATGTAATTCAACCCGAGCCACTGCTTCACTGAGAACTTTAAACTGATTAACGTGAAATACAATAGTATCTCCTTGGAAAAAGGCTTTAAGAAAAACTTTATTGCTTCTGTTAATTTCCAAATAGCAAACTGAGAGGGAGGATATCAGATGAAGGAAGAGGTTCATCCAATTTTCAAGAGACTAGAACGTTGCAAGAATCAAAGGACTTGTTTGCAAAGGGCTTTTGATAGCAAATTCACTGTACATTCCAAATAGGATTAAATGTTTTGCTTACAGCACAGCCTATGAAAAAAGCCTTGGGTAGTCATCTGTTTTTCATTAGTAAGAAAAACTCAAAGTATAAGTAGGATCCTTCATTGAGGGCAGTTATAACTGTCTTTTTGTTGCCTGTTGTGCTGCCTGAAAAATCTCTAAAGATTAGACATAGAAACACAGTATTAAATGGAAACTACATGGTGTCTTTAAGAGGTAAATAATATATAAAGGTTAAACTAACCCATTACACTTAGTTTTGTGAATTGTCATTGCATCTTTGTGATTTGAAAATAGCAAGAAATCTTGTGGTACTGTGAATCTCTATTACAGCACTTTTTCAGTGTTTGTTTTATTCAGATCATTGTCATTTATTTTTTCATTCATTCATTCCCACAAACTTTTTATTGGACCCTTCTTATTTCTTGACACCTTCACAAAAAATGTAAACCTAAAATGTTGCCTCTTTTTGAGAAATGTGCATTTAAGTGATGACACAAAAGGGAAATAACCATGATAGAGTAAGATGTGTACTTAAATGGATGTGTGTGTGTATACTGAGTCACTTGGGGTGGAGGGGGGCTGTGTGCCCGGAGGAGTTGGAGAAAGTGATATCTGTTGGGGTTCGAAAGATGCATATGTGTATCTCCTTCCCTTGATTGTGAACTCCTGCATTTCAGGAATCACATCTTTGTCATCTTGTGTCTACCACAACACAAAAATCATCCCGGGCACATGTTTTCAGCTCAACAGATATTTAGAGAATTGAATAAATGCGTTATCCTTGTATGAATCTTCCTTTCTTGATTTATCAACAAGATAATATGGTAGAGGAAGGTAGAAATGCAGGTTCAGGCTAGTTGTGAACCTGGTTACACCCTTTGTTAGCTGTGCAACCTGGGCTGTAATGTGAGGTATTATGTAGCCAACCCCTGGCGCTGAGGGTACAGAGGTGAATACCCCGGTGAATACCCCAGGCTCCATGCTCAGGAATCTCCCAGAATCTCCTGTTTCCTTTGCCACATTTTCAGATCTATGCTGGATTAAACTGAAATTTAAATACAATCTTAGGATTTGTAAAAGGGAAGAAAAATGATTATTTTTATCTGTCTGTCTCCTTTGGGATGGCTGACATACTGTGTGGTGCAGCCAGGATCCCTGTGATTTGTCAGAAATCCTTGGGAGAGAGAGAGAGAGAGAGAGTCAGATTCCACAGTGAACTCACAGAGACCTCGTTCCCAGAGCATCTGTCTTATTTGTTTGCCTGCGGCAAGTGCTGACTGAGAGAAACAAACCTCTGAGGACAAAGGCAGCCATAATCCATTTATAATTTTTAAAGCCCTAAAGTGTCTCTGAAAAGCCTCCAAGTGTTTTCTGTATTTGGTCTGTGGCCATAGCTTTAATAATACTGTGACTCTGAAGAAGGAACAGCCAGTTTTAGGAACATGATGAAAATGGGAGCACCTCTCAAGTAGTCTGGTTACATATCAAATGAATTTTTTGGCTTCAGTTATAAATCTTGCACACAGAATAGAGATGTACAGCCTTGTTAGCAGGTGCCTATGTGTGATGAGCTCTGGTTATTCTCAGTAAACTCCTGGAATCTGCTGTGGGCAGTGCAGCTCAGCAAGGGACATCACTACTTTTCTCATTTTCAGTGCGAGCCAGGAGTTGCCTTGTATCTCTGGGGAAATTGTAGGTGTATAACTGTCTGATTGTCTTCACTTTCTATGGGAGCCCTACACAGAGAAGTTTGGTCTTGCTGGATCATAAAAGTTTTTACGGGTCTCTCTTATCATTTCATTTGGGGAATAAAAATATTTGCAAATTGAAAAAAGATATTTATATATTATGCATCCCTCCTCCTCCTCCTAGAGATCGCCTATTGAATTGAGGTCTGGAAGAATTATTTTTAATGTGTTCAGATAATTTATGCTCCAAACTGGGATGGTTTTGAGAGTAAAAGGGGAAGCAGATGTAAATCAGACCTGTCCCAGGCCAGCCAGGACATATGATTGTTTTGCTCCTTTGAGAAGCTTTTGCTTTTAGATTTCCTGTTTCCCCACAGCACTAACTTGGTGGTTATTATCTAAATCTTGTTGGTAGTCTATAAGTGACAGGTTCAGTGGGAATCATGACTGCCTTTCTAGGAGCTTTGGAAATATGGTAGAATTTGTTGCTGCCCACTGCAGTGTTCTTTCAGCCAAACATAGTGAAGTTACCTCTAAAAATCAGTCTTCTGACCTGCATTCAAAAAATACTGAACTAACTTTATAACCCAAGGTCAGCCCTACTTCTTTATGAAACCTAGCCACCGGGCACTTCTCTGTGTCAATATTCAAAATTTTTAGTAATCCAAAATGTCTCTTACAGAACCACACACCTCTAAAATTTCAGAAATGACTACACAGTTGTTGAAAATACATTTTCTAGGGATTTATAATAAGTGTACAACACACAACCTGACTGCAGTAGCTGAAGGTGTCTTAGAAGCACTGACTGCTTTTAGAAACCCAAGGGATGCTGTATGTCAAAGGACTATATGGACTGAATGATTCCAGCCATAAAGAAAGAAGATAGCAGTTGGTGGAAAAAGTCAAAGCTGGAGTTGCCCAGAATAAAGAGCTACACCTTTTCTCTCTTTTCTTGGCTGGAATGCCAGGAGATGAGAGTGACAGGTTCAAACTATATTCACAGCTCGGTGCACAACTCAGGACTTGTGCAGGTAATAGAACCACTGGTGGCTGATTAGCCTGAGCTGATGCCTGCAGCAGGGAACTGTTGAGAGAGACTCCAAAATGTATTTTAATCATTATGTGTTATATCCCAATATTAATTAGATTTCTTTTTATAGAAGACTGCCACAGTTCACATATTTCTGGGAGAACTAGAAGATTCCCAGCCAACAATGGTTAAATTCCAAAAAAATAATTACATGGAGAGAGTGAGCTGACCCTGGTATAACAATTGACAGCTCATCTTTCTGCAATAGTGTCAAGTCCTTCAGCTCAGAGACAAGCCTTTCGAGTAGTTTATTTGCCGATTCTAAAAAGACATTTGCTGATTCTAAAAAGCCAAATCCTAGAGCAAACAATGCCTCGATGACTTTCATCAGGAATGACTAAAGAATGAGGATCTCTGTTTGACTATCATAAATCAAGTCCTTAACTAAGTCAACAGTTTTGAAAGAATTAGAACAGGATTTCCCAAACTGTGCTTCCCAAAACACTAGTTTCCAAGATATTAAGGTATCCCCCCAAAAGCATTCCCCAGCCAAATATATTAGGGAAACAGTACATATTATTATTTTCTTCTCTAAGCTTGGCAGAGCATATAATTATGAATAGTCTCTGAGACTGCACTATAAAAGACATCAGTTTAACACTTTAACCCAGAGTTTCCTGAATTTATTGGTTCATGGATATTTTCAAAGAGTACGAAGTAATATCTGGAATTACTGTTTTGGAATCATTGAATCTGAAAAAAAGGCATATACACTATACACTCAATAACAAAACTGCCAAACATCCTCAATTTAGTTTTTGGTGATTCAGAAGCCAGCACAGCATTTGCAGTTGGGAATGTCTTATGACCATCAGCTCTCATTCATTGTTCAATAAATGAGAAAGCATCCAAAAAATGAAGCTTTGAATTTAGATTCTAGGAAAAAACAGGGGGTGGGATTTGGTTCTTCCTGTAACTTTCATTTTAGGTGACTAACCAGTTTTAATTGATATGTTGACACGAACATGTTTTAGGTGTTTACTGAAAGGTTAGCATCAAAGGAAATTAATGTCCTGGTGGGCTTGTGTTTTTCTCTGAGGCAGATATTGATGAATGTACAGAGGGAATCATTGAGTGCCACAACCATTCCCGCTGCGTTAACCTGCCAGGGTGGTACCACTGTGAGTGCAGAAGCGGTTTCCATGACGATGGGACCTTTTCACTGTCCGGGGAGTCGTGTATTGGTAAGCAGCTTTCAGCCATGCCCTCCACCTACCTGGACCTTTGCAGGAAGGGCAACATGCTTTGGTACTCTCTTCAGTTCCCAGTGTTAAAATCCGACCCCTCACTGGTTAAACTTGTCAATTTTCAAATTTCCTTCCTCTACAATTCAGGGATTAGACTAAGGATTATGCAGCATGGGGTTTTAGAATTGTTATACAGAAACCAGGGCAGTCAGAGGACAAAGCCTGGGTCTTTTTCTAACATGTTTAGTTCTTTCTAAAGAAACCATGATGGTTTGCTGGATTTTTTTTTTTTTCGACAGTTTGAGACACAGTTGTGGGAGAGGAAGAAATATTACTGAGCTTTGAAAGTTTAGTTTAAATCACAGCTCTTGTACCACATAGGTCACTGCACCTCTCTGAGCCATCATCTGTAAATGTATAAAACTGGATAGTAATACACATATATTGTTGGGATTAAATGGAGTACCATATATTTAAAGAGCATAAGTTCTGAATTGATGCACAAACATAATATAATTGCATTAACCTTGTTATTGTTGCAATTACACCATCATCTTTGCAAGGTCTCCCTTAATCACCGTTCTGCTTGTGGTTCTGTTCAGTGCTAAATAGAGGAAGTTAACAGATAAAGCTCTTCACCTTCAAGACCATACAACTTTCATGTAATTCAAATAGCTGATCACAGGTGTAATTGTTACCATGAGAACCTTGGCCAACCCAGTGATTTCAAGTCATGTGTACTCATCTGAATTCTTAATGCTGATTTGAACAGATCTAGCAAGGATTCTGATTATAGGTCCCCAAAGTCCAGACCACTGGATTAGAATTCATTGTTTCTGCTCATTGTGCGTGTGCGTGTGTGTGTGTAAGGTTGCTACACTGATCCACTTAGTGTTTTTTCCAGCTTCTCCCCTGAAATTGCTCTCAAGGAGAGAGAAATTAGGAACAATGAGCACGCAGCATGAATTGTCCATCACAGTTTTCACATTACTGTTGAGAGGCATAGTGTCATTGTTAAAAGCATGCACCCTTGAGCCAGATTCCCTGCAGTCATGTTCCCACTCTGTCAATTCTGTGTTGGTTACTTTAGGCAAGGTCTTATATGGTCAGTACCTTGGTTGTCTCATATGATGTGATAAGATGGAAATGTTCGTATCTAGTTTGCATGAATGTTGTGAGAATTAATTGAATTAATATCTGTCAAGTGTTCATATAATGTTAGTTATTATTATTTTAAATGTTCCTGAATATTCAGCACTCTGCCTCATACTCTATCCACTTTTTTTTTATTGTTTAAATAATGGTTATGACTTCAAGAGGTTTGTATTTATTCTGCATCTTCATATTCTTGCTTTACATACAACTAGGAACTTCTGTATATGTGCAGCTCAGGGTAAATAGATGTTATGTCAATAGGACTGAATCGAATGGCTTTTGTTGTTTTTGCTTATGTGTCACCAGGCCCCAAGGAAGTGTTCTTTGATGTCTTCATAGGAGTCATCACTTCTCTCCTCTGCCAACTCCAGAGCTTTTACTCTGGTGTATATTTCGATAGCTTCACTCATTACACCACCATATAACTTATGTACTCTCAGACTGTGAGCATGAAATAGGCTTTATTCTTTTCTTTCTTCAATGATACCTTTTGGTAGTTGGTGTTCAATAAAAGAGAAAATGCAACCTCTTCATGTGCCCAATAAAGAAACAAAATCACAGAAAGGATGTCACTTTGCTCCTGGCCACATAGCTGTCTTGATACAAGTTGAAACTCAAGCCTAGGTCAAGGGTAACTCTATAACCCAGATCCCCAGGAAAGTCCCAGTTTATGCCTGTTATTCTGTCATTACCAGTTATATCAGTTAGAGCCCTGTCACTCTCATAAATAAGATGACAGATGTCATAGTCCCCTCACCTGCTGATTTCTCTCTGCCATGCTGAGTGGCAGGTCTGGGGCAGGAAGTGGGGCGGGGGGGACCAAGACTCCCAGCTCTGAGGAGGCACCTCGTTCATCCGTGTGATCTCTGGTCTGCACAAGAGAACTTCAGTAAAGTGGACTCCTTGGCAAGGGAACAGAATTGTTTTTGTTAATGGCATTTTTAATTTTTAATTGTTAATCTGAATTCCCTTTCATTTCCATACATTTGAAAATATTTTTATAAATGGGTCTCAATAAGAACAGAAATATGAACATCATTTAGTTTTCCTTTAGTAGTTTTGGGCACTCTCTTGGTTCAGAATATTTCTCGGTGAAACAGATGTATAAATCAGATCGTGTCACTTTTTCTTTAAAACATTCTATTGCCCTCCCACTGAGTGTAAAATAAATTTCTAACTTCTTCACATGGACTTTAAGGCTTTAGGTGATGTCTGACTCTTGGACTGATGCCCCATGTGCGTTAGGCTTTTTGATCTTTGAACATGACAACGAACTCACCCAGTTTCAGACCCTTTGCTGTTCTCTCTGGGACACGTGTCACCTTTCTTGTCACATGACTGTGTGTTCTTTTTTTAAATTTAGTTCTCAGCTACAATGCCATTTTTTCAAGGCTGTCAAAAGTAGCCCTTCCCCAGTCACTTCGTTCTCTTTTACATCTTTTTAGCATTTTCTATTCTCAAGTTTACTGTGCCTACACATGTGTGTAATTGCCTTCTGCCACAAATACACAAATTCCCGATGGGCAGAGACATTGTCTGTCTTTTGCCATTGTACTCCCATCCTCAAGAACAATCAGGCACATAGTCGGCATTTGATGCACATATGTCAAGTGATTGAAGGATAGACGATCAAAACCATATCAGGTTGGGTTTATTTTGTTTGACATAACTCGTTCTGTGCAGTGTGGTGCATAACATTAGATGTTAAATATCACAAAATCATGTGAGTCTTTTATTACAGAAAAAAATGTTTATTGATACTAACTATCACATCAGCATTGTAGGAATATGGGGATGCACAAGATAAGATCTCTGTTCTTGAGGGGTTTATGACCAGAAATATTCTGAATCATAAGAACATATCTTAATGACACTAAAATTATCATGTTAGAATAAGTCCTAATAACATTGGCTACTAATGCCTATATTTTTGTTTAAAAAAAGCATCTAAAACAATTTTTAAAAAATTTTAAGTGTTTTAGCAACATGTACTCAGCTATCTTTTTTTCCCCAGATAATAGCAGAAATAGCATATGTTAGAATCTAAAATGTGGCAGTTGTAGGCTTTTAGGAGAATAGTCACATATCACGCTATGCCATTTTTTGTTGGGTAAAGATAATTGCACCTACTCTATTTATTTCGTCAGTTATGTTAAGCATTCAGTTTTATTGATGTCATAGAGAACAGCACCCATGCGAGATTTACTATTTCATGATCAAAATATTTCAGATTTGCCTGTCTGTCTCCCAAAGTAGATCGTGTGGTCGGAGAAATGACTAGTCTTAGGTATTGTAGAGGCAGACAGAACCACCATTTTTGAGGAGTTTAGCAGAGTCACAGCCAACCCCTCCCTTTTCTCCCTCACCGGCCTCATACCTTTATGATTCCAAGAAAGAGGGGCACACACAAATTAACCTACTGGTATTTGCAGAACAAGTAGGTGACAGTGATCCATTGTTCTTATAGGGCACAATGCACTCTGTGTTTGAACACTACAGTAGGAGTCAGAGATCCTCAGTTTTAACACAGAAGTTGTAAGCAATTGCTTATTTATCTCAGCATAGTTATCTAGGTCATTTAAAAATGAGAACTAACCTATAATTAACAATGGCATAAAAAGAGCAGGATCTTACATATTTTAAAAATAAGATTCAAACTCCCTCGGATGTCAGTCTGTCTCCATGATCTTGCTTCTGCATATGAATCTTTTTATCTGCTCTGCTTCCTCTCATACTCTGCAGGGATCATCAAGCCAACTCCAACACATCTTTCACTCTTTCCAAACCCTGTACTCTCTTTTCTGTACTCCTTTTCCTTGTATGCTTTTCCCTGACCATCCCTCCATCCCCATTTCCACCTGATGAAGTCTTGCTCCCAAACCAGTGATTCTCAAATCTCTTTTAGTGTAGATTCACCAGAGCAGCTTTTGAAAAATACCTGCAATGGGACATCACACCCTGAAGATTCCGATTCAGTCGCTCTGTTATGAAACTTAGACTGAGGTCATTTTTTTTTAAATCTCAAAGTGATTAGAAAGAGAATTCAGTTAACATAGAGAACCACTGTCACAGATTTTCTCTAATAATAAAAGAATGCCTTTTCTCTTATACGTCCCCACATATGTTTATACCTCTTTTATAGAACTTACTAGATCAGGCTTATCTTCTTCATCACATTTATAGACTATAGCTGAGGTCTTTTGACATCCATTAGAAATTTGTACTGAATTAAAATGTATTAATTATACATTTTTGGTATCAAAAACTTCAAATCCCAATAACCTCAAAACATACCCGAGGATGACATATCGCTATTCTAATGGGATGTGGAACCCCTTAGCCTCCCATTATTGCCTCCTCCATAGGGCTTGGTTGTATGAACCAGGTTCCTAGAGCCAGGAGCCTGATCTCTGGTCACTGTAAATGGCCCAGTGGAGATTTGTCTTGTCAGAGCCAATGCTGCAGCTGTCATCAACATGCAAAGCAACATAAAACAACCAGGAAAAGTTCCTCTCGAATCTCTTGGGATGGAGACTGCAATTTAATTGGTTGATGTGTCAGGGTTGATTGCAATGGACTGAGAATGATTTGGGTTCTGCTGTCCCTGCCCAGTGCCTAGTTCTCATAGGAATGAGATAAAGAGGGCTGGAACCTTGGAGATGTCCCTGTGAGGAAACTCACTGAGGGAGTAGGGAGTAAGGAAGCCTTACTGAGTAACTGTGATATAGTGAAGAGGCAGGTTTTTTAAGTCTATATAGTCCAGATTCAAATCCCAGCTCTACCATTTTTTTTTGGCTGAACAGCATTTAGCAAGATATTTAACCTTTCTAAGCCTTAGTCTCTTTAGCATACAATGATTAAAATAACACTTGGAATTTTTTTCTAATATGTGTTCTTTATGCAAATATCCTGGCAAGTAGTTGATAATAACAGTCAACGTTTAACTTCCCTTCACTCAGATCTCTCACCTGTCAAATGACGATAGCAACAGTAATACTAATAAGAGCTAGCATTGAGAGCTCACTTCGTGCCAGGCCCTGCTCTAAGCAATTTACAAAAGTGCCAACCTCATAAATTACTATGGAGTAATTGTGAGGATGAAATAAGCGGACATAGGAAAAATGCATTCAGTATTTGCATTCTAAGTGCTCAATAATGTCAGCCATTATAACTAACTGAACACTGACACTATGTGCCAGACACTGTGCCAGAGAATTTTATGCATTATCTAATTGAGTTCTCACAATTACCATAGGAAGGAAGCCCTCTTACTATCACCCTTTTAAAGATAAGGAAAGGTCCCAAGCATCAAGGTAACTTCTCCCAAATTCTACAGTCAATAAATGACACACAGGCCATAATCCAGATGTGTTTGATCCTAAAGCTTCTGCTTTTAATATGCTAACACTATTGCTTTCTGGAAGGGAGTAAGACCAGTGATGAGCCCACAGGTAGAGGAGATGTTAAGCAGAGCATCTGGAGGTCAATGAGACAAGACAAAGAGAGAATGAGAGAAAATGAGGGAGACCCAGATGGAGAGTTGCACTATTCTGACTAAACCAAGGGTATTGGGGAATTATTTTATCCACTGGATTTAAGGACAGTGTTTGGGGATCATCCTTCTAGACTAGGGGCAGGATGTCAGGGCGGCAGGTGCTTTACAGCTAATCTAGTATTACCTTAGCCTTGATGATAATGTTACTCAGTTAACCACTGATGTCATCACCTTCTCTATATTTTTGGTACTGTGAAGCCAGGATAGAAAAGAGACAGTGGTCATTAACACGTAATTACAGATGTTAAATCAGGTGAGAAATGGGTCCTATCAGACACTCTGGAAGCTTTCTGCTCCTTGTGAAGTCCAACCATACATACATAATCCTACAGATGTTCAGTATATAGAATAAACTGGTTATAACCTGAACAAATGTACCTCCTCAGTGTTGGTGATAAACACTTCACAAAATGATGTTGAATAGAGTTCATTGCACTAAACTCAGGCATGAACCCAGAGTTCTTTGTTCACCTCAGCCTATCTGGGCTAACACAATAGGCTCACTTAAACTTTGAAATGAAAATCAGACATTTTGGGGAAGTATTCTAACAGGGCATCAAACTAACTATAGAGTCTATTATGTAAATAACCCCTGGCCCTGTTTGGTATCTTTTCAGTAATAATTTCCCTATTATTCAAATACCTTCCTAATGCAGTTGTGATCAGGCATGGAGCAGATAAGACAACTTAGTACTCTGAAGCAGTGATTAGTGTATGGGGACCCAGGGGACCTCAATTCTTGTCCAGGTGAAGATAACATGGGTGATACTAAAGAGGAGGAAAATTAGAAAGCTATTTTAAAAACCTTCATAAATATCAAAATGTTGTAATGTGTATTATATCTATAAATAAACTTGCTATAGTCTTAGCACTAAGCTAGATTGTGTGAAGGATGCAGAGAATTCTTCCCTAGGGACTTTAAAATACCAAATTGGATAGGAGTAGGGTTAGGATTAGGGTTAAAAAAAATACCAAATTTAAATCAAAAAATCAACATGCATGAAACAACCAGTAGCATTCTGATACTAGTTATAATTAACTGTAGAATGATGTAGTCAACACTAAAATACATAGGTAATTAGGGAAGAGAGTGATCAGAGAGAATCAAAGAACAGTCATACCAGACTGCATGGGGCTGATTCCACACAAAAGATGGGAGGGTTAAGTGTATTACAGGTACAAAAGAAATACTAATAAAGGCTAAGATTAATCCATTACTTCATGTTCTAGGTACTCTTCTAAGAGCTTTACATTTCCTAATTCATTTTATTCTCAAAACAAGTCAGGTAGGAATGATTATAATATCTGCCTAATAGACAAAGAGTCACAAAGATGTTCAATATATTTTACATGGTCATACAGCTATCGCCTGATAGATTGATAGATTTCTTCACCCAGAAAAGTGTTATTCAACATCTTTTTAAAGAACCCTGTACAAGTTTAATATTTTTGAAATATTAAACAACAAGAATATTGCTTTCTTTATTACCTCCTAAGGTCTTACTGTACAAGCGATAATATAATAGGCATATTTTTATTTATTTAATGCCAATTATGTGCCATTTAACCTTCAAAAAACCCTTGTGAGATAGATAGCAAATGAGGGGAAACACATCAAGTAGCACAGCCATGTGTGAAAGAGCCCATGTTCTCTTTACTCTTCCAGTTGCCTCTGTCAATTGTTTATTAATTGGAGATAACTTATGAAAGGATTAAATTAAGGTGTGACTAGCGATGACTATTTAGATAATTGTCTCATTTTCTACTTCACTGTGTTCTTGTAGATACACCCTGGTATAAAGCTTATGGTTTCTTAATTTATTTTATTTTATGTGTGTGTACAGAAGGAATTAAAGTTTTTCACCATGACAATGTATTCTGGAGGTCATCATATAACTGAAAGAGAGAGAGAGAGAGAGAGAGAGATTTAGAATGGTGGCCTTCTAAGAGGTCACCTCTGTATGTCAAAATGTTCCTCTGCTGAGAGGTGGCCTCAGGGTGATGGGAACTTCTATTGCTATGTGATGATGTCTAATCACAGACATGGGGATCAAAAGTTCATATTCATCATATAAAAGACAGGCATGCCTGAAGAGCTATAGCAGGGCAGGTGAATAAGCTGGCTCGCACTCTGCACCTGAGGTCTGAGCATCTTACTGTCTCCTGTCCCCAGGTGCATTGAACTAAGAAACACTGCTCTGCTTGTAGATCTCATGTTTTTGGCTGGAGTCTTGTTTCTGCCTGGCATAAGGAGAGCAATGACAAAGTGGTTTTGAGTAATTGAATCCTTTTCTTTTTCCCACGTTGGCATCAGTTGGTAAAACCCAACTGGGGCAATGTTTCTAAGAGAGCATTTATCTAAAACCTAGATCTTAGGACACGAATCCTGGGATATATTTCAACAGAGGGTTTTATCAGGAAGTATATTTGGCAAGTTCTAAATTAATAGAAGTAAGCCGGTTTGATAACTGCAAGAATTTTCAGAGGCTTTACTGTGTGCATTGTTAGTGTCCCAAATTTATTTAGCTTTAAACACCTTCTTTCTCCCAGCATCCTGTGGATTTGACAATCTGCAGTATATACTGCCTGAGAACTTAAGAACGAATATAGCCCACTCTATGAATTTTTAGAAACTCTTTATTTGGTATCATTGAAGAATGGCTGTTCAAAAGAGAATTTTTTTTTTTCTAGTTCTGCAAAAAAATATATTGAGCACAATACTTGTCCTTTAAGTACCAGCAATTTTTATACTATCATCTAATTTGGATGTAAGAAAATGTGGTCGATTCCTTTCTTTTTTGCTGTAATCATTAAAAATGTAAATTTCTTAATTCTACTGTACTATATAGAGTGATATTTCTAAAGGCTTATGAGGTATGAATAGCTGGTTTGTCCCTAAGCTAAATAGGGCCAGTTCTTATGTTTTTAAAAAAACATTTCTCTTTTGAATAGATAATTTGTCTCATTTTCATATTGCCAGCTTATCCTGTAATTTTTAAATAATATCTAGATCGCTCTTCTTTTCTACTGTGGTAAGTGAAGATTTGGTAATGTGATGTCTCAGGCCACAGCAACTCAGAAGCAGTAATTAGAAGCCAGTTGCTTATTTAGACTCTAGGGATAGAAAGAGGAGTGATGCAGGCCTCCAGAGGCACTTGATGACAATTTTATGCTGCGTGAACAGGCCGAGTGGGAGTTCTGAGAAAGAGAAGCAAATGAAGATGGGGGCTGTGAGGAAGGCTTTATTGGAGGGGTGGAATGTGTTCTGGCTGGTACAGGAGGAATAACAGCTGGCCGATACACAGGAAAAGACATATTTTCCTCTAAAAGGTGCTTTGCAATGTAGTTAAGATTTTCTTTAAGACCTCCTTTTCATTGTGAACTTGGTATTTTTGGAAAGATCGAGCAACAATAGAGGCACTTTGATTTTTTCCTGCACAGGATCTTGAAGCTTATACCATGCAAAATCTTCTTTATAGGTTTTAAACGACTTTTTTAAAAAACTTTCTTTCCGAATAGTTAGCAGTCCCAACTGAGTGACAACAGAATGACTAGGATATTCCAAAAAAAAAAAAAAAACAACAAAAAAAAACAATTGCCTAAATATTAGTGCCTATGAACTCAGTGTTCCATGTAGTTTAGGGAAATAATTCTAGAAGTGTGGTCCTCAGGCCAGCAGTATCAGCATTCTCTGGGAAGTTGTTAGAAATGAAAATTCTCTACCCTACCCAAAATTACTGAATCAGCAAATCTAGGGATCAGGCTTGGTGATCTGTTTTTATTTTATTATTTTTTTTAACGAGCCCTCCTGATTTTGATATCTGGTCAAGTCTGAAAAACACTTTTTTTTTTTTGGAATTTCTTTAAAAGCCTTCAGAGAGGTCCATAAATGCCCTGGAATTGTATACATGTGTATATACATCTTTGGAAGGAAGCAGAACCACAGTTTCACTGGGATCTCAGAATGACACTGACCCCAACAATGTAGAAACCACTGTTGAAATATTAGGATCCACACTCCATGTTTCCAGTCACCTCTGATCTAATTTCTCAGTGTTTTCCACCTGGGGATCTTCAGTTCGGTCTCATGGGACATTCATCTGCCTTCCTGCCTCAGGTTCTGAGTTCTCCTTAATATTGAATGCTGTGTAGTTGTCGGCTTCCTGCCTCCCGAAGTATAGCGTGAGCAAATATTTCATTACAGAAACTTCTGGCTTGAATGTCTTAGAGCCAAAGATCTTGTCTATGCAGCAACTTAGAGACCCACCTTTACAACTCCTTTAAAATGAATATTGAATTGTTTGTTTTAGTCTAAGGTTACTCAGGCTGCTGTGAAATATTTACCTGTGGGTTTATGAGCAGGGAATTATAAACTGTCATACTCAGACCAAATAAAGCACTGTGAACATAAAATCACCAATAAATGTTCAATGAGCATTTGTTGAAAGGGTCTGGTATATGTTGGTCAACAAGGAATTCTTAGACACACAGAGACTATCTTTCCAGTCTGGAATGGGGAGAGAGGAGATGGGCAGGGATTGGGGGAGGTTGAGCTGTGGAGCAGCTAGATACATAAGTAAATAAAAATAAGAGACTAAGGAAAAAGCGACTAGTTCTTCTTGAGCTTGGGGCATGTAGGGATGCCAAATGTATATGGGAATCTTTCACAGAAAATATGATGTTTTCACTGGCACTATAATATGAGAAAGAATTTCTCCAGGCAAAACAGGTATTAAGGTAAATATTTCAGACAAGAATAGCACTTTGATTGGAGCAGTCATGACAGAGATCTAAATGTGCCCAGAGGATGTTGAGACTTTCAGTGTGGATGGAGTACCTGATATGTAAGTGTGTTGTGGGTGGGAAATGACAAGACAGGAAACCAGATTATAAAGAGTCTTATCTCTGGGATGAGGAGTTGAAAGTTGTAAATTCTATTTCATAATATCAGTGTTTCTTAATTTTATCGAAATATGTTTTCTGTTGTTAAAAACACTTTGATACTTTTGAGGAAACAGCCATTTTAATATAAAATATAGCTATGTAAATGTAGTATTTCTGACAAAATTTCAAACCCCCTATCATACTTGTATCAATGTGATTTTCTGAATACCTGTGAAATTTTGCTCCTATTATTTCTTTTACTTGGATTGCCTTTCTTCTCGGAAAAAAAAGTGAAGTCATTAAGAATTAGCCAGCTATCGACCATGATCATTATCAAGAAATTACTACCTGCTCACATTTTGTCCTATAGTTTTTGTAACAACCCATCAATTTTGTTATTATTCCCCTATTTTATACATAGATAAATGGCAGAGAGGTATGAATTTTCTTGACTACACAGTAACAGTTTCTCAGCTGAGAAGTTGTGAAATAACTTACTACAGCAGTTAATTTGGGGACACATAAGTAAAATATAGATTCAGATACAAGTTTCTGCCAGTTCCTAGATCTGTGACCTTCTAGCAACTCAAACTGGGTCATTTTCCTGCTAAAAAAAATCTTTGAGATAATGAGATTGTGGTATTATCAGCCTGTTGGTTCAGCTTCTCTTTGAAGACATCTAGGCACAAAAATAGTAGGATGCTATTGTGATGGTCCAAGCATAGAAATGGACAGGAGTGAATAAGCTGTATTATGCAATATATGGTAAGGATTCTATTTGCTCCAATTAATTATAATAGCCTTCCATGTTTTATTATTACCTTTTACATATAGTGACCATTGGCTAATATTTAGAGAATCTGTGTATTGGTTGGTGTGTTGAAGATTTACCATTTGGTCTTTGCAGAATGTCGCTATATTAATTTTTTACAGAATCAGGAGCCTGTCATTGTGTGTTGAGGTGGGACAAGCCCAACCTGAAGTCAAGATGCCTCTATTTGCATCCCGACTCAGAACCTTACCAGCTCTATGGCTCTGGGCACGTTGCCTGATCCATGGTACCTGCTGCTGTACTTCTTATACTGGGGTACATTTGCTACTAAAATATACTGCAGCATGCAAGGGAACACTAGAGCTGGAAGAGGAATATTACTATTCTCAGTGGTTTGAGGGAGAAATGATCGATCAAAATAATTCTAGCTAAATTATAGTCTAGAAGACAAAAATGACAGTTTTCTATTTTTAAAATAGAAAACATGAAGCCTCAAATAAATGTGGTTTCCCCTTTAGGATTCTGAGAAGTGAGTGTTCACTCTTTCCTGCCATGGAGATGAACCTTTGAGAAGCAACGATCAGTCGAGCCTCAGTTTAGATATCTTTTAAGTGGAGATGATGATGGTAAAGCTAACATTCTAAGTATTTTGGAAGGACAGATTAGGTCATGAATTTCAAAGGATTTTGAAGAATCTGAAGAGTACAGTGTGTAAGAGTGAAAAGACAAAAATCTCTATTTCATAGAGATGTGTTAATCGTGACTCAGTAAAAGGCCTTGGGGATGGTCAGGATACCAAAGCATCTGTCGGTTCCTTGAGAAGATTCATGGAAGGAATTATGTGTTGTTTGCCTCATCCTGTTAAAATTTAACCTTCCCGGGAGTGGGGAATTTTGCCTATTTTATTTGCTATAGTAAATCCCCAATGCCTAGAACAGTACTTGGCATATCATACATGCTCAATAAATATTTGTTGAATGAAATAATAAAGGGACTCAGAGAAATTATTTCCATTACTAAAGAGGACATTGGCCCCTTATGGCTACTTACTCAATGGAGCTTAGATAGACCATCAATGAACAGTAAGAATTCCTTTTGTTTATATTCTAGCAGCATGAGTGGTGTCAAATATAAGCAAAGCCAGACACTGAAGTGGTAAGGACAGATTTTTATTTTTAAATTATTTTTATTTTTTTTATTACAGTTGAGATGCAATATTTTATTAGTTTCAGGTGCACAATATAGTGATTAGACATTAATATAACATAAACTGACAAACTTGCTAAGTCTAACACCATCTGAGATCATACATAATTATTAAAATATTACTGACAATAATCCATATGCCGTACTTTACATCTCCATGACAGTTTTTATAACTGGCAATTAATCCCTTCCCCTTTTTCACGCAGCCTCCCAAACTCCCTCCCAGCTGGCAACCATCAATATGTTCTCTGTATCTGTGAATTTGTTTTTGTTTTGTCTTGTTTTTTATTTATTTTGTTTTTTAGATTCCACATATATTAGTGAGATCATATGATTTTTGACTTTCTCTGCCTGAGCTACTTCACTTAGCATAATACTCTCTAGGTTCACTCATGTCACAAATGGCAAGATTTCCTTCTTTTTATGGCTGAGTAGTATTCATTGTGTATGTGTACCACTTCTTTATCCATTCATGTATCAATGGACATTTAGTTTGCATCCATATGTTGGCTATTGTAAACAATGCTGCAATAAACATAGGGATGCATATATCTTTTCAAATTAGTGTTTTGGATTTGTTCTGATAAATACCCAGAAGCAGAATTGCTGGGTCATATAGTAGTTTTATTTTTAATTTTTGAGGAACCTTGCTACTGTTTCCCACAGTGGCTGCACCAATTTATAATCCCACCAACAGTACATGAAGGCTCACTTTCTCCACATCCTCACCAGTACTTGTTTGTCGATTTATTGATGATAGCCATTCTGACAGGTGTGAAGTGGTATTTCAATGCAGTTTTAATTTACACTTCCCTGATGATTAGTGGTGTTGAACATCTTTTCAAATGTCTATTGACCACCGTATATCATCTTTGGAGAAATGTCTATTCAGGTCCTCTGTCCACTTTGTAAATGGACTGTTGTGTTTCTTTTGGTGCTAAGTTATATAACTTAACTTACATATTTGGATATGAACCCTGTATCAGTACCCATTCAGTAAATTATCTTTGTTTTCTTGCTGGTTTCCTTTGCTGTTCACAAACTCTTTAGTTTGTTGTATTACTATTTGTTTATTTTTTTCCCCTTGCTCAAGGAAATCTATCCCCCCAAAATTATTCTAAGCAATGTCTAGAGTTTATTATCTGTTTTCTTTTGGGAGTTTTATGGTTTTAGGTCTTACATTTAAGTTTTTAATCCATTTTGAGTTTATTCTTGTATGTGGTGTAAGAAAATAATGCAGTTTCATTATTTTGCATGTCTGTCCAGTGTTCCAAGAACCATTCATTGAAGAGACCATCTTTACCTAATTGTATATTCTTGCCACTTTGTCTCCTTGTCATAAATTAACAGACCTTATAAATGTGGGTTTATTTCTAGGTTCTCTCTTTTATTTCATTTATCTGTGCATCTGTCTTTATGCCATTGCTATGCTGTTTTAATTCCTATATCCTTATAGTGTAGTTTGATATCAGGTAGTATGCTACCTCCAACTTTGTTCTTTCTCAAGATTACTTTGGCTATTCAGATCTATTGTGGTTCCATGTAAATTTTAAAATTATTTGTTCTAGTTCTCTGAAAAATGCCATTGGTATTTTGATAGACATGGCATTGAATCTGTAGATTGCTTTGGGTAATATGGACATTTTAATGATGTCAGTTCTTCCTATCTGTGAGAATGGTATAGCCTTTCCATTTATTTGATTCTTCTTTAATATCTTTCTTCAATGTCAGTTTTTCAAGTATAGGTCTTTTATCTACTTGGTTAAATTTATTCTTAGTTACTTCATTCTTTTTGATGCAGTCGTAGATAAGATTGTTTTCTTAATTTCTTTTTGGTACTTCATTATTGTTGTATAAAGATGTAATCAACTTCTGATTATTAATTTTGTATTCTGCTACTTTAATCCATTTATTAGTTCTCATAGTTTTTTGGTAGATTCTTTAGGGTTCTCTATAGTATCATTATACATGACATGATACTATATATAATGACAGTTTCACTTCTTCAGTTTCAATTTAGACACTTTATATTTCTCGTTTGATCTCTGTGTCTAGGACTTATAATGCCATGCTGAATAAAAGAGGCGAAAGTGAAATTTCTTGTCTTATTCCTTATCTTAAAGAAAAAGCTTTCAAATTTTACCATTGAGTATAATTTTAACTGTGAATTTGCTATGTATGTTCTTTATTATCTTGAGGTTGAGGTATGGCACCCCCTCCCTACTTCACTGAGAGTTTTTATCATAAACAGATGTTAGATTTTGTCAAATGCTTTCTCTGCATCTATGGATATGATCATATGATTTTTTGTTTTGTTTATGTGGTAAATCACATTAATTGATTTACAGATATTGAACCTAACTTGCATCCGGGAATAAGTCCAACTTCATCATGGTATATGATCTTTTTTATTGTATTGCTGAATTAAGTTTGCTAATGTATTGAGGATTTTTACAACTATGTTCATCATCAAGGATATTGGCCTATAATTTTTGTCTTTTGGAGTATCTTTGTCTGGTTTGGTATCACGGTAATGCTGCCTCATAAATGATTTTGAGAGCTTTCCCTTCTCTTTAAATTTTTGGAATAGTTTGAGAAGGATAAGTATCAATTTTCCTTTGAATGTTCAGCAAAATTTACTTGTGAAGCCATCTGGTCCAGGACTTTTGTTTATTGTAAGTTTTTGATTACTGATTTGATTTTGTTAGTAATTCAGTCTGTTGAAACTTTCAGTTTCCTTCTGATTCAGGCTTGGAATGTTTCTAGGAATTTATTCATTTTTCCTGGTTGTTAAAATTATTGGCATATAATTGTTCATAATATTTCCTGATAATCTTTTGTATTTCTGTGGTGTAGTTGTCATTTCTCCTCTTTCTTTCTGATTTTATTTATTTATCTTTGATGAGTCTGACTGAAGTTTTATCGATTTTGTTTTTAAAGAACTAGCTCTTGTTTCATTTTTACACTTGATTTAATTTTGCTCTGATCTTTATGATTTCCTTCCTTCTCACTTTGGGCTTTGTTCTTTTTCTAGTTCCTTTAGGTGTAAAGTTAAATTATTTATTTGATATTTCTTGTTTCTTAAAGAAGTCCTTTATTATTATGAATTTTCCTCTTAGAACTACTTGGGGTTTGTGTTTTTATTTGTCTCCAGACATCTTTTGATTTCTTCTTTGATCTCATTATTAACCCATTTGTGCAATTTAGCTTCCACATGTTTGTGTATTTTTCAGTTTTCTTCTTATAATTGACTTCCAGTTTCACTACATTGTGGTTAGAGAAGATGACTGATAGGATTTTACTCTTCTCAAATTTAATGACACTTGTTTTGTGGCCTAACGTGTGGTCTATTCTTCTGTTACTTTGGGATATATTGTCTTTAAAATATCGAGTAATTCCATCTGCTGTATTATGTCATTTGAAGCCATTGTTTCCTTGTTAATTTTCTGTCTGGGTGATCTATCCATTGATGTCAATGAGTTGTTAAAGTCTCCTACTATAAATTTTGATGAATGTTGATTTCTCCCTTCAATATTTGCTTTATATAACTAGGCACTCCTACTTTGGGTATGAGATGTTTATGGGAGTTAATCCTCTTGTTGTACTGATCTCTTTATCATTACAAAATGTCTTTTTTTTTTTTGTCTTTTGTTACAGTCCTTGTTTTAAAATCTATTTTCCATGATACAAGGATTAGTATCCCAGCTTTTTTTGTCATTTTCATGCCTTTACTTTCAGTCTGTGTATGTCTTTTGATCTGAAGTGGGTCTTTCATAAGCAGCACAAATCTGGGTCTTTCTTTTTATCCATTTAGCATTTTCTATTAGAGCATTTAGTCCATTGATTTTTTAAATTAATTATTGATAGGTGTGTAGTTATTGATATTTTATTTATTATTTTCTGATTGTTTCTGTAGTTCTTTGTTCCTTTCTTGTTCTCTTTCTACTCTTGAATGTCGATGACTTTATATAGCATTATGTTTTGATTTCTTTTTATTTTTTTATATTTCTCTTATAGATTTATCATTTGTGATTACCATATACTTCATATATACCAAGCTATTTTAAGTTGATAGTTGCTTAAGTTGCTAACATCACTATAATTTTTACTCATCCCCCTCCATGTTTAAGTTTGTCATTATTTTTTCTTCTTTTGTGTGTGTATTTTTTAACTTTTGTAATTATACATGATCTTCCTACTTTTGCCATTTAATATTTTTACTAGATTTATAGTTGGTTGCTCTGCTGGATTTATTGTATGTTTGGCTTTTTCAGTGAGAATTTTTTTTCTGTATTTTCCTATTTTTTTTATCCTTTTTTAAACCTTTATCTTTTTTTTTCCTTAAAAAAATGTTTTCTTAACATTTCTTGTAATACTGGTTTAGTGGTGATTAATTCCGTTAGTGTTTTCTTGTCTGGGAAAGTATTTCTTCTATCATTTTAAATGATAGTCCTGCTGGATAGAGTAATTTTTATTGTAGGTTCTTGCTTTTCATCACTTTGAATGTTTTGTGTCCATCTCTTCAGGTCTGCAGAGTTTCTGTTGAGAAATCATTTGACAGTCTTATCTGAGTTCCCTTGCATGACACTAGCTGCTTTTCTCTTGCTACTTTTATAATTCTCTCTTTGTCTTTACCTTTTGGAATTTTAATTATGATGTGTTTTGGTGTGGGCCTCTGTGGGTCTCTCTTGTTTTAGACTCTCTGTATTTCCTGGACTTAATGTCTCTTTCCTTTGCCAGGTTAGGGGAGTCATTATTTCTTCAAATACGTTTTCAATCTCTTGCTCTTTTTCTTCTCCTTCTGATATTCCTGTGATATAAATTTTGGCATATTTGATGTTTTCCCAGAGGTACCTTATACTATCCTTATTTTTTTTTAGATTTTTTTCTTTTTTCACTGTTCCAATTGGGTGTTTTCCACTAATTTGTCTTTCAGATTGCTAATGTGATCCTCATTTTCATCTAATCTACTGTTGATTACCTCTGATGTAGTCTTCATCACAGTTATCATTCTTTATTTCTGTATGAGTTTTTTTGTTTTTAATTTCTATTTTTATGTTTCCTGTCACTTTGTTAAACTACTCACTGAGTTCATCTATTCTTCCCCCAAGTTTATTGAGCATCCTTATAACCAGTGTTTTGAATTCTGTCTGGTAGATTGCTTGTCTCCATTTAATTTAGTTAGTTTTCTCATGCTCCCGCCCCCCCCCCCCTTTTTTTAATTGGGCCATGTTTCTTTGCTTTTCCATTTTGGCTGACTCCCTGTGTTTGTTTTCTGTGTATTAGGTAGATCTACTAAATCTCCCAGTCTTGACATAGTTGCTTTGTATGGTAGGTGTCCTGTGGGGCCTCATGGCACAGTTTCCCTGATCACTTGAGTGGAGTGTTTCAAGGTTGTCCCTTGTGTAGGATGTATATACCCTTCTGTTGATTTTGAGACTTGTTTGCTGTTGGCACTTCATTGATGAAATTGACCCTCAGATTGGCTGGCTGTGATGAATGGCTGTTAGTACAGAAGACAAGCTGTTATAGCCAGGCTGACCCCACAGTGCAGGGTTCACATTAGTGAGTCTGTGGTGCCTGTAAAATCCACTTTTTGGGTGTGTTGTTTGTGGAGTTGGTTGAGTGGTACTCTGGTATGGTCTTAAGCTGGCCACCAGGTGTATTATTTCTGGGGCTTCTTAGGAGGGGTTTGGTATAGGCCAAGTTTATCTGCTACCAGGCCAGGCCCAGGGCCACCTGGTAGGAGCTAAAAAGTGATCTGTAGTTGGTTGCTGCCTGTGCTGTACTTGGAGGCACTTGAGAGGCTACACTGTGAACCATGATCGGCTTCCACTAATGCAAGGCTTGGGGTCATTTAGCAAGAGTACTGAGACTGTCAAGGCCAATGTTTCTTGTTGGGATGTTTGTGAGTCTTTGAGAGATTTTAAAAGTTCACAGCATGAGCTGAGGCAGGCTGCTGTGTGGAGAAGCCACTGAAGAATTTTGGGTTGGACATATAGTTTGGGTTGGGTGGGATCTCAGAGTCAGCAGTGTGGGGTGTACAGTTTAGCCAAGTTAATGGAGAGCTCAGATTTGGCCCAAGCCTTTGCCTTCTGGCTGGGTGGAAGGAGGACTCACAACAAAGGAACAATGGTGTCCGCCAGTAATTCCATCCTTGGAGAGAGCTTCCCTGACAACTGTCCCTCCAGCCCTCAGCCTGACACTTGTCAATTCAACTCCTTATATATCTCTGACACTTTTCCAATGTCACCCCAATGCTGGAACTCAGAGCAAGGTTGTGAGCAAATGTGTCTGTGTACGGTCCCTTTGAGACCTGCGATAAGTCTCCAGTAGCCTTCAGTTTACTAGGATGCAATTCCCGATGGTTTTTAAAGCCAGATGTTTGGGCAATTTCTCTTCCTAGCACTGGAGTCCCAGGCCGGGGAGGCCAGCATGAGGCTGGGACCCCTTGTTCCTCAGGAAGGACCTCAATAGCCATGCTATCCCTCCCATTTCTTAACTACCACACTGTGAATGTGGATCTGATTATTTTGCATTTCAGCCCCTCCTACCAGTCTCAGCATGGCTTTTTCTTTATATCCTTAGTTTCTTTGTATCCTTAGTTTCTTTATATCCTTAGTTGTTCAGCTAGTCTTCAGGTAGTTCTCAATGATGGTTTTCTATAATTCAGTTGTAACTTTGATGTGGTCATGGGAGGAGGCAAGCACAGCATTTATCTACTCTATAATCTCAACCAGAACCCTTCGTAAGGACAGATTTTAATGAGTAATAAACTATTGCAATAGGGGAGAGGGTTCAGTGTGAACTAAATTCAACTTTGATTTGTGTAGAGATAACTGGGTATTTTAAAAGGAGAATGAGGGAGTAGGGAGGAGGAAAGTATGGACTTAAATTGAATCAGGGAAGCTGAAATTTACAAAAAGCAGTAAAGGGGCATTGGCCCATGTAAATCTCACCTGGGTTTGTTAACTAGTTCTTACTGAAATTAGGCCTGTATTCTTCCACACAGAGTTGGAGCCTGTGTCCCATCTTCAGGTGTTGGCTGGAATAAATAGAAAATTCTCTTGGCAACCTTGAGTTTTCCCAAGCAGGAACTTAAGGTCATTGGAATCATTGTCTTAGAGATGTGGTCTTGAGCAATTAGAAACTATTCTAGTATTTGTTCAAAAAACTATGCTAGTACAGACAACATCATTTGTGCTTAGTCTCTGTAGAGTTTATAGACTAATGTTAAGGTCTGATCCAGAAGAGGGCTCAGAGTCTTACTAGAGTTTTCTCAAGGAGAGAAACTTTGTCAGTGGCCTTGTTGCTTTTCATTGGAAACCAATTTAGTTTGGGCATTTATAGTTTTACTTCCCTTAGGGTAAAACCCACAGAATAACAAATTCAAAATAAACAAAACATCTCCCAAAAGTCTAGAACAGAGTAGGCTCAAGCTTCCTGTTTCTTGCTTCATTTTCTCTTGACTTTACCAAAAGCCTAGATCTTTCTAGAGCATGTCCTTTCAAAAGAGGAGGTAGTTCCAAATCTGTTTATTACAAAATCAGTTAATTAGAAGAAATATGAAGTGAGGAATAAGATCCAAGATAAATTATCTACAAAAAGACACCGGGAGATCACATTAAGATTTACTTATGGCCTGTTAGTCTTCTAAATAGACACTGCACTTCTTGTCAGTGGTGGTTCAAATTATTGTCTTTGATCAATATCTTAACTCTCCTTCCAGTGGGGTAGAGTTTTTGGAAGAGCTTCAACCACTTCCTGGAAGTTAGGTACCAAAATAAACAGAGTGGTGAAAGGAGACGAAAAATAATATGCATGGAAAGTCTTTGAATTCTTGGGGATTATAATCTGACCCTCCTGTTATTTAGATTGAGAACCGTGCCTTTGACAAAGTTTTTTTGATGTTTGATTTCTATGTAAATTGCAGGATATTCCTGTAGTAAATGAAATTGCTTTGTAATATTTCTGTGCCTGAGACCTTTCCTTGGCATAGAAGAGAGAAGAAATTATTTCTCATCTGACAACTTGCCTGAGAGGACAATTTGTCAAAATACAGAGTTTTGGTTCTCACCCTGGTTGGACACCCCATGCATATTTTCACCAAGGATTACACTGCCCAACATTCAATGCAGACTGAAAACCATGCTGCTCTATTCATTACTTTTCTCTCTGCAAATACTCATTAAGAGAGACTTGAGGTGTTTCAATAAATTGAATGTCCAAGGAAACTGTTTAATTCTAAGAAATCTCTTTGTTATCTTGAAGCTGGGTTCTTCCATTTATCTCTATCCTTT
This sequence comes from Rousettus aegyptiacus, assembly GCF_014176215.1. NCBI lineage: Eukaryota > Metazoa > Chordata > Mammalia > Chiroptera > Pteropodidae > Rousettus > Rousettus aegyptiacus. The sequence goes on from NW_023416308.1 coordinate 91,634,813, forward strand.
TCTCCACCTGTCACTTCTTGTATTCTAACAGTGGAATTACAAGCTCAGTCCTACAAAGGTGAAAAGTAATCATATAAAGTTGAAAGTGGACAAGATCTTAGACAATATTTTATACTACTCCTATATTTTACCAAAGAGAAAAGTGAGACCTCAAAGAACAGGTTCCTCTTTAAAATTACAGCTCAACTAGAATCAAATTTAACACATTTATACATATCTTAATAAGTAAAATATACTGTAAAAGGTGCTGTAGGAGATACAAAGATAAATAAGACCAGATATAACTTCTGAATGGATAAGGAAAGTAGATAAGTATGTTCACGGGTAAGCATACAAGGTAACATAAGGAGATACAGGTAAAAAAAATTATAGTGAAGGTTGGAAATTCTTTTCAGTTGAAAGTAAAATTTTGTTCAAGATATTAAACAATAAAATAAAATGAATATAACAATAGAATGTGCATTAGTGTTGGGCTCAGTGTTAGGCATTTAATAATTTGGAAAAACATATCTGTTCTACTTCTCTGTAATGTGGATGCATCTATAACACAACCTACCCTCCCCCCAATAAGCAGATATATAAAAAATATGATCTAGGTTTGTTGGCATCAATTCCATAGCCTCTCTGTGTGGCAAAATTCTCTTTGGATAGCAAGTATTTCAATATTTATAGGTTTTTAATTTAGTCTCTCTAGTGGTCAGAATTGTATTTATTTTAAACAGATTTTATCACTAGTTAAGCATGACTTCTTCATGGCAGAAAGTAAACCAACTTGGGTGATTTATTCTGCTTTTATTGTACTCATTTTCCTACCTAGAAGAAACTGTTTCTTCATCTGCTGTAAAACACTTAAAGTTTTACAGCTTAAAAATGAAAAATAGTCAGTGGTCAAGGCAAGTTTACAGAGTATCAGAAAACTGTATTTTTTTTCAATATTAGTCACTTAATATTAACACCAGAAGTAGCGATGAGGACTCAGAGAGAGCTTGGAGCGTTAGCAGTCCTAGATTTGGCAGCCCAATGTACTTACCAAATCCGTGAAAATTTATGTGAGAATTCAGAATTCAAGAGGAAATCCTCAGTAAACAGATGAAGGTGGGATCGGCTGCATAAGAGCTCAGCATTAGCGGTGCAGACTTGAGAATATCCTGAAGAGTGGGATGGTGGAATTCTTGGAGTGAGTTGATTTCTCTGAGAGAAATGATAGGACCAAGGCTCAGAAATGTTAGGCAAGCTTTCCAATCATACAAACAATAAGTTTCAGAACTGGAATGCAGTTGACTCCTTGGTCCCCGTTTCCTGGAACTTAGTTATTGATTGATTAGTAATTAGTTATTGATTGATGATTGGGTACTGGTGACTAGATGAATGAAGAGGTAAAAGGATTGAAAGAGCAATAGTATATCACAAGGGTCAAGAAGAGAGCTCGTCCGCTGAGATAATCAGTAACAATAAGTTACAATATTTGTTAAGTAAAGGTATTGATTTTGCAAACTGATGGGCATGAGAACCTTTAGAATTTAAGCCTTGTAGAGAGGGTCACATGGAAGCTTACAAACATTTAGGAAAAAATGAGGTAGCTGCTATTCATAGGCACTAGGAAATAAGACCTGGACCTAAACATATAGGTCCAGGTAAGAGTGAGCAAAAACAAAGTGTTTTCCTTTTCCTTTGCTTAAGAGAGAGTCTTCTAAGTTAAAAGAAAAGGGGAAGACTCACTGGAGAGTAACAAAGCGACACACCGAGCAACAAGAGGAAAACCAATGGAAAGTTTCTTTCTGACTCAAGAGACATTGGAGGCAATAACAAAGACAGGAGTTAACTCTGGAAGGACATTGGAACTTCTTTCTAAGAGATGCATAATAGCATCTCAGATAGATGAAACCATAGCTCACTGACTTCTTTCAGTCTTTACCTTTTCAGGCTGAACCCTTCATGTTTCATTAAGGCAAGATGAGTTTGAGCCCCTCACTATGCTGGTAGAACCTTTCTGATGTGTCCTAAGCGTCTCAACCCACTCTAAATAGTCAGTACTCTAAACAGTACACAATGTATCCAAGTGTGGTATGACTGCCACACAATAGAGCATGGCTATGTCTCTCTTGTTCTGGACCTGAAACGTACCATGCAGCCTGAAATTTCATTAGTCTTGCATTTTGCAAGCCTCATCAGATCTCAAATTTCTCTACTTGTTTCTTTCATTTTACTTTGTTGCTGTGCAGCCTGTATATTTCTTCTATAATTTTCTTTCTGCCAGTGCTGCTTTGGCTATGGAGAAGTATCTGTGCTCTATCTTGTTTATCATTAATAAACCCCCAAGCTCTGTTCTCATTTCCAAGCTACTAATATCTGATAATGATTTCCACGTCAGAATACACACAGCTGGATATTCAAACCCCAGGTTAAATTTTGTTTTCCGACATACCACCTGTTTCGAGTTTGAAGGTAAAACTAGATGTGTTGTAAAAGTTGTTCAAGAAAGAGGAATATGTGGTAATAAGAAGTTCTCTCCTTTGACCTAACTGCTACCAAACTACTGGGCGGTGAAAAAATGGTTCCGTTGATCTCTGAAATCAATGTGTAGGAGCTCCAGCTCCTGAGGCAGGTACCATTACAGTTGTTAAACTATCAAAACTTCTGCAGAGCCATTTTTCTTGAAGGGTTGGAAAATTGTTTGGGGCTAGGTTGGGATTAGTTTGCTTGCTGCTGATATAAACATCTCTGAATTGTATTTTCTTACATGCTCAAGTAACCTAAGAACCTCAAATTAAAGAACAAAGCAGATTGACTAGGCACAACCAGACATTTTTTAAAGCAAAATTGAGTACAATAATAACAGCTTTCAGAAATTGTAAAAATATCAATTCAAGAAAATTAGGTTTAATGTAAGCTTAGCAGTGGAATTTTATTAAAAATATTCTCACCGGAGCATGGAGCATTTAAATAATGAATTTACAAGGAAAAACACAAGGAAATCTCAGAAAGCTGTTACTTACAATGAGAAAAAACAAGCACACTTTAATGATTATAGATTTGAGTTTGGAGTATTTTGCTTGATTTTCATTCCATTGCCTCTCTGTCATTGGAGGTCTATCTGATGATTTGGGTAAGTATCATGGGTGAATGTCTTTGTGTTTGCTCAGCAAAGAACAACAGTTGCAATATGTAAATAGGGTGCTTCTTCCCTTTGGTTGCCTTGGGATATGTATAATAGATTAAGTTGGTTTGTGCAGAGCAAACAGGTCTGTATTACCAAGAATATGAATAATGTTGGTTTCCATAATTGCTAACATCTGGCTTTCCATAAATCTGTTAAATTGCATGGAAGCAGAATTAGATTTCTGTGTCATAAGTAAAGCAATTACATGGAACTCTGTAGGCAATATGGCCCTATATTCAACTGTGAAATTCTTTCATTCTGGAACAACAAATGCAACCCCAGGTTTTGTACCTTGTTTTTATTGGGCATGCTCAGGTTTCTTAATTTATGAGAGAAAAAAAACAAAAACATTGCCAATATGTTTGCAACTTTGTAATGCAAAATAAGCAATTGTTAACAAAGCATATTATAGTCGAGCATTAATTGCCAATTTAGAGATTATTTTAGAGGATACCATGGATTAAATATCTCTTTGTAGCCACTCTTTCTGGGTCTGTTTAAATTACCCTTCCAGGCAATTTCTTGAGTGATTTGTCAAGAGGTCTTCCTCTGTTTTATCCTCAAACATTTGACAAGAAACTAGGATGGGGAGAAAAGAGGTAAAGATGCCTTGCTATTTCAGTGTGGTTCCTATTTTGCTGATTAATCACAGTTTGAACCAGAACCAGGGGCTTTGCAGATGAAAGTGCAATTAAATGTATTTCCTGAAGAGAAAGGTTGTGGTTATGCCTTAGGCTCAGTGAACAACCCAGAGAACAAATTTTGGTAAAAGTGGGCTCTATAATAGTATCGGTCTGTAAATTTTCTGAATTTAAATAAGTTAAATAAATACACTGAACATCTACAGTATATTATGTTATACTTGGCACTGAGAAGAAAAAAAAATGAAAATATTTAGTCTCTACCCTCTTTGGAGATGTCTAGACTAAACACGTAACTTCTGAGAAGGTAATTCAAGGACAGCATTGCATATAAGGTACAGAGAAAACAAAAAGTCAATATTAACTGTCTCGTAGTATGAGGGGTGGTGACATTTGATTCTGATTTTGAAGAATAAATGGTAGTGAAGATGGCATAATAATTGATAGCTTGCCTTATCAAGTAACTTATACTCCACTCCATTCTATATAGACTAAGAAAAAGTAGAGCTAGGGGACAGTAACAGGAAAAGGTATGTTCTAAGACACTAGTAGAGGAAATAACATGGTCTGTGTATCACCCATTGCTTTTGAACGAAAAGGAGAAGAGACAGAAGGTAACACTTGAAGTGTAAGACTGGGGCTCGTATGTTATGCTACAAGTTTGAACCTTTTGTTATAAGCATCAGAGAACCACTGAGAGGTGGTAAGAAAAGGAGTGACGTAGACAGATCTGCTTTTTAGAACACCACTCCCCTGTGCAAGGTATTTAGAGCAACAATTCTCATCTAGCAGAACAGATCCCAGATGTCTGGATCCTACTTTACATCAATTAAATCAGTTTCTCATCGTGGTGAGCCTGGGCACCAGTACTTTTTAAAGGACTGACACATGTATCTATTGGGCCCACAATAAAAAAAAATTAAAAAATAAAATAAAAAACACTGGATTAGAGTGAGAAGTAGCTGAAGTCAGAGAGTCCAGACAGGATGCTAACAGAATACTCCCAGTGATAAGTATGCAGATATGAGCTAACATAGAATTCGAATTTTATTTTGATATGGTAGACACTGAAGTTAACACTGAATTTTATTTTTTATGATTATGTATGTGCTGAGCCATTGGTCTGTCAATGTATTCTCTTTATCTCCTAGACTCAAAATAAGTATGATGAGAGAAGTATAAGATCGAATGTTTTAGTTATTAAAGCAAACACAGGGGAGAGTAATGCAAATGTGATATTTTAGTATTGTTCCAAGGTGGCATATACCTGAATAGTAAGCTGTATACCACCTACTGTCATTACAGTGGGAGTTCGGAGGAGATGAATGGTAACTGTGAATTGACATCGTATTGGGAAATAACTGAGGAGGCAGGGCTTGGCTTCTGTCTTAAATATTTACATTCGTTAAATGAAGAAATAAATATTTATTGAGTCATTATATTATCTACATTTTTATTTTCAAATGATCATATATTAGGTGGGTCTAGTTTTATATAAGAGATAAATGCAGGACAGAGAGGCTAAATAATATGATCAAGGACATACAGTGTGATGTGTAAAATGACCTGTACTTAGTAAGCACTTGATTAAATAGAAGAGCTTAACTTTTAAACATGGGTCACCTGACTCCCACATTCAATGCTCCTTTTAGTTAGGAAGATTCAGAGTTGAGGTAGAAGATTGGGCAGATGAGGGAGGTTTCTAGGCAGCAGCAGCATTTGGTCAACATGTTAGAAAAAGCATGAGTGTGACCAGGAACAATGAGGAAATAATTGGGGTCTGACTATAGTTGACCTGGCATTTAGGCATCATAATTTGGGATCCTTTCCACAGTTTTCAAAGGAAGAATCATTAATTAAATGTCTTGACTGAAGCTATAATTGGTGAGACAAAGACAAAAAGTAAATCTTGGAATGAATTAGCTTCTAGAAATATTATTGGAATTCCTTAACATCTTCTACTGTGTACCCCTGTTGCAAAGCCAAGTTTTATACCAATATAGTGCATGCATTCAGTCAGGAAAAATAGGTCATTTATTTCTCATTATTTTTGAGTCACAGCAGTTTCAGAAATTTAGAAAACTTGGACAAAGTCGTTATATCATTCTCAGAATTTCAACTAAAAATACTAAGGAGGATTTGTAGAAGAGTTTTTCCTTGAAAATGAGTTGCAATGTCTAGAGGGTAAACACGTGAAAGTAGATAAAACCACAGTACATTCTGGTATGCTGGAAGATGACTTTAGACATTGAGTTGGCACAGTTACTGGAAAGAACTCTAGTATGTCTGTCAGAAGGCCCAGGACACAGTCCTTGCTCTAATATATACTAGCCATGTAACCCCTTAGCCATCTCTGTACATTAGTTTCTTCTTTCATAGAATGAGAACAACTATTTCCATCATGCAATTATATGGCATGACCTATGGGGGGAAAAAAAAAGCTTTCCAAAACTTTGAAACAATATATAAATATAAAGTAGTAAAATCGATTTTATGCTTTTGAGCACTTTAGGGGAAAATACCACTGACAATTATTTTTTCTTTAGTCCATAATCTTTAACCAAATGCCTGCAACCTTATACATATTTAACATGAAATTTAGGAAGTAGAATAAGTTAATTTACACTGTTCTTCTTATAACTTGCTATCAGAGTCAAGCCTTCCAATCAGTAGCCTACGAATTGTTATCTACATGTAATCCTGTGTTCCTCCTTATTACCTATATGAGGACAATCTCTTACTTCATGGTGAATATTTATAACACCTAGTATGCAGAGCCTTGTGCGGAGCAGACTTTTAGTAAAAATTTATTGAAATCAATGTTGTCATCTGAAAGATATTTGAAAGGCATGACAGTAAATTAATCAGTGGAGTAGAATACTCTGATAGACAAATGACTGACTAATGTATTCAAATGGCATAAAGATTGTCATAAATAAAAAAAAATCAAGTATTTTAATTAAATTTATTGGAAGTGAAATTATATAGGTTTCAAGTGTACAATTCAATAATACATCATCTATATATTACATTGTGTGAGTGCTCTCAGAACTAGTACCAATTTAAGGAAGACATTTCTAAGTTACTCAGTGATGGAATTGGCTGCCTTGTGAGGTAATAGAGCACCTGCTAAGGCCAGACAGCTATGTGTTTGAGATGTTGTTAAGCTAACTTGACCTTCAAATGTCAGAGAGGGCTAGCTGAATTTATGTTTTCCTTCCATACCTGGTTATCAATGTAAAACAGCTACATATATGTGTGTCTTTCATTAAGACCTACACCTTAAACTACTGTAGCTCTGGGACATTTTCTTACGTGGGCAAAAATGCTGCTGGCCATTAGGATGGGGAAGCTTGATTAGGAAAGCACCTACCAAGAATTACTCCCTCTTCTTTCATCATTGGCCCAAGAATTTGGGGGCAGTCTAATTGGCTCAGGGTTGCCCTAATTGCCCACTTGTTCCTACTCAGTGGCTAATCTATTCACACCTTTTCTAAAAGACTCAGAGATCTCCATAGGGTGTATCCACACGGTTAATGCATTAAAGTATTTATAGTCTCTGGAGGGTATAGTTTTTGAAAATATCCTAAACCTAGTTTACAACTGCTATTAGATAATTCAGTAATTGGTGTCCAACACTTGCAGGTTTGAGTTTCAGACCTGCCACTTGCTAGCTCTATGACAGTGGGCACAATATTTAACTTCTGTAAGCCTCGGCTTCCTTATTTGCAAAGTAGAGTTAACAAATCCTGTAACACTGAGCTGCCTTGTAGAGTCTATGAAGTAATGCATGTGAACTCATTGACGCAGTACCTGGCACAAGATGGATGCTCAATAGTTAATTAAAGCTATCGTAAATGATTATTATTTTCTAATGATTAGATTCTAAAGCTCTGTGTTTTTTTTTTTTACTGCAGATATTGATGAATGTGCCTTAAGAACACATACCTGTTGGAATGATTCTGCCTGTATCAACTTGGCAGGGGGCTTTGACTGCCTCTGTCCCTCTGGGCCCTCCTGCTCTGGTGACTGCCCCCATGAAGGAGGACTGAAGCGCAATGGGCAGGTGTGGACCCTGAAAGAAGACAGATGTTCTGTCTGTTCCTGCAAGGTAAGACCAGTGTAATTTAGCAGAAATTGTAACCATTCTTTCTCCTCCTCCCATTCTTCTTTCCCTCCCTACCTCTTTCCCACAATTTGTTAACTCATGTGTGTCCTGTAGTTCCTGAAAAGACTTCTCCTATCCTAATCGATGCTATAGCTAATGATGCTGCTGAGTGGCAGGCAAATCTGCTCTTAGTGAAAAGTGAGGTGTGGGGTTGAGAAGAGACTGCAGAGCATAGGGGTTGCAGGGCAGAGAAGCCAATCAGAGATTTGTCTCCAGTAGTCAGAGACAGGTGGACTGCATTCTGAACAAATGGTAATGATAGTACAAGACCTTCCAGTAAATGTCTTCTTTGTTGTTCTCTGTGCCAGGCTATTAAAGTTGTTCGGAAACGAGTTTAATGCTTATGAAAATAAGCATTGACTAGTTTTGCTTTATGTTTTGCAGAATGGACCTATCAAAGTATTTGATTTCTTTGTGCTTTATTCCATCTTTTATTGATCTTTCCTATTTTCCTTTGATATTGCTTTGATGTAGCTCTTACATAGTATTGTCTTTTGGGATGGGACTGTTTAATCTTGGACTTTAAATGCACGGGAACCATGAGAAATTCCTTGCTTAGTTCCCTCTTTGAGAGCTGGTCTCCTGAGAATGTCAGAGTATCCCCTAGAAACAGAATTGAAGTGAACCTTGAAAAGTCTTCCAGTTCATTTACCTGCCTTCAAGCCTGCCACACCTCCAACAGACCTGGGGGTTACCTATTTAGGAAAGCTTTATTATCAATTCTTTAGATCATTGCCCTATAACACCCATTTTTTCCCCCTTATACATTAACCTACTTTAACGTATCCAGACTTAAGTCTATTGCCTATGTATGGAGAACCTCCCATGTTCCAAGCATCCTGTAATTTAAAAACAGCATCACATTTAATATAGCACAACTTTGAAAAATAAAGAATCTGAGTTTCTAAGTTTTAGAGAAAGTAATATGCCCTAAATGTCACAAGGTAGCAATGCATAAGCTAGGACTTGAATTCCACTTGTTTGCCCCAAATTTTATAGTTTTCTCATCTTGCCATATGTCCTGTAACACTCTCGATGATATCTGTCGATATAGTCGATATAGTCGAATATGTAAAACCATTTAAGCCATCAGTCAATCCAACTTGACTGAGCTCAAACTCTCAACTCAGTACTATGTTAATTATTGCGTGGGGCATTCCCTCAAGAATTTTTAAGTTGTTCAATAAAATATTTAACCATGTGACACTGACTCAGAGGGGAAAAGGTTGTAAAAGAAGAAACTCATCGTGAGTTAGAATTGTTGAGGCCTTATAGAAGAAGTTGGCAATTAGACCTCTATTCGGAAGCAAAACATGGTTGGATTTCTTTACTAGTTATTTTTTAGAAAATACTGTTTTTCCAAACAAATACTGACCCCAGCCTGACCCCAAATCCTTGTTTAGGCTTTCTAGATTTCCAGACCTGGAATGCAAAAAAAAAATTTTGGTTGAGTCTTGACTAAGGTGAAACCAAAATTTCTTTTTCAGGTTTTGTCAGATATAAATATTGTTACTCCAGTTTTTTTTCTCACTTATGTTTGTATGAAATATATTTTCCATCCCTTTACTTTCAATCTGTATATGTCTTTTGATATGAAATGGCCCTTTTATAAGCAATGTATGTACTGATATTGTTTTAAATTTATTCAACCACCCTGTGTCTTTTTATTCGAGCATTTAGTTCATTGATGTTTTAAGTAATTTTTGATAAGTATGTAGTTATTGCCATTTTAGTGACTGTTTTCTGATTGTTTTTGTACTTCTTGTTCTTTACGTGTTGACAACTTCCTATTGTGTTGTTTTTGGAATCCCTTTTCTTTATTTTTCATATATCTCTTATAGATTTCTGGTTTATAGCAGTCTATTTTAAGTCGATGGTCATTTAAGTTTGAATACATTCTAAAATCACTACAAAGTTTACTCACTCCCTCCCCATATGTGATTTTGTTATTATTTTTTTACTTCTTTTGTGTATCCCTTAATTCATTGTTGTAATTACACATGATCTCCTTATCTTCGCCTTAATTTTTGTACTAGCTTTAAAGTTGGTTGATCCAGTGCCTTTACTGTTTGCCTTCGCAGTGAGAATTTTTTTTCCCTCCTACATTTTCTTATTCATATTTTTGACCTTTTCTTCTTAAAGAAGGCCCTTTAACATTTTTTTTGCAATACTGATTTAGTAGTGATGAACTCTTTTACTTTTTCCTTGTCTGGGACACTTTCTTCCTCTTTCAGTTCTAAATGATAGCCTTGTAGGTTTTTGTGTTTTATTGCTTTGAATATTTCTTGCCAATCTCTTGCCTGCAAAAGTTTCTACTGAGAAATCAGCTGTTAGTCTTATGAGAGCGCCCTTGTATATTACTAACTGCTTTTCTCTAGCTACTTTTAAAATTCTCTTTGTCTTTATTTTTTGGCATTTTAATTATGATGTGTCTTGTTGTGGGCCTCTTTGTGTTTCTCTTGTTTAGAACTTTCTGTGCTTCCTCGACTAATACGTCTATTATTTTTCCAGGTCAGGGATGTTTCTCAATCATTATTTCTTCAAATAGGTTTTCAATCATTTGCTCTCTCTTTTTCTGGTAGCCCTCTGAGGTGAATATTGGTCCACTTGATGTTGTCTCAGAGGTTCCTTAAACTATTGTCATTTTTTGTTGATTCTTTTTCTTTTTGTTGTTCCAATTGGGTGTTTTTCACTGCCTTGGCTTCCAGATTATTGAAGCTGTGCTGCCTTATCTAATCAGTTCTTGATTCCCGTTAATGTATTCTACATTCAGTTATTGTATTATTGATTTTTGACTGGTTCCTTTTTAGAGTATCTCTTTGTGGAAGTTATCGCTGATTTTATCTACTCATTCTTTAAGTTCATTAAGCATCCTTATAACCAGTGTTTGAACTCTGTATCTGATAGGTTGCTTTCCTCCAATTTGTTTAATTCTCGTTCTGAAGTTTTGTCCTGTTCTTTCATTTGGCACATATGTGTCTCCTCAGATTTTGGCTGACCCCCTGTGTGTTTGTTTATATGTATTAGATCTTCTATGTCTCCCAGTCTTGTTAGAGTGGCCTTTTATAATATGTGTCCTATGAGACCTAGTGACACAGTCTCCCTAGTCACCTGAGCCAGGTGCTCCAGAGTCATTCCTGTGTAGGATATGTATGCCCCTCTGTTATCATTGAGACTTGGTTGCTGTTGGCACATCATTCAATTGAATTGAGCCGAAGGCTGTCTGTGAGTTTGGGCTGTTTTTACAGAAGACAAGCTATCGTGTGGGGGCTGACCTCATAAAGCAGGATTTGCGTTAGTGTGGCTTTGATACCAGCCGAGTCCACCCTTTGGGTGTGACATTGTGGAGTTCATTGGGCAGTGCTCTAGTGGTCTGAAGCCAGGTGTGTTGGTTCTAGAGCCTCTTGAGAGGGATTCTTTTGCAGCCCAAGTTCAGGTACCATTTGTGCCTTGCTTATGACCACCTCATGGGAGCTACAAATTGAACTGCGGTCACTTGCCGCTATTCCTGGACTTGGAGGAATTTGGGAGTAGCAATACTGTGAACCAACACTGGTGCCAGGTTTGAGACCCTTTGGTGGACACCACAATATGACCTTAGTTTAGCTGCCACTTGTGCTGGGCTTGTCGCCACTTAGTTGGCTTTACATTCCAAGCCAACATAGGCCACAGCTTATGCCAGGATTGAGGCCTCCCAGTGAGAGCCACAATGCAAGTTGTGACTAATTGCCTCTTATGTCAGGCTTGAGGCTGCATAGCAAGCAGTATAGGGTATGCCAAAGCCAGCCACTGCTTATTTAGGGTTTGTGGACATTTGAGAGATTTTAGAAAAGTTTATAGCATGAGCTGAGGCAGAGTGCTTCAGTGAAAATGCCATTGGAAGTGACTCCACCTGAGCATGCAAGTAGAGTAGGGCAAGTTTTCAGGAAATCAGCAGGCAGGGTGAAAGGTGAAAGCCAGATTAAAGGAGAGCACAGATTTTTTGCCTGCCTATACTGGGCTTGCTGTATGGGAGGAGCACTCAACAAAGAAATAATGGTTCCTGCCAGCAATGCCATCTTTGGAGAGAGCTACCCTGACCCCTGCCCCTCCAAATCTCGCCCTGCAGCTAGTCAAATTAATTTCTCCCTGTGTGTCCTGGAGCTTTTTGAACTGCTACTCCAGCACTAGAGCCTAGAGTGAGTGAGTTTGTGAGTGAATAAGTCTATGTGCATGCCTCTTAAGAAGACACCTAGGTCTCCAGCGGCCTTTGTCTCACTCAGATGCAATCTCTAACGGTTTCACAGTCAGATGGTACAGAGGCTCCTCTTCTTGGCACTGGTGACCCAGGGAACCCTGTGTGGTGCTGGGATCTCTTGCTCCTCAGGGGAGACCTCCGCTGCTAAGCTATTCCTTCCAATTTTTAATTGCTATAATGAGGGTGTGGGACCTGCCCATTCTGTGTCTCCGCCCCTCTTACCAGTCTCCTCTTGGCTTCTGCTTTATATTTTTCATTTTAGGACTTTTGTTCAGCTAGTCTTCAGGTGGATCCTAATGATTCTATAATCTAGTTGTAATTTTGATGCAATTGTGAGAGGAGGTGAGCACAAAGTTTTCCTACTCTGCCATCTTGACCCAAGGTCCATAAGAGTTCTGTTCTTCCCTGATTAAAAAAAAAAAAAAATCTCAAGTACTTAAGCATCCAAATGGATTATTACAATGGCATCATCTTGGAGGCTAAGAAGTCAAACTCAAGGTTGGAATATAAAGTACTGGCTTTTTAATCATATCCTCAATGTTTCAAATTCAAATAAAACCAAATCACACAAGCCAACAAAGGGCCAAGGCTTAGTGTTAAAAGAAGCAGGGTCAAAGTTTTCTAAAAAGTCCATTTTCCTTTGTGAGATCAGTGTAGCTGGTTAGCTACTAGTGTTTCATACCAATTGAAAAAGAGGTCTTGAAATATGTTCATAGCTGAATGGAGTTCAGCGATAAAACTAGGCTTGCATAAGTGTGTTTGGGCTTTTGTTTAGATGTCATGTTTTTCTGCATCAGTGACAATGATTCCATGCACCTTTCGACCACTTAGCTGATTGAGCACAGAATAAGTGCTGAACTATTCAGAATCCAGGTTCCTCCAGCATTATCCAGACCACAGAAACCCAAGTGAAAATAGTTCTTTCTCTGGGCTGGATCCCTAAATCTTAGTTAAAGCCCAGCTTCTTTTTATAGATACCCAACTGTGGCTCTTCCATTTATAAATTTGTCCAGGGCCTTAGGAAGCATCTTCATTTTCTACATGTGCTACGTGGGAAAATACGTCAGGTTTATTAGTGTCTAGGAAATGCAGCTTTTTGATATGAGTGCTTGTGTTTCATACTGGAGATCATGGAGATGAATAGTGAAATGAATATACACATAATTAACCACCTGTCGTGCCATGGTAGAGTCATGAAAAATTTGTTATGGGAACTTAGAAAGGGGAAATATGCTGTTCTAGGAACATGATGCAGAGAAAAATAGGGAATGACTTCACATAGTAGGTGACCTTTGAGTAAGACCTTAAAGCAGGGTCACCAGCCCCCAGACCATGGACCGGTACTGTGGCCTATTAGGAACTAGGCCACGCAGCACGTGAGACGCAGGTGAGCAAGCAAGCTTTATTTGTATTTTCAGCCACTTGCTAGCACAGGCGTCACCGCCTGGGCTTCATCTCAGATCATCAGGCATTAAATTCTTATAGGAGCATGGGTCCCTGGTGCCAAAAAGGTTGGGGACTACTGCTCTAGGAGTTATGTCAAGGAACAGGGTCTCCATTCATTCCCCTAACTTTATCTTTCTGTCATGCTGTTCCAAACCCTGCCTTTTCATTGCAGGAGCTTGAGGTTTATGCCATGTTAATTCCCCAATTGACTGGGCACTTTGATTCTTAATTAGTGGTTGTCAAAACTTCCCTTGTACTAGAATCACCTGGAGGGCTTGTTAAACTTTGATCACTCTTAGACTCTGTGGCTCAGTAGCTGTGGATTTGAGCACAACAATTTGCATTTGTAACTAGTTCCTAAGAGATTCTAATGGTTCTGGTCAGAAGACTACACTTTGAGAACCACTGTCCCAAGAATTCTTCTGATCTCAATTTGTCTAAAATCATTTTTTCCCTCCCTCTGACCTCCTCATGATACAAAATCATTGTTATAAAAGTCTGGATTGGGATATAGTTCCTGTTTTCTTCCTTCCTTCCTTTCTTTCTTTCTTTCTTTCTTTCTTTCTTTCTTTCTTTCTTTCTTTCTTTCTTTCTTTCTTTCTTTCTTTCTTTCTTTCTTTTTTTGTTAATTTACTATATAGAAAAGTCATTTCCTCTCTCTAGACCTGGTTTCTACATTTTTAAAATAAGGCAGTTGGATTAAATGACTGCTAAAATTGTTTAACCCTAGGTGCTAATTAGAGAGGGCTGCTGGACTAGATTATGGGGGGTAACCTGAAGGCAAAATTAATATTTTGGAAAAAGATTGACTATCACAGCCCAATGTGTTTGTGTGTGAGAAGGTAGAACAGATGAGTCTAGAGTGCCATTTCTAATTTTATACTTTATGTCAAGGATCAAAAATTTTTTTCTATAAATGGCCAGATTGGCTTTCGACACCGTAGTATGAATGCAGCCATAGGAATATGTAAATGAATGAAGGAAGCTATGTTCCAATAAAACTTTATTCATAGAAAGAGTGGAATTTGGACTCTGGGCGTCAGTTTACCAAACCCTGGTTTATATTATTATTCATTTTAAGTAAATAATTTTAAGTCTACCTTCTTGATTTAAAAATTTTGAAACAAAGACAGAAAGAAAAATAGTAATATTATGCAATCTGGAGTAAATGTATCAATGTGTTGATTATTCAGTAATAAAATGTTTAATTTATATTAGAAAACCTATCATTTTCCAAGCATAATAAGAATTTGTTTTTTTTATTTGCTAGGAAAGTGTATTTTCCTGCTTTTTAAAATTCAGAAGCAATTTAAATACTCCAAAACTTATTGTTTATAACTGAATTTTCATTATAAAACTGCATAAAGCATTTATCTCCAGTGGTTAAAGGGTGGGAAAATACATCTTTGGCATTTAAGTGGGGATTGTTCTGACCACTCCAGCTGGGATAGAGGTCAGGCTCTGGGAACGACCCCAGAGATCTATGGCAAGAAGGATTACTCACCATCATTTTGCTCCATTCTCTTGCCAAATTTGGATTCTAGTGCAGCTGTGCTCTGTGCGCTGAGGTTTTATAATGGCATTCTCGTTGAATTAATGGAGCCACCTGTGACATTTTCATTATTAAAAATGATTTTCTTGACAGTTACCCTGTAATTCAAAGCCAAAATGAACATAGCCATTGTTCTGAACACGTTAGAGACTAAGAGGGGCCTATTTGGCATTTTCACATAATTGATGAGATATGAAATTGCTTTACTTTGCACTAACCCTGGAGGTTATTCACAATTCTTATTCATCTTCTTAATCAACACATGAGGAGAAACCTGACATTCTGATTGGATCTCACTACTTGTTGTACAGTAGCCTCTTTTAAAAAAATCTATTCCTGTGTTTGATATCGTTCACTGCCATAGCCATGTGGGCTTCTGAGGCCTGGTCCTTTGTACTTGGAGACAGTAATACTGTGTTCTCGGTAGAGCAGCTGACGAAATGATGTCATGTTGTAGCTATCATAACTTTTCTTAGCTTCTGTTGGTTAAAGTAAACCCCAAGGGAGTCATTTTAAGCAATGGTTACACAAGCAAAATAGTGAGTTCAAATAATGGTATATGAGCTATCAGCCAAAGACCTATTGGAAGATTCCTAGGTTCTGGAAACTTCTTTGTCCAGACTAGCTGAAATCTGATTCAGTTAACCTGCTTAACTAAATATCTTGCTCTCTTTCCACAAACACATGCATACGTGTGTATATGTACATGAATAAGTGTATATGTATGTTTTTATGTGTATATATTTTGTTAACATAAAGTTTTTCAGGGCCAAGAGACAAAGAAAGGGGCTGACAACTCCAGCATTACATTATGAGTTTATTAAGGGAATGTACATACGAATGGCAATGAGAAAATATGGATATTCACCGCCATGAGGCAGGTACTAAGGGATTATATAGGACAGGGAAGGATGGATAAGGGTACTGGGGCATGGCCCACCCTAGATAAGCAGAAAACACCTTACGTATTTGCTTGGGGAAAGGCACAGGCCTTTTTCAGGAACCAGCACAAACCAGTACCTATAGGCCAAAGAGAAAGGGTGGATCAGACAGTATTTGAGGAGACAGGAGAACCAATGTCGGTTCTGCCCCAGATCTAACTGGCAGATCCGGCCCCACTCAGGCAGCTGTCACATTGTGGAATAGTTCTTCCTTTACATATATATAAATCTTTCATTTTTTGGTATTTTGGAACATTATGATTTCTTGTCATTTCTTTTTTTTAATTAAATTGATTGGGGTAACATTAGTTAATAACACTATATATATTTCAATTATATAACTGTATACTTATACTGTATTGTGTGCTCCCCAGAAGTCTAGTCTCCTTTCATCATACATACTTAGGCTCATTTAACCTCGTCATCCTCTCACAACCCCCTTTCCTTCTGGGAGCCACCGTTCTGTTATCTGTATCTGTAAATCGATTTGCTGATTTGTTGCTTTTTCGTTTTACATCCCACATATAACTGAAATCATGTGGTATTTGTTCCTTTTAGCCTGACTTCTTTCACTTAACAAGATTCACTCATATTGTCATAAATGTCAATACTTCATACTTTTTATGGCTGAATAATATTCCTTTGTATATACCAAAACTTTTTTATCCAATAATCTATCAAGGGCACTTAGGTTGTTTTTATGTTTTGCTACCATGTATAATGCTGCAGTGAACATACGTGCACATATATCCTTACAAATAAATGTTTTTACATTTATCAGGTGGATAACCAGAAGGGAATTGCTGGATTATATAATAGTTCTATTCTTAATTTTGGGGGGAAACTCAATGATGTTTTCCATAGCAGCAGCACCAATTTACATATCCATCAGCAGTGTGAGAGGGTTCCTTTTTTCCTACATCCTCTCCAACACTTGTTATTTACTGTCTTATTAATAATAGTCATTCTAACAGGTGTAAGGTAGTATCTCATTGTAGTTTTAATTTGTATTTCCCTTATATCTAATGAGGTTGAACATCTTTTCATGTATCGGCTAGCCATCTGTATATCTTCCCTAGAAAATTGTTCATTCAGATCCTCTGCTCATTTTTTAATCAGATTGTTTTTGTTATAGATTTGCATCAGTTCTTTATATATTTTGAATATTAGCTCCATATCAGAGGTATTGTTTGCAAATAATTTCTCCCATTCAGTTGGTTGTCTTTTTGTTTTCTCGATGGTTTCTTTTGCTGTAAAGAAGCTTTTTAGCTCTATGTGGTCCTGTTCATTTATTTTTTTTTTAACTTTTTTTTAGGGTCTAGTTCAGAAAAACCAACCTGAGACCAAGGTCTATAAATTTTGTGCCTATGTTTTTTTTCTATGTGCTTTATCAATTCAGGTCTTATACTCAAATCTTTATTCATTTTGAATTAATTTTTGTATATGTTGTCAGACAGCAGTCTAGTTTCATTATTTTGCATGTGGCTTTCCAAGTTTTTCAATACCATTTATTGAAGAGTCTTTGCTTTCTCTATTGTATGTTTTTGGCTCCTTTGTTGAAAATTAGTTGCCCATTTAAGCGTATGGGTTTATTTTTGAGCTCTCAATTTTATTCCATTGATCTGTGTGTCTGTTTTTCTGCCAATAACATGCTATTTTGATTATTGTAGCTTTGTAGTATAGTTTGAAGTCAGGGAGTGTGATAGCCCTGGCTTTGTTCTTTTCCTCAGGACTCCTTTGGTTCATTGGGGTCCTTTATGTTTCCATATATATTTGAGAATTATTTGTTTTATTTCTGTGAAAAATGCCATTGGGATTTTGATAGGGATTGCATTAAATCTGTATATTACATTAGGTGTTATAACCATTTTAACAGTGTTAATTCTTACAATTCATGAGCACAGGATATCTTTCCATTTTTTTTGTCTTAAATTTCTTTTAACAATTTCTTATAGTTTTCAGTATATAGGTCCTTCACTTCCTTTGTAATTTTTGTTGTTGTTGCAGTTGTAAAGGGGACTGGTTTCTGTATTTCTCCTTGATATTTTGTTTAGTATATAGGAATGCAACAGATATTTATATTTTGATTTGTATCCTGTAGATATACTGTATTGTTTATTTCTGATAGATATGGTAGAGTTTTTAGGGTTTTCTATATATAGAGTCATATCTTCAGCAAAAAATGAGTTTTACTTTTTCATTCTCAATTTAGATGCCTTTTATTTTTTTATCTTGCTTGATAGTTCTGGCTAAGACTTCCAGTACTATGTTGAGTAACAGTAGTGAGAGTGGGCATCTTTGTCTTGTTCCTGATCTCTAGAGGGAAAGTTTTCGGTTTTTCACCATTGAGTATATTAGCTGAGGGTTTGTCATATATGGCCTTTATTATGTTAAGGTACTTTCTTCCTATACCCATTTATTGTTTTAATTATATGTGGATGCTGTATCTTGCCAAAGACTTTCGTGCATTTATTGATAAGATTGTAGAATTTTTCCTTTTATTTTGTTAATGTGGTGTATCACATTGTTCAATTTGTGGAAGTGGAACCATCCTTGTGTCCCTGAAATGAACCTCACTTCATCATGATGTGTGATCCTTTCAATGCATGTTTTATATGATTTGCTAATATTTTGTTTAGGATTTTTGCCTCTATGTTCATCAGAGATATTGGCCTGTAATTTTCTACTTTTGTGTCATCTTTGACTGGTTTTGGAATTAGAGTAATGTTGCCCTCCTGAAATGAGAAAGGAAATATTTCTTCAATTTTTTTTAGAAGAGTTTGAGGATAAGTATTACATTTTTGAATGTTTGGTAGTATTTGCTAGTGAAGCCATCCTGTCTAGGACTTTTGTTTTTTGGGAAGGTTTTCATTACTGTTTCAATTTCTTTAGTAGTGGCCAGTTTCCAGTTCTTAGTTCATTCTAGGAAGTTTATATATTTCTAAGAATTTTCCCATTTCTTCTAAGTTATAGAATTTTGTGGCATATAGCCTTTCGCATTATTCTTATATATTCACTTGTATTGCTGCGGTATCTGTTGTAACTTCTCTTTCACTTCTGTTTTTGAACCCTCTCCCTAGTAAGTCTTCACATAGTTGGGTTTTTCCTAGCTTTTTTCTTGTAGTTAATTTCCATGTCATACTGTTGTGGTCAGAAAGAATGTTTTGCATGATTTGTCTTCTTTTATTTAGATTAGTTTTGTACCATAACATACGGTTTATCCTTGACAATGTTTCATGTGTGCTTAGGAAGAATGTCTATTCTGTTGTTTAGTGATGGAAAGTTGTAAAATTATTAAGTCCATTTAGTCTGATTTCTCATTTAAGGTTGATACTTCCGTATTGACTTTCTGTTTGGGTGATCTATCCATTACTGTCAATTGAATATTCAGGTCCCCTACTATAATTGTATTTTTGTCAGTTTCTCCTTTTAGGATTATTTATTGCTTTATATATTTTGACAGTCTCACATTAGGTACATATATGTTAGTAAGTGTTATGTTTCCTTGATAAATTATCCTGTTTATCATTATAAAATGTTCATCTTTGTTTCTTGTTTAGTCTTAAAAATCTGTTTCCATTTGTGTAAGTACTACTACACCCATTTTCCTGGAGGCTGTTTTAAGTATCATCTTTCATCATTGAACTTTGAACCTATCTTTGTCTTTGGAGCTGAGATGAGTCTCCTGCCAGCAATATATAATTGGGTCTTATTTTTTAATTCATCCCACTACTCTGGGCCTCTTCAGTGGTGAATTCAGTCCATTAACATTTAGTATGATTATTGATATATGAGGACTTACTACAGCCATTTTATCTTCCCCGCCCCCCCCCCCCCCCCCCGTAGTGATTCTGTGGGCTCTTTTAGTTTGACAGTTTTCGGTATTTTTTTCTTCGTTTCCTTTGTTTTTTGTGTCTCAGGTCTGATTTTTGTATCATGGTTACCATTAGGTTTTTGTAAAATGTCCCATACACACATTGATCCTTTTTTCTTCTGATTGCCTCTCATCTTCATTCACCTATACTCATCCAGTCCTTTTCATGATTTCATTGTCACCAATTATCCCTTTTTATTTTGTGCATTCCTTAGCAAATTGCAGTAGTTATTTTTAATGCCACTTTATAACCTTTGTGTTACAATTGTTTAGTAACTCATTCTGAAGCAGATTCTTAATTTCCTGCTTCTGTGTCTCTTAATCATCTTACTCAAAGTTTTATATACTCATATCTCTTTGTTTCTGGTATAAGAGCTCCTTTCAACATTTCTTGTAATGGACGTCTACCTTTGTAGAGTTCATTTTTTTTCCCCTGATGCCTTGAGAAGTAAGTTATGACAGTTTGAATAACGTGTCTTGAAGAAGACTTCTTTGCAAAATTAGGTTTTCTATTAGTTTCCTCTATTCTGAAGTCTAGTTTTTTCCCTAGCCTTGGGAAGTTTTCATCAATAATTTCTTTGAGTAGGTTCTCTGTTCCGTTTTCCCTCTCTTTTCCTTTTGGCATACCTACTGTCCTTAGGTTGCCCTTTCTAATGTAGGCACATAGTTTTTAGAGTTCATTTTTTTAATACTCTTATTTTCCTCTGGACTGCTGTATTTCCAGTGTTCTCTAATGCATTCCTTATTGAGTTTTTCATCCCTTTGTTAAAGAATTTTTTTAGTCAATATTTTATTTCTGAATTCTCTGTCACTTAATTCAGCTTTTCAAGACTTTGGTTTCTAGAGAACCAAAATGAAACCAGATTTCATCTTCCCAAGTTACCTTGGTTGTTCGTGATTTGATGGATTGTTTCTGTTTCTATGCATTTGAAGTAGTGCTCTTTTTTGTTCTGTGGATACTGGTTTGCTGAATAATTCAGCAGGTTGATAGGTAGGGTACATTTTTTGTTTCCTGGTACAGGGTGTTATAGCACAAGTTTTTGTTTTCTTCTACCTGCACTATTTGCACTTCTGCAGCCTCAGCGCAGCTACATGGCTTCAGTTAAGTAATGACCTGCTTGCCTCATTTATGGGGGGCCACCAATGTAGTGGAGGAATGTGGTGAGTCATGGAAAACTGGTTGTGAGTCCCAGAGCTACTCTATTTTGCTGCTTTGTTTTTGACTTTTTACTAGGCTCTGCCAGAGCCTGTGAGGGAAAGGAGACAGGTTCTCAATCTTACATCTCTTTTTGTTTATAGCTTCCTAGCCACCTCTACCCAGTTGCGCCATGATGGAGTGGGGAAGGAGATGCCTTTTACAAGCTAGGGACTCCTCTTGCCCTCCTTATACTCCAGGCTATAGTGTGAGGGCTCCAATACCATGCTTGCTGGAGTCACAGTGGATGCAGAACTGTATCGGCAGCCACTGTCCATGTCACTTCTCCCATCCTACCTCCTTATTTCGATGTGCCCATCTTTAGATGCCCTGATGCATGGATCCAGTGTGTTTGTATGTTCATCAAGGGATCCTTTGTGGAGTTACAGCTGTGCAGCTTGTAAATTTAAAGGGAGAAACAGTGGAGTCTTTTCACTCTCCCACGATGCTGTCATCACTCCCTATTTACTTGACATTTCTTATAGTAATAGAGGCAATGCATGCAATTTGAGAACGTAAAGCATTTAAAGATTTCCACTTTTGCTGACAGTAGGCTTATCTCAGCAAGTCCTGTTCAACATTGTTATTCATGAAGTAGATGACCACCCTGAGGGCAGGTCCATCACATTTGCAGATGTCACTAAGCTGTGAAGGAAGACAAACTATGGTGAATGACAGAAACAGCATTTAGAAATCACTGTGACAGGTAGGAGAGAAGAAATGGATCTAACAAGGTGAAATACAATATGGATAAATAAGTTTTTCTCTTGCTTCCCCCAAACTACAAATTGTACAATATGGGATAGGGCTTAATGGGGTTTTAATCTTCATTAAGCACGATATAAGTCAACACTATGACATAATCTAAGTAAATAGTCTGCATTAAAGAAAGTACTTAAAGTGACCATGGGTTGCATTTCACTCTGTGTTGGTCAGACCATTACTGAAGAATTATATTTAGTTCTCTAACTCAGCTACCATTTTTGAGAAATGGAGATGTAAATCTCTCAAATTATCAGGTTAAGTGTGATAATGCGTACAAAAACTTAGCACAATTTATGGCATGTTAAGATTATGGTAGATGATGGTTATTGGAAATACTCAAAACAGTTGAAAAGGAAGGCAACTATAAGTGAAAAGATTCAAAAGTATAGGGACTCGTCAAAAAAGTAGAGATGTTTAATGCAGATATGAGAATGATTCAATAGAGACATAAATGCTGTCTTACAAGAACAAAAGTTTTGAAATGTGAAACGAGGGCTCGGGAATTCTATGATTACCACAGGTATGACCAAGGACCAATGGTCAGCAGCAGCAAGTAGTCCAATTTTTAACATTTAGACGTGTGCAGAGGTGCATACCTTGAATGACTCCCATAGTGGTAAGTTCCTCGAGACTGGAGAGCTTCAAGTACAGGCTTAACGACATTTGAATACAGTTGCCCTAGAGAGGATTTAAGTATAGGTCAAAGAGGTTGTGTTCTATGTCCTTTAAGGTACCCCTGGCCCTGAGATTCTTTTATAAATACTCAGCAAGGCATTTATAAATTATAACCACAGTTCTCACCTTACGTTTTCAACTTCATTGTCTGGGATGAGACGTTATTGTGAACCACAGACATACAAATGAAATATGCTGCAAATTGTTCAATATTAATATTTGAGTACTGTTAGCCTTCAATTCTTCAAGTATCCTTATATAGTACCTTTATAATTTCAGGCCATTACTTCAGAAATTATACTCTGCTTATAACTTGGGGAACTGCCTCAAGCTGGCACCCGATTTTAGCCCCTTGCACTAATTAACTTAAAGTCTGTCCTATAGAAGAAAAATTGTTTTGAAATCAGAAGACCTGGTCATGTTGTAAACTTAGAAATGTCTCCATTTTTACTTGGAATGCTCTGCAGGCAAGCGCAGAGAAAGACAGGGCGTGTATCTCTTGAGGTGACCAGGGGAGTGCTTTGATTCTAATCAGTTTTTTCTATGTGCTCTCTAAAGTATAGGTTTGGTTTTCATACAGCAGCTATCTTGTTTCCCTCATGATGAAACCTCCTTAACTTCATTTCTAAACAGGATGGGAAGATATTCTGCCGACGGACAGCTTGTGATTGCCAGAATCCAAGTGTTGACCTTTTTTGTTGCCCAGAGTGTGACACCCGGGTCACAAGTCAATGTTTAGATCAAAATGGACACAAACTGTATCGAAGTGGAGACAATTGGACCCACAGCTGCCAACAGTGCCGATGTCTGGTATGTCAGCTTCCTTTATTGGGTGTGAGCCCTTTATCTGGAGGGGTTACAAACTCACTTACCTGTGCACTTTGGTTTCCCACAGTTTGTAGTCCAAAACAGGGAGTTTGAGTTCTCTGGCTAAGGAGCATGTGCTCTGCCTGGAGACGTTCAGATTCTGCTATTTAAAATACTGTGTAAGACAAAAAAGAACATGTTTACAGGACAGATTTAACCCAAATTATGTTAGTTTACAACTGCTATTTTTTAGTAAATCCAGATTAAGAAAAATCTCTGCATGATAGAAAGCTTTCAAAACCTTTGCTAGGACTTATAGTCCTTATAGAGCCAAATCTTTCATTTCTTTGGACATAACCATTAAAGATTTCAGTGTGAAAATGAAATAATAATAGAACTAGCAGGGATTGAATCATAAGGCCTAGATTTCAATCCTGGTTTTCCCATGTGCTAACTCTATCTGTCTTGTGCAAGTTCTAGCATTTTATTGATCAGTTTACTTTCAGTATACACAAACAGTTGAGTACCTATTTCTTAGGGCTGTTATGAAGATTAGAGAATATATGTGAAGGACAAAGTACTTGGTGCATAAAAGGTACTTAATTAGTATTGATATTTCCTAGGTTGAAAAATCTGTTTCAGATGCTAAACCTTCATATAGAAGAAATTAAGGCTAGATTTTAATATAGGGATACTAATGTTATAATCAGATTTAATATAGTCCAGAGAAAAGGCTTGATTTCTGGACCTGGTTCCTAGTGTCTCAAATAATGCCACAAATATTTCTAACAATGCTAATACTGTTAGCATATATTATGATAGTGAATATGGTGTTTCATCTCTGAGAACTCTTATTTGTATTCCATAGTTAACATTTATTGAAAGTAATGATTTTGTATGTATGAAAACAAATATTCAGAGAAATTATGCTCCAAATTTCTACGGATTTTCTAAAATCTGGTGAATGTGCAGATAATCTTAATACATTTTTCTTAATCTTTCCTAATACTGAAGGCTATAACTCAGATAAATTAAAATCATAGCCATTTTTTTCAAACCCCCATACAAGGACACACAACTATAGAATTAGCTTCCATATCAGTCTGGAAATTTTCATGTCTTTTTTTAAGAAGCCAGTTATCAAGCACTCAGAAGAACTGGTATTAATTTTAGATATGAAATTTTCATAGAATTTCAAAATTGTGTTCTCTTGCATTCCCAGCCCCTAAGTCTAATATTTCATGGGGAAATTGAAACAGTTGAACACATAATTATTTAATAAATATTTGTTTTTATGTGCCAGACTCTGGGAGATATAATGGTGGGCATAATATACATGGCCTACCATGAAGCTGATAGAAAGTCCTAGACTTATGAAGCTGATTGAATAATTAGACATGAGTTTGCATAGATTATAATAAATGTCATGATGAGAGGAGAGGCTACATAGAGAAACAGTTCTGCTATGGACAGCTCAGTGGAGCCCGAATTGCCAGATTCTGAGACCTGTTGACACTCCATTTGAACTGTAGTATATAGTCTACTAGCTATACAGCATATTTAAAACATTATGAAATGGTTCTGAATTTGCCCAACCTTAACTTTAAATTCGATACCAGCAACTCAGTTTATGACCTTGAAATATTACAGGTTTCCCTTTGACCTTGAAAGAAATAAGCCCCAAACCTGAAAGCTCAAAACCTAATGTGAAAATATAGTAATAATTCTCATAACATGATAAAAAATTAATGAAGCAGCGACTGACACAGAGACAGGACTTCATTTTTCTGGAGCTGCAGTAAAGATGGTCATCAGAAGCACCTCAGATGAGGTGTTACCTATAGTAGCTCTTCAAGGAGAAAACACATTTACCCATAATGATGCTAAAGTAGAAACATTCAGTGAGGACAGTGATGAGAATTAACCAATGTCACCATAATAAAATAGTTACTATGTCCTCTGGGACTTTAGCAACAGAATTGTACATAAGAACAATGATGAGACCTTGTTGGCTTTCTCTCCACAGGAAGGAGAGGTAGATTGCTGGCCGCTCACTTGCCCCAATTTGAACTGTGAGTACTCAGCCACCTTGGAAGGAGAGTGTTGTCCCCGCTGTGTCAGTGACCCCTGCCTGGCTGATAACATCACCTATGACATCAGGAGAACTTGCCTGGACAGCTATGGCATTTCAAGGCTTAGTGGCTCCGTGTGGACAATGGCTGGATCTCCCTGCACAACCTGCAAATGCAAGGTAATTGGATGTCCCGAAGAGAACCATGCTGAGAACACTCGCAGGAGGCTCACTCCTGAGGTTTCTGAATGCACAGGTTCCAGGGGCCACAGTGGAAACACAGGTAGCATTCACTTCTCACACAAGGTTAATATGTCTGAATGGATCATAGCTGCACTGTGTACAAAGGCAAATTACAAATGTCCTCTCTCTTGCTTTTAAACTACAGAATTTTAACAATTGACTCTAGGCCAAATTATGACTGCTTTAAGCTATTTTGACCTATATATTAAAAACAGAAAAAGACATGATTTCACCCTGGAAATTTTTAAAGCTCATTCATGAAGTTCTCGATGTTAGGAAAAAAGTGCTCTATGAAGTTGTTTGCTCTATTTAATTATTGTGGTGGCCTGACACTGTTGATACAGGATTTAATTGTGATTATTTTCCCTTGAGGCTTCTTCATATGTCTTTAAACACTGACCCCTCCAAAGTTTATGACTATAGCTGACTTGAAGCCAGGGTAAGACAGTGTCAAATCTCTTCCAAGACATCTGTTTGACGGCCATGATTAAGCCTGTTAAAAATACTAGTCTATTTGACTCTATCAAGTTCTGCCTCAGCTTCAGGCATCAGTGCAAGCGACTGACAGAGACAGGACAAGGTTTCCATCTTGTCTTGTTATGCCCTTATAAATGTGGATTTTTTTTCCCTTTTCTGGAAAGTACCATCTTAAGATGCAGCCACAATAGAAAAAAGGTATTGAACTTCACATAACAAAAATGCCATGGTCCATGTGTACCTTCAGCCCAGCAAACAAAATGATCAGATGTGAAGACCTGTGTTATGTAGTATTAATTCTGGGAGATCAAGATTGAGATTTGGGGGCGGGGGAGAGATTATAGAAGAATATTTTTTTACATTAATACATGTAACTGATTTTAATGAATTTCTAGTATGTATACATCTAAATATATACTGTTCCCTTCATAGTCACCATAAGAGACTGCAGTTATTCCTACAGGTTCTAACATTTCTGGAACCCATGTTGGAGTTGCCTTCAGGTCATTGTGGTACTTTTGGTTAGATTTATTAATGGCAAATTATCATTTCCGGGTAAGAAATTGCACTCCCAGTAAAACCCTGAGAGTCTCAAATCTTTTCTTCCTTCTCTAGCATTCCTGGAGTTTGCCTCAAAATGTAGATGGTCATTTTATATATAAAAGTACACATTGCTAATTGATTTATCTATGTCTTAATTGCCTAATGCTTGTGTCTTGATGCACAGAATGGAAGTGTCTGCTGTTCTGTGGATTTGGAGTGTCTTCATAATAATTGAAGTATTTAAAATGGACTCATCATCGCAGGAGAAAAATGGACAAAATGACCATCCAACATGATGAAGAACAGTAGTTGGTGTTTTTTTTTTTTTCTTTTTTACCACAGACAGTTACCAAAGTCTCCATCTGAGGAAGATGTTTGCCTTTTGGACCTACCACTCTGCTCATTCTTGCTAACTAGCCTAGGTGACCTACGGTGCAGTGCATTTAAATCTATGGTTGTTAAGAGAAGTTTCCCGTGTTGTAAATCACGTTTCCCTAATCAGATCATTTGCAAATACATTTAAATGATCCCATAGTAAATATTGATGTATTTTTTTTTTGGTTTATTTTGTGTACTCACATAAGAGAGTCCGTTCCATTTATTTATATTTTCTTAATTTTTGGATCAAATTCTACAAATAAAGTTGCCTGTTGTGATTTTGTCCCATCCACTGCATACTTAGTATTGAGATACCTGTGAAATGCATTGATATATGTATATAGTCTAATTGCATCATACTTTACTTCAAACCATTCAACACAAATGACCCTTCAGTTTAAGCTGAAATCAATTAAAGAGGAGGAAGACTACAATTATTTTTAAAAGAACTTTCTACCCCCTCTACCAAAGTGAAACAAATCTTAAGCTGCAATTTAGAAGCAGCAATGCTTATACTCATTCCTAGCATTAAAAGAGAAAGTATTTTTTCATCAGTTTTATGTAGTTTCTGGTAACTTACTAGGGACTTTCATACCTAGATTAATATGAGTTTTATCATTATAGCACAGATGAGTGTACTATTCCTACATTACAAAAGAGTAAATTAATGTGTCCTGGTCAACCATATTGTTCGATCTAGTAGCCAGTGAAAAAGTACTATAACCTAAAAAGAAATGCCTTTAGATTATCTGATTTCACAGTTGAGAGTAGTATTCAAAATGTTGAAAGAGAAAAAACATGAGCTAATGATAATATATCCAGGAAAGTTATTATTTAGACATGAAAGAGAAATAAAGCCTTTCTCAAACTAAAGCTGAGAGAACTTGCCACCACAAGACCTCCATTACAAAAAATTGTTGAAAGGAGCTCTTATACCAGAAATAAAAATACAAAAGCATACAGAACTTTGAGTAAGACGATTAAGACAGATGCAAGAAACTGCAAATCTACTTCAGAATGGGTTACTAAACAATTATAACAAAGTTAAAAGGGGAGAAAAGTGGCATTAAAAATAATTATTACTACTGTAATTTGCTAAGGCATGCACAGAATAAAAAGGGATAATTGGTGACAATGAAATCATTAAAAAGGAGGTGGAAAAGGACTGGATGGGTATAGGTGAATGAAGATGAGAGGCAATCAGAAGAAAAAGGATAATTATGTATGGGACATTTTACACAAACTAAATGGTAACCATAATTAAAAATAATTCAGACCTGGGATACAAAACAAAACAGAAAACAGAGGAGGAAAATATAAAAACTGTTAAACTAAAATTAACAGACAGAATCACAAAGGGGGAAAAAATGCAGATAGAGCAATCAGAAAAGAAAAAAAAAAAAAAAAGATAAAATAGCCCAGAGTAGTGGGATGAATTACAAAATGAGACCCAACTATATGCTGCCTGTA
This sequence comes from Rousettus aegyptiacus, assembly GCF_014176215.1. Classification (NCBI taxonomy): domain Eukaryota; kingdom Metazoa; phylum Chordata; class Mammalia; order Chiroptera; family Pteropodidae; genus Rousettus; species Rousettus aegyptiacus. The sequence continues at coordinate 91,663,456 of NW_023416308.1, forward strand.
GGAGACTCAGCTTCAAATACAAATATAGATAGGCTCAAAGTGAACGGGTGGAAGATGATATTTCAAGCAAATAGCCTTCAGAAAAGTGGGTGTAGCAGTTCTTACATAAGTGGAAATAGATTTTAAGAGAAACAAAGATGGATATTTCATACTGTAATGGGACAATTCATCAAGAAAACAGAATACTAATCAATACATATACACCCAACCTGGGAACACCACAATGCATAAAGCAATTATTAACAGACTAAAAGGAGAAACTGATAAAAATACAATTATAGTAGGAGACCTGAACTCCCCATTGGCAGTAATGGACATATCGACCAAAAAAAAAAAAAAAATCAATCAGGAGATATTAGCTTTAAGTAACATATTATACCAAATGGACTTAATTGATAAATTTAGAACTATCTCAAGAACACACTGAACATTCTCGGGGATGGACAAAATGTTAGGACACAAAATTGGTCTCAATAAATTTAAGAATATTGAAATTGTACCAACCACATTTTCCTACCACAAAGTATGACACTGGAAATTAACTACAAAAAAAAAAATGCTACAAAAACCACAAATATGTGGAGATTAAACAACATGCTATTAACTATTGTGTTAAAGAAATATAAGAGATCAAAAGATAAAGTGACTATATTACATATTAATTATTTTAGGAAGTTTATAGCCATAAATGCCTACCTTCATATAGACAATGAAATATTACCCAGCCATAAAAATGATGAAATACTGCCATTTGCAACAACATAGACAGATCTTGAGATTGTCATGCTAAGCGAAATAAGTCAGATGGCAAAGGACAAGATTCATTAGATTTCACTCATATGTGCAATATAAAACAAAGCAAGATAAACATGCAAACAAATGCATAGACGAAGACAACAGTATGGTGCTTACCAGAGGGGAAAGGGTGAAGAGGGTAAGGCAAACAAATATACGGAGACAGAGGGGGACCAGACTTTGGGTGTTGAGCACACAGTGCAATATACAGATAATATAGAAATGTGTACTCGAACCTTATATAGCATTATTAACCAATGTCACCCCAATAATTTTAATTTTAAAAAGGTTCTTAAAGACCAGGATTTGACAGCAGGGATAAACGAGTGGAGCCCAGGGGATTTTTAAGGCAGTGAAAAGACTCTATGTGATACTATACTGATAGATACATATCATTACATATTTGTCCAAAGTGACAGCGTGTACAACACCAAGAGCGAACTGTAATGTAAACTATGGACTTCAATTGAAGGTGATGTGACACTAAGTTCACCAGTTACAGTAGATGTATCAATCAGGTGGGGGATGTTAATAATGAGGGAGGCTATGCATGTGGGGGAGGGGGAAGGTAATATATGAGAAGTCTCATACTTTCTTGTCCATTTTGTTGTGTTCCTAAAACTTCTCTAAAAAAGTTTTAAAAAACAAAAAGCATTCTCCAGCCTCCCAGAGAAACACCCCTCATTCAAGTAAGTGCGAGTAATTAAGCTTCTTTTTTTTTCCTTAAATAGGCATACCTCAAGAAAAAAAAAATCTAAGTAAGCAATCTATCATTACACCTTAAAGAACTAGAAAAAGAAAAAGCCAAAAGTCAATTAAAAAAAAATAAGAGTAGAAATAAATAAAATAGATTACAAAAGGACATTAGAAAAAATTAATGAAACCAAGAGCTGGTTCTTTTCAAAGATAAAGAAAATAGACAAACCTCTAGCCAGACTAAGTGAAAAAGAGAAAAGACTCAAGATCAAAAATAAAAGATAATTTAAAACAGACACTACAGAAATAAAAAGGATTATATAAGAACACTCAGTAAGGCTAGATGCCACCAAATTCAAATAAAAAAATGGACAAATTCTTAGAAATATATAAACTTCCTGTAATGAACCATGAAGAATTGGAAAACATAAGTAGGCTGATCACTACTAAGGAAACTGAAACAATAATGAAAAACAAAAGTCCTGGACAGCATGGCTTCACTAGAAAAGTCCTCCAAATATTCAGAGAACATTAATACCTCCCTATGTCTAACTCTTCTAAAAAATTGAACATCAGAAATACTTCCTTTTTCATTTCATGAGGGCAACATTACTCTAATACCAAAACCAGTCAAAGATGACACAAAAGTAGAAAATTACAGGCCAATATCTCTGATGAACATAGAGACAAAAATCCTAAACAAAATATTAGCGAATTGTATAAAACATGCATTGAAAAGATCGCACATCATGATGAAGTGAGGTTCATTTCAGGGACACAAGGATGGTCCCACTTCCACAAATAAAACAACATGATACGCCACATTAACAAAATAAAAGGAAAAATCCTACAATCATATCAATAGATGCAAAAAATATTTGACAAGATACAGCATCCACCTATGATTAAAACACTTAACAAATGGGTATAGGAGGAAAGTACCTCAACATAATAAAGGTCATATATAACATATCCTCAGCTAATATACTCAATGGTGAAAAGCTGAAAACATTTCCCCAATATCAGAAACAAGACAAAGATGGCCTCTCTCACCTCTGTTATTCAACAGTACTGGAAGTTCTAGCCAGAGGAATCAGGTGACAGAGGGAAAAAAAAGGCATTTAAATTAGAAATGAAGAAGTAAAACTGTCACTTTTTGCAGAAAATATAATTCTATATATAGGAAATCCTGAAGACTCCACTATACGACTATCAGAAACAATACAGTAAATTTGCAGGATACAAATCAATATACAAAAATCTGTTGCATTCCTATATATTAAAAACAAAATATCAGAAGAAATGAAGAAACCAGTCCCATTTACAACTGCAACAAAAATAATAAAACAAAGGAAGTGAAATACCTGTACTTTGAAAACTATAAGACACTATTAAAAGAAACTGAACACAGAAAAAGATGAAAAGATATCTGTATTCATGGACTGTAAGAATTAACATTGTTAAAATGGTCACATCACAATGTAATATACAGATTTAATGCAATCCCCATCAAAATCCCAATGGAATTTTTCACAGAAATAGAAAAAATAATCCTAAAATATGTATGGAAACAAAAAGGATCCCAGTGAGCCAAAGAAGTCCTAAGAAAGAAAAAGAACAAAGCCAGAGCTATCACACTCTCTGACTTCAAACTACACTACAAAGCTACAACAATCAAACAGTATGGTACTGGGAGAAAACCAGACCCACAGATCAATGGATCAATGGAGCTCAGAAATACACCCATATACGTAAACAGGCAACTAATTTTCAACAGAGGAGCCAAAACATACAATGGAGATAGGAAAGACTCTTCAATAAATGGTATTGAAAAACCTGGAAAACCACATGCAAAATAATGAAACTAGACTACTGTCTGACATCATACACAAAAATTAATTCAAAATGAATAAAGACTTGAATATAAGACCTGAATCAATAAAGTACATAGAAGAAAACATAGGCACTAAACTTATGGACTTTGATCTCAAAGAGTTTTGTGAACTAGACCCTAAAGGAAAGGGAAATAAAAGAAAAAAATAAATGAATGGGACCACTAAAAAGCTTCTTCACAGCAAAAGAAACCATTGACGAACCAAAAGACAACAATTGAATGGAAGAAGATAGTTGCACACAATACCTCTGAGAAGGGGCTAATATGCAAAATATATAAAGAACTGATACAAATCTATAACAAAAACAATCTGATTAAAAAATGGGCAGAGGACTGAATGGACAATTTTCCAAGGAAGATATACAGTTGGCTAACTGATATGTGAAAAGATGTTCAACCTCATTAGATATAAGAGAAATACACATTAAAACTACAATAAGATACAACCTCATACCTGTTAGAATGACTATTATCAATAAGACAGGAAACAAGTGTGGAGAGGATGTGGGGGAAAAGGAAACCTCACACTGCTGGTGGGTATGTAAATGGTGCAGCCACTGTGGAAAACAGAGTTTCTCCCCAAAATTAAGAATAGAGCTATCATATGATCTAGCATTCCCTCTTCTGGTTATCTGCCTGAAAAAAAAATGTGAAAACTTTTATTTTAAGGATATATGTGTCTCTATGTTCACTGCAGCATTATACATGGTAGCCAAAACATGGAAACAACCTAAGTGTCCTTGATAGACTATTGGATAAAAAAAAAGTTGTGGTATGTATATACAAAGGAATATTATTCAGCCATAAAAGGATGAAATATTGACATCTGTGACAACATGGATGGATCTTGAGAATATTATGTTAAGTGAAATAAATTAGATGTAAATGGACAAAAACGATGATTTCAGTTATATGTGGGATATAAAACAAAAAGAAACAAATGAACAAAATCATAGATACAAAAACAGACTGGTTATCAGAGGAGAAGGAGGGTGTGGGAGGACAAAGAGGTTAAAGAGGTTCAAATACATGGTAACGGAAGGAGGCTAGACTTGGGGTGGTGAACACACAATAGAGTATATACAGGTGTCATGTGGTAAGGTTGTACAACTAAATTTATATAATGTTATTAACCAGTGTTGCCCCATTAAATTTAAAAAAGAAATCTATTTATATTTCAGTAATTATTTTGCAACAGTGAAAGACTTAATTTAGTCACTACCATTCTTTTAAGAATAGGCAATTATTGAGTTATACAAAATAAATAAAATATGCAAAAGACACTTCATCTGAGCTGAAAATTGAAACTTAGTTTGCAGTTTCAGGTTAATCATATCTTAGTGATTTGTAATACCTTAGACTCCTAAGTTCATCATTATTCTGAATCAGGTTGGTTCATGAATTTTTATTCACTCTCTCAACATTGAGAATGAACTAAAGTCAGTCATGCTAAAAAGAATACTTTAAAACCCAAATATTAATAGAATTATTAGAAGAACTTTACAAGCTTAGATTACCATTATTCATTGATATTTGCCCAATAGAGGTGATACTCAATATTTTTTGTGGAGATGATAGTTCACTACATGAAATCAATTCCATATATTAAATTATAAGGACATTTTAAATACCACATTTGACAATTGCTGCTATAGTCTGATAAATTAGAACACATCTCCATTTTAATTTTTCGATGTAGTCTTGATGAAAATTCTATATTCTACCTCTATTTAATGGAGGTAATAACTACCTCTATTAAACTCCAATTTAAGAATTTGAAATGATTTTTTTTGGAAATATTATACCCACTAAAAAAAATATCTTCCAATGTCCATTGGAAAAAAACAAAGATATTTACAAGTATCATTTGTGAATGTAGAGGTTAGCAATTCACAAACTATGGTTCCTTGTGTCAAACCTGGTCCTCTGCCTGCTTCATGGAACACAGAAGTGTCTGTTCATTTACATAGTCTTTACATTGCCAAAGAAGTAGAATGCAGAATTGAGCAGTTCAAACATAGGTCATGTGGCTCACACAACTAAAATTATTACTGTCTTGCCCTCCACAGAAAAAGTTTGCTAATTTCTGGTATAGATGATAAATGAATACTAGTGTGTATTTTAGAATGTGTGTTTCAATTTTTTTCTCAAGGAATTTAACAGTTTTCTTTGAATCGTATGTTCATTATTGCAGATCCATTAGCATGGATGGCTCATTCTAAGATCCTGGTATTTTACAATCAAAATAATATGACTCAGTATTATCTTTTCATTTTAGATCTAGTAGGGTAAATTTAATTTGTGCTAACTTCATGACAGTGTTATCGATATTTGGCAGCACGATTTTAACTACTGCCAGCTTCTATCAATAAGAGGTTTACTTTCTATAACATAATTGATGACATTCTTATTAAAAATCGAGTATTTAATAAATGAAATACTCTGCTAAGCTTTTCTGGGAAAGTTTCAATTTTCAGCTCAGAAATATGAACAAAATAGTCTTTAAAGATCACCATTATGTGGGCCTTTAGCAGGTGGTGACAATCTTTGACTACATTCAGAGATCCTATTGAAATAAATTACTGCCTGAAACACCTTCTTAATCCAGAGATTGAAAAAAAGAGCTAACTTTTTTTAAAAAAAGTGATAAATTTCCTGATAAAATCTGCTTGTCTGATACTATAGTTTGCAGTGTAAGATGATGTCAATTTAATGAACCAAAGCAATATTTGACAAGTCTATCTACAGATCACAATCATTGTTTGCACCCTCACAAATGTAAAGATGCTAACGTATACAGTGGTAAGAAACAATAATGAATAAATAATTTTGTAGCTACTCTAATTATCAGTAGTGTGAAAGCTTTATGATTCAGGAGAGTAGAATATGAGGGGAGACGAGTGTTCTATATATTAACTAGACACATCTAGTAAACACAAATTTTGCCTCATCTAGGTTATATATGAAATGTATATGCATAGATATTATGTAAATATATGTTATATATAGGCAGCATAGCAATATTTATAATGTATATAATCTATAATGCATGTTAATTATATAAACATATGTTAATATGTCCCAGAGCTTCCTCTCCTCTGAGCTTTATAGTTCAGTGCTTACATCACTGTTATGAACTTTTAATATATATTTTCCTTTTATTATGGTTCAGTAGTCGACAGGCTATGTCAGTGGTTCCCAACATTTTTGGCACCAGGGACCAATGCTCCGATGAGAATCTAATGCCTGATGAGCTGAGGTATTGCTGAGGTGGCGATGCTAGCCCACGGGAATGGCTAAAAATACAGATCAAGCTTCGCTCACTTGCCTGCTGCTCTCCTCCTGCTGTCTGGCCCCAGTTCCCAACTGGTCACTGACTGGGATCAGTCAATAGCTCAGGGGTTGCAGACCCCTGAGCTATGCTGTGTACAATCTTTATCTTCTAGCATCCAGCATAGTGCCTTGCACAGTGGGTTTTAGATTCTTTGAAAATTGAAGTCATAATCTTTTATACTATCCAAAAGTTATCATGGGATATTGAAACAATTAACCACTGGCTTTCAAATGTTCTTAAGCAGTAAGACCAGTTTTAAAATCAAAATTTATTCACTGTTACAATATAAAAATTACAGCATAATTTCTCTGCTTGGAGCAGGGGTTGGAGAAATGGGAGTCCCTTTCCACATCTCACAACTTCAACAGGGCACAGCCTGAAAGTCATTGACCCACCACCTCATCTTCACTTCTACAAATGAAATCAATAGAGAGGTTAAGTGACTTGCCCAAAATTCATAACTAATTAGTCCCAGATCTAGAACTACCACTCAGTTCAGTTTCCCTGATGCCATCATTCTAATGATTCCAAATGTTTTTCCACATTTCAATTTCATGGAAGCTATTCTTACTTCGTCTTAACAGATGATATTAAAAGACAGTCATGGATGGGATGTAATATCTGCTACTGTTTCTTTGCTAAATATTCCTCTTTGTGATATTGTTTTATAAAAATTATAATAGGAACTGAGAAATGTTCAGATTAAAAGCCCAGACAACATATCCAAACCCATAATAGTAACCCGCCATTTATGCAATCGCTTAATCTCATGCTTTATAGGAAAATAACTAAAAGAAAATTAAAAATCCAATGACTCCTTAGGATTAACCCAAACACCACCTGAGAATACAAATGAAATCTGACATTGAAAGGTAATCCTGCATGTAGTCTGTTTTCTGATATTATTTATTCACTCATTTATCTTTCATTAATTTAATGTGGCAGGCTCTACAAATATAGAAATGAATAGACAGAATTGGTCTCTATCTTCATGGTGTTTGTAACTTCATATGGAAAAGACAGAATAAACTAGAAAATAGTTGAGTGAGAAATGTAACTACAGACTATATTAATACTAGGAAGAAAAAAATGCAAAGTGATAAATTGGGGGCTGGAAAAGGCTACTTTATACAGGGTGAGGTGATCAAAAATGACCACTCCAAGGGGGGCGATAAGCAAAGATCTGGAGAATGAGGAGCAATGCGTGTAAAGTGCTATGGGAATATTTTTCCAGAAATAAGTGAATAGGAGTAAAGTAAGGAATAAATGCAAAGGGCTGAAATGTGGAAAAGGCTTGGAGTATCGAAGGGTATGGGTGGACCTAGCGGCCAATAAACAAAGGGGAGAATAATATGAAGTTGGACGGGTCGTGAAGGCTATAGTCACATTTTTATTCTGAATTTTATGAGAAGTTATTAAAGGATTAGGTAGTAGTATTTGTTTATTCACTTTTTCATTTACTCACATATTTATGCAATCAGTTATTTTTCAGTTAGCAATTAATCCATATTCAATTAGTATCTACCAAACATGATAAAAATTCTGTTATATACCCAGGAAGAATATCAGAGATAACATTATTTTTTTTCTATTACAAGTTCAAGATTTAGATTAGGTTATCACAAAGCAATAAAAAAAGAGATGTGTGGCATGTCCAGAAATAAATTCAAGGAATATTTATCAAAAATTGGGTCTTTAAGCCAATTTGCTACTTGTGCTGTCCCCACATGTGATTTCTTGGTTTGTGCACATTGTGCTCATAATCAGTTCTGTGGTTCATAACTATGATGTCATCTTCTGTTATAGCTCAAACAGGATTCATGGAGCACTGAGAACATATAACAACCGTCACCATTGCAATAACAAAATAGAATGAAGTAGTCAACTCTTCAATCTGGTGACCACTATGTAATGCAAAACTTTTGAGAAGAAATGATTTAAATAATCAGAAAAATGAAGTTAACCTAATTTGTGGCAACCTTTCAATACCTGAAGTTGCTAAAATAAAAAATAATTATTGAGAAGACAAAAATGATACTTCAGGAACCGAGAAGCCAAACAGAAATATTTAAAAACATGGAAAATGCAAACTCATCTAGATTTATTAATTGGTATGCCCATCTCACACGATTAAAAATGTTCAACCTTGAAAGGGACACTTACACATTTTTTTTAGTATTGCTTCAAGAAAGTAAAGAACCAGAGGCAGTTCTAAGATGGTGACATAGGAGAATGCTGAGTTTACCCATTCCCAAGAACACATCGAATATATACCTATATTTAGAGCAACTCCTCCTGAGAGACAGCTGGGGGCGAATTGAACAGTCTCTGCACAACGAAAACGAAAACAGATTGTAAAAAGAAGGTTGAGGAACCTTAAGAGCTCCCAGATGCTGAGGGAACTCTCCAGGACCAGAGGAACCAGTGAATGACATTGTTTATTTTTCCCCTGCACTTGGAGAGTGGGTGGGAGCTTTATCTAGGTGCTCTGGCTAACCTGCAGGCCTACTGTATCATGTCTCCAGCTACCCCTCCTGGAACTAGCTCCATCAGGAACAGGGAGTCACCATAGCATGCACAAACAGGTTCCTTCCACCTGCGAATTAATCTAGCGAGTACAACAGGGTGCAGCTGCACACACTCATTGGGCTACATGCACACGTAGAACTGCCCCATTAAGAAAAAGTGCAGAACTTGCAGGGTCCTGCAGTGCCCATATACAGGGTTACTCCGCCTGGATCAGAGAAGCAAGAAACAAGTGTACATTAGGAACACCCACCACTGTGGACAGCCAGCACAATAGGAAGCTAATGCACACACATGTATACACCAGGGTGCCCCACTCGGAACATGTTCCTTCTGGTAGGGGGCACACAAGGCACCATTCCTCCACCCTGACTCCATTCAGCCTGTCAAAACCATCTGGGACACAGTCTACACAGAGTCCGTTTCTACACAAGACCAATTCTTCAAGATTGGGAGAGAGAGAGCTATTTTAATTAACTCATAGGAACAAACACAGAAAGCCAAACGAAATGGGAAAACAGAAGAATATGCCCCAAATGAAAGAACAATAAAAAGCCCTAGAGAAAAACTCTAATGGAGATAAATAATTTGCCTGATAAAGAATTAAAATGATCACAAGGATGCTCCATGAACTTAATAGAATAGCTGAATTCAGAAGGAATTTCAACAGAATTAGAAAATATAATGAAATGTTATAAAGAACCTATCAGAGATGAACGATAAAAAAATACATTAAAAGGAATTGATAGCAGATTAGGTAATACAGAAGAACAGAGACAAACTAGTGATTTCTTGGCTATAAAGAGCAAAATTTAAAAAGACTTTTAGTCTATGGCCATACTACCCTGAACAAGCCTGATCCCAGCTGATCTTGGGAGTTAAGCAGGGTCAGGCCTGGTTAGTACTTGGATGGGAGACCACCTAGGAAGACCAGGTGCTGTAGGCATAAAAAATTTTTTTAAAAAGAAGAGATTGTAAGCTGACAAGGTCCTTGCAATCTGTGAGGTCAACCAAGGGTTCCCCCACCTAAAAAAAATAAATAGAAATAGAAATAGAATTTTAAAAAATGAAGATAGTATGAGGAATCTCTGGAAGAACATCAAGTGCTTTAACACCACATTATAGAAATTCCAGACATGGGGGTAGGGAGGGAGAAAAGGGTTGGGAGGAGAGACAGACAGACAGACAGACAGAGACAGGGAGACAGAGCAGAAAAAATATTTGAAGAAATAGTGGCTGAAAACTTTCCTAATCTGGGGAAGAAAACAGACATCCAGATCCAGGAAGACAGAGAATTCCAAACAATATGAACCCAAAGAGGCTCACACCAAGACATATTGTAATTAGGATGGCAAAAATTAAGGATAAAGGGACAATCTTAAATGCAGCAAGAGAGAAGCAATGAGTCACAAAAAAGGGAAACTACATAAGGCCATCAGCTGATTTCTCAGCAGCAACTTTAGAGGCCAGAATTTTAAATTCTGCATCCAAGTTTAAAAGAATAAATTCAGGCATACAAAACATGCCTGTGGACTGATATGACCCATGGAATCAATTTGTCACAGATCTCTGATTTAGACCCACAGGAAACCCTAGAAATTATCTAATCCTCCTTCAAAGTTTATAGGTCAGTAAATCAATCATTTTTCTCCATACCCTAACCTCATTCTCCCATTTAACATTCACTTTAATCATGTATAATTTATTGGTACCCAAACTCCAGAATTTCCTTGGTATGTTTGATTACTTCTGTTGTACTGGAACTAGAACCCTTGTTTTTGAGAGTGAAACATCAACATCCTAACTTTAGAAGGCATCATCATTCATAGTAGATATTTCCATTTTTGAAACAAATAGTATATTCACAGAAGGTAGTCATTAAAGAGCTTAAAATTGTAAAGTCTTATTCTTTATCAAAACTGTTCATTGCCCAGGCAACAGATAAGGATTAATTTACACAAGTATGATAATGATAAATGGTCTCTGGAAGTTTGGTTGAAAGCCAAGACAGCTGGACTCAGGATCTCTCCTGTTCCAATTTCACTCTGATTCACATCCAGATAAAACATAGCAGACCAGAGAAGCTGAGGGAAGAAAAGACAATAGAAAACATGTGACCTGCTGGAAGGTGCTTGGAGTATCATCTGCAGAGAAGCAGAAAGGGAAATATAATGCCTTCTCATGAAAAGTGGCAGCTGCAGTACATCTGAGAAATTAATGTTTGTCATTCTTTCTGTTATTCAGCAGAAAAGTAAAATGCAGAGAATAAATATAAATAAAGCAGACTTGAAATTTTTGGAAATTGAAGAGTAAAAGGGACCCCCCATATTACATTGGAGAGTATGAGAATTAAAATTAGCCTTGTGTATTAGGCTCCTGTGGCTGCTGTAACAAATTATTGCAAATCTGGTATCTTTAAGCAACATAAATTTTTTTTCTCACAGTTCTAGAGGCCAAAAGTCTGAAATCAAAATGTAAGCAGATACTCCCTCTAGGGAAGAATCCTTGCTTTTTCCAGCTTTATATAGTTCTACTTGGCCCTAGATTTGTGACCACAGCACTACAATCTCTGTCAAGGTGATCGTATTGCCTCTTCTTTTGCTCTGTGTGTCTCTATTTTGTGTGTCTCTTGTGTGTTATCAGAAGTGGGGTCCACCTAATAATCAAAGATGATCTTATTGCAATACCATTAACTTAATTATATTCTCAAAGACCTTTTTCCAAATAAGAACATTCACAGGTTCTGGGGCTAATCTAGGGTGTAAACATAACGTTTTTTATTTGTTTTTTTTGTTGTTTTGTTTTGTTTTTTGGTGGGGGGAGGACCATTTGGTTTAGTACATCCTGGTTGATTACGAAGGCTAAAGAAAGTCTTGATTTAATCCCTTTATGTGTTGAGTCATGTTTCCTCCTTTTTTTATGCACTAAAGTAGATATATGCCTGTGTAACTGTCACTCTCAGATAGAGAAAATGTCCATCCAAAGCTTGTTAAGGGCCCATAGACTAGAACTTTTATAATTATTTTCCAGAGAATCTCAAATTTCAGGTTTTAAAGAGTTAAAACCCCTGATGGAGTTGACACCATTATTAAAATTAAAAAGGGGGTGATGAGGCCATTGCTGCTTCATTTTCATACAAGACACTTCAGTCAATACTTGGATAGTACTTGGTGTTTATTCACAGCTCAACACCAACATTGCAAAAATTCAGGTGAAGAAAGTTAAGCTAAAAGCTCCTTTCTCTTTGTAAAAAAGACCTCTGACCATACAACACCAACAAATAAAAATAGTCCATTAGAAATTTATCTTGAATTTCAAGCCGACCCTAAAAGCTTCATTAATTCTATAATGAAAGTCAATTTTGTATTTTCCCCCCTCATACATGACAGTATTCCAGATAAAGCTTGAGACAAATGCTCTTTAAGCCTTGTATTTGAGTATGCATTGCAAATATCTCCCTTAACCCATCAAGATAAGAATCTCTCTAGAATACCAGATGACACTATATCATATCAATATGATATTGTACAATGAAGTTTATTAAATTACAATCATTATAATTTATCACACACTCCTTTCATTTCATTCAAAGGTAGTTTGAGAGAATCCATCTCTGGGCATTTTGAAGACATGTGAGCATTTTGTGCTCAGGAAGTAGACTATGAGCTAATAAATTTATTTCAATTAATTATCAAGTCAATATTTAATGGGCAATTCACCCAACTGAGACAAGAGTACTATTACTGAATTAATCTACTACCCAACAAAGACTATACTAAATATTACACAAATATAGTCTCGTTTCATACTTTAACTGCTCCTGAAAGTTGGGGATAATGATCTACTTTTTACTGATGAGGAAATGAAGACATGGCCTTGCTTTCTGACACACAGCTGTGAGTAGAGGTTCTGTGATTCTAAAACTAAAAAGCTACATGGAGTAACTGAGAAAGATTTAAAGAAGAAATCTTGACATTGTCTTGAAGGATTATGAAAAGAAAGGCTTTCCTGGAATAAGGACAAGAAAATAAAGTAACTAGGCTAGAGATGAGTGGGCACCTAGAGTAAGGTAGCACAAGTAAAGATTAAAACAGATCTTTTATGTCGATCTTAGTGGTTTTGACTGGGTTACACAGGACCTGAGATTCATTCTGGTTCTTGTAAGACTTCCATTTTTACTGTAATTCTCAGTAGGACTTTGATATGCTACATCTAATTAAAAAAAAAAAAAAGTATGGCTAGAAGGGCCTTCATACCCCATGATTCAACAGCTGCTAATTTTTACTCTCAGTCTGAGTGAGGTGGGTAATTACGTTCAGCTGTCTGCAACCATTCCACTGCTGTTTTCCTATAGACCCGTGACTCTTCATTTGTTCTTATGAGTAGGGCTGCATTGTGAGCTGAGAAATACATCCTGCTGTCCAGTCCTGGCAGAAGCTTGTTCATCATCTGCCTCTTTACTCTAGATCTAGATGGTTCAATCACACTGCTTTTCAGTGGGGAGATTTATCTTTCTAGTCACTTTACATAGCAATTTCAGAAAATATCAGAAATCATTCCCACTCCACAATGGGCAAAACTACTAAAAATTCCCACTGTTAGAAGCACAAAAAAAAATGACATATTGTGAGAAAGACAAAATTTAAGAGTGAAGCTGAAGAAATCAGACCAAGAAAGAAGGCCTTTGTGAATAGCCCACAAAATGCACAGTTGCAAAAGGGCGTAACACAGTTTGCAGTAGCTTAAAAACTAATATGACAATTCAGTGTATTTGGTTCAAGATTCCAAGCCCAAAACAAAAGACAGTGAGAATTGTGGTAGGTGTTCTGAGAATGTCTCCCTAAATACCTGCATACGTCTTGGTTCAAAGAACTCTCTCCAGTGTAAATAACTGTCTATGGTTCATGCATATTTCTTCAGTCATTTATAAACTGTTATTTGTTGGGTATTGATTAGTTATTTTACAGAATACCTATTTTAGACAGTTTTATTTGGATAAACATGAATGAATACAGCAAGGTACAGAAAAAAATGTTACAGGCATTGATTGGAAAGAGATGTCACTCCCAGATAAAGGGATATAATACACGGCATTACGTTGAAAAAGAAAATGTTGCTAGATAAAAAAGCTCCTAAGTCTGGACATTCATCTGCTAATGTTTAGGAAAAAGACTATGTGAGCTATTTTAAAGGAGCTCTATGAAGCAGGTTATGAACAGTGACTGGTTGTGGTGTCTGAGTGCAGTTGGCACAAGACTAATCCATCATTCCTGAAGATCCAGAAGCATAATCAGAGCAGTCAGAATTTATATAGGAGTGTGGGTGTTAGCGTTTGAAATTAGACTATTCTCTGACACCTGGCCAGATATCCTCCACAGTTTTAATATAACATGGGAGAGTTAGGTGTGTAATTATGTCATAGAACATGATTTTGATGCCATAATAAGGCATTTGAATGAAACTACCTGCACTATAGACATTGGAGAACAATGTGGCAAGTGCAAGAATAATGAGTACCAACTATACCTAGAGGCCACAAGATAAAGTGAAAAGAGCAGATGTCTTGGAGCCAGACCTGGATTTGAATCCCAGTTTCATTACTTGAGTTGACTGTGAATAAATTACTATGCTGCCTAAATAGCGGTTATAAGATTAATACCTTGATGGGGTTTTATAAGATTGAGAGATACTTAATGAAGTTCATAAACTTTATATATCCTCAATGAATAATAGTTATTATGAGAATCATCTTAGATGCTTTTTCTCAAGTTGACCCCTTCTGATACCCTGCCCCCTCTTTCCTCGTCCTTTTAGGTAACTACATAAATAGTTGGCCAGTGATTGGGCCATGTTCTTCTTCAGAGTCCAAAACGGCTGTATTGATGAGCCATTAAGAAAATAGAGTTTACTCAGTTTACTTTTTACCCCTCCAAAAATATGAATAACTTCAACATCTGAAGTTGCTTGGAGGGAAAAAAAATTTTGTAAAAGGATGACAAACTGCTAACAAGCCAGGTAAATCCTATAACTGCCTAGCACTTGAATTTGGCTGTCAGCTATGTGGGGAAGTGGCACAATGATAAAGGGGTGTATTGTAGATATTCGGTTACAAGCAAGTAGGTAATGATTATAAATGATTACCTACTAGCCAAAGGTTCAAAAATCCAACAGTAAAGAACAGTCAGGTAATTTAAAGTCATTTGATCTGATAAGCATCGCGGTGCTGAAAAAGCTAGCTATTGTTTCCCTTGGAAAACCTGCAAAGTAAGAAATATTTTACCTTTAAAGCTATATAGAGAGCACCCTATTGCTCTGTAAAGTTAAGAAATGGAAGGAATTTCTGAAGAAACAATACACTTGATGACACTTTTCAAATAATAAAGGGCAAAAAACTTTGCAAACTACATAGGAAACTTTCAGTAAATTGACTCATATTTCCCCTATTTTGGCAACTTCAACAAATCTACTCCCAGCTTTCACTATGTGTCCATGATCTTCAGGGCTGTCAGTGTCTCTATTAGAGTTACCCAATCAAGCCAGATTAGCCAGTAATCACTGAGGCCCAAGACCAAACTATATTCCATGAGGGTATTTACAAAACCTCAGGTGTTCAGAATGAAGCCTTGCTAAAAGAGGACCCAATGAGTGACTAAAACTAGTGAGTCATTTCATACCCCACACAGATTCCAGATTCCAGTACTCATTGTCATAATACAAAGAATGAATCAACAACTGACTTTTTTCCCCAGGAATAGAATTAGATAAAGTATAGACATTATCATTATTGTTTTTAGGGAAAGGAAAAAACTTACATAATATTAAAACAGTAGGCATGAAATGCTCCATTTATTCTTTCCAGATAATTTAAGAAAAAGATAACAAAAACAATTGCCTAAATTGTTTAGATTATAGGGAAAATTTATAGATCGAAATCCTGGGGCTAAAATTTTCAAAGCACATGTTTTGACATGGTTTTCAGCCAAAAGTATTTATTTGGTAGACACACATGTGTGCCAATCAAGGAAAGAAAAGAATGAAACAAGTCTGGCCCCTGCCCTTCAGGAGCTTAAAATGTATGTGGTTATAGACTATGAATTTAAAAGCAATGTGCTAAGGGTTGTGACTAAGGTCAACCTAAGATGTAAGATATTAAAAAGATGAGCACCTAACTCATTTTTTAGCAGGAAATATCGGGAAAAACCTCAAGAGGGCTGAATTGAGATAGAAATATCCAGGGGAAAACTACAGTAAATAGTGTTCTAGGAATGAGAACATCAGAAAATTCCTGGAGGAGTGAATAGTGGGAAAATTTCCCAAGATGTACCGGAACTGACTCCTGTAAAAGGATGTGGTCAAAATACCAAAGAAAGAGGCTAGCAACTCCAAATTAAAGTTTATTAAGGGAACTACAGATGGCATCAGCTGTGGGCTACAGCAGGACAAGCCAAGTGGCATGTGCTTGTTAAGAACTGTATATTCCAAAGCAGTAAACAACTGAATGGGCCTTTTTATCTATGTAAGAATATTGCTTTCGGGTGATATGGCCCCACCCCTCTCAATGTAAAGTGGTATTCACTGAGAGTAATTTACTTCTTCAGATGTCATTGATCATGTCAAGTACCAGGAACCATTTTGCCTATGGTGGCATCTATGGGTCATTCCACACTGCTGAGATATAATTGTGAATTGGGAGATAGGGGAAAATGGTAAGACATCTGAAAAGGGAAAGAGAGGCCAAATTTTGGAGGGTCTTTTATATGGGACAATGAGTGGGGAAAATCATTCGGTAATCCAATCTGGAAGTTAAAAATAGGGAAAAAAATGTTTCACTATTGACTTTAAAATACTGGTGGCCATGAACCAGGACTAGTCAGCAGAAGCTCGAAACTAGGTGTGAGCTGCCTTGTGGAAACAGGGTCCACAAAAAGCAAGCTTGCCTGGTGAGAGTAGGACTCACAAAACAAAACAAAAACAAACAACAAAAAATCAGGCACTATTGAGGACACTGCTCAAGGCAAAGAGACAAGAGAAACATCCCAGCTTCTCCCCCCTCCTCCTACCTGCTAGCATTCTAATCCTCCTTTTAATCCTATCCAAAGGGGAGACAAAATTTGAAAAATGTAGAACAAGAGAAGGACTGGAGAGGAATGTGAGAACAAATCAGCAAGTGGATGGTTGGCCAGTTTACCCCAGAAGCCCATTTTCTCACCAAACTCATAAATGGTAAAAGTCAAGCACCTATTTTTGAAGATATGGTTGGTGACATAGAATACAGATGTACGCACTTTTGAAAGAAACAAGATCACCTTTTCCTTGGATGGCAGCCAGTAACATATGACATTGATATAAGTTAGAAAGAGATAGGGAAATGGTATCTTCCTTGGAATTTAATGACCTGAGGAAGTTAGGTCTCACTTTCAATGTCACAGTTTGATATAGTGTATCATTAACTTCTTTATGCATTTTGCCTAATAACTTCTAAAGTAGGCTCCCAAAGGGCAACACTGTTCACTGTAGAACTGATTTATATTTTGTCATTTTGAAACAAAATGGCAACTCATGCAACATTTCATATGGGCATATATTTGATAAGAAAAATATGGTGCATGGATGAGAGGTAATAGAAGATGCTGTTGGAAAACGACACTATACTGAAGCACTTAGACATAGTTAGCTACCTTCTTAAACAGTGTCTGCAATAATTAAGAGACCCCAGAATGTCTAAGATTAAAAAAAAAAACCTTTCTCCCCCTTGTGAAAAATGTAGTATTTGACTACCTTTACACTTTTGATTGTCACTGGTGTTGCTGTTACTAAAAGTCTTAATTAAAAAAATTTATATATATATATATATATATATATATATATATATATATATATGCGCATGCATAAAGTAGCCTTTCTCATCAGCATTGCATTACACTGGACCATGATCAGATGCTATATTTTCTAATTTTACTTTCAGGGATTTTCTAGTTGTGTTCATCCAAACTGCTATAGATTTGCATGTCTTGAATGGCTCTGAGCTCACCAGAATCTTTTCCAATTCTGCTGGTCAGAAGCCTCTATGAAGGATATCACACTAAAGAACACAGGCTATTTCTAAGGATAATCTAGAATACAAACTTAAACAGTAATTTGTTTCTATAAATCCCTGGTGTGCCCTTAGTGTGGCATTGTTTTTTCTACAAGACTAAATTTGCTGAGCAATTGCTGCATCCCTACATTTCATCTTGCCTGTGTAAACAACTTGAGGATATGTGACATAATGAAATGAAAAAAAAAGTTTGCATAGTAAATGGGTTGAATTTCTGAAACAGGAACCCATTTTTCTTTCCTCCCTAAGCTTTCTCCATCTGGCTTTGTTTTTATAGAAATCCATAGTTCCTGTCATTGTGAAAGTCTTGCTTGAAAGAGATACCTCAGTACTGATAATCCCTGTGAAAATACACTATAGGAAGCCCTAATGGACGTTCCTGTTATCAGAGAGAGATCAAAAATGCTAGATTAGTATGAATAGAACTGTTTGGAGACTGTGACTTGAATGCATAGTAATAGTGGGCTTCATTAAACTGATTCTCATAATTAAATAGATTTATCCACCTAGCTTTGGACAATAACAGATCTCCTATACATGTAGAGCTTGCCCCTGTGAAATATAGTGCATGGAGGAGCTTGGGAAAATGTACACTGTCTTCAGGGAGACCAATGCCAAAATGCAAGGGGCTGAACTTTGCATGCACTTAGCTTCTTTCCTTAACTGACTAAACATATTAGTAAATCCTTCTCTTTTGGATGGTGACAGGTAAATGGGCAGAAGAAATCAGGTGCTTTTCACAATAAAGAAATATTGTCTGTCAGTGTCATCCTTTGCTCAATTTATAACTCAATCTTTCCCTTTTCTCATTTTTTTCTTTTCTTCTCAGTTTCATTTAAATCATACAGCAAATATTTATTGAGCACCTGCTTTGAGATGGTTCTATGGTAGGGATCTTCTCTATTTCTTAGTGCACACTTATCTGTGTTTCAGGCCTACCTGTTGCCTAGCTGGGCACTGTCAAATCTATTGAAGAAAAACAGTGGGGTAAAGCTTTTATATACATTTTTTAGTGCTCTGAAGCAAGCACTGTTGAGTATTATTTTTAATTCATTTGCTTAATCATTCAAAACATATTTATTGAGCATATAGTGTATAATTCTTTTCAAGTGCTAGTGATAGCACAGAAAACAAGACAGAAAATTTCCTTTCCTCAATATGTATTTATTACAATTAGAGAGATTGATAATAAGCAAACAGATATATAATGTGATGGTAGGTAGAGATAATGCTTTAAGGAAAACAATACAGGGTAAAGGAAATGAGAGATGAAGCCTATTTGGGATTGGATGGTGAGGGAAGATCTCTCTAAAAAGATGATCTGTAAATATAGGCTTGAATAGAGTGAAGTAATTATTTGTGCAAATATATGTAGTAAGAACCTTCAAAGCAATATAAGAACAAATATAAAAGACTTGGGATAGAAACAAATTGACCTAACGGAAATATATAGAACACTGTATCCCAAATCCTCAGGACACATATTCTTTTCAAGCACACACAAAATATTTTAAAAAACTGTCATATGCTGATCCACAACTCATTTCAATAAGTAAAGATTGAATTTATATTTAATATATTATTCGAACACCATATAATTAGGCTAAAAATCAATTTTAAAAATAATATGTTTGTAAATTAAGGACTATTTCTAAATAGCACATGTGTTGAAATAAGAATATTTTATTGATTGTAATTGATATCATAATGCATATTTGAATATATTTTGAACTTAATAAAAATACTGTATGTTAAAATTTGTGGGGTAAAGAGTTAAGGGGAAGTGATAACCACATCCATATACATTAGAAAGAAGATTAAATTTAACAAGAACCCATCTCACAAAATCAGAAAAAAATCAAACTAAAATTGTATAAATTAAAATAATTTTTAGAAAGCTGAAAATAATTAAAATAAAACAAACACTTAATAAATAAGATCAATAAAGCCAATAGTTATTTGAAAAGCTACCAAAACTGCCAAACCTCTGGTGATATTCACCAAGGTAGAAGTGAGAAGAAAGTACATATAAATTTTATTAGAAAAAAGTGATGTCATAATAGATGCAGTCCACAAAAGAAAAAGATATTATAAACACTTAAAAACTAGTAAATATTATTTATTAAAGCTGTCAAAGGAAGTAGATAGCTATATACTTTATATCCTTTCAAAAATGTAAAATCATGCTCAAATCCTCAAAAATCCACTGTAGGCCTACATGATTTCATTAGGAATTTTCCTCAAGCTGTCAAATAATCTCAATCATATGAGACTAGAATAATCTTGATATTAAAACCCAACAAGAATGCCACAAAAATAACTAAATAAAGGATGAAGTTACTGTAAGAAAATAGAAAATATGTATTGGTCTCTGTCCCCGGTTTCTGGCAGAGTTCCTGAAACCCTTGTAAGTTACTAAGTGTTGCAAGTACTAGGATTGTCTCTTGTTCTAATGTTTGGTCTTTGATTCTGTCCCTAATTGTTAGTGGAGGTTGGAGGTTATCAAGAGGGTGTCACCTTGGCTTGACCTGAGGCAGGCCTGGGCAATAGGAGGCTCCTCCCTCCAACCTTTGTCCTTAGAATGTATGTTCTGCCCACTATTCCCACACTGGAGTTGTTTCAAGGATGCGCCCTTGAGAGAGCATGGTGTTGTGAGACCAGCTGAATGGCATATGTGACTGATCCCCATTAAAGCCTCTATATAAACTTAAGATTTTGATGGGCAGGTGTGGAGATCTACTTGTCTTGCGGCCACTCAAGATAAGCCTCATATGTAAGTGCCCATGCTTATTAAACCTGCTACCTACCAATCTGGAGTGATCTGCCTCTTTTTCTTTGCCCTCTGTGTATGAGGCCAGTTTCGTATCTCACCTGGGGGACTCCTGAGTTTGCAAACAGGACTCCTGAAATCCTTGCAAACTCCTGAGTGATGAGGGCATCTCTTCTTCTAATGAGGTGACTGTGGATGGACCTTGCTGTTTCCTGGATAAAGGCTGGTAACTAGAAAAGCCCAGCCATGATTAGAAGTTTGGAATTTTCAGCACTTCCCCTTTCCCCGCTAGACACACAGACAGGAAATCTCCAGAGAGGGCGGAGGAGCTGAAAACCAAAGTAATTGATTGTGCATATGCGAGAAAGTCTCTATAAAATCCTAAGTAGGGGTTAAGAGAGCTTCTAGGCTAGTGAACACAATCATACTAGGGGGTGGTGATGTAACCCAACTCCACGGGAACAGGAGCTCCTGCCTTTGGGACCCTCCCTGGCCTTATACGATGTAGCTCTTCACCTGGCTGTTCATCTGCATCCCTTTATTATACCCTTTAATAAACTGGTATTTGTGTTTTTCTGAGTTCTGTGAGCCACTCTAGCAAATTAATAAAATCATGGAGGACATTGTGAGAACCTGCAGTATGTACTCAAATCAGGGCAACCAGGGTCATGGGTAACCAGGGAACCTGCTACTTGCAATTAGCATTGAAGTGGGTGGGAGAAGTATGCTCTAACACTATCTCCAGAAATATAGTGTCAAAATTGCATTAAATTGCATGATGTCCAGCTGGTATTGTGGAGAATTGCTTGCTGTGGAGAAAAACTTCCATACATTTGCTGACCAGAAGTGTCAGAAGTGAAATGTTCTGTAAAGGGAAATGAGCAGTAAAGAAGATTCACAGGGAGAAACTCATATGAGAGACAACTGAATTTTCATAAGTCACTAGTAACCAATCCTAAACATATTAGAAAACTAAATCCAGAAAGATGTGAAAACAATAATACATTATCCAAGATTAATATCTCAAGAATAAAAACTGATTTAATTATAGCAAAAAATTGGTATAATTCACCATATTACAGATTATGAGAAAAAGCATCTCAAAAGAGGCAAAAAATTGTTGACAGAATTCAAGATCCATCTGTATTAAAAAAAAAAAAAAGCATGAGACTAAGAATAAAAGGGAATTTCACAGATGTGACAAAGGACACTTATGAATGAAGCACAGCACATATAACATTTAATAGTGAAATATTAAACATTTTACTTTTGGGACCCAGAACATGGCAGTGGTAGCCAACATTATTACTTATATTTAGCTTTAAACTAGGAAGAAAATGTTACTTAAAATATAAGTGTTAGAAAAGAGCATATATCAAACTAATTTTAATTGATCTGATTATATTCGTGGAAAATTCAAAAGAATCTATAAATTATTAGAAGCAAAACATTTAAAAAAAGAATAGCTAAAATTATTAAACAAGAAAATTGGGCAAAGTTGTTGGTTATGGAATCAAGATAGAAAAATAAATTTTAATACTATATTCTAGCCACAAATAGGTAAAAATAAATATCAATACAACTGAGAGCACCATGAAAATGTATGAAATATCTAGTATTAAATCTAACAAAAATTGTGAATTTCCTTTAAGGGGAATAATAAAATTTTACAGAAAAAAATAAATGCAAAGTGAGAGGTATACTATGTTGAAGAACATGAAGAGTAAATAATTTAAAATTATGCCCAAATTGGCATAAGGCGTCAATATTGTCTCAATTAAAACCCCAACCAATATCCAAAGGAAATAACAAGATAAAAGACTTGCTCTATCAGATGTCATTATTTATTATAAAGCAATAATAATTAAGACTGTGATATTTACAAATAAAACAGGAGAAAATAGCAAGTCTCAAATTTTATGGGTTTAAATTTTTACAAAAGTGGTATTGGAGACCAATAAGGAAGAGATGAACAGTGATGAAAGAACTGGGCATTCATGTGAAAAAGAAAGTTAATTTACTACTTTACGTCATTCACAAAAACAAATTCCAGGAAGATCAAAGATCTAAATGTCATCACATGAGAATATCTTCATCATCCTGGGAGATGAGCTATAAAAAAGTACTAAGCATAGAAAAGAAAATGCATGTACTTGGCCAGATTAAAATTTAAAAATTTTCTCATCATAAGACACTATTGCTGCATGAAAAGGCAAGTAAAATAGAGTAGATATTTGCAGCAAGTATAATCAAAAAGGGTTTTTATTCAAAATTTATAAAGACATTTTATAAAAGAAAATTTGGCAATAAATTTGAATAGGGATTTTTCCAAAGATTAAGGTAAGGCAGGTCAATAACATATAAAAGAGAGCTCAGCCTCATTAGTAGTTAGGAAGTTGCTAAGAAAAGTCACAAAGAGTGATAACTACACTCTCACCAGATAGACAAAAATTTAAAAATCTGAAAAATACTGAGAGATATTTCGGGTTATAGAAATAATTATACACTATTGTTGGAATTCTAAGTTTTTACGACTTCGTAAAATTTTATTTGGCATTATCTTCTTCTAGTATTAATGATCTATATATTCTATGACCCAGGAATTTCAGTGTTATTTACCCTAGAGAAACTTGGCTTTTGTAGACCAGGATACTTGTATAAGAATATTCATAGTAGCACTGCTCAAAATACTCTCAAACTGGAAGTGCACCAAAGATCTGTAAACACTTGTATGGGTAAAAATAATGGGGTATGTTTGTATAAAGTAAAACCTATACATCAACATGAATGAATGAATGCAGCTGCACACACTATAGTTCATCTTAACATAAATTTCAACAAAAGACACAGAATAGATTGATTTCATCTGCACAAAGTTCATAATATGCAAAACTAAAATTACTATATGTATACGCATATATTTAATTAAATGAAAGTGTCTTAAAAATCAAGATAATATGTCTAAAAATAAGGAAGGTTCTCGTAATCAGGAAAAGGATATGGGGAACATCAGGGCCTCTGGTATGCATGCATCACTCTAACCTTGACCGATAGTAGTTTTATAAGTGTTAATTCTATAATCATTCACTAAACTATACATTTATATCTTTCCAGTATTTAAGTTTTATTTTAAATGAAGATTGTATATCACCCTTCCAAAAATTAATAAAGGGAAATATTTAGCCTTGGCCTTGAAGTAGTTACAATCTGATAAGGGACAAAGTTGAAAAAACAATTACTTGGTTCAAGTTGAGTGTAATAAAGGCTACAAGATACAACTATCTCTTGTTCTGAGATATCACACAAAGTGACCAACTAAAACTTAGCTGTGTTGAGGCAGAAGTCTAGGTATTAAATAGCTTGTTTTTTCTTGCACTATTTTCCAGGTGCCTCTCTTACCTTTTCATGCAACTAAATAGAAGAATACCTATTGCATAAGGACGGTTAGTGTAGGAAATGATAAATATTCCCAATTATTGGAACCTTATGAACCTCAGTGCAAAGATGTTTCTTAGTTCTGTCTAGGACTCTGGAAGTCAGAAGCTTTACCAATGTCCCTAGTGTCACACTAATGTTAAAACAATAGATAGAGATGGCTGTAATTGAGAGCAGTGGCAGTGTGAATGTTTGCTGTGCTCTGGATCCACCTGCATGCAGTTCCAAAGTGACACAAAGCAGCAACTAATTTTTCCCCTGCTGACAGAAAGGAACACAGAAGTTAGCTGAAAGAGGGAACCTGCAGACCAGAGGCAGAACCTGAAATAGAACATGGAACGTAAGAAGAAATCTCAAAGTTGGCCTGTCTCTGTGCCTCTGTATCTTCATCTTTGCGAATTGCCATCCTGACTAAAGAGAACACACACGAGACAAGATCAGGCAAGTAGCTCAAAAAACGCTAGCATAAACAGAATAGATAAGATTGGGAGAGAGACTCTCTTCCAACATTTGTGTTAGCCTCTTTAGAACTTAGTGCCCTGGCAAGAGGAAAAGGAAGACTGGGCTCAGAGAGGAGGAGTGACAGAATTTAAAATGTGAATTGACTAAGAAAACAGAATTTTAGTGAATCGACCTGGAAGTTACTGGTTGATTTTTTTCTGTATCAGGAAGAATGGAGGCTTGGCGTTACTAATTAAACTGAGTTATATAAAACAGAGAAATTATTTTATACACTTGGACTTGGAGCTGTTAAATATTTTACCTGCAATGTATCCATCCATTTCCATCTCAGTTTTCAAGATTGTGTGTACTTGATTGCAATGTCTGCTCTGGAAGCAATGTCCTACCAGCTGTGATAAAATGTCTAAGTGAGGCTCCCCATGCGGAGAAAATGTTCACTTGAGCAATCTTAATTCAGAAAAATCTGTGCAAGGTGGACTACACAATTTGACAATTTAGACAAAGTCCTTCTCTTTGCAGATACATTTATAATGTCTTATAATTTTATTTTCTCCTATTGCAAAGAAATTCCCTAGCACTTAACTGTTTAAATCTTGAAGAAAGGTAGTTAAGGGATAATTTTCCTGTGGTAATGTTTGCGGTCTTATCAAATGAATCTGCTTCTAGCATAGCAGTAGAGGTTGTATCCAAACTGAGCATGGTTTATAATAATGGAAGCAGATGGTTTACTGAGTTAGGAAATGAGAACTGATTATTGATTTGCTATCCTTGTGACGACATCAGTGGAGAGTAATAATAGACTATACCACTTGTAAGAGAGCAAATAGCCATTTTTATATTACTTGCTTTCTTGCAAATTGGCTACTAGCAGGGAGAGTAAAATATATGGCTGTCTCATATCTTGAAGCACTAAACAAATTGTACTAGAGGAATGCAATGAAGCACTATGGAACATTTTCTGATATTTATAACTTGAGCTCAGGCTGAAAACTCCCGATTAAAAAGTTCACAATTTTCCTCATTTATTTCCCATAGTCATTTAGGTATTATTTCCTCAACTTTTAGCTGCTATAGTTATTTTGGAGTAATGCATAATTGTTTTTCACCTCTCAACACTAAAAATGTACTCTGAGGCTCTTATCAATTTGTCATTTCCATGACAAAATGTAAGCTATATTCTGGGCTTGCATTTCTTGAAAAAAGAGAAAAGTATCGATAGTAAAATAATAGTAAGGAGTAGCAAGATACAGGAATGCAGCTTTAAAATAATTCTTGAAAAAAGACTTCATGCTAATTTGGAGAAAAACTTAGGTTTTCACTTCGTCTCTCTTCTTCAATCATGGCTTTCCTCCTACTCCTTCCTCTTATATAGTTGGCATTTTGTCGGGGGAAGCTGCCTAGAGATGCTCATTTCTGAATCACTTCAACATTTTCTCTCTGCCTATTGGAGGTGCTCTGAGTCTGCATACATTTTTCTACTGATTCCATTGATAAACTGAATGATTTTGTGTTACTGGACTACACAATTTACTTGTGCCAAGACAAACATATTTTGACAATTGTTATCCACAATTCACATAACAGGAATATTATTTTTGAATGTGATAAATATTTAAGCCTCTAACCAGAAGAGTGAATTTATATTCAAAATCAGTTTATTCCCCAGCTGTAGTTGCTGTAGCACCGTTCAGAACGAGGTTCCCAAACCCTGTCATTCCAACCTGGTAGTTACATTGTATCCTCAAAGAGAGACTCTGCTGTTTCAGACAGTAAATGGATGCCCTTTTCCCTCTTTTCCTCTTGAAGATCATTGAATTACTGAGTGCAAGTGAAATATGAAGAAAAAAATTAAAAGACCATATGCAGGGATGCAGAGATGACAAAGACTTTTCTTACTCTGATCTACTGGTGGTAGTAGCTTCAGGATTCTTTGGTTGAAAAGGAATCTGAGGACACATCTAGGCTCAGTGGAAAAGCAGTGCCACACTGAATTGTGATATCTGCCTAGGCATAGAATATGGAACAGAATGTATCACATGATTCCCACCCATGACACATAAGAATTCCTTGAATTTGCTTGAAATTTCAAAGCTGTCGGAGCATTATTATATGTTGTACATCATCTCATAAATATTTTGAATAGTAATCATGTGTCCTCTTTTTTAAATAAGACTCAAAATGGAGGGCTTAGGACATCTTACCAAGATCGGACAGATATTTCTTAGTAATTAAGATATCACTATAGTTTTTGTAAGCGAATATATATATATATATGTGTGTGTGTGTGTGTGTATACACATATATATATATATATATATATATTCATTCAAGCTTCTCATATGTTCATAAACTCAGCATGAACGGTTTGTTTAGAGAGGATCAAATCCTCCAGGCAAACCTGAAGTAGATAAATGCACTGCATGTTTAGGTTTATTTTAATGTTTGGTTTCCATGAAGTCCATTTCTCTTTTTCTGTGGGTACTTATTTTATAGCATTTAATTTCATTTGGTTATTGATGGATATTCTGCTGGAATTTTTACACTATTTTGAATTCAGAAGCTTTTTTATGATAAAATGTCTTTAAATTTTTAATATTTTACTTTGCCCTATCATGCATTATTGTACATGTCATCAGCAGGAAGTAGTAACTATTGTTGAACATGTAGCTATGCTTTTATAATAAGACTATTTTACAATAAAATATATCTATCTACATAGGTACACTGGTTTTATAAAAACCTATTTCTTTGCCTATCTCAGTGGCTCTTAGCCAAAGGTGATTTTGCCCCTCAGAGGACATTTGGCAATGCCTAGAAAACTTTCACTTGTCAAATCAAAGACCAGAGGACTGCTACTAGCACTTAATGATTATAGGCCAAGGATACTGCTAAATGCACAGAACAGATACTCAGAATTATCTGAGATTAAGACACTTGATTTAGCTCATAGTATAAACACTCGTCTTGTAAGTCATAGTTGTAAATATTTTTACTTGTCTTCTACTTAATAACCTAATTAAAGGGCACAGTATTCTGAAGTCAGCCGTAAATCTCTGCTGAAATTTACCAGTATAAACTTAAGATATTGATAGTTTTTGTCAATAATTACCAAAGTAGACTAAATGCTATGACACAAATGAAAACTCAAGAAATTTTAAAGATGAAATAATAGAATATATGCTCTGACTACAGTGGAATTAAACTAGAAATCAATAACATAGAGATAAATAAAATTTGTAAATGTTTAAAATTAAAGCAAAATATTTCTAAATTACCAATAGATGGAAGAAGAAACCAAAGAGAAAATTATAAAATATTTTGAAACAATTATAAAATAATGAAAATGTGATATATTAGTACAACACAGTACCTAGTGGGAAATATATAGCTTTAAATACATATATATATATTAGAAAAGAACAAATTAAAAATCAATAAGTTAAAAAATAGATACAAAAAGCCATTTAAAATTACACATGAAATCTCAGGGTATATAAAAAGCCAAATACATTATGACTGAGTGGGGTGTATTCCAAGAATGAAAGATTAGCTCAACATTTGAAAATCAGTGGATTTACTACTTTAAAAGAAAATAAGGGAAAACAAGCATATGATCATCTCAATATTTTGAAAATAAAATTCAGAGGACTTTCAGTCAAGATGGTGAAGCAGGTAAATGCTGTGCTCACCCCTCCCAGAACCACATCAAATTTGTAACTAAATTATAGAACAACCATCAGTGAGATCCCCCTGAGGACTAGCTGAATGGAAGTTTTACAATTAAAGATTAAAAAAAAAGAAGCCATGTCAAGACTAGTAGGAGGGGTTAAGAGATGGAATAAGTAGGTCCTGATCTACAATGTGGCAATTACAAATTGGGAAGGATATCTTGGCTGCAGAGGTCCTCCCTGAGAAGTGAGGGGTCTCAACTCCATATCAGGCTCCCCAGAACAGGGTACCAGTCCTGGGAATAGGAGTCCCTACAACATCTGTCTGTGAAAAACAATAGAGATTACATTCAGGTGAGACAAGGGGCTGCTGGAGTCCCAGAACTTTCTCTTGAGGGACCCATACATGGACTCGCTCACTCACAGACTAACTTGCTTTTGGCTCCAGGACTGAAGTAGCAATTTAAACAGCACCAGGAACAAATGGGGATGAACTGAAGCGACTAGATTCTGGGTGAGGGATAGAGGTGCAGGGGTCAAGGCAGCTCTCTCTGTGGATGGAAGTGGTGACAGGTGCCATTGTTCTTTGGTTGAGCCCTCTACCCACCCAGCCAGCAGGCACTGGCAGGCACCAAATCTTTGCTCCCCATTAACCTGGCTAACGCTGTTTTTCCCACCCTGATAATTCTCTGAGACCACCCAGCCCAAGCTGCTTTCAGTGGCTTGTCCATACAAGGGTCCTGCCTCAGTTCATGTTGCAGACTGTCCTAAAATCTCTCAAAGGTTAAAACCACAAACAAGCTGTGGCTGGCCTCAGCAAGCCCTGTACCAATAGGTAAGTGACCCTAAGCCTAGCACAAGCAGCAATTGGACTCAATCTACACTATAACTACCATTAAATGGCCCTAAACCTAGTATAAGAATAGATAAGCTCAGTATTGGCTTGGAACATAGCTTTAACGAAACGGTCACAAGCCCAACTAAAGGGGAGACTGGCCTCAGCTCACATTGTGGTACCCACAGAAAGGTTCCAGAGGCGGCACTAGTAATAGTCAGCTTTGTTTTTGGCTTAAACTCTTCTAAGCACCATCAAGCCCAGCATGAGCAGATCACTTTATATCTCCCATCAGTAGCCCCAAGCTGGGTACAAATGGTGGCTGACCTTGGCCTGCACTCTTAAGAGGCTTCAGAATCAACACAGCCAGGGGGAGCTTCGGACTACTTGAGAGCACCACCCAAATAACTCCACAAATGATAACAGCTGAAGGGCAGACTCAGCTAGCACCAAAGCCCTACTAAAGCGACTCCCACTCCATGAGGTCAGCCCCTGTACAACAGTCTGTCTGCTGTAGTCACACACAGCCAGTCAGCCTGTGGGTCAACCCCACTCACTGACATGACAACAGCAATCCAGGCTCAACTACAACAAGAGAGCACACACATCCCATACAGAGGACAGTCCTGGAGGACTCTGCTCAGATGACCAGGGGGCTGCACCACTGGGCTCCACAGGATACTTATTATATAAGGCCACTCTTCCAAGACCGGAAGACATAGCAGATCTACCTAATACATAGAAACACAGGGAGTCAATCAAAATGAGGAAACAAAGGAAGATGTCCCAAATGAAATAGGACAAAATTCCAGAATAAAACTAAATGAAATGAAGACAAGCAATCTACCAGATACAGAGTTCAAATCACTTGTTATTAGGGTGCTCAACGAATTTAGAGAAAGAATAGGTGAATTCAGTGAGAATGCCAACAAAGAGACTGAAACCATAAAAAAAAGAACCAGAAAGAAATGAAGAATACAATAACTGAAATGAAGAATATGTTAGAGGGGCTCAGTATTAGGTTAGATAAAGCAGAGGATCACATCAGCAATCTGAAATATAGGTAACTGAAAACACCTGATCAGAACAGCAAAAGGAAAAAAATTAAATTAGTACTCGATTTATTGAGTGATTACTTCATAAGTTGTATACATGTCTAATCACTATGTTGTAAACCTGAACAAATAAAATATTGTATGTCAACTGCAACTGAAAAATAAAAAATAATTGAAATGAGGATAGTTTAAGGGACCTCTGGGATGATATCAAGTCTCAAAAAAGCACTCTTACAACATTTGCATTATAGGGGTAACAGAAGGAAAAGAGAGCAAGCAGTTTAAAAAATATTTGAAGAAATGACAAAAAACTTTCCTAATTTTCTTAAGGGAATAAACATACAAGTCCAGGAAGCACAGAGTTCCAAACAAGATGAACCCAAAGGGACCCATATCAGGTTAGTCATAATTAAAATGTCAAAGGTTAAAGACAGAGAGAATCTTAAATGCAGCAAGAAGAAAACAGTTACCTACAAACGAGCTCCCATAAGACTATTTCTCAACAGAAACTTTTGCGGAAGGGATTGGTGTGAAATAGTCAAAGTGATGAAAAGCAAAGAACTAAAACCAAGATTACTCTAACAGCAAGGTTATTATTTAGAATCAAAGCAGAGATAGTTTCCCAGTCAAGCAAAAGCTAAAGGAGTTCATCACACTAAGCTCATATTACAAGAAATGCTAAAGGGATTTATTTAATTAGAAACGATAAAAAAATATAAATAAGATACATACGTGTGTGTGTGTGTGTGTGTGTGTGTGTGTGTGTGTGTGTGTAAGAAAAAAAAGCTCACTGACAAAGGGAAACACTAAGAAAAATCAGTGGATCCACCAATGATAAAGCTAGTACATAAGGCAAAAGTAGGAAGATTGTATAATTACAATAATAAATTAATGGATATATACACAAAGTGAAAATAGTGACCGAAACATAAATGTGGCGGGAAGAGTAAAAATTATAGTGATTTTAGAATGTGTTCAAAGTTAAACTTAAAATGAACTTAAAATATACTGCTGTAAACATAGCTTGGTATATAGAAAGCACATGGTATCCACAAACCAAAAATCTACAGGAAATGTATAAGAAATAAAGAGAAAGGAATATAAACACAATACTATAAGAATTCATGAGCATACAAGAGTAGAGAGCAAGAGAATAAGAGAACTACAAAAACAATCAGAAGACAATAAAATGACAATAATGTACTATTAAGTTACTTTAAATGTCAATAGACTAAATACTCATATCAAAAGACATGGTGTGGCTGAATGGATATATATTTAAAAAAAGAAGACCCTTACATATGCTGCCCATAAGAGACCCACTTCAGATAAAAATACACACACAGACTGAAAGTACAGAGAAGGAAAAAGATATTTCATGAAAATGAAAAAGAAAAAAAACTAGTATAGCAATATTTGTATCAGACAAGATAGACTTTAAAAAAAGAGCTGTAATAAGAAACTAAGAGAGGCATTTCATAATGATAAAGGGATCAATCCAACAATAGGATATATCTCTCATAAACACCTATGCGCCCAATGTAGAAGCACCTAAATACATAAAGCAAATGCTGACAGATGTAAAAAGAGGATTGACAATAATTGAAAGTCATAGTAGGGGTCTTTAAAACCTCATTGGCATCAATAGATAGATCATCCAGACAGAAAATCAACAAGAAAACAGTGGCCTTAAATGACACACTAGATCAGATGAACTTAATTTCTTTAGAACCTTCATCCAACTTCACACACACACACACACACACACACACACACACACACACACAATCTGTTTATAAAATGGGCAGAGGACCTAAATAGACATTTCTCCAAAGAAGACAAACAGGTGGTCAGCAGACATATGAAAAGATACTTAATGTCACTAATCATTAGGGAAATGCAAATCAAAACCACAATGAGATGTCATCTCACATCTGGTAGAATGGGTATCAATAAATCAATAAAGTGCTGGCGAGTATATGGAGAAAAGAGAATCTTCATGCACTGTTGGTAGGGTTGTAAATTGATGCAGACACTATGGAAAACAATATGGAGGGTCCTCAAAAAAAACTAAAAATAGAACTACCATATGACTCAGCAATTCCATTTCTGGGTATTCATCTGAAGAAATTCAAAACACTAATTTGAAAAGATAGATGCAGCCTTTATTCATTTTAGCATTATTTCCAACAGCCGAGATGTGGAAGCAACCTAAATGTCCACTGATACACAAATAAAGAAGTGGTACATAGATACAATGGGATGTTACTCAGCCATAAAAATAATAAATCTTGCTACTTGTGACGACATGGTTGGGCCTAGAGGATATCGTGTTAAGTGAAATCAGTCAGATAAAGAAAGACAAATTTCACATGATTTTATTTATATGTGAAATCTAAAATACAAAATAAATGAACAAAACAAATTTATAGATAGAGAAAAAATTGATGGTTCCTAGATGGGAGGGAGGTTGGGAAAACAGATAATAAAAGGTGAAAGGAATTAAGAAGTACGAATTTCCAGTTACAAGAATATTCATTTGTATATAAAGTACAGCATAGGGAATATAGTCAATAATATTTTGATAACTATGTAGGGTGAAAAACGGTAGACTTCTTGAAGTGATTACTTTGTAAGTTATATCAATGTCTAATCACTATGTTGTATACCTGAAACTAATATAATATTGTATGTCAACTTTAAAAATTTTAAGAAACATAATTCAATATCTGTTTATGGTTTTTTAAAAAAAATCTTATCTTTAACTAAGAGATTAAATGGGGCCTTTTATTAGTCTGATAAAGTTTATTAAAAAACAAAAACATATGGGCTTTTGATCAAGGTGGCAGAGTAGGTAAATACTGTCTAGCCTCCTCTCACAATCTCATCAAAATTGTAACTAAACTACAGAACACCCATAATTGGGAGTCACCTGAAGTCTATCTGAACAGAAGTCCTACAACTGGGAATATACAGAAGAGGCCACCTCAAGACGAGCAAAATTATACATGTCTATTTAAATATATGAGATTTACATTTCAAAAAAACCCTACAGCTTATAGCACACTTAGTGAAAAAAAAAAGTATATACTTTCCAGTTGAATTTGAGAACAATTGTAAACAATTATTTACAATTTGTCAACAATTGTAACAAATTTATTGTTAGAACATCTAATCAGCCTTGTACTGAAGTTCTTGAAGTCATGTTGGTTCATTTGTGGAATGATTCCCTCTAAAAAATATGCTATTTAGCTATTGTTCAAACCAGCTCTGTGGAGTAAGTAAAACAATGACTTACTCCACATCAGATAATGTACACTGGGAACTATAAGATGTTGAAGAAAGAAATTGAAGAAGACGCAAGTAATGGAAAGATATCTCAGGTTCATGAATCAGAAAAAAATAATATTGTTAAAATGTCCATACTCCTTAAAGCCATCTACAGATTCAATACAACCCCCATGAAAATGGCAACAGCATTTTTCACACACACAGGCACAAAAAAATTCCTAAATTTTGTATGGAACTACAAAAGACCCTGAATAGCAAAAGCAATTCTGTGAAAGAAAAAAAGCTAAAAGCATCAAATTCCCTGATTTCAAACTATCATATAAGAATGTAGTAATCAAAACAGTATGGTACTAACATAAAAATAGATACATACACATGGTCAGAATCAAGAGCCCAGAAATAAACCCTCACATATACAATAAACTGGTATTTGATAAGGGAACCAAGACTACTCAATGTTTGTCAAGGGTACCAAAACAGCATAGTTTCATCAATGAATGGTGCTGGCGAAACTAAATGATCAGGTGAAGAAGAATGAACTTGGACCCATACCTTACAATACTCACAAAAATTAACTCAAAATAGACTAAAGATTTAAACATAAGACCTGAAATCATAAAACTCCTAGAAGAAAACATAGGAACAAAACCCCTTAACATCAGTCTTAGCAAAAATGTTTTAATGTGACACCAAAACACAAGCAATAAAAGGAAAAATAAATTGGTAGGATGACATCAAACTAAAATGATCCTTCATAACAAAAGAAACAATTTTAAAAAATGAAAAAATAACCTATGAAATGAGAAAAAATATTTACAAACCACATATCTGAGAAGGGTTTAATATCCAAAATACATAAGGAACTTATACAACTCAAAAGCAAAAAAACTATCTGATTGTATGTCTTCTTTTCAAGAAGATATACAAATAACTGATAGATATATGAAGAGAGGCTCAAAAT
The DNA here is from genome assembly GCF_014176215.1 of Rousettus aegyptiacus. Taxonomy (NCBI): domain Eukaryota; kingdom Metazoa; phylum Chordata; class Mammalia; order Chiroptera; family Pteropodidae; genus Rousettus; species Rousettus aegyptiacus. The sequence goes on from NW_023416308.1 coordinate 91,698,275, forward strand.
CACTAATCATGGGGGAATTTCAAATCAAAACCACAATGAATTATCACCTCATGCTTGTTAGAATTGTTACCATCAAAAAAACAAGCGATAACAAGCATAGCAAGGATGTGGAGAAACAGGAACCCATGTGCACATTTGGTGGGAATGTAAATTGGTACAGACACTATTAAAACAGAAAATTTCTCAAAAAATTAAAAATAGAACTACCATATAATCCATCAGTTCCACTTCGGTATATAGCCAAAGGAAATGAAATCAGAATCTCGCAGAAATATTTGCACTGCCACCTTTTTTTTTTATTATTATTATTTCAGCTTATTCACAACAGTCGAAATATGGAAACAACCTAAGTGTCTGTTGACAGATAAGTGGATAAAGGTGATGTGATACACACACACACTTACGCATGTACACAAGCAAACACACACACATCCTGCCATTCGTGACAACACAGACCTTAAGGGCATTATGCTAAGTGAAATAAGACAGAAAGACAAATATTGTGATAGTACTTATATGTGGAATCTAAAGCAGCTGAACTCATAGAAACAGAGACTAGAATGGTGGTTGCCAAAGGCTGGAAAGTAGGAGAAATGGGGTTATATTAAAGAATATAAACTTGAAGTTATAAGTTTTAGAGATCTCAGGTACAGTTTGATGATTATAATCAATAGCACTATCATATACTTGAAAGTTTCTAAGAGAGTAGGTCTTTAAATGTTCTCACTACAAAAATTAAATGCTAATTATGTGAGGCAATGCAGGTATTAACTAACCCTCTATAGTAAATATTTCTCAAAATATAAGTGTATCAGATCAACATGTCCTATACCTTATATAATGTTTTGTGTCAATTATATCTCAATAAAACTAGAAAAACTTATTTCAGATTCCTCATGCTACATGAATAAATTTCTGACAAGGCCCTGATTTGAAATGACTCAAGATTGCTTGGTGCTATGTGCCTACCCAGGAAATAGAGAAACACTAAAGAAATAATTTGCATTAAGTAGCAAAAGACCTTGGAAGTACCAGACAGAAGGTCTGTCCCATTTGTTCTGTCAGTAAACATTGACTCAGGAATCCACAAACTAAAGAAAAAAAAAATTTCTTGGTTGAGAACAATTGAAAAACTCATACCCTATATTAAGGTCTTTATCTTATTTCATCTAATTTCTGAGATCTGTAAGACACTCGATAATAATATTGCCTCACAGGAGTGGAAACAAAAACCGTGAAAGATTAAAGAAATAGTTAGAAATCTACAGGCAACTGGGGCTTGAGAAATGCCACAGAGCCTAGTTTTAGGAATACAGACTTTGGAAGCTATCAATATCTAGGCTGAAATCCTATTTTCAATACTTTGACTGATGATGAATAGTTGTTAATCCAACTGAGCTAATTTTCTTTTCTTCTCCAGAAATCTGTACATAGAGGCTGATCACTTTTAGTCTAGTTACACCTCTTTCTAAAGGCTCTAAAGACAATACATCTTTCTTAAATACACGTATTGGTGTTTCATGATCATGATCAGAGCTGAGATAATATTATAAGAATCCTATCTAAAAGCAGATGTCTAAAGAAAGCAGTATAGGGCACCAGGCAGCAGTGGTAAACCAAGGGAGTCAGAACTGACAATAACAGGATGCTTTGTCTGTATAAATGTTAATGTAGCTGACTAAAAGCACTTTTTATTATTACGATGTGCTGACCATCCTAAAGAAAGTCAAGTAAGTTATTAAAGAAATAGTACTTCCCATTGGGACAAACTGCTCCCACCAAATCCCTGACACCTACCTTTGGTGCACCACTGTTTAACAGTCAGATAGATATTTATATCCCTTGCAGGTATCCTCTTGTGTGCTACTCAGGCATTATATGAAGCATGTTAAAATGGAGGTGGTCTTCAATACCACTGTTATTACTATTGCTGTTTGCTTCTCAAAATTCATTGGAAAAGGGGACTCTGAGCTCACTAGGGGTAAATCCTGGAACATGGTAATGAGTCACACAGAGAAACTGAAGTTGATCTTTCATCTGAATAATCCAGAATTCTTAAGTAGAGACAAATATTAGCACTGTGGAAAAGGATGGTAGTAGGACAAAACTCTTCTCAAAGGGAAAACAAATTACATATATGGGTAAAACAATAAGAACGATAGCTGACTACTCATCAGAAACAATGCAAAACAGAAAAAATAAAACCTGAAATGACATCCTTACAGTGCTAACAAACAAAAAACTGAACATGGAATTTTATATTCATCAACTTATGTAGTAAATTGTTTAAGGAAATAAAAGTTGTTTGCACAATATTTGCAACAATTTTGTAGGTTGGGATTGTACAAATTGTGTATGTGTGAGTATTCTCTAGGTTAAAGGTAAATGAAACTAAATACAAACCCATGTCTACACATAAACATGTATATACAGGTAAATAAAAATGTATATCATGTATAAATTGATATAAAATATGAAGGTAAATATAAATTATTTTTGCATCACTAAAAACAATTGACCATTTAAAGTAAAAATAGTAATAATAAATTATAGGTTTTCTAGCTTATGTAGAAGTAAATGAATGGCAACAATAGCACAAAATGAGGGACAAAATGAAAGTATATGCTGCTATAAGTATCTTATTACATAAAAAATGGTATATTATTATTTGAAAGTAGATTGTGATTAAAGATGCATATTTTAAGCTCTGGATCATCTTTAAAAAATAGTATGAGTTATAACCCAATAGAGAAGATAACAGAACACCCAAAATTTGCTTTAATGAAGACAGGATTGAAAAAAAAAATCGAAGAAGAGATGGAGCAAAGAGTAAAGAAATAATAGAACAGACATAAACCCAAAAATATCAATAATTACATTAAATGTAAACATACAACTGAAAGGCAGAGGTTGTCAGACTGAAAGACCAAACTACGTACTTTTTTTTTTTTTTTAAAGAAATGCACTTTAAATTTCAAGACACAGGACAAAAATAAAAGGCTGAAAAGATAAATCAAGGAAATTAATCATAAGAAACTGGAGTATAAGAAAACTGGAGTTTTATTAATACTAAACAAATTAGAATGCATGAAAAATGTATTTCTAAACCCAGAAAGGTATTTTATAAGATTTAAAGAGCCTAGTCACCAAAAGGACACAAAAATCAAAAATGTGTAAGGACCAGATAAAGCTCCAAAACACATGTAGCAAGAGAACTAAAGGAAGAAATGGACAAATCCATAATTATTATTGATATTTCAAAACTTCTACTAGTTGATACAGGAAGTAGATAAAAATTATTGTTTATAAAAGGCTTGAAAAATCTCCTCAACCAATTCTTCAATTAATATTTATAAAACACTACACCTACTAATGGTAAAATACATATTCTTTTCAAATATACGTAGAACATTAGTCAGATAGACCCTATGGTAGAATACAAAACAAGTCTCAATAAATTTAAAAGGATTGAAATAGAGAATTAAAATCGATATCAGCATGGTACATGAAAATTTACCCAAATATTGGGAAATTAAGTGATACACTTGTAAATAATCCAGTTCCAAGAAGTTACCAAAAAATATATATATATATATTTAGACCTAATTTTGATGAAAACATAAGACAAAAAATTTTAAGATGAAGCTAAACCAGTATTTTAATGATAATCCATGACAAAGATGCTTATAACAGAAAAGAAAAATTTTAAATAAGTCATCTCATTCTCATTCCACATTAAGTTAGGAACAGAAGAGCAATATAAACCCAAACCAAGGTGACATATGAGATGATAAAGATAGGAGCAGAAATCACTGTAATATAAAGAAATAGTTCTTTAAAAAAGAAAGTTTATTGAAAGAATAAAAATTGAAAAATCCCTAATTTTTCAAGAAAAAGAACACGTTAGTAATATAAGCAAGAAATAAGGAGGTGACACTACTACAAATGCAAAAGATTAAAAAGATAAAATATTATGAGCAATTTATGTCATTTTGGCAACTTATATAAGATGAAGAAATTTCTTGAAAGATATAAATTACAAAACTAAACAAAGAAAATAAATTGAGGTCATAATTACAACCTTCTTTAAAAAACTATAACTCCAGTCCTAAGTGTCTTTATTGTGAATTCTATTTAAGAATTTAATTAAGAGGTTCAAGTTGGCTGCAGCATAAAAAGACCTTGAATTTACCCTTTACACAACACTGAAATATATGCCTACACATAGAGCAGTTTCTAAGAGATAACTGAAGGCTGATTAAACAGCTTCTGCAAAACAAACCAATAGAAAGAATGAATGAATAGAAGTGGCCAGAAACTAACTGCAGGAGCTGTCTGGTATCTGCTGGAACTCCCCAGGTTGGAGATGCTGGTGAGCACCACTGTTTAAGTACCCCTCCACCTCAATAGGGTGGAAGTTGCTCTATCCTGGTGATTTGGCCTACCTGCAAGGTCATCACAGCATGTTTTCAGCCACTACAAGGAACTTATTTAGGCCCAAAGGGGGCAAACAGGATCAACAGGACATCATCACATGCACCCGACCTCCCTGCCCAGAGCCTCTCCAGCTGAGCAAGCCAGCACCCCAGGTGCAGTAAGTGCCTGTCCAGCTCTAACCAGCCTGCCAAAACTACTGGGCACACACAATCTATACAGAAGTTGCTTGTACACAAAATCACTTTCTCTGCAACAAACACTACAAGGACAATATTGAGAAGCGTGTGGAGCTACAGGAGTTGGTAGGATTGTAAATTGGTGTAGTCGCTATGGAAAATAGTATGGAGATTCCTCAAAATATTAAAAATAGAGCTGCTGCATGACCCAGCAATACCATAATGAAGACATCAAAAGCACTAATTTGAAAATATATATACACCTCTATGTTCACTGCAGCATTATTTATAATAGCTAAAATATGGAAGCAACTGAGATGTCCATCAATAGATGAAGGAATAAGATGTAGTAGAAAAATACAATGGATCATTACTCAGCAATAAAAAAGAAATCTTGTTATTTGCGACAGCATAGATGGACCTAGGTTTTATGTTTAAGTGAAATAAAGACAAATACCATAAGATTTCACTTATATGTGGAATCTAAAAAAAAAAACAACAAATGAACAAACAAAACAGAAACAGACCTATAGATACAAAGAGCAAGCTGATGGTTGCCAAACAGAATCCAGGGAATGGGTAAAAAGTAAAAAAAAAAAAAAAAAAAAAAAAATTATTCTGCAAGGAGCATGAGAGAAAGGAAGGCATGAATTTAAAAAGTAAATTTAAGAAGTAATGTCAATGCTTACAAACTTTTTCAGAAAATAAAGATCAAAGGAACATTTCTAAACTTATTTTATTTGGCCAGCATAACCCAAATTAGATAAAACTTATTATTCATTTATGATCTTAAAAATTTTCACGAGATCCTCAAACTGATAAGGAGTAGCCATGAAAATCATTAGATAATGTATTCAACAGTGAAAGACTTAATGTATTTCCACTAAGGTCAGGGCAAGGCAAAATTGCCCACTCTCACCACTTTTATTCAACATTATTCTGAATGGAAGTTAATTGGAGGTTCTAGCCTGCATGACTAAGACATGGAGAGAAAATTAATGCAGATTGGAAAGGAAAAAATAAAGCTATAATTTTTTTTTTATGGACTATATCATTTATGTAGAAAATCCTGTTTTCTACCCCAAACCCCAAACTCTACACAAGCTAAAAAAGAAATTTAGCAAGATTGCAGAAGACAGGACTCACTTTATGGGTATGTAACCTGTACATTTGCACAGGGCCCCATGCTCAGAAGTGTCTTGCACATGATTTAATGCTCAGTCTCATTATTTTGAAATTTGAACAAAGGTCCCACATTTTTTTTTTTTTTTGTACTGGGCCCTGCCAATTATACAGTAGGTCCTGGCAGGATTCAAGGTCAATATATGCAATATATTATATTCCTATATACCAGCAACAAAAAAAAATTGGAAAATTAAATTTTTAAAATTGCAATAGATTCGAAATACATGAGTAATTTAGGAATAATTTTCACAATATATGTGTGAAATACCAACAGGAAAGATATAAAACATTGCATATTAAATAGAACCTAAACAAATGGAGCAATGTATAATTTTTAAAAATTCTGAGTTTCAATACTTTTAGCATGTCAAATTTTCCCAAATTGATCAACAGAGTAAACATAATCCCAATAAAATCTGCTGCAGAATTTAATTATTGTAAAAGTTGGCAGCTTGTTCCAAATTTATGTGGAAATGCAAAGATCCTATCCTAGTATAGCCAAAATAATCTTAAAATAATTAAAGTTGAAATACTTACATTATTTCCAGATTTTATATAAAGATATGGTAATTAAGATAGTGTGGTAATTGTATACAAATTGACAAATAGAACAATGTAACGAAATAGCACAGAAACAGACCTACAGTTTTATGGTCATTTATTTTTGGACCAAGGCCATAAAGCATATCAGGAAAGTCTTTTCTCACAAAATAGTGCTAGAAAAATTTAAAGATGGAAAAATGACTAATACTTCACACCATATAAAATAATTTAAAAAGAGCATAAATGTAAATAAAACAATTAAAAATATTAAGCTCCTAGAAGAAAACATGAGAAAATTATCGTGACTTTGGGCATAAGCAAGTATTTTATAAATAGGACCCACATATATAAACAGGACTTGTCAAAAAAGAAAAGGTGATAGAATTCCTTTTATCAATACAAAAATGTACACTCATTAAAATACATTAAGAAAATGAATAAGCAAGCCACTGTCTGGGAGAAAATATTCACAATATATATGTCTGACAAATTATGTATATTCAGAATATATAAACTACTATAATTTGATAATAAAGACAAACAACCCAATAAAAAATGGACAGAACACTGAAACGGTTACTTTAAAAAGGAAGATATATGAATGGCCATTGAGAAAATGAAAAAGTGCTCAGCATCATTAGTCATCAGGGAAGTGAAAATTAAAACCACAATGAAGTGCTTTTACACACCAACCAGAATGGCTAAAATAAAGACAAACAACAGACACTGGCAAGGATGGGAGCAACCAGAAATTTCATGTTACTGGCATGAGTGTAAGATTATCCAACATATCTGGTAATTAGTCTGGCAATTTTTTATAAAGATAAGCATGTTTGTGTCCTATGAGCCTGTAGTTTATCTTCTAGGTAGATTCCCGAGAGGAATAAAAACATATGTGTCCACAAAACGAGTTGTACAAGAATGTTAATAACAATTTTAATCATAATAGGCAAAGGCTGGAAGAAGTCCAAGTGTCTAGCAACAAGGTATGTATAAAAAAATTTTGGCATATTTATAAAAATTGAATGCTACATAGCAATAAGCAGATATGTACTACTCTTAATCATAACAGCATGGATGAATCTCAAAAACCAGATGAAAAAAGTACTTACTGTATTATATTTATGTGAAGTTCTAGAAAAGGTTAAACTGATGGAAGAGAAGAAAATCAGTACACTAATTGAATCTGGGGAGTGGGGTTGGAATAGAGAGGGAAGGAGCAAGAGGATCTTTCTGGTATAAAGGTATTTTTTGATGTCAGGGTAAGATCTAGAATTTACAGTGGTACACTGACAAACTGACTCTCAGCAACAACAAAATAACCCTGATTTGTAGAATTCACAGATTTTCCTTTTGGTATAAAAACTCCCACTGTGGCTGTTTTTAAACCACAAATAGTTTAATAGCTGACTTGCAAAGTTTTTTAATATTTAATAATCAGTCTTTAAATGCTGGTTTCAGCGTAGTGCTGAATACTGGTGTGTGCAATTGTCAAAGCTCATCAAATCATACTCTCTCCATTTCATTGCATACAAATTATACCTTAATAAAAATGTGAGAAAATAAGAATTTACCAGGATTACAAGATAGTCTAGCTAAGCACAATTTTCTTTACAAGTCACACTTCCAATTTAGCTTCTTTTTTCATTTTTCTGCATAGAATCTCTTAGAAGATAGTTACTTTATATTGCTGTCTGTACTCTAAGGAAATAGAATATTACCATATACAATAAAACCTCACTTAACATCATTCATAGATTATGCAACTTTAAGTGAAATGACAGAATGAAACCAATTTTATCACTTCCTAATTGATATAAAGTATAAAGAAGAATTAAGTTCTTATGGCATCTCATCAACATCATAATGAAACAACATTGGACAAAGGACATTATTTAATGACCTGTTGTATACGACTTTGTGGATTATGACCAAATACCAAGATGTGCCTACTTTCATGCTAGTTCAGAAGACCATGCATAAGCAGGTAATTCATGGTTCTTGTCGACGGAGTCTAGTCACATGACCAATATTAGGAATTTGGAATTGGCTACATTCAGAGACTAAAACACCATTTGTTTGCTGAAGCTGAATTTTTCCAGAAGTAGATTTTGCTCAAGGCATCTACAAAAGACCATTTGCAAGCTGAAGTTACAGTTGACAGAGTGAACACAATAGAACAGAAGCATAAAGAGAAACAATATAAGTTGAAGTTCATACAACATTTAGATAATAGTTATAGGTACCATCTTCTGTGCCATTACTTTATGTAGAGTTTTGTTATATGTAACCTTATTCAATCGTTACAAGATTATAGAGATATTTCAATTAGTTAAGGCTAAGGCAGGAAAATAGAGTCATTATAAGTATCAAGAAATTAAAGCATTTGCTATATGAATTAGACTTTACACAAATATGGAAAAAGATGGGAAAGTCTAAAAGAGGAGGTTCAGAGGGGATCATAGAAATCATTGTGAACCAGTCGGCCCAAAAGACTGGTGTAGTTGGACAAATTAGAGCTGATTGCACATTAAGGCAAGAAACCAAGCCCAATCAGCCACTGAAGTAGAGCTGCAAAGGGGTGGCTCTATGGGAAATTGTTGCCTCTCTGTAGCTCTTTTACGAGTTTATAGCTGCGCACCGTTGGTCATCAGGGCCAGTAACTAGTAAAATGAGACACATGCGGAATGAAGGCTAGAGAAACTGAAGAATGAAGGCAAGCTGAAACTGCCAGGGATTTCTGCACTCACCAGTCACCAGGTCTGATCCCGGAGATTTGAAAGTATTGACTTCTGCTTCACTTGACCTTCGCAATTTCAAGCAGCTTCCTCTTTTGGCCAAATCTAACCTGGAACCACAGAGTGAAGAAGATTTTGGGAAACTTAGATCTTAGCTTTAGCCAAGTACATAGAAAACAAAACTATACACTATAATGTCCCAATTTTAGAAATGAGGAAAAGAAAGTTCAAGCTGGTGAAACAATTTGCCCCAGGTTGTTATACACTAATAAGTACCTGGGCTGTGATCCAAACTCAGATGCATCTGATGCCAAAATCTGTTCTTTACCACTATTTTATGGTTATCTACTTCAAGGATAATATCATCTACTTAAGAGCTTTCTGGTTCCAGCTCCACAGTCACATTCGGCCAGTTTTCTTGAGGAGTTTATGTACCTTGTAATGAAGCAATCTTATATGTGGTTATAGTGAAGATTAAATGAGGCTGTATTGAAAGTGTATTTAATAATACCTTGCCTGTGAGCTCTTGGATCCTTGTAGCTATTGACGTAATGATTTCTTTGATGATGATGAATTGGCTTCACCTTTAGCAGCTTAATAAAAGGAAAAGCCTGGGCCAGGAGTTCTGGACAAAAGCTTAGCTTTGTCTCTTAATCTCTGCTCTAGTCATAACGTGTAAATTTCAGTTGTTTAAATCTATAAATGATAATGCTCTGTCTTCTGACTGCTTCCCAGGATTTTTGTGAAGATGAAGTGAAAAATAAAGATTTTGTTTATAAAACAAAGATACTATAAAAGGATATTCATAAAACATAAGAAAATCTATTTCCTGATCCCTGGGTGTAAAGTCTTCCAATTATTTCTGCCATTGAAAGCAGTTTGGGCCTTTTCTAGAATTAGCCCTCTAACTATAAGAATCTCTGTTATTCAGGGAGGTTGTGAAGATGACATAAGGAAAATGTGAGCAAAATATAATATGCAAACCAAAATAAAGCCTTGTTATTATTGGATCACTTCATTTGTAATGCTTTCCTTTTGAAAACATTGACAAGGCAAGCTTGTTGTTGTGTTTACCGACCCCCACCATCCCCTTCCTGATGAAAGCTTCGGGCTGGGTTATCTCTATAAATCCTCTGTGCTCAAGCCACCAGCACCTTGTGCAGAAGGAGATTTCAGGGTGGTTATCTCTCGAGTTCCCCATTCCTTTAAGAAAGCTGTGTTTCTAATCTGTGAGCAAGGAGCTTTTGCTTACCCTGTTAGATTAAATCACAGGTCTTTCTTATCAGCGCTATGCTGAGAGGAGACTTGCAAATGGAATATAGACTTTACCTGTGAGCAGCATGGAAAATCAACTGAAACTAGTGCATTCTTGCAAGTAACACTCATTGTTGCTCCAAGTGTTTCTCTAACCACAGACCACACCAGCATATGGAAGGTAATTATGCACCCTTCAATTAAGAATTTGTCGCAAAAGATGAAATGTTACCATTTGCATCAACGTGTATGTATTTTGATGCCAAGTGAAATGAGTCAGAGAGGAACGGACACGAACTGTCTGATTTCATCTGTTTGTGGGTTATAAAACAAAAAGCAACAGAAAAGCAAACAAACCTCATAGATATAGACAAAAGGATAGTGGTTACTGGTGGGGAAAGGTGGGGGGGAGGACAAAGGAGGTTAAAGGCAGTCAAATTCAAAGTGACGGAAGAGATTTAGGGTGGTGAGCACGCAATACAGTACACAGATGCTGTATTATTAAAAAAAAAAGTACACTTGAAATTTATATAATGTTAGTAACCAATGTTACCCCCAATAAATTTAATAGAAAATTTAACATCTCAGCTTTAAAGAACTTACAGAGGAAAGTCATTTATATCACAATATCTGTTGTGGGTTAAAAAGGTTTAAAAAGTGAGGGATATTGAGTCACCACAGACAGACATACCTCAGACAAAGTGCGGGTTCAGTTCCAGACACCGTAACAAAGCGAGGACTGCAGTAAAGTGAGCCTGCATCCCAATCTTCCTTATGAAGGCTCCTGTCCTCAGTTTGTCAAAAACATAACACCTGTGAAGTGCAATAAAGCAAAGCACAATAAAACAACGTATGCCTGCGTAACCAAGGACTTGTTTTTTTTTAATCCGGACTGATTCTCCCCTACAGAGTGGATGAGATCAGAAGAAAATACCCAAGACCAGTATCCACAGTGTGTGTGATGTCTCTTAACACCTTGTGCTCTCGCACTTGCTACACGGTGCAGGGTAGGTGGTGTGATGTGGTGGAAAGAGTGTGGGTGTTTTTGTATAGTTAGACTTGAATTCCTGGATCCCCACTTCTTTTCTGGATAATTTTAGGAATAATCTAACTTATGCTTTTATTTTATTACTTTGAGGTTTTATTTATAAAAATTGTTTTACATTCTGATAAAGAGTAAGAAGTGAACTGTTTTCTCCTATTCTTGCCTTCCTTCTAAAAAGCTCTACACAGAGACTATGTGAACTGGTAATTGATTCGTGCTTAATAACACGCCAGGAACTTCTGAGAAGCTTCTGAGGGGCACTTTTGTACCCGAGCCTCTCAATCCCTCAAGATAAAGTCAATTTAGGCTCAAAATAGGAAGGATTCTTGTAGCCATATTTATGTGTGATAATATTAAGTGTAGAACAAAGACAGAGCAGGCTGTGCTAATCATAACCTATGCACCCATAAGCATGACAATTAGCTTGAGTCATAACTGAAATTTCCAGCAGCCCCCAATCCTTCTGAAAGAAGTGGATTATCAAAACTTCTCCAAAGATAAAGAGGAGTCAGATGTTAGGTACCTAAGCTAATTACCTACAAAGACCACCTGAAGCTAAACAAAGAGTTTTCTGATTAGCAGTCAGTTCAACAGCTCTAATAAACTAATGATGAGGGAGAATGAAAGCTGTGACAGGGAGAAAGGCCCTTTGTTGGTCTGAGGGTCATTCTGAGGCCTGCGGCTGCCCAGGCCTTCTTTGTCTGGGTTCTTTGACACTGGGAGAAAGCTCAGCATGGGCTCCTATTGCCTTTGAGAATCACATGAATTATAAGGGTTGGTCAGTTCTCAACTCTGAGGTCTTTGAAGAAGCTTTACATGGCAGACAATTAGTTTGGAATATTTCATAGGCAGTCAGTTTAGGGAGTGAGGGACCACTCTGAATATCTTTTATCTGCTGCTCTGATTTTCCCGCATTATAATCCTGGGGCTGTTAATAAATTTCTATCTTGCAGCACTGTCTAAGCTCTGCTTTATGATGGTAAGACTTTAATTGTGCAGACTACATTTTTGTAGGAGTTAGAATAGACTTATTCCTTCCTTCTATTTCCTGTTCTTATGATGATCACCCTATCAATGTTTTTTACTCTTCAGCATAGCAGCAGCTGAATCTGGTTTGCACTTAAAGAAATAGCTTCATCGAGCCCTCTCAAAGACATTTCTAGTAGCTATTTGGCCTTCCACCCTCAGAGGTATGAAATCCAGCACATGACAAGCAATAGTTGTCCTCAGAGTTCTGATTTTCAGCTCTAAGTAGCCCCTTCTTTAAGCTTCAGTAAGTTCAACCTCTTGCCTTTGTTCCCCAGTCCATTCAGAGTAAGCTACTTCCTGCATCTGTAACCTTGGAATTCTTTTTAACCTTTCCACTTGCCTAGTTAGCTATATATTTAGTTAACTGTTCCTTATAGTAAGTTATTTCAGTTAAAATTGCTAGTGTGATTTCTATCATTTCTCATATCTATAGAAATTGGTTCTAAAAAACAGACCAAGATAAGATTGTGGATTGGTTTGGAAGTGTCCTTGAGTTTGAATGCAGACTGAGCACCTTGCTAATGGGAAATGGGATGCTAATAATGCATGGCATGCAGTGGCATCATGATTAATCAAATTGTCACCTTTACTAAATGGTGATGACATGCCTATTGAATATTTCTGCCTCTTGATGGGACCTTAAATAGAAACGTATTGTGGGGATCTCTTGGACAGAAAATTTTATCTGCCTAAGATTTTCCTTGACTCTCATGATAAGATCAAACTTCATTCTACAGGTTTTACTTCTCCACAGTCTCTAGTACCTTTCCAATGTCTCCTACACATTTCCCTGTTGTTTACAAACCTCCAGTTCTTCTTCTGATCCCCAAAGGAGAAAATTCTACCCCACCTAAGCCCCTCTGCCATAGTGTTCCGGACCCAGATCGTTGGCTGGCGGGCTTCTGCTCATTATTCAGGATATAGCTCTAATGCCACTTTTTTTGGAAAGTTCTTCCATTTCCAGACAAATACCGTGACTATATGGGAAAGGTGGCCAGCACCTTGATATTTAAATATCACTCAAATTACTGAGAAAAACATAAAAATATTAATTACATTTCAAATGGATTAAAGTCAAAGGAACATACAATTGTATATCACTGTTTAAATAATTGAAACTCTGCTACTTAGTTTCAGGTATGTGTTTTTTTTGTTTTGTTTTTTTTTGTTTGTTTGTTTGTTTTTTACATTATGTATTTCACTTTTTTACAAATAGAAAAAATTTTAGGGGGCAGGTGACCAACATATAGCATCATGAAATAAACACCACCAATTGGATCTTTATCAACTTAACATGTCTGCAAAATTTTACTCTGGTCATTCTTCCAAAATAGAATTGTGCCCAATATAAATGCATATAAATGTGAAGAATTAGTGTTGGTTAGATTTTTTAAGAATCATGCAATTTCAAAAGTAAATGAAAAGTTAGACTAACACACAAGAAAGTATGGAAAATTAGGTAATTTGACAGGCAAAGTTCAAAGGGGCATTTAAAATGCTAAATTATTACCAAACAACACTTAGAATTAGCTACCCCCTTTTATAACAAGATATGAGAAATAGGTGAATTTGTGGATGTTCTTTTAATATTAATACAAAAAGAAACATTGCCGCTACTGGATTAGTATTAATAAGAAAGGGGTTGGAATTTTATGTTAGAGAATCTTCTTGTGTTCTGGTCCAGGCAGTGACTAAAACCCTCTTGAAGTCCCAGGACTCCTCATAAGTCCCTGGCAGCCCCTTCTAGATGTTCATAACACACCAGACAGCACTGTGGTGGGGGGCACTTGGAACCCTGAAATTGACACTGCTGGGGAAGGCTGGGAGCAACAACAGCAGATAGGAACAAGGAAAACTTGGCAATTAGAAAAAGAAACACAGCTTCCTTGGCAGATACTAGTTAGATGATACATGGCAAGAGAGTCCCTGCTCATTCATGAAACCCAACTGCTCAGCCAGACACCTTCTATTCTACCAAAAAGCCAGAATGGAATTTAGGGTGAGAATTTTTTCCCCCACAATTCTGGAAGATTTCTAGGGCATAAACCTGTAAGGTTTGCTTTCCTCACAACTTCAAAGATTCAACTCAGCATACCTCCAAGACATGTTCCATAGACACAGGAGTTCAACTTGCTGGATTGCAGTGTCATTGTTTACTGCAGTGTAGGTAATTTTAGTGATGTGCATAAACATGATAGTATATTGAAAGTGCTAGCCTAACCATCCATCAGCCACTCTCTACCACCACATATACACTTGCTATGCTTTATAATTGAATTATCTGAAAACAACCCAATGCTCTCCGTATTGGCTACTTGGAAACCCAGTGATGAGCCAGTTCTTTCTTCATGTTAATATGGAAGAGATTTAATCCAAAGTCTTCCTTCCAGATAGTCTGACTGAATTGGATTAGGATTAGATTTAACAATTCATCTCTGAAAGAAAACTCCCCTGAGTAAAAAGATAGCAGATATACTAAGTGTTTGTGAAATAAAAGATTTATATCTCTATTATACTTATTTCTTGCTTACAGTAGTCAGTCCTACTCAGCATATAAAACACATTTTCCAAAACACAGAAATATTCCATGGGAAAAGCACAAAAGAAAGACAGATCTAAGCGGGTTGGCTGGTCTCTGATCTTTGTGTTGCATGTTTTCTCTTCGGTCTACAAAGCCAGTATACTTGTGTTTTCAAAGTGTCTAGAGATAGGAATTTAAAAACACTGAGCCATCCAAATTTCTTTGTGAAATTGTAGGATGGATCCTCTTATTTATATAAAAAAGTGCCAAATCAGATATTTTAAGCTCATAACCTAAACAATAGAAACTTTTATTTAGATCATTTTTAGTGTGTTTTTTCATTTGGTTTGAAAATAGTCTACTTTGTTTTCAAAAGGATTTAAAATAGTTAATGTACACATCTTAATAGATTCTGAAAATTTAAATAGAGAAGAAAATAGAAGCAGATGGAAATGGAGGGTAGAGAATTAAGGTAGGAACAAAACTCAGTTCGATACTATAATGGTTTGCTTAACTTACATTAGGTGGAGAGTAAAGTTTCTTCAAGTTTTCTAGCAACCAATCAGCATAGAGGAATATTACTTTCTACATGGTTCAGAGTGCCCAGAAGATGGAAAATGAACTAGTAATTTTAGAAAAGAAACTTTTACCTGGTATCAAAACACATTTTCTTCCATATTTTTTTTAAGAAAGGATACCCTGTAACATGAGAAAAGTCTTTATTCTAAATATAGAATAAGTTTCAAAGAACTGTTCCACGTAATGCCTCTCAATTGTAACAGGTATTATTCCAGTTATAAATACATTAAACCACTTACAATTTACCAGAGAGAATATGAGGTTGAGTGATATGTAGCAAAAGATTGAGATTCTGAACTCCCAGCTCAGATGTAGATAATACATAATTTAGATAAGTGGTTTTTGCCCTGACTGCATATTAGAAATGTGTGAGATTCTTTTACAAAAACACTGATGGGAAAGGGTTTGGAAGCTGAGTGAAAAAGAGGAAGGGATTAAGAAGTACAATTGGGTAGTTACAAAATAGTAAAGGAGATGTAAGTTACAGCATAAGGAATATAATCAATAATATTGTAATAACTACGCAGGTGGGAACTAGACTAATTGGGGGATCACTTTATAAATTATATAAATGTCTAATGACTATGCTGTATACCTCCAAGTAATATAAATAATATTGAATGTCAACAATTATTGAAAATAAAAAAGAAAAAAATTGTTCATCTAAAAGAAAACTGATGAGCATACACCATCCCAGGTAAATAAAATCATAACCTCTGCAGGTGAATTCCACAAAAAGGAATTTCTTTATAAAAGTTTCTCAGGCAAATCTAACATGTTTCCAGTAATGATAGAGAAGAATTAATAAATAGTTGAGCCTTAGGTCAGTGCCTGATAAATAGTGCTTTTAGCCATATTTTGGGAAGTGAGCCATGGTAGGTCTGAAATTTCAGTCTGTGAAAAGTCAAAGGCACATCTAGTTATATCGCAAGGTAAAAAAAAAAGTCATGTGCTACAACTGTTTTCATCTAAAACTGGATGGTCAAGACACAGCTCTTCTGTAGAGGGAGCACCTATAAACAAAGCCAAATCTCCCTCAGGGAAATAGCTATCAATAAAAACTAGTGGCCGAATAGCTGTTGGTTTCCCTCACATTAGGGGAGCTGTTTCCTGTTCATCAAGCACTTTCACATACATAATACCAGTTGAGCCTTATAAGAACATTTGATGTAGGTATGTTATCACTTAAATCTTTATCATTTAACTGAGTTCCAAGAAGTGAAGTCATTTGCATAAGGTTACTTAGGTAATGACAGGACAAGAACAAGAACTAGAACCCAGGTGGGTTGACAAATTATCCAATATTCTCTGAAACATGGAATTCATCCCTCTAACCTCATAACTCCCAAACTTATTCTACTAGATAAATCCCACTCAGGATACTAAAGAGAGAGGAAGACAAATCTTTCGATTCCATATTTTCCTTTAGCTTCTGTCCTATTCTGCTCCCCTCTTCTGTAGAACTTCATAAAAGATTTATCCATGTTGTCTCTACTTCCTCACTTCTCATTCTCTATTCATCATAACCTAGTTGGGCTTTAGTCCCTGACCCTGCAACGAACAGGTCTGGGGAAGTCGCTTTGGCAGCCACCTTCCAAAAAAGTACTTCATGATCCCCACATCCTGCTCTCTAGTCTCCATGTCTCCTGTATTGTATACTAAGGTTGGTCTGTCTGACTGATGATCCATAGCGGAAGTTATGGTACATCACTACTGAGACTGGGTTATAAAGCCTGCAACTTTCATGTTGGGCATGTATATTCTCTCTCTCTTGGACTTCTCACTCTGGGAGAAGACAGCTGTCAAGTTGTGAAAACACTCAGGCAGCCTCTACGGAAAGCTACTCACATGGTGAGGAACTGAAGATTCAGACCAACAGGTAGCAAGGAATGAAGGACTGCCAGTGGCCACATGAGTGAACAGGACATCAGGTCTTCCTCAGAGAGTCTTTAGAAGGCTACAACCCCAGTCAATATCTAAATTGTAACCACATGAGAGATTGTGAACCAGAACTACCCTGCTGAACTGCTCTCAGATTGCTGAATCTCAGAAACTGTGTATAAAGAACAAATGCTTTTTATTTTTAGTGGACATTGTTATGCAGTGGTAGATAACTAATATAATCACCAATGTCTTCAGTCTTGCCAAATGAAATGATTTGTCCTTAGCAATATTTGAGAAAATTGAATCATTCCTTACTTGAAATGCTTTCATCTCTTAGATTTCAGGACATCTCAATATTCTGGTTTTTCTTTTACCTCATTTATCTGTTTTTATTCTTCATTACTACCACCTCTTCCTCTCCTCATCCTAAAAAAGTCAGATCCTTTTTCAAACTTTTTCTTTATCTACACTTTATTCATAAATAGTTTAATATCATCTCAATGCTACTGACTCTTGAATTTATGCCTCAATCTTGGTCTCATATATATAACTACTATCACAAAGTCTCCCTTGATTATCTCATGATTGAACTCAATATGTTTAAAATAAAAAAATCTATTTCTCTTCTTACATAAATTCTTCAATCTGGATTTTTTATCTTAATGAATGACACCAATGTTGACCCATTCGGTCAGGTCAAAAACCTGGGAGAGATCCTTAATTATCCTCTTCCCCTTCCTTTAGACTATTCAGAGGACGAACTGACTTCTTGAGCATAACAGCATTAGCATCATTGGGGAATTTGTTAGTCTTGCAGAATCTTAGGTCTCTGGTCAGAACTACTAAACCAAAATCTGCATTTTAACCAAAACTTTTAAATTCATATGTACACTTATACACGAAAAGCATTAGAGAATCAAGCTTCATTAATAATTATTTGTGTTCTATAGATCAGTTTCCCCTTAATTTGCTCTTTAAAAGAAGGGATTTTTGTTTGTTTGTTTAATAAATTTTGAAAATACTATATAATGTATAATTTAGGTTGTCAAAATTTCTTACGAAAAATGTATTGAACTCTGTTTAAGCCAGCTTTATCCTTTCTATACCAGCTAATTCAGCCAATTCACTCCCCTTCTTTCCTCCCCTCTCTCTCCTTCTCCCCTTTCCTCTCTTGCTCTCCCTCCCTCCCTCTCTCTACCTTCCTCCTCCCCCTCCCTGCTCCCCACTCTCTCATCCAGCATGTATTAACATTCATTGGGATTGCTGTTCCATTCCACTGAGAAACATCCCTCTAGATAATCTCTCGGTTATTATTATTTGGTCTCAGATTTTTAATTCTTTTGTTCACTCAACCCTTATTTAACATCTACTTGTTACTCTGCATAGAACCCTCTCTGCGTAAGGCCCTCTTCTATGTATTGTGGTAAAACCAGCTGTCAAAGCTGCATAGTGCTCAGCATGAACATAACTTGATGGAGTCTTGCTCCACCATGTGAAATGAGAGTTATAGTTGCACATGCCACTGCTGGTGGTAGTGCAGACCTCAGGAAATAGTGGGCAGGAATAACTAGAGTGGCATCGGCAACTAATACCCTTGTCTCACGTCTATCTGGGGGAATTCTTACTCTGAGATGACAACACCCCATCCTCCTTCCTACATAGTCCATTTGGCACATTGTGCCTGTCTGTAAACTCTTTTCCTTCTGAGCTTCTATGGCTGATCCTGATACATTATATTCAGTGGGAATAAAAAATGAATGGGTCAAGAATTTCACAGTTTCATTTGTTTTTTCCTAAACCACACCCTTGTCTTGAGAGGTTTCTATCGTATACTCATATATTTTGAATGCCTCTTTGTTGTAAAATGTTTTCCCACTTAATTTCACTTGCTTATTTATGATCATTCAAGACATGAGTAAATGTTTTTATGGCCTGAAATATTTATATATTGATTCAATGAATATTTACTAGTTATAGTAAGTGTACCAGGAACATAATAATAGATCTTATTATTTAATCTCATTGTTAAACATCCAAATTATTCCAGTGTTTCTCTGTATAAATGCTAATGTGGTAAACATTTTTTACATAAAATTTTGTGAAATGTTTCATTTTCACAAGCTCCATCACTCTTTGTTTAGAGATATAGTTTTTAAAAAGGGAAAACATAACCTTGAGTATGGTCTTATTAATTTGTGATATTTTGCCATCTACCTCAATAAAACGATTCTGACAGTTGCTTTGGGAAAATGCTGTAAGGTTATCCCATATAAAATTCTCATTCATCCACAATCTCCCATACTTTTTTACTAAAAGAAATGATGACTAAAGAAAAGGCTCCTTCAACCAGAGCCCCCAGGCACTTTCTGATGTAAACGCAGTCCAGAGCATGAAGTCAAGAAATCTGCCACCTGATTTACCACCCACCACACAGAGCCTTTGAGTCACAGGATGCCTGGAGACCACCACATCCCTGCTGCAATTGAGAGGGTTGAAGCCAAGAAGAGAAAGAGGACACTTTATCAAGTAACTGCTATTTGGTAGGCATTATGCTAGATCCTTTAAAAATACTGTATCTGACGTTTAACAGGTATTCAATAAATACTTTCAAAATAAAGAACCGTGGTCTTACTAGCTCTCTGTTCTTAGAAAACTAATCTTTCACCAACTCATTTCCTTGTTGTAATAACTATTATTTGTAAATCCTCACAAAAGCCTTTTGTGTTTAGACACATTTTATGTGAGAAAACTGAGTCAGAGATTTGCTAAGAGACTTGTCTAGGCTTGCTAACTAATTAGTGGCTAAGCTTGTACTTGGATCACAAGATCAAGTATAAGAACAGGTCACATCTCTTAACCTGTCTCATGAGTCAAGTTCATTCACTTGCCAGTGGAGTTGTCTGACATTCAACGAGGAAAGATACCTCAGAAGACTACAGGGTTTGCACTGAGTCTCTCTAATGGCTGAAGAGGCTAGTGAACATCTGGCTAGTTACAGTGCATCACTGACATACTGGTACCTTCATAGCCTCCAGTCTGAATCCACTCTCATATGATACTTAAATTCCTAATAGAACAGGTTTACCATGTGGCTGAATCTGCCTTCAAAATCTGTTAGTGCAGAATCCTGAAGCAGCCCCTTTGATCTTTTGTCTAGTTAGTCTCAGAATTCCCTTTTGAATTTAATTAAAGCAAAGCCATGCCAAAAAAAAATTATAAACACTATAACATCCAATTCAATTTTGAGAATGAATATAACTGGGGTTTTCTGCTAGGTCTTTAAACTGCATTACTTCATTTAGTTCTCTTAATAAACCTATGGGATAAATATTCACAAAAGTTGAAACTTAAAGGTGACCCTCTTAAGGACATAGTCAAATTGGTAGTGTAGGTAAGAGCTGATTCTGAGACAAAGCTCTTAAACACTGGGCCAGGGATTTACTAGCTTCAGGTATCAACCATTGCTGTCAGGGTTACTGCACTGTGCCATTCCACGGAGCACTATCTACTGTGCATCATACAAGTGACCTGAGTAAGTATCAAATTAATTTAGTTAGTCTCAACTTGCATTATAAAATGCAAAATTAAGCAAATATCCAAGTGCATCATACATAGTAGTATAAGTAGTATTCCATAAAGTAAATGTGTGTATGTGTGTGTATGTGTAGCAATATCATATAATGGCTGAGAGCAAAGACAGACTCTGGAGCCAAATTACCTGAATTTCAATCCTAGATTTGCCATTTGCCAGTTGCAAGACTTCGTGTAACTTAGTTTACCTCTCCATGCCTCAGGTTCCTTAGCTATAAATTAAAGTTAACAGTGATCACTTCATATGGTTACTGAGAAAATTCGAGAAGTTAATTTGTATAAGGCACTTAGTGTGGTCCTGGCACTGTGTAAGTAATCATTACTATTTAACATTTTTTTCCTACAATTACTACTACTAGTATTATTACATACGTGTATTAGACTGGGGGTCCCTGACCCCTGGTCGCGGCCTGTTAGGAACCGGGCCGCGCAGCAGGAGGTGAGTGGAGGGCAAGGAAGCTTCATCTGAATTTGCAGCCGCTCCCCAGCACTAGCATCCCTACTTCAGCTCCATCTTAGATCATCAGGCATTAGATTTTCATAGGAGCACCGGTGCCTAGTACCAAAACTTTGGGGACTGCTGTGCTAGACCATGGTTTAAGATATTTTTCTTAGTAGAGGTCATGATCGAAAAGTTTGAAGGATTATGCCCTCAACTATTTTTTTTTTTCTTTTTTAAGTAGGTCCTATTGAATCTGCAAATAACCAATGACTCTGTGATAATACACTACTGAATTTCACTCGACTCTTTCGGGTGCAGAGAGGTTAAGTAATTCTACTCCAGTAGCTCAGCTATTGAAGAAGGGGAGGTGGAAGCAGTACTTAGGTAATCAAGAATAGTTGCTATGGCTTATTTTATAATAATCCAATGATAACTTTTAGAATAAAAAAAAGACTCAGAATGTAACCAAAAGTGGCCATGGAAATGACATGGGACAACAGAGCCTTTGAGTTTAAGTCTGTCTTCTCCATCTTCAACAGAACAGAATTTTTAATTTTCTGTTTCTAGTGCCAGGGTGGCTCCCTTGGCACAGCATCTAGGGGAAGGCGGTACTGAGTGTGTCAGGTGAGTGAACGGTCCGCACAGCCAGCAGATGTTTTTGTTCTCTCTGGGATCCCTAATTTAAATAATAGAGTTGTCTGGTTGCTTTCTGGGAATTAGTGACATATAAAGAATCTAGAAAAACTGCCCTTTTTCTTGCCCCAGAAGACAGAGGGATTTCCCCAAATCTACATCAGACTTAGGGGAAGCAACCTAATGTGGGACAATGGATAAATATGGAGATGGGCTGGATGCCCAGCTCTAACATTTACGAGCTGTGTGACTTTGGGTAGGCCATGCGGCTCACACGTTTCCTTGGATATCTAATTTTTCCTCCCTATAAGTGTGTGTTGTAATATTCACTATACTATTATCCTTAATGAGATAGTATATTTTAAATTATTTAATACCTATAATTGTGAAGCTTTTTCTGCGATAGTAGGATTGAAATGTCACACTGAAATCTTGATCATAGTATAATGTTTCCTGATCTGGACTCACCTATCTCTTCATATTCACCTCACATTACCTTGTCTTTTCTACATTATGTTCCAGCTATATACATATTATTTATGAAAAAAAAGTGACATTTTATAAAACATTTATGTCAACAAATATATAAAACATATTTTAGTTTTATGAAATGTCATATTCTCTTTCTCTTCCATGTTTTGTTTTTCACACCCATTCTTCTATCATTTTTCTAATGTTTTTCCTACCCTACCTTCTCACCAGGCCACTCCAATTAGATATTATCCTATCCCAGGTTTTCTCAGAGCCACTTCACCAGATTTCTAATTAGATCCACTGCGTGAGCTCAGCTAGGATGTCAGGACTAAAGAGAAGGACCAGTGGCTCCCCTGTGAGCTGAAGGTGTTTGTAAACAATAAGCTAGCACTTCCCGGGACCTGTTGATGAGGTACTCTCAGAAACCTTTGGGCTTTTGGCTCTTCCAAAATGGCATGGATCTCAATTGACCAACTTGCTTACTGCGTTGATTTATCACAGTGTGGAGGTAGACAACTGGGACAATGAGCCAATTGAAAGTAACAATCAAGCCTTTTCCCCTTAGTGTGACAATGCAAGAGATAAAAGGGCACTCCTCCTTATTCTTCCATTTTTCCCCATGAATAGTCACCAAGCAAGGGTCAGGTGACATGCAGTGAAGATGGGGATTATCTCACGGCCCACTGCTAAGGAACACACACAAAAGGCCTCAGTCTTTTTAGGGACCCAGGGTGGCAGGAATATGGCAGAGTAAAGGGCTAGAAGTGACAAAGTACTGAGTCAGAGGAAAGAAAAGTGCCTAAAGAGTCCTCTAAATGGAGGTTTCTGAGTTAGGAAGGCAGTTATTCTGTTTATGACATGCTGGCCTGGGAGGCTTGGGGGCTCCATTCTCCATTGCAACTTCCTCCATAAAGCTGCATGCTTTAGCTGTGCACCAGGTCTGGTGTCGGCTGGGCAGCTTTCCCTAGTGAAGCCGGCCAGACAAAGCCTTGTAATTGTCTGTGGTCAGACTTGATCATACACAGGGTTTTAGCCTGGAGCTGGACTCCTCACAGATAATATAAGTGGGTCCAGATGAATGAAGAGACAAGAGTGAAAGTGGAAGGGAGAATTGATGTTGTAAACAGATCTGAAGCCAGAGACAAATGAGGCCTTGCCTCTGCTCTATAACTAATTTCCCCTGTTCAACACCAACTTCAGTGTATAATTTCCATAAATCTAATTTTTCTTTTTCATTCTTGCTTTACTATAATTAGGACAAGGAGAGATGGATAGCCAACCAAAGCTAAAATCCAAGCGTGAGGACCAGGAATCCCGAAAGAGGTTGAGATCCAATGGCATGTGGGACAAACAGATGTACTGGGTAGCCCAGATGAGGATTTTGAAGTTGTCTTTTACATCTCTCTCAGCTCATTCCTGTCACTGGCTTCTAAGGAATACAGTTCCTGACTTCTAACCCATTTCAATCTGGAAAGAAAATAAAAGTATATGTTTAAAGGATGTTGTGCCCAGTAGCACTGAGAGGCTGGCAAATTTTCTTTTACCTCTCATAGCAATGCTTCGAGCTCATACCAGACAGACATTCTAGGCAAAGAACACACGCCAGTGATTATACATTCAACAGAAAAGGGAGAATGGCCCATGAAGAGAAGAAGAATAAAAGATATCTTACAAATTACTGAGCTATGAGCCTTGGCACCTCGGTTTTTAATTTTAAAGCACTGTGTAATGGGCTATATAGATGTAAGTTGTTTTTCCATTCTTGGATTTCTCCTAACTCATTTGTCACTGGTCTCTGTATCCCAGGAGGATACAAATAATTTTATTTCTGCTCCCTCAGGTTTTCTTTCTATAAATAGTTGGAGAAAAATGGGGAAAATAGTGTCTTATTTTCTTTATGAAGCTATCATAGGATTTGTAGGCGTATAACCAAAGACCTAAGTGACAAGAAGTCAGGGAATACAAAACATCTGCAACCAAATGAAGGTTCTCAGGGGGGATTTGAAAATGAGAGCAACTGAAAAGATAAGAGTTGACAGAAAGAATATCGGCTCCTGCTTTGGTACTGCTCTGATTATATTTCTCATCAATTATTTACAAAAGGAAGATCTACATTAAAATTAATCATAAAATTCTGAATTGCTCCTTTACATTAATAATGAAACAACTGCCCAAAATGCAAACAGACAATGATAATAGAATATGAAATAATGCCTAGCATGCAAAGGGAAAAGGCTTATTTAAATAAAATACCAGGAGGCTAATTATTGTACTATCAAGAGGGCTATGGTCTGTGACCCAGATTGGCATCCTTTACCTGACAAAAAATGTTAGCATCTGTTTCATCTGCAGTTATCATATTGAGAACTATGTTCAAAGCTGCCCCAACCAACTATTGAGTACCTAGGAATTTGAGACTAATTTAAACCATAGTGAATGTTTCAATAGAAATTTGGAAGGGTACATGGATAAGAGATCTCACACCTGGTAGGGCAAATGCAAGCTCTCAGATGAAAAGATTCTCCTTTACACCTCTTTTCATCATCCAGTATAAACTTTACATACCATTCTATATCTCCCATAGGAACTCATTCTTGATCATCTCTCCTCACAAGGATCTTCTCTTTTTATATTACTTTAGCATGTTATTTTCCATGTCACATTCTATTATTTCATCGTAGAGTGTCCTGCGAAGTAGCATTAGATTTTCTTGCTTCATTCAAGGATCTATTTGATACGATCTCTATCCTTAATATTTTTTCCAGGTTGAGGCAGATTTCTAGTCATCTTTCTTGACTGTGCATTAAAAAATTTCTGTGGCCCCAGAAAAGGGCTAAAGGTTATTGGGGTCCATGGTAACAATGACAAGAATTTAAAAACTTGAAAGATTAGAAAAAGAGAAAAAAGCCAGAATGACATTCCAGGAAGTAAATGGAATTTCACACAAGAAGACCAGGTTTGAGTTTGGCTTTAATCACTTGTTACTTAGGCAATTTGGAGATGGTCATTTAATTACACTTGGATCCTCCTATGTAAAATGGGGGGGGGGGGGAGTACCCATGCCGAATCTTATAGGACTGTCTGAATTGCTGAATATGAAGTACTTTTGTATGTTGTAAGCAGCCATTCACTGGGCTCTGGGGCATACCACTTAGGTTTGAATCCTGCTATGCAACTTCCAAGTATGACATTGACCTCTTAGTGGCTCAGTTTCCTAATCTGAAAAATAAGGATAATTACACATCTCATGAGACTATCATAGAAATTAAATGAGTTCCCCTGAGTAGAGCACTCTAGACAGCACCAGCAAGCAAGGAAAAAATATTACTATTGCTTTAGAGAACAAATAGGAATATACTGTGTAACTTTTAAATCAGTTAAATCAGTGCCTGCTGTAGAGTAAGTTCCCAGTACATGTTGTTACCATCGATGCTGTTATTATTCTAACAATGTTAAGAAATAGGTTAATCATATAGAATGATTTCTACAAATTTGTGTTTCTGGCGAGCAGAACCTCAAGAATGTTTCTTTCTAATTAATGACATTTAATTATTTAAAAACATTCTATGGTAGGACCTGCTATAATTTTCTCTGTACTATGATTCAAATCAGGCACATTTCATCATGCTATGGTCAGAAGATTTAAAATGTCCTTAAAAGCCACTTATGGTTTAATATATATGCCTGATGGGTAACTGAGGAACTTTTAACGTTCTCAAATCCAGTGGTACATAAAAGTATATATCTGCTTCCAGTCAGGAACCAAATGTTTAGTGGCGCAGTCCCATAAAGGTGAGAAAAAGTGGTTGTGACAGAATAATTCAGAAATGCTTTCCCAAAGAATGTTTCTTCTACAAGTCAGGACCTTGTGGAAAACACCGATGGTCACTGGGCTAATCTATGGTCTAACAGAAAGAGGCTTCCTGTGCTCTCTGTGGCTGAAGCTCCCTGTAGTTATGTTTCTGTATTGCAGGTGAGAGCTGTAGACCGACAACTGGGGTAAGTAGAAATGTGAAATCCACACTGGATGTTATACAGAAAAAGGTCAGAAGTTCCGTACACCCTTCTTTCGGAGCTTGCATTAACACCACAGCCTTCCTTATCCACCTGTTCATAGCAGTTGGAGTAAAAGTACAGAACTCTTGCAATGAAAAGACAAAATACTTGTTTTTACCCAGTTTTATAACTACTCTTTGAATGTTTCCCAGAGACATAGAAACTAACTGTCAAAAGTATGTAATTCAGGTTTAAAAATCCATTTTTTGTTCTCTCAGGCAATGTCGCCTGACAGCAAGCACTTTGCTTCAGTGGAGACTTTGCAAGACACATGACCAACAGTGGCTTAGGCTGGCCCATCCTGCTGCTGCCCACCTCTCATCCTCCTGCAGAGCTGCTGTTGGGCAAACTGGAACAAGGAGAGTTAAAGCTAAGGACCTGGGAGTGTGATGGAGGCTCCAGGCTGCTCTCACATGACCAGACTGACTTTTGAGAGTAATTTAAAACACTATTTTCCAAAGTGTGTGCTCCAGGATGTTAGGTATTGTGTGACAAAGAATGTTTTCCACAGTTCAGTGGTTCCACAAGTTTGGAAAATTCTGGGACATATAAGGTTAAATAGATTTTGTAATGGCAAATTCCTCAGAATCCACAATGTACTGACACATAGCAGATTTTAGTTTCTAAGACGATTGGCTGGTCTCTTGCCAGTACCTCTATCAGGTCACTTGGAATGATTTCTGGAGCATTGTGGTAAGAAACCTCAAAACAGCCTATTAGAAAGAGGAAGGGATAGAAAATTTATCTCTCTGGATTCCTGCCATCTCCTGTCTCCCACTGGTCAAAATTCTCCTTTCAGGGAGCAATTTGTCCTGTCTTTCAGGGTTACATCATCCAGCTAGACAGTAAGTGACAGCCAGATCCCACACACTGTGCTGTGGGCATGGCAGGGGCAACTGAAGACTCTGATCCACAGCTGACCTCCAATATGCGGTCCCCACTACAGAAGCACAGAGGCAGACAAGAAACAGCCAAGGCCTAGGAGGAACAAGCATGAGGGAGGGCAAAAGAATCTGAGAAAGTTCTATCTTATTTGATTCTCTTTTCATCTGTGACACATGCTAGAAACCTGATGTAAAGAAAAACCAATGATAAGAGGAATGCAAGAGGCTGGGGGCAGGCAGTCTCAAGAAGGTAGCAGAGATGCTGTTACATGGTCTAGCTCTGAAGGAGTTTAGGTCAGAAGCCAGTGTAGGGTACAAGAAACCACCAGAGAGGAATCTAAGAAAACAAATACTGAAAGATTCAAATCAAGATCTGGATTTCTAAGAGTGCAAAGCGAAGGGTTGTTATATATAAATTCTGAAAAAGAGAAGATAGAGGATAGCTTTCTGGAAAAGATCTTGAATAAAATGTGGAAGTCAGATTGGCTAGGAAGTGGCATAGTAATTAAAAGAGGGTTTGTGATGAAATTCAAAACTAGGAGCCAGTTTTTTTTTTTTTTTTTTTTTTTGGATTACATATTAAGACAATTAGCAGCTAAAGTTTGCTTTTTCTGAACAAGAAATACTAATCCTTTGTACCCTCATATATCCTGTGCCACTGTTTTTTTTTTAAATATTAATTTGTTAACATGTCCAAAACTGAACTTATACCTTTTCTTATACCTATTTTTCCTGCCGTCTTCCCCATGTAAGTTAATGACAACGGCATGTTCAAAGTTGCTTTGACCAAAACATTTAAATTCTTTCTTGACTAATCTCACTCTTTACATTCATTCCATCTGGAAGTCCTCTTGGCTTGACAATAAAAAGTATTCAGAATCTGACAATGCTTCCCAGTCTCAAGGAATTGAATCTTTAAGCCATCATTTGAATTAATGCACCAGCCTCCTAACTAGTCTCCCTGAATTTACTCTGGTTTATTTACAGTCTGTTGGGACCCAATGGCTAGAATGAACCTGTTAAAATTGATGTCAGTCACTTTTTTGCTAACTCTTCAATGGTTTCCTAATTCATTTAGAGTAAGAGTCTAACTCCCAGCAGTGGTCTTCAGGTTCACATGATCTGGCTCCAGTTTACTTCTTGGCGTTTTCAGTTATTTTCCCCTCCACTCGTTTGTTCTCCTCCAGCCACACTGGACTCCTGCTATTCCTGACACTTCAGGCATGTTTCTACTCAAGATCTTTGCAGAGGCTAATTTCTCTGCCTGCAGTTCTTTCCACCAGATATCTACATGACATGGCCCCTCACCTCCTTTAAGTCTTTTCTTATGTGAACACATCGAGGTTTTCCTTGATGACTTAAAATTGCAACCATTCTACCTGAACATCCCTAGTCTCTTTCCCTGCTTTCTCTCTCTCCCTAGTGTGTTTTACCTTCAGTATATGATGTTTTTTCTCTCTCCTTCCCAGAATGTAAACTTTATGAATAGTTTTTGGGCTTCTTGATCACTGCTTTATTTTCAATGCTTAGAAAAGTGGCTGATCCTTAGCACATACTCAATAAAATTCAGCTACTTGTCTACTGCTTCACATGACTGTCTGCTATCATGTAAACTTCTAATAACATGGAATATTCTATTTTAATCATTATCACTGAGCACATGACTTAGCTTTTAGTAAGCCCTTAAATAATATTTTGGGCATAAAGGATGGGAAGAATGCTGAATTAACTTGAAGAAGTTGCTATGTAAGAAACATGTCATTTGGAGAAGATTGGCTCCAAAGGAGGTGGGGGACAGGAGGAAACAAACATTTGTTGAAGACTTGCTAACTTGTATGTGTTTTCAAAATAACCACTTTGGATATAAAGTTGTTTATGCCCAGTTAAAAGATGAGACAACTCAATATCAGAGGCTTTGAGTAACTTGTCTATAGTCACACAGCTAGGGAGGCAAACAAAGCCTGTGTACTTTCCAGTATGCCACCTAAGCCAGTGTGAACTGCTGCTTACTCCAAGCCAAATACTTACTTTGAACAAAATAACTCCAAGGATAAAATATTCTTAACTTTGCCTCACACTTGCACTGCTCATTTCTCTGCCTTCCTTTGGTGGATTTTTCCCTCTTTAATAGGCCAATTGTGTATTTAGTCAAATTTTAAATCTTACTAAAGGCTCAATTCTCTTAAAAACTTATTACTCAGTCTTTCCTACTTCTCCAATGATTTTACCACCACCACCATCAAGAACCATTCCTCAATTATTTGCATGTTTAGTTATGCGTAAACCAAACCATTATCTTTATTTAATTTGTAGAGGCTTGTGAGATCTGGTAGCAAACCAGATGAGTGCAATTAAGTTGGATACCACGAGGAACACCCCGATTCACCCCTTGCGGGCTTCAACTTACTCATTAACCTTTCTCTTTGCATTCTACAAGTTTATTTCTTCCCAATTACTTTGTGGGAAACTTGACCTGGCAAAAGAAAGGTCTTTATTTATTTCTAATCCCAACTGAGCTTTAGAGTTTTCTCAAGTTCTTCTAGTAAGGAATGGAAGTCATTTGTTCTGCATTAGAGATTGCTGTACTTGCGTTCGATTTTGTATGAGACATAAAAATTGAGCTTTCGCTAGCACACACTCCCAGCTCCAGCAACCACAGCTGAAAAAGAAAGCCTCAAGCAATCAAGTTTATGTGACTGAAAATTACATAATGCAATGCACTTAATGCAATGCAGGTAGAAATACAGTTAGGAAGAGTGACTCTTGATCGTGATCAAGGCAGTTATTCAGGAAAGGATAAGGTGCTTTTCATTACACAGGAAACAGCTGAGATCTAACCAAGCATCTCTGGGAAATAAAGTAATTTGAATGAAACACACCATCTGCGCTATCAATGATTGGAGAAAAGGAGTAAAATTCAATTTCATTTTATGAGATGACCATGGAAGCAAAAGCACTGTGTAGAATCACCTCATTAATAACAAGGATGGAGACCACCCAACTTTACAATTATCTCTGTTTTCATAGACAGTGGAGAAAAGAAAAGTGCTTGATTGTGTGATTGGTGCCTTATTTTTCTACAAGTGGCTGGGAGTTCTTGGTCACAGCACGAGTCAATGGATCATTTCAGGGGTGAATTATCTCAGGGAGGTTGGAAGGTGAGCCAGAGTGAAGACGGCAGAAGAACTGAAACTGCCCCAAAATTTTTAAGGAAAGTTGAAAGAGTATATCAATAGCAATCACTGAGTCTAAAAGTCATATTGAGGTTGTAAAATAAGGATTCTGAAACAAAAGAAAAAAATAGACACATTCATAGATAGATCAAAAATAACAAAACCAACAAAAAAATCAAATTTTATGCCAATTATTATGTTAAATACTTACATATATTAGCAATATATTAATCTGTGAAAATATGTGAGCTACATATATATCAAGATTGACCAATTTATAGACGAGAAAATCAGAAATTAGAGAAGCTAAATAAGTTGTATAATGGTTATGCATCTCTTAAGTAGTAAAACTGGGATTCCTACCTAGATTTATTTCACACAAAAGCATATGTTCTCCTTCAGTATTTCAAACTGTCTATTAAGCCAGGAGAGTCCTAAGTAATTTTTGTGAACATTTAGGTCACTGCAATATGTCTTAATTTGTAAATGAATATACCAAAATTGCATAGGTTAGTTTCACTTAAAGATAAATGGTCAGAGTCCACAAACATAAAGATGTTAATAAATAGGGCATTCCAAAACTCATAAATTGTGAATTTTTATCCCAACTTTATGATAAATTTGTGGAACTTAGGGAATGCAATTTCCTCCTTTTAGGTTTCATTTTCCCCATGTTTATTATGATGGGATTGAATTTGCTTGTCGCTAAAAATTCTTTTTGAATAAGTATTCTATGATTTTTCCATGTTCTCTTCTATCGTATATGTCTAACAAGTCATTGGAATTCAAAATAATTATAAGTGGTTCAAGTAGTTTAGATTTTACATAATATACACTAACATTTAATTAATTCTTAGTATGTGTGTATGACTGTTTTGAATATACTATGTAATCCTTTCAACAAAACTATGAGTTGAGTTATATTATTAGTCCCACATTACAGGTGAGGAAACTGAAAACTCAAAGTTTGAGTATATTTCTCAATGTCATTTAGCTAGCAGTTGTAAACTCTAGGATTCAAATGCAAATGTTTTAGTCTGAGAGTGTGTTTCTTAATTATTCTTCTTTGCCTCTGTTATCCCTAGATGACTGTATATCTCATACCTCTTTGCAGGGTAATTACACAGTCTAATAAAACCTAAAACACAGTGGGACTGGGGTGCTATTTAGATTATTTCCTTGAGTAAAATTCTCCCTGAAACATTTTTAAGGATTTACTTTAAGTAGTGATTTGATTCTATTCGTCTAATCTAAATTATCTTAAACCATATGTCAAAGAAATTACATGTTGTTTCCTACCTAGAATTTTCTTCAGTGGTAAAATATTTAATTGTACACTTACTCTAATAAATATAGATGCCAAAACCTGCAACAAAATACTAGGGATTTGAAACCAGAAATTATTAAAAAGGATTAGATACCATGACCATGTGGGAATCTTCTAGTAATGCAAGGTTGGTTTAACATCTCAAAATAAATTAATGTAACACGCCACATCAATAGAATAAATTACAAAACCCACATGATCACATCAATTGACACAGGAAACTATGTGACAAAATTCAGCACTCACCCATGATATAAACACTCAACAAACTAGGAGCAGGAGAGAATTTCTCAACCCAATAAAAAGTGTCTAAAATAAAACCAGAGCTAACATTAGGATGTCTGTCAGCTCTTGCCATGTTTGTTCAACAATGTACTGGAGGTTTGGGCCAGGGAAATTAAGCAAGAAAATGGAATAAAAGGCACTTATACTGGAAAGGAATTAGTAAAACTACTTGCTATCTTCTAAATGTTAATGACCCTTTCCCCAAAATTCATATGTTGAAATTTTAATGCCCAATGTGAGATATTAGGAAGGAGGACCTTTGGGGTTGATTGGGTCGTAAGGAGTCTATTCTCAAGAATGAGATTAACGCCCTTATAAAGGAGGCCTGAGAGAACTCCCTTGCCCTATCTGTTACATAAACAGGAAGCAGTAAGAAATCTGCTAGCCAGAAGAGGGTCCACATCTAATGGAAATCAGCTGGGACCCTGATTTCAGACTTCCAAACTTTAGCAACTGTAGAAATAAATACATTTTATTTAAAAGTGACCCAGTCAGTGGTATTTTGTTACAATGATGAATCTGGATTAGACAACGGTTTTTTAGATGTTGCTAAAATCAAAGGTAATTATACATCATTAAAATTAAAGTATGCCTTCAACAAAAGTCAAGAAACAAGGCAAAGAATGAGCAAAATTTACTTCATATCATATATCTCATAAATCTCTTGTATCTAGACTATATAAACAACTATTATAACTTTCTAATAAAAAGACAAATAAACCCAATTAAAATGAGCAAATGATTTGAATAGACATTTCTAAAAGAAGATATACGAATGGCTAAAATGCACATAAAGTATCTTCAACATCATCGATCATCAGGAAAATCCACACAATAATAAAATATCACTCTATACCCACTAAGATGGTTATAACCAAAAAGACAGATAATAAGTTTTGTGAGTGAATGGAAAAATTGGAACCCATATACATTGCTGGCAGAATGTACAATGGAGTAGCTGCTTTGGAAAACATTCTGACAGTTCTTCAAGTCAGTGGTCTTCAACCTTCTTGGCACCAGGGACTAGTGCTCCTATGAGAATCTAGTGCCTGATGATCTGAGGTGGAGCTGAGGCGGTGATGCTAGCACTGGGAATCGGCTGCAAATACAAATGAAGTATTGTTCTGCTCACTTGCCGCTCACTCCCTGCTGTGCAGCCCAGTTCCTAATGGGGCATGGATTGGTCCACAGCCCGGGGGTGGGAGACCCCTGTCTCAAGTGGTTAAATACAGAATTACCATGATTCAGCAATTCTACTCTTAGAAATAGACACAAAATAAATGAAAGTACATGTTCACACAAAAACTTGGGCATGAATGTTTATGACAGTAGTATATTCAAAATAGTCAAAAAAGTGGAAATAACCCAAACATCTATGAACAAAATGTGGTATTTCAAGACATGAAATATTACCCTGCAGTAAAAATGAAATGAAGTACTGAAACATACTACAACATAAATAAACTTTGGAAACATTATACTACGTGAAAGAAGCCAATCACTAAGGACCACATACTTTATAATTATATTTCTATGAAATGTTCAAAATAGGAAATTTTTTAGATAGAAGTAGACTAGTAGTTGCCTAAGACTTGCAGGGATAAAGAGATTAGGGGATGATGACTAAGGGCCATAGGTTTTCTTCTGAGGTAATGAAAATATTGTAAAATTAATTGTTACTAAGAATACACAATCCTGTGACTACACTAAAAGACATTGAATCACACCCTTAAAATGGGTGAATTGTATGGCATGCGATTTATATCTCAATAAAGCTATTTAAAAAATAGCATGTCTTAGCAATTTGACATAAATAATAATACTCTATGGATTTCATCATTGTTGGTTGGTTTTACTCTCTGAGCCAATTGTCCCTCATAAATAATACTACCCTTTCATTCCTCAGCTCTTTTTATGTTCAAGTCCATAGCCTGGAACAAAACTTCAGTCTCCATTTCTCAAATTTGATTTATGTTTTTTCTCAAAGAACTCAAAAACAAGAGGGGATACTACAAATGGGAGGAATTGGCAAATGTTTCCTGGAGACAGCAGCTCTTTTTAAAAATAAAATGCCATTATTACCCAAAACAATATACAGATGTAATGCAATCTCTATCAATATCCCAAGGGCAGTTTTATTTTGGGATGAAATCACAAAATACCTCAGACAGCCAAGGCAATCCTGAGAGAAAAGAATAAGGCTAGAAGTGTCACATTACCTGACTTCAAATTATACTACCAAGAAAGAATCATTAAAACTGCATGGTACTGGCAGAAAAACAGACACACAGATGAATGGAACAGAATTGAGAGCCCAGAAATAAACTCATGTATATACGACCAAATGATATTTGACAGAGGAGCCAAAAACATATGATAGAGAAAGACTCTTCAATAAGTGGTGCTGGAAAAATTGAAAAGCCACATATAAAAAAACAAAAACAAAAACAAAAACAAAACACTAGTCTGCTGTCACCATACATCAATATAACTCAAAATGGATCAAAGAACTAAATAAATATAAGACCTTGAACAATATATTGCATAAAAAAAAAACACAGGTACTAAACTTATGAACCTTGGATTTAGAGAGTATTTTATGAATTTGACCTTGAAGGCAAAAGCAGTAAAAGCAAAAATAAATGAACGGGATGATATCAAACTAAAAAGCTTCTTCACAGTGAAAGAAGCAAAAGACAAAGAGGCAACCAACTGAATGCGAGAAGATATTTAGAAACAATGCCTCTGATAAAGGGCTAATATACAAAATATATAAATAACTCATACAACTCAACAATAAAAAAACAAACAATCCAATTAAAAAACAGACAGGGGACCGGAACAGCCACTTCTCCCAAAAGACACATGAATGGCCAACAGACATAAAAAGATACTCAATTTCACTAGCTATTTGCATTTTCCTAAATGAAAATCAAAATCAAAATCAGATACCACCTCATACCTGTTAGAATAGCTATCATCAACAGGACAAGTGTTGGAGAGGTGGTGAAGAAAAAGAAACACTGCTGATGGGAATGTAAATTGGTGCAGCCACTATGGAAAACAGTATGGAGGTTCCACAAAAAATTAAGAATAAAATTATCGTATGACCCAGCAATCTCTCTTCTGGGTATCTACTCCCAAAATCTGAAAACATTTAAAAATATATGCATCCCAATGATCAGTGCAACATTGTTCACGGTGGCCAAGACATGGAAACAACCAAAGTATTCTTTGATAGATGATTGGATAAAAAAGAAGTGGTACATAAACACAATGGATTATTACTCCGCCATAAGAAAAAATGAAATACTGCCATTTATGGCAACATGAATGGATCTTGAGATTTCATGCTAAGTGAAATGTCAGACAAAAAAATTTGAGAACCATATGATTTCATTTATATGTGGGATATAAAACTGAAAGCAACAAACAAAGACAAACAAAAACTCATAGACATAGACAATAGTTAAGTGGTTACCAGAGGGAAAGTGCGGAGGGGAGAGATAGATAAGGGTAAAAGAAGTCAAATATATGGTGACAGAAGGAAATTTAACTTTGGATTGTGAACGCACACTACAATATACTATGATACATTATAGAATTGTACACTTGAAACCTATAATTTTATTAACCAGTCAGCCTAATAAATTTAATAAAAAATAAAAAGTTCTTTATGTATACAATGAAATATTACTCAGCCATAAAAAAAAAATGAAATCTTTCCATTTGCAACAATATGGATGGCCCTAGAGGGTATTATGCTGAGAGAAATAAACCAGACAGAAAAAGACAAATACTATGTGATTTTACCGATATGTGGAGTCTAAGAAACAAAACAAATAAACAAACAAAACAAAAACAGGCATATAGAGAACAAATTGGTGATTGCCAAGTTGGAGGCAAGTTGGGTGGCTGGTTAAAAAAGGTGAAGGAATTAAGCACAAATTAGTAGTTACAAAACAGTAACAGGGATGTGAAGTACAGCAAAGGGAACATAGTCAATAATATTGTAATAGCTATGTATAGTGCCAGGTAGGTACTGAACTAATCAGGGGGACTACTTCATAAATTACATAAACGTCTAACCACTATACTGTACACTTGAAACTAATATAATATTGAATGTTAACTCTAATTGAAAAATAAAAGTTAAAAGTAAGTAAAAATAAATTCTCTAGATCAGGTAGTATTTTAAAAATTATATCATTTGTCCCATTTATTCTCTCCTGAATCATTGTGAGATGTTGGTTTTTATCCCCATCACCAACTGCCCATTTATTGGTTTATGCTTACCTCCCAAAGTGTCTTATTCTATTTTTGACTACTTTACAGAACAGTTCTTATATTTAACAGAACTCCCTTTCTCAATAAGTTGAAACTTAAATGCTTCTGTTTTTATCCCTTACGGCCAGTAAATCAGTCAAATTTCTCCTTTCATCATGACTACCCTTCACTGATTTGCGAGTCTCTATCTAGTCCAGGAGCAGAGGTGAGAGGGAATATGGACAAGAATTTGATCCAGAGAGACAGACCATGAGCTTTGGGCAAAATACTTTAACATCTCTTGAGTTTCACTTCCACATCTATAAAATGAGAACAATAAAACCTGCCTTGCAGAATTCTTAATAAAATTTGTTAGTTAGGTTTTATGTTTAAATGCCTTGCAGAAGGTAGGTGTCCTACAATGTTTGTTTTTCTTTATTGTCACCTGTTTCTACTTTTTTTCCAGTAAACTTTTACAGCTATTTCGATCATCTATAATGCAAAATAATTTTAAGTAAAATGTGTAAGCTATGCTGACCTGTAAGCATAGGTTACATTAAATGGAAAAGAATTAAGTGCTTTATCCAAAAGATAGAGTGGCCGAAAGAATAAGAAAACAAGACCCCTACATATGAAAAGGAAGGGGATGGAAAAAGATATTTTCATAGACCTAGAAGGTATTTAAGTCCAACAGAGAAGACAGAGAAAGATAAACATTATATAATTTCCTTACAAGTGGAATCTAAGGAATAAAAAGAACAAACTAATTAAAAACAGACTCACAAATACAGTGGACAATTTGGTGACAGACTGAGGGGTGGGGGTTTGGGGGCTGGGAGAAATAGGTGAAGGGTTAAAGAAGCACAAATTAGTAGCTGGTGGATGGTCACAGGGATGGGGAGCACAGCATTGAGAATGCAAGTAGCATTAATACATTGGGTAGGTGGGGGGCCAGAGGAGAAAGGGAGCAATTGGGGGGATCATTTTGCAAACTATATAGATGTCTAACCAATGTACTGTATACCTGAAACTAATTAAAAAAAATAAATTAAAAAATGGAGAGTGTGCAGAGGTAGTCCTCTGAAATCATAAGGATTTAGGCACCTACTTTGTAGGGAATTCTCAATATTTTGTCTGCCATATAGGCTAGACATGCTCTGATAGCCCCAAGCCATCATGTAAGCAAGTGTGGGCTGGTCGGCTAGAAGATCAATGACATGTCCCAGTTACACCCATCACCCCAGTGGAGAGCAAGTCAACTGAAGACATGTAGGACCAACTAACTCCCACCCATCTCACATCTGACCACAGATGCATGAGCAAGGCCAGATGAAAGCCCCTGCACCACCAGAACTACCTAGTGGAATT
This sequence comes from Rousettus aegyptiacus, assembly GCF_014176215.1. Lineage (NCBI taxonomy): Eukaryota > Metazoa > Chordata > Mammalia > Chiroptera > Pteropodidae > Rousettus > Rousettus aegyptiacus. The sequence goes on from NW_023416308.1 coordinate 91,736,165, forward strand.
GGGAGCCAAATGAATGGCTGCTGTTTTAAGCTTTCTGTTCAGATTTACTGATTGATATGAAAATTTACAGTAATTTTAATATTTATAAAAATTTTTATGAAAACTTTTTTTTTTTTTACAGGTTTAGTCTGTCACAGTATCTGACCTCTATTGTGGAAGCAAAGGAGCCAATAAAATCTGTCAGGATTCTCTCTTAATTTGGGTTACTCCTGAGACTTTGCAGCTTTTGATGTGAATATATTTGGCAGAGAAGATTGTGAGAAGGCTGGTGGGTGATCACAGAGAGTTGGAGTAGGTACATTTATTTGGCTAACTGTAATAACTTTCTCATTCTGAGCTTGGGTTTTCTCCAATAAATGAGTTGAAAGACTGAAGATTTCATTTTGCTTTCCTTGGGAAATTTTGAAAAAAACTTCTGTTACAGTACAATAAATAATTGAGTTGAACAAATAAAGGTTACTTGGTAACGTAGTAGAGATAAATGGCTTATTAGGAGCATCGAACTGGTAGCAGAACTTGAAGTGTGAAAAGGCAACAAGTAGCCGTTAGGAACAAATAGGCAGCAGAGGTTCAGGCTGGAGACTCAGTAGGAGGAGCCACAAAAGCTGCTTACTTAAGACTTCCTTAGAGACATTTGACAACCACAGCTGTATGTGGATGTCCAGATGCAGAGCAATGTACTTGAGTGGCAGCTACCTCAGCGCATGCCTGACAGAGCCTTTTTAGATTAGGAATAGGACCATTCTTTCTAAGTTTACGTGCTTAGAAGTTAGAGTTGGTGGGGTTCAGAATCAAACTTTAGCTCCACCAGTTACTAGATATGTCCTCTCCAAGACATGGTCTACAAAACGGTCTACTAAAAGTACCTAGAAAAACAAAACAAAAAAACTCTACATTATGAGAATGAGATGAACCTTTAAATTTTGTTGTTGGTGGTGGTGGTGGTGACACTACAATTTATGTGAAGAGAATGCAACCTTTTTTCAGGATCACATTATGACCTGTGTAGGTTTCCAGGCAATTATGACTTTGTGGTCCCTTTCTTCCAGAAAAGTATATTAAACATTATATTTTGTGATTGCATTGGTATAAAGACAAATGTAATCTTTGTCTTTATAGGTTATTTTTTTCTTCTGATTTAAAAAAAAAATTAAAACATTTTTGTGAGAAAAAAACCTAAACTATCTTAAGCATTCTCATCCCAAACAAACAAACAAAAAAAGGAAAAAGTTAACTATGTGATGTGATGGATGTATAAATTATCTTGATCTTGGTACTCATTTCACAATATATATGTATATAGAATTATCCTGTTGTACACTTCAACTACATGGAATTATATTTGTCAATTATCCCTCAATAAAGCTGGAAAAAGGAAAGCAACAACGACAACAAAAATTTTCTAAGAACTTCTGTCAAGATGTTGGGAAGGAGAAAAGATGGGGGAGAGTCCATTTAAGAAAGTGAAGTTTTCCATTAATGAAGAATTTATGAAAGAGTACCTAACCTGTCAGATTAAAAAAAAATTGGTAAATTTAAAGTTGAAGTATTTTTACTGCTTCTTAGCTGGGTACACATACTTATGTGTGGAAAGGAGGCGGCAGGTCATAAGGAAGATTAGATCAGTTGTAGAAAACAAAGAAGTCAGTGCTGACATATCCATTAGGCATAATAGACACAGTACCTGGGAGGCAGAATACTTTTTTTCACAAATGCTAGTTCAACACAAGTCTCCTTAGGTCCTTTATCCACATCATCTTTGTCTAGACTGCCAACATCCTATGAAAAAGAAAATAAAGACAAAAACAATTATAAAGCAGGTCACAAAAATATCTCAAATGTTAAATATATTCATAATCTGGATCTTTGGGAAAAATTATTACGATGTATATGCTTCTGGAAAAGCTAAAAAAGAAAGCACAAAGAGAGAAATTATGGAGAAAAAATTATGCAAAAATGATATAAAACTACATGTTGTGTGCACATATAAATGTGAAAACCCTAATGAATTTATTAATCTATTAATATAAATTTATAAAATAGAATACAGTAAAAAAACTGAATGAACACTCATACGAAATATTTTAAATATTATCTAAGAATGATTTCTAAAAGTATTTTGTGATTAAATATTTTTATTGTGAAGTCTTTCAAATTTGTGGTACCCAATTTATATGCTATATAAAACAATTTTCCAGCTCTATAAAAGATGCAAAGCCACACAGTTTACTTCATGAAGTGCGGCTGATTTTAAAACATTACAAAGATGGCACATAAAAGGAAACTACAGATCAAAGAGACTTATTTATTCAAAATACAATGCAAGGGGGATCAAACTCAACAGTGCATCAAGAAAATACTGTACCAAAGAAAGTAGGATCCATCACTGAATTATAAATGTGATTTGTCTTTTGAAATCTAAATCATGTAAATAGGTCAAAAAATAAACATCTCGAGTAATTAGAAATCATTTGTTTCAACTTTTATTCTGATAAAAAGTAGAAATAAAAAAATTACTCTAAAATATTACAACTATAACATCTACCTTAAAATTTTTATATCATCATTAAAGGAGATATACTCAAGGCCTAACCACCAAAAAAAGGAGATATATTATGCACCGTTATTTGATAACGAAATACTTTATACATATAAAACTACTCAAATGTACACATAAGGTACCTTGTACACAGAATACAGCAAAAGAAAAACAACCATTTATATTGAGAGGATTCCTCTCTGATGTGATTTCTCTTTTTGAACACCCTCTTCTCACCAAGAATACAAAGTATCCTGAATTTCATATTTTGTTATTCTCTTGACATATGACTAAACAATATGCTGGTGAGTTTTGTATGTGTTCTGGCTCATATTTTGTTATTCTCTTGACATATGACTAAACAATATGCTGGTGAGTTTTGTATGTGTTCTGGCTCATACTGTATATACTATTTGCAATGTGCTTTAAAGTTAATGATTATGAGTCTCTTATGCTAACAGTTGTAGCTAATTATCTTTCATATTCTCTATTATTTACTACATTGTTTGGATCAGCTGCAATGTATATTCCCTTCTTCTGAAGATAGATATTCAGGTTATTTGCTTGTATGGTTTTCTTTTTTTTCTTTTTTCTTTTTCTGATGATCATTGTTAGGTCATTCTCTTGGTATACAATGTCAAGTATGTCTGACTAGACACAGTGCTAATAGAATTTTCTGACATGGTGACATATGTATAAATCTGTATGGTATAAGAGAAGTTAGGGCAATTATATTATTATACAATAGCTGGATTTTTTGGTTTTGTTTTGTTTTGTTTTGTTTTTTCTTCTGGAACAACAAAAGTATTTGCACTTGTCTTAACATTTTAGCCTCCACATGGCTGAGTTTTCATTTTGACTTTGTTTGCATTGACTTTTCAATGGTTATTTTTTCCTCTCTTTATTGCTTTGTATTGGATTAATGACATTTTTCTTTTCTCTCTTCTTTGTCTTTTCCTCACTTTCTTCTGTTTTTTAAGCAGGTATCCATGAAATTTTATTTATACTTAATTTTACAATCTAAAATTTATCAATGTGTTTTCTATACTTCTGAACAATAAAAGAATTTAACAATGCTTTAACTCTGATTATCACATCCTATCTTTACACTATTTTTCATTGGTAGTTAAGACTCAGTTTACTACTTCAGAATAATTTCTCATATAGGCATTAATTTTGTAGAACTGAATTAAACTAATGAAAATCAAATAATATCATTTTTGTATATTATTGGTATTATCAGGTTCTATTTTTCATGGGCAGTAAGAAAAACCCATTTTCATTCATCTTAACTTATCTCTAAACCTCAATATAGCTGGATATGCTTATGCAAACTAAAATGAAATTCCTTGAAACTTATTTTAACAGATCCCCAAGAACTTAGGAAAAATACTCTATTAGAAATTTTCATGTATATTATAAGCTAATGAATCATCAGAAGAACCTCAGGATGATGATTCTGTAGAAGATAAAGGCACATTTTGATTGGCCTTGTCTGCAAATCCAGGCCTTTAGGAAATCCTTTTACTTCCCATGATAATGTAGTTATTTGTAAAGGTTCAATAAGAATCTGTATTCATTTCTACCAAGATCTAGTTGGATAAACTAAATTTATAACCATGACCATGCCAGAAATGTTACATTTGAGAGCAAGTTGTATTTAATTAGGCGGGACAAGCCTGCTCTTCAGAAATAAGGACTTTTTTTTTTCATGTGCAAAGGATGCTTATGAGGTCTATCCAAGAGATTGGTCTCATTCCTGGTCTATGCTCTGGAATTATGTTTAGCAAAGAATATCATTTCTTAGTAGACCAGTAATTTTGAATAAACCCGGAGACTTTCGTAAAATAGATTATATACATTCAGTTACGGATTCTGTGGTTGAAAGGTAACAGAGGCTAACTGGATGATTCTTTATCTTCAAAATGGATGAAAGATAGGGACAGTAAAAAATATTTGTAGCTAGACAAAAGTCATCAAATATATGATCCTAAGGGCTTTACCAAGCCTCCAGATGGAAGTTAACTCTCTTCTGTAGTTCTGTAAAACATCCAACTAAGCGTCCTATATGTATTAATCATTCCCTTTTGTTGCCTCTGTGTACATAAAATACACCAAATAGAACACGAAATTAATGGTAATCAGAACATTTGTGGAACAAGCTTATTTGGTCAAATCTCCTCCTCAGGTGTCAAGGTAAACTATGGCGAGTAAGAATGTGGTGGGAAATGAGGGGAGAGCGTGGGATAAAACTAAAAGGTGAACTAACACTTTCCTGATTTTAGCCTAGGCAGGTCTGAGCGAGGTACAAGACTCTTCCTGGCCTTCCTGACAAACAACATAATCACAAGTGGAAAAAAGGAGAACCTTGAGCAATGGTACTTACCCTTCCCTACAAGAAGGGAGCATGTTCCTTAGATCTTATCCTTGTGAGCTCTTGGTTTTTAAATTTTTTTCTATATTTTTATTTTTACTTACATTTTGAGTAATTTCAACAGAACTTAATAATGGAAATATTTACATAGGTTTGGGCAGGACGTCAGGGAAGCAAGAGAGTGCACAACACCTTGATGCTGGTAACAACCGAGCATCTTTACCACTATGAAAAGATGGGGACCTAGAGAAAGAGAGAGCTAAGTATGGTCAGGACTATGGTAGAACAATTGAGATGTTTAGGATGGAAAATTTAAGGAGACACTCTAAGGGTCCTTCTTCTAGTTCTTGTTCTTCTACTCCCACCCCAGTAGATGAACTTTGCCCCTGGAGGTGTTAATTTACTTCTTTTTCTCTCACATCACATCATTAGCTATAGCCTCGAGGCAGAAAGCTAGAAGACTAATAGAGGACGCTAGCCATTTGTCATACATAGAATGCCACCATTGTAAGGTGATTCTGCACTGAGTACTTAGAACTATTGGTGAAACAGAGGTAGACTGAAGGGACATGACCCCTGTCCACAAAGCTACATTCCTTCCAGGCCAACCCCTAGATGGAGAAGCCCTCAGGCATGTTCACAAGCATCTCACTACTTTGAGCTCTTGTTTTTAAGTCTTTAGTACCCACCTATCACCAGTTCTGTCTTAGGCATAGCTAGGTATTTTAGCATTCCATTACAAACGGAAATGTATAACATAGATAGCGAAAACAGACCTACTTCCTCTTTTCTACTTAAAAGATTTTTTTTAAAATAAAGGATACTTTCAAAATTGTGTAGGCCCCCAACATCTAGATATACACTTGAAGGTAAGAGAAGCACAGAGTGTTTAAGCACCTTGCCCAAATTCATGTTACTAGTAAAGGTGGTAAAGCCAGATTCAACCCGAGACTGTCTGTATTCAGAATACAAATGTTCATTTCTATTCTTTATGGTTGAGGAAACCTAAAGAGGGAAACCTATAGCTCTATGCCCAGGCCTTCCAGGTCATTCTGCTTTAAGTCACTTATCTCAGTTATGAATGAAGGCATAAATGTTTACAATTTTAACTTGAGTTTACTACTGATTCCATTTTAATACTAAATATCTATGTGATTATTATTACAAATCAACAAATACTATTTTAATCCCATTTTTCAGTCTTTCTGATATAATTTTCTTAAAATTATATAAATTATCTAGGATATGAAGAATCTATGAATTAAATTCAGGTGAATTCGACCCCAGTGTTCATATATTTAACTGCTATAATTCACTATTGCCTAAATTCAAGATCTCAGAATTAGATTTACCACTTATTTTTTATTTTACTTTTATTTACAATTTATTAAATATTATTATATGTTAGAAGCCATATATATGTTTTTCAAATTGTCATACTACCCTTCAAGATAGTCTTGATCATCCTCATTTTGGGGGAGTTAGTTGATATTTAAAGTGTTCAGTAACTTGTCATTCCAGAGCTAGTAAGTGGCAGAGGCAGGATTCCAGATGTGACCTGCATCTGAAGTCTAGACTTTCTGCTACACCTATCTGACATGAGAAATTGGCATCAGTAACACTCTATGAACCATTCACAGGAACAAGGCTCATTTTCCCAAAAGAGCTGCCTCTTGTATACAAGCCAAATTAGGATTCCCTGCCCTTGAAAACCTTCCTTTTTTCTCTGAACTTTGGTTCCAAATTTTGGCACTTTTTAAAAACACCAAAGACATCCACTCCTAAACAGTAAAGTTTATTCAGCGTTTTGAGGACCCATTCCCCAAAAAGAGTTCTAAAAATGTTTTGAGCACTCTCAGCGTCTTAGGAACAAATGTGAAAGTTTACAGGTGCCAATATTGTCATGATACATGTGCTAACAATCATATAGCTATCGAAATTTACCTTGTACAAGTATTTGCATCTCCATGGGACAATTCCATTGAGTAAAATATGTCACTAGAAAGATGGGAAGGATTTTTCTTTGTCCTAAGTGTGGCTTGAATTGATTTTTCTAAACAGCTCCAAAGTGTGTGCTTTCATTCTATAATCCATCCTAAGTGTTTTAAAAGAAAAGAACTATCAAATCACTTAGCAGAACGAGGCTTATTGATGCCCAGAAAGGGCACTTTATATTCAGTTGGTGCCATGGCAAGTAGCATGATTGATATCATTCAGATTTGAGACCTGGAGTGATAAATAGTTACACATGGCCAACCACCACACTTCAGGGCTCACGAGCCCCTGGTGAGTTATAGTTTTGTTTTCGCCCCTGGTCCTTGTTGGCTGAAAACTCCATTTTCATAAATTAATCAGTGATGGCATTTTGCATTTCTGATTTGTTGCCTTTCTCAAAAGGCCTTCATTTGCAGTTTATAATGCAGAGTGGCACAGTTTCAAGCTGCCCAAAGAGATATGAAACAATTGGATAATCAAACACTTTCTTTTTGTTATCATGGCAAATAAATATAGGATTCTCAAAAAGCTTCCTTTCAAATGTAAGGACATTTAAGTGCAAAAACATTTAAAAGTGTTTTTAGTATAAATTGAGTGCGTATAAGAGAATACTTACCAAAATATATGTAAATTAAAAGAAATAACAAAGGAAAACCTATATTCCAACCACTTATTTTAAGAAAATAAAACAGTATCTTTTGAAATGTCCTGTCTGTTCCTCCCAGATACCATTCTATGCCCTTGCTCATCAGAAGTAACCAGTAACCACTGTACTCAACTTTAGGATTAAACAAAGTATTGTTTCCTTTAAATGTTTTTGAATCATGTATAAAATAATACTATGTGGAATTGTTTGTGATATATTATTTTTCTTTATAGCATATTTATATTTATCCATGTAGATACTTATAGCTATAATTTATCTTCATTCCTGTATATGATTCCTTTATGTGAAAATGCTACAACTTATTTATAATTTTCCAGTGGCTGAAAATTTGGATTAATCCTATTCTTTTATAGTTCTATTATAAATATTCTTATATATGACCCTTCCCACATATATCACTTGGTGTATATGAGTAATTACATAATATACTATAAATTTCAGATGTACATTGTGTGGATTTGATACTCATACATTGCAATATGATTACTCATTTATACTACATAATAACTCTATGAGAAAGGTACATTTTAACCACATTTTATGGAAGGAGAAATTGAGGGGCAAAGAAGGATGGTAAATTCCCTGAAGTAGCATATCTATTAAGCAGCAGAGAATAGATTTAAACCCAGAGAATGTGGTTCTGCAGTTCTATGCCACCTAGTAGAGCCTAAAAAGACTTGGAGTAAGTTTCAAGCAAAAAACTCCATTCAGTCCTAATGGACTCTATCCTCCTAACAACAGGAAGACGTCACTAAGAATTTCATGATTTAACTCTCAGAAATTTATACTGCCTAAAGGTCAGTCCCATAGAACAATCTAATTTCTTTCTTCTTCTTCTTCTTTTTTTTTTTTTTTTTTACATTGGAAGATCTAATTCATCATCTATGTTTTAAATTTTTTAAAGTTTAAATAATTAGATTCACAGGAAGTTGTATAAAACATACAGAAAATTCCTGTGTACTCTTCTCCCAACTTTCCCCAGGGTACAACCTTGCATAGTATAATACAATATCAAACCAGAAAATGGACATTGATATAATCCACAGACCTTATTTTGATTTTACCAATTTTACACATACTTAGAACTGTTCCATCACCACAAGCCTCCCTCATTGATCCCTTTATACTTACATCTATCCTCCTTTTCCTCATCTATATTTAATAATCAACATTTAGACAAGGCCTATGCACCTAGTTTTAGTGGTTGCCCAAATAAAAGCTTAAATAAGTACTAAAATAGCAGTTAAGATTATGCAAAAGCACTAGCTGACCCTGAAGTTTCTTGATTTGGGTCCTTTTTTGGGGGGGGAGGGGGGCTGCATTTGGATGTAAAGTACCTAAAGTCTTTCCTTGGAAAATCTTTCTTCTAAGACCAGAACAAAGTCAGAGAAAAAAAAATTCTCTTCCTTATTGAACTGGAGTGGAATGGGCAATTCTGTTCTTCTCTCACTTGGATTAGCTACCCAAAAACATGAATAAGTGTCCTGACTACCATTTCTGATCTTATGACTGCACATTTAACCTCTGAGGCCTCAGTTTTCTCCTTCATTGAGTTGGGATAATGAATATAAGATCACTTTATAAAAGTTAAAACCCAATGCTAGAACAATGGATTGTCCAAGGGGTGATCTTGTCCACTTCCACATATTCCACTTGGCAGTGACTGTACATTCTCCTTTTAGGAAACATCTACATTGCTGCTGACTTAAAAACAAAGGTTCCTGCTGGGACGTTGTAGAAGCATGACAACAATTCGAATTTCTGAGGCACAAGGCTGTGAAATACCTGACAAAGAAGAAGTGTCAGATATGCTTGATTTGTCAAAGAAAACGGAAAGACACTGTTCCCTGGCTCAGATATTCATCAGTAAAAGGAGGTCACAAAGATAGTATATGACTATTTTATAGCTGGTCATATGTAAGCAGAACTCCAAAACTGTGGCATTTTCTTAAGTTTTAATTTCCCAGTTCTGAGGAAAAACAACAGACAATGTGGAGTAGATCACAGCTTGAGATGTCTTATTCTCTTACAGTGTTATATATATACACAGAGATACTGCTGTTGGAACAGAAAAAACCCTGAACCAAGGAAGCAGAAGACATCCACTCTAGACAGAATCCTGTCACGTTAATGATATGAGGCTTGGGCAAATTACTTGGCCTTTTTGAGTCTGTTTATCCGCAAGGTGGTATACACTTAACTGCCCACCTATCTTGTATATTGTTAGGCTAAACAAAAATTTTAAAAAGTATGTAAAAATGCTGTGTGAATTGCCAAGTGATAGATAGAATATGTGTGTGTATATACACACGTGAATTGTCGTGTGGTACATAGATGGTATATGTATATAGCGACATGTGGTATATATATATGGCAAATATATATGTGTGTATGTATATACACATATATTAGATACCATTACAATTAGTATCATTATTTTTCAGGAAAAGGAATATATGTATGTGGAATTATTCTACTTCTAACAGCCAGAAACCAGAAAGCAATGATCAGCTGAAAACTGGTGTGTTGCGACACTCGAGATACATGGGAGTGACAGAAGCTGTTTTTCCTAGGAGAGTATGCAGAATACAAGAACTCGTGGCAATACAGAGCCAGAAGAGAGCTGAGAATCTTGAAAGTTTAAGTTCCAATCCCCTCATTAAATAGATGATTGAATAACAGCCCAAAAAGGTGACTTAGTTAAATTACGAATGTATACAAGACTGTAATAAATGAGAGATGAAAGATTAATGGGAACACCACCCATGGTAAGATAAATTCTGATAAGAAAAGGAGATATCAAATAAGAGGTACTGTTGTTCTAAGGCTTTGAAAGATGGGTATCGGCAGAGATAATAAGATGGACGCTCAGTGGGAATTGAGGCTCAGAGGTGAGCATCCACAGGGTATACCCATAAGGTATGTGCCATGGGCTGCTGCACTTTCCAGGGAGAAGATGGTTGCAGTCTGAGTGTCAAGAATATGTAGAAGTGTCGACCTTTCTTGGAGAAAACAGACACAAATCATTAATTTGTCTCTGGTGTTAGAAACTTCCACTCATTTAGGCTAAGGAAGTGGTCCCAAACTTCGCTGTCCATTAAGATTGCTTGAGATAAAAAAAAAAAAAAAAACAAAAAAAACAAAAAACTGATACCTGGCTACCATCCTCAGACATTCTGATTTAATTGGTATAGGGTGCAAGCTGGGCATGGATTTTTTTTTACAAGGTCCCCAGGGATATCCAATTGTAGCATAGTTGAAAACCACTGGGTAAAGAAGCAGATTAAGGCACAGCTATTTTTTTTTTTTTTTAAGGCACGGCTATTTTTATTTTCAAGCTAGTTACCTAAGAAAGGTAACATTAATCCCCTATTAACACTTAGCCTAGATTAATTTTTTTTTTCGCAAAGGTTATCCTTAGATTGAAGGCCTGCTCTATCTTCCAAAATGACTAAGATTTTTCCTACATTCTACTTTACCTAATATAGATTAACTGATGGCAAACTCTCTGCCAAGAGGAGATTTTTGTTTTAATGCCTTAGTTTTTGAAGAAAATCATGAACTTTTAAAATATGTGAATCTTATTCCACAACCCATATGAGTAGTCTCTGAGTAAATATTTTGTTTTCATTTGTTTTATCAATATAGAAAATAGAAATATTCTATAGGTAACAGTGTTAAAGAATCCCGAGTAATTGGATCCTTGTTCTAAGGTTTTCTAATTACTAGACAAAATACCAAAGTTTATACCGCAACTTTGGAGTTAAAACTGGGGAAAATTTCAGAAATACTTGTCATATAGCAAGGTGATTTTTTATTACATTGTAGGATTATCGTAAACTATGTTAGTCTAATTACGTATCTAAGAAATGAATGTTCCTTTGCTAGAGAAATAAAATCTTTTCAATGGTCAAGAGTAAATATAAATAAAATGGTCCTAATTGAGCATCAATTTGAATTTGAAAATTTGTATATCTAGACTCTGAATTGTTAGGTCTCTTACTTTTTGGAATGCAAAAAAAAAAAAAAAAAAAAAATCCCCAGCATTCATCGGCCTGTCCTTTTCTTTAATTGAGAAATCAGCTTTTAAATAACCAGTAGATGAAAACTTAAAAGAAATGCCATTGTTTAACTAAGACCAAAATGAGAAGAATGAGATGTTCGGACTCTTCAGGATCGTGTACTAGTGAAGGGTTTCCCTCAGCCGTGGACTGGAAGACAACACAAAGAAGACAAACTTTTGTGATGAACTTGAGTTCAAATATTATTCCATCTGTCTCTGCCCATATACTCTTGGGCATATTACTTAATTTCTCAGAGCCATTATCTTTTTATATTTAATAAAGATAAAAATAGGGTCTTGCAAGCATGAAATAAGATGATGTATTTCTTCTGTAGTAGAAGACTTTCTAGAGTTTAGTATTTTGTCACATTATATATTCTCACATTCAAAGGTTAATTGAAAGGTAAACCAAAGCTCTATTTCCCAGGGTACCTCACAGCTTAGGATGCCAAACTGTGACCTACTTTCTGCTGATAAGATAATCTCATTCCTGATATTTATTCATAGGTGAACTACAGGAACAAACAGTTCCAGCCAACATTAAAAGCAGCAGAGGGAATATGGTTCTGGATTGGTTTAAAAGAGGCAGCAGCTTCCCCATCCCAAAAGGCAGTTCTTGAAAATTCAGACTTGAGTTTGTTTCCCTAACCTTCTCAATAATTTTCTGAACTACTAAGACTCTTTAATAAATTTATTTCTCCTTAACCTGGACAGGCTGGGATCCTATGACAGTGCATTTATGATCAAAACCATTTTGTAATAGCATCCTATGTTTTCCCATAATGAGAGCCAATTAATGACCTCTTCCAAAACACTGACTCTTTTTACATGTCACTCCCTGGACACAAAGAATCCAAAGTACTCAGACAGAAGCCAAAGGTTACAATTCAATGGGACTCATGTCCTATGACCCGTTTGAATATCAGTACTAACCTTGCAGAGCCTGAAGTGTCAGGGATGAATTCACAATGATAATAAAAAAAAATAAACAAAGTAAATTTAACAAAAGAAAAACAACCTTACGGTCATCTTTTGAGAAGTTATTATCATATGTACTATTATCATCATAATGTCTTTCCTGGACCTAGACCTCACTGTTTCTTTTTAATTTGAAATAAGGTTTAAAATAAAAATTTAGTGAATTAGTTATCTACTGATGAATACATCAACAGGAACTTTCAAAATACATGGAAATTACAGTTATAGAGAGATTTTAATAATATGGGAATGGTATAAATCAAAAAACAAATGTAAAGTTCTGTAAATTTGGCACTTTTTTCTTTTGCCCCCTTCCAAACCCTATTTTCAGTGAATTAAGCCGTAATACATACACTGGGAAGAAAGGTTGCACTATGACTGCTGGGAGTCAGAGATGAGTTCTTTCCATACATCAGAAATTGCTAAATGTGGTATCAACAAAAATATTAAAGAAACCCACTGGGACTCACCCAATGACTCTGCCTCCCAGGCAAGGATGTGCCCAAAGAGGGTAGGTGGTAGAGGCCATGTCAGCTCTCCAGTGACATTCCCTAAACAGAGAAGTACAGATTCATGTCCAAAGCAGACTTTGGTGCTGCTGTAAGGTCATGCAGCCCTTGGATTTCATCTCGCTTGGGTTGACCAGCAGCACTGGGATGCTGCCATCTGCATGGGAATATACCTTGGTTTTGCTTTTGTTGAAAACAGCCACACTAAGCAGATAGTAGAGCCCCATGTTAGGGCTCCCTTTGAGAATTATTGATACTATTTTGTCCCTGCAGCTACTGGTTTTCCATATTAAAAATTGATTAAACAACTCTTTTGATCTGAATCTAACAGGTGAAAGATTTTAGCTGACTTCTTTATCAGAAATGAATTCAACTTCTGTTTCACTATCAGCCACTATGAGGCAAATAGAGATCTGTATAGATATACAAATGGAAAAATTCCAGAAACATGAAAAGAGTCGGCAGTTCAAAGAATCCTCTCCTAAGTTTCAAAAAAGTACTGTTAAACCAAAATAGACGTATTTTATGAAGTTAAAAAGTTAAGAAAAAATTTAAAAGATATCTAGAAAATATCTGAAGGATTTTAGAAGTCATAACTGCAAAACAGCCTGTTAGCTAGTTATAGAATTGTGGGGTCACGCTCATTTTCTATCATAGCTTTATAAATGGTACTCCTTTGTCTGTAGATTGTATTTGCACAGGAAAATTGGAGGTCTACCTAACATTAACCAGTTAATGTTTCTCTGGGATGTTTGGGGCATTCTTTATCTTCAAAGTATAAAGACTCAATCAGGCTATATCTGAAAACATAACCTATTTTTCATTTTTTAAAAAATATTAGATACATCTCCATTTTTAGATTGAAGGTACTTTCATGATGAAAAAAATTACTTTCTCTATCAATCTCTTGGTTAATAATAAAATACTAGAGGTACTTCCAGTAAAATCACAAAGAATAACCATTTTACTTAATATTGTAAAATGTTTTAAAAAGTGAAGACAAAAAATAAGAAGCAATAAAATTTTTTTCCTCTAACTTTTACAAAATAAGACAGAATTATCATTACTTGGAGATTTGCCTTCATGTAAAACTCAATAAAACCAACAGGAGGAAAATTATAAGGTTGTTCGATACCATGACTAAAATAATATCTACAAGCAAAAAAAAAAAAATCAAAAGACCTTACACTAGTAACGAAGTTAAAAGAAACAGTAAAAATAATAATCCTAAAAGCAGAAAAAATAATTACAGTAATATGAAACATGTAGGAATTACATTTTGAAAAAAATTATATAGACTCAATTAAAGTAGAAGAAATGATCCAAGGAAAAAACAAAATTTTACAAAATTTTAAATTTTTTTCAAATTAATTGTTTTGTTGGCATACATTTTTTTTTTAATTTCTCTTGTGTGATTAAGCATGCAAAACCACTTTTGACTTTTTTTAAAAAAAAGTTATAATTGGGTTTTTGCTCCCACTTGATTTTGAAACATATTAGAAGGTAAGTAATTAAAACTGTAATCCTGGTGGAAGAATTAATGATCAATTGATAGCATAGAAAATGACACACTTTCTTCTAAGAAAATGGAAATGAAAATACATATGGGTATATATATTTAGTGAATTACATGTAATTTATACAAATCATTTGGGGAAACTAGAGAAATTGGTTAAGTATTCAGAAAAAAAAAATGCAGTCTTTCTGTCAAAAAATAGAGTAAAATTCTAAATAATTTAAAGCAACAGTTCTCAAATTGTGGTCCCTGGAAACCTAGAGGTTTCTGAGACTTTCAGGGATTCATAAGGTCAGAAATAATTATAGTAACAAAAAATATTTATTAACTTCTTTTCACTGTGTTCACATTTGCACTGATGCTGCAAAAGCAATAGTAGATAAAACTGCTGGTGTTTTTGTGAAAACCAAGGCAATGGCACTGGTCATATTAGTAGTTGTGTTCCTCACTGCCATCACGAACAGGAAAAAGTCAGTTTCATCTAAGAATGGCCTTGATCAAGCAGTAAAAATTATTACCTTTATTTAATCTTAACCTTCTAATAAGACTTTTAAGATCCTGTGTGATGAATGGAAGACATGCATATGACATTCTGCTCCATATGGAAGTGGCATGGTGGTTTTAAAGAAAACAATCTGTGAGTGCTTGAGTTGAGACCTCAATGTGCTGCTTTTTTCATGGAATACTATTTTTACTTTAAAAGAATGACTTACAGGTAACTTATTGTTAATGAACAAAATGAGCCTGTCACATCAAGGAAAATAACTGGCCACATATTTTGCCAATGATACCACTTGAGCTTTCAAGCAAAAATTAGAATTTTAGAAAACTTATATCCATCATCAAGAGCTTGACAATATTTGTCTCCAATTACTTAAAGACTTTACTGATGAGGTAGGTTACAATAATACTGAATATTGTTTTGATCTTGTATAATGAAATGTGCTAAAATTTGAAAGATCTGTATAATTCAGTGAACCAATATTTTCCAAATGAGTTATGCATTGTATCCCCAAATCATGTATGAGTAAAGGATCTGTACATGATCTATCTGTATGGAGAACTCAACATTCAGACAAGCAATGAAAGAACTACCAAAGGAAAAATTCAATAAGTCTTACACAAATGAAAATGTGAAATTTGTGTGTAAAAAAACTTTGAAAATTTGAAGTTACACTAAAACACGAATTTGCTGAAAGATTAATATTTTACAGATAAATATCCGATATAAATCAAGCAAACAAAGTAAAAAGTATGGTTACAGTAGGAAATAAGAATACTCAGAGGTGAGAAAATAAGATAAAATGCGCGCGCACGCACGCACGCGCGCGCACACACACACACACACACCCCTGTCGTATTCTCACACTCACAAAGTCTTATTTGTAATCCAATAAATGCCATATAGAGAAGATATATTTCACCTAACAAGTCAGCTATTTTTTAAAAAAAGAAAACTCACTCTTGGTAAAAAGTACAGCTTAAAGCA
Organism: Rousettus aegyptiacus; assembly: GCF_014176215.1. NCBI lineage: Eukaryota > Metazoa > Chordata > Mammalia > Chiroptera > Pteropodidae > Rousettus > Rousettus aegyptiacus. The sequence continues at coordinate 91,752,295 of NW_023416308.1, forward strand.
TGCTCTCAGATACTATTCGTGAGACTATAGAATGGTACAAAGCTTATGAAATTTATGGAAAAAAAAAACTAGGTTCATACTCAGTAATTCACTTCAAATATTTATCATCAAATATTCCAAAATTAGGGAACATATACCTTAATGTAAAATGTTTATTATAGGATCATATGTAATGTATAAATCTCATAACAAAGTATATTGATAGAAGATAAAAAATTAATTTACTTACACAATAAACTATTCTATAACTATTAAAACAATGTTGTAAAGAATTCTTGTCATTATATAAAAATACATATCCTATAATGGTATGCAAACAAGGAGAACACAATATTGCATAAACAACATAATCCTAGTTTATGTAGTGATCTGAAAATAGGGGAACATTTATTTCCTTCTGCATGAAAGGCAAATCTTTTTTCTTCCTGTCCTTCTACTTCACTCGCTGTCTATAAATTTTTAATTGTATCGGTCCAGTCTCTCAGACAGTGATTAGACTTCTAATGAACTAATTATCTCTCCAACTATTTAGGAAATTATCCTTGTAATTTTTTCAATCATCCCTTGCCCCCAAAATTTCCATTTCCAGAATTCTACAGGTTCATAGATTCATAGATTTCTGATCAGAAAGTAAAGTGGTATAGCCTTTCCGGAAAAGTCTAGCAGTTTCTTTAAAAACTAAACATATAACTAGCATGCAACCCAGCAACGGTACTTGTGGGCATTTATTCCAGGGAAAACATGTAAATGAATGTTGATAGCAGATTTACTCATAATTCCAGATGTCCTTCACAACTGAATAAATTCTGGTCCATCTATACCATGGAAATACATGACAATCGAAGGCATGAACTATTTATACAAGCAGCAACTTGGATGAATCTTCGGAAAATTACGCTAAGTAAAAAAAAGAAAATTCCCACAGGTTACATACTATATTATTCCACATGGCAATATTATAGAAATGAATAGGTGAGTGGGTGCTATGAATTAAAGATGAGAAGGAAGTGGATAAAGAGGGTGGGTAGAGTGTGGTGGGCAGGAAGACAGATGTAGCTATAAAAGGGCAGCATGTGATGATCTCTGTGGTGATGGAACTGTTCTGTATCTGACTGTATCAATGTCACTGTCCTGGTTGTGATATTTTACTATAGTTTTGCCAGATTTTCCAATTTTGGGAAATTGTGTAAAAATTATATATTTTATATTATTTGTATGTGAATCAACAACTCTCTCAGAATCAAAAGTTTAATTAAAATCATAGAGAGATACAAATTTAAAGTCAAAAGCAGGAAAAATATTATAAAATATGTGCTTCATTTTAACAATAAAAGGAAAAAGATATGAGAAATATGCCTCTATATTTAAAATGATTTCTTCTAAATTTATGGGAATATGTTTTTTTCTATCTTTCTTCTTTACAACTGAATGTACTTTCTAAATTTTCTTAAATGAGCCTACACAATCATAATCAGAAAACAAGAATAATGCTATGTATTTGAGCATCTAACTTGCAACATACATTTATTCTAACTACTTTATAAGCACTAACAGGATTGAGTTCATGTTTGTAAAGGGCAAAAAATACTTGTCTAGTACATAAAAAGCAATATATGTGTGTGCTTTAAATAAAATAATAAATCATGTCATTTAATTTTTATAAAAACTCTACAAGATAAATTACTAGTATCATTTTATAACTGAGAAAACTAAGGCACAAATAGTTAAGTAACTTCCTAAAGCTTACACTGTACTTAAATAGGGATTCAAATCCAGACAGCAATTTTAAACCTGTCTTCTTCACCACTATAAATTTAGTTGGTCCAAACTGTACCCTTCATTTCACTCCTGGCAGTTGTACATCTGATCTTATCAGATCCATAGTCAAGTTTTTGCCTTCTCGAGAATGGAAAGACCAATGAAGCTGAACTGCACATGAGAGTTAGGGATGTGATTTACAGCTCCTGTTAGTACAAGTAGCCTTGCTTTTCGAATTTTATTTTACCATTTCCCAATTTACAAAATTTGGTAACAACTTTTCTATTCATCAGAATGAATTAGCAGCCATCAATTCTTTAAAGACTTCAAATAGTTACTGTTAAAGTGTTATTAGCCAAAGAATCTTACTATTTTTAATTACTGTAGACAGATGAGGCTATATCCCTATTACAAAACTCAATTAGAACATATTAGACAACCTAGAAAATATTAATACTTATTACCATATTTGAATTTGATTTCATTTCCCTCATATTGTAAAGAATCATCTTTATGACCATAAACAAAAATACTTTAACATTTCTATACTGGGATATCAAGATAAACTAATGAGAAGTAATGTAAAAACTTTAAAATAAGTATAAACTCACCATTTCAGTGAATAGGAAATTAAAACAGCAACAGGCTTATAATAGCAACAGAAATAACTGCTAATATTTACTGAGGTACTACATACCTGACAGTCAAAGCAGCCTGCAAGTTGAATAAGGATAGATTTTGAATATCAGATAGACAATAACTCAAAGCCCTATTTCATCACTAACAGTGGTAAATCATACACATTACCTTGCATATATTTTTAAATTTATTCCATTATTTATATTTTATAACAGTTTCATTGAGATATAAATAATACAAAATAAACTGCACATGTTTCAATTGTACAATTTTATGTTTTGACATAATATATACCGATGGAATAATCAACACTCAAGATAATGAATGCATGTATCCATCTCTTGCCAAAATTTATGCCCTTTATAACTCATCCCTCACCCTTCCTTCTCCTTCTCTATCCCCAAACACTGATCTTTCTGTTACTATAAATTACTTTGCATTTTCTAGTTTTATGTAAATAAAATACAGTATTATTCTTTTTTCACTAAGCATAATTATTTTGAGATCTATGTTGTATCAATAGTTCATTAATTTTAATTGCTGAGTAACATTCCATTTTAAAGATTTATCACAATTTGTTTAGTCATCCATCAGTTAGTGAACATTTGGTTTATTTTCAGTTTTTGGCTATTAGAAATAAAGCTGTTATGAATGTTAATGTACACTTCTACTTCTTATAGGTAAATACCTAGAAGTGGAATGGCTGTCATACAATAGGTATATGTTTAACCCTTTAAGAAATTAACAATTTTACAGAATTTTTTGAGTTGCTACATTGATACCAGCGGCATGCAGAAATTCCAATTGTTTTACATCTTTGTCAATACTTGGTGTGGTAGTCAGTTTTAAAATTTTACAATCTAATAGGTGTGTAGTGGCACCTCACTGTAATGTATTACCATCACCACCATTCATCTGTATAACACTTTTTATCTTGTAAAACTGCAATTCTGTACACATTAAACAACAACTCCCCATTTTCTCTTTCATCTCATCCCTGACAATCACCATCAGACTTTATTTCTTGTAATTTTGACTACTTTAAATACCCCATCTAAGTGGAACCATACAGTATTTGTCCCTTTGTGACTGCCTTATTTCACTTAGCATATCCTTGAGGTTAATCCATGTTGTAGCATATGTCAGAATGTCCTTTTTAAAGTGGAATATTCCATTGTATGCATGCACTAAATTTTGTTTATCTATCTACCCATCAATAGACACTTGATTTGCTTCCATGTTTTAGCTATTGAGAATAATGCTGCTATGAACATAGGTGCAGAAATATCAATTCAAGTAACTCCTTTTAATTCTTTGGTGTATAAAACCAGAAATAGAATTGCTGGATCATATGGTAATGCTATTTTGAATATTTTTTTGTGCAACCACTATACAGTTTTCAAGAATGTCTCTATCATTTTACATTCCTACCAACAGAGCACAGGGTTCTAATTTCTCCACATTCTCACCAACATCTGTTCTTTTTTATTTTTAAATAATTTTCTTTTTTAAAAATCTTTTTATATACTTATTTGCTATCCATATATCTTCTTTGAAGAAGTATCTTCAAATTTTTGATCATTTTAATTGGGTTATTTTTTTATTCTTGAGTATTGGGGGGTCTTCATATTCTGAATATCAGTCCTTTTACAAATCAGTGATTTTCAGATATTATGTCCCAGACTTAGCTAATTTTATTTTATTTAGAGACTATTTTGAAGAGCAGAAGTTCTTAGTGAATTATATTGTATGTAACGAATGTAATAAATAAAGGAGTTTATTTAAAGGATATGAAGTAATAAAATATTGTAAAAATTATAATAAAAAATCTATCCTTGACTCTTCTATTCTGCATCCTGCTTCTACGTCCTTATTAAAATACTGGGGTTCCACCTTATTCCTGAAGTCAGCCACCCAGGCATTGTCTCACTTATCCTCTCCTTTGTGAGGTGTGAATCTCTCATTATTCTTGACAGGCCCTAGAAAGATTCTTCCTTAATCTCAGTTGATGGCTACATTTCTGCAACAAAATCACCATGCCATGCCATTGACTACATTTCCCTCTATCTCTTGAAAACTGACTTCTGGATTTTTCATATGCTTACTCCATACCTAGCTATATTCTGGAATCTTCCCTACCCCTTTCCTTATTTCTCTCCTTGCTTCTGCTTTTCCTTTCTTCAGTAATTATCTGAGATCTGTTATTGGCAAGGAGTGGTGATAAGCACTAGGGATAAAAGAACAGAGTACATGCACCCTTTGCCTTCAGTAAAGGAGTTGAGAGAAAAATTTTAAAAACGGTAGTCATCTGAGTTATAGGAAAATTATAACTTGCTAAGGTGATATATAACAAGAGCATGACACTTAAACCAGAATGGGCAAGAAAATTCTATTTTTATGGAGGTAATGACACTAATTTGTCACCTGAAGCAAGAATTAAGCTTATTGACACTATTTTCATCATCATGTGAAGTTGCATTTGTCCTTAGGGACCCTCCTTACCCTGAGGATGGCTTGTTTTATCATTTTCTAGACCATAATCTCTACTGTTCTAGAGTTTTCTAAAGCTTTAGAAAGTTCCCCTATATGACCAGAGGGACTTTCTGGGGCAGGATTTCTTATTAGTACTTGATTTTATACAACACATTGTTCCTGGTGTAGGGGCCCTGAATTAATTCCACCATTTTTACTGCAGTTTTAATTCAGTATAAAAAATAGCTAGAGAGAACACGTTTAATTAAATATTGTATGCAGCTGATGAATGTTTTTAAAGGCATCACCCAAGGGATATAGATTTTTATAATGAGCTTCTTCGACTTTCTCTGACTTCCAACCCTATTTGAACTTCTGCTCTAAAAGGCCAGATTGCTGTTCTCTTTTGCTTTCCATTTCACAATAGGTTTTCTGAGAGCAGTTGAGTTAGTTCTACTTGCTGTTAGCACAGCAGGGTCCATCCTCAAGATGCTTCAAATCTCACAGTTATCCCGAATTGGCAGAACAATTCTTGACTATCTTAATGAGACTCAGCGCCCCAGTCCTGATGTCAAAGTAAAGCTTTTTCTAGAGTTCAAACAGCATCTTGTGAAAATCTTTCTTTGTATCATATTGTCATCAAAGAGATAAATATTTCCCATAGCTTAAGTAATAACCTTGAACTTACTAAGGGAATTAACTGAAATGCAGTAAACTTGGCTATGTTTTCTTTGACTCCCAGGGACAAAGTAGAGTTTGTATGAAAGATGTTTTTCATGATGACATTTATTCTGTTAAGGGACAAATATTCTCTCTTCAGCCCTATTTCCATGGATGCATTTTAATGAATTTACTCTGTGACTGTAAATGTTAAACTTTCTTCATGCTTTCGACAAGACAATATTTACTGAGCATCATCTGTATCCTAGAACTGCTGCTTTATATTGGGGTTAAAAAATGAACAAAGTATAGCCCCAGCAATTTAGGGTCTCTGAAATCTGGAGGCAGATTAAACAAAAGGTGATTTTAATACAGATTTGTTAAGAAGTGGCTCTCTTAAGTTAAAGTAAGCCTCCTGGCCAGCCTGGGCTACCATGTCTGGCAGACAACCCACCCAGAGGAAGCAGTGTGGCTTATCTGATTGGTAGGTCTGTGAAAAGAAGCAGTCTTTGGGCTCTTCTGTTCAACTGTCCCTCTTCAGAGAGCATGAGTTCTCTCCAGCCCTGCACTGTCTAGGAAGCTTAGCTTAGCAGGACAGATTCTACCCTAGGGGAAAGTAAGTAGGCAGCTGCTAGTTATTCATCCCTGCCTGAGGGGGGCTAAGAAAAGTTCGATGCTGAATTGGATGCAGCTGTAAAGCCAGATTTGTCACTTAGCTTTAGCCAGTATCAAGTTGACATCTTGATTTCTGTCTGCCTGACTACAGTGACTCTCTCTCAAATGGTTTTGAACTTAGTAGGAGAATAAAGGGAAGTCACAACATCATATAACCAGTCTAAACCCCAAAGAAAAGTGAAAGGATTTAGGATGCTCTTTGAGTTCTCTCTCCCCTCCACCTCCTTTCCCTCCCCCTTTGTCTTCCCTCTAACCTTTCTTCCTAAATCTTTCTCCAGAACATCCTCTCTCTTTCCTCCTCTTTCCTACCCCACCACTATCCTTCTCTCTCCTCACTCTATTACTGTTTTCTTCCTCTTTCACACTAATTTCTTTCCCCTCAGTCTATTCTTTCCCCTTATTTTTCCTTTCTTCATTTCACTTTTCTTTTTTCTCTTCCTCTCTCAAACCTTCTTCCACTCTCATCCTCTGTCTCTGTTATTGCACAAAAGTTGACTTTGTTCTTTTCCTAGATTTCACTCTGCATGCTGAGTCTCCAAGTCTCCTGGTGAGAAACGATTACCAGGGGAATTACATAGGAGGAAAAATACATGAAGTATAAGAAAAAAAAAAGTCACTAATTTGGGAGAAGACTGTCTCTCTTATGGCCTGATATTGTTACCTTTGGTAAAATCATTGGACGAAGTGATCATCATCTTAGGGCTAGAGTACTGTTCTGAAGTGAGAATTTAAGATATGGGAACTAGCCCAGAAATTCAACTCTCACTTTTTCCTTTGCCAGGCAGAAATCTGGTCCCCACAGATTCAGTCCAATACATATACTGTCTGATGGCAACTTCAGAAATACAAAACCCCTTTGTTTTTTATCATTAATATTAATTATATATTTTTATTCAGGTTCTTATATGTCTAATATCCAAGAAATTCTTGTCAAAATTGGTGACATTTTCTCTTAAGATGTTAATCTTTCAGGCTGAGATAATGTTGGATTAGATCTTTACCTTCTTGATCTTTTCAGATAAAGGTAGCATCTTGTCTTAATTTCCTGAAATAATTTAACTATTTTAGCTCTGGAAGTTTATTTTATTATAGTCCCAGTTATGAATTGTATATGATTTGTTCCAGATACAGCTTTATCTTTAGAATTGAAAACTGCAAAGGATCTTTGGAATGTTACTCTAAGCTCATTTAGATTAAACTAATACTTCCTAATGTTGGTGGGGCAGGTGGGGAGTAGATAAGCAAAGGACAGGACAAGGAGAGGGGAGGTTAGAAATGCTTTCACTCAGAAGAAGCTGAGAAAGACATCATTCGGGTAGACTGAGTTTTCCAACAATTCTTTAAAAATGTGAACTATGCCTTCCATTTATTTAAGGTCACATGGAAGACAATTTGACTATTCTAATTGACCCCGCGAAGTAAGACAAGAGTCAATAAGGACTGTGACAGTTATTTTAATTCAAGATAAAGAAATTTCTAGAATCAAATTTCCCTGTTTATGAAAGAGACTGCATCAGAAACTGGGAATGATATTCACAGAGCACTTATGAGGTACCAAGCATTTGCTAGACACTTTACTATGTATCTTAGCTCTTTGGGTACTGTAGTTGGTTGTATGTTGTGACCTAATCTCTAGAAGCTTTGAATGGCTCCCTATTTGGAAAATGTCTCTTTTAGGTTAAGGATCTTAAGATGAAAATATCTTCCTGATTATCAGGGTGGACCCTAAATCCAATGCCAAGTGTTCTTATAACAGATATGAAGTAGAGAAGTCTATGTAAAGATGGAGGTGGAGATTGAAGTGATGTGACCACAAGCCAAGGAAACCAAGGAAAACTAACAGACAGCAGATGCTGGAAGAGGCAAGAAAGAAGTCTCCTTTAAGTTTCCAAAGGAACTACAGTCCTTCTGCCACCTTAATTTCAGACTTTTGGTCTCTAGAACTGTAAGGGATTAGATATGTATTTTTAAGCCACTAAATTTGTGGTAACTTGTTATGGCAGCCACAGAAAACTAAGGCAGGTACTAAAACATATGTTAGCCCCATTTTGCAGCCAAGGTACTGAGGAACACAGAGATTGGTAACTTGTTCAAGGTCATGAAGCTGCAGCGGCAGGATCAGGATTAGAACGGGCAGTCTGACTCAGAACACATAGACATAGCACCACATAACTCCCCTGGTAGCGAATTATTCTTCTTGAGACTACTTGAATGCAGACTGGAAGGTTTCTTGGTGGGCCTCTAGCATTACATAACCAGGAATACTATATTAGGGTTTCCGAATGCCAGTCCATTATATCGGAGTTTAAAAAACAAAATTTAGATTCTGAAATTCCACTTTAACAGTCTAAGTTTCAATAAATTTTAACTATTTTCCAGGAATCTATGTTTCTTAAAATAGCCCTCTTTCCAGTTAATCCTCATAGTCTATTCATGTTTGAGAATGATAAGACTATCTGCTTTTGTAGCTTTTGCAGTCCTTAGTATCTGTGTTCCTATACCTCTCCTTTCCCCATACTCTTTGTACGTCTCCTCTCCCAAAAGCAGGAGACTGAAGGAGGTCACAGTTGAAAGGGAAAATTATGTAATTTCTTCCATTTTTCTTGTCATCCATGTGGCCTAGAATTACAAGGTCATTTTTTATGTTTATTTATGAGCCAATATAAAGAAAGATATAATTTACTAGCTGAATGTGTTCAGTTTTACAACTTTGATATTTTGCAAGAAAATAAAATCAGACATGTCCAAAAAAATAATAAGGGTAAAAGTACTTTGTGGGGTAACAGATAAGAAGGTTAATAATAACAGATGAAAATTCATAATAAACAAGAGTCTGGAATGAGAGAAGCCAAAGCATTAAAACTTAATTGCTCTGGAGTCTTGAATCTAGGAGACATAAAAGGGTAGTTATTTTTTTGTTTATTTTTTCTTTATTTTTTTATGTATGGGTAGACTGCAATTAAATTGGACTCTTAGAATGTAAAAGCTGAACATTTTAATCGTCAGGATTATTATTCTGAAAGGAAAGAAGCAGAAAGATTGTGACTTTCTGGTGGAAACATAAGGGAGGGACCCAAGTGAAAGGAACAATTCATAATCTTCCTAACCACAGCTTCAGAGACCTCATCCAATTTGATGAAGGTTGTATAGCTACTGTGTTAAGGAGCTGGGATTTCAATTTCTTCCAAAAACATTGCTCTTTCCACCACACCAGCGTTTCAATGATCAAGCATCAGAATCTCCCAGAGAACCTGTTAAAACAGATTTCTGGGCTCTACTCCCAATTTCTGATTCAGTTGGTCTGGAGTGGGACCCAAAAATTTTCATACCAAACAAGTTCTCGGGTAATGCTGATGCTGCTAGTCCACGGGTCTCATTTTGAAAACAGCTTGGTAACTATACCATTTGGGGATTGAGAACTGCAGCCAAGTGTTCCTCCAGCTAAATGGGTCCCAACACAATTTAGACCTAAAGTTGCAAATTGATGATACCAGATGTGTTAGTTTAACATGATTAATTCTAAATTATTTATTCAGTTGTCAATTTTATAAATCCAGAGATGTCAGATAAAAATCTTTTTTCTGGAAAAATCAGCATAAAAAAAATCAACTGCTGTTTGATATTAGCTTCTCCTGTTAGACAGACTATAGATCTCCCTGCCATTTCAAACATCTGCTTTGCCCTACATGTAATAATGTAATTGGTGGTATTTATTACATTAGTAAGCTCAATTATGTTTCACCTTTCTAGGTGTTTTACCTGTATTAACTGTTTAACGCTCATAACCTTCTATAAGGAGTGTTTTACTCGGTATATTAAGACTGAGAGAACTAATAAACTACCATGGTTCAGACACCATAGAAATTTATTTCCACAGCTCACACTTATAAACCATACTACTTTGCAGATGACAATAGCAACACTAGCTAGGCACTGTCGGTGAGTATTTTACATATAGTAACCCATTTAACTTTCACAACACTGTGAGGCAATACAACTATTAATGCTTTATAGAAATAGAAACTTAGGCAGAAAGAAATTAAGCAACTTGGCCAAGTTCATATATGTAGTATTAGTCTAATAGGTACTTGAATCCAGGACACCTGTCCCAAGAGTCCATACTTTCAACTTTTATATTCTGCTGTAGGCTTTTGTGACTCTGATCTGGACCCATATCATTTTTTTCACAAATGAGAGAATTGAGTATCTCAGAGGTAAAATCACTTTCTCAAAATTACAGAATGAATTAGCAATAGAGGTCATAGTCTTACTCATGAATACCAACGAGTATGCTGGCAATGACCCCCAGTGGGAATTTTGGTTCAGTATCATTGTAATATAAATGGCAAAGAGGTTAAATAAATGTTAATGAAATTCTACTCATTGTTTTGTCTAAAGATGATCTCAAATGGTTACCTCATTGGCTCAACCTGGGCTACATATTAGAAGGTCTCACTGAGAGATTTTAAAGAATATGATGAGCCCTACCCCACACCAATTAAATCAGAATCCTTGAAGGATGATGTCCATGATATATCTTTAAATATATACATATTATTTATCCATAGACATTTATTTACTTATTTTAGTATCCCAGGTGATTCTACTGTGCAGCCAGAATTGAGTAATGCTAGATTACACTGTCAGGATATGCTGATTGGATGCGATGGCTGGTAATTAGACATTGATGTTATCTTTTTCTGGAGGTTGTATAGGTTCCTGTAAAAACATCTGGGTCTATGTTCAATGCCAACTGCATTCCTAAAACCAAACACAATTATTGCTTGTTACTAATGTGTGTTCATGAATAATTGAAGAGTCTTATTTTTCTCTAGCTCCTGATTAAATTGTGACTGAAAGGATTTGGGCTCCTCCTTCAAGAAATAAACAGACAATCTGTTGAATGGTGCCGGCTTTTTTTTTTTTGCTGTTAATTTCCATGTTTATTTCTCTTGCTCCTTGTCCCCATCTAATCTGACATTCTTTCTACCATTTACATGTGATTGATTTGAGCAACGACACTGCAGAAAGTGTCATTTGAAAAGCCATCGGGTCCCCAAATCACTTCTGCTCCTCATGACAACTATGAGATTAACCATTGTCGATTCAACTGGGGAAAAGTTTAGGAAATTTTGCACATATAAATTCTGCTAGAAAAGTAATTTCAAGTCATATTCAGCCTTACAGAGGTAAAATAATGAGAATTACCCAAGCAAAACAACATTAATTTGAATAAGCATTTATAGAGCACTTTCTCTTCTGTAACATTTACCATGCTATCATGGTTTTCCTTTTCAGGACTGCCTTTTCTGTGAGAATTTAGGTTCTGTAAGTATAGGAACCATGTCTGATTTCTTCATTATCGTGTCTCCAAGTCCTAGCATATTATAGACCCTAAACAAACATTTTCTTAAGTAATTAAATGAATAAATAACATAGCTAGGCTTTAAGGACAGAGAGAAAAATAAGAGGTGATTTCTATTACTGAGGAACTTATAAGATTAAGAATAAAATGTTTAAGAATTGCAGCTCAATGCAGTAAGGGCTATAAGAAGGTATGCATAAAGTAGAAAAGGACTCTTATAGGATAGCAGTCTACAGATCAAATACGTCCCCAGGGTAGGCATAGCCATAAAGGTTAAAATTCCTTGAATTTGATTTGTTTTATAAATGTGAATCTGGGACAATGTAAATAATTTACATAATTCTAAAACAAAATTAAATTTTAAAACATTGATTCCTAAAATCAAAAGAAAAATGAAAAAATGAACCTAACTTTGGGTCAAGTTGATGGCATAGCAACACAGAGAAACTATTGAAGGTCATTTTAAAACCCAGAAATCTGAATGGACATACTTGGTTGAATATACAAGGAATGGTCCCCTGTTGATTTGCCTCTTTACTCTGTGGTATGTCACTGCGGGATTGGTCCCCAGCTTGCTCATGATTTCTATACCCATTCTCTTAGGTAGTCTACTCCCATATTGACTCTGGAATTATTATGTGATTTGGTGTATTAGTTTCCTGGGGCTGCAGTAGTAGAGTACCGCAGACTGGGTGGCTTAAATAAGACACTTACTGTGCCAAAACCCTGGAGTTTAGAAGTCCAAGATCAAGATGTCAGCAGGGCCATGATCCTTTTGAAAGTGCCAGGAAAGGACCTGCTCCAGAGCTCTCTCCTAGCTTTTGGTAGTTCCTTGGCTTATGCCTGTATAATTCCAAACTTCATATGGTGTTCCCCCGTGAGAGTCTATTTCCAAATTCTCCCTTTGTATAAGGGCACATTGGACTAGAATATATTTATAAGGTTATATTGGATTAAGAGTCCACTCTACTTCAGTGTGATTTCATTTTAACTTAACTGATTACATGCACAACAACCTTAACACCAAATAAGTTCACATTCTGAGGTACTTGGACCTAGAATTTCAACCTATGAATTTTGGGGGGATACAATTAAACCCATAACACTTGCTTTGATCAATGAAGTAATAGAAAATGTGATGAAGTGGAGATTTAAAAAGTGCTTACACTTTGGGGCTGGATCTCTTTCTACTTTAGAAATCGGCCACCGCCATGTGACCAAACTTGGACTAGCCTGCTAGATAATGAGTGAACCATGGCTCCTTCGCTCCCATGATGATTTCACACCTAATCTCCATTAGTAGAGATAACCCAGTTGACTGGTAGATGGCTTCAGTGAGAAAGTCTAATGGAGACTAGCAGAACCATCTAGTTAAGTCCAAGACGAATTGCATTAAGTTTAATAAGTCTGTTGTTCTAAGCCACAAAGTTTTGTGGTGTTTCATTATACATCAATGACTAATTTGCATGTTTGACATGTAGAGAAGGATGGGTCAGGTTCCAATTCTCATACTTTTGTATGAATGATTTGTTGTTACCAATAAGGAAATTTGGTAATTTTAGCCATTACTTGGTTTGGTCACATTGTCACTGTTTACTTTGTTCATTCAAGTGAACAAAGAGACTAAAAAACAAAAAACAAACAAACAAAAAAACAAAAACAAAGAAAATCACTTCCTTAATATACTTGCTGTATTGTTTAGAAAAAGAATAATGAAATCTTTCTTTTTCCACACTATTATTTCCTTCTATATTCTACCACTTAATGAATATTTATGTAGTTACCATTTAATGAATCAATTATTTATTAATTAGTAGGTACTTAACTTAGCAAGTTTATATAGCATCTGTAGATGGCAAAATGTTTATACAAAAGTTCTTGGGTATGCTACCCATATCTTAAATACAGACTTTTTTTTACTATATATATTTTACAACATAGATTCACAATCTCAGAGTTAGAACAGGCCTTTGATAGTCACGGGGATATAATGTACAGCATAGCAAATAGCAATAATATGGTAATAACTATATATAGTGTCAGGTGGATATTAGACTTATTGGGAGAATCACCATGTCTAACCACTCTGCTATACACCTGGAACTAATATAATATTGAATGTCAATTGTAACTGAAAAATAGAAAAAATTTTTAAAAGAAAAGTACTTAAATATTATTTGTTCACATCTCTTACTCAAAGACAATCTTTCCTTTAAGTTTGTTGCTTGCATGCTTCTCATGATGAAAGGCTCATTTACCTCATGAGAAGCCTTATATTAGAGGAGCACCGCTTGTCAGAAAGTATTTCCTGCTCTTGACCTCAAAACTACCCTCTATAATATGCCTTGACTACCTGGTTTCTCTCAAGGCTCTTTCTTTCCACCCATTTTGCTGCTAATTCTAGAATAGCATATCTATTTCCTTTTCATATGAGAGCCCTTCACATATTGGAAGGCAGTACCACACCCGTCTTCTGTGTTTCCTTAACTGTAATAATATTCTAACATGCATAGATATGATAATGTTATAACATATCTTCTCTAGGAAAAGTTTTGCTAAACCCACCACCATTCTTAAACAATTTCTAGAACAAGGATGATGGAAAACAAAATTAACTACAAATATAATAAAACAATGTGAAATATTACTGCTGTTTGTGTTCTTTCGGGGAAAATATTGGTGAGGTGTTTAAGAGAAGTAAACTTTATATCCCACTTAATATCTTTAACGAGACTTGTGTCTCAAAAATTATTAGGACATATAGTAATTATTTTTAAAAACTTCACTTTGTTCTCAAATGTGAGCCTGTGAGAAGTTAGCTGTTGGAGACATTCATAAGATGATCTTTATTTCCTGTGGACTTTTGCTGGATAGTCAGCTGTATCTCTTTAGAGAGCAAAATGACAGAAAGATACTGATTACATCTACCAGTGAAGAGCGTATTAATCATTGTATTTCTTGGTCTCTCTCTTGACCTAAATTGTTTCTATCTGAGGAGTGCTTTTATCTTGGACATTGCTGAAAAAAAAGTGGCCACTTTTGCAAAGAATCAACTAAGGTTAGTTAGTGGTTTTCCTCATCTCCAGTGACCAACTCACCTTTGAAGAATGTAAATATGTTACTTTTCATGGCAAAAGAAACTTTGTAGATGTGACTTAGGATTTTGAGATGGGGGAGATCATCCTGGATCATCCTGTAATCGGAAGGATTCTTATAAGAGGGAGGCAGAAGATTCTAAGCAGCTGGCTTTTAAAATGGAGTATGAGACCATGAGCCAAAGAATGCAGGTAGCCTCTGAAAGGTGGGAAATGAAAGGAAATGGGTTATTTCCTAAAACCTAGAATGAAAACTTTCTTTCTTGACACTTTGATTTTAGCCCACTGAAACCTAGTTCAGATTTCTAACTTCCAGAACTGTGAATATAAATTTATTCTGTTTTGGGTCTTTAAGTTTGTTGCTTGTAGAAACTATTATAACACCACAGTAGGAAGCTAATGTGCTAGGTATAGTAGTAGTCTCTGATAAAATTTTTAGTGTCAGCCTTAAAGGAGTTTGGTAGGATACAAACTCCAGGGAGTGTGATATTGCCCTATGAGAATGGAAAATAGATACAAATTTTGATAAAGAATAAGATAAAATAGTCTTGAGTTTTTTCCTGGAAAGTGTTGGGAGGCAGTCCAAATTAGGTGTTTCTCAGTCACTGAACTTTTGTGTTGGTTTGGTAGGGGATAGGGAGCTCACTGGGACAGTATGTTGCCACTTCAGAGCAAATATTGATAACTAAGAGGGGATAACATGGTTGGTATTAGGGAGCTAATCCAAGTGTTTGGGTAGTCAACAATTCCAACACACAGGGCCTAAGAGGAAGTGATGAATTCTGACATAGTTCACTTACGTGGCATTAAGCATGATTGATTCATCATAGAGTGCTCTGACAAGAGTCTCATCCCTAGTAATATCTGAATTTAAGGCAATAATATTTCCTGTTGGAGCAAACTTGTGTTAAAGGAATAGTAATAAATAATCTTCATGTAGTGTGTGAGTGTGTGTGTGTGTGTGTGTGTTATGACAGCATTCCCATTTAGTGACAAAGAAAAAAATTATTCAGTAACTGATATTGGTACTGTTGATTAACACTCAGCAAAGAATTAATTCATTTCTTCCTTGCAGCTGATAGAGAACATAGATTTTGGATGAATTAGGGTTAAATACATAAAAAGAATCCATATAATCTCTTTGTCAATTATAGAGCTTCTGAATATTGGCATCAGCAGGGACTTTTTAAGCTTAAAAGACCCAGAATTAGCGTGTAAGTTGAAAATATTTCCCTGAAGAAATAACCAAAATTAAAAAGATAGCAACAATTTAGGAAACAAAAATATATCAAGTATGACAGTACATTTCTACTATGGAGAACACTCGTGCAAGGGGGAGAACAGATAGCCTCTGACAAATAAATATACAAAAGACATGACGATTCATCAAAGAGGAAATAAAATTAGATCGAAAACAAATGGAAAAATATTCAACTGCACTAGTAATCAAAGAAATGCAAATTAAAATGAGATAACCATTTTTGCTTATCAAACTAGTAAACATTAAAAAATCTTGTAATATACATAATAGCTCTCATAAACTGCTAATGAGGTGGAAAATGGCACCACTTTTGGAGATAGTCTAAATTTGAAATTGTTTTCTAAATAAAAAATTATAAAATAAAGGTCTTATACACAAAATCATCCATCACAGTATTATCTAAAATATCAAAACACTTAGATACAACTTGAATGTTCAAAAATACAACAAAATGTTTTAAAAATAATTGATACCTAACTTATAGAATGTTATTTAGCAATTAGTTTTTTAAAAATATTACCAGTTAGTTACAAAGTAAAGCATACAGAATTATATCTCTATAATAATTTAGAAATATTTTTGAAAACATATGTCTAGAAAAAAGTGGAAAATACATCAAAATATTAACATGGACAGATATTTGTACATTTTTGTTTTTATGTGTTTTTTCTTAGTGGCCCCATTTTAAGCATGCAATAATTTTTATAGTATAAAAATAAATAAATCATAAAATAAATCTCTGCCTGATTCTATTTAAGAAGAGACTTTCAGATAACTTTGAGTATATGACGGAGAAAAAAGATATGATTCTGTTTAGAAGAAACAGGCTGAAAAAGCTGCTGAGAATCACAGGTTACATTTAACAGGAATATGTAAACAGTAGGAATAAGTTCCGAGTAGAAATTTAATGGGGAGCAGAAAAGGTTTTTGTTTTAAGAGTCGAATGTTGCTTCCTTTGGCAGGGAAAAGGACAATATTTCTTTTACACACACCAACAGAACCCGCTGCCCCTTCTCTTTTTGCTTATTCCAATTATGTGCAAAACAACCAGAAAGAAATAACTAGTTTCTTGATTGCTTGTCTTACAAATTCAAACCTATAAATGGATAGCAAATGTCACATTATCAAGCAGAACCTGAGAATGCTTAATTCTCTATAAGACTTCCAGCAAACAGGAAGATGTACAGAGGCACAGTATTTATGAGCACCTTGATTTTCATTCGCCTGTGGCATTTTTTGAATTACATCAGTTTCATTTTAAGTTATTGCATTTGCGATAATTAGAGAGGATTTTTGCTATGAGACAGTAAATGTGTAAAACTGGGTTATTTCAACACCTACCTGTTGCTTGATCCTGAAAGTGATCCAATGAGTCAGAGCAAAGTCACTCCATTTACATTTTGTACAGATGCGGCCTATGGTTGAACTTGTTCCTTTTGTGCTTTCCCAAAGACAAGGCACAAACACAGTTTACTGTTGTTGTTGTTGTTGTTGTTGTTTTTCATCTTCAGGCAGGGCCAGAAATGGGGGGTTGCTTGCGGAGATGTTAGCCTCATTGGGAAACGATCTGAAAGTTTTTCTAAGATGGAGCTGTGGTACTAATGATCGGTTGAATCCAGCTGCCCACTATTATGTCTTCATATTCTTCCTCTGTGGATTGCAACAGGTGTTGTGAGTTTCACAAAGCACCTGTATCTAAGGATCATAAACCGCCCATCTACCCCCTGAATAATCATCCATTCCACAGAGATCGTCTTCAGTTTTTGAAAGCCACAGTCTCTTTTAATGCATCCTTTGCTTGTGAAGGATTGCTTGGCAGAATGGGCTATTCTAACGGGTACGCCATATTCAATGAGATTGTCACCATCTGTTCCGCTTTCCAATTACTAAAGCAAATGGAAATCAAAAGGCATCAGAAATCCTAGATAATATTTTCTGTTCATTATGTCTTTTGCCTGATGTGGGTTTTAAAATTTTCATCTGGAACACATTGAAGGATGAAGCACACTTTCTATTACTGAGACACAATATCAGACACAGAAAATAACTCTGTGCGAGATGCACATGGGCACCTTCAGCATCCTGGTCTCTACTACATAGTGGAGATTTCCACTCAGGCTTTCAAAACTCACATAAAACAAAACTCACATAATGTTAAGCATGGAGTGATTAAGCAGTAACTCCCTGAGCTGTTATTGCCTGGAGAACGATAAATGGAATTGTGCAAGTGGATATCATGGCATCGATGTTTCCATGTTTCTGCCAATAGGCAATGGGTTTTTAGCAAGACACGAAGCAAAAAGTATTTCCCCTGAGGTAACGTGTGTGTGTGTGAGTGTGCGTGCATGCACTTGCATGCAGAGGAGAGTTGAAGTTTGAAGGAAGTGAAATTAATAATGATCATAAAAGAAAAATTGGTGCCAATGACAGCATGAGTTAAAATACTCAGTTTGAAGAAACAGTGCTCTAGCAGCACACAACCATTCTGGAGATTAGCGGGAAATGACTAAGAACAAATAACCATAATAGAGGTCCTAATGCAAAAAGTAGACATCATAAAAAGGACTAGGTCTGTACCATCTAAAACATGATTCTCAGTACAGTGTTTTCACCCTCAGTAAATTATTTTGTGTACTTACCAAAGTCCTATGCCAAGGAAACCCTCTAGTTATCTATAGAATCTGCATACGTGTTTATTATATTCAAGATTCCATTACTTAGAATGAACAAAACTAGAAAATTTTATCCCGTCCTCCTGTGTTAATTCGTTTTATTGGGCACTTTCCTGTATTTATACACATAAATGGATTATGCATTTTTCAACCAGCTTAATCTGTCCACTGAGTATTAGCATTAACTAAATTGTCAATACTCACCCCTGAATTAGCCAGACTTATGTTTAGCTGTTCAAGAGTAACATAATGATAAGACTGTTTCCAGCGAGAATATGCTTTGCTGGCTTTGAGCTGCTTATAATAAAATAGACTTATTTTTCCTGTCATTTTTTTCCTTACATTCTCATAGAGGAATGAAGTGTATGTATATTTTTGAAAAGGTT
This sequence comes from Rousettus aegyptiacus, assembly GCF_014176215.1. Classification (NCBI taxonomy): domain Eukaryota; kingdom Metazoa; phylum Chordata; class Mammalia; order Chiroptera; family Pteropodidae; genus Rousettus; species Rousettus aegyptiacus. Next base: position 91,771,278 of record NW_023416308.1, read on the forward strand.
ATGGTTAAAAATTGAGGGCTTAAATACAGACTTCTACTGATTACCAGATGACTCTATTAGCAAATTGCATATACCTGATACAATAAAATGAACATATTTAAGATATACAATTTTATAAATTTTGACATATGGACATTCCTGTGAAACTATCACCACAATCAAAAGAATAAATGACCATCATCCCCAAAAGTTTTCTTGTTCCCCTTTGTAACCTCCTCTCCTGCCTCTTCCCTGTCCACACGCCAATCATTGATCTGCTTTCTGTCACTATAGATTAGTCTGCATTTTCTAAAGTTTTATCTAAATGGAATCATACAATATGCACTTCTTTTTATCAGACTTCTTTCAACATAATTATTTTGAGATCTATCCAAGCTGTTGCTTGTCTCAATAGCTTGATCCTTTTTACTGCTGAGTAGTATATTACATGGATTTACCACAACTTGTTTATCTATGCACCTGTTGATGTACGTACGAGTTGTTCCCAGTTTGGGGCTATCATACATAATGCTGCTTTCAACATTCATGTATAATAGGACGTACATTTTAATTTTCCATGTGTTATATTTCACAGTAGGAACTCAAACTAAATCAACATTTTTCTGGCATCTGGAATGAACATTTAAGACTTTCCTGGAATCTATGAAACCCCATAACAGGTGACATGCAGAAATCTGGCTCATTTATTTGCTAGGTCTTTATCACTAACTCTCTTTTTCGCATGAAAACAAAGACACTGATGTTTAACCAATAAAATGAAAACATTAAAACAGCCACTAAATCCAGCCTCTGATTCAATCTATAAAATAACACATAGAGGAATACAGCACAAATAGACTGCTTTTCAGTAAATGGTCTCTCTTCTTCAATTTTAAGAGGCACATTTTGCCATATTTAAATGTTTTAAAGACTTAAATGCATCTTTCAGTTGATAGATACATTTAATGTAGTATAGTTTCTGTTTTTTCCCCCTTTTAAATATCTATTGACTAATGAATATACATAAATGGTATGTACATACAATGAAATGTTATTCAGCCAAAAAAAGGAATGAATTACTGTTTCACGCTACAACAGAGATGTGTGTATTATGTAGTCTCCCTAACTCTTGAATATTTATAGTTAAATTTATGTTTTTCAAGCACTGAGTAAAAATAGGCCCCATTGTATTTATTCCCATATTTTGTTTAAAGAAATAATAACTCCTACATAAACTTAAGAATACCAGATTTATACTGGTGTAGTGCAAGGAGGAGAGCTTTTTGGAGCCAGTTAAACTAATTTAAAACTTGTGATGACCAATTTCTAGTTCTGTGACATGGTTAGCCTCTCTAATTTGGCATTTAACCTTGCAATTATGACATTAGGTTAGTATGACTGCATAAGATTGATTGACTTACACATGTAAAATGCTTAGCATAATGCCTGGGACATAGTAGCTGCTTAACAAAAGTAATGTTTTGCCTACTCCTCAAGCCACCACCTTCCTGTAATACATAACCTTTCATTACACAGGAAAATATTAAATACAAATATCTCTCTTGCATTGAGGAACACGAGACTTATGGTAGAGATATCCTGCTTGACTTCCAGAGTTGCTGTTTATCAGATATATCTCATGTTAGCTACTCTTGACCGTTCTATAGTAATTGTGCCTTGTAGTGAGAAAATGCTGAAGAACTATTAAAAATAAATGAAGAGAAAACAGTACTTTGATTCAAATGTGTTACAGTAAAATAGAAACTCCTAAAGAAATCTAATTAAAATCTAAGTCAAAATGAAAATGGCAAGGGAATAGAATCTGGATATCCTACTTTCTGGCAAATATTCATTTTCAGTTGGGACTTAACTGTTACATAACTTAAGTAATAAAAGCTCCAAGTGCAGAGTCACTTGAAGACCTATTCTCCTCTATCCTGAGTAGACTGCTCAAACCAATCCAATTCCATTTATTACCAGTGGTTTATAGCTTCAGGTGAATGAGACACTTTATATATCTGTTATAGGAATTGTAATAGAAAATCAAGGTGGGGAAAAAAATGGCATAAATGATAGAGGCTCTGTTTATCCCTCTGGCGACCAAAGCAACGTTGTAATGGAAACAAGGAACAAATAGCAAAGAAAAATCACCTGGGATCTAGACGAGCAAGCCATACGACTAGGGTTAAATCTAAGAAATCACCCTGCAACTGTAGAAGGAAGAATGGGGCGAGGACGGGAGGCTGACCAGTTTCTGGCAGCTGAGTGGCACAGAGGCTACAGCAGTAGCAGCGGCAGCCGCCAAGGGCGAACACCTCTTAAAGGGGCCACGTCCTCAAGTGGACTTTTGCGGTGATGGATCTGCTAGGTCTGAGCACCAGTACTGGTTTGGCTGCATAGGTACATACAGGGGGACAGTGAGTTGCTGGAGTGAGGGCTGAGGCAAGACTCACTCTGCACAGACGTGCCGGCAGTATCCATTGTTCTTCTGTTAAGCCTTCCGCCTTCAGAGTGCTCAGATTCAGCGCCACCATAGCAGACACATCATCAAACTGGATAACAGAGGTCGCTCTGCCCAAAGGATTCCCTGAAACTCCAGCTTCCCCAACTTGTAGCCCCATCCAAGCCACATCCAGGTGTTTCCTCAATGAGTCAGGTGCTCCTTGCAGAGCAGTGTTTAGACTCACACTGGAGGCAGCTGACCTCGGTTTCTGGTATGGCCTTTTGAGGCAGCTATAGGCACAGCATCTGTGGATTGCTTACTGAATCTTAACAGGTGGCCCTGGAAGAGCACAGGCTTGGGTTGAATTTGGCCTGCAGCTGAATGCCTGTCAGGACTGTGCCACTGGACACCTACTTCACAAATCCACATTGATAAGACCGAGAGACTTAGGAGCTTTGCTTAGTACATAGAAACAGACATGGAAAGGTAGTCAAAATGGCAAGACAAAAAAAAAAAAAACAAACAGAAACCATATGAGAAAACAGAACAGAGATCTAGAAATAATGGAGTCAAGCAATCTAATAACACTGGTTATAAAGCTGCTCAATGAACTTATGGGAAGTGTAGATGAATTGAGTAAGAACTTCAACAAAGATACAAACAAAAATGAAAATGGAAATTACAAAAGGGAATTAGAAATGAAGAACACATTATTTGAGATGAGAGGTATATTAAATAGAATAAACAAAGGAATAAACAAAGTGAATAAAGAAGAGAATCAAATGACCTATATAGAGAATGGGAAAGTCAAGGACACTCAATCAGAATGGTAAGAAAAAAGAAGCCAAGACTACAATAATAATTTAAAAAGTTTATTGGACACAATTAAAGAGAACAAGATATTGAATATATATTTGAAGAAATAATGATGGAAAACTTCCCTAACCTGGTGAAAGAAATAGACATACAATCCCAGGAAGCTCAGAGAATCCCAAAAACACACATCATAATTAAAATGCCAAAGGTTAAATACAAAGAATCTTAAAAGCAGCAAGAGTAAAGCAGAAAGCAGATAGTTACCTACAAGGAATTACCCATAAGACTGGCAATTGATTTCTCAAAAGAAACTATGCAGGACAGAAGGGCTTGGTACAAAATATTCAACGAGAGGAAGACCCAGAATCTACAACCAAGAATATTTATCCAGAAAAGCTATCATTTAGAGTTAAAGGACAGATAAAGAGCTTCCCAGACAAAAATAAGCTAAAGGAATTTATCACCACCAAGCCATTATTACAGGAAATGGTGGAGGGACTTCTTTAAGAGGAAAAAACATATATCGAAAACAGGAATCAAGAGTGGTAATAACTACATTCCTATTAACAAGTAGTTCAAGTGGAAAAGAATTAAGTGCTCCAACCAAAAGATAGAGTGTCTGAATAGATAAGAAAACAAGATCCCTACATATGCTGCCTACAAGAGACTCACTTTATATTAAAAGACACATACAAACTAAAAGGAAGGGGATGGAAAAAAAATATTGCCTTGATGGACTTAGAAGGTATTGCACTGAATGAAATGGGTCGGATAGAGAAAGAAATATCGCATTATTTCACATACATATGGAATCTAAAGAACAAAATCATCAACAACAACAAAAGCAGAAATAAACTCACAGAGAATATTTAGAGGACTACTAGATGGGAGAGATTGGGGGGACAGCAAAAAAAAAAAAAGACAAAGTGATTAAGAGATACAAATGGATAGTTGCAGAATAGATGTGGAAATGTAGAGTGTAGCATGGGGAAGATGGTTAATAATGTTGTAATAAATACGTAAGAGGGAAGAGGGGTACTAGATTTAGTGGGGTGATCACTTAGTGAGTTATGTGGATCTCTGATCATTATGCTATGCAACTGAAACTGGTATATTATTGTATGCCAACTATAAGGGGAAAAAACTCATTGAATTGTACAATATAAATACAAGCAACTAATTGTCTATTATATTTCAATAAAGACAATTAAAAAATTTAAAAACGAGGTTAAAAAAAGAAAAGAAAATTCATTATTGCCCTATCTCCCCACACAGTGAGCACACAGGACACACATTTCAGATTTCTTAGGAACAAAATTCATTTACCCTGTTTTTCTGTATAAAAATGAGGTTGAACTTTTTCAAAAGGAAAATTTAGGGCACATTTTCTTACATTAGTGGAAGATAATGGCCATGATAAAATGAATTCCCCATAGATTGGGCTTTCACTTTAAAACAAAACCTAAATTCAGGAACACAAACACGTTTGTAAAGGACAAGCCAATGAATGGCTTATAAGAAGGGCTCAGTTCATGGTCTCTTAGTCTTGGGTCCATACTGTGAGCTGTCTGGCTTTTGGGGTTATCGTAGTAGCCACAATGTGCTCTTTCTGCAGGAGCATTAACCTGGCTTCCAATCTCCGATCTTTTGCCCAGAAGTTAAAACTACTACATAATTCCTTTTCATCCATATGTAAAAGAAAATAACCTCTTCATTCACAAAACTCTGGGGCTTTAAATATTGAACCCCTGAAAGGAATGCCCCATTTTGAGCATCTTCCAGAGGACCATGACTATCACTGTGACCAGTTAGAAAGCACTTAATAAGCATGAAAAAAGTCACATCATGTAATTATCTTATTTAATTTTCTCAGCAACTCTGTATTGTTGATATTATTATCTCCCTTTATAGATGAAAGATTTGAGGTTCAAAGACTTGCTCATGGCCAAACACTAGTTAAGTTCTGGAATCAGTGTTCAAATTTAGGTTTGCTTAATTCCAAGCTGCTGCAACAGGCAGACAGATATCTTCACTTCTTTAATGTTTAGCTAAGCTTAACAATCATCAGTTGCAGGCATTTACTAGTTGACATGCAGAAGTTAGACTGAAAAAGTGTCATTTGTTTCTTATTTCTCCTGACCACACTTTAAAATTTTTCTACATGTACCTTACCTGCTCCCCTGGATTCCATCACCTTGCTGTACTTTTTTTCTTCCTATAACAATTATTTCTTTTTCACATAATATATACTTTACTTATGTATGATGATTATGGTTTACTGTCTGCCTTCACCAGAACCCCAGCTAGAATATCACCTCCAAAAAAATAGGGATCTTCTTTCTTTTTGTTCACTGATATAATCCAAGTGCATGGCACATAGTAAGTGCTTACTCCTCGTTGAATAAATAGTGGAGTGACATAAGACAAAATAATGTAGATTAACTAAATTCTGAGAAATGTTCTTGGATCATTATAGATTTAGTTTTTTGGAATTAAATCAGAATTCATCACCACTTTCTGTATAATCACCAGCTAAATTCAATATAACAAAATGAATAGCTAATACTCATATAATGCTTATTATGAGTCAGGCATTGTTCTAAGAATTCTATAAAATGCAAGATAGGTAGCATTATTATCCACATTTTCTAGAAAAGGAAACTGAGATGCAGTGAGATGGGTGAGTGTGCTCAAAGTCATAGCAGTAGTAAGCACTGGAAGTAGGATTCAGACCTAAGCAGTTTAGCTCCAGTGACCACACTCTAGACCTCTGACTTTACTGTAAACATTGAACATTACATATAATGAATCTAGACTTTTTCATTTTACACATGATAGATATTTCATATTAGCTCCTTTTCCTTATGTCTCTGTTTCTATGCTTTATCTACTCTAGTACTACAATACCTTGTTATTTAATTCTATCTATCTAAACTATCATCTATCTATCTATCCATCCATCTATCTCTCATCTATCTATCATCATCTACCTACCTACCTATTTCCCATCTATCATCTATCTAAATCTTTAATATTAAGGTATATGTACTATGTCACACACATATATATTTCCAATGCAGAAAAGGTTTTTATGTTGATAGGTTATACTTTTAGTAGCACAGCTGACTCTTCCTCATGGTTCTTCAGGTAAGCTTCCACGCCAGGTTTTGTAGCCATCAGGGGATGAAATGAGAGGAGCTCACCTCAGTGATTATAGAAGTCTCTACCTAACCAGAGCTCATAATCAGATAAGTCAATTACCTCATTCTTATGAATAGTGGGATTTGAGCTGTGGTCCTTGGGCTGAAAATGAGAATGAAGTATATGGAAATTCCAGTGAAAAGGTTCCTGGGTTAGTAAGGACATTCTTGGAACTGGATTCATAAAAGCGTTAAGCTACTTTTTTAAGAGAGATGATAGAGAACTAAATGGTACCACACGTGTGCAGAGAATCATGTATAGTAGTGATTTTGCCAGTCTTGAGGGTTTAAGAAAAGAAAGTGGTGTGTATTATGGGAACAGACACTGTGAATGAGTTCCTTCTCCTGCTGCGCTGTGTCCATAGCAAATCTCACAGAGATCAGTGATGTCAGAGGAGGCCACAGGATCCTTCTCCACATAATTTTCCTCATAGCTACTAGTCATTCTATGGATGTTCATGTGTACGTTGCATCCATCCTCAATCTAGAATCAGGTTACAGACAGGGCCTTCTGTATGCTGAAAAGAACTGTGTACTTTATGAGCATAATGATGTATTGTGGAGTCTTTGTATATTTTTAAAATTCTGTATTCTATTCATCATAAGTTTCTGAATGTGAGGACTTCTTTCTGTGGTGCTTGATGGCTGGATCCCCTGAATATTTCTTTTTGTAGGCAGCTAAGATTTGCCTCTTCATCTGCACTGGGATCTGGGCTATGCATCACTAAGGGCCGCTCTATAAATTTTTCTCTTCGCTGAGTCTCAGATCTAATGTACTTGGCATATAACCCACAGTATATCTACTTATGACCTATTCAATGATGGTTAATATTCCTAATTGACCCATAGGCTTTGGAAAAAGAGTTTTGAATTCTGCCTCCTTTACCTACTACTAACTGTAGGAACTTTAAAAAGTAATTTTTTTTTTCTCTAGTCCTCTACCTACTAATTGTGGGAACTTTAAAAAGTAATTTTTTCTCCAGTGCATCTATAAGTGAGAATACTATTACATCGATCTCCTCATGTTTTGGGGTAAAATTAAATAAGTTAATATATGTAAACAGGGCCACAGAACAGGGCCTGCAATGTAGTTAACAGCCCAATACATCTTAGTTTGCTAACTAGCAGTAGTAAGCCATTGACTCTGCAATAAACCTGCCTGGACTCACAGCCAAGCTTTACCATTTATTAATGTGTAAACTTGGGCATATTGTCTAATTTCTCAAAGCCTTAGTTTGCATAGCTGTTAAATGAAAACAAAAGTATGTGCTTATAAGTTATTAGAGAGTATTAAATACATATTTGATTTAAAATATTCACAACTTCATGCACAAGATAATTCATTGACAAATTATATTTTTATGATTATTATGAAGATAGAGTTTGTGATGGTAATAATATAAAGGCACTGAGTGATTAAAACCTGAAATCACATCCCCTTTTTTTATTGACAGTTTCAGACTTGGCCAAGGATTTAAGAAATCAATAAAACATTATGGCTTAGATATCATTGGGATTTTTGAAGAATATGCTATCAGATTCTCATTTTATACTGAACACTATGGGGCTCTAAAAATCTCCTGAGATTCTTCTATATTCTTTGAAGTTACGCAAGTGTGCTAAGAGAGCAAAGGTAACATAATAAAGGAGTATGGATCCTTTAAGCTAAATCCTCCATACCCAAAACTTTGAGAAAATATAAGAAAGGCCTCAGATCCCAAACAGTATAAGGCCCTGTCTGTTCTTCCTCCACCACACCAAGGCTGTAGTGATGCCCCTAAACCATAATACTATGGCAAAGATCACAGGACAGTTTAGAACAAGCTGTCCACATGATCTTTCAAATAGCTCTTATACTAATTACTTAGTACTATTCTCTGTCCATTTTTTAAACCCCAATATCATCTCAGATTCCTTATTTTTTTATTTTTATGCAAGTTAAGATTGCTTTAACCCTTGAGCACTATAATTTGTCAATGAGCTTTTCTAGTATGCCAATATTTTATTGAGTATTGCCAGTTCTTGGCTGTCCTAATGAGCAGCAAGCTGGGACAAATGAAATCTTGAATGAGGTCAAAGATGACCTTTTTTTTCAAAGGCGACAGTCTGCATTTATTAGAATTAAGTGTTCAGCAGCCAGCTGTAATCAGAGAATAAAATTATTTGTTTTATATCTATATATCAACATTCAATAATACATTATATTATTTATTTTGAGCACACATTGTGTCATAAACTAACAGAAACACAAAGATAATTGAGACATAGATTTCACTTTCTACATGCTTCCAATCTAGTGACTGGGATAGTTACATGTACAAGTAATTCAAATGCCAGTCTGTCTGAAGGAGGTGTAAATAAAACTTTTATTGAGCAGTTACCTTGTGCCAAGCTGTATGTTAAGCATTTAAACACATTATTTAATTTAATTCATATAGCAATCTTAAGATATAGATATAATTATCTCACTTTCACAGATGGGGAAATTGAATGTTAAAAGTTCAGTAACTTGCCTAAGGCCACAAAGTCCTGGAAATTTAGAAAAGATAGATGCAAATTTCTTTGATTCTCAGACTGTTTTCCTTAAAGGCTTTTCTGCCCTAACCAATTAACTTCTTAGAATCCAATTTGGTTTGATGACTAATGAGATTTAAAACACCTATTTGTGAAGCCCTCATCTGCCAAGCTCTGCCTAGCAAACTTGATTGGTTTTGGAGGGTGGCATAATAATAGGTTGAGAGGGAAGGACCTCCATGAAAAATAAAGGTGAACATAGAGAATGAAGCTCACCTCCAAAATCATGTAGCACTTTGATTTTTTAAATCCTTGTTGCCATGTATTATCAAAGCTAATAATAGTCTTTGAGGTAAACCTGTCTTAAAATATTTCTCCATGACTGTGAAGTAGGTAGAAATGACATTTAGACGTGCATTAGCCAGGACTGAAGAGAGGTAGGTATGATTAAGTGCCAAGGTAAAACTTAGAGAAAACCTTAGAGTTAGTAATTTTTGTTTTTCCATTCACCATCAGCTATCGAAGTACTACCTCATTAAACCCACAGCATATTTTTGGAATCCCCTTCCAATAAGCCACTTCTCAGGCCAAGCATTACCCTACATGCTTTGCATATATTTTACTTTTATGAGATTCTAATGAGGTAGATACTATATTATCCTTCTTTTACAGATGAGGACACTAGAGTGTATGTTTATTAAGAAATAATGGTCCAAGTTTCAGAATTAGAACATGGGCTGGTCAGAGATATGGATCAAAAAGCCTTATTCCAGAAATATGAGATAACTACATCACAAAGGAGTGAAGAAAATGGACTTCTCTGCAAAAAAAGTTACCCTATTCTTGTTCCCATCTGGAAGATCCTTGGCATTTTCTATTTAGGTAACTAAGATATATCACTAGAAAGCAAGAAAGCTGACACGTTTTATTTGTTAACCTATTTTGTTAAAGTTACTTGTTTTGTTTAAATTATTTAGAAAAGAGAATATTCAAACACAATTACAATTAACACTCCTGGATCTTGAGTTTGAACAGTACAGGATTTATACTACTACCTCTATCTGCTATTTTTTGGAATTAGAACTATGAATCGGAAATTCTTTTCCTAAAACTCAATAGTGTTTTTTTTTTAATCATAATGACAATATTATGTACTCTAATTAAAAAATAAAGATGATAAATCTTTATCTCAAGGATTGGGCCTATAGACATTCTTGCTTAAGGATAGTTATAGCCCATTTTTATTAGTGTTATACATAAGAGAAAGACAAATAATGGATATGTTCCACTTCGGGCATTTTTGATATTTGATTGCTGCACTGGGAGCATACACATGAGGTTATAATTATTCTTATGACAGGTACTGGGAATTCTGGAATGGTTGGAGTTATACAACTCCAGAAAGAAATATTCTCTGAGGGACAAATTTCAAAAGCCTTTCCTCCTGTTGTTCACTGCAGGGTGTGCTTGGTCATTTCTATGTCCTCCTCTTCCTTGACCTATCATTTTAACACAATTGATCCCTCCTTCTTTCTTGATGCAAGTTCTTCACATATATTCAAGGCAAAACACTCACCTAATTTTTCTCCTATAACACTAACAACCAGTCTTCAATCTTCTTTGTTTATTCTTCCTCATCCCCCTAATTATCAGACACTGAATAACTCAGTGTTTGGACTTAGGACCTATACTTTGTTTACGCTCGCCCACTTGTTGATCTCAAACACAAAGTTGAGGGTTCCCAAGTTCTTATATCCAAAACAGGCTTCTCCTTTGGATTCCAGACTCCATACGTCCAATTGCCAATTCGAAATTACTACTTCAATATCTAACAGGCAAAACAGACTTAATAAGTCCCAAATCAAACTCCAGATCTACCCTCTAGAACCTCTTCCATTGTTTTTCTTATTCTTGTATGGAAATTTCATTTTTTTTTCTAGTTGCTTAGATCAAAGATCTTGTAGTCATTTTTCTTTATCTCACCTCTCATATCTAATCTATCAGGAAATCCTTTTGGTTCTGCCTACAAATTATATCCAAAATTTGATTCTTCTCGTCCCTTCCATTACTCTTACTCTGATGCAAGTAAACATTTCTTCTTGTCTGGACTATATTGATCATCTTCTAACTGCCACTCTTTGTTCTCCTCTATCTCTCCTCTATCCAGCAGCCAAAGTAATTGTTACAACATTAAATTCCAATCTTGACATTACCTCTCTACTCAAAAATCTCCCATGACTTTGTATATAAGTTATAAAATGTAAATCCCTAAGAATTGTCTCTAAGATCCTGCACAGTCTGGTCCTCACCCCTTATTACCTCTCTGACCTCATCTTCTATATTCTATGTCTCATTTACTCCATTCCAGCCACACTGGCCTTTTCTTGTTCCCTTAACATCTTCCCAACCTAGAGCTTTTCTACATGTTATTTTTTCTCATCAAATATACTCTCTCTCTCCACCAAGAGAGCTTCCTCCAGACCTTTACTTAAAGAACATCTTTTCAGTGATGCTTCCTTTTACAGCATATTTCCTCTCCAGCACTCACCTATTTTTCTTTATAGTACTAATCATAAACTGACAGATTTATAATCTTCAATTTGCTATATTTTCTTTGTTTATTGTTTTCTTACTCTCATAAATAGGTAAGCTCTCTGAATAAAGAGGTTTTGTCTTTTTTTTTGTCTTTTTTTTTATTGATGATGTTATCACTTAAAACATTGTTTGCACACATAATAGACTCTCAATATATATTTTCTAATAATAAATGAATGAGAGAATAAATAATGGTGATGGCAGCACGGAGCTGTTGGTATAGGCATTGCAGTACTGACATTTAAAACAAACGAGGAAATCAGGTTAATAAAAGAATTGATGAACTATAATGATCTTTATTTTCTTTGTATTTTGGGGTTCCTAAGAGGCCCTAATCATGGGAGAAAATTTTGTGACATGGGTAATGTCTTTATGTGTAACAGTCTTATCACTTACCAGCTATAGCTGAAGCTATCCCCTTGGATAACAAAATTATACATGCCGATCTATTCTTTCCATCACAGCTATTTTGGACTGCAAAATATAAATCTGATTATGTCCCCTGCAAATTAAGCCCTTAGTGGTTTCTTGTTGCTTTTATAATAAAGACCAAAACATTTAACAAAGGGTACAAAGAGTTATAGTATGGCTTCCTCTAGATCCTCATTTTCTTAGTTTCTTTTCACATTACTCTGACCTTTGCCTTCTTGCTTTAGTGAGAATTTCCTGTTCCTGAGATACACAATGCTCCCTCCTACTACATGCTTCTCTTGGATCGAAATGCCCAACTCATCATCCTCCTTTAACTTGAACAATTTCTATCTATTCCCCCAAATTCTTCAGTCATCATGTCCTAATGGGAAAGTTTCCTCACCTGTTGGCCAAGTCCTCCTTGCTCTTGCAAGCATTCTTTTTTTAGAACTCAATTGCAATTTGAGGGTAATAATTCAGTTATTAAATTTCTCCTTTACTAGACTTTCAGCTTCATGGAAGCATGTCTGTTTTCACTGTGTCCTCACTACCAGAAAAGTACCGGGCCCACAGCAGTGTTCAGAAATTTGTTGAGGGAATAAAAGAAATAACACTTACGTGTCTTTATTACCCTTGATTATACACACAACTCTGCTTCTTCAGATACTAAAGTTGATTAACCAAGTTGATTTTGCATTTTAATCCTTGTTAGGGTGTCGTGTTCTTTCTAAACTCAATATTTTCTACTTCTTTCATTTTTTTTTTAAGGGGGAAACTGTATGATCTTAAACAAGTAGCATATCCTTTATGAGTCTAATTCTCAATATAAACTCAAAATTCACTTTCTGAGTTTGTAATGAATTTAATGAATGTAAATGAGATGATGAATATGGTTTAAAAGAATAATCCAATAATAATCTAATAATATTAGCTTCTGTAATGGCAAGCTTTCTATGTACCTATTGCTATATTAAGTAATTTATATACATTATCTTATTTCATCCTTCTAAAAAATCTAATAACTAATATAATAATAGCTATAATTTATTGAGTACTTCCTATGTGCCAGGGCTTGCCTAAATTATCTTCTTAGGCCCTTTCATCTTGAGAACTATATATTAATATTCTGATTTTGCTAGTGAGGGAATTAAGACTTGGATATATTATTATAGTTTTTAAGGTCACACTAGCTAGCTTATATCAGTTGCAAGGTTGTTGATGAAAGTAACTTGAGCATTTCTACATTTCTTTGAAAAAAAAGAAAATAAAGAAACTAAATTCTAAGCAATGTTTGAAATTAAGCGACCTGAACATTGGTAATGTAAAGATCAGAGTGACTTTAGGGATCATTTAATCTCATGTTAAACCCTAATTTACAATCTGGAAAATGTGATTTGAATCACTACTTTTTTATTCTTAATGCCACACATATTGCTCTACATGACGTAGGTACACAATATTTATGGAATTATATTGTTTAAGTCATCATCAATCAAGACAGAGAAAAGATTAAATTAAATCTCCTCAACTCTAATACAGGGGTCATTTCTTTAAATATGTCAATAAGTGACTAAGCTTAGATCGGTGCTTGCCTTATTAAATAGCATCATTTTAATAACAGTAAGGTTAGAACATTTCATAGGTGATATTACCACCACTACCATTATTATTGGTAGAGATCTGAGGAGTCTCTTTTGGACTTGTCAGACACTTATTTTTGTCATCGGTTTCTTGACAGGTGCATCCTAGCATCAGTGATATAGGTTTTCTTTTTAAGTCTCCAAGGGAGCAAAGATGAGACATACTTATAAATTAGTTCTGGGGGTGACTCAGCTTCATTGGTGGCAGCAGGTTGCTGCCATCCATGAAATCCCAAAAATTAAATGCCATGATAGCTAGCAAAAAAACGAACAAACAAACAAAAAACCCAGGAGATAGATAGACAGATATATATATATATATATATATATATATATATACATATATATATATATACACATATATGGTTGGTGATGGTGGTAGTAAATCCTACCATGTAATTAGTTGCAAAGAAATTTAAATGTTTGCACAGAGAGAAGCATGCAAATAAAATTCCTGTGGAAAAAAAATAAAGGGATTGAGTTTGAGAGACTGAAATATTATAAAAAGGGTTCCTACTGTTGAAAAAAGATTCTGCTCTGAACTTAAACAAGAGCAGCTGTTAAAAATCATCCTTTGGATAAACGAAAACAAAAACTAAACAAAACAAAAACCCTCATATGTCTGGGATAATCAAAGCACTATCCTATTCAAAAAAAGGGTCTCAACTCATCTTACCTCAATAACTTGACAATATCCCTCCAAGATCTAAGATTAGTCAGTTCTATATCTTTTATTTCTGTAAGTCTTTAAGGACATTTGCAGCATATCAGTTCAATCAAAGCAATACCTATCAAAGGAGACTTTACTCAAGAAATCCCAGAAAGATTATCAGAACTATTAAGTTTGGTTTCATATAAATCCAGATTTGGTTTTATGTTAAAAGAAAAATTAGACGACTTGACTATTACATGACAATGGCATTAGGATATCTGGATTTAGGGCCTATATTATGCATCAGTGACTAGGAGGTGCTTGTAATTTTCAGGTTACTGAAAATTTCGCCAGCTTAAAGTACTTACCCACCGCTCTACTATGGTACCTGAAGTTTCCACCATTAATCATCCACTCATTTTAATTAAAAATTTACTACTATTATGCATGTATTAAGGCTATAAATTTAGGGGGGGGGGATAGTTAAGCTATTAGATAATTTTCAAAGATAATTATCACTCCAGGCAATAAAAGAGTGAGATACAGCACAGGTCAGTTTTGATGGGAGAAGAAGCAGAAACATAAGCCAATAGTAGCACCGATTGGAACAGACTGAGGGAAAATGAGCCCAGAGAAGCCAAAAGTAGAATGAAGGCATCAGAGCTGGATGATAGAGCTGTCTCATGTCAGCTCATAAGAGCAAGCTTAACTTTTCAGGAGTTTTAAAACCTAGTATTTTAGCACAGCTATTATTAAAAATTAAATTATATGATATAAATAAATCACCTTAAAGACAAATTAAATACTCAAAACTCATCACCTTCTAATTAATTTACTGCATTTTACTATTATCTATACTCTTTCACTTAATTACAAGGAAATACTATATAATGATGATCTAAGAAGCATCTCTTCCCAACTCCATGTTTAGTGATGTCATATTGATAGCTTGATATTAGCCACGGCAAGAATATACACACTATGGAAATCAGTAAATGTCATAAATTGGGGAGTTTTTTTTTCTCCCCATAGAGTCTAATGTTAAGCATTTACCAGCACACCATGACTGTAAAGGCTCATGAAAGTTATTAGCTTTCCACAGAAAATTGCTTAGCTGGTAGGCACAGAGAAAGACAAAGCTCCAAGGTTAAAGCAGTTAGTCCCCAAACATTCTAAATTCCCAAACACCAAAGTTGTCTGTGGATGACAAATAACAAACAGTTGGTATTTTCGTTGTCCAACCAAGTCTTTGCTACATTGTTAACAGCTTGAGTTCCACAAAAATATTGTCTCACTACCAATATTTTTTGGAAATTTTCTTCATAGTTTTAGTAATTTTCTCAAGTGGGTTTTCTATGGATGTTGCACATACATCTGTTTGTGAATATATTTTCCTTGGGCAAAATATTTTATTAACTGCTCAGCACAGAAGTACAGAGTCAGGACATTTCATAGGCACTCACGGTTGGGATGAATTCTGGCTCTGTTATTTACAAGCTCTGTGACATCAGATGAGTCACTTCAACTCTCTAACACTCAATGTCCTCCATTCTGAACTGGAGCTAGTACATCCTACCTGGCAATATGAACATAAAAACTTCATGAGATGATGTATGTAAAAGTAAAAGCATAAGAGAGCTTAGCCTACAAAGGAGTTAGTGAATTATCGATCTTTTTCACTATCCTTTTCTTTCTTTATATTCTTCACTAAGATATAGAAAATGTTTAGGACTATGACTACCCTAAAGGGAGAAAAACCATGAATTCCCCCAAACCAACTAACTGGAAAAAAGAATATGAATTTCAAAGTCCTGTTTGCACATGTAAAAGCTAAAAGTTGTCTTTGATTTCACAAAGCCCCAGAGATAGACTGAAGAAACGTTTTGAAAAGAGCTGATACTCAGGGATACTCTTGTTATAGTTGAAAGAGACTTTTGAATGTGATACGGCCTTTCTACAATAGCTTGGGGCCTTGGACAGAAAGAAAGAAAGGAAATTTAGTTCAAGATTCTATGACCTACTCATCCAGAATTAGCAGCTCTTAAATATTTCGAACATTTACCTTAAAAAATGTTATATCATGTCAGCCAAGCACAGTGATTTTCTTGACTGCTATGATGATCTAGCCTCAGAGTTTAAATTAGCAGAGTATGGTCTATCCTAACAGGTACTGGTAAAAGGGAAGACTCATTTTCATAAAGCCCAGAATTTGGATGCCTCTCTTCTCTCTTCTCTCCTCAGCCCTACACTGAAGCATATGTTGGTTTTTTAATATGAGAAAAGAGAAGAAAGGAGATCAGATAGACACATATGAGTTTTTCATGAAGTCTCTATAAGCCTTTGTGGTTTATAAACTCAAGGGTTATTCTTTCTCCCAAATTACTAATAACAGCTTTTGTTTTGAACATGGGATGACTTAAGTGTCCTGTAATGAATGGTGTTTATATAGAGAAAAAGGTTTTAAAAAAAAGTGCGTGGCCTTCTGCTTACCACTCTAGCCTCCTTCACTCTTACCCAAGATATAGTTTGAATTAATAAAGCAATGAATATTTTAGTTCTGTTATATCAAACTATTTTTAGTTTCCAAATTCTTTTATGTCCTCTCAGGCCTGTAAAAGTTTGAAAGTGCTATTTTCTCTGCTTAGAAGATGCTTTTCTTTTTTAAAAAATTTTAATTAAAATGTAGATGCTCAGAAAACAATGGATAATCAAGAATGTGTATTAAGTAAATAAAAGAATAAAAAATAAAATAATATTATCATTGATATTTCAATTTGTGTTTCTATATCTTCCTTTTATATTATTCAGTCTATCTGTACTTAACCAATGGTTTTATTCGTATTCAAAATAAAAATACATTAACTATAAATAGAATTTTTTATCATATGAATACTTTTGATATTGATATAGCCACTAGTAATCTCAATTTCTTGGCATAGGAAAATTTCTAGAGCAAATGAAACACAAAGTAGGAAGAGAAAAGAAACAGAAGTACATGGTACATTAATTGTTCCTTTAAACTATTAACAGCTCAAGTTTTCAGTTGCAATCATCTTTCTCTAGAAAGACTCAACAGAAGGCAGAATGGCAATTATAAGGATCTAAAGTAGGAAAGAGCTAGAAATTGAACTGAACTAAAAGGCTATTTTGACAAGGAACTAAAAGGCTAGTTTAGCTGAAATCTGCTGAGCTTCCACTAACATAAATGTATCTATCAGATGATAGAACTCAGGAAAAATCATATCCTCGTGTTGAAATGCTTGTTAAAGAAAACGAGATTTCATCTTCTCCCTCAGATAATGTTTTTTTCTTCTTTTTCTTTCAAATTCTGAAATATTTCAAAACATTCTTGATATGAATACATAAGATCTTACTAATTCTCAGTAATTATAATTTTCGTAATCTGTTTGCTATACACAGGCAAGTGCCTGCAGTTTGACAATCTTTCATGACAGATCATAAACAGGTTCTTGTTCTGGATGCTCTGAACCACACTGAAAGTGGTGTGGTAGGGTGTAGTTGGCAAACAAAAATTGATCCCTTCATGATAGGAATATTACTTGCAAGAGCCAAAATCTCAAACTAGCCTAAGCAAAAAAAGGAAGTTTATTGGACACAGGGGCATTTCATGGACTTCAATAACAGAAAGTACATGATATGGCTTCAGAATGAAGTGGATCAAAGCAATAACAAGTTTTCAAACTGGACTCTTTCCATCCCCCTGTGGCTCTTCAGTCTGTCATATTAGCACTTCTGATATCTGTGTCATGCTTCCTTTGGTCTCTGTATAGCAGCTTGCTTTATTTTTAATTGTACAAAGGTGGCTCTACATCATCTACCAGTCCCAACATGCATTGTGGACTAACTAGATTCATATTCCAATTCTAAACCTCTAGGGGAGAAAATCTGGCCCATTTTGTGTCAGGTTAGGTTTGCCAGATTTAGCAAATAAATATCTGCCATGTAACATTTGGGACATACTTATACTAAAATATTATACATCGCTTATCTGAAATTCAAATTTAACTGAGTGTATTGCATTCCATCTGTCAATCCAATCAGCTGTCAGGTATTCTCTATTGGTCCAATCAGCTGTTGCAGGCATGGGGATTATGCAAATGGAGCAAAAGATGGGCTTGCATTTCAGGTAGTTAATTGGGTGACAAAAAATTCTCTAGGAGGGAAACGTGAGCTTAATATATATGCGAAGTAATCTATTGATTGTAGGATAGAACGAGCGAGCGAGAGAGAGAGAGAGAGAGAGAGAGAGAGAGAGGGAGCACTTTGGTTCTTACGGAGAGGGGAGGAGCCAGAAATTATTACCATTCAAATAACAGGTAAAGGATTTGCCAGTTGATTGAGAACAAAATAAATTCAACCAAGCAAATTTTATATATTTTTAATAAGTTATGTATTTTTAATAATTTATAAAATGGACCTAAAGGCAATGCCATCAATACAGTTGGTTCAGAGTTCATTGCATAAACATTATCTAAGTGTCTATGCACTAACACTTTAAAAGTATATATTTTTTTCTTTTAATTTGGATAAACATCCTGAGAAATGACATTATCATTACAGTTTTGTCAGTGGGGATATTGAAACTCAAAGAGGCTATTATCTACTTAAGATAAGCCAGCTAAAAAGCAACAGAAGCAGAATTTGAAATTCAGGGCTGCCTGAAGCCAGAGCCTTTCCACTATACTATGCTGCTTATGAATATTGTTGCTTTATACCCCTGACATCAGCATTATTCCAAGCTGCCATTATTCCAAGATTGCCATAGCTCCTCAGTTGGGATCTTAAATCAGCAGCCGCATTTTATATGGTGAAAGGCCTAGGGACCACTTCCATATGGAGCACAAACAATAGTGCTTGGCTTCTGCCCAAAATTTTCCCCGGAATTGCTTTCCAATATCCCTGTCTGTTTTCTAATCCTAAATGAGTTTAGCACTGGTTGAGGTACTGTCTACACTGTTGAGAATAACAACTGATGCATAACCTATGCATATTCATGAGTGAAATTATAGCAACGCATGAATGCTCTACATTAGGGCCTTATAATCAACGTGTACTTCCTCTCTTTTTGTTGTCGTTGTATAAAATAAAGGAAAGGGGGTTTAGTAAGCTCAGTCACTCATGAAAGATAATTACACCACTGCCATTACAAACGTTTATTTGGGCCTTGGTGAGGCAAGCAGGAGTGAACATTTGATATACTAGTTTAAGACAGGCCCCACGAAAAGTGTAACAAGGATGGTGGAATTTCTGTGTAAAAGCAAAGACTCAGATATACTTTATCTGGAAAGCACAGGCAAATTTATTTCAGTGGTTGGCAAAGTATTTTTAGTTATTAAGTACTAAATAAATAATATCATTCAAATGAGTTAATGAATGAATGAATGAATTGTTTTGAATAAAAGCAAGACAGCAATAAAATTGAAATATTTTAAAGAGATGAGGGCAAGGCTGTGATCCTTTCCATGAAGGATTCCCTTGAATTATATTGTAGGCCTGTAGGCCAATACTTTTCAGTACACACTGGGCACTCAAAAAACATTGTATAAACAAAGGATTAATTAAATCATGGTTCTTAACTGTGGTGTGAAATAAAGTTAATGTTGACTCTAGGACTAGTCATAACTTTTCAGCAATAATAGTTTTAAATACCTGTGTATACATTAGGCACTGTTCTAGGCATTGATGATACAATGGTGAGCAAATAACAACCAGTTCTTATTCACATGAAGCTTAGGTTTAGTGTGGGGAGGGTATCTTTAATAGAAACATCAAACAAATACATCCATAATATGAAACTGGGATATGAACAGAAGGAAAGTTACATGTTGTAATGCAAGTGCAAATTAGGAGAAGTCTGATGAACTCCAACTCATCAGGAGTTTGGAGGACAGCCTCTCTGGGAATTAATCGTTGAAGCAGATATCATTATAAGTGAGTAAAGATATACAATGTTAAAGAAAATTTTGGAGATACCAAGTGTAAATAACTTTTAAGACATTTGTCTCATAAGAGGAAAAGAGAATAAAATGGAAGAAAAAGGAAATGGGGTTAGAGAGGGTTGATTTTTTACTTTGCTAGAATTGACTAAAATACCAACAGAAAGAAACATATTACAAAGGATAAGCTAAAATTAGGAAAATAGATACTGCAAATATCTAGGAAATGTGAGAAGATACAGCTTCCTAAACGGGGTGAAAAAGAGGAGGACGAAGACAAACTTATTTTAATAGGCGGAACTAAGGAAATAAAGCGTTTGGAAGTGATTAAATTTAAGTTTGTTTTAGCAAGAAATTGAAAGCTCTCTTATCAAATGACTTTGGTTTTCCCATGGGGTAGATTAGGACATTTGCTAAGGATGAGTAACAAGTTAAGAAGGCTAGATATTTAAGAAGAGAGAGTTGGAAAAATTATTGCAATAAGAAAAAAACTAAACTGACCAGCAAAATTGAGTGGTAATACCAGGGACTGTTGAGTGTTTGCTGTTTGTGATCATGAAATTGTAATGGTAATAGGTGCAATTTTAAACAACTTTCTTCAGAATCACTTAAGTACTTCGGTTCAGACACAGAAAGAGTGGATAGTTGGGTTCATGGTGGGTGGGGAGCAGTGCACAGATACAAGAGAGGTTTTAAGTTACTGTCAAGAATCTTACTAAAAAGCTGAACTCTGAACTCTAACATAACTTAAGCAACTGATATTTTACTCCTGTACAAAATTGTAAGAAGCTCGATATTATGCCGTTCATAATTGTGATAGAAAATCATGTTACTTTTTTTAGGCATAAGTTTTATTGATAGATGATAGATAGATAGATAGATAGATAGATAGATAGATAGATAGATAGATGATAGATTGACAGACAGACAGAGAGACAGACAGATGATTGAAAGACTTAAATGAAATTTCTACTTTGTCCTTTTATTGGGATATTTCCAGGATCTAATATTCCTTATTTCAGTTTCGCCCTTGTTGCTAGAGGTCCCCAGAATTATATTTCCCTTCTCTCTGTCTCCTGCTTCTAGTAACTAGTCTCTGATTTTACCCTGTGCCAATCTGAAACCAATGCTTACCACCTTTTATTTTAATCTATTCTCTAATAGATTAGTGTCAATGTAGACTTATACTGAGATTCCTTGAAGGATATGCGGTAGGAATAACACACACCAAATGCAGGAAATAACTTCCAAATCTCCATGATCATTTCCATAAACCTCAAAATCTCTTTTCAACATCCCACTCCATCATCTCTTTTCTCCTTTCATTGTTCCTTCATGTAGATCCAAGTTTTTCCTACCCACTTGTTCATCTTTTTTGTCTCAAGAGAAATTTCTCCACCAGTCTCAAACAGAGATTGATTCTTTTAAAGTCTAGCCATGACAGGCCCACATGCAAAGCCAGGAGTCTCAACTTCTATCTACATGGAAGCAGATTTACCAAAACATTTTAACAAAGATAGGTGTCTCTCTGCAGGTTCTCATACTTGTTAGCTAAGGGAGTGGAATTTTCTTCCGCTAGAACCTTCAGAGGAAGTATTGCTCTACCAATAACCTGATTTCAGACTTTTGGACTCCAGAACTGGGAGAGTATAAATTTCTGTTGTTTCAAGCCACCAAGTTTATGATTATTTGTTGCAGTGGCCCTGAGAAACTAAATCACATATGGAAGAACAATATTTAATGCAACACTTGGTGTCCTCTCTATCACCTCCTCATTTATTCATCTCTTGGGGAAGAGAGTAAAGTGTGAATGTAAATTTAGGAGTATATCTGGGAGTACACGGCATTGCCTTTTTCTCTCCCCCTTTTCTTTGGGAGCTAGCTGCCACCAGGAACCCTGTCTTTTGGTTTCCTCCTCCATAGTCTGTTATAGAACAGAGATGTGTGTGGGTACATTATTTTTCTAACATAGCTGACGAATGGGCATGCAAATATGTTTAATCAATAAGTCAAGCATTAGAAAGCCAATCGTTGCCACACACACACCTAAGCCACAATCTCCTATCTCAGCACTAATAGTAATAAGGGAAACATATTTTTTCTACATCTATTGTTTACCTTGGACCTTATTTCCATTTTAGTCAACCCAAAATCTTTTGAAATTTACTCTCTACCTGGCCAACCCTACTTTTCTACAGTACCTTTATCAGCTCTACTGCACCTGAGAGGATTGAGAAGAAGATAGAGATTTGTGCTATCAGAAGAATATTTTATAGACTCACTCAACAGCAATAATGAGAACCTAAAGACGATAAAGCTATCTATCAATATTTTGGACAGAAATTGATTTTCCACCTAGAATCCAAAAACTCAATCCAAATACTCACAAATGAGAGAGTAGAAAAGTCGTCTTTCTAGCAGGAGAATGGAGTAGTTGAGGAGTTTATTCCTGTTTAAATGACTTATCTGACAGGTGTGACTCCATGAAATATTGCATTGGAAGGTTTTCACAGAATTATTGGTAGGTGTAAAGATATTTGGAAAGAAGTATAAGAAAATTAAAAACTGTTAACTCTAGGAAATAATGAAAAAAGTTCAAGAAAAGAAAATTTAATCATCTGTAAAAAAAAATAGTTACCATTATAGTAATACACTGAACATTGATTTAATTGTGATATAATTATATTGAATGTATGGAGAAGAAGAGTGAATATCTTTACCTTTATATATCATGATATTGTGCCAATCGATATATTTGATAATTTGAGAGATGAATGTGTTTGCCTGTGTGTCTGTGTCTTTGTGTGTTTGTGTTCACAATTAAAAAGTAAATAAGAGAAGAAACAGTACAAAGAAATAATTTAAAGGAGAATATCCAAAGGCAGAAGTAGGGGAATAGCTATATTTGTTATAGTTTTTATGTATTATTTAACTTTTAAACCATTTGCATGTATTACTTTAAGAATAATAAGTTGATTTAAAATGGATAAAAATAAAAGTCCATAATTTACGTTATAAACTTGATTTATTAATATATATGCATGAAATAAATCCACTAACTATGTAGTGAAAACAAAATAAATCTTGCCTTGCAGTTAGACATTGATATACATTTGTGTACAATTTGGTGATAAGAAATAAATAGGCATGAAATAAAAATTGGAGACTCGGGCTTCAATATAGGAGTGAAAATTAAATATATATACAAATAAAAATATAAGCAAAACAATATTAAACTAAGATATCAGGCAACTAAAAAGCAGAAGATGGAATACTGGAAGTAAAGCCTTGGGTGCTTATATTTTCTGAGCAGCAGGAGGAAAAGGACATTGATGAACTTCACACTCTTCACAACATGATGAGTATATATATATAGCAAATTTATTCGACTTATGTATATTTTAAAGGCCTTCTGAATGTGAGGCAATGCCATTGATGCTGGAAACAAAACAAAAATCCCTGCCTTTGCGGACATTGTCACCTATACAAATATTTTATCAAGTACACATGAAACCTTTGTACAATTAACCGCACATGAGAACCTAATGGTTAGTCAATAAAGAAGTATCAAGAAATACCAAAATATCAATATCATATGAATCAAGTACTATGACAAAAATTTTGTTTAAGTAAAATTAATTTTAAAAGAGACAAAAAAATGGAAAAAAATCACATAAACTTCTAAATAACATAATCCTCAAAACATAATAAAACTTATAAAAAAGTTAGATAATTAAAACAATGAATGCAGTACATAAAAAACTGGTATGCAGTCAAAGTAATATTTATAAGAAAAATATAAAATTCTAAATTCACATGTTAGAAAACAAGAAAGTTACTAAGCTTTAAAATTAGCAAAGAACAACACATTAAATTCAACAAAGAAGAAAGGAAGAAATAATAATTTCAAGAATAGAATTTAACAAGACAAAAAGAAACTTTTCAGATGATATAATTAAATATTATAATTTTTGGAAAATTATTAATGAAATAGGCAAAATTGATAAAATACAAAGAGTGAAAGTATAAATTAACAGTATTGGGAATGAAAAGAGAAATGTAATTTCAGATGAAGCTGAGTATTTTTTAATCCTTGAATGTGTACAACATCAAGCAAAAAAGTTCAGATTGTGATGCAATAGTAATTTCTTAGAAAAATATAAATTACCAAAACTGACTTAAGATAAGTGAAAAGCTAAATGTATCAATAGAAACACCAGACTTGTAAACTTTTCGCTAGCTCTACATTAAAGCTCATGATATATTTTTATTCCGTCTTCATTTGAATCCACCTTCATATTTAGGAAAGTTGTTATTTATATTTAAAAATCTGTACCAAATATATTCTACCCAGGAGACTTCCACAATTACTGGAGACAGAATTATTTTTATAATAAATACAGGTTCCAACAAATACAGAAGTTTGACATTAAGCAAATTATTCAATCTTGCTAAATTTACTTACTTTCAGTAGTAATTTCATAAGACTGTTGTACAGTTTATATGAGTAATTCAGTAAAGCATTTAGCCATGATTCATAGTAAAAGTAAATCAATTCACGACTATTATTATTGTATCTAACAAAGAATTAATGAATAATTATTAATATTCCCTTCTCTGTGCTCGCATTGCACATTGTCCATTTTGCATTTATCACAGTTAATTACATTCTATCATGTTCTGCATGACCTTTCCCACTATATTATGAGCTCCTTAAAGGCAAGGTAGAAACTTACTCATTTTTACTTTTTATGAGTATAGCAATGGACATTTGGTATTTGTTAAGTTAATTATGAAATGAATAAAACAAGCAATTATTCCATCTATCTGTCGGTTTATCTCTTTACCAGGTGAAAAATCCTACATTACTTGCCTTTGCTTTGCAAATTAATAAAAATATGGGTGCAGTAATATTCTTGAGGTTTTTAAATGAAAACTTATTTGATAAAAACTTTTAATTCTTGCAGTTTTAGCATGAGGCTTTAAACATATTTAAGCCCAATTTTATTAATCTGATGATCTAT
This sequence comes from Rousettus aegyptiacus, assembly GCF_014176215.1. Taxonomy (NCBI): domain Eukaryota; kingdom Metazoa; phylum Chordata; class Mammalia; order Chiroptera; family Pteropodidae; genus Rousettus; species Rousettus aegyptiacus. Next base: position 91,796,509 of record NW_023416308.1, read on the forward strand.
TATAGAGAATATATATATATTCATATATTCTAATACATATATAAGTGCATATATAACACTATATATTATATATACAAATATATATTTGTATAAACAAATACAAATACAAAATATATAATATATAAAACTTGTTTTATATATGTATATATATATTTATAGAATATATACATAAAACTACATATTATACATAAATATATATGTATTTAGAGAATATATGTATATGATTTTTTTTTCAGTATTTATATCCTACCTCTATCAGAAGATTTAAAGTGATTAACAGTAAAATAAAGATATTGACTGGTACTGTTAAAAAAATTATGCAGTGATGAGGTCAGGATTCTAGTTTTATGAAATATATAGACTAAGTTGAATTTTACTAAGAATTTACCTTTGAGCTTCATGGCAACCACGGCAAAAGGGTAAAGTCCTTCTCTGTGTATGACGGTGAGAAGTCCCTATATTGGTCGGTAAACTCAGTGATAGCATTACAATTAAAGAGTTTCTCTATGCAGCTTAGGATAAGAGATGTTGAATACTAAGGTAAAAACTGTCTTCAGTAGCAAAGATATAAAAGGAGACTAGTAAATGATTTTAAAGAATTCTTTTGTTTTAAGATATGTAAGCTATTTTGTTAAAAAAAGGTAACTAGTGTAGAAGTCTGGCTTTAGTGATGATTAGAAAGATGTAAAATTTAGCACACCAACTTATAATAAATAAACTTTTAAAGTGTTTTATATCTTTGTAGAATAATTTGATAATTTTCCCATAATATTAAAAATTGTAAGCTGAGTTTGCTAGTCACCATGGTAGATTCTGCCTCACAATCTGCTTGTAAATGACATCATCATTGAAATCCCAGTTTCTCTAACTTTTAAAGATTTGAGCAGGTCTCATAAGACACTCAGCACATCTTAGTCACCTATCTTGATGTGGTTAGAAGGAGTTTGCTCTGCTCTATAACCCTTATGCCTTTGTCTTCTGCAAATGAGGCTGATATTGCGGGCAACTCTTGAAACTTCACTCAACGGTTCAAACGGGGAAGTCTCCAAGGAGTAAGTGCCTAAGATCCTTTAACTTTGAGACTATCCCATGCTTGCTATGATTGGCCAATAAGATGGGAAAGTGGACAGAATAAACAAAGACTCCAAGGTACTCAGAACCATAATCAGAAAGCCTATTAGACAATTATAATGGTAGATGCTATTGATGCCCACCTAGGTTTCCTTTTCTGCACCAGGGCACCCAGCTTTCAGCTCTTCATGACTCACAGTCGCACCCAATGCCAATAGGAACAACCTCAAAGAAATATCTCAGAGATTAAGATGTGTTATGGGGGTGGAATTTAGCCAGTGAATGTTTGATGGTAAAAATCTCAGCGTCCTTACCTTAATGCTGGACACCTCTACAGTACAGTTCATGCTCCAGATTTCCCTGGTGAGGGCTGACTGAGTCTAAATTTCAATTCAACTACCATTTTGCTCATTTTCTTCTCTCACCTTGACTTTCTTCAAATTTTCTCCTAAAAGCACTTTTGCACAAGAAGCCCTCCCTTCTGTTTCCAGCTTGAAGCAGGTATTCGCCTCCTATGCCCTAAAATCCCTCATAGTTACTGTCTTTTTGTTCCTATGTGATTTGAGTGCACAATTCTCTCCTCTTAGTTGAGAGCTCTTTATGACCAGAAACATATCTTAGCTATGTTTATATTCTCAACAGTCAGCAGAACTGATCCTCAGCAGATGTATGTATAAATGAATGGGCATGTGAATGAACGAAATGACTTGATCTTTTTTTTTTTCATAAATAGTTGAACAGACAATTGATAGTTGCCTCTTCCAAATCATAACCTATCTAAAAATGATAATTTATAAATAAGTGTTGTTACTTTTTTTTTTTTCCTAGCACGAACATCTCAGCTCTTTATGTGAAGTATAAACCGCAGTAGACTGGCAATTTATTCTTGTTAAATGCACACACTCATGCAGGACTGTTAGCCTTCTCACTGTGTTCACCCTTTTAAGTGAGGTTGGGAGGAGCAAGCGCTATGTTAAGACATGGGGAGGCAGCACTGAATTGTAAAATTATAACCATAAATTACTGCAATGCTGAGATTGGAAATTAATGATGGTGGTGGTGTGTGTGGGAGGAGGGGGTGGCTTAAACATGGATTGCATCCATTAATGTAATGTAGGCTTTTTTTTTTTTTTTTTGGAGTAGGCTTTTTATTGCTATTTTCCATCCTTCTGAGAATGCCCATCATTCAGGGGCATCATAATTAGATTTCACTGAAAACTAGGAGAATAAAAAATGGATTTCAGAAATCAGAGCAGTATCCTTTGCATATAACTGTTTATATTATTTTTCTATGGGTTATGTTTTTTTCAGTATTATTTACATAATTTTTCTATGACAACAGATTCTGTTGCATTTGAACTCTTGATGTAAACCATTGGACTGGTGAAGCAATCTATTACTCTTGACATTTCAGATCAATAATAAAATTTATGGATAAAATCCAAAAAAATTGGAACAAATGTGTGCTTTGCTGTTCATAAATTGAAATGGTTTCTGCTGAAATCAAGGTAAAGCCCAGAAAAGGAGCCTGTGATATAGTTGCAGTGTCTCTGGTGTGGGTTATAAAGTCTCTCTTCTATACCATGGAGCCTGTGTCTCACCTGCGAGCTGGGAAAATGGAACTCTTCACCTGGGAACTGGGAAAATGGAACTCTTCATCCTTTGCACACATTCAGCACCTTTTTTGTTCTACCTTTAATGTTTACTTTGTGTGTTTTTTAAATTTATTAACATGTCTATTCCACCTACTTAACTTAGCTCCTTGAAGGGTAAAAGTCAAGTCTATTTCATGCATATGCACATTTTCGGGGTCTTAGTTTATTAGCTGTATAAGAGATTGATCATGTTCTAATTAAAAATGTACAATGTGCATACAACGCTCAGTTTGGTACAGATGCACCTATTGGTCTTTAAATGTGAAGCCCAAGATAGCACGTCTGCACTTCTTTGTCTTGAGCTATGTTTTAATTTTCTATTGCAACATAACTAATTACCATCAACTTATTATCTCACAGTTTCTGTGGCACAGTATCACTTTTACTGGCTATTTCACGAGGGCATCCTCTTCAGCCATTATTTCAGTTTTCGATACCCATCTATCACAGGCCTGAGCTCCTGAACATATCAGGCCCAGCAATTTCTTTTGACTGATGCATAATTATCAGAAATGAAAGACAAATTTCAATTCAATTAAAAAATTTAAAAATAACTATTTAATAATAGCAATTATTCTCTTCCAGATTCTATTTAAGCATTTCGTATACATTATACTTTTTTATAGGATGAGGAAACTGACGAAGAAAGAGATTTCATTATTTGTCTAAGTCATACAGCTAGAAATTGAGTCCAAAGTAAAATCCGAGGCTCCCTGAAACCAGACCTCTGCTCTAGTGCCATTTTTAATCTCTTATGTTTTTTCCAACTTACTGAATATAAAGAGACCTACTTCATTCGTTTCCAAGTACATTCCTCAGACTTTCAATAATGCAATCAGATTAATTCCTGGTGAACTTGATAAATTAAAGTTGAATGCTTTGGTTTATACCCACCAGACTTTTCACTCATGAATATTAGCTTTTAATTTGACATAGTCATTGAAAATGAATAGTATTCATTTTTCTTTTTTTTTGTATGTATAAAATAATGAAGATGATTATGATATATGTCATATATACATTCACCATCATCATCCTCTCTAACATGTGTAAATTCTACTCTGTGTCTGATACAGTGTTAAGCTTTTATATAAATTATCTCATTTAAACTTCATAAACATTTTCAAAATAAATATTAATGAGGATCATGTTATTGATGAAGAAACAGTTAAATAACTTGCTGAAAGTCTTATATTTATATATTAGTGCTTTAATTTGAACATTTTCTATTTCTCTTATGTCATTTAATCTTCCTAAATAACAAATTAGTGATTTGAAGAGCAGGGACCATATCTTACAATTCTTCAGTATTTTTCCTAGTGTTCCTAGCATTGTATTCTGTAAATCTTAGGTGACCAAGAAATATTTATCTGATTAAAGCTTAGAGCTGAAAATTCATAGAAATGATTTTTGAAGAGAAAGAAAACTAGATACTACTACAGAAAATTTATATCATTTGTTATCATAAAGCCTGTCTTGAAAAAAGTTGTAGAATTCATCCCAGCAAAGATCATAAGCATTATATTGGCAATACCAGCTACTAGTGTTACCTTTGAGGAATAATAATAAAAGCTTGCATTTAGAAAACTCTTTAAATTTTTGATGTATTTTCACAATTGCTTTTAATCAAAGAATGGTTTTCATTAATGAAATCATAAATGCACTTCCTTACCAAAATATGCTAATGATCAGGAAGGAATGATCACCTTAAACTGAAAAAAGCTATAACATAAATACTACCAGTATCATAAATACAAGTTTAGAAAAACTCAGCCAACAGCAGGGCATGGTTCACCTAGTTGCTGTAATGTCTCATGTAGAATGGATTTGGAAGTCCTCCTGCTTACCAAAGTGGCATATGTGGGTGCGGTGAGCTGTTTCAAGCAAGCCATTTCAATTACGCCAGAGTATAAACTACTTTAGAATTACATTGTAAACAGCATTTTTAATCTTGTATTGCAATTATACATTGAATGAAGAATCAAATCGGAATATAGAAATCCCAAAGACTGCTGGCGGGAATAAAAAAAGGGACCTGATTCTCTAAACAAACGTACAATTTGCCAGCAGCTGGCTTGGCTTCCCCAGCAGCCACTCAGTTACGTTCTTGCTGCACAGGCAAGTTCCACAGACGTCAACTGTAAAAAACACATTCACAGAAAAACCCTGGCACTGAATATGTCCATGAGTTGAGTCCTTTTACTTTCAGAATTAACTCCTAATGTAGAGTTTTAACACACGTAGTTCATTAACACTTGGTGTTCATTAATTAACTAACAGTTTTATGCAGAGCGAAGCACAGGAGGCATTAGACCCCTTGGGTCAGGGTTCAAATTTGAGGCCTGGCACCTGAAGAAACTCAGGCAAATAATTTGAAATCTGTGGGCTTAGTCTCATTCTCTATAAAATGAGGACACTATTATCATGCACTTCCCAGGATTATTATAAGTACAAAAGATATAGTATATGGAAAGGTTTTACCTCAGTGCTTGGAAGCATAATTTCTCAACAAATATTATTCTCAAAGTTAACTCGTAGAATGGTGGTATGAGGCACTTCCAAGAGAAAAGACAGTGACTGGTGAAAAACAGTTTTTAAAAGTTAAAATCTCTAGAAACAGTTCTAAAGGCATACAGAACATGAAGAATGAAGAAACATGTATTCAAGTAAATCTACCAAATCAGGCTAAAAACAGCAAGATACTATGTCATTTGAATCCCTGGCAGCGGCTGCCTTCGCCCCTCCCCCACAGTTCAGTATGCAGAAAACTCCACTCTGGGATGGTGAGCCAAGAACACCAGGCTCTTTCACTGGAGAGCAGTCTGAGCAGTCTACATACAGACGTGGTGGTTTCTCCTTGGCAAAGGAAGGCCACTAGTATATTTCAACTCGCCAGTTATAAGGCTAAGTAAATGTCAGGAAACTACAACCAAGAGGTCAGAGATGCCTTTCCTACAGCCAGCCCCCTCTGGGGCCCCAGGCATAGTAGCACAAGAATAGGCCTGAACTGGCCTAGGATAGATGTGTTCAAATTACTAAAGGTAACCATGCTTAAGGAAGTAAAGAAAGGTACAAGGACAAGGTCTCAAAAAATAGAGACTATCAATAAAGAGACAGATTTATAAAAAAGAACCAAATGAAAAATTTGGAGTTGATATTACAATAATAAAATCTAAAAATTTATGAAAGGAACTCTGCAGTAGATTGGACATGGCCCAATAAAGAATAATATATTCACCCAACAACAGCAGGATACACATTCTTTGCAAGTGCACATGAAATACTTTCAGGGGTAGACCATATGTTAAGCCATAAAACAAGACCTATACTTGAGGAAAGTTTGATAGAGATTATGAAGTCTGACGAACAGAGAAAAAATAAAGGAAAATGAGCATGCATATTCAGAAATATAGGATATCATTAAGCAGAAAAACATGCACTTTAAGAAAGCACCATAAAAGCAGAAAGTGGGGGAAACAGAGCAGAAAGAATATTTTATGACATAATGGCTGAATACTTCCTAAATTTTATTAAAAATATTAACTAACACAAGAAATTCAGTGAATTTTGTGTTATATAAACTCAGAGATTACCACCCAGACACATCGCAGTAAAAAATGTTGAAAATCAAGGACAAAAAAAATATAGAAAGCAGCGATAGAAAAATAGTATATCATGTACAAGGAAACTACAGTAAGAAAAAGTTCTGACATTTTATCAAAAACAATGTAGGCCAGAAGGTAGTGGGATGACACGTTTAAAGTTCTGAGAGGAAAAAATAACTCTGTAACTAGGAATCTTATCCCTACCAAAACTATCCTCTAAAAATGAAGGCAATATGAAATAATTCCCAGATGAACAAAAACTAATAGAGATTATGAAGTCTGAAGAACAGAGAAAAAATAATAGATAGATAGATAGATATGGATACAGCTATAGTATTTTCAAACTTTATTTAATAATGGAAACTTTTTTGGGGGAAAAATCAGTTTGTAGGCCCACCTTAGAGGAACACTAAAGGAAGTTCTTCAGAAACAAGCAAGTGACCTCAGACATTAATTTTAGTCCAAAAAGCACTGATAATTCTATAGGTAATTATATGAGACAGAATAAATGCTATTTCTCTTCTTTCTTCTCTTAGGTTATTTAAAAAGCAATTACCTGAAACTATATATATGTAATCGTAATGTTGGGCCTATAACATATCTAAGCAATATATTTGACAATAATATTAGAGTATGGAAATGGCACCGGATGGTAATAAGAATCCACAGCAACATGAAAAGAATGAGATGGTAAATGAGAAGATCAGTATAACAACTTGTAAATATTTACATTTTCTTTTCTTCTTTCATACATACATTGATGTAAAGTAATACTTATAACATTGTACTGTTGGCTTTGGACAATATATAGATATAATGTATATCCAACGATCACAAAAAGTGAGAAGAGAGATTAGAGCTATATATAGTAACATTTCTATACCTCGCTTGAAGTACATTTGGAGTGAATGTATATATGATAGGCCATTAAAGAAAAAGTCCTTTAAAAAGTTTTTTCTCTGGCTTCTTTTTCTCAGAATGATATTTTTAAGAAACACCTATTGTGTGTTTTAGGACTCTATTCCCTTTTAATGCTTGGCGGTTTTCCATTTAATGAATGTTCCACAATGTGTTTACCTATTCTATTTATTCCGAATAACATTATTGAGTCACTTCATTTTTATTAACTAACATCTAGTGATTGAGAACTAGGCCAACTTTCCCTGCTAATTGGATCGAAATTGGTTGTTAATGCACTCCAGGAAATAAACTTCTTATAACTGAATTTATTGATGTGTTTTCTGCATTAAACAAAGTCCTACAAACTGATTTTTCCCCAAAAAAAGTTTCCATTATTAAATAAAGTTTGAAAATACTATAGCTGTATCCATATCTATCTATCTATCTATCTATCTATCTATCTATCTATCATCTATCTATCTATCATCTATCTCTATCATCTGTCTCTACCAATATATAGCACTATACTAATACTAACACAGATGGACACACACATTTTACAGTTATACACCTGAGTAAATTATTAATGCAATTATCAGATTAATTTAACAGACTAATATTCTGTCTCAAGTCTAATGCTTCATGAGAAAGAGTTCCCATGGACTTGTAGATAGGAAACTCTTTGAAATATGCATTTTGAAGCCACTTGATAATTTCACCTTTTAGTATGATGCACAGAGAAGGGAAGAGATTTTAATTAAGGCTACACAAAAATTAAGGGCAGAAAATTAGACTATTTCCCCAACAGTACATGCTACCTTGCCTCTTTGTATATAATTATAAGTGCTTTTGATAATAAATATACATGTGGATATGGGAGGATCAGCTTACATGGGCAGGCTACACATCCCTTAGAGATGCTGGTAGTATATGTATATCATTTTAGTAAAAAGGACACTAACCTGTTCTAGTATGAGCATTTGTAATAATTCCAGAGTAATATTCTACTAAAGCTCCCAGAAGCAGAGAGCACAGATGTAGCAATGATTTAGTGTTGCCATTTACAGGAAAGATGCAGCACAAACACAATCGTGTGGAAACTGATGACTTTGGTGAGAAAGTGATTCAGATATTTAACTATGAAGTCCAGGCCAGGTAGGGAGGAAAGTCTGACCAGGTGGGAGTTGGCAAGCTGAGAAAAGATGGAATGATTAATCATTAAAGAAATGAAGGAAATAGAAGATCATATAAAGTGGAAGAACAAGTTGGTTGGAGAGACCTAGGAGGACAGGGGATTGTAGTTAAACTTTTAAGTACAAAACCTTAAGATTTTGTTGGTAGAATGTTTAAGGATGACACATTTCAGGATTTATCCAGTGGAAATTGGATGGAATCAATGGTCAGTGTAGTGAGTTAGAAAATAAACTATAAACTTGAGTATTAAACAGGCTTTCCACATAGAGTTTTAAAGGCTTTTTAGAGGATGAAAATAATTGAGTAGGAAAAAAACATGTTAGACAGCAAAATGGGTCAATAGAAGACAGCAATAATAAGTGGTAAAGAGTGGTAGAACATGGCACCATATAGCACAAAGGAGAGCGAATCCTACAAAATAGAGGAGTATTGTCCCGGAAGCCGGACTGAAGCAGAAGGTATGTGGACTGAAAGAGGATGAATAGCTTCCACCGAAATGGGTAAAAGAGGGAAACAGGACTTGCAGAGAGGGAGCCAGGTTTTGATTAGAGCCAGGGGAAAGCAGACTTGCTGTCAAAAGATTAAAAATGTCTAGTTGTTTGCATTGTGGAGGGTTTCAGAGGGCACTGCAGAAAAGGATGGAAAAAAGAGGTGGAATGAGGGATCAATCAGAGAAGAGAAGAAACAGAAAAGCATTGGGAAAGGAGTTTGGCATACAGATGATAAATAGGAGACAGTATTGTGGTTACAAGCGTAGGCTCTGGAATTAATCTACCTTATTTGTATCCTAGTTTCATTGAGCCACTAGCTTGTGTGTCCCTGGTCAAATTGATAAACTCTCTAAGCCTATTTCCTTATCTATGAAATGGAAAAGCATTATCGAGATAATATATGCATAATTATTTTACATAGTGCTTAAGACTAAGTACTCAAATAAATTATGAATATATGTACATTATAACTCCTGGAGACCAAGGTTGTCAAGTGTGTAATGAATAGCAGAATTAGCTAGCCTAAAGTTTCAAGATTTCAAATAGACCTGCGTTGTGGAGTTGTTTAGGTGCAAGCTAAGACCCGCTGAAGAAGAGAAAGAAGCCAGATGAAATTTTTCTTTGTTATCTAGGTACTTTGCTTATTACACTAACAATGTAATGCAGGATATGTGCTATCTTGGAGAGTGGATAGGGAAGCATAGGAGCAAAGAGGAGTGACTAATTCTACCTGTACTGGAAGTCAGAGAGGACTATGCAGAGGGCACACTTGAAACTGAGTTAGAGTTTTAAAGGTGGAGTAGGATGAGAGAGGGAACAGCATGTGCAAAGATACTCAGTCATGAAAGGCATAGCGTGTTCTCTTGAGAACAGGAAGAAAGTCACCATGATGAACCCCCGAGGTGGAAGTAGCAGTGGAAAAGGAAATGAAGCTGGGAAGTGGGCTGATTCTAAAGAGCAAGTAACAAGTTGCCAAACAATAGCTGAATGAATAGTTTGGGATCAATAAGAGAAATAAGTTATATAGGAAAGACATTCTACACTAGGTTCTGCACACAAAGGATATTCCTGAAGGAAGAAACAAGGCATTCTAGGTAGACAAAAGCAATAGATATAATAGAAAAATCACTTTGTAATAGGTACAGTGTCCATAAGCATTCAAAGAAGGCTATCTCTAGAGAGGAACATAACTTTCAAATCACTGTCTCGTTCAGACCTGGGCCTGAATTCCATCAATAATTCATTACTCTTTCTGATTGTTCTTTAACTTTCAACAATTCACTAAATTAAGGCACACTAAAGTGTCAACTACATATAAACTTTTACCAAATCCAATCCTTCATTTAAAAATAAGAAGACTGAAGTTCAGGAAAGGTTAGGTTCCTGGAACAAGGGTGTAATGCTGGTTAGTGAGAATAGCCCTTTTTGCCTGAGAGTTGTGATGTGGTATGTACATGTATAAGGGCTGGGGTGGATATAAGGGTGGGTGGAGAAGGGGGTTAAAAGAACCATACAGAGGAATACAGAAATGTTGGATTAGGGGGTATATTAAAGCCCAATGTCATATCCCCCAACAGAATATACCTGTACATGCTGTGACTATGGCTTCTCAGTACAGGTACAGGTATCTAAGGTACAGGTAATTTGGTACAGGTAACTTTTCAGTTCAAATCATTACAAAACTGAGACTTTCATGAGAATTTTTTTTTTAATTTTTATATGAAGATGTTTAACATGGGTAAATAGTAACAGTCTTTTATGAGGGACTGTAAAAATTATGACCTCTGAGAGTTAAAACATGGAATCAATGTATAATTCCAGAGATCCAAGATATGCAAAAACATCGTAAAGAAATGGAAAGACCCGAAGAACTTGACCCAAGGTATTAACCTCTCTATAGAGTAATGTGTCAACTAGAAAGCAGGTCATTCCAGAAGAGGTGAAGAAAGAGCTGGAAAAGCAATTTTGTCACCACCTATCCTCCCTCATCTCCTGCGAAGGTGTGTCCTGACACAAACCACCAATATCCCGGTCCTTGAGGCGAAATGATCTCTACTGCAGAGATAGTTTTATTAAGACATCAGAGTTTATGCCTGGGGCTATTGAAATATAAAACCATACAACTCACTTGCTGACCTGACCCTCTTCTATGCTCAGCAAGCAAACTCAGTTTGTAATTTGGCTTCCCATGAAGATATGCATAGTGGGAGAATGAACTGGTCATATGAATGCAAATGTGCTCAGCTTTATGACAGCTGTATTTCTCATTGTAAATCAATAAGATAGCATTTGCTTTTTACATCACATATCCTGAGTTTGATTTGTGGGAATTCATTTCAAAAAGACAGATATATGCTCAATATACTAACAGAATTGTGTCTCTGAACTGGCAAAGCTGAAGGCCAGCCTACAGACCATGGTGAATTCTCCAAGCCAAGAACACCTTGCAAGCCCGTTGGCAGCCAGCCAGCTTTTATATTTTTCCATGAGATCCTTGACGCTTTTGTGTCCTTAGCTTCAATACTTTACTATCTCCTACCAGAAACATGCTTAAAGCAATCAAAATATTTCATTCACCTTCCCAAACAAAGATAAAATTCTCTTAGTAGGGTTCTTCCTGCCCCACTAAGCCCAGAAAAATGCTAAATAAACATCATGGCAATTATTAAAGGAGCACTATCGAAAACAAGCGTTTATTTTTCCCTTTCTTTAAGCCTTCAGATTTACTAAGGTATCAAGATTTACTAAGTTGTCAGACCAGTGTTTCCCCCCACTCCCCGCCCTGGGATAAGTTATGTAGAAAGGAGTTTAGATGCAATAATCTATATTTCCAATGATATGCTCTAATGATTTTAGTAAGTAGCCATGTTATTATTGCTCCTTTTAGTAAATTACTGTATCTGAAAGGTATCCTTTGTTTCAAAGCAGATAAAATAAGCTCATTTATGCTAATACCTATCTTCTTGACACTCAGTAAATTTTTCCTAATGCATTAATTATGACTTCAGATAGACCAATGATTATTTCATATAGTCTAATTAGGAATACTTTACTCAGTCAGCCATACACATCAGTAAACAAGTGGAATGAATTCCCCAGGGGGGTGATAAAAAGACAATGATTTCCTTTCCACTACTGCTTGGAAAATTTACCCACAATCAAGGTGTAATTAGAGAAGAAAATGAAGAGTTAGAAAACATAGTTGCAGGTGTGTGCACTTGGCAAGGCATGTTTCTTTATACGGATAAAATGAAAATGGACATCCTCGCTATAAAATATATAGGAAAATACATTATCTGTCATGATCTTTTAGGTGTAAGCAAAAAATACAAATTAGTTGCATTCGTAGGAGAACAAATTGGAATGTAATCATCTTGACTTAAATGCTAGATTCCCAGAAGGGAGAAAGATGAAACCAACTCAGCACATTTCTAATTATTTATTCTTTTATTATAGAGATTTATTCCCTCAAGATCAAGCTAATTCATATTAATTTTTGATGCTACAATGTGCAGTAGGACCTCTCAATCCAACTTTTGGTCCATGATCCAGTGATTAGAATAAGAAGACAAGGTGGTGGTGGGAAGAGTCATTAAACTGATTGATTTAACTACTACTTGTTATTTGGACTTCCCATTTATCATCCTGTTTTTAGCTGTTAAAGACGTTTAAAAAATTATTGTGTACAAGGAAGAGATATGGCTTTAAAATACATGTATCCGTGTTGTATATAAATATAAATATATATATGTATATACTTGCGTATATATATATATTTTTTTTTCTTATCAAGTTGGCATCACAAGTGCAAGCCGCATTCTTCTAGTACAGCTTTTACATTTGTTTTGAGTTGATTTGTTCACTTGCCAGTTATTGTTGCACAGAACCAGTAAATACAATCTCATAACTAACAATGATCCACATTACTTAAGGTGATATACTCAGAGGTCTTTAAGTTTACAGTAGGGGCTTGGAAGAAGAACATTTTAATCATCTGGAAAGCAGTAAAATAGCAAATCAAACATTAAAAGACCAAAAGGTTCTTTATAAAATCACAATTCAGCCTCTGAGCTTTCATAATAATTTGTTTCTCTGACCATGAGAAACCTTTAGAAAAAGTCAGCAAGTCATTCTATTAGTCCTAATGGAGGATAAAGTCTTGAACTCTTGAACAACAGGCTGAAATAAGGGAGAAAGTTCCCAGCTTATTAAAATTAGTGTCAATCAGTTTAGACAGGTAATCAATAGCTGTCCACTTACATTGTTCAGCCAGCCATAGTACTCAGAAATAAGCCTTATATCTATTTTAGTTTTACTGACACTTTACTAGGAATAAATTGTGGGTGAGGAACTTGGGTCATTTCAGAAAACACTTCGGAAAAAAATTTGCCAGAAGAGTTTTAAGATTCATGCATTTAACTGTGGTTCTCCTGGTATGCTAACTAACCTGAACTGATCATGAGAAAAAAATATAAAAAAATAATTTGGAAGAATAACGTTCAAAGACATAAACTTTAGGAATATCTTTTGAAGGTTTAAAGACTTTTTGTTTAAATATGTTTAATAATGGCTTATGGGTTTATGATACCATAATATATTTCAAAAGTAGAGATCATCTCAAAAAGATAATAATTCTTTTTTTAAAGGTGCATATTTAGATAGGACAATAATTTAATATTTAATTGAATAAATTTATGAATATAACAGTTATGGTAGCTCACGGATGATGTATTGAATGATTATGACAAATGATGGTAGTCATATGGCAGTGAGACAATTGTACGGTTCACTTCCTTTCCAATACTAAGTCCTAATTTTCAGATATATGTTCCTCAAAACCATTAGAGGAAACCATCTGGAAACTAAAATTCTCATTTACTCTCAAAAGGGCTACAGACATACGAGATTCAAAGAGAGAGTCGGGGGAGAGAGAGTGTGCAACAGATATATTCATTGTACACTGAGTATCAGTGAAAAAGAAATACTAGAATAGGTGTTGGAAAGGAAAGTGGAGCATCTAGTTCAACACTTTAATTTTATAAAAGAGGATATAGATTCCACCCCCCCAAAGGAAACAGCTACTTAAAGGCAAAGCATGAATTTGAAGCAAGTTTCCAATCAAGTGTTCATTTCACTGAATCCAGAAACCGTATTTTTTTCTGCTCCTATAATAGGTATTTTTATTTTCCCTCAACCATTTTTGACATGCAAATAAATTAATGAACAGAGAAATATTTAAGCCTGGAATTAGATCCTTTCAATTGTTCACTTTGAGTGTGTAGATTTCTCACCTCAGGTTACTTATGTCAAAATAGCAAATATAACATAGCTTCATAAGATAATTGTTGCCCACATTTAATAAAATTCCATCACAATCACGCTTAAGGAATTACTCTAGCAAGCTTTCAGCTTTAATAATCCAACAACTCCACTAGAAAGGAATAATTAATCACCCCTTTAAAGGGTGAAACCCACTATCAGATATGTAATCTCTAATTCCTTTCTTATTTGATTAGACAAGGGACAGCCCTATACTTATCCAGCACATGTAGAAATCTCCTTGGAAATAAAATAAAGCAATCATAAAAATTACCTTTATTATATGTCTAAGGCCTTAAAAAGGTAAGGACGCAAGAAATATTAAATACTGAGAGATAGGTCTACTGTAACCCAGAAACAAGGTGAAGGCCATTGCTATATGAAAGAGGAAGTAGTGGATAGTATCAGAACATTCAGACCTTGGTTGAAAAGTGGCCACACTAATCATACTACTTGGGTTTGAATCTTGGCTGCCCACTTACTAGGTGTGTGATTGCACAGGTGATAAAATCTCTACTTCAGTTTTCTGATCTGTATAATTAAACCAATAATGGCACCTCTTACTATTAGGGCTTCTGTGACATTTAAATGTGTTTAAAAATAAAGTCTATAAATAGCACACAGTAAACATATGCTGCCATGACAATTATTATTACTATCTTCTTCTCTGTACTGTCCCATTTTTCATTACTTAGAGAGGACTGATCTCAGCAACAGAAAACTGAGACATTGACCAAAATTAATCTTCATATTTCAAAAGGAAAATTAGAAATTGCTAGTAAACTGGTAAAATATAGCAAACTTGATTCAGTTGAAAAGGAAAGTTGGTTTTTTTTTTTTCATTTTCAAGTCACATTTGCACCCCGAAATTATATATTATGGTGAATTATTGACAAATTTAAAATATTATGATATGGCAAAAGACATAATTTTGAACTCAAATGTAAAATTCCTTGGTTAAAATATCAATTATAGGGTTAAAACTACAGGTTTGCTTTGGGCTTAAATAGAAAAACTTATGAGGCATCCTGCTTTAAATGGAAGCTAGTTTAAATTTGACAAGAATTTAGTTCTAGTGTTGCATTCATTCATCTACTGTCTCAAAAACCATTTAGCAAACATGTACTGTATCATTATCCTTGTTTTACAGAAACTCTAAAGCATAGGCAGAGATTAGTGTTTTCAGGAAATTAACCAAGCAAGTTTTGGTTTGCTGCTTGATACTGATTGCTGACTGTCATAGGAGCTAAGGTATATCTTAAAATGTCTCATTCGCTGTCATTTTCTAAAAAGAAAAAATGCCAATTAAAGTAGAAAATGAGTGAGACATACAAGTTCACTTTAACAAACATTTATAATAGCTAGTACTTTGCTAGTTGTTATAAGGAAATATCAATGTGGTTAAAATGGGATGCCTTTCCTCAAAAAGAGTATAATTTTGACATGGAGATGATCATTGATAATAGCTAATATATTTTGAGTACTTACTAAGTGTTGAGCATTAAAGTAAGTTTTTTATATCTTTGTCTTTATTTTTATAACCACCTTATAGCTAGTTACTAATCTACCCAATTCTTAGTAACAGGATTAGAGAGTTAAGAGACTTTCCAGAGGCTACATGATGGAGTTTAGAGGAGGCTAACATCTCATCTGCCACACCACAGGCGGGCCTTCTTGGTTCTCATAGTCAGTGAGGCTCAGAAATCCCCAACAGAATAGCTCTGATTCTCTGGTGAATAGGCACAATATTCCTTCAGGAGCTTCACCTTTAAAACCTTGCATCTTCCTCTTCTCTCTTTCCTTCCTTAAAGATTTTGGCATATAGTTCAGTATTTTAGTTCTTGACAGTTTCAATAACCTACTCTCTTCCAGTGATCTCTTCCTCCATTCTATTCATCAATCCATATCCTGTCCTGAATTTGAATCAGTAAGTGCTTGCTTTCACAATGGCAAACCCAAGTATCACATGTCTCAACCACTGCCTCCTATCCTTCTTGCCTACTGTCTCTACTTCAGACTCACAATAATTTTTTAACCCCAAACAAATGCAATCCATTGAACCCTCACCTTTTCTCCCTCTCAGGACCTCTTGAGTTCTCACTTCCCTACTCATCCTGCTTCAATTCCACTGCCCAAACTACTTCATTCCCTCTCCCTTTGATGTAGTTGCTTGGCAAAAGTTAACCCTGGGTAAGTTCAGGGCTCAGTCTACATTGCTCCAGTGCCCAGGCATCTGAATTTGGTAAAAGGAAAACATAAAAATACTGACAATTACTTTATCTTTTCCTAGTTTTATTGAGATATAATTGACATATAACTTTGTATTAGTTTAAGGTGTACAATGTAATGATTTGATATATGTATATATCACAAAATGATTACCACAATGAGGATGTTAACTAAACATCCTCATATAGTTATAATTTTATGATGATAAGCACTTTTAAGACCTACTCTCTTAGCAACTTTCAAATGTACAGTATGTATTGTGAACTATAGTCACCATGCTGTACGTCACATCCCTAGAACTTGTCGCATAGCTGAGTATTTGTTTCTTTTGACCACCATCACCATTTCCCACATTCCCCACCCTCTCCTCCTCTGCCTCTGACAACTACTAATTTGTTCTCTGTTTCTATAAGTTAAGTATTTTTAGATTCCACATATAAGTGAGATCATACAGTATTCATTTTTTTTTTCTGTCTGACTTATTTCACTTAGCATTACATATCCTCAAATGGCAGGGTTTTCTTCTTTTTATAGCTGAATAGTGTTCCATTTGATATATACATATATCACATTTTTCTTTATCCATTCTATCATCTATGGACACTTAGTTTTTTTTCCATGTCATGGCTTTTATAAATAAAGCTGCCATGAATATGGGGGTGCAGGTTTGTCTTAGATATTCTGATTTAATTTCCTTTAGATATATACCCAGCAGTAAAATTGTTGGGTCAATATGTAGTTTTATTTTTAATTTTTGAGGAATCTCCATACTGTTTTCCATAGTAGTTGCACCAGTTTACATTGGCATCAATAGTGCACAAGCATTCCTTTTTCTCCACATCTTCTACAACACTTGCTATTATTTGTCTTTCGATGATAGCAATTCGAACAGATGGGAGGTGATATCTCATTGTGGTTTTAATTTGCATTTCTCTGATAATTAGTGATATTGAACACTTTTTAATGTACCTGTTGGCCATCTTCTTTGTAAAAATGTCTAATTCAGTTCCTTTGCCAATTTTTTAAATTGGATTATTTGGGTTCTTTGCTATTGAGTGTATTTGTATGACTTTATCTATTTTGAATATTAACACTTTATCAGGTATATGGTTTTCAAATACTTTCTCTCAGTCTGTAGGTTGCCTTTTCATCATGGTTTCCTTTGCTGTGCAGACGCTTTTTAGTTTTACATAGTTATATTTGTTTATTTTGCTTTTAGCGTCCTTGCTTTTGGTATCAAATCCAAAAATTCATTGCCAAAACCAATGTCAAGAAGTTTACTACTGCCTATGCTTTCTTCCAAGAGTTTTATAGTTTCAGGTCTTATGTTCAAATCTTTAATTCATTTTAGTTAATTTCTGTGTATAGTATAGGAGTCCAGTTTTATTATTATTGTTGTTATTTTTGCATGTGTTTGTGCAGTTTTCCTAGTACTATTTTTTTTAAGAGATTACCCTTTCCTCACTGTATATTGTTGGCTCCTTTGTTATAAGTTAATTGACCATGTATGCATATGTTTATTTCTAGGCCCTATATTCTGCTCCATTTATCTATGTGTCTGTTTTATATGTCAATACTATACCGGATTGATTACTATAACTTTGTAATATAGTTCGAAATCAGGGAGTATGATGCTTTCAGCTTTGTTTTTCTTTCTCAAGATTGCTTGGATATTCAGGTCTTTTGTGATTTCATACAAACTTTAGGACTGTTTTTTCTGGCTTTATTTTAAATGCATAAGTACTCATTTTAAGAATATCCTTGGTGCTGCACAGGAATAAGACTAGATTTCCTGGTTCAACGGTTTTCAAAATTTGCTATCTCAAGAGCCTATGTTACTCCTAAAATTATAGAATTAAGAATTTCTGTTTATATGGGTTTTATCCATGAATATTTGTCATATTATAAATTAAAGCAGAAAAAATTTAAAACATCTATTAATACCTTTTAAAACAAAATAAATACATTATTAACATAAATATTTTATGAATAATAAATTTATTTGGTAAAACAAAAAAAAATTGATGAGAAAAATATCATCAGTTTTGTAAATCTTTGCAATATCTAGCTTAACTGAAGACAGCTGGATTCCCATGTCTGCTTTTGCATTGAATCTATTGCAATATCCTATGTCATGTAGTCTTTGAAAAATTCCAGCATACTCATAAGAAAATAAGAGCAAAAAACAAATAATATATTAATATCATAATAAAAATAGTTTTGACATCACATATTTACTTAAAGGAGCCAGAAACGTACCAATAACAATATTAAAACTTGCTTCTCTAATCTATTCACTAATTTACTCAACTAGATAATTTTCCGTTGTGTTCTATTCTCCTCAAACCTTCAGTGACTACTTTCCTCGCTTTGTTTATAATTGACATAACTGCAACATATATCCTTTAAAAATAGAAGCAATCAGAAGACGATTTCCAAACATTCCCACCACTTATATATGGGTCTACCTTAAGCTGTACCTATGTACTCTATCCAACTTCTGTACCCTACCTTGACTCTAAAGGAGGTATTTCCTATGCTAAGGTCAATTTCTCTCTTGTTCTTACTCTCTTCTTTTCAATATTTCTTCCCTTTTGCCTCCTCAAGGATATTGCTTCAGCTTCTGCATCACATTTTTTTTCTCAATTGTATCATTTCCAACAACATTCTAATTTGTTTCAGAAGATTCCAACATAATTTTTCCCCTTAATTCCACCTCCAGTTCCAATTTAGCACCATTTTGCTTTTTTTTTTCTTTGACAGCAAAACCCATGACAAAGCTTCATTAGGGCAGTCCTTGTTCTTTTGGAGTCTGATCAACCATGGGAAACTGAGGCAGCAACTAAGGCTTAACACAATAGTTCCAAAAATCTAAAACTTCCAATTCCCTTCAAAGAATATTTTTATCTTTCACTGGATTTCAATACCAATTAGAATTGCTGAGCTGAATTTAGGTCAAAGTTACACAGAGTATTTGATTGCATACAGTAAAAATACATAAGTGTTTGATGAGCAGTACAGAGAATGAGGGTTGTAAAAATTCATTAAAAAGGATAAATGAATATGAGGTCATAAAAGGTTTTATGGGGGAGATAGTTCTGGAGCTGTACCTTAAAGAGTGAGTAGCATCTGGATAAGTGAAAATAGTCATAGGGATAGTAAGAGGAGGCAGAACTGTTGAACAGGGCAAAGAGGCAAGATTTAAGAGCAGAGATTCATGAAGGATTAAATCAATGGAAAAAATGAGGTACACTACAAGGTAAATACATGAGATGTTTGTACCCAGTTCCTCTAACTTTAATGAGCTTGATCCTTATGCATTCTGAAGGGTCTGTAAATTCAAATCCACATAGATTCCGTGATAACACTGTGGCAATTTGTGTATGTTTATAGCATCTTGGCTTGATTATATTTTTTAGAGTAGAATATATTTATTCTCAAAATATGTAAACATTATGTTTCAATAGTATTTTTTTTTTTTCCTTTTTAAGCAGAATACTGTTCCCAGCCAAGTTGTTTAGTTTAGAAATCAGGCAAGTCTTCAGGTAGCACTTTGCTTAAAATGTATCTGCTTTGATTTTAAAGCAGAAATCAAATCATATCTCATTACTATTCGACTCGTGGGCAGCATCATTGTAAGATAAGGAACCGACAGAGAAATATGTACAAAGTCTCAAGCTCTTCCCTGTTGCTCTCAAACATGTACTTTCGAATTCATTGTCCCAGACTAAAAATAAACAAACATTCATGCTCAGAAACATTATGTCAATAACTCAGTATCAGCACCCTTCCCCAGCATTCATCAGTTTATTTGTTCTATGTCAAGCCCTGTTTCCATAATCAATCTTTGGCTGTTTGTGATTAGGACTAAGTACATTTGTACTTCCAAGATATTGCAAATGAGTGCAAATCAAGGACAAAATAGATTATTCAAGAATGGATTTTATGTATGCTCTGAAATCAGTACTCTTGCCTTCATCTTTTTTCCATGCATAGACTGACATCCCAATATGTATACAGAAAACGAAAATCTCACTATCTGAAGTTTTCAATTACACAATGAAAACTATTTTCAGAAAGAAAATTTGGCCCATTCTTTGCTAAATTATTACATTTTAAGCCACATGTGCTTAAAAAAAGAAAAAAATTTTCACTTCAAAACCATTTAGAATATGTAGATTTGCCTTTTATCTTTTTTTAAAACATGAAAGCAGAAGTTCAAATTTAGAGACAATAGGGTGTTTTTAAATACATTTGAGATTAAAAACTTCACTCTCTGGACAAAGATAATATCAATTAACAGAGAAACTTTAGAAAATTCTATCCAAAAAATGATAGTTTTAATTACTTCATGTGATTTCCAAGCTCCTATTACCAATAATGTCTGTGCTCATTTTTAAACATATCAAGCATCTACAAAATGAACATTTGAAGATAATTGATTAGTTTAGTATATTGCATTATATTTGAAAGTAAGCCTACACGTTATCTGATGCTTTTTTTAGTAATAAAACTGATTTTCATGTATTTAACCCTTACTTGTTTATTTTTTTTTAAAAAAACCCATAACTTTAATCCTTTCTCTTGTTCCTAATTCATTTCACTCATTTTTCATGAACATGTTTCCAAACTATTAAGGGAATGTTGAGGTTTGTTGCTTTCTTTCAGAGTTTAAGTAACTCCTAACTTTAAAACTGTGGGTAAATAATCATGAGAGGGAATTGGTGTTGCAAAGAGGAGACCTGAAAACCGAGTTGAATAGATGTTTCTTATGTTTCAGTCTTGGAAGAGATATAGAAAACTAAAGAGAAATATCCTTGAACTGGAACTCTATTCCTTCCCGACTGAATAAGAACCTCAAACTCGTGGAAAAGAAAGGCTGACAGAACAAGATGGTGGCTTTTTCCTATATTCTGTAGATTTCTGGCAAAAAGTGAATTGAGGTAAATCTAGGTCTATATAACCCGGCATGTTGGAGAAGTTCTTTTAGAAAGAATCCTTAGATATGCATGGATTGTCCCTCAGCTTTGCTAAGTTGAGTTAGACAAGAAGAATCAGAACCTGAGAACCTACTGCTGCAGAGGAGTCAGGAGTAAGCAAAATCACTCACAAATTTAATAAACATATGCTGATTGTTTTATTGGTCCTTATCACCAGTGAGAAGACCTGCATTATATGTCCCAGTGATAAGCTATCTTTGCAAGCCAACACGAAAACAAAAACAACAATTGATATCTTTTGAAAGTGGTCTTCAAGCTAGTTTTTGAAATATTTAATATATTTGCATAAATTACACAATGAAAAAACAGGAAGAAATTTAATTCTGAAAATTAGATAGTCTTGCAACAAAAATATTTCTGAGAAAGAGAGAGAGACTATGTCGGGGTATCCAAAATTCAATAACTAAGTACATTGATCATTCATTTTATGCTTACACTTTGAAAAACTAAGTTTATTTATTTATTTATTTATTTATTTATTTATTTATTTATTTATTGGCAAGCTAATTTTTTCTCTTTTAATATCCATGGTTACAAGATTAGTTACAGGACTTCCTATTGAAAGATATGTAATAGACAGGTTCAGGAGGCGTGACTACTTCTGTGCCAATGTTAGCCAGGGTGAACTCAGCTGAGATTTTAAGAGAAAATCCACTTGGGCATCTACTGAGACTCTCCTCACCACGCAAGGCATGCTTATACTGATTGATTGCATAAGAATTTTGGGAGACATCTGTGTTCTTTGGGGGGTTTTTAGTGATAAAAACTTTGGGCTTTTTATTATTGATGCATTATTTTGTCTGTAGACAGAGAAAGAGGTGATTTGGTGTACAGGTAGGTAGCTGGGATGGATAATAAAGCAGTATGGTCCTGACAATACAATACTGAAAGAGCATGTGGCAGCATTGTAGCAGGTAGCAGGAAAGCAGTAATTTTAGTAAAAGCACCAAGAGAATTGGCAGAAATGATAATGGCTCTGATCAAAGAGTTTGTGGGCCTTTGATGAGATAGCCAGAGTAGAAAAATATTTTTTGTTTTTGCTAGCTCAAAACCCAGTCCTCCTTTTCTGGTAGTGGCACTTTGAACTTCCTTCGTAACCACTCCACTGTCAGCCTATGTAGGGACTTCCCTTATCCTGCAGGAGTGGGGATTTAACCCATATCTGACAAAACAGAGCACTGTAAAATTTTTTAATAAATTTTTAAAAATTGAGACATAATACACATACCATAAAATTCACTCTTTTAAAGTGTACAGTTCATTGGTCTTTAGCATATTTACAGAATTGTACGATCCTCACCAATATCTAATTCTATAACAACTTTGTCAAATGAAAAATAAACTTTGTACCTATTAGTAGTTATTCCTCATTCCTATCCACCACCAGTCCTTGGCAACCACTAATCTACTTTCTGTCTCTGGATTGTATTGTGTGGACATTTCATACAAATGGAAACATACAACATATAATATGTAGCCTTTTATGCTGTGTCTTCTTTCACTCAGCATAATGTTTTAAGGTTTATTCATAATGTAGTCTGTATCAGTTTTTTATTCCTTTTCATGGCTGAATAATATTCTACTACATGATTATACCACATTTTGTTCATTCATTTATCGCTTGATGGACATTCCATTTTTTAACTGTTATGACTGATGCTGCTATGAACAATTATGCACAAGTTTTTGTGGGACTAAATGATATCAATTATCTCAGGTGTATATTATGAATGGAATCACGGGTCATACAGTAACCCTAGGTTTACATGGAATAGGTAAAATAATAATAGTTCTATGGGCAGGCCTTGAAAAAGTTTCAATCTCATTATTTTCTCCAATGATTCCAAGCTGCTGACTTCACCACATGATTGTGGAGAGTTAGTCTTCTAGGTTACCATGGAGTTCAGAAGAGCATAACAGAAGTTAAAACACTATATTTCTCACTGTTCTTACCAAGACTGAGATGTTTTTCTTTAATAAACACTCCCTGCATGGCCGAAAAGTTTTAGTTAATATCCAGAGTTCTATAAAAGTTGATTTTGACCATTTTTGCTAGCGTTCTCTTTGCTTTTATTAATGATAAGATTTTTGGAAGTCTTTTCTTTGCCATTTATAGTTGACAGTACTATATTCTTAAGTTTTTATAATGATCAATTCTGTCAAGGTATGGGACTTAATCTTGTCTCAGTATAAATAACTTACCTTTTGTACATACTAATGATTTTGGGTTTGAGTATAGTTATCATTTCAGGTGCATGCTCATATCCCTGGGGCCTTCTGATTTAACTGCATGCCTGTCAACTTCCAGTTGTGGATATTTGGATATGATTGCTGCCTAAAGACTTTCTCTAAAGCCATTTAAGTTGCTCCAACAGCAGGTACATCAGCATGGACTTTCTTCCCATAAACAATGACCAATACTAGCATACTAGTGTCCAATCTTCCCGGCTCTTTAGGTGGTATAACTTCGAGATCTATGTCGACATTGTTGCCCAAAGTCTCCCATCAGCTTTAAGCTTCAGTTGCCCAACATGGCAGTTGGTTTTATAATGCACTCCTTACTGGCCTCTTTACCTTCCCTGACCTGCTTCTCCCACTTTCCTACTGACCTAACCTTCATCTCAGATAAATTACTTGGACTTGAATCTTTATCTCAAGATCTGTTTTGGGAGGAACATAACTTAGAGATAATGAAAGCATGGAGTTTATGACAAACGATATATCTATTGTATAGTAATAAAGCTAACCTGGTCAAAGAAGCCACCTGGGGGTAAAATCTGAAAGAGGTCATCCAGGCCCAGGTTACAATGTTTAAACTTCTCTTTTACATCCTGACTCTTTCTGTGAACCTTCAGTTATGTGAGCTGAAATATCCTAATTTAGGTTTTAAATAAATTCGAGTTAGGTTTTCTGTTTTTTGCTTCTGAAAGAATTCTAAATAATATAATTTTACATTGTGCACTTAACACACACTATAATAGCCTTAAATAAGGAAAGCTTTTATGAAACCAATTGACAGCACCTTGACAGTTTTAGTAGTGTCTCACTAGGAGAGATCTAAGATATTTCTAAGGTTTAGGATTTAAGCTCCAGTGGTTTAAATCAGGTCTTTCAAGGTAAGTACTAATTGAGATTGGAATTAAAACAACAAAATTGCTTAAGTTTGGTAGACACAGGATGGCAAGTATCATGAAAAAAGTCTTGATAAGTAACTTATTTGATGATTAAGCTATTTGCTTAGTTGAGCAATCCATTATCCTATGAGAACTGCTTATCCAGATAAGCAATTGTTCATTCAGATTAAAAAAATATGCAAAAATATCCTGAAGCAAACAGTGAAGTTATTTATCAATTTAAAATCTTCCTGAAATAAATAGTTAAATCTTATTGATACAGCCATTCTCCATTCTCAATCTTGATACTTAAGCTATGTGATATAGGTGGTCTTATTCTCATAAAGATAAATAAGATTTGTCTTTTTTGGGAAAAAGTCAGTGACAAGGAAGGGATTCCAGGCAAGAGAGAAAAAAAATAACATAAAAACAATAGAGAATGAACAAATATTAAGAACAATGCTGGAGCAGAGTGAGTAGAAATTAGTTAAGGAGGAATTTAGGTGAGATGCTAGAGAACCAGGAACCAGGACTGTACCCTTTCAGCACTGAGAAGTGTTTGAAGGTTATGAAATACTTCACTTTTGGAGGAAATGCTTGTGTTTGGATTTTTTTTTTTTTTTGGTTTATTTTATTTTGCTAGGCAATCTTAGTTTTTAAGAGGCTATACACTATAATATATCATCAACAAGAATTTGTTATTTCAAATTTCCTCTGGGTAGTTAAATAAATTTTTTAATTTTAATATTAAGCCCTATGCTGTGAAAGTTGATTGGAAAATGAGAATTAAATTATTATCTGCAAAGAATGATCACAGGAGAGTGAGGCTATGAGCATCTGGCCTTCCATCTCTGCTTATATAATAGGGGCCAGAGAAAGGGCATTATTTATTTATTACAAAGCTCATGAAAGGACATTCCAAAGCTTAACTTAACATTTGTTAAACAACTGCTAATATTTACAACAAAGAGCCCTTATTTTTTTTTTTTTTCCAGCTCTGAGAAAATCCAGCAAGAACATAATAGCAATCTAATGTTCTTAGACTAACCATGAGCTTCATATTTAGACCTATCTAGATTTGTATCCTGACTCAGATACTTAATAGAAAGATGACTTTGGGCAAGTTATTTAATATCCCTCGTCTTCAGTTACCTTATACAAATTGTGGAGAGGATAATACTACCTCATGCATATAATGTGAAAATCAAATTGGAGATAAAAATAGACTAAGAAATTTTGACATAAAATTGGGAAACATTAAAGACCTCCTCCCCCCCTTATTTCTTAAATAGGCAATGAAAATATGCATGAGAAAAAGGAAATAAACATCTAGATCAATCTGTGATGGAGAAAATCACTGGCTTTCGAGCCTTCTTGGCTCTGGCTTCCCACATGCATTTGTTTCACCTGTAAGTCTGCTCTCAGACTCTTCATGTTAACATCACAGGGAAAGTTCAAATTTCATGATTACTTCTCTCAGGGACATCCGTCCTTTAATTAAAGTTTTTATCTGAAAGGGAATGATTGTAACTTGAATTTGAGCAGTGGGCAGGGGAAACCCTCTAGGAAATCGCTCCATGGATGAAATTCCTGCAAAATGTATGGGTAAGCATGAAGAGTTTGGGGGTTAAAATGAAGGCGAAAGGTAGTGAAGTATGAGTTAGGAGACACAGGTTCTGTCCCTTTCTATAGACATTTAACCATGTGTCACAACTTCTTGAAATCTCAATTTCTTTTTCTATGAATGGGAAACATTACAAAGCCATCATGAAGATTTCA
The DNA here is from genome assembly GCF_014176215.1 of Rousettus aegyptiacus. Lineage (NCBI taxonomy): Eukaryota > Metazoa > Chordata > Mammalia > Chiroptera > Pteropodidae > Rousettus > Rousettus aegyptiacus. The sequence goes on from NW_023416308.1 coordinate 91,822,865, forward strand.
TGAAACCAGGCTGAATGAAGTACTTCAAAAATTTTACAACAATATGTGAATGCTAATTTCAATAATATTTTATGTTACTTCATTTGAAAGGATGTAAAATATAACTAAGTACAATATGAGGAAGGAGCAGTCAGGCTAGTAACTGATCTCAGAGAAGGTTATTGCAAGAGTCCCTTCTACTACAGGAAGTTGGAAACTAACGAAATTAGCAATGGTGTCATTGAAAATCTTTCTGGAAGTTTCTAAGTGCTCAATGCATGAGCAACAGAAAGCACCAAGCAAGAGAGAAGTCCTCTAGATATTTTTTTCACATATTCTATATATTGTGAAAAAACAAATTTGAAATTTACTCTCATTTGGGTTTCTTAGGAAAGATATTATATTCTATCATTAAACAAGTTTTTATTGTGCCAGGATGTTAGTTGTCCTTTATGGAGAGCCATCTATATGGCAAGGATCACATAATGCAGTTAATATATTTAAATAAGTATCTCGGTTAATCCTTATGATAATGTAAAGGTTGGCATTAATATATCCTTTTAATATATCAGGAAACTGAGGCTCAGGGAGATTTAAGTAACTTACTTAACATAGAAACTAGGTAGCTTTTGGCAGAAGCGAGAGGCTGTGCACTCAATGTTCTGCTAACAGTCTGTTGAGTGGAAGTCTTTATTCTTCTTCAGCTGATTTAATTAAAATCCATAAAGTTCTATAAAACAAACACAAATGAAATTTACTTCACTTCAATTTTTAAAATAAACTTGCTTCATCCAGTAATTTATGGACCAGGATGAGAATGAAAATGAGATAAACAGAAAATTGAAAATTCCCATCCAGAAAGTTTATAGGCATTTTTATTTTACATTAAATCCTGAACAATAGGAATTTAAATATCTTACATCCAAAAATGTTGGGAGTCAGACAGCAGATGTTCAGAATGTTTTCTTTGTGCTATAGGACAGAGAAGCTTTATCTGATATTTTTTGCAGTCCAGCCTTTTCCACTGAAGTATTATAAAATATATCTATCATTTTGAGTTTAAAAAATGTCATTTGTGCTATTTCAAGTTTACATGGGATGGAATGCCTGAGAGTACCAGAGAGTTGTTGCAAGTGTGAGAGTGAAAGGAAAACAAATAAAAATAAGTAAATGGGAGATAGACTAGGTCTCTGTTCAAAAGTCTCTCATCAATACTACTGATATACTCAGATGTTGAAATGAAAAATTCACAAACTAAAAATGTTCTAGTCCAGAAATTGCAAGTTGTAATGTCATCAAAAGATTTTATCATGTGTGTGCTTACAAATAGGAAAAAAAAACAAAAACCTAAAAATCACTTCAAAATATAAATATCTATAGATCTTAAACTTGGTTTCTTAAAATTCTTCTTCAAAATGAGTTTTATGAAGGAAAATACTTTGTATCTTGAGCCAAAATATAGTTTTGGAGGCCTATAACTGTCTCCCATTGATATCAACATATCACACAGGCAGGTAGCCATATCCCAATCTTGCCTTCCATTTATCTGACAAGATTTTTGTCACAGCTGAGGATCTGAGATGGTACAGAAATGTTTGTATCTCAGCAGCAGGCGAAGCCAGGAGTTGTCTGCCAAGGCTGTAAACACGTGTATTCTGTGATGTAACTGAGAGATAGCTTCCTCAAGGAATATGCCAAGGGAAATTCTAAAGATGATGAGGCCAGACTCTACTCTGCATGGATCCAAAGCAGGTAAGCACTGGAATAAAAGTGGCTGGCTGCCATTACTAAGAGATCCTTTGTACTTGAAACTGAGTTTTTTAATAGTATTGCAGGTAAAGATGTATAATTGAAGGTGTTTACACATTATATCCATAGCAGGAGAGGAATATAAGTCAATAAGTATAATTAGGATGGCTAATTTTCACTAGCATGGAACCACAAACACCACAAACCGTTTTTAATCTATCAAATAAGCTAGTTTGTAGGATTTTTCAGGCAACAAAGCCAATGCGCCAGGATAATTTAGCGATAAATATTAAAAACCTTGAAATACCTATATACTTTAACCAAAAATAGAATTAATTTTAAGGAGATCGTTTTCAAAGACTGGCCTTAAAAAAATGGTTGTTCATGACATTAGTCATAAGAATAAAAATTAGAGAAACATTATTAGCCATTAGGAAATGCAAATCAATACCACAATGAAAGAATAGTTCACACCTACTAGAAAGGCTAATAGCCTTTGCAGAAACAGTTTATCAATATTGGAAATTGTAGCTGGCACTGTCATCATCATAATCAGTGGAACTGGGACTGCTCCTTCCACTATTGTTGCCAGAAAGAATGATCTCTTGTCAGCATCTCCAGATGAACTATACTGAGTGGGTGCATCTGATTAACTGAGGTTAGGTTACTTCCTGACAAACTTGCTGCCAGAGAATCTTGGAAAGTGACAAAGTGTCTCCAGCCTAATAATCAAAGGCAAGTTCAGCTTTTCACCCAGATTTGAAAGGTAAATTCCTCAAATACAGAGAAAAAAGTATGGATATTAGACAGTCAGAAAATGAATAATATTCACTCTGGTATGGGTATAAATATAGGTAATTGCATGTAACACAAGCTATGCAGACCACAACATTAAAAAGTTCTAGTAGGCTGTAATAGCAAAATCTTATCAGTTGGAGCATTGTTTTTCTCCTTTCTTCTAATCTGTATTTTATAAATAATTTAAACAATGAAATAGTATTTGAATAGTAGAATTGTTTTAATAATTTTTAAAATAATTATTAAATTAATATCGATTATTTCTTTTTTAAAAATAACTTTCAATTTTTATATCACATTGGTAAGAAAAACTACCTATTTGAATACTATAGACATTCCTCCAATAACTTGTTTTTATTTTAATTAAATTTCTAATATCACTCCTGACACTTTGGAAACAATTATCTTTTCACCTATGCATTTGTGAAAGCTTCACATGTTATTATATCTGCCATTCTGACTCAATCATATACTCATAAATTTTCCATGGGCAGTGTAGTCTATTTCTAATGAACGACTTTAACTTAGAATGTGAAGCATTCAACTAAGTCAATTTCAAAGTCTTCTCTCATTCAAATTGCTGAGGAAGCTTTAAGTACCTTGCTGCCCAAATGACTTAGTGAAGTTAATGATCCAAAATAAAAGTTAAAACCTCAATAGTTCCTTCTGGAAACAAAATCAGGACACAAAAATCTGAGGCAAAGTATGCCAGTGAGGTCTCACTATCAAGTCAGAGGCACCAGTGCTTTTCTAAAGAGCCAATAAATCAACATAATTTCAAATTCCCAAGGTTCATCGAAAAGAGCAATTATGTTAGTCAAAATAATAAAGTTGAGGCTGGGATCTGAATCATATACCAAGTGTGAAGGGAATGTATATATTGAGGATCCAAGGCAACAGCATAAATTTTTTTCAATGAGATGTGATTTTGTGATAAGGTTGAAAGCACAGGCAGTGCAGTTTAACACATGTGGGCTCATATCTAGACACCTAACAGTTGTATGACCTTGGAAACTGTCACAGACAGAAACTATTATATGCAAACAGAGTGCATTAGAACAATTAGACTATTTTCTGTTCACATCAGAAAGATAAATAAATTACTTGTATATATCTATAACTTTACTCCACTGGCAAATGAAACAATGATCTAATACATATAATTAACTTTCTAGAGGCTTCTTCTTCTGACTTATTCATGTATTAATTAATTCAGCAAATATTTACTGAGCACTTACCATGTGCCCGGCACTCTAGAGAGGTCTCTATGAATGTGGCAGCAGAATGAGTGGGAAAGAGAATGTACATAAATGTGCTTGTTTTCAAGTAGCATATTATTGAAAGGAAGTGGAGAGCAGCTCAAAGGATGCACATGAATATATCATACATGCACAGGTACACACATACTGCCTACTGACCAAGGTATAAGGTGTTGTATCATTACAATTAAAGGTTTGGGTAGTCCAGGAGAAAGTCTGATTAATTATGAATTAATTTATCAAATTAAAACTTCTAGTAAGAATTTTAGCCAGATGATTGTTAAGGTCTTTTTTAACCTGAAGATTTTAAAGTAATATGACTTAAACATCAGTCATATTTATAAAGTAATAGGCATAGGCTATCTATTAAAAGAACAATTATTTTCAATTTGGCTAAGAAAGAAAGACCCAACTCTAATCTATACACAAGAGAAACAATAATTCAGAAAAAATAATTCAGAAAGGCTAAGAAACAAAGGGATGGAGAATATGTATTGGGCAAATAGAAACAAAACAAGCATTGCTGTGATAATTTCCAAGTGGAATTTACATTAAAAAGCATCAAATTCAACTAAGGTCACTTTATTAATACTAAAAGCTACAATTCAGAATGATTATATAACAGTTATACTCATTTATAGAAAAGAAGGAAAGCAACTGTTTTTATAAAGCAAAAACTGTAAGAGATTCATGGATTCAGAGAAAAAAATACACCATAGTGGCACAATTTTAGCCACTACTTTCTGTACAAGACAGATCAAGTGGCTAGAAAGTAAATAAGACTATAGGGTCCTAAATAAAATATAGTCAATAAGGACAATCTTAAGGCTATACATTGAACTATGCATTCTGATAATGGAGAACATCTATTTATCTCAAGAGCACTTGGAGTAGTCACAAAAATTAGTCATATGGAGGGCATAGAAAAACATTACTAAGTTCTGTAAAGAAGGAATAATACATATTGATCACAAAGTAATAAGGCTAGAAAATAATCCCAATATAAAAAAAAATTCTTTAACTTAAAAATTAAAAAGGCTTGGAAAAAATAGCTCATAGCTGAAAGCAAATGTAAAATTTGAAATTAAAGAATTTTTAAAAATTAATATTAAGAGAACACTATATATCAGAATTAGTAGAATATACTTAAAGAATCAAGACATAATTAAAATAAACATAGACAGATATGAGAACCATAAAGAATGAAAACAATAAATTAATTTCTCAACTAAATTACTAGGAAAAATAAAAACAGTGCATTTGAAAAAAAAGCATAACAAAGCAAGTGATTAGATTAAAAGAAAAATTATTAAGGTATAGATAGCATTAAAAAACAATAGGTATAATTTAAGAAATCAAATCCTGTTTTTGATTAACAAAGTAGATAAACTACTAGTTAATCAAGAGAATAAGAAAGTGCAAATGTACAAAATAAGAAATGACAAGGGAAAATAGCCACTTAAACAGAAGAAATTTAAAAAATCATGAGATGGTTAAGACCATAGTAGAGATGGAAAGCTTAACTGCACCAATTTTCACTGATGAAACGAAGAATGTTACTAAGAACAACAAATAAACATAGGCCTAGATAGTACACAGAGGGGTTCTACCAAATACCCAAACGCTGGATAATCCCAGTGATATGGAAATGTTTCCAGATCCTGAAAATGAAGGACACATTCAAATTCCTTTTTAACATTAATGTATAAACCTGATTGAGATTTTAGAAAGAAAGAAAATTACATACCCTTATCACTTATGAAAAAAAAATGAAATAAAACATTTTTTATAAAACCCAACAACACAAGAAGAAAATAATACCCCATGATCAAGTAATATTTATTAGAAGAATGCAATATTTGTTCACTATTAGGAAACTTATGAATATGACATACCGTATCAGTAGATTTAAGAAGAAAAACTATATAATGTCCAGAAATGCAAAAAAATCTTTGACAAACACAACCTGTTTGTAATTTTTAAAAACCCAGCAGATTGGAATTGGCTATCTTAAGTACATGGAGAATATTTAAGAAGGCAGTAACGTGATCTGATTTAGTTTCAAAGACATCACATTGGTCTGGTACAACAAAAGGGGCAAGAGCAGAGGCAGAGAGGCCAGTAGTAGCTATTTCAGTAAATTCCTGAAGCCTTGACCTGAACCATGAGGAAATCCACATTCCAAGGAATAAGAAAAAGGTGACCCTTTCTAAGAAACAGCCTTAGAAAAGGTCCTAGCCTATTTTCCCACCACAGGCTGCAATGAAAAGCCACCTCAAATCCTGGGGCAGTTAGCTTAATATTGTGAACCATTTTCTACAAGGTTTCTTTTACCTAAAAGTAATTATTACATGAGTCTTTCATCAGTCCATTTAATGTATAAATTATTATAGCTTCTCTAGGAGAGAATCCTCACAATTGTGTTAAATATAAAAAAAAAAAATTGGCTCTTTTCATTCGGTCGCTAATTACACTTTTTAAAATGTTAACATAGCCAGCCATGATTACATGTTATTGATTTGCATTTTTATTATACATTGCATGACTGAAAGTTAATCTGATGATGATTATCCATTGAGTAAGTATTGGGGAGTTATTGGAAGGTTAGAGATCCTCTTGAGTAGTGGCAGGCAGGGGAAAGGGATCTTTCTCAAATTATAAATAGTTTAATTGACATATAAAATTATGAAGATAGTGTACTTTGTTAATGAGCATACAGATCAGGCCTGTTTGTGTTTCTATCACAAACTCTAAACTTTAAGCTGAAATTTGACATGCAAGTGAATTTGGAAGATAAGATTTGACTGACTGTGCATGACATTGGGGTAGATAAACCTAAAATACAAACAAACAAGCAAACAAATAAAAACAAACAAAGGGTACCCACTTGCTTTTCTTTTTTAAGTCAGAGAACCTTTTCTGATTAAGGACATCATTTTCATCACCATTTTGCTGGTAATCATTATGTCCTTGAGACTTGTTACGTGGCTCCTATTTTTAAGTTCATTGTATGTATGTTCATTTGAAAAATTAGTATAAATGGCTCCCAACTCTGCTTCATGGGAACATTTTCTCTTTGATTGAAATTCTGGTCCCCTTCCCTTATGAGAGGCGGCGAGATATATTCTATTGTTATGTTAACTATTAACACAAGCAAAAAGAATATAGATACAGATAGATATAGATATAGATAGATAGATGATATAGATATAGATATAGATATAGATGATATAGATATAGATATAGGTATAGATATAGATATAGATATAGATAGATATATTCAAAGATGTAGTCATGTTGCTTCTTCACTTAAAATCCTTCAAAATTCCTCAGGAGTTACAGAATAAAGTCTATGCTTTTCAGCAGTTTCCAAAATCCCAAACCTCATAATTACTTTACCCCAGGAAACTCTCCCTTTTATAATTTGAAAAAATAAATAAATAAATTACACTACTGAAAAAAAAAAGTTAGAAAATCATTGACCTAAAGAAATATTTAGTTACTGCTTGAACCACAATGTCTCTCTGCAAGCTACTTTAACATCTACTATGTACTTCTCCTGGGCACACTGAAAAGGCCAATGCTAGCTCATATTCACCTCAAAAGCCTTGTTTCTGAAACTCATTTCGATTTAGCAGTGCATCCCTTCTAAACCTGGAATAACTCCCAAAGTTAGTGCTTCTATTGGACCCAGCCCAGGCTTCATTGAGAATGAACAGTCTGCAGGATGTAGGATGTTCTAAAACACCAGTTTTCTACTTGACCCTTACTAGGATCTACTCTCTATTTGATCTCCTCCTTACTTTTCTCATTTTTTATTGTGAGACCATAAGTGCTCACTCATTGCAGTAGTAGAAAGAGTATGGTCATTTGGTGATAGAAAGCATGAGTTTCCATCTGTGAGATCTTGAAAAATCACTAAATAATCAAGCTCTGTAATCAACCAATTTCATGTTTTTGGATGAATGACATGGCATCATGTATGTGAAAACAATTCAGAAGTACAAATTGCCACATAAATGCTAATTATGATTGTGTTTTCTTTCAGCTATACACAAATTTTAAGTGATTTCCCTCTATAAGTGCATTTAATAGCTGTTTTCAGCCCTTTTCTCTCTCTGAAGACACAGATCAAATTCTCAGACCATCTTTCTCTTGAAGTTTGGAGCAATATCCTTGAGTATTTTTCCCTTTCTTTAATCACCATCTTTACCTATCCTATTACAGAATCGAGTAGAAGGTTCACTAAGCCAATTTCTACATTTGTATCAACAGGTCAAGTATTTTAACAGTAATAATGAGATAAACTCAGTCAATGTGTTTATACCCACCCTGCATATTGCACTGCCTAAGAGGAGAGAAGCTGTAGGAAAATTATTGGAGAGACCAACTGTAATTCATGATTGGAGTTAAATTATCATTATCATTTTCTTTTATGCAGAAGTCTGATTCATTTAGGAAATTACTCTAATTTTGCCTTTATTTCCTAGTTCATTTTATGAATGAATATTTATTTGGCTAACCTACTTTGACTGTAAGTGAAAATCTTTATTTAAAATACTGCTCTTTATAAAAGCAATAATACTATTCATTTACAAGAATAATAATAATGCTAAAAAACAATGAAAGTTACATTTATAAGGGGCCTCCTATGTGACATACACAGTTGGATGCCAATTTTACCAATGAAGGAATAGAGACTTAAAGAAGTTAAGACACAGCAAAGTTAAGAGAGCTGGTTTGTGTTGACTGTATAGAAAAACAAATGAAAGCAAACATTCCATGTCAATATAAAATAAGTAATCATCATAAAATAGCACAAGTATTATAGAGTAGTTATGAACTTCTATAAGAGGTGTTCTTTGGGATAACAAAGTGAAATAGCTTGGGATAAATTTAGATTTTGGAAGGCTTATTGCTTTTAAGATTTGGAGGCCCTGCTTAATAAAAAGAATATAAAATTATTAATATAAAGTTGATAATGATAGTAAATATTTAGAATGAGTAAAGAAATAAGTTGATATTTAGAAAATTTGACAACACAATTATAGAAACATAAAATAACAATATATATAGTATTTAACAATATTTTTATTATCTAACATACCTCTAATGAATGAATTTTTTTCATTCATTACTTGACTCTATGCTCAATGATTGCCTCTTGATATAACAGTGGCTTTACAATATCATTTTCTACAGATAAACTAAATAGAGAATTGCTAAAGATTGTTTAGTTTTGTCTTAAATGAGGTTGATCAAAAAAATTTAATAATAGTTTACAAATGTTTCTTGCAGCTTTATGATTTATTTTGGTAATATTGCATAAATGAAAATTTTATCAAATTTGATAATTATTGTTATTTTCATACATGAACTGACATATTTCAAAGCATATCGAGTTTTCTTTTACTGTGACAAATCTTAAATTTAGTTGTTGACCTCCATTAACAAGTTTGTTGTCAAACTCTTTATGTGATACTCAGGTGAGTTAGCAGGTGGGTGGTAATAATATACCTGGAAGCTACTGTTACACTAGGATGATTTGTAATAACTATGCCTAGACGTTAGTGTGAGCTTTATAAATGCATCACACTGAATCCTAAATAAATGGGTCCCTAATTCAATTTATACATCACTTTATCAAACAATTCCTCATATCTCCTCCATGCCTTCCAACTCAAGGGGAAGTATAATAGAGGAGAAGTTCAAGTGAAAAGAGACAATAGTTTTAACTTATTACATCCAAATGTTTTATTTTAAAAATTTTATGAAAATTGACAATCTCTATGAACATATCAGAAAGGCTTCTAGGGCCTTGGAAAAGGCAAGTGAGGCCCTGATGTTTAAGTCTCTTGAACTTCATAGTAAATCCACTTCTGGGGAGAGGAACGATAGCCAGGGCAGAAGTGAAATAGTCATAAACTACTGACCTTTGAACCTTGAGACAAGTGTTCATCCATATGCTGATTGAGTGCTATTCTATCCCATCATGATTCAGTCTCATTGTAGTTTTTAAAAATTTTATGATGAACAATTGTGTATTGAATGGCTGCCAAATGAGAAGAGACCATATCCTTTAGCAAATGCATCTACCCACTTTCATAGCCTGAAATGATGTGAAAATGTCAGTCCATGATCTATTTCCCATTTTCATATAATTATATCTAGAGCTTGTAAAATTCTCTGTACTTTTTCCAGTTTAATCCTATCTTGGTTCCATTATACATTGATTTGGTTGAACAAAATCTATTACATAATAATGCTTGGTGATTATTGCTTTTATAAACCCAATTTTAACCTATTTTATTCAGTTCAGTGCCTTCCCAAATGTACTAAATAAAATGAATTAAATTTTCTTCTCTTACTTTCACCTTGCCCCAAGTTAAAATAAAGAGTAAAATAGTGTGGAAAAGCAATTGACTCTCTGTGGCAGATAAAATTCTAAAATGACCCTTAAAATTCCTGCCCCTATGTACATGCAATAGGTAATCCCCTCACCTTGAATATAGGTAGGAGCAGTGAATATGAGATATCACTCCCTGATTAGGCTCTGTTATGTGACAAAGGTGAAGTGATTTTGTAGATGCACTGAAGGCCCTTAGTCAGTCGGTATTAAATTAATCAAAGAGAAATTTTTAGTTGGTGGGCCTGACCTAATCAAGTGCTTATTTAAAATCTGTTTAGAGATCAGAGATAGATAAAAATAATTACAACCACCAAAGCCTTTCTCCTGCTAGCCTCAAAGAAGCAATCTTCCATGTTGTAGAGAAAGACATATTACAAATACCTCAGTCTTACAACTACCAGGAATTGAATTCCATTGACCAGTGAATTTGTAAGAGAATCCTCAAATCTAAGCAGCCCTAGACAACATCTTGATTTTAGCCTGGTGAGATCCTAAGCAGAGATTCTGTGCTGAGACTCCTGACCTACAGAAACTGTGAGATAATAAGGTTTGTCATAATTTGTTTTGCAGCAATAGAAAACAACAATCTGGTTTAACCTGAAAGGTAACAAGGTAAACCGATCTACTAGGAAATTAAATCTACAAAAATAATGACTATATATTACCCATGATTTATTAATAAAATATCTATTTGGCCTCAATAACTTCCCATTTGTGAAATGGGAATGTGAGAAAGAATATTATGTTTCAGTAGTAGCTTATAGACTTTTGGCTTTTATGGACTAGTAAAAATTTTAGAAAATTATTTTTGAGACAAATTTATAATTTTCAACTTCATAGTTTAAAAAGAAATGTATAACTATTATTAAACTACTATGAAAAATAAAGAATGTTATAACACAACTGGTGATAGTTTTATGTCAACTTAGCTAGGTGACTATTCTCGGGTATTCAATCAAGGTGCTGCTGTAGAGATATGTTGTAGATGTGATTAAGGTCTATAATTGGTTGACTTTAAGTAAGAGAAATTATGCTAGATAATCTAAGTAGTCCTAATTCAATCAGTGTAAAGGCCTTGAGAGCAGATCAAAGTTTCTTTAATCAAGAAGAAATTCCACCTATGGATATCAACTTCAACTCATCCCAGAGAGTTCCAGCCTGCCCTTCCTGATAGCCTTTCCTATAGATTTCAGGTTTGCTTTGACAGTCCTTACAATTCCATAAACCAATATCAAGCAATAATTTTTTTTTAATATATACCTCCTATTGATCCTGTTTATCTGGTGAAACCCTGAGACACAAATATAAAACAATGAAATAGCAATAAATTTAAAATTAAAATGACCTTCTATGCTACAATTATTTTTATTCATTTCTTCATGTATTGACGTAGAGATGGGGTTAGCCTCAGCAGTCAATGATTTCATAACACTGTTTTGATTTTGTTCTTATCATTTCATGCAACTGTAAGCAACAGAATAAAAATCAAACAAAACTGCCCTATATCTTTTACTTTGTCTTGCTAGCAAATAGGTAAACTGAGTAAGAGAAGTTATATAGATACCTAAGTTTCTATATTATAAAAAAAATAAAGAGGAAGGATAAGGAAGAGAAGAAAAGAAGAAAGTCGTTATCCAACTGTCTAATTCCTTCATCTTCAAATTAATCTTACCAACACTTGAAAGGCTGCATCAAGTATATATTCCCATCTTGTGAGTTACAGTCTTATACAACTCTACTCCTAGTTTAAACACAGAAGAGCATGGTTTACAATGATTAGAATGATCATTTTCTAAGGGAATCTTGGCAGAATCATTATTAGAATTGCAATAAGCAATACTATTCTCTACTTTCTGGAACTATCTATCCTGATGATTGCTTAAATTACACACATTACTTGTAAAAGCTGGGGTTGACTTGTAGAATCTGCATCACAACAACAGTGTTATTCAGAGGAAGTGCTGTGTTTTCTTAACAATTACATGTGTTCTCAAAAAGTACTATAAGTGTGCACAAGAGAGGAATATCTTGTTTAAAAGCATAACATTTTATTGATACCGCTATATTCCTAGAACACTTTTTTTGAAGTCTTGGGAAGTTAGATTTCCTGGTCATTACCTTGGCAATGATTTTAGGGCTACATGACAGTTCTTAAACTGCACTAAAATCCTTCAGACCATGAAAACTCAGTTCTGCTCAAGTAATGTTTATTGGTCATCTCAATATCCAGAGAGGTAACTTCTAAACAAATAATTGCAAATAAGGATGATGAATGCAATAATATGGGACCAAGAAATTGTGAACTCCTGAGAATCCTAGGAGTAAGTACAATAAGAACAACAACAAATCTAAGTTAAAGTCTACTCATTGAAACTTAGAAATTTTTTCTATATATCTGAAGTCAAAAAAAACTACAAGAGTGCTTATCAGGCTTTTTTCAAAAATATTCTTTTTGATCGAGTTTAATGTAGATCACAGAAATCCTGCCTCATCAACATCCAGCAAGAGAGAAAGGTTTTAATGTGTACTTTCCAGAATCATATTCTTTATTATATCTGTGGAAAATAGCACCCTCAGACATTTTGCCACCATCTTGATTTTCTGGAGACCACACCAACATCTTGTTTTTGTAGATATGAATTTGTTGGACTACTTAAAATTTAAAATTAAAATGGGTTATTTAAACATTTTTAATAGGACATAGATCTCTATGCAGCCCATGAGAAAGCCAAGAAGGATATACAAAATTAGTTAGAATCCCCTAAAACAATTAGCTAGATTAATGGAAGATTCAAAAGGAAAGTCTCTAACCAAATATTCTCCTATCAAAAACAATAAAGAAAGTGAAAAAATATATGAAGTCACACATTTAAGACATTGCACAACAGCATAGGGATGCAGCAGAGAGGGAGAACACACAAAGTCAGATCTACTTTCTAACCTGCTAAAGACAGCAGTGGAGCCCAAACAGAGAGTACAGTAATCTCATTTAATGTGTGAACAGAGATCATAATTAAGCATCCACAGTCAGGCAGCCAGAATTTGAAATATTAGGTAACATAAGAGAGAATTCTGTGCATAAATTATGTTCCATAAATCTACATGGCACTGACTTTGAGGCTTTGGCCAAATATTAAGCTGTGTACTCATAGAGTGAAACTCTGCATGGCATGGCAGAAAACAGCTACTTGGAGGGTATGAACTGAATAGAGATTATGGAATAGCACTGGAATCAGCCAGAGTGGAGAGAGTGGGCAGACCTAATTTAATACCCAGACATTGTTCAGTGATACCCTAGCAAGGCTACACCTTAGTAACAACGTTATACTAGCATTACAATAAAGGCTATTCCAGATCAATTCTAACAAAGATTCGAACTAGGCCTCAACAGTATAAAGCTAATCCTCCACCAAATTAACAGCTTACCAGAGAAAAGTTTAACCTTCTCTAAAATAATAAAATAAAATCCTCCTTCTCAACACTGTAGTACTAATTATATCCTTTAAAAAATTAAAAATTACCATATATGCTAAGAACAGAAAAATGTGACCCATAACTGGGAGAACAGTCAATAGAAACAGATGCAGTGCTAACACAGCTGCTGGAATTAGCAAATAAAAGCATTAAAATATCTAATATCTATCTATCATCTATCATCTAATCTATCTACATACCTATCTAACATACTTATATAATACTTACATAGTACTTATATATAAGTACTTAAATGCATTCAAAATGAAAGAATAAATGGGTAAATCTCAGCTGAGAAATAAAAACTATAAAAGAGAAGCAAATGAAAATTGCAGAACTGAGAATAAAATAAATAAAATGAAAATCCACTGAATGAGCTTATTAGGTGATTGGACACTGCAAAAGAGAAGATAAATAGATGTGAATATATGTCAATAGAAATCAAATAAATTATAGCACAGAAATAAAAAATACTGATTTTTTGGGGGGGTGAGGAGTAGCTAAACTTCTATGAAAACTGCATGCTATGGACTTCATGTATCAAGGATCGACAAATGGGTAAGCAAAGAGATGGGAGGGGCCCCAACTTGCAGCTGTGGGAGAGCAGCTTCCCTTCTTATGTGGCTGTAGCAGCTCCCTCCTCATCTCTGTTACAGCAGTTCATGGACCCAGTGCTGATTTAGCCTCTAATGACAGCTTCTCCTGAACTTAATTGAACACATCATTGTGGTAGCTTGGGTAAGAGTCAGCTGTGAGCTGGGTGGTCTCTGTGGCAGACATAGATTGTATGACAATTGGCATGTCTGTAGCCTCTCAAGTATTCATGTTTATGCCTCTACAGTCCCAACTGCCACCGAAAACACTCCCCAAACATTAGACTGCACCCAACATGAACAACGTCAAGATTTCAGTGGAGTGGTCGTTACAGTATGAGTCACAGGAAGGGGTCAAAATGAGATCTAGCAGAATCAAAGAATTGATAATAAATAGGCCTGGAGGAAAAACAAATGACAACAACAACAACAAAAAACCCCATAACATCAAAAACCTTAATTTCATCGGGTGGTATCTTGGCCTAAAGGGGTTACTTTTAAAGTACTAAACATATTGGCCTCCAGATCTGGCTTGAAATGATAAAATATGTACTGATCTTTGACATCAATAAGTGAAGAAAAGCTAAATGCAAAGCTAGGGTCTTGGGACAATGTGTAGCTTAGCTAAAGATTAAGCCATAGACAATGAAAATTGAGAACATAGACCCTATGTTATATGAAGTCCTGAGAAGAAAAAGAAAGTTAAAGTGTATTATCTTAGAATCACATACAAATGAGTTTCAGAGTCTAGGTAGGAAAGTTGAGGTGAGTTATCTGAATTCTTAGTCAAGTACAAATTCCAGGGCAAGAGTTAATCAAGTAGTGACTGGAGATCCAGGCCGTAGATTGCTGAAAAATCTGAGTGTATGTATAGAGATCTAGGTTAAGGCTCTATTTGGATTTTTTTTTTTTTTAAAGGAACAAAGAATCCAGTTTGGGATACAATGACTTCTCAACATTGCTTTTTTTAAAAACAATAAAACCTGTTTTACTTAAATGAAATGTAATATGAATTCTCAGTATAAGAAAGAGATGAAGGTTCTGGTTGAAGTGAGGGCAATTTTCCAGGAAACACATAAGCTCTGCCATCTCAGCTTCCACTAGACACTTTGCAGGGGAACTCTAATCATTTCCACAGAAACCTAGTGCGTCAAGGAACACAGTTTTGAAATGTAATGGACCAGGACACTGAGGTACTCATCATTTCAAAACCTGAAAGATGTGTAGAAATAAAGTTAACAAACTTAGTGTTGCAGAAAGAGTAAGGATTTTGGAGTCTGATAGATATAGTTTTAAAATTATTAAGAATTGTCTTGAGACGTGCGACCTTGGGACTGTGGCTGCTCTCTGGGCTGCAGGTGTCTACACTATGGCTTGTGATACAGGATCCAGAGATGTACTCTTAAGTGCTTCCCTAAACATAAAATGAACACTTCATCAAATTTCTCCAAGCTCCTTTTGCCAATGTTATTCCCTTCTGCTTCCTAACACTTGGGGCTGATATTTAGCTGGTAAACCTAGCAGGGCTGTCATCTCATTTGTTTAATGTTGGCACTCATACTGATTGGATGTGCTTGTGTTATATTGATTTTGAATAATTTCAAAATCATTCCAGCCAATAGTGGATTAACGTCTACCAAATGCTGAGTATATATGCTACATTAGGCATTGTGCTAATACAATATAAATACGAACTCAGATTATCCTCACACTTACCCTCTAAAGGAAATACAGGTGTTATCACCATTTTATAGATGAGGAAACTCGAGTTAGATCATTTCCCAAAGTCCTATAGCTAAGAAGTAACAGTGCTAAGATTTAAAGCAAATCTCTCCTATTACAAATTCTTTGATCTTTTTACTAAGCCATGTTCTCTCTTTTAGCATAGCTATTTATAATGAAGAAGCCGTGAAACAAATTAAAACAAAATAATATATCCTATTATATAGTATTCAGGAAAAAATGACTGCCAAAATATTCACTGACACTGAATTTCTAAAGCTTTTTAAGCTAGTTTCCAAGAAAATTAGAAAAAGATGAGCAAAAACTGATCGTACAAGCATGGTAAGATTTTTTTTTTTTTTTGCATCATTTCGAATAGGCTCAAAATATAAACCATGTCAAACCCTTAACTAGAGCAATAAAAAAAGGGTCTTGGTAATTTGTTAATTTAACTAGCTTTTGCAACCTTAAGTTGGATGAAGATACAGACCTTATCTAAAATGGCAAGGGAGTCTAAGATCTATTAATAGTTTTAAATATTGGCTTAGTGACAAGGATATAATTATTTTTTGTATCTTTGGGTTCATAGAGCATTGGTTTTATGGTTAGTAGTTTATCTGCCTTTGAGCTAAATAGAATTTATATTTTTAATTGTATGCCCAAATAAAATTTTATGGTGAAATGATCTCCCATCGAAACATCTGTAAGTTATTTTCTTGCTCCTGATGGCTAAAGATAAGAATGAGTATGATCTAGAGCAAAGCAGAATATTTACTATTATAGATTTTCTGCTTAGCTGAAAAGAAAATCTTTAATTTTTGTTTATTTTTATTGAAAGAATTGCAGCTATCCTTCTAAATTGGTGTTTTTAGAAGAAACTCAATCCATGGCTACCTTGTCTGATTCCTTCACATTAAAATAGATATCTAAAAGGAATAAAAATATTTGCTTGGTGATATGAAATAATCTATTCCCATTTCATTGAATCCGCTTTATTTATTTATTTATTTATTTATTTATTTATTTATTTATATTTTTAAAAATTTTTTTGAACAGAAAAGAAAAGCCTAGTATTGTTTTATACAGGCAACAGGATCAGTGTATTTGGTCAAATGCACTGAGTTTGGTAAACCAAATTAAGGTTCTTTATAACTGACAAAGTTCTTGTTAAATCAGCACAATCGCAGATATTGCTAGTTTCCTTTCCTGAAATAATATCTACCTACCCCCAGACTTGTAGAGCTCTATGCTAGTTTTCCTCTTAACTGAAACCTTACTTCCCAACACACACACACACCAGACAAACAAAAAACAACAACAACAAAAAAACAACCTTCTTTGGATTTTGGAGATCTCAGAATGGCAGCATATGTAATCCGCTCAGTTCTCACAGAGGCCTAATTCCTCTTGCTTATCTAGTGTATTTTCTGTCCCACTTTCAGATGTGTGTGTGTGTGTGTGTGTGTGTGTGTGTGTGCGCGCGCGCGCGCACGCGCGCGCGCTCTTGTGGTATTCAGAGAGAAAAGTAAATGAAAATCCTCTTTGGAAAAATAAATGCGTTCCTTTGTTATGTCAGAGATAAACACCCATTGCTTATCACACACAGTAGCGAGACATCCTAGGGAACTAGATGGAGTTCAAAGAGATTTCTTGCCTCACCCATTGAGCCATTCAAAGGAACTCTGTGTGTTATTTGCAGTGGAAAGAACATTCTCATGATTTAGCATGTTTCAACATAGACTCAGACAAAATATGCAAACCATGTGTCCTCGTTTATCCAAGATGAAAAACTGCTTTTCTGTTTATTTTTGACTGGCTCTAGTTCTTAAATCCTTTGCTCAGCTCTTTTAGTCCTGGCAACTAACTAAAATAGGGAATGCTAACATGGTTCGCTTCCCATACTAGAGTGTTCTAGCAGTGACCTTTATTTTTTTATAGTGATTGATTTTTCATGTGTGTAATTTTAAAAATCTGGAATGCTCTTGACGAACCTATATTTCTAAATAGATTAAAATCGGCATTCCCACAACAAGAAGTATCTGTTAGTGAAATTCTGCTTGTCACAGAAATAATTGATGTTCATAATGATGACTTAGAGGCTTTCTAAAATTTTTAAGTGCCATATGAATCACCAAAATATTAACTTATGTTCAAAAGAGATTCACCTATTATTCAACTTTTAATCTATCTTTTATACTGTTATTATTAAATTTTATATTTAATATAAGTGACATTTTATATTTAATAGAACTTCCCTTCCAAATCATCTCATACAACAGCAAGGCTACTGAATTGAATTTAGACTATGTATGATATAGTCTATATATTAAAGGAGAACTACTACTTCTTGAAAAACTATTCTATTTGAAACCCAGGAATTTTTAAAAATAAGCATTGTGATTTAGAAGAGCTTTCGATTTATGGAAAAGTTGTTAAGATAATATAGAGAGTTTTCATTTATCTCACATCCAGTTTCCCCTATCATTAACATCCTACGTTAGTATAAGCCATTTTTCACAATTAATAAACCAATATCAACACATTACTATTACATAGTGTCCATGGTTTACAGTATGGTTCACCTGTTGTACAGTTCTGTGGGTTTTGATAAATCTAAGTCATGTACTCATTGTTACAGTATCACACAAAGTAGTTTTATTGTTCTTAAAAATGCCTTGCGTTCCATCTCTTCTTCCCTTCCTCTCTGAATCCCTGCTAATCACTGATCGTTTTATTGTTTTCATACTTTTCCTGTTTTCAGAATAACATATAAGGGAAATCATGTAGTATGTGGTCTTTTCAAACTAGCTTACTTCATTTAGAAATACGCATTTAAGTTTCCTTCATGTCTTTTTGTGGGTTGATAACTAATTTCTTTTTTATCACTGAATAATATTCTGTCGTATGGTTGCATCACAGTTTATCTGTCTATTAAAGAACATTTTGGTTGCTTCTAAATTTTAGTAATTATGAATAAGCCTGCTTTAAAAATTTTGTCATTATCCACAAAATAATTTGCTAGGAATTTGATTGGAATTGTGTTGAATCAGTAGAAAAAAATGGGAAGAATTGATATCTTAACAATATTGTCTATCCAAGTATGTTAAATGCCTTTCTATTTATTTAGGTGTTCTTCGATGTTTAAATCAGTGTTGTAGTTTTACTCATATACATCTTAATATTTTCTTAGGTTTATACTTATTTTATTAGGTGGCTAATGTAAATTATTTGTTTTTAATTTTAAATTCCAACTGTTCATTGTTGGTATATAGAAAGCAATTAATTTTATATATTAACATTATATCCTGTAATCTTGCTATAATCACTTATTAATTCCATAAGTTTTTGTTGATTTTTAGAATTTTCTATATAAACAATCATTTTACCTGCAAAAAATGTTATAATTTTTTACTTCCTAATCAGTATACCTTTTTTTTTTCTTGTTTTACTACATTAGCTAAAACTTTCAGTATTATATTGAATAGAAGTGGTGAGACAGGATATCTTAGACATTTGCCTGATCCCTGAGGGCCAATCTTCAAGTTTCTTATAATAAGTTATATTAGCTAGAGGATTTTTGTAGATGTTCTTTATTAATTTGAGGATGTTCTGCCTTCTGCTTTGTTGAGTTTTAAATTATAAATGGGTGTTGGTGTTTATTAACTGCTTTTTCTTCATTCGTTTATATGATCAGATAATTTCCTTCTTTAGCTTGGTGATTTAGTGGATTACATTAATTGACTTTTTTTATTTTTTATTTTTTTTAACATTCTAAATTTAAATATTCTTATTTATTTTTTAAAAATCTATTCAGTTTTTCTAATTACTTACTCTCACGTGACATTTATTTTTCCCGCAATATTTAAAATACCATGAGAAAAAGCATCTTTACAATTTGAAAAATTAATTTGTCTCTAATAATTATTATCCATGTTTTATTTCCAGTTTTTCCCATTTATTTTGCTAGGCGAAAGACTGACATGGTACTGCAGACTCAAAAAGTTTAATAATTTCTCAAATAATATACCTTATATCTAATCTAGCCTTATTGTTATGGGTTATCTGATTAATTGACTTTAAATATTGCACCAGCATTGCACATTTGTAATAAATCCAACTAGGTCGTGGTACATAATTAATTTTATACATTATTGAAATCAATATGCTAATATTTTGTTGAGGACTTTTGTATCTATGTTCATTAGAAATATTGGTCAAAAACTTCCTTTAAAGGTCTTGCAAGGCAGGTCCGCTGATGATGAATTCCCTTAGCTTTTGTCTGAGAAAGTCTTTATTTAATTTTTGAAAGATAATTTCACTAGATATGGAGTTCTAGTTTGGTTTTTCTTTCTATACTTTAAATATTCCATTCTACTCTCTATTTGCTCACATGGTTTCTGATGAAAATTCCACTGTGATTTTAATCCTTGTTCCTTTATAAGTAAGATTTTTTTCCCCCATCTCTATTATTTCTAAATTTTCTTTTTTCTTTAGTTTTCTGCAGTTTGAATATAATATACCTAAGATAGTGTATGTGTATTTGTGCATTTGCGTATGTTGGAATTTATCTTGCTTGGTGTTCTCTGAACTTTCAAGATCTGTAGTTTGGTGTCTGTCATTAATTTTCTAAAGTTCTCATCCATTATTATTACTTCAAACATTTCTTTTGCTTATTTACTCTTTTCTTTCTGCAATCATGTGTATGTTGCATCTTATGATATTGTCCTACAGTTTTTGGTTGTTTAGTTCTGTTTTATATTTTTAATTTTTCCCTTCACATTTCAACTTGGGAAATGTCTATTGACATGTTTCAAGTTTAATGATTCTTTCCTAGGCTGTGTCCAGTCTACTGAAGAGTTTATCAAAGGCATTCTTCATTTCTGTTACAATGTTTTTGATCTCTAGCATTTTCTATTGATTCTCTGAGTTTTCATCTCTCTATTTATGTTACTTACTTATTCTTACATGTTGCCTGCTTTTTCTATGGGGGCTCTTATCATACTATCATACTATTTAAAATTCCCTGTCAATTAATTCTAATGTCTATCATGTCTCATTTTGGCTCTAATGATAACTTTATCTCTCTTTAGACTGTTTTCTTCTTCACTTTCTCTTCCTCCTCCTTCTTCTTACCCTTTGGCATGCCTTGCCATTTTTTTCGTGAAAAGACAGACACACTGTATTGGGTAATAGGAACCAAGGTGAATAGATTTCCAATGTGATTTAGTTAACCTGGCTAGGTGTTAGGCTATGCTTAATGTTTCTATAACTATAGGTGCCAGAGACTTCTAAGTGTTCTTGTGTCTTTTTTCCTGACTTTGGGCTTCCCTAAGTGTTCCTCCTTAGAGATCTTTTCTGCCATACAGCTTTTAGCTGAAATCCACTATTATTTTACTGGAACTTTGTGGTATGGTACTAAAGTATAGGGGAGAAGTAACTTTCTATAATTTTGCAATTAAATCTTAGTCTTTTATTGGGTCTATATCTTAGCACGGTGATCTTCATGTGATATAGCTTTTTCTTCTGCTTCTTACTACCTTCCCTGGCTGCAGTATTACCGATGTATTTCCATGAAGCCCTGACCCTTGTTGAAAATGTATTTTTTCCTCTATTAGCTGAAACAGGAAAGCTGAGGGGGGTTGGAGTGAGAGGATTTCCCTATCCCCAGTGATGATAAGGCTCTGGCAAAGTTATTTCTGCTAGAGAGTAGGTCTATGCTATGGGAAAGACTTTAAATGTATTTCACAACAATTATTCTTTCTTCCCCCTAATAGAGCCACTTGGGGATTTCTCTTGCTTTCTTAGGTTTTCTCTATGGGAACTGAATGGGGTTCACAGAGGTAAAGCCCATGAAAGTGTAGGGGCTTTTGTAAGGCTGCAGCCAACAGGAGATTCTCACTTTCAGACTAGTCCATACTCAGCTATCAGCAATCCATCAAAATTACCATTTCAGTGTTTCTACCAGTTTATGGCCCCAGTTGATTCTACTCCAGGTAAGTAGAACTCATTAGATTTGGGGGTAGAGGTTTGTCAGCACCTCAGTTCCCTCTTGGGTTTAAGAGAAGTCATTGATTTTTCTGTTTGTCCAATTTTTTCTTGTTGTAAAGACTTGGAGTAATGGCTTCCAAGCTCTTTACACATTGGGACTAAAACTGAACAACAGTATTTTTTAAATATACTATTTTGTTTAAACTTTACATGAGTACTCAGATATAGGGAAGTAATTTGACAGACACCATCCAATTAGTAACACAGAAAAGGAGCCAGAGTTTAAATTCAGGTCATCTGAATCCAAAACCTTCTGTCATCCCATTATCGCATGCTGTTTTTGCACATTTCATGCACTGCTCCTTATGATGACCAATAGTGGCAGCAGGAGCATGAAGCATTGGTGTAAATTCAGAAGGCAGTGGCTTATATGGGCATCTGAGATCTGCAATTATTTCCAAGCTGAAAAATAATTTGATCCAGTAACTACCAATCAAGGAAAGGTCAAATCATTTCCCAGTATACTTAGTGATGGATATTACAGTTCATAGCTTTCACATGGGGAGTTTGTAATGCGGTCATTGACCTTGTGCATTGGCACCTGCATTATATAGGAGTAAATTTACTCTATAACTGAAAACTCACAAACATCGCAATAGGTCAACACTATATATTGCACATCCACTCAAAGGTCAATAAAAGCAAATGCTATAGCCTTTCAGGGCTAGAGAAAGAGAGCAAAATAGCAATCAAAATGAAATACTGATTCTCCAGGTAATTTTAAAAAATATTCCATTAGTTTCCATATACACAAAAACATACACTACTGTTATTATTTATAATCACCAATTTTAATGATCTGTATTATTATAAATCTCACAATACATGCACAACTGATATTATCATCTACACTTTGCAAAAAAGGAAAATAGGTTAAATAATTTGCCTGAGTCATAGATTTTAAGTGTCTGAGTCCCAAGAATTAACCCCAGATTCATTATTAACAAAGCCAATGTTCCTTCTATCAAACTAAGCTACAGAGAAACTGATTTTCAAGTGTTTTATGTGGGAGAAATACACAAGTGGAGTTTAGTGGAGAGGGAAAAAGGTGGCTACCACTGATAAAGTGATGATCTATATGCCTTATAACTCCTTTCACTGGCTCTCTTCAGCTAGATTTTCTCTGAGGATGTTGTGAAGGCAATGACAAAAGTAGCTCCTAGCTTTAGTAAAGCAAATGCACAGATGCCCTGCAATAAAGACTAGCTCACCACCCACTGTTACTCATGAGTACCCTAAGAGTATACTTTTGTCATTTGTCTAAATGGATATTCTATTTCCTCGTGTACATGTGGTCCTGCAGAACAAAATGTGGCCTTTAGTCAGTTTGGAAAAATTCTTTTTATTTACATGATAAAATAGAATCTCTTTCGTGCACTCCTTTGTATTTTCAATGTGGAGTCAATGCTGATTTCAAATGTCTGATTGCATACATTTTGGTTTATATTACAAAGTTCTCCCATAAATATCAATAGAAATGATCATGTAAGCCAGTAATATAAACAGTTTTATTAGTCTTATTGTCATACATATGATTCCCTTACTTTAAATTTAACTTTAAATATATAATTTATTATAACATAATCTCCATTAAGTCTTGAGAATTCTAGCCCATAGTACATTTGCAAAGGGGATCCAAGGCAAGATTTGTCAGTAGATGGAACAGATGGCTGCCTGCACAATCTCATGTTCACTGCCATTGGGAAGTTGCATGCCTAAAAATATGTCTTCCTAGCCTGTTTCTAACATTAAAGTTTTAATCCTTTCGTTCATAAAGAATTTACAGTCTGAATATTTAAGAATACTTTGATTTGGTGAATTCTATTATATTAAAACATTTGAATTGGTACAAAGGAGTGGGGATTATAAAGAAAAAGAGAAGACATGAAAATGAATACATTATGTTAGTGTGTGATTAAAACCCTTTAATCTCTGGGTTTTTTTTTTAAATGTTTAGGAGAATATTACTTAAATATTTAGGAGTCATTGACAATGTTGATTATAAATTCACTTTCCCTCTAAGAAGACTGCCTTGTAAGAATTAGAAAAAGATACTGATATATGTCATGATACAGATATGACCTAAAGGCCATTTAACCATAAAGAAAGGAGAAAAGAATTCTATTTGGAAAGACTAGACTTGAATTATTTTTGAAGGAAAGAGGATATTGGCTGGACTTTGATGAGAAAACAGTAGAAAACAGTAAACAACAACAACAACAAAAAATATGTTTAAATGGAATAGAAATGCATGAGCTTTAATCATACCACACTTGAATATATCACCTCACTTCTCTGAGGCTCAATTTTCTTATTTATATGAAGAGGGAGTTGGACTAAATTGGTAGTAAAAATAGGTACATAATTTCTACCTCTGTCCTTTATGTTTCCCTGACAGGTACCACTAATCAAGCACATCACTTTTTACAGATAAGCCCAGAGAAAGCCACAATATCTTTTCAAATATAACAGATGGATATAGATCATCTATACAGGGTATCTATAAAAATTTGCTAGAAATAATAAGTAAATTTAGGAAAGCTGTATGATACAAATGCAAAATTATTTATATTTACATATTCTACAAATGAAAAATCACATTGTGAAAGTAAAGATGTAATAGATTATCTCCGCATAACTCCGCAAGCTCTATATCTTAGCCCAGGCTCAGTATGGTCAGTCTTTAATTATAATCATTCTAACAAATGTATGGTAATATCTCATTGTGGTTTTGACTTGGATTTACTTAATAATGAATAATGTTTACTATCTTTTTATGTGCTTATCCTCATAGCTTCTTTGATGAAGTGTATGTTCAGAACTAATGTCCTTTTTTAATGGGTTTTTACATTATTGAGAATTTTTCATATATTCTGGATACAAGCCTTTTATCAGATATATAATTTGCAAATATTTCTCTTCAAATGTAGCTTGCAGTTTCGTTTTCTTTAGATTGTTTTTGTAAGAGCAAAAGTTATTAATTTAGGAGTCAAATGTATCAATTTGTTATTTTTATAGATTTTATATATCATGCTTTTGGTGTCATATCTAAGAAAATTGTGCCGAAACGAATAGCACAAAGACTTTTTCCTCTGTTTTCTTCTAGAAGTATTAGTTTTAGGTTTGTGATTAGTCTTTTGTTAGTTTTCGCATATAGTGTGAGTTATGGAATGTAATATTTTAGCATATGGGTATCCAAATTTTCCAGTACCATTTATTTTTCCTAGTAGCTTTGTTGAAAATATGATCTTTTCCCCAGAATGAGCTTTGCAACCTTATTCAAACTCAATTGACCATATATGTATGGGTCTGTTTCTGAACTATGTTATGTTCCATTGATCTTAAAGCCAATGACACACTACCTTGATTATCATAACTTTCTAAGTTATAGTAATATAAATTCTTTGACCTTATTCTTCTCTTTCAAAGTTGTTTTGTCTATTTTATATCTTTTGCATTTCCAAATGAATTTTCAAATCAGCTCATCAATTTCCACAAAAGAATCAGCTCAGATTTTTATTGGGATTGCATTGAATCTATAGATCAATTAGGAGAAAATTGGCATTTTTACAATATTGAGTCTATCTGTCAACAATGCATATCTATTCTTTTATTTATTTAATTTCTTCAAGATTTTGCAGTTTTTAATAAACACATTCTGCACATTCCTTGTTAGATTTATCCTAAGCATTTCACAGTTTTGGTACTCTTATAAATTATTAGCTCTAAATTATTACAAATATATAAGTATATATTATATGACATGTTTAACTTCCAAATGTTCTTTGCTGGTATAAATGTGTATACTTACATAATGCTCTTGTGTCCTACATCCTTGCTAAAACATATTTATTCTTCCTAGTAGCTTTTGTGCAGATTAAGTCAATTTTCTCTGTAAATGATCATGGCATATGCAAATAAAGTTTTACTTCTTTCTTCCTATCCAACAGTCTGTTGTTTCTTTTTGTTACGTAATCTTGCTGACTAGATCCTCCAGTACATGCTAAATAGAAGTGTTGAGATCAGATTTTCTTCTCTTATTCCTGATTTAAATAAGTTGGTCAACTGTTCCCTCATTTGCATTGTTTCCAAGTAAATAATCTGTCATGTTTCTTAACTTCTTCCCTTTATACATCGTGTTTTTCTTTTTTTCTCTCTTTCTCTCTCATTCTCTCTCTCTCTCTCTCTCTTTTTTTTGCGGGTACTTTTAAGATTATACATTTATCTCTAGTTTTAAGAAATATGATTCTGATATTCCTTGGTGTAATTATCTTCATTGTTTCTTGTGTCTGGGGTTCATTGGGCTTTTGGATCTACAAGTTTATAGTTTTCTTCATATATGGAAATTTTTCAGCCATTATGCTTTCAAATATATATAATATATACAACATAAATATTATACATGTTAAATTTATATATTAATACTCCCCACCTTCTCCTTCAGAAGCTCCAATTAAAAGTATATTAGGCTGCTTCAAGTTGTCTCACAATTTATTGATGCTCTTTTATTTTCTCATTCTTTTCTCTCTGTGGGTCTCACTTTGGAAAGTTTTATTGCCAGGTCTTCAAATTCGCCGATCTTCCTCTTTCATGTCTAACCTGCCATTAAGTCAATGCAGTATACCTTTTTATTTAAGATATTATACTTTTCATCTCTAGAAGTTTGGTTTGTTTCTTTATTATCTCTTCTATGTCTCTGAACATGTCATGTTTAATATTTTTTTTTGGCTTTAGGACATATGGGATGTTGTCTGTTTTCAAATTGTTGTCTACTCATTCTACCATCCGCATCATTTCTGGCTTTATTTTCACTGATATTTCTTCTTATTATGGGTCATAAATTCATTCTTTTCATGCCTGATAATATTTTATTGGATGCAGAACATTGTGAGTTTTACCTGTTTGGGTTCTAAATATCTTGGTATCCCCAAAATATTCTTGAGCTTTCTTCTGGTATGCGGCTAAGTTACTTGAAAATGTTTTTATATTCTGAGTTTTGCTTTTAAGCTTTGTTAGAGGGATAAGACCAGCATTTAGCTCAGAGTTAGTTCTTCCCACTTTTAAAGCAAGATCCTTCCTCGCAGTTTAATTTATTATGAATTATGTAGTTTTCTGTTCAATCAAATGGTTCTGTGACCTTGAGTAGTTTCTTTACACATGTGTTGATCAGCACTCAACTCAATAGTTGAGGAGGACCCTTTAGAGATATCTGGAACTCTCTCCTCTCTGACACTATGTTCTAAGAACTCTTACCACTTTGCCTTTCATAGACCCCTAGCTCCATCTTCTTAGCTCACTGAATACAATGAACTACCTAAATTTCCCCTTCCACCACTGCAAACTGTAAACTATCTCTAGGAATTTAGCAACGAAAATCATAGTTTCCCTTACTTGTTTCCTATATATCAGGAAACTGTCTTTTGTTGCCTAATGTCCAGTAACTTGGGAGTCATTTTTCATGTATATATTGTACAGTTTTTAGGTTGTTTCACATAAGAGGGTAAATGTAGTCCTTGTTACTCCATCTTGACCAGAAGTGGAAGTTTTTAACATTATTAATTTTTGCTGCATTAAATGACTGGCTAACACGAAGGTTCTTGTTAGAGAAAGTAGAGCCTCGAATAAATTAAAGGAAGAAGAGAATCTTCTAGACAGAGGAAAGACTTTGAACTAGGAATAAGCTCCTGCATTTAGGGAGATGTTGCTGGTGTTGCTAAAACAGAGTGAATGATGAGAGCAGTGATGGATAATTTTTTTTATAGGGGTGAGAAAAAACTAGGTTATGTAGGATTCTTTAAGAACTTTGGATTTTTTTGTAATCATCCTGCCCCATTATAGTTTTGATCAGGGGAATAATCTGATTGTAGATACATTTTTAAAAGATCACCTTAAGCATTGTCTGGGGAATTAGAAGTCTACAGTTTCTAATAGGAGGCAAGAGTAGAAATAATAAAAAAAGATTTAGGAATTGTAGTAATCCAAGTAAGAGAAGATGATAGATTTAATTAGTGTGTTAGCAATGGAAGTGGTGAATATTGGTCAGATTTACAACATATTTTAAAGACGAAGACTACAAGAATATCTAAAGCATTAAAAGTCGGTATGAGGAAAATAGATAAAGCAAAGCAACTCTTGGGCTTTGGGCTGTAACAACAGAGTCATTTATTCAAACAAAGTTTAAGGGAGAAGTCACTTTAAAGGTGAATTAAGTTGCGAGTTTAATTTTGGGCATGCTCAGTTTCAAATGACAGATATCCAGAAGGAAATTCAACTAGCTCCTTAGAATCAACAGATAATCTGCAAATTAATGTGATATTGTAGCAATGAAAACTCTCTTCATTCAACAAGCTGTTTCTGATTACCTCCTCCCTCCACTATTCATTATACTGCCTCAGAAGTATACACTGAGATTTAATCTCCTGAAACAAGACAACTAATCCCCTACCATATTTCTTTATGCTATGCATTATGTAGCCTTCAGTCCTTTTACTCTGTTAGAGAAGTCCCATTTTGTTCATATTACCTGCTTGACAAAAAAAAACAACTCTTTGAAGGAATTATATAGTCAGCATCATTATTTTCAGGTAATAAAACTGTATAACCACTTCCACAGTCTGAAATGAGGTTTTGTTATAACAAAGAAAACTTGATTTCCTTCAGAAAATCTACTAGAATCCAAGAAGTAAAGAGAGGAAACAACCAGCATCTACTCAGGATCATGCACATGGATTTCGCCACTTCATTTGGCCCTTATTCCTATGCAACTCTAAAACTGTGAGAAAATTTTATTCATCTTGATAAAACTGAGTGGATTTCTGCCTTATTACCTTTCCCCACTGTACTAGATACTTGATAAATTGGTAATAAGAACTTAGCAATTAGGGGATATAAGAGAAGATTCTGGAGTATAATATGGGGAAAGAATTTGTTGCTGCTCTGTGCTAATGACAGGCTTGATAGTCAAATATTAATAACAATAATAATAATTATTACATTCTACATTGTGGTATTTTGTGCATTTCTATTATATTCACATCAATCATCACATTCTATCATTCTAGAACAGATGATCTCATTTGTTGAATATTTTCACTTTAAATTCTCTTAAATAAATTTTTCTTACATTTCATTTAAGATAACAATGTCCTAAAATAACTGGCTACTGCATATCACTTGCTGAATTTAAACTGAGAAAAAGGAAATGTTCACCCAAAGCAGTGCGAATTGAAGAACCAGAAGCTGGATTCAGATTAGAGATGATAATATAGGCTAGATCTAAATAAGTTGTAAAGAAGTTAAAAAATACTTGTCAAAATATGAATTAGTTTGACATGATTTGATGATGTGACGTGGGTATCCAGATGACTCACAAAAATATTTTTCTACATTTATGAGGCCAGCATTACATAGCATAGAGTCAGTTATCTGAAGTGTCAGCCCTTCTAACCTGAACATTTTCCCCTGATTATATTTTCTTCCACATCTGTATCCATTAATTATTATCATTCTTAGTCTCACAGTTCAATCCATGCTTTAGTGGGGAGAATGGATAGCTTCTATTTCTTTTCCCATTGTGTATTTGTGGTGAGTGGGGCTGAGATACTATTTAATTGCTCTGCCTATTGGTATCACAAGGAGCTTATGTCTGTATTAGTCTGATTAGAGACCTTTTTTCTTGTTCTATAGTTGAGTTAAGGACACTTTGTTTTCTCTAGATGAGTAGGACATTATACAAGAAACAAAGAGTTGATAAGATCAAATAAAAGGAACTTTTAATACTGCTTTACATTCCCCATAGATCCGAAGGTTTGAAGGGTCAAAACCCTCACTCAAAAGAAAGTAAACCATTAACAGTGTCTCACACCCTAGGATCAAAATGTCCTACATGATACTTTAGGAAGCCAATGCCTATGGACTAGGTGGATGTATATTTTTCACCCACTTGGACTCTATTTACTTTTGGAATATATCACAACATTATTGTGTTTCTAACCATGATTCTTGATGGCCATACCCTTAGGTACCCAGATACCCTACTTTATCTACCTTCAGGTCCAGGCAAGACTTGGTCCTTCTTTAATCTATTCCATTTTGCTATAAATATAAGTTGTGCTACTCTGGTTCAGAGAAAAACTGAAATATGGCATCTGATGAATTTGTGATTCACTTCCAACACACATTACATCCTTGCCAGTAATTAGCCTATGCAAGAAGAATTGCCATGAAATGTAGTTCTGACCAATGAAGCTTCATGAAGGAAAATCACTGGAATGAGAGTTAGTCTGGAGAAGTTTCCCCATTCCCAAGAGAGAGCCACAGAAAGAGACTGTCCCACTCCATCATCTGGAAGTTTTGCTCTCTGGATGTAATTCTGCAAGTGTTGTAGCCATCTGAGAAAAAAAGCTCCCAAAAATGGAAGAATAAAAATGTAGAAAAAACTAGGGTTCCAATGATTCACTGATAACAACATTTTGGAGCCCACACTATCACTGGTATTTCAATTATATGAGATATATTTCTTTATTGTTTTCTCATATTTTGAAAGATGATTCTTCTCAGTGGGGATGAAAGAATCCTAGTTAATATATAATATTAAGGGTTTCAATTAATGACCCTGCATGTCCTTTCATGATAAGGTCTAGGGTTTCTAATAGATGTCTTAATAGACATCTTTCTCCCCATTCATGAATTGTTATCAATTCCTAAAATTAATTCCTTATGTACCTGGGACCTGTGTAGCTTTTCTCCGTGATATTAATAGCTATATTCTTCTGAAAGTGAAAGTCTGAATATTTAGATTTGAATTAAGGAAGCACTGTCAAATGGAACCTTATCATACACCCCAAAGAATAATACCTGATTTCACTTATTTCTGGTTTTTAAAGCACCTGGAAGGCTTGTAAATAACTAAAGTCATGGCATTTTATTAATAAATTATTTCTCTAAAAGTTGTTAAATAAACTGAAGAATGGCTGTGCAAAAGAGAATTTAGATCAATTCCTTATTGTCTAACACTTTCCTGGATACAACATCTCTTGCATCTGTCAAAATTTGCTAAGCCTTAGGGGAACTCTGGGGAAAATCTACTTACTAAAATAGAAATTAGGACATTCTAATCACCCTCAGGATCAAAATGCAAAAGAGGCAATAGTTGGAGATTGGAAGGTTTGTAAACCTATTTTCTTATTTTAGTTTCTAACAGATGAGTTTGATATTTTCTCTTTAATGGACATAATTATTGATAAAAATATAATTATGCCATCTTATGGAATAATTTATTACATTGCATAGTAGAGATTTAATGTCCTATGTATTATATATACTATGTGACTGCTCTACTAATTTGAGCTGTTATATGGTACACCATAGGATGTATATTTTGAGATGTTATATGGTACATTGTGAAATGGTATATTATATATCGCATATGGTACATCGCTGGAATGAGAAAGCTGAGTTTTCATTGTTTTCTTTGTGATATGGGGCAAGCCAGCTTCTGTGAATCTCATTTTTCTCATTTCTAAAGGAAGGCTGATATTTGATCTACCTACTTTATATATCTGTTGTAAGAATCATATATAGTATGGTAAGAATAAAAAACACTTTGTAAGTTATGTACATAACAAAAGAATTGTAGCTCTAGCAAAATGCCAGGTTTGACTAAAACACAAGAAGCTTATTAACTAATGCATAGAACAAATATGTTGTCTACTTTATAAAATAGAGCACTGCATATGAAATAAGCAAACTACTGTAATCATAAGGATACATAGGAGGGAGTTATTAACTTAGTCTGAGGGGTTGGAGGAGAATTCATCAAGGACTTAATACCTGAGCTGGATTGGGAAGGCTACTTTCACAAAGTTAGCCTTTCTTTTCTCATTGAGGGAAAAGGATGCCATATATAAAACATAGAGATAACAAAGTGCATGTTATGTGTAGGGAACCACAAGTGAGTCAGGGTAGTCAAAATCTAGCAGTCCTAGGGTTGGGAGTAGGGTAGGAGCTGGGGGTCAGGTTTAATGTAGATTGTCATGAAGTGTGAATCTGAATAAGGCCAAAACCAGAGGGCCCCTATGCTAGTAAGGAACTTGGGCATGCTGTGTAGGCCTGGCTGTTCACTGGAATGACCCAGAGACTTTGGAAATTATTATTATTGGCCTCATCTCAGACTTTCTCAATTAGAATCTTAGCTGAGGGATGAAGTGGGTGGTGAGACTCAGTTATATCTATGTAACCCTGATAGCTTCAGGTTTCAAATCCACTGATCTGGATAAAAGGAAACCACTAGAGAATTTTGAGTAGGAAAATGACATGATCAGATTTGTATTTTTAAAAAATCACTCAAGCAGCTCTGTTGGGCAAGGCAAGAGGGCAGTCCAACTTAGAAGACAAACTTCGAGGCATGACAAAAACCTGGGAGCCAGACGAGAAGACTGAAACCAGCAAAGAAGCTGGCAGGCAAGGTCAAGGGGGCTGAGGGGCCTGAATGGCTGAGGAAAGGGAGAGTAGTGGGACATGACGTTAGTGGTGCAATAGCGTGTAGGACAATGAACGCCCGTTAGCCAAGAAAATGAATGTGACTTTTCCCAGAAAGAGACAGGGAAAGGAGTCAAATATATGGTAACAGGAAGAAATCTAACTATGGGTGGTGAACACACAATGCAATATATAAATGCCTTACTATTGAATCGTGCACCTGAAACTTACTGGATTTGGGTAATCAATGTCACCATAATAAAAACAAATAAAAATAAATTCAAATAAAAAAGAAAGAGATGGGGAGCACTGGAAGAATTTAAGTAAGACGGTGACATGATTCATTGCTTGGAAATTGATTTTGATTTAATTACAGGTAGTTTCATCATGAGTGGCACTTAAGCAAAGGTTTCTTGGCTTAAGGGGAATGTTTCCTTAGCACAGGGGTCCTCGGGCAGAGAGCTGGAGTAGCCAGTTCTTGACATCCTTGTCAAAACTCCAGTTTCTAGAACATGTTAATCAATTCAGAGTAATAAGGACAGAGAAAGAGGAAACAGGAGGGTACAATTTATAGAAACGCATTAAAGAAAACCAGAGGCAAATACCCTAGTGTAAGTAAAAAAAGGAAGTTCTCAAATCCAAAAAAAATAGCCAGTTTTTCTCTCAGGAAAAATAAATAATGTCCTGTGATCATCAAACTGAATGTCATCATTGAACAAACAGAGAAAAACCCAGTGTGTTGAGTTGGTTGCAGTGACTATAAATCTTGAATTTCTTATAAAAGTCTCAGTTTTAAGGATTTGACATTGTGGCAATGTGTCCATCTCTGTGTCATTGGTTTTGGGTGAAATATAGTTAGTATAATTTAATCCCTACTCTGTTTTTAATTTCATTTGGCCTTGTGTAAATCATTTACATCCCGAGTTTATTATAGTAAACAGAATTGAATTTGCAATTAGATAGACCTGTATTTTTGTCCCAAGTTCTTCCACCTGACATTTGAACAAGTTTCTTAAACTCTTTGAACTCTAGTTTCTACTTTTCACTTCTACATATGAGGCCATTATGAGGTTCAAAGAAAGTAAGTTAGATAACATTCCAGAGCAGCAGTGACAAACACATAGTAGGCCCTCTATAAAACCTAGTCATTTTTTCCTAACTGCCTTTCCTCATTTTGAAATAGGAGAGATAAGGGAGAGGAGAAGAAATGGTCAGCATGTGACCCCTGAGCTGCTATTTTCCCTTCCTTCCTTCGTAGCAAACATTCTAATAAATTACAACCTTCTTTGTTTTGAAACCAGAAAGAGGCTCGAAATCCTCCCCAACGCAGAACCTTGAGCTGCTCCTATCAGCTACATGGAAGTAACATCTGAGATAATTTGAGCCCATAACAAATGTTGCCTAATTTCCAAAATCATACAACTGAGTGGAAGACAAATTTTTCAAAGCAAACATGATAAAAGCAATAAGATATAAAATGGAATAACCTGCTGATCGAGCTTTTTAGGAAACCTTAAGAGTGGAGATGAGATAGGAATTGGTGTTTGTGGTAGGCAGAATTATGACCCGACAAAGTTGTCTGTGTCTTAATACCTAGAATCTGTGAACGTATCATCTCACATAGCAAAATAGATTTTGAATTGTGATTAAGGATCTTGAAATGAGAAGATTATCCTGGATTTTCTGGGCGGCCCCAATATATTAACAAGAGTCCTTACAAAGGAGAGAGAAAGGTAAGCATGTAAGAATCAGAGGAATCAAGGAATGCAGGGAGCTGGAAAGCAAGGAACCAATTCTCCCCAAGAGCCTCCAGAAAGAATGCAGCCCTACTGACACCTTAATCTTAGCTTTTGAAAACCCGTTTTTAGACTTCTGGCTTCTAGATCTCTAAAATAATAAATTTGTATTATTGTAAGCCACCAAATTTATGGTAATTTGTTATAGCAGCAATAGAAAAATAGTACAGAGAACAAGCAAAGTATATTGTAGGGAAGTATGGATCCTGAGCAATTTGAAGAGGTGGGACAGGCTGATGACAAGAAGGAACAGAGCTCAGCAGTTAAGCCCTTGGAATGGGCTGACAGCCTGGGTTTGAATCCTACCTCTGATGCTTATTGAATAACTGTTTCAATTACTTAACTTCTGTAGGACTAAAATGTTATCTATAGAATAAGAATAACAATATTGCCTACAGCAGGTCCTCAAATAATGTTGTTTCATTATAAGGCTGATGAGATGCATAGAAACTTCATTCTTGTTTATACCAATTGGTCTATGGTAGAACTGGTTTCATTATTAGTCATTTTGCTTAAAGTCACAGAACCTATTAATGACATTAAGTAATTTACTGTATTAAATAGAGTAAAATGAGATAGTAGATATAGAGTGTCTAGTACTGAATAAGTGCTTCATAATGAACACAGCTACTTTTTTTGAATGAAAATGGAGTTTGAATTGCCAGTTTACTAGATTATAGAAAATTCTGAATACTGGAATGAGATTACAAGGCTCTACTTCCTAGATGTTGAGTGACAATCAGAAGATCTTGAATAGGAAAGTAACTAAAAAACACAAAAAAGACTCCTCTGGTAAATTAATATGGCAAAGACAGAAGACAGGAAAACCATCCACTGAAGGGAAAGTTTAAGAGATAGAGGTTAATCTTCACATTAATATAGGAAAAGACAGGCACATACTAACCAAGCATCCTGGCTGGCTCTAATGGCTTATTATAAAGGCAGAATGTTATAGTGAGCCTAGGAGTTAGGAGATAAAAGTTCCTACTCTGGATGTGTCGGCCACTTGTTACTACTTTGAGCAAGACCCTAAAGTGTTTTTCGGTTCCCACTGGTGAACACCAATAACCCTCAGCATTTGCTGACACTGTGCTATTTCTGAGTCATACTTCTCTCGGGCTTATCATCTCTGTGAACCGGACATTAAATAATTCATCTTCAGAAAACCTCAAGGATGAAAGAGCATTTCTAAAAAGCAAATGAGTTCTAACTGCTATGAATCTCAGTGAGTACTTAAGCCCTGTACTTACCAAATAGATCTTTTACAAAGACATAAAGACAAGCTATAGGACATTAAAAAGGTATAAGTCAACATTCAAATATTGTGTTTTATGTGCAACTAGATTGTTCCTATCTATGCTAAGCATCTCCTGTGTGGTACCTTTCAGTCAGGGCCTTTTACCTAAAACAAGCCAGGGAAATGGAACAACTTTTCTCCAATGTTTTGCTGTTCAGCCAGGATTTCACAGTAATTATTCTTGCTCATGAAAATAGCACAATTATTAGAGCAATAGACTCAGCCTCATTGAGAAGAAAATCTCTAATAAAAATTGCCCAAATAGGATGTGAAAATCAGCCAAAGGTAAAAGACTTTGAATAGTTTTAGGTCAAAATATTTCACAGTAATAAGTGGAAACAGAATGCTTCCTGCCTTTAGCTAGTAACCCTGGGTCTAATATACACTCTGGTACAGAGTAAGAAGCTGGTGATAATTTGAAGAAAATTGCTGCCATCAATAGTCAAGAGTCAATAGTCAGGACATAGTTGATGCTAAAAGAAGCTATTTAAGACCCTTACTTTTAGAAGAGTAAATAAATAATACACTAATGAACAGGGAAGACTGTAGATACTCACAGAAGTTATTTGCATTGCCTAAGCATCACTGCATTTTGAGACCACATTGTTTTAGTAACTCCAGATCTCAATCTAATAAAATGTGAGAAGTTCAATGTCTTGTCAGGTGTTTGAAAATTCCTAGAGTAAGAGAGTGTGAAGTTTGTTTACTGTCTCAAGGATTGTTCCAGCTCCCAGCTCAGTTCTTGATCTCTCTCAGACTGGCCTTACTACTCTGCCATAATCAGAGCTTCTCTAACTTCCTCTCTCATCTACTTTGTTCAAAACTTAAGCATATTGCTCATTCCTAGACTGTATTTTCTCAATAATAATGACATAAGTTGTCTCAGCAGAGTTTAATGGAATGTTGAGGGAAAACAAAGCAGTTACAGAACCAATCAGAAACACCTTAAAATTGATCATGAGCACTGTGTGAGATTGATGTGTAGCTGTTATCAGTCTCTGCAGCCATAGCTTCTCGTCATGTGACTGAGATCTGACTTTACCAATCTTCAGGAAGCCTGTGTTAATCCTCTCTTCTATGAATGTCCAGAAATATTACTTCTGTTTGTTGTTGTTGTTGTTGTTGTTCATATTAGGAATTAAAGTTCCCAGTACTTCATTATATAAAGCTATTTAACTCACCTAAACAAAATTACAGGAGCTGACACTACTTTATAAATATGTCCAGTTAATGACTTCTCTGAAACTAAAATGCCATCTCACCTGAGGCTCCATCCTTAGCACAACACAGCACACAGGATGGAGTCTAGGTATTTAGGTCATGGCTTTTGGTTTAAGATCATAGGCACCAGTTTACCTGTATCTGTGTATGTGACTGTGTGGAATTGTTGGGAGGGGGAAGGGGTGAGGAAGGATATAGAAACTATTCTCTCTCTAGTAGAACATACCCATATGAGCCAGGTTGTGTTTTTTTGTTGTTGTGGTTGCTTAGATTTTTCACCTCCATTTTCCTTTTCCCCTTCTTTTTCTTCATCTTTCATTAATTCTTCCTTTTCTCCATTCTCTTCTTCTACTCCTCTTTTATACCTCTTATTTTTCTTATATTAATTTTGAGAAAATTAATTCTAAAATGGATTGTAACTTATTTTACTAAAGAAAATCCAGAATCTCTAACCTGTCTTCAAAGCTCTCTGTAATAAGACTCACTCTCCTTTACTTCTTCACATTCAGAAACACTCTCACAAACGCACTCAGAAACAATGTTTAATCAGAAACCATGTTTAAATAATGTCTTAAAGGTTGAGGTTAGCAGCACATTACTCATTATGCAGCTATAGAAAATATTCACACCTTGACCACGTGTCTGGCTCCCATGAGGCTCTGCCTTGTAAATACAGATGGTAGATACCTTCAGTCTACTTTCCAATTCTGCTATTATGAGTCAGATTACAGAGCTATTTTAAAAGACCTGTATTTAAATTCCAATTCTCCTTCTTCTAGTGTTTGTTCATTTTTACCTTTGATAGATTATTTTCTTCTCTGTGCTTCATTTTGCTCATCTGTAAGCAGGGGTTAAAATGATGCCTCAAGAGTTGTTGGGAGGATAGAATAAAAATATGTGCATGAACTCCTTAGCAGTGCCTGACACATAGAAAGAGCTTCATAAACATTAGCTATGTAGCACTATTTCCATGGTTTCGAAGCATTCTTCTGGGTTTATTAGTTCAAAACATCCCTGAGAAATAGGTAGAACAAATTTTTATGCATATTTGACAAATAAGGAAATGAAGTTTTAGAGAAAATGAACAACTTTACCTGGACTCTAGCAAAAATTAAAAGCCAAGCCGACTGCCAGCTGCATTTATTTTTGACCCTGCATTTACTTACAGATAAATTAATTCACCTGTGCAGGACTTTTGCTCTTTAAAGAGTCCCTCTCATGGAAATGTTCTAAAAATAGAAAGTGTGGGCTCTATGAACCTCATTGCCACTGTTCAGGAGGCTAAACAGAGGTGGGAGGAAGAAAGAATGGTTTTATCACTGGTTGTAAATTCCCCAGGGGAAAAAATAATTGAAGAACTTTTTATGATTAGGAGTAATAGAATGAAATTAAGGAAAGGGGAATAACAAGCTCATAATAAGGTTCCAGTATGAGGTTTTCAAATTTAATTGTGTTTGTTAAGTAATGTCAGACTCCCAGATGCTGTAGTGATGAAGACTGTATACAAATGGGTGAATAAATAAATGACTTTATAACCCACCCAATCAAACTGGTGTGCCTTATATGCCAATTTGCAATTGCACATTTAGAACTGGTATAGCAATATGTGAAAAACAAAAAACAAACAAACAAAAATAAAACAAAAATTAAAAAATCTCCTGTTGGGATGAGAATATGATTATTTCTTATTTCCCATAACTTATTAAGAGAAATGGAAAAATCCTTCCACCTCCACCAAAAAGTAAAAATAAAAATAAAAATAAATGCTTGCCTCCTTCAGCTTATTAGATTTGCATATGTTGTGATCCATTTCTGAATTGAACCATCACACACTAGGAGGTTAATTTATCCAATAGAATGCTGCAATCAACCATTTCAAATGCATTGTCTGATCATCAGAGACCTAAGAAGCGAAAGGGAAAAGATATTCATACTAATTTTCAAGTCTTCCGCACTGCTAACAGAGACACAGCTAATAAAGTCATTCAGAACTAGTGCTGCAGGAAATGTGAGAGAATTTGGAGAGGATGCCCTGCTTTTCTGTTAGCGGTCTCTGTGGAATCAAATTATTTGGAGTTCTTTGTTTTAAAGTCATTATTTTTCATTAGATAAGTTGCTATTTTATCCAAAATTTAATAGCAGGAATATGTCTGGCTAACACAACACATATAGCCATAGTTTCACAGTTACTAATGCCAGTAACAATTTAGGATACAATAAATGACTATACTGTGGCATTTACCATTCACACAATAGCAGAGAAGTATGCTTCTGACCCACCTTCTGAAAAGAGAACACACACATAGGTACGTGCTCATGCACACTGAGCCCATAATGGTCCCTTGCTGATGGCTACCAAATACATCATGGAAACTAAATGGAATTTTATAAATGTAGGTGTCAAAATCTGATTAATGACATAAAAAGAGGAATTATGATACAAAGCACTGGGAATTTAAAGGGCTTAAAGCAGTATTGACAATCATATTGTAGTTGTCCAGATGGTAAGGACATATGCAAATAACTCCCTAAAATGCTCACAGAATTCTTTCAGCCTTTATATTTTCAATGGGAATTGTGCCGCTGGTCACTAGTTCTAATGCTCACATGGGTCTACTCTAGGCTAACCCTAGACCCATGCATAACAGGATTTTACTATTATTAGAGATTCACAAGCTACATGAGCACATAAAAATCTCTGTGGAGTGCTGCAATACACAGACAACATATTTCAAAATTATTGGTGCATTGAACCCTTTCTATTTGACTTACAAATCAATATTCTGCATAACAGCATTTCATGAATATTAGTTTGGAAACAAAGTCTTAACCCTCCCCCCACCCCTCGTATATACAAACACACATGGAGAATTTTCATGATTTAATAGAAATAAGGCTGTTTGTTCCCCACATCCTCCCAACTGATGAGACTGAGATACTCAAATTGTTAGAGCACTATAGCTGCCTAAGAACACTTCTGCAGTATATTGTTCCACTGAACCACCAACCTGGAAAGTTTGCCAGGCTCGAGTGTTCGGGATTTCTATTCTTGTTCTGTTCCAGTACACTTCTATTATCCAAAGAATTTCCACCCCCCACTATTGTTGTGGCATTTTCTATTTTTCCCATAAGAGTCCTCACATATAATTATAACCAGGGCAACTAATATTGCAGATAACGAAGCTTCTGGAGAGCAGCAATCATTGCTGTATTGCCAGAGCATAGCCCCAGTACCTGTCACAAGACCAAGGCTTACTAATTGTGAGTAAATTAAATGAAAACCACCAGGGCTTTTTAAATATCTGTTAAGTTGGCTAGAATTGTGGCCAAAGATTTTCTGACCCATGTTTTCCAGGCTTATCACTATTCTAATTCCTAATTGCTTCATGCTCATCATCAATAAGAATTTATTCAGCAACCACGTGAACAGATGAGTTTGTCATTGGGCTAGTTTAATTGACTTATTTCCTGCTTTTTTGGAGCAATCTCAATTTATTTTCCTGGTAAGAGTACATAACTCAATTCAGTTGATAGAATGTGACAAATTGCTATCATAACTCTTACATACCTTTTCATTTCAGTAGTCTATCCCCTTTCCTATCCTATCAGATTCCTAGGTAAACTACACTTACTCAATACAGGCCAAAAATATTTATAAACCATATTGTTCAAAGCATGGCTTAACTGCTTTCTTTTTTTTTCTTTTTTTCTGGTTAACTAAGGGGTTGCACTCTAATCTGCTGATCTGCATTTTTTTTTTTTTTAAGACCATATTGTTCCCTGAGTCGTCCTCTCATACATCAGCTCTGTGCTGTGTTAGAAATGGAGAACCATATACTCAGGTTGTCAGGAAAGAGAGGATCTTGGAAATTGTCTAGTAGTACTTTAATAGCAATGATAACACTTTCACTGTTACTTTTGTATAAGCTTATTAAATTAGAAAGTATGTTCTCATTATTTCATCCTTCTCATCATTTCAACCGGACTATGAGATTGGCAGAAACTAGACACAAGGAGACACAGTGATTTGCTCCATATCACATAACAGCAGTACTTGGTGCAGATCTTTTGCCTCTGAGTCTAGCATTCTATCTCTACTGCCTCAAGAAGAAGGAAGAAGAGAAAAAGGGGAAAGGATTAGAGAGAGAGGCAGGATGTGGCATTAAGAGAAAAAAAGATTAAAGGAGGGAAGTGAGTTCTTGACTCAAAATATGTGCTTAACAAATATTTTGAATAATGGTAATTCTTGTATGCATATAAACTGTATGCTTTAGTTACCTCGTGTTTCAAATGGATAATTTTTTATCACATGTTGTGAAGTATAAATGAATTAATATCCTAAATTTATCATATATGTATGTTTTACATATATAAATATGTATCTTGGAATTACGCTTGCTACATAGTAGCTACTCAAAGTCAATTAATACTAATTACACAGTACATTATAGGTTATAAAAATTTTGAAAATATTATAATTAATATTTAAAATTACTCTCTGAAACCAGTGATGATATTCTCATTTTACAGATGAGCAAAATGAAACACTGAGAGTCTAAGTGACAGTGTCTGAGTGGTAGTACCCAGATACCTGCCCATCCACAGTGGCCTCCGTCATGTGAATGGAGACTCCACAGTGCACATGGATATGTGTCCGTGATCACACAGTTAATTCAGGTGCAGGATGTTAGGCTACATGTGTACCAGCTGCAGGACACAACTTGGATAATAGAAACATCTTATTTTGTCTTTATCTTAATTGTCAGCTTGTCATCTTGAGATTTGTCTCATTTTCTTGATGAGAATAGTTCAGAAAGAAAATAATAATAATCAGCTAACCAAATGATTTGAGCTCTAGTTAACTAACACTTTACTTTCTAATTATATCATCTCAGGAACATTTTATAAACACTAACTCCAAGGCAGAGACATGCTGGGAAAGAACAGGTAAACCAGCCTGAGTCTTTATTGAATTTGTAACTCAAATACTGATTGAAATTGAGAACACTTCCCAATCTGGAGATTTTGTCTCTTCCCTCCCCTCTCTTTTCTTTCTCTATTTTGTTATTTAAAAAATACCAATGTACCTTCTCCAGCCAGTTGGCTCTAACCCAAGCTAATTATCACCAGGGGGGAAAAGAGTTCTCAATGTCTTTTTTAGAGTCAGTTTAAATTAGGCCACAACAGATGACATGTCCCTTCCACATTCTGTATTGGATGGATTGATCATGTGTGCTACACTGAGAGTTGTCTCCTTTCCTTTTGTTAGAAAGCACTTCCCAAAATACCAACCAGTAATTTGTTCATTGGATAGGATCTTCACTCAATAAGATATAATGTGATCATGATGCTATGGTAGGTAAATTAAAAGTAGAAGGACTGAGTTAGACTTTGACCCTACTATTTACTTACTCTTACATCTTTATCCTCTGAAAAGTTCACTTAAAGCTTTTGAGTTTCAGTTTCTCTGTCCAAAAACTAAGGTAATAATATTTACCACCAGGGTGGTTGGAGAATGAAAAAAGTTCATGCATTAATGATACCTGTCAGTCTAAAATACTGTTATTTGCAGTTAAGTGACCAGGTGTTGAATGTTGATCACCATTTTTGATTGTGAGGTGTTTGGCATAAATTAATTCTAATTCTTCACTTTCAAAATCCTCAGACTGAACCACTCTAGTGAACCTTGCTGCCAAAGAGCAGCAACTTCAGTCTTGAGGGCTGAAAGGGACAATGCTTTAAAAGATTTAGGGAAACTTCATTTTAACCTTGCAATAAGATTAAGACCAAGTTCTCCCTGGTTGGTTCTTAGCCCTGTCCACATCTCTGCCTTTGTCGCTCTGTTAATTTTGTCCTGCTGGCCTGGGCTAATACTACAAGGCATTTAGCTGTGTTAATTAAAAATACCAGCCAAGCGAGATGCTTAAGAATGCTGCTGCCAAAGGCATTCTCCAGTT
Organism: Rousettus aegyptiacus; assembly: GCF_014176215.1. Classification (NCBI taxonomy): domain Eukaryota; kingdom Metazoa; phylum Chordata; class Mammalia; order Chiroptera; family Pteropodidae; genus Rousettus; species Rousettus aegyptiacus. Next base: position 91,865,646 of record NW_023416308.1, read on the forward strand.
TTAAATAGCCAGATTGATTTAAGAGTTTTTAACCAACTGCTCTACAAATTTCCTGGCCAACAGCTTGGTGCAATGGGACAGTAAGTGGGGGTTCGAAACCCAGTGGTTTTCAAATTCCCTGCCATATGAAGAAGCTATAAGGAAGGGAGTGAGAATGAAGCATAATGTCCTCAGGGTGTGAGAGAAGGTCTATTTGACAAAACAGGAGATCAAGAATATCACTTTAGAGTCAGGTATAGAAGAGTTAGCTGCTACAGGTCACAGGATCAGAAGGGAACTTTGGAAAATGCTAGAGTAGTACTTAGTAGATTGCAAAATTTCAGTAGACCAGGCTAGTTGTTGGAAACATAGAAATGAGGGCAATGCCTGGAATTGAGAGTGTTTATTTACAGAAGTAAGGCTTGTGAGCTATTGGAAAGGGTATAGGAGATGGGGCTCTGTGGTTTTAGATCTGGAGAAAATAGCTCACTTCAAAGACCACCAGAGCAGCTGCCCAGTCCGCACCGTGCCCCATGGTCCAGATGGTGGACCCTGATAAGAGTCCCAACCATGAGCCAGGCGCATGCTGAGGCCTCAGGAAGCAGATGGTAACTCTCTGGTTCCAAACAATCTGTCCATAGCACAACTATATTCAATAACCTATATTCAAAAAGGAGCAGGATCTGGTCCCTTTGTCCCCAACACCCTAATGGAGTAAATTTAGGCAGGGTTTCAGGGCCTCAGCAGAGCTAGATTGCATTTAAAGATGCTTGAACGTTCTGAAACACGTGGAACTTTCTCTTTGTGTTTGGGAATTCCAATCTAGACTCTTTCTAATTTTCCAGCACTTAAAATGAAGACATAAAGTCTGTTTGTTGTTTTGGGAAGGCAGCAAAATTATGCGCCAGAAACTGATTCTGTTGTTGCCAGCTATTCAGTTAGCACAGGTTTACTGTGAGAAATATAATAGTTTTATAAACCAAGAGCATACAGGATAATATCCCTTAATGAGCCAAATAAAGAAATAACATTCTTTAAACAAATGACAGATTAACCGTACTATAATTCCAGGCAAGGGGAAGTAAAGGGATAAAGTCCAAATTTAACAGAGGTGCACCATGTCTTAGGAGGAGTTCACTCTGAGATACTGTAACCAACTGAGAGCTGATATCCAGCTGCCAGAGTGAAAAACAAAGCCCCCTGTTGCTTGAGCATGTTGCTGGAGAACCAAGATGCCCGGATTAGTGGACGGGCTGAAGGTCTCTTTCACCAGGTCCTTGCTAGTTTTCTCCGTCTCTATCTATGAGGAGTCACCTTGCCAAGACAGAAACAAATGTTCTAGGGATCTTTGGAGATCCCTAGTGAAGAGTCACCTCGTCCAAACCAAAACTCTCAAGTAGTCCTCATGAACTCTCAGTTTTTATAATGTAAAAGTCCCCTTGCCATGGTTGCTTCTCCACATGTTCTTATAGATAAACCCTCAGCAGTATTCATCCTCGACTAGGCCACTTCTGTGCCTATCTAGCAAAACCAGATGTGGAATGATGACATCTTGACACAACTTACTTTTTACTTAGATTGAAGCAACTTTTTTTTTGTCATTGTCATAAACAAGTGGATTAAAACAACTCTACCTTGGTCATTAACAAGTGGATTTGAAATCATGTTAAACCAACACAGAACAAAGTCTCATGCTGCTATAATGCTTGCCAGACTTTACTGCACACCAGAAACGCTGATGAAGTTTAATTAAAATACAGATGCCCAGGCCTTACTACAGACCTATTGAATCAAAATTCCTAGGAACAGTGTCCAAGTGTCCGTATTTTTAAGAAGCACCACAGATGATTTTGATATTCACCCAAGACTCAGAAACATGGTGTTTACAGGTTTTCACTCCTTACAGAATAATGTAAAGAGAATGCAGTTGGTAGGTCTATATTTCCTTGCAGTTCAACAGTCCTAGCTTTAACACTTATTAGTTATGAGACTGGGGAAATAACTTATTGAATCCTCAGATTGCTCAAAGGAAAATGGGGATAATGATAGGAACTCCACTTAACATTGATGTAAAGATTATTAAATGAGTTCACATATTTTGAAAGCTTAGTCCAGTGTTTGGCACATAGGTACTAAATAAGTGTTATTTGCTAATGTAGTATTAGCTCTTTGTTCTTTTCAGAGCATAGTCATAAGGTAAATACTCCCAAGAGATATAAAATTGTTAAAAAGAGGCAGAATGTAATCATGGAAAATATAAAAGCATTTATTCTGGATTATAGTTCCCACTCTACTACTCTCTCTTGTCAGGCAAAAGATTTAAATTTCTGACCCTAATTTCTTCATTAATAAACTGCTCTCATAAGCTATAGGGTGATCTAAATCCAGCAATGATCTGATTGTCTGTACCCGAATCTAATAATGCTTTTATATTTTTAAGCCATTCTTTAAAAGGAAAAAAAAAATGTCCCAGACTATACATGGCCTGGAAAGCCTAGTATATTTTATGTCCATATTTTTAAAGAAAACATTTGCTGACTCTTGGCCCTGGAGCCTCATTTATTAAAGTGTTATACATATGTAAATCATCTGGTAGACTCTTTGAGATACAGATTCTTATTCAATAGGTCTGGGATTGGGCCTGGGAGTCTGCATTTCTAACAAGCTACTAGGTGATGCTATCCTGATGCTACTTACTCAGGGATTCATTTTAAGTAGCAAGGGACTGGCTATTTAGATTTAATTGATATGTGGGTAGGGCCTGAACTTTGTTTATGTTTGTAAAGCTCACCAAGTGATTGCAATGTGCAGCCAGGGTCTAGAGCCACTGATCTTATTAGGAGCATCTAGACACAATTAGGTCAATCAGCTATCATCTTAGAAAACAGAAGCAAGTCTCTGGGAATGTGATTCAAGTTAGATGAGTTCTTCTAGTAGCAATGAATAGAATGACAGATAAAAAGGAAGTGGTATGACTATTAATAGCCTGTACATAATATGCAGCTCCTTAGTTTCTAAATTTTGATGACCCAGAACTTTTGTTAGGTTCCTTATCTTTCCCTTATTTTAATAGCCTTGGTTCTTTGTTTTTTACTTTTTTTTTTTTTTGAGAACTTTTTTTGGATTTATTCCCTTGCTTTTCTGAACCTATAGTGTCTGCATCTGTTCTTTGCATTGTCTGAACACACTGAACTTGATTTCTGGTTCATCTGAATTGAGTAAACATCAGCCTCTTCTGTTGAACTTAATTCATGGCTCAGACCCCCAATTGAAAATATGGAATGATAAAATCTTAAACGTAAGAGCTGGAAAATAATCCAAAAGACTACATCACAGTAGTAAGATGCAAAAAATCTCTGCTTCCATTTCTATCTGGCCCTCCTACTCCCTCTCCTATAGCCAAACAACATTTGACTTAAACTAATATAATTAGCATTTAATTGTATAAACTGAAATATTGATTACTATCCCTGTAATATCAATCAGATGAATGAAAATATTGACAGCGAAAACAAAAATCCACTTTCCACTTTAGTATCCAAAAGAAAAGCAATAAAAAAAGGTCAGCTCTGATACATCACACATATTTTTGCTGAAGTATTTCAGGTATAACTTGACATTAGTAGGTGAAAACTACTTTGGGCTGATGGTAAGTTTTACAGAAATGGAATTATTCTGGATTTCTGTGATTTTAGGCATTTAATAATGTTTGACCATGTTAAGGCTATCGTGAAATGTAATATTGCCAGTCTGAAGAAGATGAAAATGGTGACAAAATCTGGTAAACAGCCACAACCTTTCACTGTGGTGGCTGGGAAGAAATGCAACCTAATAGAGGTGACCCTTGGGCAGCATAAAGGGAGATGCCCCTGTAATAGCAATGAGAAGAAATAATTTGTTTTGAGCCCTAAATATCAGAGATTTGTTTGACCCAACCACTTTCAGCTGTGGCCAGTAACTACTGCACAGATGGAGGCGATGTGGCTGTGAAGCAGATGGGTCAGGGCTCAGGCCTCCACGGGCAGCTTTTCATTATGGTCAGCAAAAATTTAATTGTACTGCCTTGAGCTCCCCTCTATAGTACCTGCTAATTTATATATGTGCCACAAACCAAGTCAAAACTCCACTAAAGTTATTGCTGGCCATAGATTGTCCTTTATCATATGAGACAAAGGTGGTTGTCTCTGTTCTCTGAGTGAAGAGTTATTTTTTTTTATAAATAGATCAATGCTCCCAGCCTATGTATAGTGTGCTTAAAGCTATTTCAAAGTAATTTTGAACCATTAGGATGCTTTGGAATGGATCTGTTGTCAATATATGATGTATTGTCAACACAGATGTGATACCTGACTTATAAGTAAAAAAATAAATAAACAAACAAACCCAAACAGCAAATCTACCAAAAGCTCTTCGAGATCCTTGAGGCTTAGAGAACTTACGGTTTAGAAAATAAAAAAAAAAAAAAAATCAGGATGTATTTGGAAAAGTGCTTGTGTTTTTGTTGCATTTTTGTTTGTTTTTAATCTTTATAATCTGTAACCAGAAAAAAAAATTAAAAATTTTTTTGAGTAGCCTTCAAATATATTTTGAATCTAGCTCTATCAACCTCCATAGCCCAGGATTCTGCTCTCACAAATTTTTGTCTCTGCACTTGCCATTTAGTTAGAACTGTGAATTGGTGATAATTCTTATTTTGTAGCAAGATTTAACATGCATACAAGCCATTCACAGAGAGATTTAGAACAACTCACAAACACAGTTTGGCAAACTCCCTTCAATTCCCTGCAGCTTAACAGTGAAAATCTGGTCCCAACCATCTCGGCCAGCGAAAATGTTTTCAAGAAGGGAGGAGCCAAACCCGCTATAACACTATACTCTCAGAGAGGGTATCAAATAAAGCCACTCTGTAGAAATGGTTTAAAATCCTTAATCTTGACTAAATTGAGACCAATATGTTCATTAGGAGTATCAAACCAATTGAGGCATTTAGAGGTGACTACCCCAGTGCAGAAGTTTTTCTTCATGCTTCCCACTGTGGTAAAGCTTGAACTGATCCTTTATAAAAGATTGTTTCTAACAGCAGGTGTGACACAGTTGAGGCACCTGCTGAAGGCACCTGTACTAGCTCAGCGGGATTTATGAGTGATGTATCTATACAAGGGTTGTGACACAAGGATGAAGAGAGAGACCCCTGGAATGATCCAGTGACAATCTGACTAATAGAGAAAATTGTCAGTGGGGAAGAAAAATGGTGATCAACAGATTGAAGTCAAACGTCTTCCTCCCATTATGATATTGGTTCATTATAAACCTTGTGTTTCTAAATCTGGACTTTTTCCTAGGAGAGAATCAACAGGACAATGATCCTAAAAACTAGGAGGTCTAAGTCTCCTTGAGATGCTAGAGAGAAAAAATAAGGGCATGATGCAACCATAAGCAGAGGTCATGTCATGACACACGAGAGAAGAATATTTAAATTAAAGGAACTACCTGATTCTGCCCAGAAAAAAAAACACTGTGAATATATTCCTAAGCCTCAAATACTCCCCCAATGTAGGGAATAATATTAAGTTTGTTGGTGAGGTTAACAAATTTTTTAGACTAAAGTTGCCTAAACATTCTGTGTCTGGAAAGCAATCAATTCACTTAACATTTAATATGGGTGTTGTTAAATAGGCATTTCATGCAAATTAAGTATGTTATCATTGTTTGGTGGCAAAAATATTTATTCTGCATTTCAGATATTTCCAAGAGTTCTGAGAAAGAAAAATTCGCTGCTGCTCGGCAATATTCCATAAATCTAATTACCCAAAGGATTTATGAAAGACTGCATAGATTATTATTCTTCACACACTTTTGCAAAGGTGAAACTGTCGCTTGTGATTTTTCTTAAACCTCTGTGCCGCAATAATGATGTTCCTTGGGCTCTTGTCTCTCATTTTTCTTGAAAATATCTACTTGTTTTTTAAGACTCAGATCAATGGTCGTTTTTGCTATGAAGCCAAGCCTTTTATGATTCCCCTCTGTAAAATGGGTCAGTGCTTTTGCTCTAGTAACGTACACAGCCATTAGTACTCATTTACATCATTATTTAAAAATCAGTCCCCTCCCCACCCCCGGTAAAATGGTAACTCTTTCTGTGCAGGACAATGTCTATTTTCTTTGTATTTACAATACCTAGAACAGTTCTAATAACTTAGATCTCATTATTTGTCTGTGAAAAGAAAAGAAAGGAGGGAAAGAAGGTGGAAAGGAGGCAATATCATTGCCCGACAAGGCAGGAGAATTACATAATTCTGGAAAAGAAAAGTATTTTGAGAGGAAAAAAGAACATGAGACATGGAATCAGAAAACATAGACTTAAATTCCAGTTTTTCCACTCACTATCTGCAATGGACAAAAGGCTAAACCTCAGTTTTGTTTTGCTCTTTGTAAAATTACAAGGGCATTACATTTAAATGAAATAATATATATGAAAGCATAGGATACATTGCAGTTCCTCAATGATTTAATTATTAAATATTCATTAAATAGATTATAGACCAATTGCTCTTCAAAATTCTTAACAAAATAACATAAAGCACACCTGGCAAAAACTGACTTCAGAATTTCTGCGTATTAAGATTTTTCTTGTAAACAATTTATCATTATACTGCTAAAGCAATGGTGACAGCAAATTTTCTCATAGAATGCCTCCCAAACACCTTACATGATATACTGACTTTTCTTTTTTTGCCACAATTAATTTTAGGGTGTGAGACATGTTTTTTAGTCTGTTTAGTTCACAAAAGTGCATTGTCCACATAAAAATTTCTAGGGCCATAAATAAAGCAGAAGCCCATATTTAAGCAATTAACCATAAAAATAGAAAGCTGATCAGAAACATAATGAATTGGATTTGCAGACTGCCTTTTCCATATTGCAGAAAACCATTTTGTCCTTAGTTGTAACGCGCATCTCCAAGAAGTCTCATTTTTGTCAGAATACTCTTAGCGTATGTTTCCTCAAGACTTCTGTGTTCACTCTATTGCACAGACAAGAGGAGACAGCTTCCCCTTCACCTTCTTTCTTTTTACACACTGGCTCTAGCATCCATGTCAAGAAGATACCAGTACAAAAAGAGAGCAGGAAAAGGAGAGGCACATTTAAAAGCATAATCTAGTCCCATCTAACTGTGTGAACTGTCATTTTCTACTTTTGACCCACGTCTTCATTTCCAATCTAGTTATCCTCTCCTCACTCCTTTATACCTTCACCCTGCATCCTTAGCTTCTTCCTCTGCACCTCTGTCAACACTATTCATTCTTTCTCAATACCTCTCTCTCTCATGTTCTCTTTTCTCCTCATCTTGCCCATCCTTCAAGACCCTACGTAAGCTCCACCTTATCTATGGAGTCTCTTTTGATGACCTGCATCATATGCTTCCTCTCCAACTTTTGTCCTGAGTTTACATACATACCTAACAATCAATATCACAATCAATCATTCTTATTATACTCTACTATTTCATAGTACACCCTTTGGGACTATCCTGTTCTTTATTCTATGTATATACTCTTAGAAGGACAAATTCAATTTTAGCACATGGATAGGCACTCAAAAAATGATTGATTTTTTACTAATTGAAGGATCTTTCATCACTCACTTCTGATGTATCTCCTTGACTGGAGATAAACCTCACATAAATGCATATATACTATATACATACATGCATACTTATAAACATAAATTTGTCACAAGAAGAGCAAAGTATAAATTATAGGACATCTAGTTTCAAATCCAAATTCTGTCATTTACTATATTTGTAGTTTTGAAAATTTACTTTTAGCCTCTACTCTTCCAAACTTAAATGAGAAAATAAAACCTGCCAACAAGCCATTTCAATCACTGTAAAATCAAAATAATTATAGTTCCTACCACATAAGTTTAATGGTGAGGATTTAATGAGAAAAAAAAAATGGAATACAATGAAATATTTCAGAGTTGTGCTGGGCATATAGTAGGTGTTCAATAATTTTGTTATTGTCATTATTATGGTTAATAAATGTGTAATATGTGTAAAGTACCTAACATATTATTTGGCACATGATAGATCCTTAATAAATGGTAATTCTTTACCTTCTGCTTTCTTCCCTGTAAAATTTGGGAACTCCAGCAGGTTTTCAGAGTTAATGTTGTGAGTGAACTGACAGTAAACTTTCCAGGTCATTTTCTCAGCAGGAAAATGGTTGGTACCTCATTGACCTCTCTTAACATGCTTAAGACTGATTTAACAATGCTGGAAAAAGATGATGTACCAAATAAGATCTATTTGTTCCATTATATCGATGGAATAACTCCTCTACACCAGACATCATTCAGTACTGGAAGTATACTGTGAATAAGACAAACGAACATTCTGTGTGTATTAACATTTTAGTAGGAGAGAAAAACAGTAATTAAATAATCATAACAATAACAATTTCAGACACTAATAAAGATAAAGAATAAGAGAAAAAAGGCAATGTGTCCTAGTGTGACTAGAGAGGGTAAACAAGATATGGTCGACCATGAAAGCCACGAGAAGGTCACCTTTGAACTGAATGATGAGAAGGATACATACATACAACAATCTAAGGAAATAGTTGTCCAGAAGGAGGGAACAATAGCGTAAAAACCTTAAGGCAAGAGAAAGTGTTCTGTTCACATTACTGGTATAATAATAAATTGACAAGAAACAAATCAAAGGTGATAATGATTGCACTCCAGGGATACATGAGTTTGGGATATTTTTTATGAAACTCTGAGTTCTGTCTATGAACCTACTCCTGGCAAAGGAATATTATATGTTAGGTCACACTGTGTGTTTTGCTAGCTCACCATTCATCGTCTAGTGAAAATGATTTCTATTACAGAAATGAACAACAACTCTTCTTTTAATAGCCAATTTTTCTTCTTTAGGACAGAATGCTGTAAGCCCACATTTCCTTAATCAACAACATTCCCCACTCAAGACCTTATTTTCAGAATTACATCAATAATCATTTTCCTGTGATGGCCCATCATGTTTAGAATCTAATTCATTGGTGTTTTCACAGCTGATTAAACTTTTCACTCTGCTGTATCTTAGCTATAATGTGCCAACAGTTTTGTCTACATTAATAACTTTCCAATGCAGATGTGCCATAATTAAGCATCTTGTTGTGACAGAGCTGTTACAGTACTAGTATTTAGAAGGGAAAAAAGTTAGAAGTAAAAAAAAAAGCAATTTATTTTCATAATGTTTAATGTTTATGTGTGGAGTAGATGCTAAATACCTGTATATTCCATGCACTGCAAATAAGCGGATTGAAATTGCCTGCTGTAATATTTTATGTAATCAGTGTAAAGTGGTACTTATAAAATCATGATATAGTTAATTTTCCATCCAAAAAAAATTAAAAAGCCTTGTTCAAAGCCCAGGTCTAAAAAAGTTAGTGAAAATTTGAGCTATTTATTGATTTGTTAGTGCATGGATGAAGAATTAGGAGAAAAATTATTGATAACATACTATGATCAAGGTGCTACATCAAATATTTTTAAAGATTTAGAAAAGTAATTAGTATAGATCCTTTCTGCTCTGAGAGCCCATAGTATAGAAGACATAAGATTTAAACCTGAAGGACTATAAACCATTGACCAGAAAGTGATTTCATATAAGGGGTTCAAATAAAATATTATGATAAGTTAGTCAGGACTAATTAGGTTTCTTCAAAAACATGGTATTTGAATAGAACATTTATTGAAAAAAATATTTGGTTCATTATGAACAAAAGTATAGACAGGAAAATATAAAAATAACTTCCATGCTTGAAGCAATTTTGTAGGACAATACTGAAAAATTCATTAGTATAAAACATGAAATAAAGGTGGAAAGAGGGTGAAATTTTTAAATGGGAGCCTGTTATGTATCAAAGAGGGAGATAGGCAATCAGCCTCTTGGTTAGCCGAACACAAACTGATCTTTCCTTCCTTCGATCTTTCCTTCCTTCCTTCCTTCCTTCCTTCCTTCCTTCCTTCCTTCCTTCCTTCCTTCCTTCCTCCCTCCCTCCCTCCCTTTCTCCCTTCTTCCTTCCTTCCTTTCTTATAGTCATTCTTTTGATATAAACTTACTGTTCTAGCTAGGTGCTGGGGTTAAGTAATATATGACACAAACATCATCCCTACCCTCATGGTGCTTATTATTATTTATATTCTAGTGAGGGAGACAGAAAAAACTTAATCATAAAATAATTAAATTTACAAGCATTATAAACTATAATAAGCATTATTAAGGAACCAAAAAGGGGGGAAATTAATATGTTATCTGTCTCAGAAAAGGTAGTAGAGAAAAGTTTTTCTGAATATGTGACTAAATTAAGCTAAGCTTTTTTAAAAATTAGAGGAGCAAGATAATATTTCAAGAATAGAAAATCATATTTGCACAGTTTCTGAGCAAAGTAAGACTACAGACTGTTTAGACTATTGGAAGAAAACAGGAATGGTTGGAAATAAATCAATGGGAAAAGAGATAGGCAGGGGCCAGATAATACAATAATTAAAATTAGGTTCTAAATGCAATGGCAAATCAGTCTCTGTTAAATTATAATATTAGCTACTTTTGCTGCTCTGAAAAGACTAGATTAGTGGAGCTGGGGTTAAGAGTGAGATTGGAGAGACCAGCTAAAAGGCTATAGTCCAAATAAAAGATGACAGTACTATCATTAATGTATGATCTTCAGCAGTGATGGCAAAACTGATTGAAAAAAAAGGAAGAATTTGAGATATTGAAAATAAAATCAACAGATGATGGGTTAATTTGGGGAGAGGAGAAAAAGGAAGATCAACAAGTTGCAGATTAAAAAAAGCTGATGTTATAGGTATACCTTGAGAACGTTAGTGGCAAATTGACACAAACTTCAAGAATGCTGTTAAAAATACTGCCAATATTGATAATACCAAGTGCTGGTGAGGATTGGAGCAACTGGAACTCTCATTCATTGCTGATGAGAATGCAAACTATGAATGGAAAGGAGTTTGACAATCTATAGAACAGAATTTGACAGTTTTTAATGAAATAAAAATGCACCATATGACACAATAATTATACTCCTGGGTTTTTACTCAAGTGAAATGAAAACCCATTTTCATGCAAAATCTACACACAAATATCTATAGAAGCTCTTTTTAATGATCAAAAATGAAACAATTTGAATGTCCTTCAGCTAGCTGGGCCAAGGATAAAGACATGGTTCATCCACAAATGAAAAACTACTTAGAATTTAAATAGAATAAACTGGTGGTTATACAACAATATTGATGAATCTCAACTACCTTATTCTAAGTGAAAGAAGCCAGACTCAAAAAAACTATAAACTTTATGTTCACAGGTATATGACATTCTAGAAAAGTCAGAACGATAGGTATCTAGAACATATCAATGGTTTCCAAAAGTTAAGAGTGAAAGAAAGTCTCATCTGCTACAGGAGTTTTATTTTGGGGATAGGAGATGACAAAACCGCTTTGTTTCTTCATTTTCATGGTAACTACATAACTATTAATTTGTCAAAATTCATAGGGCTGCCTAGCAAAAAGAATGACTTTTACTACATGTAAATTTTAAAATAAATAAGATTCTACCAAAAACCAAAACCAAAACACAACTTATATATACTAAGGCATATTGGGGAGAGAAGGGCCTACCGTAGTTACAGAGAATCTCATGGTCCCATCCACAGCACCTCCTCTGCAGATACCTAAGTAAATAGAAGATATATTTGGTGAACAAGTCTAAGCATACAGCAAAACAGCATAAATCATCTTTGAGAATCAGGGTCAGACCCAATCAATGACTCCTCATTAAATTTTAAGCCTTTTGAGTATAAGAACCCTACCTTGCTTTTTTTGTTCTGGCCCCCTTTACTATATACAGTGAAAAAATTATTTCTCAGAATATTTCTCAAATTATATACAATGAAATTCATTGTCAATTTAACTTTAAGCTATGTAATTTTAATTAATTGAATACTTTTTATGAATTGTATGAGTAAGAACAAAATATAAAGTATTATTAGATCTAGAAAATCCCATTTTTTTTTTCTGCGTATAGTTGGCCAAAATTTCCTATTGTTTTAGATTTTTAATCACATGTATAATGTGAAAAAACAGTAATATATATATATATATTCCTACTAATTTTGGAAAAAGAACACCTATACTATTTTTCTAGTGAAGTTACTTCAAGCTTATATATTATTACAAGTGAGATTGGTACCAAATAATCTAAATAGTTACACCAATTCTTAAAACGAATTTCCTGTGGAGACAACTTTTGTCATGAATTAGTCTAGAGAAGTTAGTATATTCGAGTGATTTTCAAGCTTTCATTAAAAATATCAGAATATTTAATCATAGCATGAGAGTTATTTTAGATTGTATAGTGGGCATAGCTGTCTTTATGGGAAAAAGGGTAGGCTGGCTAAACACAATTAGAAACTAGATAGTGGGCTTATCCAAAGTCATTAAAAGCAGGGAATATGAGAAAATAAAGAGGAAATGAGCTTGTACCAGTTAGGAATCAGAAGTGTCTCATGTAGCTATTAATAGAAACTCTGAAAACAACTGTGAAAACAGAGACACATTAGTAAAATGACTGTTGAAGGTTACACCCAGATTATAATTGCAGTTTATATAAATGAGTCAGTGTTGCAGACTTAATATTGATATTGGAACTATGAAATCCATGCTTCATAAATTTGTGAATATCTCTTAGATTTATATATTTTTCATATTGATGGTCGAAAATAAAATGTGTATTTTATGAGAAATCCAATAATAAAAGAGAAAACAAGTATCTTCCTCGGACACCCAAAAGTGAAGACATAGTTCAGAAATACTGAACATTTCTAATTTTATATATATACATATACATGTAACATATTGTGATATAAATTAAGGAATATTGATAAGAATGATTCAACCATTGGACAATCATAACAAAATAAAATGTAATAAATGGCTTTGAAATGTAAAGTTGAAAAATTATCTAATTTCCAACAAAATTGTATATAGTATTATGTTTTGAGTTCTAGAACAAGTATTTTTATTTCCTGAGTGAAAAGTTTATCAAATTTTTAGGAACTGATTTTGAGAAACTATTCTCCCATTATTTAGAATGAGAAAACCAATATTAAAACAAATAGACCATGCTTCTTTGAATAATATCAACCTAGGTGACAAAAATAAATATCTATTAATATCAGGAGAAGCATCATTCAGAATATATTCATAAAATTATGTTAACAATGCACTATTTGTACTAATTACCTGGATAAATATGAAACTTCTAATTTTAAAAGTATAGACATGATAAGGGGTGAATCCAAGAAATTTGGGAATAGCTGTTAAAATCCAAAGGTAGTTAATACCGAAGTTTGCCACAGTCTGAACTTTACTTGTAACATTTTTTTAAAAGATACATACTTTCCAAAGCTGTGTTTAAAAAAAAATAAACTACAAATATCATCCAAGTATAAGTAAAATCTGACCTGTTATTTTCTGATTCAGACATGCTCTAGACCATGGGCCAGGTGTCTGCGTTTAGTCATTCATCCATGACATGGGTAGGGTTAAGTTTTAAACTTTAAATTACAGTTGGCCTACATGTGCACAGGTTCTGCATCTACAGATTCAAGCAACTATGGATTGAAAATACCTGAGAAAAAAAGTTACATTATTGCCGACATGTACTATGTAATTAGACTTATGATTGTTGCTTTTATGTTGAAAATGTACAGACTTTTTTCTTTTCATTATTCCCTAAACAATATGGCATAACTATTTACATAGCATTTACATTATATTAAATAGTAAAAGTAACCTAGAGATGATTTAAAGCTTATAAGAGCATATATAGGCTATATGCAAATGTTATGCTATTTTATATAAGGGACTTGAGCATCCATAGATTTGCTATGGAGGGGTGGTTGTGGGTAATGATGGATGACTGTATTGTTCTTCGACCAGAAACCCTGACTAGAAGACAGTTGCATCCCTCTTGACTGCAATTAGTAAACTAACAAATTGTTGGTGGGCAGCATGCCAGCCTCCTTGTCACCTTTGTACCATGTACAGGTCCATAAAGAGACAATAGTCTGAGTCATTACTTTCTTAACTCCATTCACACTTTTATGAAATAAGTCCTGTGACACAGCATTTAGAGTGAAATCTTTATCAATGCCAATAACAATGTAATATTAATAGAATAAAAGAGAGCTATCATTGCTTCAAGTGAAAGATAGACCTCCTAACCTGGTCTTGGTCCTGGTATGACTGAAGCTTCAGTCTCTGGGATTAAACCATGAGCTCTGGTCCCACTCCTACTTTCTTGCATTCTATACAGCAATCTGCATTCAATGCCTCAGTTTCTTCTTAGAATGTATCTCAATGAGCATTTTTCTACTAAGGGATTTTATTTTTAAACCTTCTATTTACTTTGCCTGTATAGGTAATTATCCTAGAACTTAGAAGCCTTTGTATTTTTACCCAGGCTCAAAAACACTTCCCTCTCATTAATCTCTAGATAATTCTAGTCATCGTTTCTCAAAATATGAGATTATGTGCACAGCATAATCTCAAACGATGATCCTTATTAAACTATCGAACAAAAGACTCTAGGATCACTAAGATTGAAAAATGCTACATACTTTAGTTCTCACTTCCTACTTTGGAAATCCATAATGCATTTTAGTATACTGGAGTTATATGAAATCCCACAATAGAAAAACCTTGAATTTTAAATACTTTAATATTTGCCAAATTCATTTGACTAAAGGATCTCTCATTATTCTAATACCTACCAATATCCTTCTGGGTATAGAATTCTAGAAAATGTTTTAGAAAATGGTGTTATATTGTTTATTATTATTATTTTATCTATCTTTCTAATTAATTTTTTAAGTAACTATGGTATACATGAGGGCTACTCACCAATATTTCTCATTCTTCATTTTGGTTCATGTGGGAATTTTATTTCCTTTTCTCTTTAACTTAGGCATGGTCGTATGACTGTTAAAATTCATGAAATATGATCACAAGTGTGTCATTTTCAGGCAGAAGCATTTCATTCTTGGTGCAGGTCTATCCAGAGTGCTCTGAATCACACTATGAAGAAGTCATTATCATTCCTATATTGTGAATGACAAAACTAATTTTCAGAGAAGGCTGGTATAGCATTCTAATTTGTATGTTACAAATCCCCTGATTTTTCTACCATACCTTGCTGCCTGAAGTTGATATTCATATCACAGTAAGATGCATCTTCCAAAATGAAATGCTATTCCTTTAATGAATTTATTTTCACATCCATTATTCATATAAAATTCAAGACACTACTCATCTAAAGTTATGTTTTCATTAGTGTAAGTGGTTTGAGTTAAAGCCAGCATTACTTTTTTCCCAACAAAAAAGTAGCTATCTATGCATTTCTTCCCTTGAGTTAATATAAATATAGTGAAATCTAATGTTCCCCAGTATTATTAAAGTAGCTCAAACCATGCAAATTAATAGGATGAAAGACATCATGATGTCTCCTATGTTTCCCTATTAGAGAGGTAGACAAATAGTCAGGAGATTTGGATTTCTGTTCTGCTTTTTCCTCTAGTTTCCTTAATATGTTTGGAAAAGTCATTAAACTCTTTAAGTTGTGCCATCCTCATTTGTAAGATGAGGATAGCAACACCTGCTTTCCAAGCCTCACAGGTTATTTTTACTTATACACTCACAAAAATTAAATGCGATTACATAAATTAAAAAAAAAAAAACACCACAACCACTTCATACCAAAGAAGACATTATAAATTTTCAGTACTGTTATCTTTCTCTTCCAATTTTCTTTTTTAAATATTATATTCATTTATAACACTTATCATAACCATTTTTATTATTTCCTATATAATGACCAAAAAAGTTAAAATTGCCCACAATTTCAACAACACTTTCACTAATATTATGAACTCTGAATACCAGATAAACTCTACTGGTCATGTCTCATGCTTGAATCCTGGTGAAAGTCATGTAACAAAATAGATTTGAGTCATAAAATGCATAACCACCACTCTCAAATGAGTCTTTAACATCACACCTCAAACTTACCATTTTTCTCACATTCTCCCCAATTACTAAAAATTAGCAATTGTCTTAAAACTCTGATGTATTCACTGAAACCATCCAATTGTACATGCATATATGCCTATGCCCAGCAGATAACCTCATCTTTTCCTTCCCAGAGGAAATTTTTTTTCGATATAAATGCATTAAGAGCCTATTAGTACCAGATATTGTTCTAGGTACTTTGAATATAGTTAATAGAAACATAATGTCCCTGGTTTATTGTTGTTAGATCTAAAAGAAAAAATAGACAATAAATATGTGAACAGATTTAAATAGATTAGATTAGATTAAGTAATAGACAGAAAGGCAGATATATATTGATTATATGATAAATTCAGGCAGTGATATGTTATAAAGACAATAAAACAGAGTAATAAGACAATAACAAGGACACCTTATATGCAATAATCGATAAAAGCCCTTCTGAGGAGTCACTTGAGCAATGAAGCAGAGAGTACTAATTACTTACCCCAATATTAGTACTTCTTTTTTAGTAATAAAGCTCTAATTTTTACTGGGTTCATGGCCGCCAAGAAAAAGTAGCACATTTCCTGTATTCTCCTATAGCTAGGTATCACTATATGACCAAGTGGCAGCCAGTGAGATCTCAGAAGTGCCTTGTGGTACAACTAGGTCTTCTTAAAAGGAAGAGAATTAGCTCTTCTTTTCTCTTTCTTCCATCCTACTGCCTAGGTGTTGTCATGATTGTAATGAGAAGACTTTTGCAGAAGCAGTGAGGAAAGTCTATGGAATCTGCCCAGATTTGCATTTAACAAAGAATACTGCCTGCTCTCTGGAGAATGGACTATGTATGGGAAGCAGTTTGGGAGCAGGGTAACCAGTTAGGAGGCTACTGAGGTCACCCAAGGGCAACATGATAGTAGCTAAGGAAGCTGCAGAGGAGATGATGAAAGTGGTCATATTTTGAGGATATTTTGGAAGAAAAGCCAAGACTTGTTATTAGCTGAATGTGGAGAGAAGCAAATGGGAAAGAGATGCATCAAGAATGACTCCTAAACAGTTGGCCAGTCCAACTGGGTGAGTTGTGGAACCATTAACTGAACTGATAAAGACTGGCGAAGAAGCAGGTCTGAAGAAATGTGAGGAGTAAAAGACTAAAGTTATATTTAAATGTGCATATTAAGTCTGACATGTCTATTAGACATCCAAATGGGGGTGTTTAGAAGACATTTGGACATGTGAAACTAGACCCCTGGGAGTAAAATGGGACTGGAGATAACAATTAGGAAGTTTTCAATATATGGGTAGTATTTAGGCTATGAGCCTAGATGGAATCAATTAAAAAGAGAGTACAGATCAAGAAGGACAGGAGATTACAGACCATGTGTCACATTTGGAATTCAGACAGAGTGAGGGAAGCCAGCAAAAAGCCTAAGAAGGAGAATCCTATGAGGTTTAGGAGGAAAATCAGGAGGGATGTGTTCTCTGCACATCTACCTACTTCTTACATCCACACTGCAGTGAACAACTAGTTCTGCAAGTACATCATAGTGTTTTCTACATTGGTACTTTTAGCACAAATGTTTTTCTCTGTTTCTTGTAAAAACTTCCCCTCATCAATATCCTGTGCTTTGCTAACTCCTTTTATTCTTCAAGACTCAGCTGTTAGGAAAACTCTGATTCTCTTTTCTGTACTAGAGCTTCTCAGTACTCCCAAAGCAACTGTGCAAACCTTTTACGAATAATTATCACACTATACTGAACTTGTTTATTAGCTTGTTTGCTTCCATCACTTAAATTTAGCTATAAAGGAAATATGCTTTTTATCTCCGAATACCCAGAACATAGCTCAAACATTGAATTTGTGCCATTAAGTAGATAAACAATATCTATAATATCCTGATGATTACCATGTTTTTTAATCAAGCAAAAATGTTTACTTTCTAAACATCTTCAACAAATTGAGGTATCTATATTGAATTCTACCTTGATTTTCTTGCAGCTATATAATTAAAAATTTAGATACTTAATGAGCCTCCAGTCTTTAGAAAGCTTGCAATATAAGTGGGCCGGGGTATATACAATAGCAGGCATCATCATAAGCTAGTGTAGAAATAGCAAATACCAGGGTTCCCACCTGCCATTCCTTCCTCCTTTGGCAAATATTCTTGCCTCATCACAGTAGTCTTACTGAGACTGGAAGTGGCCTTAGAAGCTTTTGAATAACAATTTTTTTTTCTGGCAGTCACTATCAGAGTTAGCATGAGAAATAACATTTTATTATCTATGAATTAGTATAATGGGTTAGATAAGAGTAAATGAGATAAAATTCAAATCAACTTTGAAGGTGGAAGGAGATTAATATGCTAAGAAAGTCTGAAATCATGGTGTGTGCTCTAGGAACAGAGCGTGTGGACTTGTTGCCCAGAGGAAGTAGCTTAGTTAGAGAACAGGAGAGAGACTAAGGACAAATTTGAGATTTTTTTTTTCAAATGATTTAGTATATTTTAGTAGTTTCTTATAAAGATGATGAATTTTCTCCAACCTGACATCAGTCCCATGTATGTTAGTGCAACTCTTATGCATATAGTAAGATATTCTAAGAGCAAAGGAAAAGATCTTAAAGGATCTGAAATCTGGTGTTCAGAAATAGAGGCAAAAATCTCAGGACAAGGCAATGCCTTAGCCAAACTCTGAGATTTTAATGCCGGATCATACTATTTATTGTATTATAAAGGCTGTGAACTTCTTGAAGCCAAGAATCTCAATTTAGTTATCTCAGAATTGCTTTTCATATGGGCCTGAAACATGATTGGTACCTAATATGTGCCTATTCTAGGACTTTCTGGAAGAGTATAGTTCCTTAATCTCCACAGAACTCTTCCTGACCACTTAGGGAATGAACCCTACCTAAAGAAACACTCTGGGAAATGGACTTTAGTTACCCAGAACAAATGGAAAAGATGCAGTATAAAGTTCAGGAGAAAGATTTCAAATAAGAATAAATAGAGAAGATAAGGGTAGCAAAATAGTTTGTAAATCATATGTCTGACAATATAGAAGTAATATAATTAATGAAATGAGAGAAGATGAAAGTACCAAGTAGAATGTTTGCTGATGGTTCTTACTGTTATTAACTTACAAGACAAACGAAGTAGCAAATTGTGACCATTTTTAAGAGTCCAAAGAAAACTTTAATGCATTTTGTCATTAAAATTCAGTAATCAAAGAGGGGAAGAAGAGAGAAGAAAATCTTTCTTGTTGTTTATTGGAGGTAGCTAATAGACATTATCTAAAAAAAAAAAACACTAAAGATACTGTATAAAGAAAGTTATTAATCTAACAAAAACAACTAGAACAAAAATATACAGTATCCTAAAAAAAACAAAACAGTATCAATTAAAAGCTTTTGAAAATGATAAGGTAATAAAATATTCAGTGAGTATGAGAATATGTATTAATGAATATAATATAAAACAATATCATGGGAATTAGAATTTCTAGTAGTTTACCAATAAATATATATATTTTATATATAAGCATATATAAATATTTATATAAATAAGTATATATATATATATACTTAATTTTATAAAAGAAAAAAGATATTTATAATGCCTAAATACAAGAAACACACCCGATATAAAGTGATTCAGAAAAGTTATAAATAAAAGGATAGGCAAAAATACACCAGCCAAATGCACATAAAATAAAAAAGAAGTTGAAATTTCAATGTCAAACAAGGCAGAGTTTAAACCAGCAATAGCACTTTATAATCTAAAGGCTACAATTGAAAATCTTCAGTTGCACTAAAAAGCATAAAATACCTAAAAATTAAAATAAAGGTAAAACAGTTAATTATGTCCTAAAAAAAAATAACATAGCAAATTTGAAGCAGACATATTAGAATAAATTCATTATTGTTTCCCCCTAAATACATATTTTCTACCTCTCATAACACAAGTTTTAAAAATAAAGAAAGTTCAGAAACGATGAACTCATCTAGTGCCCAGATTGTGAAGCCTAGAACCCCAGAGGTAATGGCTTGTTTCGGATTTGGGGAAGCATAGATACTTGATAAATCGGAGCTTTTTTTTTTTTGTGCCAGGAAGCAAGAAAATGATCAAAGACTTATGGGTATGTCATAAAGACCACAGGGTCGAACATGAAGAGACCCCTACTGGCCAAAGATATAGAAACACAATTTAAGCATGAGCAAGAAAAATTGAAACTGACTCAAAATTATTGTGTGTATAAAAATCTATAAATTCATGATGTTGTAAGAGAGAAAGAAATAGAGAGGGAGAAAGGGTACCACACTCTTCCAATTATTTGGTTATGTTAGAAGTAACTGAAAATTTAACAATTAAGTGCTTTTCCTATAAGAATTATATTTCAAGTTACACAAATGACACTATTATAGGAAAGAATGGTTTTATTTATTAAAAAATATTTTGCAACCTCTAATGGAGTTATTATTTCTGCCAATGATTAGAGGCAGAAACCATCGCATAAAATGCCAACAGGAAAAAGAACAATAGAAGGATGAAGCTATCACAACCCGGATGCACTGGCAAACCAGTATCACCAAAAGGGAGGTGGGCAAGTATTTTGTGTCTCTTGATATGATAAATATAAGACATACAGCACCATCTATAAAATATTCTTACTCAAACTGTTAAACCTGTTTCTAACAGTTTATTTTAATCTGAAGCGAGTCTTATTATTACAGGAAATAAAGATAGAAGAAGAAAAGAGGCGCATCTATAATGTGGAACATTCTTCAGATTAACTGATACAGGTTTGGTTTGTTTTTTAAATCAATACATTGAAAAAAATTAAATAAATAAGATGAAAAGGAGATATACTAAGAGGAAAAAAAAATGGATTAGAAGATAGAGGCTCTGTTCATCCCTCCGGCGACCAAATCAAAGTTGTGACGAAAACAAGGAGCAGCTGCAAGGAAAATCATTTGGGATCGAGATGAACAAGCCAGACAACTAGGTTGTATACAAGAAAGCACCCTGCAACCACGGAAGATAGGACCAGTGAGGATGTGGGGCTACCTGGTCTCAAGCAGCTGATTGAGATGGCAGCCGCAGCAGGGTCAGCAGCAGAAGCCTCTGAAAGGGGCCGCGTCAGGGAGCAGATTCGCACAGTGACAGACCTGCTCACTCTGAGCACCACTCAGCTGCACACACCTGGCACCCAGGAATTACAGGGAGACACTGTCG
This sequence comes from Rousettus aegyptiacus, assembly GCF_014176215.1. Lineage (NCBI taxonomy): Eukaryota > Metazoa > Chordata > Mammalia > Chiroptera > Pteropodidae > Rousettus > Rousettus aegyptiacus. The sequence continues at coordinate 91,886,987 of NW_023416308.1, forward strand.
GAGCAAGGGTACATGTGAGACTTTCTCTATACAGAAGTGCCTGCGATATCCATTGTGCCCTGTTGAGCCCTCACCCTTCCCAGTGCACAGACACAGTGCCGCCATAGCTGTGATATCATCAAACTGTATAAGCAGTCACTCTGCCCAGAAGATTCCCTGAAACCCTGCCTCCCCCAGCTTGCTGCCCCACCCAAGCCACAACCAGGTATATCCTCAGAGAGTCAGGTGCTCCTGGCTGAGCAGCACCTAGACTCACACTGGAGGCAGCTGGCCTCGGTTTCTGGTGTGCCCTTTTGAGGGAACTATAAGCACAGCATCTGTGGATTGCTTGCTGAATCTTAACAGGTGGTTCTGGTGGGGTAGAGGCGTGGGCTAAATTGGGTCCGTAACTGAACCCCTCTCAGAACTGTGCCACTGGACACCTATCTCACAAATCCACACTAATAAGGACCAGGAGACTTAGGAGCTTTGCTTAATACATAGAAACAGACCCAGAAAGGCAGCCGAAATGGTAAAACAAAATACCAGAAACCATATGACAGAACAGAACAGAGATCCAGATACAATGGAGTCAAGTAATCTAACAGATTCAGAACTCAAAACACTGGTTATAAAGATGCTCAATGAACTCTTGGGAAGTGTAGATAAACTTAGTGAGAACTTCAACAAAGAGACAAAAAAACATAAAAATGGAAATAGAAATTATAAAAGGGAACCGGTTAGAAATGAAGAACACATTTTCTGAGATGAGAAGTATATTAAATGGAATAAACAAAGGAATAAACAAAGTGAATAAAGAAAAGAATCAAATGCCCTATCTAGAGGATGGGAAAGCCAAGGATGCTCAATCAGAATGACGAGAGATAAGAATATAAAAATAATTTAAGGAGCATATAGGACACTATTAAGGGTCTGAATATCTGTCTGATGGGTGTAACTGAAGAAAATCAAGATGCTGAACAGCTGTTTGAAGAAATAATGATGGAAAACTTCCCTCACTTGGTTAAAAAAATAGACATAAAACCCCAGGAAGCTCAGAGAATACCAAAAATCAGGGATCCAAAGAGGCCCACACCAAGACACATCATAATTAAAATGCCAAAGGTTAAATACAAAGAAAGAATATTAAAAGCAGCAAGAGAAAAACAGATAGTTACCTATAAAGGAACACTCATAAGACTGGCAACTGATTTCTCAAAAGAATATGCAGGATAGAAGGCCTTGACAAAAAAATATTCAACAGGATGAAGACCTAGGATCTACAACCAAGGGTACTTTATCCGGCAAAGCCATCACTTAGAATTGAAGGACAGATAAACAGCTTCTCGGACAAAAATAAGCTAAAGAAACTTATCTCCACCAATCTAGTATTACAAGAAATGTTGGAGGGACTTCTTTAAGAAGAAAAATCATGTATCAAAAATAGCTATAAAGAATGTTAACAACTACATTCCTATCAATAAGTACCTCAAATGGAAAAGAATTAAGTGCTCCAACCAAAAGATAGAATGGCTGAAAGGATAAGAAAATAAGACCCCTACATAGGCTACCTACAAAAGACTCACTTCAGATTAAAAGACACACACAGACTAAAAGGAAAAGGATGAAAAAAGATATTGTTTTGATAGACTTAGAAGATATTTAATTAAGTCAGACAGAGAAAGATCAACACTATATGATTTTGCTTATATGTGGAATGTAAGGAATAAAAAGAACAAACTAATCAAAATCAGACTCACAAATATAGGGGACAATTTGGTGACAGACAGAGGGGAGGGGGTTGGGGAGCTGGGAGAATGGGGCGAAAGGTTAAAGAAGTACAAATTAGTAGCTGATGAGTGGTCACAGGGAAGAAGAGCATGGTGTAGGGAATGCAGTTAGCACTAATACATTGGCTACGTGGAGGGTGAGGGGAAGGAGGGAGCAATTGGGGGATCATTTTATGAACTATATAGATGTCTAACCAATGTACTGTATACTTGAAACTAATTAAAATAAATAATTTTTTAAGAAAGGAGACATACTATTCCAGCATTAAAGAGGCTCCAATTCAAGACAACTATATGGAACAGTGGACCTGAGTTGGATCCTTATTTAAACAACCAATCAGTAGGAAAACAACAAAAAATGTTGATTATGGACTAGGTCTTAGATGGTTTCAAGGATTAGCAGTAATTGTGTTAGGTATGATAACAGCACTATAGTTATGTAAGACACTGCCCATAGATTTTAGAGATACCTATTGAAGTCTGTAGGTTGAAATAACATGATGTCTGGGATTTCTTTTAAAATGCTTCAAGTAGAAAATAGGATAGAAAGAAACAGATGAAGCAAGAATGACAAAACCTAGATAAATTGTTGGGGTTGGGAAATGTATTTGTGGGCTTCTCATACTCTTTTATTTTGTGAATATTTGAAAAAATTTTAGAATAGTTCTTACTAAATGAAAAAAAAAACAAAAAGGAAAATGTGCTTGTTTGTTTAATAAAATATGACAAGAAAAATAAGGCTTTATGAAAACATAAATCTCCAATTAGGAGCAGATAACAGTGGCTAATTTGTTTTCAAAAATAAAATAAGTACACAGTACATAGAGCCATTTTTTATGAACCATAGTTACTCAAATTGTAATGCAACTATTAACCTTTGCAAATGGGATTTTTTAAAATGTGACCTGAGGTAAATTATATTTATTATTATGTTTCTGGCTAAAACCAAGGAAACCAAGTTCTAGTGAAAAAAAAAAATTGTATTTCCTTTCTACCTGAGACTACCATAAAGGAGATTGGCAGCTTTCCTTTTCTCTGCATTTTTTGTTTATAATAAAGTATTTAAATTTAATTATTAGCAAGGCCTGCTCTGTGGTCAGGAAATCTCTTGGGAGATTTGGGCATTTAATGCCATCAAATAGAATCATGGATGGGGAAGTCGATCTAGCACTTGGCTTGTAAGAAATGCAGAGCCATATAATCCTGCGCCATTCTAGAGAGGCCGGGGGGTATAGTGTGTCTTTCCATGTGTTCACAATAAAAAAATAAATCATAGAATTAGCTTACCTAGCAATAAGCAATGAGGTCAGAAAGCCTTAATCTATGCAATTAAATGTCAGTTATCTCTACAATTCTGTTATAACCCACTAGGATGAGCATGAGGGCTTATTCTTAAATACACTGCAAATTGAGTATAACTTGTCTTTTAGCATTCACTAACCTCCTTGGTTCTCCTCTTTCCACCTGAATGTTGCCCTCTTCCTTTTTGGCAGAATTTATGCTTCCTTGGCCTTTTTTTGTTTATGACAACAATAAGATGATGAACATACTCACTATAAGGAGCCCATCACTTTATAGACAAAATTGTGCAGGATTATTGATATTTTAAAAGTACCAACACTTGAGCCAATAGGAATAGAAATCTATTAGAAGAATCTCAGCAACTAGCACATATTATAGCTAGAACAGAAGAAAAGAAAGGCAACCACACCCAATGATTGTAATATTTAATATCTATTCATTGAACATAGATTATGGGCCAGTTCTTAACATGCCCAATTCATTTGATCCTTACAACAATCTTGTGAAGTAGATTGCTATTATTATAACTGAATTACAGGGAACTGAGGCACAGAGGAGTAAAGCAATTTGCATGGGTCACACAGCAAGTTAATGACAGAGCAATGTTAAGACTCAGTGCAACTCAAAACTAGTGACTGATAAAAACCAGGCAACATGCTAGGTGCTTTGCATTATTTACAGATTCCCCTTGCCTCTAATACTTGTTGTTGTCATTTGTTTGTTCATGTGTTTATTTATTTAGTGACTTGGCTAAATTCATTTTGTGAAGCTTATCTTCCCTGCAGTGTGAAGCCTCTGATGTTCCTGCTCAGAATTGTTTTCTCTGTTTATATCTTTTAGCCAAGCTTCTGAGGTTTACCCCAGGTCAGCATAATTCATGTATTGGTCAAAGATTGTGCTGAAGCTCCACTGATCAGTTATATATTTACTCATTACCTTTAGATGTGCGTGTACCTTAAAGATCACTTTCACAATTCAGAAAGTTTGCAATTTACCTCACATTCAACCAAAGACTGGTAGCTCAGAAGTTTCCTCTCAAATTACTCCAAAGGGGGCTTAGCCTTCCAGACCACCAGGAATGACGGTGACTATTTTTAAGCCTGGCTTCCTAGGCATTGCCCCTGGTTCAGAGTATAATATTGTTCACCCAGTATTTGGTTAGGTATTGTATGTAAGCCCCTTGAGCCAGAAAGGCTTTCCCCTTTGCTAATGGATCTGTGTGTTGCTTTGGGAATCCTTGAAGTCTACCCCATCCCACTCTGTTTGTTCCTAAGTGTCTGTAAACTAGTATACACCCTTTTAGCCTTCCAGGGATGAGTGTGATCATGGAAGAGCTCTTCTTGGCTGTCTCTTTCCCTCTGTTAACCTTTAGGCTGGTCTTTCATTTTTACATGTTGTGCTAAGATCATAGAACTACCACTTGCTTCTTATTTGCTTAGAAACAAAATCTCCATTGTTTTTAATAATGTTTTTAGGCATGAACTCCTCCATGCTTTGCCTTAATAAAGTCGGTCTCCTCAGTTAGAGCTGTAGAGATTGAAAATGATGGTGGTTATACTATATTTTATAGGGAAGAAGTTTAACATACAAAGTTAACTCAGGTAGTAAAGATTTTTGTGGAAGCCCCGTGCCAAACCTTGATCTTGGGATATGGCCAAGATAAGCCACAGATAATTTGAGCTAGTCTTGATGGATAAGTAGGAGAAAATCAGGTGGAAAAAAGGCATATTTCTGGTAGGAAAAAAACCCACAAATTATTTTCTTCTAAAACATTGGGATAATGTACTTTTATTAATGTATCCACAACATAATGCACACAAGCCAGTGTGCAATATTCCAAGAGGGTGTTTGGAAATATTTTTTGTATAAGTTAATTAAAATTTTGGAGTCATGGCAGTAGATAATATGTTGTGTTAGTAAATACTAAGGGGCAAGAATATAAGATGTTTGATCAAAGAAGTAGGTTCACAGCATTGAATACTTGCTGGAGTTTCATGATACGTTGGAAGTTCACAGGGAATAATTTGCTGAAAAGCCCATAATGTTAGACTATAGCAGACAGCCTTTTTAGTGATATCATTCATCAAGAAACACAGGTTTGCCTGACCGGTAGAGAAATCATGTACAACTAGATTCAGAGAATAAGTATGCCCCATTTCTGAGGTCCTTTTGCTCATTATGAAAGACTAGCTGAATTTACTCTGAGGAGTGGAAGATCTGCAAATTATGCTCAAGGAAAAGGAAGAGAGAAAGGTCACCAGTTTTTGAAAAATCTCTAATGTTGCTACCCAACATAAGTTTATCCAGGAAGTTGTTCAAGCTGAGTTAGCTCAACTGAGATACCCTAGATAATGCAGAGCAGAAAATGAAAACAAATTGTGAAATTTTTATTTTCTGACTAAAGATATATTGGACCTGTCATCTCTCTAATAAGTATGACTAATATTGTAGTTTTTCAATCAAAGGATCATATTTTGAAATGAAATGTGGTATGGCAGAATTGCAGACATTCAAGCCAAAGCCACAAAGCCCTAATTCTAAAATCACCTACTTTTTTGAGTTTGTGAGTCTTCTAATACTTTCATGTGCAACAAGAAAACAATCATGTAAGCTAAGGTCATTAATAGCATTTGTATGTATATCTGCCTTGAAGAAAAATGAGATACTAAAATTAGGTTATTGGGTTTGTTTGCTTGCTTGCTTGCTTGCTTGCTTGCTTATCTGATGTCACAGTGCTATTTGGGTTATTCTACTTAAACCAAAAGAAGAGACAGTAAACTTGTGTCCTGTTATATGGAACAGCAAGAGAATGGAAGGGGAGAGCCCAAAGCTGACACTGGAGGGAGATGCAAATTGACTTTCTTAGAGTCATTCTGGCAGACTTTGCACACATCCTATAAAGAAGTCTCCATTGCTCTATAGCTGACAGTAGCAGGCTGGCTTCAAAGAATCCTAGTAGTGGTGTCAAGGCAGCATGACTTGGAGCATCCTAGCAACTAAAAGTAGAGCTTTACAGTCTGTGGGAGCTACTATTGGTGACAAATGGCAGTCTACCAGGTGATATTGCTCAGAGGGTTCCATTCTAACCTAAGTTAAGAGTATGCAAGGTAGACATTTTTAATCATTCCTATATTTTTCTTACTAGTAATAAAAAGAAAAAAAAAATCCCAGCAGGGGATTTACAAACAGGCTAGGTAGGAGTTTAACATAAAAAGAGGAGCCTTGAAGTGAAATTCGCAAATGAAGAATATTAACCAAGAAAAAAATAGCCAGTTGTCTCTATTTTTACTGATGTTTTAGAACGCAAAAGAAATCATTGAGAGACTGAATATACAAGCGAATAATGACCAGACTACATATAGAAATAGAACTGTGACTCACAGCCTACAGTAATCAGCCCAAGAAGCCAACAGTACAGTAATCAGTTCAGGAAGTCAGACAATGTCTAGCGCCCCATTCAAGCAACCAGACAACAATCTCTCTAAAAATGAACCCCAAATGACAAAAAATCAATTAATAACTGTTTCTCAAAATATTACCTTCAAGTTAAGATCAAGTGGAGAAAGCCAAATATGTGCCCCTCACTGATCATGTAGGATGCCCTGCCCCTACTCCACTTGCCTACAGCTTCCCCATGCCAACAGCCTCCTTCGCACACACATAAAGCATTCCCCTTTTTCCACTATAAAGCTTTCTCACTCTTCTGCCTGCCTTGGTGTCTCTGCCAAACAGAAGTGATGGTGGCTGACCCCTTGCTACAGCAAGCTCTGAATAAATATATGTTGCTTCTTCTCATTCGATGGTCTTCATTTATTTCTACATAATAGATTCAAAATGCTTTATAAACTAAGAGGTTATAGTAACAAATGTTATTATGATTATTATTTTGGTTATTACTTTTCAAATTATGGACCATAGAACTTGAAAGGACTTTTAAAATTCCCCAGTCTTGATTTTTTTCTTCAAACAAAAACCTAAGGTATGTTGCACAGCCCAAACCATCAGCAGCTTCCTTGCCCTTTAATGTAGGCCTTTGAAAGCCTGTTCAAAAACTACTGATATGAACTAATTTGCTCACTATCCATATGAGAAAATTGAGACTCAGACTTAACTTGCCCAGAGTCACAGAGCCAGTTAGTAAGCAGAAACATTTTATCTTCCAATTCCCTATCAAAGATCACCTTCGGTACACACCGTATCAGTACATTTTAATGCTGAGAAAGCTATATTTCCTGTTAGGTTAACAGGGTTGCAGGGACTCACAGGCTCTGCACAAAGGCTTGAAATCAGACGGAAAGAGAAAGGAAAGAAAGAAAAGAATGACATTTGGGAAAAGAAAGATTATACGTGTCCCCCTTATCTGTCCAGATTAAAACACACACACACACACACACACACACACACACACACACACACACACACACAAACACTAAAGCAGGTGTGTAGAGCTCACCTATTGATAAGCACTTCCATTTCTTATAATTAAAAGGGGAAAAGAAAGTGAATCAAAAAAGACAACTAATGGAAAGGAAGAGAAAATGCTATGGGGAGACATTTCGGCTTGTCTGGGTGATGGTGGTGGATATGTTGATGTATGGATATGCATGATACTTAAGAAGAGAAAATACTGAGTGACCCTGAGCAGCAGTGTACATTAAATGGTGTTGATGGATTTGAGCTTAAATTGACTGAAGAAAAGTGGTTGCAATAGATAGCTCATGCAGGGGCTCTGAATGGATTTCTAATTGGATTAAAGGGATGTGACTAGGCAGCCCACATTATGCTGGTCATTATGCTCCTTATCACGGTCCACATTTCCCTAGAGGGAAGAAGAAATCAGGTGGGGAATTGAGGAAAATGCAAGTCCAAGCAGAATCTTCTCTTGCCTGGATATGTTTCTGGCTCCCTCTGTGCCACTTAGTGTAGATTTAAGGCACAATTACAATTTTGATGCAAGAGGCATTTCATTGGACTATGAAGTTCATATTTTATGTTTATCCTTTAAATGATGCATCTTTTTTAAATGATAGGTTATGAATGGGAACCAGACACATTCAAACTATGCCAGGCTGGGATGTCTAAGGCAATTACCCATTATCATTGGGATGCTTCATAGTTAATAACTCTCAAAGAGTAGCCTATAATTGAGTCTCTGGATGGTAGCAATTCCCATACTTCTTTTCAGTGAGATTTATAGTTGTTTTTCCATTCTCAATTTAATAAACCTATAAGGCTTAATCTTTTTTTCTACTTTATTGATGACACATATATTTCATTTTATAGGTTTTTTAAATTCTAGATTCCTCCCACCCCCAGTGTTAGGGGAATTCATAGAATCTTAACAGGTCAAAACTGAAAGTAACCTAAAAATCATCTACTCTGGTCTCTCATTTTATTTTTTAAGAAAATTCATATCCAAAGATGTTAAGTCACTAGGCCAAAGCCACAGAAATAGTTTGTGTCACTGCATGTACTGAACTTCAGGTAACTTTATGACCTCATGCTATCTGACTAAGAGATATAGCTATTTCCCTAATGGAAAATGACATTTTAAGTTAACTGGCAAAATTGTTTGTTGTGGCTAGAAATTTCATTGGGTGTCACTTTGGCATACATATTATGGAAATTATTCTGAAAATATTAAAATAAACACATGGAAATCAAGTCTTATAAGAAGAAAGAAAATTTGTTTTCTAATCTAGTAAGCATATATAATTTAGGTAGTAATAGACCAACAAATGGTAGGCATCGTTGTTTTTAGGCCAGTTATAGAAGTCATTTATAAAGTGAGAAACTAGTTTAATCTTTCACTTGCAAAGATAAACCATAAATCTACTTAATGTTTCTACCTGTAGCATAGCCACCATAAGTTATGAACATATTATGTTCTCCCAGAGAAATGGGGCAAGGGAGAAGTATTGTGTTTTCTTTAAAATTTTCTTAGAAATAGAATAGCAAGTGTTGGTCTGGTTTTGGCCAAAGATGTTGTTAACACAATCTTGTGTTTATTACTTGGCTGGGAATATTTATCAGGTATCTATAATATGTAAAATGGCACTAGATTAGTCATAGGACAACCTGTGTTCCGAAGAGAAAATAGTAACCATTATTACAGAGCCTCTTGAAGGAGGATCTGAATATCATTATTTAATGGTGCTCTGTCCTCAAAAAATTCAGTGTTACTAAGTTGGGTTCCATATTAGAGTGCCCTAGGGGACTATAAACTAAATCCTTCCTTTAGAGATTCTAATTCATTAGGGTTTAGATGAAACCTGAGAAATTATATTTTTCTAAGTTCTGTGGCAAAACTCTTATGCAGTTAGTTATGTACTTTCTGGAACCACTACATAAAGTAATATTCTATTTCTCCTAAGAGTCAAATATATTTCAGCAAGAGATTACAGTTAGTACTTACTAAGCATATTTTATAGCATTTAATGTGACAGTGAGAACTTTCAAATATCATTTCATTTAATTTCCCAAATAATTTTAAGAGATGGGTATTATTATTTAAATTTTCTTAATGAAGGAACTGAACCTCACAGAGATTAAGAAAATGGCTCAATATCCCAAATTTAAGATTCTAAGTCCTTATATACTTGATACTGTTCCTCATTGCTACAAGTCTCTTTGAGGTCTACTCTTGGCCTATTTATTCAACTACTATTTTCTGAGCATCTATTAAGGACTAGGCAAGGTAACTAAGTTATATGTGTGGACTCTTTTCTTTGAGATCTCTTTTGCTTGAACAAAAACAAGAAGGTAATAACCCATTTAAATTTTAACTTTATGAGTCTCCTAGTGAAGAACCAGACCTGTGCTTAAGGCTGATAGTCACCAGTAATAGTTGAGGGATACTTAAAACCAAAACAGCTCCTCAATGATATTTAATCTCCGTTGCATTCCATTTAACATTAAAGATTGGATTATCTGAAATTTTGTGTTAATAACCAATGGGAAAGGAAAATTGAATGAACAATGACCTCATACTCAGAATATCTATTTCTTTACCTGGTTCTGCACCTAACTGGCTGTCACTTACATTATGTATGATTTTCTTTATATATAACACAAGGAATTGGGTAAAGATTCTAAATCTAATTATCTATGATTAGCATGTTCTAGAAAATATTTCTATCACTCCTTAATCACTGTATTTTCCCTACAAACACAAATACACATGCACATGCATGCACACACACACACACACACACTCAAACTAAAGGAGTGTTGGCTGCCTGACACCTCACTTCTAAATGTCTGCCAGCATTTGATCTGGCAAATTTTATAGATGGGATATTCAGTGACATTATGCTTTTATTCCAGAAGCAATTACATTTCAGCAATGTGAGAGTACCTTGCAGCATGAAAGCCCTTTGGATGAAATGAATATTAAAAAGTCAACAATTTGAATCTCTGATGGTAGACCTTTGGGAGTGGAGGTCAGTCAAGCTAAACTCTGGGGTAGTTTTCAAAAAGTTGTGCTCACATGGTTATTCGCTGAACCCATTTTCTTTAACCAAGGTTTCATGATTGTGTGCTCCATGAACACAAAACTCTGCAGGTAGCTAAGTGAGCTTTGGGTGAAGGATGGCCCAGGCCATAGATTTATTCAAATGAAAAGACAGAGCATTTGGATCTCAGAAAGTTGGCATTGACCTATAAGAGCTATTGCCTCATGGCTACTGGCAGCTGTTTAAAAAAATTCCAGAGACCAGATTCTAAAAATTACTCTGAAACAAACTAGCTGTGTGACCTGGAGCAATTCTCTCCATCATCCTTAGCCTCTGTTTCCCCACTGGTTGACTTCGTATCACAAGTGAGGGCAGGGGTCCTGTTATCCTTCTCACCATTGAATCCTCAGTATCTAACATATAGATTAGCATTCAATCTATAGTAAAATCTAAATTTGTACTTGTTGACTTAATGAAATAGGATAGATTTGATGGTTTCTAGGGACAGCATTCTATGGCTGTTTCTTTTCTGGCACACACTCACCTCTACTGAGGTCTTTGCTCTGGGCCACTCCATTGATGCTCTATATCGACAGCTTAAGCAGAAGCTTTCCTCTTGGGTTAGTCCCTTTTTCCCTGTCTTGATTTCTCATTGCTATACCTGTGGCCATCACCAGCTTAAATTAATTCCAATATCAACCCACATCCTTTTAAGTCTGATTCTGTGCACTGTTATGCATCTTTCACATTTGCGTATCATCTATATCTTCATTTCCATTCTGCAGATGCATTATTTTTATATAAATTACTGCAGAGTGAAGCTGAACTTATTTAGAAATTCAATAATAATCCTAGCACCAGAGAAAAATTTTATTGCTTCCATATGTGCTATAAAGTTACTGAAAAGAAAGATAAATTAATAGCAAAAAATATTTCTAGAAATTTGGAGGGAACACTGAATGTACAAATACACAAAATTAAATAGCAATTCCTTCCTAAGGTACGTGTTAGATGAGGTAACCACATTTTGATGAAAACTTTATGTTCTGCACAGTGACAGATACCACCTCCTTTTAGAACCACAACTCTTTCTTCTGGAAAAAAATCTCAGTGATTTTGCCCAACTTTTTAACTTCATTGATGAGATACTGATTCAAATCATTTGTTTTCCTGTCCTTCTTGCAGATAACATAAGAGGTGTTGGGTTATTTATTTATTTGTTTACTTGTTTTTTTTTTTTTCAATGGGCTAACCTTCTGAGATCAGGACATTTTTCTCAGGACTTTTGTTTGGTCTGAATATGAGAGTTTTTAAATACCCATTGCCCTTTGAAGAGGTGTAGTAACACTGGAACTGTAATTGCTTCAAGGAACTGACAACTAATTATCCTAAAGCAAAAAGGATAGGCATTTAGATAATGAAATGTCAATCAGTGTAATAGAAGTGTCACTTAGTACTTGTATGTGTTTGAAAAGAATGCACATTATTTGAAACACATTCGTGTATCTCTGTAGCCAGAAACATTGTGGGTTCTCACAGACTGTGGATCTGCACCGGTAGCATAGCTACAAAGCCCAGGGTGGAGAATACTCGTGTGTGTGTGTGTGTGTGTGTGTGTGTGTGTGTGTGTGTGTGTGTGTGTGTGTGTTTCAACTTTCAGGATCCTGTCAAATGCTGGTCTTCTTGATGTAAAGACTATGAAGTCTGCATCTACAGCTGCATTCTGCAGATAGCCAGGATGTTTTGTTCAGAGGAAGCTGCAGTGCCCTTGACATTGAGCAGTGCCAGAAATCTAACACCAGACCATCAAGTAAGGATTTTGAATGAGTAAAAAGAAAAATTCTTCCATAAATATTTATGGGAAACCCTGCTCTGCATGAGTGAAAATGATAAGGATGTGTTGTTGATAATCAAGTTGGGTTGTTATTTGTATGTAATAATTTTAAAATAAGGAAGAGAAGGAAGAAGGCTTATATTTTGTTAAATAATCCAGACATTATTTAAATGTTATGTTTTGTGTACCTTGGCTCATTCTATTTTCCCTTGTGCTGGGATCAGATATTAACTTCTTCACAACCCTGTATATGAGCAGCTACACTCTCCTGAGCAAAGAAACTTCCTTTGTTGGAAGCATATCACATTTCAGAAGTGATTTCTTAAAACTAGATTCTTGATGAACAAAATCCATTTCCATACAGCTTCACTCTAGCCTCCTATGTTCCCTTGGAATTTACTCAGGTGATAATGAGCAACTGGCATTTTTGATGATGGTAAAATACCTAAGGATGTATATTAGTTTTTCAAGACTGCTGTAACAAACTGCCACAAACAGGTGGCTTAAAACAACAGAAATTTCTTGTCTCACAGTTCTTGAGTCCAGGAGTCCAAAATCGAGGTGTTGGAGTCTCTAGAGTCTCTAGAGAATCTGCTGTTTTCTCTGTCAGCTTCTGATGGTTCCAGGCATTCCTTGGCTGTGACTGCAAAACTCCCATTTTTGGTTTTGTCTTCACAAAGCTTTCTCTTCTGTGTCTATGCTGTCTCCTCATCTATTTCTCATAAGGACACATGTCATGGAATTTAGGTCCTACTTGGATAAACTAGAATGATCTCATCTTAAAATTCTTCATTTAATCATATCAGCGAAAACCATTTATCCAAGTAGAAACACATTCATGGGCTCTGTAGGTCCCAACATAGACTTATCTTTGGTGTTTGGGGATTGAGGGGCACCATTCAGAATGTTGCAACTATTGTCTTTTATGAGTAAAATGCTGTACTTCCCAATAACTGAGATAGACACATTAACCAACAATTATAAAATCTAAGTGTATTTAAACTTCAGGTTCTCCTTTAGATAACTTGTAGACTTTTAAAGCAGCACAGAAACCCTCACTCTACAGGTATAAAAGTAACTTTGTATAGAGTTATATGAATACACTAAAATATTTACAATTATTAGTACATTCAGATAGTAGGAATAGTGTAAAAGCAAGATTAGTATTATCTGATTGCCACATGGGGAGGAAAAAACAAATTGACACCAAGAAGAACTGGCAAGAAAATATAACAAAGAGTTAGCAGTGGTATGTGTTTTCATTAACTTTTGTGTGGTACAAGTCATGTATTACACAATTAAATAAGGATAAATTTTTATTTTTCTACTTTTTCTATATTCTGCATTTTAAAGAGTAATGTTTCTTCATAGATAGATAGACACATACATTTAAAAGAAAAAAGTATAAATATCACAGAACTGTTTTTTTTTTAGATTTAATAAATTAATTAAAAATAAAAATAAATAAAATAAAAAGCTGCCAATTCAGGTTGAGGCATTTCAATACTGGAGCTATGAATGCTATAGCAATCTATTATTATAGAAAGTTTCCAACTCTTAGGTGTTTGTTATAAATCACTCTGGCTCCTTTCTGTTTTCCTGATATTTATATATTTTCTTTCAGCAAATATTGTTTGCTGTGCATTACCAATAATGTTCAGCTGTTAACATTTGTTAGCATTTTTACTCAACTAATATTTTTATTCAGTAACACTTACCAACCGTCACTTTTATTCACCTCAGATTTGTCAGGAACATTTTCTTCTATTAGCATTTGTTTCTCCCTTTAAGATTTTTATTTGCTAGGCATATGTATCCTCTAAGGACTGTCAGTTTTGGCTAGCATTACAAGGAATTCTGATCATTTGCTGCAAAGAGCTCTGAGTTAGTGGGTGCTTCCCAGATGAACCATGCATCTGGGCCTCACTCTTCGGCATCTTAAAATGAGAATACTAATGGTATTGTGAAGATAAGTGGGCCAAATGCAATGTATCTGCAATGGTGGAATGAAAGCAAAATTTTAGATTATTCCAATAGAGGAAAGGAAGAACTAGGAATCCCAGGGAAATAGATGTTATTCAGCTTGTTTTACACACACACACACACACACACACACACACACACACACACACACACGTATATATAATGCATATGTACGTATGTGTATATATATATGTATGTATGTATATATATATGTAATATTAATCACAGAAACGTAAAAATTTAGAGTCAGAAAAAAATTTTAGGTTATCTAGCTCAGCTTTCTTCTTTTCTATAATATCCCTAATGATAAGACAACCTACATCTACCTCTACTTGGAAACTTCCAGTTCACAGAGATCTTTTTCCCTCACAATATAACTCATTTTACTGTTGAACATCACTAATAGCCTGAAAATTATCCCCCAAATGAACTTTAATATGCCTGTATGTCACATTTAGTCATGATTTAGTGCTGTCACATATAGAAGTACAGGTCATATGCTGCACCATTCCATAGATCACAACATACGTGACACCCTCTGAAGTCGTGCAGTGGCACAGCCTTGCTTCGGTTTATGCTATCTCCCAAGTTAATGAAATCCTTTGTTTTCTTCCTTTTTTCATTCCTCTTTTTTCTTTTCTTTTCCTTCTGATATTACTTGGTTTCTTCAGAGGGTATATCCCTAAATAGTGCATACGGTTATCTCTGCTTTATATTTTTCTTGTAAAAAATGACTCAGTGGATCTCATCTTGAACTTCCACATTTTTGAGGTTTGCTTTTAGACTCCGGAAAAAGTGACAACATTGTTTTGGGATGACTCTTATTGACTCATGATTAAGGAATCCCTCAACACACACACACGAAATTGAGCAGAAATTTGTTATAATCACTAGCCAAAAGTGAAAAAAATGTATTGGTAACAAATCAAAGAACATCTAATATATGCCATCCTAGGTTTAGGTTCTCCTTTTTAAACATTCATTACTTTAGTCTCACAACAAACCTATGTGATGATATTTGTTGTTATAGCTATGTCTATACTCTGGAATCACATGGTATAGTTCCCTCTGGCATCTGGCCATGCTCCTTTAACACTGGGCTCTTGAATATAACATTTCCTCTGCTGAATCACTTATGTCAAACTCCCTATTTCTTCTGTTCATCCTCTTTTGCCTAGTAAACTCTAATTTATACCTCAGGTCCCAGATTACATGTACACAGTACCTTAGTCTTCTATATCTGGGCTAAACTCAATCCCTGTTTGCTCCCTAATACTTTGCATATCCCACATTTTATTAGTTAAATTTTTATCACAATCACTTGTGCACTACTCTCTCTCCCTTATTAGACTCTAACCACCATAAGACACAGGACTATGTAAGGAGAGCATAGTGTTGTAAGCATAGGAGAGTATAGTAGGCACATAGACCCTGGGCCTTTTTTCCTTGGTTTTGAAGCCTAGCTTTACCACTTACTGACTGAATGACTTCAGACAAATTATTTAAATGCTTTAGTTTGTTAATTTGCAAAATGAGAATTAAATAGTTCATCTTTTCTATAATTGTTGCAAAAGAAAACACAAGGACAATACCCATGAGAGTGCATGACAATTTTACTCATTTTTATTAGGTTTATTCATGAGTGTGTTCTTATTGCTGGCACATAGAAGAAACTCAAAATTCTCTCTAGGCCCAGGATCAGCTCAAATGTCACCTCTTCATAAAGCTATTCTGGATATTTCCTTTGGAAGGACTTTCCTTCAAACCCTATGGCCCCTTATATCTCTCTAATTGATAGCCTTTCTTATCTACTGTATTATAAGCATTGAATGTATTCTACATGTCTTTTTTACCTTATTAAACCAAAACTTCTAAATAGCAAGCTCCACATTGTCTCTCAATTCACCTAGCATAGAAAACAATAGTTGGATAAATGACTCAATAAATAAATCAATGAATCAAAAATCAAAAGAAGTCCATGAAGACAGGTTGAAAAGGAAGGTTAGGAATTTGGGTGTTAAACTAAAACGTGTTGATGGAGACTGAAGAAAGAGGACCACTACACATCAAAAGTCGGCAAAACTGAAAAGTTAGTGTTTCCTGCTGCTGGATCTGTCAAGTTTTGTGACATACAGGAGGTATATCAAGAGCCACACTGGTATAGCCTTTTTATTGGAAACCACAAAGGGAAAGTCTTGATTACCAAAATTAGCTACTTTGTGCCCAGAAAGCAGAGAACCACTTCAGTCTTTTCACATGGTAGAAGGCCAGCACAGCTCACGACTGATGGGGAAGAAAAAAGCTGTTTTGCTATGAGACTTCACTGTATTATAATACTGTGGACTGATAATTTCTATTTCAAACATATTGAACCAGTAATGTGAAGAGTCAGAGGTGATGACTATATCTATCAATTTGTTAGAAAGATGACCATGTAGCATATGAAAAATCCAAATCCAGAGAACATAGAAAAAGAAATTTATAATCAGCTGTTTTAATGAAATAAAAGTGAATGTTTCTGGGAGAGTTTTCTGATGTATGTGCTAAGAAAAAAAATATTCAATAAGTTGGCCTTTCTAAAAAGAGTGCTCCTGATCAACTATATTTGGACAAACATGTGTGCTATAGGTCTTTTTTGAAGATTTGTAATGCACATCACAATATTAATGGTTGTGAAAAGTCTGAAAATGACAAAACATTTAAATTCACTTGAATCCCAAGAGTGACTTGTCCATAATGATCCTTGTTGGTAAAATGACTGAATCCATTCTAATTTTAAATTTTCAATAAAAATTGCTATGCCTCCTTTTGATAACTATGGAATAGCTAGGTGGAATAGAATTCTGGAAAAATAAAGATGAGGAAGTTGAGAGAGTTACCTCCAGCTACACTTTCCTACTGATACATACCTGTAAGAGCCAATCTATTAATTGTATTGAAGGTCTGAATTCCAGCTCATAGGCTAGAAATGACATTTGAATATATATATATTGCTATCTCTTTTCTACATTTCATGATTGTCCTGGTTTATACATCCACATATTAAGAAAGGGAATCTAGTTTACATATCTCCTCTCCTCCAAACCTCCCCCACCAAGCTTTATTTTTGAATTTTTCACCTGGTTGTAAATATCCCCAGCAAACTTCCAAAAAATTCAAATGCTTTCTCTCAGTCTTCATTTGCCTTGATCTTACTGCAACGTTATCTACGGTTCTCCACTTCTCCTTTTAGCTCAATTCTTCTTTCCTTACTCTCTATTCCCAGGACAGATAGCTGAAATAAAGTGAAATTTGATCTAAACTATAAAACAATTGTCAGGATCATTCTTTTCCTGAACATATAATTGCAAAGGAAAGTTTTTCTTACAACGTTTTCATTTCTTATGGATTAAATTTTGTGAGATTAACGCCCAGGAAATCTAGAATTCAAAGTTAAGCCTAGCAACTAAACAGTAGCATGAGCTTGGACCAAAAGCAACCATTGGTCCTATGTTTCATCACCTATAAAATGAAGGAGATAGACTAAATGATCTCTAAAGTTCTTTCTGTTTCACGTATCCTCTAATTCAGGAGTATTAGAGGAAATGTTTCTATACTCTACTTATGTGACTTTGATCACATTTTTTTTTACCATTGTGAGGTTTAGCTCAGAACCTCATCTATGTAATAATATTATTTTAAGGAGAAAAAAAAAAACTACCTTAATTTGGAGAGCATAATGTTTAACTACACAGATTCTAAGGCCAGACTGCCTGAGTTCAAATTTCAACTGCAACTTTTCTTGGCTGTTTTATATTAAGAAAATCAGATAACCTTTTTGTGCTTCAATTTTCTCACCTGAAAAAGAAAAAATATAATAATAGTTCCTGCCTCATTGTGTTTAGAGAATTAAATGAGTTAATATGTAAAAAAGCTGTTAGAAGAGTGCTTGCTACATATGAGTGCTATGTAAATGTTGCCATAATTAATGGATCTCAAAATTGGTTGAAAGTAAAGTATTCAAATATTATTTTCTCTTTTTCTAATTAATTATGTGGTATTGGTAATTTATTCACTGCTTTTGAAAGTTTGATTCATTGCAGAGAAAACAAAATATCTGTCACTGATCATTTTAATTACGGATTCATACTCTATCATAATATTTTAAAAATTAAACATTATCTCACTTTGCTTACATTAGCATGAAATGTGGGGAAAAAACTTTTCATTGGGAAGTCATCATACATATAAAATCAAATCTTTTGTTGTGCAGGTTTTGTTTTAATTGAGATATACAGTAAGAAAACATCATGTACAAGTTTTTATGTAAACTAGGTTTTCATTTATCTGGTGTATATGCCCAGGAGTGCAATTGCTAGGTGGTGGAAGAGTAGTTGCGTTTTTAGTTTTCAAGAAACTGCCAAACTATTTTCCAGAATGGCTATATAATTTTATATTCCCACCAACAATCTATTAGTGACTCTGTTATGGATTAAATTGTGTCCCCTCTCCTCCCAATTCATATCTCGAAGCTTTAACCTCTAATGTGACTATATTGGGAGATAGGGCGTTTAGAGAGGTAATTAAGGTTAAATTTAGGTCATAAGAGTAAGTCCCTAATCCAGTCTCTCTCTATCCCTCCCTTTCTTCCACTCACCTCCCTCCCTCCCTCCCTCTCTCTCTCTCTCCATCTCCACATGTACCGAGAAAATACTTTGTAAGGATACAGCAAGAAGGTGGCTATCTACAAGCCAGAAAGGTCTCACCAAAAAACAAATTTGACAACACTTTGATCTTGGACTTTAGCCTCCAGACTGAGAAAATACATTCTGTTGGTTAAGCTACCCAATCCATGATATTTTATGATAGCCCTAGGAAATTAATACTTTATTTCTTCACATATTCTTTAGCATTTAGTATTATCACTATTTTTTGTTTTAGCTCTTCTCATGGGTGTGTAGTGATATTACATTGTGCTTTTAATTTGCATTTTTCTAAGAGTAATGGTGTCGATCACTTTTTCATATGTTTGCATTCTGTATATGTTCTTTGGTAAAATATCTCTTCATATCTTTTGTTCATTCTATGACGGAATTGTCTTTTAATTGTTGAGTTTGAACATTCTTCATACATTCTAGATATATCAAATATGTGGTTTACAAACACTTTCTCTTACTCTGTAGCTTGCATGATCAACCTTTTAACAGGCTCTTTCACAAAGGAAAGTTTTTAATTTTGATGAAATTCAACTTATCAATTTTTCCTTTCATGGATCATGCTTTTGGTGTCAAATCTAAAAATATTTTGCCTACTGCTTGATTCTAAAGACTTTCTCTTATTTTTTTTTAAAAAAAAGGTTGTATAGTTTTATGTTTTAGATTTAAGTCTCTGGTTCATTTTAAAATAATAGTCATGTATGGTGTGAGACTTAAATTAAGAGTCATTTGTTGCTTATAGATATATGTTATAACAACGAATATATATGGCTTGTTCCTAGTTCCTGGCATGTGAGAAACTAGAGTGGACATTCTGGATCCTTACATGGTCTCCACTGACACCGCAACAGGGGTTGCCTTGCACTCCGCTAGGCTTCTTCTAAACCAACTCTGGGGAGGGAGTGGGATACTTGAGTACTGCTGGGTGGTAATAGAAGTCAAGGGTTCCCACATGATCTCCCCTAACACCCGTTTCTGATCCTTTCGCTAAAGAGAGAAGGCTTTTGTTTTTGTTGGGGCTTGCCTGCACCTATTGGCATTTCCAGTTGCTGGCCTCTTCAGCTCCAGGGCTCAGATATATGAGATTCAAAGAACACCCAGGGAAATCGCCACTTTCTTTTTCCTCTAGTCTCAAAATCCCCTAGCAAACTGCCTCCTTCTCTTTACTCTTCAGAGTCTTATATGCAATATTCAAAGTTTTTGTTGTACTTAACTGGAAGAATAGGAAAAAGTAAGTGAACTTAATTATCCTCGAATTGGAAGTTTCTGCAAATGCTGTTTTAAGTAGGATATAATGGACATTCCATTGGCTACTCAAAATCTGGTCACAATTCATTGCATTATGAAATCTTCCATTTCTGGAGTCTTGGTTGACAATAGAGCCTCACTCCTGACTTATAGTAGCTGAAAGCTAGGGCCTAGGCATGTATAATTTGATGACACCATGGAGAAGTTCATTTTGTAGTAAATACTACACAGAAGAAAAAACAGTTGAGGATTTATTACAATGCTAGTATTAATTACAGGTCCAGTAATTAGCAGTGCCAGTTCTGGCATTTAGTGTCCAATGGAAGCTGCAGTGATGCCCTAATTAGGTTGTTCCAATGAAAATATTTTCATTGGTGTCCTGGTCATCTACTTGGTCTTTGACCATTTTATTGAGGTTCATCTTTTCTCTTTCCCTTAGATTTTATGATCTCCATCATATTTTTTCAATTAATTTATTTTCTGTTTCAGTTAAGCAAAGACAGTTTCCGTTGTTTGCAAATAAGAACCAAGATGTGTATAACAGGGACTGTGAATGTCCCTATAGGAAAACCATTTGCAATGTTACTGATGCAAGAAGACGAATAAAACAGTAAGAGTGTATTGTAGCCAGAGAGAACCATATTTCCTGCTTAGAAATAGGAGATGCTGAGAGATTAAAGAAAAAGAGCTAGGGAGCTCAGACAAAAGAGCGAAGCAGCGCTTCCAGCACTTATCAACCTCTTTAATTTAACCTTTGCTCTTTTCTATAACAAATAATATAGATTCTGCTCAGAGAGCTCTCTTGGTACTATCAGCTACTTTTTCAAAACATGAAAAAGAATGTACAGGAAATAATTTAAGAATAACTTTTTCCTGCTCAAAATATGTATACTTGCAAAAAGCAAATATGCAAAGAAATATTGTCATGGTTACTTTTACAAACTATTTACTTGTAGTGGTAACTCTTCAATGACTCTAAAATACTCAACAGATGGCACAAATTCAATACTCTAGCTGAACATCAAGACTGCTTATGTGCTCTAAGACCAATCCCCAAGTATAAAAATAAATACATAAATATCCTTGTGAGCCCAGGACACATGATGGGTTCAGAACATAAAACAGAATCCCACAGCACAGCCAGAAACCAAGCTGTTTTTTTTTTTTTTTAACTGCCAAATTCCTTTCAGCAAAAAACCTAGGCCTGATTAAAATGCTTCCCAGGTTCAAAGACACGCAAGATAGATGGTGCTGCATGCTGTAGATACAGACAACTCATCAGGACCATCATCATATCTATTTGAAAGCATTAGTCCAATACAGGAAAACTTGACTTCATCTCTCACTGTGATTTACTATATTTATCTGGTAGGAAAAGTTATTTAAGTTAAAGTTGTTTCACAACCAAAAGATTTACCTTAAATGCCATTTCAAAAGAGGTAACTTTCAATATTGCCATGTTTCAGATCAATAAAAATGATTCCTAATTCTTGTAAAATTCATTTTAACTCCTTGACATGTTTTCTTTCCTATCTGTTATGTCACTCTAGCCTCAAAATAACTTGGAAAGATGTTAGGAAAAGGAAAAAGAAGATAATGTATTTACTGAGTGCCTATAATATAGTAGGTAATATATATTTTATGTAATTTTATCCTCACTTCATTCCTTCAATTTAATATTTTTAATTTCAGATGATGAAGATTGAAAGAGAATAAATTTTTGTTCTAGTTCAATCAGATTTGGATCTAGATCTTCAATTATCTGGCTCCCAGATCTATAAAACTTTCCTCAAACTCTCTTGTGGTACTTCTTGGTCTACCAAGTAGAAAAATAGAGTCTTATACTAAAGAGCAAAGATACCAAGCCTCACATTTTTATATGCTTCCATTTGAAAAATGACTTTGCCTCTGAATGGACATCTGTGGGAAATAGTTACCATCAACAGAATAGGAAGTTGGACGAGGAAATAAAGAGACAAAGTTGGAGTGATAATGATAAAGGAAGGGTAGACATTGCATGGAAGGTACGAGACCTCCCATTAAGGAAGGTGAGGTAACATCAAATAGGCTATGTGGGCTTTGGCTGGGAATCCTAAAGTGAGAGAAGACTCCAGAACCACATTACAAATGCCCCTGTTTAGCAACTTTGGGCAAGTCATTTAGTCTCTCTAGATGTCACTTTCCTTGTCTATAAAGTCTTTTTCAAATTAACTCACTAATTTGCAGTCAGAAGTATAGGAGATGTTGAGAGGGTTAGGAGGCCTGGTAAGGAAGAAGTGTGAGTGGGCACGAGAACTGACAAGAATGTGAAATCTCTCAATCTCTCCCACCTCTCCTCTTGGAGCCTATTTCTTTCCATATAATATTCCCTTATCTCTCTTTTCTAGGCGTCTGTCCTGTTTCTCAGTCTTGCTAATCCTAGTCACGCATATTCTAACTCACCATAATATTTCACAGGAATACACCAGAGACTTGAAAACTTAGGACATTTAGGTAACAATAGACAAATTATTTGTCTATGTGAGCTTGAGTTACAAACCTTACCCATGATATCTGAGTTTTATCAAGGTACACTTGGTGAACTATAAAACTAGAAATGATTATTGCTCCCTAATTTTTCGCCCTGCCCCCACCTAACTAATTTCTCAAAAGAAGACTAAAGATTTGGCCCTCTGTTATGATGTTTACCAGAGAAACCCAGATATATAATGAAATACATACTTTAATTATTATATTTAATTTTTAATACAAGGCCATTGGACAATTCCTAAAAATTACAGAAACTGAAAAAAGCTTCCCAAAATGTTTTCTATAAGTAGAAGATTGATTATGCATGTAAATGTATGTGTATATATATAAATACTTATACCCAAACCAAGAAAGCCTCCCTCCACCAAATAACTTGATTTAGGTTGAGAAATCATCACTCATACACAAACACACATTTATATACCCACAGTTTATGCCGATATAAAACATCAAAACATAATGATTCATTCCAGCTCTGTGATGAGCCTTCTTTGTAAACTTGGACAAATCATTTTTTCCTGGTATTAATTTTCTCACCTACAGAATTAAGAGATTAAACTAAATTTTTTTCTGAAGTGGCTGATACCTCCTCAAATTTAAAAATAACTCGTGTGCCGTTACTCAACTCAGTATTATTTCCAAGTAAAAATTCAATAGCTGTTTTATCCTCACTAATAAACCAATGATCTTTGCTACATCCATTAAGTGAAAAGTGTACTACAGATAATGCATACATTTGAGATGTGTGTGTTTTAATGACCCCAAAGACTCTTAAGTTATATATACTGAAATCAACAAAGAGTAGAAACAATTTGGAAACACACACACACACACACGCACGCACGCACGCGCACACAACAAATACCTTTATCTCAGGGATTCATCCACTGTAAGCTTCCCAGGTCATGAGATTTGAAGATTGAACAAAGAGCATACTCAAGAACAGTTCTTTACATGGAAGTTTCAATTCCAGGCAATCAAAGCTTGAACTCTTAGGTTTCTATAGTCACATCTGTTCCAAAAAAGCAGCCCTCAGGGAATGTAGCACTTCAGGCTGTCAGACTTGATTCTGAAAAAAGAACACAATAATCATCCACTGTGAAGTGTGCACTTGAAAAACTGTTTCCACTGTTGCCCTTATTTAATTCTTTCTTTATATATAATTTTACTTATATATTTTATAAGCATCCTATAAGTGTTTAGTTAATTGTGTTCCTATGTGCATAACAATTCTATTTAAGGCCCAAGGAAGGGACCTCACTGACTCTTTCAATAATAAAACTATATGTGGAATCTAAGTCTCTGTTTTGCTTTATAGGAAGTCACTAGTGATAAAGTGCATGGGAGGATGTAGAATTCCTCCTCTACACCTTTCCTGGTCTAGCTGTGCATTTTCAAATGAGAAGAGTGAGAAATCTCTCCTTAGCCTAATATAACCTACCTGTTTATGGTGGGATCTCAGGGGCATTAGAAATTGTATCTTTTTTCTGCCCAAAATATTTCCAGTACTTGAATTATCTCCATTTCAAACACATTCTAAGAAAATTCCATAATACTTGAATAATTAAATGTATTTCCAAGGGGACTACCTAGAAATCTGTGACTTATTTTACTATATAAACTCTGATACGTTTATTCATTAAAAAGTCATATTGATGTATCATTACATATTGTTTACTAGTGATAAAAGAGAAAAACAGTGCCTGATTATCTGTGATCTATTATGAAAACATAGAAAACGAGCTTTATTAGATTGTGTTTATTATGCAAATTAAAGATCAGATGCAGAAAAATACAGGAGCTGGAAAATCTGGGTTCAAGCATTTGTTTTGCAACTAGTGAATCAATTGCCATTTACCTAGTCATTCAGGCCCTTCAGAACACTGTTCCTCATCCACAAAAGGAAGGGAATTTGGGGATTCTTAATACCCTTCTATTCACACACACTAGAATTCTTCTTCTCATAAATTGGCCTATTAAGGTGACAAGTTAGGTATTCTAGACAGTTTCCAAAGGCAAAAAAGAAGTATACTAAAAGATTCTTTCTAACATAAGAGAAATAATAAAACTGTACACAGGATACTACAAAGTGATATCAAAGGAGACAGAGGCAATTTACTCACTATGGCACAACAGCAAGAGAAGATACGAAGTGAAATGCAGCCGGGGTACGGCAGTAGCTGTTACAACTAAGCAACAGGATTCTGAATGGAAGGTAGGTGATATTCTGGGACAAATAGCACATTAAAGGGAAATGTTCAAAATACATAAGCTTTAGAAATGGTAATCTGAAGTGCACAAATGTGTTATAAAAGAGGGTGTTTCCGCATTTATCAAAAAACGCACTTCAAAGCTTCTTTCTTTCCCCTTCCCCACCACACCACACCCGATTTTGAGATTCTAACGCTGTCTGTTAACAGAGTATAACTCACGAAATTGGTGGCATCTTAAGCCCAGGAAATTTATCATAAAATCTCTTTAGTTTGTCTAGTTTTGACAAAACTCACTTGGATTCAAGAGTTCATTTCTCAGAATGCTGGCCAATGAGTCAAAGTGGAAAAATACAGAAATTAAGATATTTTTCCCTTAAAGATCCACATAACACTGATGGCTCCCTAAAGACAGAAACTCTGAGCTCTGGTGGGGTTTCCTCTGAGAAGAACTTGTACACTATTTTCCTTGGTTTTCCAGGTTGGCTTGTAACTTCCAAACAAGGTTGAAAGCGGCCTCCCAATGGCTCTTAATTGAGAGTGATTCTAATAGCACCTTTTTGGATTGGATCAAGCATAGAAAGGATTAAAAAATCCAGGGGTTAGGGTGGAGTTTTAATTCACATTTGGCTGTAGGGAGCCCTATCCTCACAACTGAGCCCCAATTTAATTCTAGGTTTCCTCTCAATCACTTTATCTCTACTATATGCAACGTTTTAAATGAGAGATTAACTTGCTCTCTAAGGAAACTTTCTGTTAGAATATATTAGAAAGTTACTGTAGAGTAATGTATTTCAACCTGAAGAACTCACGAATCTTTACAATCACTACTTTTGGAGATGCAAAATGTCCCTTTTTGTCAGGAAGATGGAAATTAAGCATACTAAATGTTCTTAGGTAATTTGGCTAAGTGAAGTTTGGTTTTGTTGTTTAAGCAAGCTCTTTTGATACTCCAATCTAAAATCTATAGAAAATAGATTACAGAAGACAAAGTAAAATTCTGTTTTCAAAGTAGGAAAAGACAAGGGACAACTCTAAATCCTCCTTAAAATCACACCATTTCAAGAGAGTGCTCCATCACAGGCTTTCTGAGTTGTAATCAAAGGTAATCTTGTTTTCTAGTAATTTCTACCTGTATCTACTAGTAATTTCTACAGTTGAAATAGAAAGATTATGGATTTATAGCATTTTAGTAATTGAGTTGACTAATCCTAGACCTGTTGTTTCAGATCAAATACTAGTTCCACATGGAGTGCGTACTTCCAAAGGATCACAGCTCACTCACCCAAACCTCTCAGTCCAGGATAATAGCCACATGCTTATGTAGGTCACAATCAATTACATTTAAAAATATATCTCAAAACACATCTTACTAACCTCTCAAGATCTCACAATATAGATAAAATATTCCTTCCTTAGATTAATACATTTCTATACTCTAGAACTTAAATCAATAAGATTACATCTCCTACTATTCCCAAGGTTTAGTTCATGTTCCCTTTGATGGATAAAAGATAGTTCAATAAATAGAGAAACAAAACTAAGGAGAGTGATTATTGTTTTCTAGATTATCGAATTGTACCAAACTCCCAAAAACTCCAACTAACTTTCCTTCTTTTCTCGTATAGTTATATTTGTTCACAATTTTATTCAATTAATGTTTATTGAGAACCTAGTATGTGCTAGATACTATATTAGGCTTAACTGGTATAACATTGCAATGAATGTTCCTTCACTTAGGGAAATCATGGTCCAGTTTGGCAAAAAGATAAATAAATAGGCCATTTGCAATTCAGTGTGATGAGTGTTATGTTAGGTCAGGTACAGGGTTCTGACATAGAAAGGAGGTCATGAAAGACTCTTTGGAAAACTCATCTGAGTCTCGAAGGATAAGTAGTCATCATCTAGAAATGAGGGTTAAAAAGGTTGCTGGAGTTCTAAGGTAGATCAATATATCTGAAACATGAGATGAAGAATAGAAACTAAAGTGCTAAATAGAATATATCTTTCGAAGGGCCACAAAGACCTACTCAAGACATAGCTCTCTGAGTGCATATGACATAGAAAAATACAAAACTTTCATTTTTTTCAGATTTATTGAGGTATAATCAACAAATAAAATTATAAGATATTTAAAGTGAACAGTGTAATAATTTGATATATGCAAACTTTGTGAAAAGATTTTCACAATTTGGTTAACTAATACACCCATCACCTCACATATTTAACTTTTTTTAAATTTTTCATAGAGAACACTATTCTACTCTCTTAGCAAATTTCAATTGCACAATACAGTTCTATCAGCTAGCCACCATATTATACTTTAGACCTTCAGACCTTATTAATTTTTTAAGTGCAAGTTTGCAAGCTTTGACAACCCTCTTCCTGTTCTTTCATCCTGACCCTAGCCCCTAGCAACCACCATTCTACTCTGTGTTTCTAGGAGTTTGACTTTTAAAATTTTTAATTCCACATATAAGTGATACTATGTAGTATGTGTCTTTTTCTGTCTGGCTTATTTCACTTAGCATAATAGCCTCTGGGTTCATTCATGTTATCACAAATGGCAAAATTTCCTTTTTTTAAGCCTGAATAATATTCCATTAATAAAGAAAACCACGTTTTTGTTTGTTTGTTTTACCCATTCATCTGTTGATAGACACTTAGTTGCTTTCATGTCTTAGCTATCGTAAATAATGCTGCAATGAACATGGAAAAACTACTAAACATAATCTCTTTAGGGTTAAGGTTCAACCATTTCAGTCTTCAGTTTCCTTATGCTGAAGATAGCTCATACTTTGTAAAGTGATTTTGTGTTTATAAGGCATTCTCATTCTTTACCATCTCTGGAACTGACAAGCTGTCTGGTGTTATCAGGTCAGGTATTCAGATTCACTGTTTAGAGAAATAAGTGGCTTTCAGAGAGAAGGACTTACCTAAGGTTTAGAGAACCAGGATTACTATAGGTCAACTGATAAATTTACTATTTCTAATGAAAACTATTTTCCCTACTACATAGCATATTTTTACTGCATAAGTAAAATGAGAATAGAAATAATTCCCAAGGGCCATTCTAAACCATTCCTCTTAGCTTTCCAGGGCCTACGATTTGCTTAAAGAGACAACTGGGGGACAGCCCTTTGATGTAGAGAAATGCAACATAGAACTGTAAAGAGTTTTTAAGAAAAAAAATACAGAAGAACAAATACTATCCATGACAAATATGGGCTCCAAGTTTGGGTTAACATAACCATTTATGCCCTGAATGAGAAATTATGCTCACGAAATCAAAAAGTTGACACAACAGCAAATCAGGATTTACGACAGCATAAATAAGAGACAGGAGAGTGTGTACCGAATATATTAAATGCATACTAACCCAAGCTAGGTCAGTCAAAGTCATATCATTGTAAATGTTTGTCAGAAATGGAATCAGTGGGCTTGAACCGCTCCAGACAGGGTTTCCTATGTAACCAAATCAGACTCCTAAACCTGTTAGAGTAAACTGGTTCAGGAGCCTAAATAAGGGAAATACTGTTTCCTAGAAGCATCTGAGGATCTCAAGAAAGTAAGTTGTTCTAGTGAAGGAGGAAATGCCTAGGGCTAGCAATCAGGGAGACCTGGCTTCCAATTTCTGCTTTGGGATTGATTTGTGTAACCTTTTATGCAAATCATTTGATCTTTCTCGGATCACTTGACTACCTGGAAAACATATACCTATCCTACTTACTCTGACAGTTTAATATGAGAGTCATGTGAGAAAACAGGTGTGAAAGAAATTAAAAAGCAAAAGTTGGAGCTATGCATGAATGGAGTTAAGTGATCTAAGCAATAAAAGAAATTGTCTCTAGATGGGCCAACAGTATAGTATACGTCTGGGAAGGAACATTTACTGACAGTATATAATGTGACAGGCACTATGTTAGGAACTTCTCACAGTTCCCTGATAGGAGATCATTATCATTTTACTAAAAAGAAAATTCAGGCTCCAACAGGTTCAATATCTCTCTTGAGAGCACACAGCTAGTAAATTTCAGCATAGGAATTCAAATCTAGATGTAGCTACCACAAAAAGTAATGGAAAAGACAGATAAAAGATACAGGAGGAGTCCAGTATCTTGATAGACATGAATGAGAAGCTTTCAAGGGTAAAGAATTTGATGTGTGAGATCTGAGAAAGACACTTGAGCCCTTTAAGTCACAATTTCTATGAGTGTTATGCTGATATAGAATTCATATTCCAAAGCAGATGAGGCCATCTGTGCATTCTCTAAATAAACTAATTTGCTTCTGTTTTTCCACAGTGAGAAACTATGTCCCCCACATTCTTTATTATAATAGAGACCTTATGAAAAGACGGTGGATTATGGTGAATTTATGACCATTCACAGGAAAACCATCTCAAGAACTTGTCAAGTGGGAAGTAGATGCGTCACATCACAGGTATTCTTCTCTTCATCTACCTCCTCTCCCTCCATCATCATCATCATTATCATGATCATCATCATCTGAAAGTTGGAAAATTCCCTCTGTCCTTGAGCAAATCAGTCAGTCAGCCTTTTTCACTGCAGGTCTCCCATATGTAAAATAAGTTGGAACAGGCTTAGGTGCTTCCCATCTCTAAATTCTGAGAATTTTTAATGATCTCACTCTATACGAGACAGAGGGAAACAAATATGACATAAATCACAATTCCTGCCCTCAAGGGCCTTAGAAAGTAGAAAGTATTTGGAAAAATTGGGATTCGCAACAAAAATTAGTTGCAAAAATAATCTCTAAGAAGTATTAAAATTTTATTACATTTACTATTGAATAATATTTACTTGGAAAAGATAAATTTGTTATTTCCCTCTTGTCTCTATCAGACTGCTCTTTTCTGCCCATTTCTACTTCACCTACTCCTTCATTTCCACTTTCCAAAATTATACTCATGATGCAAAACCCAAGCCTCAAATATCACAGCTAGCAAAAGGCCTTCTTTGTTCAGCTGCAGAGAATCTTACTCTCCTTTAAATTCCAGTTTTACTTTCTGATTTGCTGGTATCACATCATAGCTAGGAGGCATCAAAAATGCATTTTTTTTTTTGGAGGGGGAGCTAATTGATCAGCTAGCAGACTTCCCTAAACCTTCATTTCCTCCCCAGTAAAGTAGGTCTGATAATAATCTCTTCCTCACAGAGCTGTTATGCAGACTAAATAAAGAAACATTTAAATGTGTTTAGCAGAGATGTAATGAATACGTCTGAATCCTCCCCTGGTGATCTTTACCCAGCTTTCTATTTACCTTCTCTGGAAGACGGTAAAGTCTGAGGACAGAAACTCTTCTCTCACTCATCATCGTGTATTTTCCTCCTTGCCCAACCCCATCCATCAACCCAGCACTTCACACAGATCTTTATGTGTAAATTTTATCGGTCTCTACTAACTGTCTCCTGAAGCCTGTAAGAATGCACAGCAATGTATACTTTGACATTAATTGAAACAGTGTGGAAACCTCTCTTTTGTCTTCTACCTGCTTCTTAAACTTCCCTCCTCCCTACATGGCTTTGGAGAGGAGGCTGCAGTTAAAATAATTTTATTATTTTAAAAAATCATCATTTTTCCTAATGAAACCTCTGTCATTAAATATGCAGCCTCTGGCATGATCCCTAAAAGAGAGAACACCTTCCTGCCATGTACTTGGCTAATCTGTGAGCCCTGCCTTGGTGAGCACACTCTCCCTCAACCCTGGAAGACAATCAGCAGAAGCCCTGCATTATGAAGCATGATCGCTCACCATTGTGCTGTCTCTAGTTGACATACTAGCTCCAGTCTTTGAAGGTCACTCAGCTATAGAACCTTCCAGAGAGAGAATGAATCATCTTTGTCTCCCTCCCTCCCTCCTCTCCACCTAAACCTTCTCTCTTTCATTGGACTCCTTTACAAATTCCTGAGGATTTGGCAGGTTTCCACTGTGTCCAACTTACCAGGCTGTAAATACCCCACTGAGAAACACAAAACGCATTTAGAGGATTTCTGATGGCTCTTCATCTAAACCATAAATATGAAATGCATTTTGACATTTCTCAGGAAACACTCCATTTCCCAGATTCAATTGACAGCACAAATTTACTCCCCAAAAGATGGTACCAGCTTCGCAACTTTGCAATTTTCAATCAAGCTTGTGCATGCAGCTGCATCGTGCTAACAAAAGTAGAACATTATTAAGTCACGTACCCTGAGTGGCCATGTCTTAAAATGATTATTTCTAAGCTGTAAGCAATTGTTTGGTGTTATCCGAGCATTATAAACAGCTAAAGTGTAGGGTTATAAAGTACAGCATAGGGAATATAGTCAATAATATTTTAATAACTATGTATGGAGTCTGGTGGGTACTAGACTTATCGGAGAGATCACTTCGTAAGTTATATAAATGTCTAACCACTATGCTGTACACCAGAAACTAATATAATACTTAATGTCAACTGTAATTAAAAAATAAAAAGAATTTAAATTTTAATAAATAAATAAATAAATAAATAGACAAACAAACGAACAGCTAAAGTGGTGGCATCTAAGTCTCTGATGTTAAAGAATTCCAGTAACCACGGCCACAGTAAAGGCCAGCAGCACAGATTGTGGATAAGAGTACAGATTTAAAAATCAGATTTCTGTTTGCTACCTACATGATGTGTCTTTTGGGAAGTAAATTTTCTAAGCCTCACTTAGAAAATAACAAAAAATACCAACACTACAGAGTAGAATTGTTTGTGATACTGAAGTGAGATAATATATATGAATCACTTAGCCTAGTACCTGGCATTTGTTAGACACTCAACTAAAGGTGCCAGTTTAAAAAAAAAAAAAAAGCCTGTGTCCACTACAAGATAGAAATATTAAGGCCAAAATGGTTTGCCCTCACTAATATCTTCTTATTCTGGTTGAGCCACCTGGACTTGGAGCATGATTTAGAAAGATTTCATTTCATCCCTAAGATTCCTGATCCTGTTTTCAATTTTTTTTCTCCATTCACTATAATCAAGCCAGGATTAAATGATGTTGTCTAAGAATGGTGCTTTAGGCATCTAGGACTGATTGTGTAAGGTAATTGTTTAGGTGTCTGTCTCTCCTATTGGAATGTATGTTCTCAAGAACAGGACCTGTGTTTCCTTTTTTTATCTTCATTACCTATTTGTGTTTAACAGGAGAAGGCCACAGATTAATTGTTAGTGTCAGGCCAGCTGCCAGCTTATACCTCTTTTTTCTTTCTAAATGTGTTAGGTGTTACTTATCGCACATAGAAGGGATGTTGAGGCTATTGACATCATTCTATCTGCTTGTTTGCATGGTTTGCCTCATTTAATCTTTACAACTGTCTATAAGGAAGGCACTCCTGTTATTCCGATATAGCAGACAAGAGAACTGAGGCTTAGAGAGGTAAAGTAAACCCATCAAAGTTCACATGCTAAGTGACTGAGCCTGGGTCCCAAACCTGACCTTACTGACTATAAAGCCTACTGACTGACTTAGTATCCATTCATAAGTGTTGGCTGCTATAACAAGGCTGACCTCTCACCATGGAAAGCTGCTGATGGGTTTTATTATTATAGTTTAAGTTTTTGTAGGTGTCTTCCCAGATAAGACCAACTGATTCCCCTTGAAAGTTGGAGAGCTCAAAACTGTTTACCATTACAACCATCTCATATGACGAGAGAGTCACAGGTCAAACCTGATCCTTTTATTCTTAAGAGATTAATTCTAAACATTAAATTATATAGCATCAGTGTAACCTGCCTGTATGGAGCCTCCTGACATGCGATGGGGCATGCTTCCCACCTCACACATTCTTACTGGTCAGAGGTTTCTGGTGATGATAACCCTATGCAAATTGCTGGTATATTTCTCCATGTTTCTATGGCTGAGCTAAGCGAAGATATTGAAGTTTGGGACATTGGCATGCCAGCTTAGAAATGGGACAAACAAATCTCAGTTGATAGAAACATATGACCTTAGCTGGGGGGTAAATGCCAGCTGTCACCTAGAATATATCCAGAAGCCCCACTTCCTACAAAAGTCCCTTCCAACTTTGAGATTCTAAGAGATTTCTAGAGACGGATCTAAGACTTCTTCACTTGGCCCTGCCACAGGCCAAGTTTATATTAATGCTCAGATGAAAACCCCTGAAGCAGATTTTACCTACTTTTAGATAACCCAGAAATCAGAGTCAGTGGGGAATCAAGCAAAGTTTTGAGGGTGGTGGAGTCACTTACTTTGTATTAATAGAAGTTAAGAGGATCTTTTCTGGAATCTGCATTTGAAAGCCCATAATTCCTCCCTAACAACAAATAAATTCCGTCCTCTCTGGCCTCTTCTTCCTAGGCTCCCAGTCAGTATACATCTTCTATCCTAAAATAGACCTAGTTAATTGATTCTCTTAACATTGGGAGTGACTCAGATGATTTCCTTCTAACCTTTGTGGCTGTTTCTGATCCTATTAGCAAGCTCCTATCACAGAACATTAATGCAGTTGTATCTGATTTCATTTTTTGCCAATATCCTATGAAATGCACCTGCTTAGTAGTGACTTTTATGTCATGTGATTTTAGCAAAATTGAATGCTAATGAGATGTGATTGGATGGAAAATTAGCAATAGGGTGCTTGCCTTCTATAATTGTGGCATAGGCTTTAGTTTGGAATGGGAGTACCAAGATTTCCTTTACTTAATAGGGATTTCTGAAGCACAGAAAGGTACTGTGTATTTATAATTATGCAGCAGATGATTAAGTGGTTTTCACTGGTGGACTGTCAAACAACCTTGCAAATCATAGAGATGGTCAAGGAAAGCAAGCAGGAAGATTACAGTTACATTGTCTCATTCGAAGCCTCATTTATTACACCCCCACCCCATACCACCAAAAAGAGTAGAAAGAAATGCAGGATCATAGCAATGAAGGTGGTTTTATCTAAAATAAACTTATTAAATGAGACAGATTCTTTATTTACTAGTCAGAAGCCAAATGATTAAACAGCTTTTCTTACCATTGAATTCCAAGCAGAAATCAATGTACATGATTATACCATTGCAGCCACTGAGATTGCAAAAGACCCAAGAACAGCATAAAGACTCTGATTTACTGAAATATTTCATCACTGTAATGATCAAGAGATGAAGCGTAGTTTGTTCGTTGAGTATAACTTATATCTTGTTTATTGTTGATATGTTATGCTTGCATAGACTCCCCAGTTGTAGTATTCCTGTTGCAGAATCATGTGTTTAACTGAAAAGAATTGTCTCTATATTCCAACCATTTTTAAGAATAAGAACCCGCTTTATGGAGATTTAATGTATTGTCATTCAACTGTAGATGGTGCTTCCCGGTGAGTTTGGCACATTTATGAAAATACCATGACTAGGGGTTGTTACATGCAGCGCCGGGTATTCTCTGTGCCACCACACAGCACTAAAGGGGCAGATAAGGGACCCTTGCTTATGTTCGTGCATGATTCAAACAATTCAACTGTTTTTGTGTGAAAATTTTATCACTAAGATTATTTATGAATGTATACAGTAATTATCCATTTGATCTAAAATTTAGAGAAAGATATAAAATTTTTAAAGGAAGAAATATTTAAACTATAATGTTTGGCACCTGAAAGATTTCCCTCTCTTTGATTATCAGTAAAAAATGGCATTATTTAAATACTAGTGAAATGTCTACTTCTAAAATGAATTTTAAGTGGTTTACAATAAAAGCCATGTATAATCAAAGTTCCAGTTATCTATTGCTATGTATCAAACTACCCCAAAACTTAATAGCGTAAAATAACAATCATTTTATTCTATATATAGTTCTGTGGATCAGAATTTTGGGAACAAAACAGTAGGATGGCTTGTCTCTTTTCCACAATGACTGGCATCTCAACTGGGCTGGTCCGAATACCCTAAATTGCTGGGACCATGTGTCTAGAGCCTCCACTTGTTTGGGGTTTCCTTACGTCTTCTTCATGCCACACTAGCTAGTAATAGAATGTCCAAAGTGGTTTCTTCACTCACGTGTTTGGCACTGGTGGAACGACTGATACAGTGAGGCTGGCTGGGCCTTTTTATGGATTCTCCTCAGGCGGCTTCCTCACAGTATAGCAACCTTTGGGTAGTTGGACTTCTTACGTGGCAGTTAACTTTCCCTTGTGATCCAATGGGCCTTGGCAGAAACTGGGAAAATCTTGAGAATGACCTAATCTCAGAAGTCCCATAACATGACCAATTTTTAAAAAAACATTCTAGTAGTCAAACAAATTACTAAGGCCAACCTTGATTCAAAAGGAGATGAATTTCTTAATTAAAAGAATAGCACACAGCATGTAGCTATCTAAATGTACACAATAGGCATATGGTAATTAGAATGATGATAACTTTAAAAAGTACAATTGAGGGATTAAGTAATTATACAAGAAAACTAGGATAATAACAGCTCCTGCTATGAGCATCGTATTTAACACAGAGCTTCCCAGTGATCAAGGCAAAAAGGAAAGAAAGAACCAGCACTAGAACATTCATTAACTATTTCAAAAATTCATGCTAGATTCTTTTTCAATTATTTTTGAAAGAATAAAATAAAGATAAAACATGAAATGTGTCTTGTATACAGTTTCTTTCTACCTACCCCTTCTTCTCTGTACCAATTACCAGTTCATCCCTGTGGTGGTAGTAATTCTGGATGGGAAATTGGCTCCTTAGAATGGTACATGCAGTTAAAAAGGAAAATAAGACAGAAGAGAAATGAGAGTAGGCTGAGACAAACACAAAGAAGGGGAAAAACAAAGGGGAAGGGTGCGTGTGTAGGGGAGGGAGGGAGAGAGAGAGAGAGAGAGAGAAATTAGATATACAGAACTTTGTCTTGCTTGGCCATGTAAAGAGTGTAAAGAGTTTCATGAGTCACAAACTAAAATGCCTATAAGGTCTAGCAGGTACCTAACACATCAAAAATATGTGAAGTATAAGAAAACAGAAAGAAGTGACACCTCTGTCAAATGGAAAGTGCATGCTCAGTCTAAAAGCATCGAATTATTTTTGATTGAGTTGATTATATGTACTGTGCTGCCAAATATATATGTCTGTGACTGACTTCAGGCCGCTATTGACAGCCAAGCTTCATCTCTCAACTTTGTTTATATGGAGAAATTCTGAGGTCTCAGGATGAAATATCAGACTGAAGGATTTCCTAAGTCCTTCCCAGCAGGGCCCCTCCAGGATGATACTGAAGGACTGATCACAGATATTCTGAGAACCTGCAGGGACCTCTGTCAGTCCTCAGTTTCCTAAGACCTAAAACCTATTGCCTCCTGAAATAGTTACTGGGGAAGAAATGAGATGAGGGATTTCTATTGCTCATAAGGGGCAAAATAATGAACTAAGCTAGGCTAGTGCCAAATATCACCTCTTGCTCAAGTCCAAAATCTTTCAACTGAAAAACGAATCAGTGTATTCTGTAAGGCAAACTACTGCTATATCATTTAACTCTGCTTGTTCTTTTTAGACATTTAATGTGCTAAAAGCCAAAAAAGGACTCTAAAACATCTTTCACTATAGAAAGGTAGGCAATGTAAGTGCTCCTCAAATTATGAACAAAAGTTTTCTCCTCCTTTTCTTCCTCCTCTTTTTAATGGGCTCCCATTGAACCAGTAAATACCCAGAAAAGTAGTACTATCTCTTTTTAATCAAAAATATTTTCCTTAGGAAGTAGCATTTTTAAAAAAACATTTTTATTTTTCAATTAGAGTTGACATTCAATTTTATTTTATATTTGTTTAAAATGTATAGCATAGCAGTTAGACATTTATATAAGTTACAATGTGATCACCTCGATTAGTCTAGTACCCATCTGGCACTATACATATTTATTACAATATTATTGATTATATTCCCTATGCTGTGGAAAGTAGAACTCTTAATAAATAAAACATTATGCTTTATAAAGTTGTGTTTTTTCTCTTTTTAAAATTACGTCGTAGAGGCTGATAGTGTTTTCAATTATCTGAACTCCCTTTAGATTAATAATTTATTTTTAGCTGAGCATATGGCTATCCAATTTCTTTTTTGCTAGTCTCTTCAAATTTAATCACCCTATCTTTTTCCAGTTTCATGGGAGTCAAACCTGGGTACTCCTAATATCTCTGTCCCCACAGCTCTCCCTTCGATGTGCTATGTCACCATGCATTGTGCTCTGTCCATTAAAATGTACCAAATGGATTTTTTCAAAAGTTGATGAATAGTAATAGACAATAATACAAGAATATTATGTCTTCCAGGAAAGAAAGCAGCAGTTCAATGGGATCCTTTGATACTATATCCAAAGTTAACTGATGGTAGATCTTTCAGACATCACTCAAGCCAAATGCATTTTGGAAAGAGTCCACACACAGTTCGTAGATCATTTGGAGACACCTAACTCTAATAATGTGAATAGGTGCTAGCCTTTGTCAAGATACAAAAAGCTCAGTCAAGTTCCACAAATGATGTAGATTCTCAATAGATTGGGTCCTTAATGTTTTCTTTGATGGCTAGTTTGTTCTGATTCATTAGGTGAGATGTAAGAAATAGAAATTGTTCCTCCCTTCAGATTGGGATTGATGATCATGAATAATGAGGTGAACTTCCTAGTAAAATTACCCTGATCTTTTCCATTCATCTATTTGCACAGTAGCTACCTTTACTCTGTGGGGAGGAAAAATCTTAGTTCCTCCCTGTTAACACATTGTAGCATTCAGTCTTAATTGCAGACATAGACTTTGTAGAATACTATAACAGAATAAAAGATATAATGAAAAAAAAATGAGTTTTATGAGAACAGAAAGAATTCATTTTATTTTAGACAAAGAAAATGTATTACAAATGAGGATATTCTAAACCCTTTGGTTTCATAAATATTCCATCTTCTTGATAATGGGCAGCTATGCACTTGTGAACTTCTAAGAATCAGCTAATTTTGGTCAGAGCTGGAGTTATTAAAGGTAAAGACTAGAGGAAACAGACTCTTTCCTTCTGAGTGGGCATTTTCAGTGTGGAATTAGAGTACATTTTCTTGTCAACTCTTAAACTGACGTTCACAGTAATGGAATTTATCATCATTCACTCTCTGACACAAAGAGCTTGGTATTAAAAGGACCTGCCCTTCGTTGCTAAGTATTACACAATTTCCTCACTTTGGGGTCTGGTGTGAAGACCTTGTTGGTCCTACTGATGTTAGTTTTCTTTTAATGGAAATTTCTTTCTTCTCTAACTCATTTTAAAACCCCAGCATGTACTCAAACTAACACTGATGGATGACCAGACAAAGAGAATGCACCAAATTAGAGATGCTTTTTAATGAAAATCTCAGGTGTAAATAAATTCAAGGGACCATGAAGAATTGTATATCTCAGGGAAACATGAGATTATATATGGTCACTTAAAACTGAAGCTTAATGAGTTTTCACAGAAATCACCAAAGCCATTTATTCCCTATGGGGGAAAGAGAGAAGCCAAGGTATATGTCGAGAAGGCATTGACAGAGACAAAAGGCTACTGAGGTTTCAGGTTGACACTTTAGAAAGGGGATGGAAACTGCAGCCCCAGCATTATGATTATAAGACCTTGGTAACATTTCATAAAGTTATATAACTTCTTTTTTTTTTTTTTTTTGTCATTTTTGTTACCACCCTAGATGTTTCCTCAAACCAGGAAACTTGTTAAAAGAAAGGGACTTAAGTAGTCTGCATCTTCTTACAGCTAGATTTAAGATCAGAGCTCCAAAAGACAGAGTGGTGGTGGCCACTGGAAGAAGGAGAATGAGAACATAAACAAGCTGAGCCCCTTGGGTTCATAAGGAAGAAGTGGGTGACCTGAGCAACAGTCCAAGAATTTTAGTTTTCACGAAGTCCTTGTGGTTTTTCTGCCTTTGTAACTCCATAATGTAACTGCGATCACTGTGTTAATTTTAATAATAAAAAATAGGACCATTAGAAAGATAACAGCTTCATAGAATTAATATTTTACATGACTAATTAAATATTATTCTATCCTTTAAGCTCAAGGTCTCAGAGCATTGATCTCATAAGAACAAAAGTGAATGGGATGTCATTTGTATGTATTATTTTTTAAATGTCTATTTTTCAAAGTTTTAAGAGTGAGGAATGATTTTTGAAGAAAAAAAATGCTTTATATAAAATAGCTTTATTTTTCTAACTCTGCATATAAACAAAGACTTGTTTGAGAGGACCAAACATATAAAGATTAAATATTTTAAAAGCTTTATTTAAATGAGACATCGATTAGTGCTGCACTTACCTTTCTGTACATTTCTAGAGATGACAGGATTCTGAACACCACTTGAGATAACTATACCCAAAATAGCAAAGAATTGTCACTGATAATGTAAATGTATTTTTTAGCAGGAAAAACATACAATTGTGGATTTATTAATACTAGAAGAGCAAAAATATCCATTATGAGTAGAAGAGAATGAGAAAGAGATAGAGAGGAGGAAAGGAGAGATTAAAACTGATATTGAAAAAGAAAACATTGAAACTCAACCACAGAATTATTATGTATCAGTCAACCAATAGTATTGTTAGATTTATTGTAAGACAAAAAAATCTCTCCTAGTAATTATCAAAAATGTTTTACTTGATTCTCTTTACCTGATGATACTTGTATAATATGTTAAAACCATTCTGAAAGACATTTGACGATATATATCTAAAGCCTTAAAACCCAATGAATTTCATTTACTTTAGGAATGTTCTTCCTAAAAAAAATATGCATACCACATAAGCATATAAAATTAATAAATGGAAATAACCTAAAGTTCTAAAAATAGGAATTTGGCTAAAAAAACTATAGTATATCCACAGGATTCAATATGTTGTAGCTATTTAATATAGGTTATAGAAGCTTATTTAATCATATGGGAATAGTCACAACAAATTAAATAAATAGCATAGCTATTCCATAGCACTAGAGTTTCATGAAAAGTGTGAAGAGTCTAGAGATTGTATAGTAATGCACTGAAAAGAAGAAATACAACTGTGCTGAAGGAAACCTGAAACTATTGATTGTGTGTTGCATTGATTTCTAGCAGGTCACTTGCTCAAAAGGAGACCAAAGGATTGAAAACGTGTTAGATTTTGATTTGTTCATTTATTATTCATTTACTTATCCATCTACTCATTCAGTCATATTCTTAAATGCCTACCACATGCTGAGCACTGAGCTAAGTATTGAAGTATGAACTTTAGAGAGATGACATTGGACAAGAATGCTGAAAATGACTCTAGAAGAGCCTTTGCATTGGTGTACCTTGTACAAGATTCTCTGTTTTGTTGTAGGCATGAGAAGTCACTGGTGAATTTTGAGTATGGAAATGATAAGGTTAGATTTTAACATTAGACTATTTTGACAGCAGTGGAGAGGTGCCCCATAGGAAGATACTACTAAAGTAGGAAAGTAATTAGTCTTTTGGGGTAGTCTAGGAAGAGCCAAGGAGAATCTGAACTAAGGGTGTTACCTAAAAAATGAAGTCAAAGAGGCAGAAACAAAAAATATTTGGGCAGTAAAATTAAACATGGAGACTGAATTTGCATACAAGGAGCAGAAAGAATGGAGATAATTTTGGATAAGTCCCAGGTTTGGGCTTGAGTATTGAACAGTGACATTTAGCAAAAATGGTTAGATAGCACTCTATGGCTCTTTATACATTTCGGTGTGCTGAGATATATATTCATAAGCTCCTATGACAAAAGATATTATATATAATAAGCTTTGAATGTATACATATATAATATGTAATACGTATAATAAGCTTTGTCATAGGAGTTTTATCAATACTGATAAGCTGGTTCCAATCCTCCGCCATGGATAGTTTTTGGCATTCACTACACTATCTATGGTTTTCTTTAATGAAGTGAGACATTTAAAGTTTGAAAGATATTAAATTTGAAATTCTATAATTTCTGAAGGAACTGTAAATATTAATAATAAAAATGAAAATTTATGGGGCACTGACAGTGTGCCTAGCTCTGGGCTAAGAATTTTATACATACTACATCCTTCGCTTATCACAGCAACACTATTAGGTAGGCATCTTCACTTTATAGATGATAAAATGAAGCTCTGAGACATTGTTACTTGCCCCAAATTATACAACTAGCAAGTGGCACTGCCAGAAAAATAAAACCAAAGTTATCTATCTTCTTACCTGTATACTCTGAACCATGTCAATTACTTTCTGAAAATTCAGACTTCTTAGAAAGAACATCTTTCTGAAAACATTATAGATGAGCTTTGGAGATATGAGTGGCAGTATGGTCTGATAGAATGATCACTGGACAAAAAGATTAGAGTCTAAACTCCTAGTTTGAACTGGGCCACAAACTTACTGTGAGACTTTGACCAAGTCACCTAACAATTTTGAGTTTCATTTTCTGGATTTGAAAATAAGCAAATTGATTTAGAAGTCACTTCCAAGATGTTACTTAGATTTGTGACATAAGAAATTTGAAATTTCTTTCTTCACTCACATGGGAGATTTCAGAACATAAATGGCTCTATATACAAATGGAATTTGCTGATTTCAGACATGGAAATGCTTTGCTCTTCGGGCACAGAAAGTAAAGAGTATAGCCTCTGTGATATATCTTCGTGAACTAGTCAACTCACATTAAATACTTAGATGTATCCTCATCCTTCACAGAATCCCTTGTTCCTTTTATTACTCCATCATCTTAAAGTGAGACTTCAGATTAAAATAATGCAGAGGCCTCTGACAAATTGCTTCAAGATCAGAGCTATACATGTCTCACCTCTATCAAAATGATATAAAGTGATCTGTGCATTTGGTATAACCTGACTTTACCAACCATCTCCATTAATAATAATATAAACAGCCATAGAAAGCATCCCTGGGACATCCGCATGGGTGTCTCTTGGCCTTTAACAATGTGGACTACTGTCACCATCAGAAGGAAGAGGAATAGTCTAGCTTACAACATACTTTATATTTCAAAATCTCAACATCGAAACAATTTTTCAAAGCCAATTACTTCAATGTTTTCTAAATGATGGTCTACAGATAGATATTCATGCATGACTAAGTTGTTGTTGGTCCAAAGCAAAATTAGATAAGTAAGGACATTGTACTAAATATTTAATAAAGCTATATTTAGTCAATTATGAGAATATCTTTTTTTCTAAGATTATGTACTGCAAACTTAATATGGAAATTTTTTCTTTTATTAAATGATAATTATAGGTGAAATTAATCTTTGTCATTTTGTTTTTATATATACTTAGTAAAATAATAAATGGAAATTACGTTTTTTAAACTTTTTAAAAATTTCAAAATTTCTGGGGACTGCTGGCATAATCTAATCAACAGTCTCTTCTATTCACTGTCTATAACCCTCTCTAGTTTTTTTGGTGAGTCACCTTACTTAACTTGAACTTCACTGGAGATGAGAAATTCAATACCTATGAGCAACTCCACTCTATCTTCAGATGGTTCCAAATGTTTGATAGGTCTTCATTATATAGTACTAAAATATGTTTCGTGTAGTTCCACCAAATAGTAATACTTTTGTAATACACATTTCATAAATAATGAAATGACAAAAGTTGTTTTACTTGAACTTACTTGTAAGTAACAAAGCTGGTGGTGATTTTAGTTCCAATATATTTCAAAGCCCACTCTCATAACAAACACAATATACTGTTTTCTGAGTCTGCCCTATTGAGATCGTAGAGACCAAGGACAATTTCTTTTCCATGTGACTATCTTTCATAAATTTAAAGGCAACCCTTCTGTTTCACTAAGTTCTCTTTTATCTAGGGTAAATATGAACAACTTTTTTAGTTGATGCTAATGCGACATGGTTCCTTCATGTCATTTTACCACGACAGTCTGTTAATAGACTGTTGACTCTTCATCATTTGCAATTTGCATCAGAGTTGATGTAGGGGTTATAAAAAAATATATAGGCTTTGGAAACAGGCTCACTTGGGTTTGCGTTCTGGTTCTGGCACTGACTAGTTCTATGACCTATTGAGAGCTATATATTTATCAGAGTTGAGCATTAGTTTCCTCATCTAGAAAATGGGGATAATATGTCATAGTGTTACTATGGCTATTAAACAGAACAATTTAAACCTAAATGGTCTCTACTAATTTAGTCAGCAGAAAATTAAAACAATGAACAAAAATGTGTGTGTGTGCTTATTTGTATGGAATATAATAAATAAAATGAAGCAAGCATTAATTTGATATAATTTGTTAGTTTCTGTAGATCTCTAAGATATTAAATAATGAGAGAGATAAGCAAACTTGAAGTTTTCCTATTCTGATTTACATCAGGATTCAAGGATTAGTTACAATTAACTTTCTATTCTTGTCCCCCATTGATCACTTGATGCATATGCTTTTCTAGAATTGGATTGTTATCCAAGCATAGCAAATTAAACTTCCGATTTAACAATTAAAACCATCAGGCTGATGAATGAAACTTTGAGGTCGATTTATTCTGG
Organism: Rousettus aegyptiacus; assembly: GCF_014176215.1. Lineage (NCBI taxonomy): Eukaryota > Metazoa > Chordata > Mammalia > Chiroptera > Pteropodidae > Rousettus > Rousettus aegyptiacus. The sequence continues at coordinate 91,930,546 of NW_023416308.1, forward strand.
GTGAGATTCTGGCTCAAAGGCAAAAATGAAACTTTCTTTGTTTTCAAGGGTAGCCTGGCTGGTTGGTTCAAATGGCATAAGCCTGTGACAGATCTCTTCGTATAATAACCACCAGACATTTCCACTCAAGGGATGATGGTCCTTAAGGTATTTAGGAGTCAGTCTTAGATGACTGTGATGTCATTCTGCCTTCCTTGCCATCAAGACCTGGTTTATCACCTAGATAAAGTAATTTTCTAGAATAATCCTTTATTTGGCATTTCAGTCTGCTTTAAGATAGTTGATAGGTGATAGATAGATGATAGATGATGATGATAGATGATAGATAGATAGATAGATACATACATACATACATACATACATACATACATACATACATGTATACATACATATACATACACAGATGATAGATTTTATAAATTGGTCTTCAGGTTTTCCCCTTAGACTAATCACACCAGTAAAAATTTTTATTAAAATACTTATACAATGGCCTAATCACAAAAAAAGCACTATATATTTAACTTTTGTAATCAAATAGAGGTAGGATCAAATTCTGGTTTCAACATTTACTAGTAGTTATACACCTTGGGTATATAACTTAATCACTCTGAACTTCAGTTTTATCATTTGGGAAGTGAAAAAATATAACGTGCATTTTACAGGATTGTTTTGAAGATTAGGGGTAATTAGTAAAGTGCTCAGCTGGTTCTAGCACTTAACAGACACACAGGAAGTGGTAGCTTTCATGGAAACTGGACTAATCTTTGTTGTGGTCTAAGTCTATTTCTATAGTAGTTGTAGCTTCTGGGATATTCAGAATGTACAAAAATAGATCATAGTCACTTTGGATATTTTATCAATTTTATGAAATCAGATAACTACCTTGGAGAAAAAAATACGATCCCTCAAACTGTTGTAGAAATTTATTATTTACCACCTCAAAAACTTCTATTCTAATTGTATAGCACTGAAGTCATTTTCCAATTTAACTTTTCTAAAATAATATGCTGTTTATGATATCTATGGAAAACAGAAATAATACCTGTGGGTAATTTCTAACCACCTCAGATTTCTAGTAAACTGGCTGACATTTTTTTTTTAATTACAGCTTGTTTAATTCATACTAGAAGGAAACAGAAAATAAGAAAAGATAGTTTTAAAAAAATGAAACCAGCTTAATAGAAGGAACTTATTAAAAGAAAGTCTACATACCAATGTCAGGGGATTCAAGCTATTTTATCCTTTTAGCTAACTGTGAAATCCCAAAGGGGAGAATGTAGATGAATTGCTAAATGTTCTGGCTTGCCTGCATGATCTGCTTCATTGTTTTAATATTAAGCTTTGTGACCTTAAAATATGTTCAGAAAATCTCCCTTCCATTGCCTATTATGTCCTCAGCAGTCACCAGACAACAAGGTCCAATCATTAATATACAACTATGGGCTGTGAACACAGTAGAATTATAAACAAACACATACAACAAGATGCCATAATTCATTTCCAATCACTGAATGCCAGCCATCCCCAGGATCCTTTGTTCCTTTGCTCCAGCATCATATTTCTCTATTTATGAAAGGGTCTTAAGTACCCTATCATGAAAACAGGCACATTACTATTTTAATGGGTAGAGAGATATTGCCAATTATGGGAATAGAGGAGGAGTGAGAAGAGATATTATTCTAAGATTATTAAAGCTTTATTTTTTTCTAAATTGCAAGTGTTTTTGCTTCCACAAATGTACTCCATATGTATTTCCCAGAAATGTACAAAAGAGAATTTTCTGAAACCTTTATTAGAGGGTAAGTAAAGCTAACAAAGTCCTAATGTTAAAAGATTAGTATTATCATAATTACATTGTAAAAAAGTAAATTAAGAAAGTGCCAAAACAGTCTCTTGTCAACTTTACACCTTTGTAAAATGCAGCTAACCTGACATCTGTAGCCTGTTTTTGAAGTAATCTGCTTTACTTTGCTCCCAGGGCTGTTGGAGTTAAGGACTTAATGTGTCAGCAATTCCTTCATCAACTCTTACCTTCCAGAGATTATTGACTTTTCACAATGCAATCATGAATATTCACTGGAGGCTGAAGTTGGGCACATTGAACCCCAGTAGAGTACTGTACTAGTGTGTATGGCTAATCCTTTGAAATCAAGATTTCTAAAATGTTGAGTGGGAGGAACTATGGAATTTAACAAAAGTTAAATAGTAAAATTTTAACCTACATCATCACTCTTGAGCTTGAAGAGTAGAGCATTGGTCAGTGAGTGGGTGGGTCTTAATTAAGGTACTGCCTCTTCTATTAGGTTTTAAACTGCCCTTGGACAAGACAATTGATCTCCCCAAGTCTGCTTCCTCCAGTCTAAAAGAGAATACAATTCTTAGATTTTTACATTATTGGATTAGTGACCTAACCTCAGAAATCTGGTTCCTTAATCTGTTAAATGGGGATCATAATTCTGGTCTTACTCATTATTTCAGAATTGTTGCCACAGTGGTGTATTCAATCTACTTCAAACAAATATTCTAACCAAAAAGCAATTTGCTTACACCTGAGCTCAGGTAGTTTACCTTAGCAACATCTGAGTGGTTTCTTCACCTGGCTTTCCACCAGAAACAACAAAGGACTAACTCCACATCCAGAATGAAGCCATTTACTAATCACCAACATAAGCAGGAAGATACTTGATAGAACACAGTTGTAACAGGTCTTAATTAACTTATTCATTCAGAGTTTTAGATCTGTAAATGTTCCATATAGCACTCAGTCTCTTAAACTGCAGTTGTTCAAAGTTCAGCCATCTAGACTTGTCGGCTTTTCCTTAGATTCATAAAAAACAAAATTTCTATGAGCTATTACGAAAAAATTTAAAAGCTTAAGGACTGCAGAAAAGGATTATTGCCTTGTGAGATATTTATGGGGCTCACTTTGCCTACAATGGGAAGACTGCTTTTGTAAGTATTTCTGGTTTTAAAAATTGGAAAGAAATCTATTTCAGGTAAATGCTCCCTAGAGGGACCTTCCCCATTACTCAAACATCTCGTACCTGAGGTGGCACAGGCTAAGATCAAAGCTCTCCATTTGGGATATGTGGTTTTCTCTGTTTACAAATGGGCTTTTAAAACAATGAATCAATGCACAAAGCTGTTAGAAAAATCTCCCCCAAATGTAGGTGTTCTATTTCTTATCTAAGTAAGAACATACTTGAGATGGTCTTATGGAGCCCTAGAGTTCATCTCTCCTCCTCTGGGCCCCCATCCACTCTCTCTGCATACTCTCCATTTGTATTCTTCCCACATCATACCTCAATTCTTGGCTGGCTGTTTCCCCAGCCAACATAAACTCCTTGGGGAAGTGACTCTGTTTTATTTATCAGATACATTTGGTGCTTAGCATGGTGAGTAGTACACAGTGGGCACTCAGTAAATGTTCACTAATTGTTTGCAAGCACTAATTTTACATGCCTGGAGAAGGTATGAATGAATACTGACCCTAATGCATACCTTATTTATTCTTTTTAAAAATCTAATTCCTGATATATACTTGCATCTTATAGTATGATATTGACTCCTTCTCTCTGAAATGTAGTGCAGACATAAATTCCGCTTAAGATCTTGCTGTATATGATTTTCAGATATACCACAGTAGTAAATGTACTCTGGAATGCAAATCCAGTAATTAAGTTGGGCATGCTGCAAAGCTGGCAATGTCCTTGAAAACATATTCTCTAAAAAGTAGGCTTATCTAAGATTTTCCTTTTAATTTCCCTTCCATCCAGAAAATTTCACGAGCGGTGCTAACTTTTTCTCAATTATGGATATTTGTGTATTTTCCCTTGTTCTTTCCCTAAGACAGGTCATTATTAACCATCTAATGAGCTATTCTTTACATAAGAGTTATATGGAAGCAGCACAAAGTATGTCCTATTAAGATTCACTACAGAATATGTCCTCCTAAAAAAGCAAACTGATATAATAAAGGGGGAAGTAGCCTTGGTAAGGAATATTACCAAGTAGATAGAGTAAGTTTTCATAAAGCAGATCTGGTTTGTGATGTGGAGAACAAATATCTCCCTTGGAACTTCCATAGACCATAGACCTGTCTCCCACAGCACAGGTGTTTTGTTCACGAACAAGTGTATGTAGTTTTGGAGTTTCAATCTGCCATATGAATGAGAAGACAGAGTCCTTAAGTAATTAACTGCTGTATTAGGTCTCCAGATGTTACAGGCTAACACATGCAGTGCATGCTTGCAGGGCACACAGCAGTAGTGTCTGGAGGAAACCGTTCATCTACCAGAGAAGTATTACATAATTAATTAAAATAATCTCAGGGAGCTGGCACAGCATTCCACTCTGCTCTAGCCAATGGCTGAGCCAGAGATTGAGATGCATTCTGAAAAAATTAAATCTGGTTTAGTTTGAATTAATCATCAAATATTCATTTGAATACATACTCTATCAGTCACTGCCAAACCTTAGTGTGCATATAAATTAGTTGGTATCTTGTTAGCAATGCAAATTTATAAACATAACTCCTAGAAATTCTGATTCCATATTTTGGTGGAGCTTGGATGTCTGCATTTTTAATAAAGCCAAAAAGTGATTCTAAGGCCAGTAGTCATCAGAATCCACTTGGAAACTGCTACAGACTGAATGTTTGTGTCTCTTCAAAATTCATAGTTGAAACCTAATCCCCAATGTGATGGTCTTAGAGATGGGGTCTTTCAGAGATGATTAGGTCATGACAATAGGGCCCTTATAAATGGGTTTAGTGTCCTGATTAAATAAACTGCAGAGAGCTCCCCCACCAATTCCACTATGTGAGGACATAGCTAAAGGACAGCCATCTATGAACCAGGAAGCCAGTTCTCACCAGACACCAGCTACCAATGACTGCCATGTCCAACTTGATGGAAGTTGGAATACAAGTATTAGGTGAAGATAGGCAAGTACAGGAAGTGCTATGAGATGGAGAAAAGACCTTTAGGAGGAACACTAACCCAGACGTAGAATGTCAAAGAATTTTACAAAAAACTGGTGAAGTCAGAAGGATGAGTACAAATGTAAGAAATTCCTAAGAAAGGAATTGGGACAGAGATTGGCGTAAAATTAGACCTGAAAATACCTCAAGACAAAACACGTTTGAGGATCCAGTTGAAAATACTCGAATTACAGAGGGTTGGGGAAAGGAGGAACTAATAAGACAGGAGAAAAGAGTGTTGCTCACACCATGCAGGCCTTGTCAGTCTCCTTAATGAATTTGTACTTAATCTTGAAAACAGTGTTAGACTATTTGCTAGACTAGAAAACTACCACTGGTTGAAGCATGAAGGATGGATTGTGGTAGGGTGTGACAGTATTGTGTTTGTAAGGCATGTCCCCTAACTTTGCAACATATCAATTATGTAGCATTATTATGCCCACTTCACAGATGAAGGAATGAAACTTTTAGAAAAGTCAAGTACTGCAAAGCTAATAAACAGACATATTGAGAAGGAGCAGGTAGAAGAAATCTCAAACCCGAAATGTGCCTGCTTTTGAAGTCAATGCTATAGCCATGTTATAGCTTTACCTCCTGATCATTCGGGAATATAACGTCAGAAGTGCTTCCTCGATAATGAATTTATAGCCTAATCTCTTAACCAAAGTAATAGTTTTAATTCTCAGAGGAAGTTGGCATAGGAGTGTTTAAACTTTATAGCTCACTTCATTCACCAAGTGAATGGGTCAGCATTTGAAGGAAATAAGGAGACGACCTCCTATTGCCTCCTTTGCTTCTGAGGTCATAGGGTAAAAATAAGAATGCTCTTATTGAGAGAAGCTTTAAGGGGAAAATTAGGTTGTTATGAGCACTGCTTCAAATGAACAGGGAGATTTTTCTTTTTGTCAGAAATGTTTGCTCTAGGAACTGAAAACCAGCCTGTGTTTCTCTTATCTCTCAAGGCTCAAAATAGCAAAAATATGAGAGAAATAAATACTCTTTGATCTGACAGGCAGCGAAGGGCACAGCTCACTTTCTATGCCTCCCCTGGTTCCACAATCTGAAGATAAGATAGAAGTAGGGGTGATTTCCATATATCACATTGCAATCTTGGCTAAGAATGATTTTCAAAATTGTTGCTTGAGGGGGCGTCATTTGTTCAAATACATAGTCTAAGATTGGCCTTCATTCAAGACCCCAGTTGTTTTCAGAAGCAGCCTTTGAATCGAAGGGCTAGTTTTCAATTTTTGCAATTGCCTTTGCACTTTCCCTGGTGCTGACCTAAGGCCCAAGTTAATAATGTTGGCAGCTCCTAGTGTTTGATCAGTTATTTATGGTATCTTAACTACTAAATGTGCATTTCTTTGATATAATCTTGATAAGATTTGTTTTAGTCATAGTCTAAATTAAAATGTACAGCATAATTCATTAATAGTTGCTGAAATTTTGTCACATATTAAAAAATTTTTAATTTAAAAGAGCTTATTATGAATGGGGTTGGTATGTATGTAGATGAGAAATTTGGAAGATGTTTACATAATAATACATGCATATAATCAGCTTCTTTGGGGCAGGAATTGTCTTATTTGTTGTTCACAAACAGGAGCTACTCACTGGATATTAGTTGAAGAAATGAACCACCGACTTGTTCATAGAAATTAGAATAATTCCTTTATTTTTCTATACTACTTAATAAACAATTTACTGAATTGGGTAATCTCTTTTTAAATCTCATTTGAACATTTCAAATGTCCTATGAAGTGGACAGGATTTATTTCATTATTCCCATCGAAGAAGATACTGAATTTGATGATGAATAAAAGGGAATTGGAATAGAAGTATTTTCATAGTCACTCCACTGCACCAGGCAAGATCTCCAATCTTGCCTTAAGAATGAGGAACTTCCTTTACGAAAAATTGTGAAATAGATAGAGGACCCCTCTAACCCGTTTATCTTCCCATTTACACACCTCTCCCTACATCAGGGATTTCTGGTAATGTCTATGTGCAGTCCTCAGTATCTTCTTGTCCCTCATCTATCCTCTCTTCCAAACCTGTTCTCTATATACAGAGTCTGAGAAATGCTGTCACACCAAATCATAGTTTAATAGCGACCCCTTTCGGGAGGTTTTGTTTTAACAGTATATTACACAATTTGGGACGGTCCATCATTTCCCTGGCCCTTAAAGTGCAGTTTATTTGTTAAAGGATGTAAAGCAAGAAGCTCATAGAGCCAGCCAACTGTCGATCAATATACTTAGGACAGGTACTGGCCCATAATGTCCTCCTGCTTGTCTCCTTGACCTGCTCTTATAGTGTATCCATCCTGTGGCAATATCATCTGGATCCTGCTATGTGACTCAGGATCTTTCTATTTTTGTCTTCCATGGCCCATGTATGTATGTCCCTCAAACCAGGATCATTCCACTGATAGTGAATTGCTATCAGATATGGGTAAACTCTTCTAGCAGTGGCATTTCTAGCATCAGCGTCCAATAGGTTGGTTTTAGGGAAATGATTTTAAAATCACATTTGTTCTGCCTCTACTTAAGGCTTACTGCTATGAACCATTTATCATAACTAATTTTCTCAGAGAAGGAGAGGATGTTAAAACTATGTTTAAGATGTTTATATAACACCTTTTCACAAGCTCTTGCTAAATCTACCTTTTGCCTCTCCCTACACTCCACTCCTACTTCCAACTCCCCAATTCCAAACACCACAGTATTTGCACCACATGAAAATGGCAACCTCAACTGACATCTGACCTAAACTCGAGGTTTAGGCAGCCCAATCTGAGCCTATTACTCTAGGCCTCAATTTATCCAAGAAAGGGAGATCAGAAAACACCACATCCTTCTGGCATTTCCTAACTTTTTGAACTCCTGACTCTCAGAAATTAGACATCTACCTAAAACCCTTTTCCCTCAAAAAACTTCAGGAGTCAAGTACCAACTTTATTTGATTATTTTCATCCCCCTCTCATATTCTCTGATATGACAAAGTATTCATACTGACAATTACAGGCAAGAGACTGCATTTTATGAAAGATTTTAAGTTTAAAGATTTGAAGTAAAAACTTAAAAAATCCCACAATTTTCTATCAAAAAGGAACAATTGAGGTGCAAAGGTAGTTTAAAAAAATTATGTTTGGGGAGAAATGATTGAACAATGAGTGACGATAAAACATTTACAAAATATATATACAATCATATTTAAAATTGAGGAAAACTTGCTATTGTTAATTGAACTGAGAGCTGTGACCTAAAGACATATGTGATTAGGAAGAATAATAATTTATGCACTAGAGCTACTTAGTGGATAGTCCTGTTCCTGAGCAGCATCTGTCAGGGTCACATTTTAGAATATAACCTGTATTTTCCCCTTCAGGCCATGTAGATTTGATTTTTTTTCCCATGGGTTTGCTGTATGCAAGCATATTATCCCATGGGTTTGCTGTATGCAAGCATACTTGTCAATTAAGCAAGAAGAGAGTCATTATTGTAACAAAGAAAAAACACTGACATACTAAAAATACCATACTATATTCAAGGACAAAGATGGGTCCCAGCTTGAGGGTTTCAGGCAATTATCACTGTCTCCCTTTGCTCCACTTACTTTTTTGCCCTTTGCTGCACGGTCCTCAGTAGTCCATTATCTGTTCCCTGAAATGTAGCCAAGGAAGATAATTCAGGCTAGTGCTCTCATGGTGAGGAAACATGGCTCTGCAGTGGCGCCCCTTTATCTACAGGATACATTCCAAGAAACTGTGACTAGTACCAGCCCCTATATATACTACATTTTTTCCTATATAAACATACCTAGGATGAAGCTTAATTTATAAATTAGGCACAGTAAGAGATCAATGACAATAATTATTAATAAAGAACAATTATAAGAATCTACTTAATAAAGGTTATGTCAGTGTGGTCCCTTTCTCTTTCACTCTGATAACCGATATGATAACCAAGATGGCTACTAAGCGACTAACTAGACGGTAGTGTATACAGTGTGGATACACTGGACAAAGGGCTGATTCACATCCCAGGTGGAATAGAGCAGGACTGTGCAAGATTTCATCACGCCACTCAGAGCAGCAAGCAATTTTAAATATAAATTGTTTATTTCTAGAATTTTTCATTTAATATTTTTTGGACCGTGGTGGACCACAGGTCACTGAAACTGCAAAAAGCAAAATCTCAGATAAGAAGAGACTACTATAGTTCTTAACTCCACCCCAGCAATTTAGTTATTTTGTTTGGAACAGTTTCATCAGAACTGAAAGGTTGTCATTCAATGTAACTTCTGTTTAACTCCTATGCCAAGGATGGCCTCTCCAAGTAGGAGATAAAGCCTCTTTGCCTAATTGCTGTGGTAGTGGGTACAGATCACAGTCCCTTAAAAATATAACTTTATTTTATTATATTAAACTGAGATTCCAGACTGAGTGATCTAACATGTTAGCTTCCAGAATTTTGTCTAATAAAGATGCAACTAATTTTTTCTGTGCAAAAGATGAATACATTTTTTGGCCCTTCTGGACATTAGTTTTGTATCTAATCCAGAAATCTTATCCTCACAATTCTTTCTTAAATTGTCTATATAAAAGCACTTTGAATTGGTCTTAACATCTTGCTAGTTCTCTAATGAGTTGAATAAAATTTCAACCTGTATTCTTTTGATATTTGTATGAGGGTCATATTTTTAACTTTTTGACATTTACACTTTAGCAGTTTTGTAGGTTATTCCACCAAGATACCTAAGTGGACTAATCTGACAGAGCCAATTAAACTGAGTGACTTCAGAAGCACACCTCATGAGCTGCTGAAACTCAGGCACACCTCTCCTTGGCTGAGTGAATCCCAAGCAACAACAGAACTTAATGCTTGCTGACTCTTGGTTTCTCTAGATCTATTTTTTACTGTTTTTTGATTACTTATTTTTGTTTCTGATTTATACATGGCTACTAGTTATTTTCTACTAGTGACAGCAATGATGGAGTATTTGATTTAATGATGCAAACATTTGAGATCTCTGTTGAATGAATGACGGAGATTTATTTTCTGCTTGACGAAACTAGAGAATCTGATTTGGTACTCTTTTTGTTTGTCTCTTTATCAATTGTGAACTCAAATTAATTAATAATTGTGTACCCATTAGGAAAGAAAATTGGTCTTTATAATCTGGACTGGCAAGTAGAATTCCGTTTATTTTTAGCCTTGGAAATGAAACTAAACTATAAAAGCTCTATATGTCTGTCTGTAATTTTTTAAAAAAACCTACATTTCTCAGTGTATAAAATGTTTTCTTACCCCAAGAAAATATTAATGAATTAGATTATAACATCTCTTAAATTAGAGAAGCTCTAGTCTCATGGTTTAGAGTATTTACAGAAATCTAATATTCTCAAAATTTGAGGAAAATAAAAAAAACTAAAGTATCAATAGTTTAAAAGTTCCAGATTAAAAAAAAAAAAAACTCCAGAAACTGCTAACACAGATACATTTTTAAATGAAATGATTCAAATTCACATAATTAAGGCAAATATTTGGATATATAGACCAGTTTAATAATTTTGATCTTTAAAAAGTAACTAATAGCTATATGCCTTTTTCTTATATTTATTGGTATGAACTATAATACAAGTAATACTTTATTTTTAAATAAGATTTGGTTTTGTTGTCTTGTGTAAAGTTTAGTTACTTCAATCTTTCTAAAATTCTTATACTGTTAACTATTACATCAGATAAGCCAACATTACTCATATATAATGAAGGTGTATAGTGAATGAGCCTTCTAAGGAGATACTGTGTGTGTGTGTGTGTGTGTGTGTGTGTGTGTGTGTGTGTGAGCTAAGCACTTGAAACAGGACTCAGTGAGTACTATAGAAATCATGTTGTAGAATTTACAAAGTACTTCCCACCAATTATCATAAATAAAATATATTATTTAGATGGTACAAACATAAGGTGCTTTCTTTTCTTGTGTAAAAATAAAATTGTTTTATTTAAGGTCAATTCCATGAGATAGTATGGCAAAAATTATATCCATTTTATTAAGAAGACTAAAAGTCATAAAGGTTAAGTGACTTTCAAGATTTTACAGGTAATAAATCTAGAAAATAGTAGATTCAGAATACATGTCTCCAGACAAATATTTTCTCCATTCTACCATTAGGCTCTATATTTTGAGGTCTATGAATTCCTAACAATAACCACATTTTAAATATGTATCCCTAATATCTAAATATTTATACACTTATTAAATATACATATAAAATCACACATTATATACATTTGAAAAGAAGAAAAACAATTCTAAATGATGAGATATATAAATAGAAGTTCTACTCTTTTCTTCCCAAACAAGTTAGACCATGTCTTATACACCCTTAGAGGAATATGCTAGGCATTAATTTGCCATTTATAATTTGTATTGGCTCATATCTCAGACCTTTCATTTGAGCATAAAACCAGCTTGAGGCCTCAAAGATCAAGGGAGATATGATGAACCTAGAGAAAAAAGAATTATCTCCTCTTGGCGCTATCTCCTCTACAGCTACCATCTCAGAAGTAAAGTTTTGTTTGTTTGTTTGTTTGTTTGTCCAGAAGCCTAGGGTCCAACACAATTCCTCTACCTTGGTTAATGTGCCCAAAAGGAAATATATCACCACATTCCCATGCTCGTTGACTCTGGAGGAGTAGATTTATAAATGATGAGGCTCCACAGTGTGCTCTGGCTGTGCCAGGACAGCCAGTGCTTACTGGGACCTTACCCCTTCCTCTGAACTGTTTTTTTATATTTATCCCCAAAATCTCCCTGTGAGATAGTGCTTTCCATTTAACAGACAGGAAAGCTAAGTTTCAAAGTTAAGTATTATCTGCCTGGTACATTTGACATACTAGCTATCGACAAAATTTAGTTGAACAAATGAATAAGTAAGTCCATGTGGATGGAACAGAATTATTTCAAAAATCGAAGTTTCTTAACTTGGTGCTGACATTTTACTTTTAAACACAATTGTCCCAAACAGGTAGATGACAGAGAGGCAAAGCAAGACTAAATTTGGAGTAGGAAGACCTGGAATAGATTCTAAGCTATTTTCCTTGCTATCTGACTTGAACAGTTCATAGATTCAATCTAAGCCATAGATTCCTAAGATTCTGTTAAATGGAGTATTTTATACCTGCTTAGTCATTTCAAAAAGATGCTCACATGCGGAGAACCTTGAAAACTTTGAAAAGAAATTAAGATCCATTTTCCATTAAGATCTGGGGGAAAAAAAGAAAACAAAACAAAACTAAACAAAACCTCCCAGCTAATAATTTCAGAAATAGAGACTAGAGACTGCTTCTGATTTCTTTTTTTCTAGTGTGGGAGTGCCAACAACAGCATTGCTGGGTTTTTATTTTGTGTGTGTGTGAAATCCATAAATTCTTAGAAACTTAATCTCCTTAGTGTGAGCCATTGCCTAATTGGACCAGGATCCAGATATCAGGTTTCCATTTCCAGCTGGATTCATGGACCGAGACATCATCTTATATGATTCACTGTCCTTTGATTTCGTATGTGTAGAAGTGACACATTAAAGAAAAACCTCCCAAACTTCAAAGCCAAAGTTTAAGATATGCTCACTGAGAAATGTTCATTTCACTTATATGAGCTTTAAGCAAAATCAGAAAAATATAAAAATGTAGTAGAAAGAATGTAAATTTTGAGTTCAGACATAAATGAGTAAAATACCAATTCTAGCCAATATTTCATTTACCAAATGAGGATTATAAAAATTTGAGTGGATGATGGGAAGGGTTAACATTTTCTGTGATACTTATTATAATGGTTGTATACAGTGCCAGATGGGTACTAGAGTAATTGGGGGGGTCACTTCACAGATTGTATAAATGTCTAACTTTTTAAAATTAAAAAAAATTTTAAGTGTAAATTTTTTAAAAAATCATGTAATATCTGACATAAGGGTTTTTAATAAATGACGACTATTTTTATCATTGTCATTAGTATTGTTACTATGTTATAAAATGTAAAGTTTGACTATTTTCCCTGTATCTAACTTTTCCTTTAAGAAAAAAATAAGTTATTTCTTTTTATGAAGTTATACCAAAATTAGTTGCCAGTTATGTAGGTTCACAACTGAGTCTTATGTCCTATTCTATGTAGAAATGCATTTGAATTGTTACTGTAATAAATTTCACAACTATGATTTCTATAATGTAGTTTGTTTAGGAGTCATTATATCTGTTCTACCACATCCCATCACTGTTTTTATTACAACTTTTGTGAAAACTTTCCTATAGGGTGTCTTAACCTGGTACTCTCTGACTTTCTTCTGGCACCAATACATTATATACAATTTTTTTTTTTTAAGTTCCTCACAAGGTCAAACTAAGCATCCATATGGAATTGTTTAAGATTAAATCAAGATGACTGAGAGGTAGAACTTATTCCAAAATGTCTGGATCAAGAAAGTTACAAGTGTGGAACATATTTATCAGCTATTCTGACAACATATTTATCAGAACTGAGTGCTTCATTCTCCATACAGTAGAAAGATTAAATTATAATATACAATTTATGTAAGATATGATATTAGTTGAATGCCAGGAATATAAAAAAGTACAAGACATTGGCGGTCCTGTCAGGGAAATTACAATCTAATCCTAAGGGAAATTGTGTTAGTTGTCTAGGTCTGCCATAACGAAGTACCACAGACTGGGTGGCTTTATTGTTTTGTAGGCTAGAAGTCCAAGATCAAAACTGGGTATCTTCTGAGGGCTTTCTCATTGGCTGCCTTCTATTTTGTCCTCAACATCATCTTTCCTCTGTGCATGGGCATTTTGGTATGTTGTATCCAAATTTCCTCCTCTGACACCAGTCAGATTGAATTGGCGTTCTCTCTAATAACTTTGTTTTAACTTAATCACATCTCTAAAGTCCCCATCTCCAAATACACTCACATTCTGAGGCACTAGGTGTGAAAACTTCCATGTATATATTTTAATGGGATGCAATTTAACCTATAACAGAAAGATAATCTAAAAGTATATATAACAAGGAGGTGGCAGAACATTATGTTGAATAAATTCTGAGAAAAGACAAATACCAAAGGCTGGAAGGTCTGTGAAAACCTGGAGGGAATGAGATTTGTGGTGGGCTTTGAAGTAGAAAATAAAGAGGAAGAACAATGTGGATATTTGGTAGAAACAAGAAGATAAGTGATGTGCTTGCATCACATAGTTCATCTGCCCCTATTGGACCTCAAGATAATAATGGCATTCACTACTACAAGTGATACTTCAGCTTGTAAAATATTTTTATTTAGATTCTTTTATTTGATTATAATGTTTACCTTCCAATAACCTGTGTTACATAGGTATTGTAATATAGGTGTACTGACTCCAAAGCATATTCTTCCCACTTTGTAACTTATAAAAGAGCACACATGGACTATTCAGAGCAGAAGAGATCTAGATGTTAGATGTCAGGAAAGAAAGAAACCAGGACAAACCAGAGTGTTGGAGTGGAGAGCTCTGTGCTATTCAGATAAATCATTTTTACTTAGTTTAAAAGTACAATAGGCCTCCAAATTATTGTTGTATGTGTTAAGCTGGATTAAGGGATTTTGTCTTCATTTTTTTCTCTATGTATTTGAATCCAGAGAATCCAAGTTATTCTAAAAGAAGTCAATCCTTTCAGCTGCCAGCTGTTCTGGATAATGGTTTAATCAACTGATTGAGTTTGGTGCATATCTTAAGATATAAAGTCATTTTGTCTAATTTGAGGTTCCACATATTATCTATGTGCCATATACTGTACTTGTAGTCTGCACCAGGATTGCACTTATAATTTTTTTCCTCAGCAATAGCTATGATTCATCACAAACTCAACCCTTAAAATATTTCACTAGCATAAAAAAAGATGAGGCATGATCAGATAGCTGGAATAAAATGTTACTTAAGGCAGTATTAAAAATGTCATGGTGTCAGAATGTCACATGAGTCTGTAGGCAGAAAAAGCTGCAAAGACGAAATTATACAGAATAACTTCATCAAAGATTTCATTTAAAAATTCTTGCCAATATGGGAATATGTACAAAAAAGCATACTAAAATGTGTACCTTTGAAAAACCAATTATACTTCTAGTGATATATCCATAAATAAACAAATAACCAGCAGAATAGACAAATACTTATGTACAAGGAAGTTCATTAGAATGATATTTGCAAAAGCCAGAGGGTGCATTTCCAACAATATGGAATTCATTAACTAAACGATGATATATTCATAGATAAACATTAAGCAATAATTAAAAATCAGAGGTGTGCACAAATTCTCATCCTTAATCTGGATGTTCCTTCGCTCTATATAGATCCGGAGACTTGCTCTTCAGAGTGTGATCTATGTACCATCTGCATTGGCATCAGCTGGAAGCCTGTCAGAAATGGAGCATTTTAAGTCCCACCCTAGAGCTACTAAATCAGAATCTGCATTTTAACCAACTTTCCAAGTAATTTCTATGAACATTAAAGTTCAAGCCTTCATGCCCTAGAAGATATATGGTGGTCACACATTCTCATTTTGCAAATAATGCACAGAGGCACAAAGTTATCCAACCTGAGAGAGAAGCTGAGGTAAGGCTACATTCAATCATCTTTCTACAATAATTTGAATGACGTAATGAAAAGCCATGTTTTTTGTTTCTGATAGAATCCTTCTAGGGGTAAGCAAGAATTTACCTGCTAAGATAATAAAGTACTGGGTAAAAAATATATATATGTGTGTGAAAGCATTTATAAACTACTCTGTCCTCAGAACAGGCTTCGACCTTCTATCTAACCCCACTTGAAGAGGTATTTGAAGTGCCACGAGGTAGTCATATATAAGCCCTCTAGCCACATTGATTGCTGACAAAAACAATGAAAGCCAGCTCTGAAATCCTTGTCAGGTACAAAAGATTTCTGGAAAAAGGCTGAGCTTAAAGTTGATGGATCTTATAACTACATAGTACTCTGAAACACAAAACCATTTATTTTAAAAGTTAATCCTGAAACCGCTAAAGTACTATCCTCCTCTGGATTCTCAAAAAGGTTTTGTAATGCCTCACCTGAGACCATATATGCATTTCCTCTCAAATGCTTAATAACCTGGGGATCAACATCAAATATTGTCTCGTACGAAATCTCTGAGAAGCATATGATTATGACATTTTATTCATGTCGGCCATACAATTATTTATTCATTTATTTTTGAGTACTATGTCCCAGATACTGCGGATTTATGATTGAATGTTAAATAAATTCTCCCTAAAAGGCTCAGAATCTAGCAGACAAATAGCAGATTGACTAAATAAATTAAGTTCAAGGTGGAATTTGCCATAACTTGGACATGATCCAACTACTTAGTAGGAATATTTACTTCTTCCTGAGATGGGGAGAAGTGGAAGGTTTCCCAGAGGCAGGAATTTGTTAATCTGGCTTTTGTTTCCACCACTTTGTTAATTCTCTCCTTGTCAAGGATACCAGAGACATGATTTATTTTATACTCCACACCTAACATAAAAAGACTAGTAGCTACCATTTCCTGAATGACTGACATAGATGCCTTTTTCCTTTGTGTGACTTTTATCTAGTCTTTTGAATGTCAATCGATGATTCTAATATCTATCTAGTTGATCAGGCCAAAAACTCAGGAGCCATTCTTGAAACGTTTTTTCCCCTTACCCCCACAATAAATCCATTAGCAAGTCCTCCTAGTTCAATCCCCAATGCATATCCCCATTCTCTACTTCTTCCCTTTCTACTATCACTGCCTTTGTCTAAGCCTCCTCATTGCTCACTAGACCACTGGCCTCCTACATGACTTGCCCATTTCCTCTCTTGCTCCTTATCAAACTATTATTTCTTACAGTAGCCAGAAAGATTGTTGCATAACACAGATCAAATTATGATATCTCCTGCTAAAAACCAGTTGATCTCTTCCCATTATTGACCCTTGGCGTAAACAAAACTTATCACCACTACTTAAGAACTCCCATGATCTGCTCCTAAAACTTTAACCCTTAAAATCCTCTTTCCTTTTCCACATTGGCCACAGTTCTACTCCTATACACTTCACCTCTGAATTTTTGCATATCCTGTTCCCTCAACTTAGGATTCTCTTTCTTCGTCTTGCTGCTTGGACAACTCATTCCCATCTTTTTGCCTCATATTAAAAGAAGTCATCTCAGGGGAAATTTTTTACAATTATATCCCCCACGAGTCCCACTCCATTATACTGATTACATCATCTCAATTATTTTCTTTACAGAACTTATCATCAAGATATAAAATGTGATGGCTTAAGGAAGAGACTTCATGTCCCCCTATAATCTCCATCAGCACTTTTAACATCAAGTTAAATAACACAAATCTACATTATATACAATAAGACTGTCATACAAACATGATGATTTCAGGATAACAACCCCAATTGCCCCATCATCTTCTAAACAATTTGCAGTGCTTAATACCTATGTAAAATTCTGTAGAAGTCTCTGATTCTTTAATTCTTTTGTTCATTGTTTTATTGTCTGTCTGGCCCACTAGAATGTAAGCTTCCTGGGTTTCCCAAGACATGGCTCAATAAATATCAGTTTAATAAATATATGAATCAATTATACAGGCACAGCTAGAACTATAATATTAATAGAATGTGAAGCTCATGACTCTTCTATTGCCTTTTGTCTCCTTACCCTTTGGCTTATTCATTTACTCCTTGATTCATTTACTCAAGAAATATTTAGTGAAGCATTACATTTCTAGAATCTGTGGATAGAAAAGTGAACGAAAGAAATACACACACACACACACACACACACACACACACACACTTTGCCCTCGAGGATCTTTTATTTCAGTTGGAGGAGACAAACAATAAATATAACAATAAGTAAACTATATGATAAATGTACCATGGGAAAAAATAAATCAGGATGAGGGTATAGGAAGTACCAAGAAAAGGGTGATCAATTTGAACAGGGAAATCATCATAGGTGACACCTGAACACTGATCGAAAGGGTGTAAATTGCAAATGCAATCTGTCAGGATAAGTTTTAATGTAATTGGTAGTGTCCTTGGATCTTAGTCATAGATAATGGTGGAGTCTTGGAGATCTCAGTGTAGTGGGGACTCCCAAATGAAAATCAGGCCACAATTTTCCCAAGGGATTCAAATACAACTGAGGAAATCTGGGTGAACCTGAGTGAGCCTGAAGTCAATCCATCTGTACTCTGCTTTGTTTTGTTAGTTTGTCTGATGTATGTTGTACTTCATTTCATTGTGTTTTATTTTGTGTGTGAGCACAAAAAAATAGAAACTAGAGGAAAAAAGAGCTATGTTAGAAGATTAATTTCCTGACTCAAACCCATAAATATGTGTCTTAGTCTCATAAAACAAGCTTATACTGTCCTTCACACATTAGCATGTAGATGTTGGTAGTTTTCAAATCCTTTTTATTACTGTCATCATCATCTCATTTAATCCTCACAGAACCATTTTCAAGGAGGTCTTATTATTACTTCTACTGAGGGTGGAGAGATTGGATCATGCTAACCTCTCAAGTGAATCCAAACTAAACCAACGTTCAATTAAATTATACTGACCGAGTCAGTTGCCGCTCGAATAAATAAAAACTTGAAGAAGACAATGTACTTTATGTTCTATCTTCTCTAACCTCAATTCACATTTTAAACAAGGAGGAACAAACAAATCTATGCCTCTGCCCCCAGACTTCTCCATAAAGACTGCAAGGATTTCCTCACTCAGATTCATTGTCACCTCACCTTAAGCAGAGACTCAGAATGGTTTAGAAACACTTTGTACATGGGGTACTAGAGCCTACAAGATATAAATGATTCTTTTAAAGAAACTCCAGAAATTTTAGAAATAGTGAAACATTTTTAAACAAAAATAAATCAAATTCAGGGATCCAAAGTCACCACTGTGCTTCCCTGCTTTCAGAATATTTGGCTGTTGAATTAAATAACAGAAGGCTCAGGAGATGCCCTAGCAAGCTAAAAGGCAGCCAGAAAATACACTACATGTAACAATGTAAAATTTCTTAGTTTGTCTTACTCTGGAGATAAGTTTAAATATTTACATGTTTTAAAATTCCCTAATCTGACTTAACTAAATGATTCTATCCTTCATATGCTTTCTGATTCATAATCATTATAAGTCAATTTCTCTCTCAAAGGCAAAATATGTAGAAATATGTATAGGTATACGTATATGTCTGTATGCATGTGTGTGTATGTATACATGCATGTTTATATATATCCATTCCAAGGTAGCCTACAGCTGATGTGGTTCTCCTCTTCTATTTTTATATTGCGGAGACAAAAGCTGCAAATCAGTGTAGTGTCTCTTTGACATCTAGTGGGAAGATTAATTTTGCTATTTATTTCCCATCTTATTTTCCAAGAGATGATGGAAATCTGTGGAGACCAAAGCAGAAAAGGAGAAGGCTATGTCTATGCTTTTAGTATAGACTATCAGAAGTACAATAAATGTTCCAGAGAGAAGAAGAGTCAGAGGTTAGAAGTACAGGAGTAATATTCTCCCAGTGTATTCTGAAGTCTAACATTCTTTAATATCATTATCCTATTATTTTTTCTATATTCATCTTTTAGATTGCATTTCATCAGATCAATACTATACATAGAATCTTATTCTAAATTGCATAGCCCTATTAAATTAACTACAGTCAAATTTAGTGTGCCTTCAGTGATGGTTCAACATACGCAAATCAATTAATGTGATACATCACATAAACAAATTAAAAAATAGGAATCATGTGATTACATCGATAGATGCAGAAACAGCCTTCAAGATACAACATCCATTTATGATCAAAACACTTAACGAAATCAGTATAGGAGGAAAGTACCTTAATATAATAAAGGCCATATATGACAAACCCTCAGCCAAGTTATACTTAATGGTGAAAAACTAAAAACCTTCCCTCTAAGATAAGGAACAAGATGAGGCTGTCCAATATTACCATTGTTATTCAATATAACATTGAAGGTCCTAGCAAGTTCAATCAGATAAGAGAAAGATATAAAAGGCATCCAAACAGGAAATGAAGAAGTCAAACTGTCATCATTTGCAGATGACAAGATTTTCTATATAGAAAACCCTAAAGACTCTATAAGAACACTACTAGAAACAATAAGTAAATACAGTAAAGTCTCTGAATACAAAATCAACATTCAAAAATCCATAGCATTCCTATACTCTAATAATGAAGTGTCAGAAAAAGAAGTGGAAAAAATAATTTGTTTTGTAATTGCAACAAAAAGAATAAAATACCTAGGAATAAAGTTAATGAAACAAGTGAAGGACCTATATAATGAAAACTATAAGACTCTATTAAAAGAAATTGAAGAAAATACAAAGAAATGGAAAGATATTCCATGTTCTTGCCTGGGAAGAATCAACAT
Source organism: Rousettus aegyptiacus (assembly GCF_014176215.1). Classification (NCBI taxonomy): domain Eukaryota; kingdom Metazoa; phylum Chordata; class Mammalia; order Chiroptera; family Pteropodidae; genus Rousettus; species Rousettus aegyptiacus. The sequence continues at coordinate 91,951,024 of NW_023416308.1, forward strand.
AGTTAAAATGCCCACATTACCTAAAGCATTATACAAAATTTAATGCAATCCCCATCAAAATCTCATCGACTTTTTTTTAAAAAAAGAAAAAAACATCGTCAGATTTGTATGAAAGCGCAAAAGACAGCCCCCCTCCCCCACCCCACCGAATTGCCAAAGCCATCCTGAGAAAAAAGAACAAGGCTGCAGGTATCACTCTGCCTAACTTCAAATTATACTACAAAACAACAATAATTAAAAAGACATGGTATTGGCAGCAAAACAGACAAACGGGCCAGTGGAATAGAATCGAGAGTCCAGAAGTAAACCTATATATATATGGGCAAAAAATTTTTGACAAAGAAGCCGAAACCATACAGTGGAGAAAAAAAAAGCCTCTTCAATAAATGGTGTTGGGAAAACTGGAAAGACACCTGCAAAAGAATGAAACTAGACTGTTGTTTATCACCACACACCAGAATTAACTCAAAATGGATTAAGGATTTGATTATAAGACCTGAAATAATAAAATGCATAGAAGAAAACATAGGAACTAAACTCAAGGACCTTGGACATAAAAGAGGATTTTATGAATTTGACCTCAAAAGCAAGGGAAGTAAAAGCAAAAATAAGTAAATGGGACTACATCAAACTAAAAAGCTTCTGCTCAGCAAAGGAAATTGTCAACAAGGTAGAGAACCATCCAAATGGGGAAATATATTTGCAAGCAACACCTCCAATAAGGGCTTAATATCCAAAATATACAAAGAACTCATACGACTCAATAACAACCAAAAAAAAACAAACAAACGACCCAATCAAAAATGGGCAGAGGATCTGAACGCCACTTCTCCCCAGATGACATATAAATGGTCAACAAACATATGAAAAGATGCTCAACATCACTAGCTATTAGGGAAATACAAATCAAAACCACAATGAAATACCATCTCACACCTGTTAGAACAGCTATAATCAACAGGACAAGTAATAACAAATGCTGGAGAGGTTGCAGAGAAAAAGGAACCCTCATACACTGCTGGAGGGAATGCAAATTGGTACAGCCACTATGGAAAACAGTATGGAGGTTCCTCAAAACACTAAGACTTGGTCTATCATATGATTCAACAATCCCTCTACTGGGTATTTACTCCAAGGATTTGAAAACCCATACCCATAAATATATTTGCACACCGATGTTCATAGCAGCATTATTCACAGCGGCCAGGACATGGAAGCAACTGAAGGATCCTACGACAGATGATTGGTTAAAGAAGCTACGGTACATATATACAATGAAATATTACTCAGCCATAAGAAGAGATAAAATACTGTCATTTGTGACAACATGGATGGACCTCAAGATAATCATGCTATGTGAAATAAGGTAGACAGAAAAAATTGAAAATCACATGATATCACTTATATGTGGTATATAAACCTAAAAGCAACAAACAAGCGGAACAAACAAACAGAGACTCATGGACATGGACAATAGACTAGTGGTTACCAGAGGACTATAGACTAGTAGTTACTAGTGGGGTAGGGGAAGAGGGGTGGAGGTAGATGGGATAAAGGGGATCAAATATAGGGTTTAGGGAGAGAGCGAAGTGGATAAAGGGGATTAAATATATAGTAGCTGAAGGAAATTGAACTTTGGGTGGTAAACACACAATAGAATATACAGATGTCAAATGATAATGTACACCTGAAAATTATATAATTGTATTAACCAATATTACCCCAATAAACTTAATTAAAAATTAAAAAAAAAATTAGTGTGCCTGTGGATTCACAGTCTCTTGAAAGAGAGAAGAAAAGACTCAAGGCTAAAATATCCAGCTATGAAAAATTCACATCGATAATAATAAGCATTTCAATTTAATGAGGCGTTATGATGTACAGAATGAAATATGATAATGTATGTGAAATGTTGAACATGGTGGTTGTCACATAATGGGGACCCAAAAAATGATAATAGTTGGAACCAAACATTGTGTTTATTATCTTACATCAATTAATTTGCTTTATCTTCAGTTATGCTTTCAAAAGAATAATTATGTTTTCCCATTTTACATATGAGAAATTCAGACTCAATTCCACTGGTAAATGGGGAAGCCAGAATTATGATTCATATGTGTCTGGAACTAAAATCCATTTTATTAACTATATTCTCATTGTCCAAATAAATAAATAAACAGAAAAGAAATCTCTTTTAAGTAGTTATTCTAAGATGTGATTCTATATTATATCACCTACTTTTGACACAGTAATATATCATTCTATTCCTATGGGTGTGTACATGTTAGACCAAGGGGAAATAACATTTATCCTTAAGTGCCAAGGGCTAAAAATGGATCAATAAAGATCTTAATGGTACCCAGTGACTTAAAAGAGAAATATACATTGTTTCAGAGAAACTGCTGATGGACTTGTTACTATTCAAAACAGTGGGTTATCACTATGGTGGTCTGGACATCATGGATTGATGGGTGAAATGTCAACATAATGGAGGTGTAAGTACAGTTCTTGGCACATAAGAGTCCATATAGGATGGTAATTATGAGCAAAGATTCTGAAGCCAGACAGCCTGGATTTGATGATGGCTCTGCCATTTATTAAATCGGTGACCTTGTGCAAGCTATTTAACCCCTATCTGCCTCAATTTTTTTATCTTTAAAAATAAAAAATAATACTACCTACCCATTGGGTTATTGAGAGAACTAAATGAGTAATTAAGCTAAAACCCTCAGAATAATGCCTAGGAAATTGTTAAATATCAATAAATCTTTGATATCATAACCAATAAATCTTTTCTTCTGCTCTGTGACTGTTCATATCCAATCTGTTCTCCAGGCCCTGTGGGAAAACAGAGACAGCTTACTAGACTCAAAATGAACTATACTAATATGATACGGAGAAAGTTTTATTTGTAATAGTGTCTTTCATGGAGAAAATTCCATCTTAACCATAAAAATGGATTGATAGGTGCTGGGTGTGAAAATTTGTCCTTCCGGATTCCCAATCCTACCTGTAGGGTCTAGTTGTTGGCTGTCACAGGATTGTTTCAGAACAGAGTAAAAATACTCTGCATAATAGTGAAATCCCAGTGAGTAAGGAGCTGTGCATATGAAGTAGGAAAGAGAGAGGAATCAGAAAGATATAAGAATGCTGGGGAAAGGGTGGGAAAAAGAGAACTTTAGAGTAGCAGCATCAGAGAAAAAGTTGCTTAATAGAGGTTTTTAAAGCTCCTCCAAAAACTCTAAAGTAAATTCTACATTGCTCACTAATGCTCTTGTGTGAGGATATTCCCTTGGGAAATACAAAGAAAGTGTTTATTCCTGGTTTTAGGTGGATGCCAGGGAAATAAAAACAAAACCAAACAAACAACCACAAAAATGCGCAGAGACAGGAACTAGAGAAAAGGTGTTTATGAGAGTGGTTATGAGGTCCCTAGGTATTCATAAAAATTGTAAGGAAAGCTTCACACATTCAAGGGCATGGAATTTGTGGAAAGCTCAATCAATGGCACTAACCTCTGCTTTAATTTCAATAGCATTGGTGATATTTTATAGCTGACAAATAATCAAGAAATTATTTATTTTATTTATTTAATTTTTGAACTGCAAGACTATAACCAGGAAGACATGTAGTGTTCTTTTATAAGACATTTAGCAAAGATATGGTATAAAATATAATCAAGATTATGAATTGAGAACATTCTTCAGAGGAGGGAAATAAGGGGCAGAAATGCAGGCAAAGATCAATGGGACTCATCATGGTAATGAGGCAAGTTAAAAAACTGAGGGTAGGTTAAAACTCATCTCAACTAATAATAGACATTAAAAATTTCACAACCATGTTCACATCCATTATCTCATATAATCTTTATGCTAAGCCTATTATTGAGATAAAGCAAAGAATATCCTCCCTGTTTCTTTGAAGCAAACCCAACAACATTTTAAAAACTACACCTTTGGCAGAAAAAAGGAAAACTGGAATGAAAACTCAAGTTGTCTGACAACTGGCCTGGTGTTCATTTGTTCTTTCACTCAACAAGTTTGTTTTGAGGACCAACTAAAGGTCTTGCTTTGTGCTGAGGGCTATAATGAGAGATTTCTTGACTACAAACTATGCTTTCTTGAGAATGATGGCTAGCAGGGTCAAGAGTTTACAACTATCTACCTGGGATAGGAAGTGAATGAGTTGTGTATCTAGGGCTTCTTTTTATTCTTTGTACCTCTAAAGCAAATATATCCTGACAAAAGAGATAGCTTTATGCTGTGCTACCTACCTGACTCAGGTCCTCAAGATCATGCCAAGAGATGCTTGGATATTTGTGGCTAGCTGTATGTTTTAGATACTTCCTTATCCTACTTTTTCTGTCCCAGAAGTAGCTTGATCGCTAGCCACTAAGTAATATTGCTTAATTTGCAAATATTGCTTTTGACTAGTTTAATCAAATATAATATATTTGTTCCCTATGCTATATGGGATATTAGAAACTAGTTCACACAGTAATTTCAACAACTCCAATGTAAGTAAATCCGTATATCTAATATTTATTTCTTTCATCAGTAAAATAGAAAGGATGATAGTACTCAATTCATAGGGCTACTGGAACACTGAGTAGATTTTTATATAGAAGTACCTGCCACAAGTTAAGTGCTTAATAAATGGATTTTTATTACTATTAATATTCTATTGTATAGAAGAGAAGGTTAATCAATTAACCAAGATCACATAGATGGTAAGCAGTAGAGGCTGGCTCTGGAATCAGAACCAGTAATTTTAATCATTCATTTATTCTGAAGCAGAAATGTAATTATGTCTGACAATGAGACTGAAGCAGAGGGTCAATGAAAATAAAGTCAGAATGGTGAGCATCAGAAAGAGAAAAAAAAAATTGTAAAACTCTTTATGATAACTTGATGATAAAAGCAATGACCAGATTCAGTGAAAAGAAATACAAACTAACGAGCCTCAGGGCAAGAAAAGTAAGAACAGAGATTATTATCTTAATGGCTCATTTGCTTCTAAACATTAAACCAGTGAAGGATGGAGAGAATACTGGGGGTTAATGTACATCAGAGATCTTTCATGCCTCTAAGAAATCAGAGAGAACATTGAATGGCAATATGGGCAGATATGATAAGCTGACGCAGAAAAAGAAAAGAAATTTACAATGGATATTTTCACGCAAAAGCTAAAAGGAAACTCCTAGGTATACAAGAAATGAAAAAAAAAAGTCTTGTAGATTAGCATTCAGAAAACATGTGAAATGATAATAACAAAAAAAACTTCTGCACAGCAAAAAAAAAGTAGAAAAAATCAAAGAAATGAAAAGGTTATCTATGGAATGGGAGAGAATATTTGTAAATTACAACAAGGGGTTGATATAGAAAAATATACAAGAAACTTCTACAGCTCAAAAGCAAAAAAGAACAACAACCCAAATAAAAAATGGACAAAGGACCTGAATAGGCTTTTTTTTCCCCCCAAAAAATACATACAAATGGCCAACAGGTACATGAAAAGTTACTGAACATTACTAATCATCAGGAAAATGCATATTAAAACCACAATGAAATATCACCTTACACCTGTTAGGATGGCTATTATTAAAACAAACAAACAAACAACAGCAGCAACAACAACAAAAAAAAACCCAAGAGATTACAAATGCTGGCAAGGATTGAGACCCTTGAGCACTATTGGTGGGAATGTAAACTGGTATAGCCACTATAGAAAACAGTATGGATATTCCTCCAAAAATTAAAAATTGAACTCTCATATAATCCAGCAATCCCACTTCTGAGTATATATTGACAGGAAACAAAATCATTATCATGAAGAGATAGCTATACTTTCTTGTTTATTGCAGCATTATTTACAAGAGCCAAGATATTGAAACAACCTAAATGGTCATTGATAGATGAATGGATACAGAAAATATTATATATAATATACATATACACACAAAATAGAATATTACTCAGCCATAAAAAAGGAAATCTTGCCATTTGTGAGATCACGGGTGAAACTGGAGGGCATTATGCTAACTTAAATAAGCCACACAGAGAAAGGCAGGCATTGCATAGTATCACTTATATGTGGAATCTTAAAAAATGTCAAAACTCATAGAAACAGAGTAAAGAAGTTGCTAAGGCTAGGGGATGGGAGAAATAGAAAGAGGCTTATACAAGGGTACAAACTCTCAGTTATAAGATGAATGAGGTCTGAGGATCTAATTATGGTGACTGTAGTTGGTAACACTATATTATATAACTGAAATTCGCTAAGAGAATAGAGCTTAAATGTTCTCACAAAGAAAAGGTAAATATATTAGATAATCGGTGTGTTAATTAACTTAATGGTGGGGATCCTTTCATATGTGTACATAAATCATCATGTTTTACACTTTAAATATGTTACAATATTTTTGTCAATTATACTTAATAAAGCTGAAAAAAGAATATAATAGAATGTTCTAATGATTTCCATAAAGTTTAGAAATATATGAAGTTTCAATATCCTTTGGCAATGACTATTTTAATACAATTTTTCAGTTAATGTGATTATTCAGTCAAAAGAAAGGAGATCAGAATATATACATTACCTTTTATGTCCAACTTTTAGTTATAAATATCTTTCCAGTTGTGTATGTTATAACTCAATATCTTTTGAGTTATAATAATTTATTATTTCTCACAATTCTGTGTGTTTATTGGGCAATTCTGCTGGTTTGCCCGAGCTCACTTATATATTCAACTTAGTTTGGGGGGGATCAGTTTGTGAATGTACTGAGCAAGTATTGCAAGGGTGGCTGCATCTCTATTCCCATGGGGCTTTTAATCCTTTGCTTTTTTTTCCCACTAGGACAACTTCAAGGCCACCTTTTAAGAGGTCAGAATTATAAGCTGCATTTCCAGTTTCCCATTCTGCATGTGAGGAGCTGGGAAGCCAGCACTCCATTCTAATAATAAGTAAAAATAAAAAGCTCAACAAACTGGAAAATTCACAACTCATCTAGGATCCATAAGAGAAATGAAGTCACAGGGTAAATTGCTATCTCCAATATCAGAGAGACTAACAGACAAATAGAGAGAATGACAATTTACCAGAGCAAAGACTGACTCATAAGCAGAAACCGCAATGGGAAATCAATGCTGTAGTAATTGATGATTATAAGAAGGTCAGTGTAGACAAGTCTGAGAGTTAAAAACTCCAGGAGGAATCAGTCCTAGCAGACCCCCAACAATTTTGTGAGATTTATCTCTAGGAACTAGACCAGGCTCCCACAGTAAGTATCAGAGAAAAATCCCTTCATGCTTCTAGCAGAGGGAGGGGAAAAAAACCATTCTGAAAGATGCCAGAGTTCTATGTTCTTCTTAACAAAATTTTCCCAGAGTAGAAACTAGTTAAGGAAAGCCTAATTTCTGGAGTATTATCAGAGCCTAGTCATGGGTAGGAAGGAAAATATCCAACTGCAGCCAGATCTAGACTTACACTTAGGAGAAGGTAAATACTCAACCCACTGCAGTGAAAACAGTACTTAGAGGGAAATATATTGTATTGAATGCATACATTAGAAAATAAGAAATATCTACATTAAAAATATAAGTTTACACCTTAGGAAACTAGAAAACAAGAGCCAATTTAACCCAGAATAAGCAGAAGTAAAGACATACTAAGAACTAGAGCAAAAATAAATAAAAATAAAAACTGGAAAGTAATAAAGAAAATCAACGAAACCAAAAAGATGGTTCTCCGAAAAGATCAATAAAATAAATAAACCTCTATCTAAGCTAAGAAAAAAAAAAAGGAAGAACACAAATTACTAATATCAGAAATAAAAACAGGGAAATTATGACAGATATTATGAAAATTAAAAGGTAATAAAGGAATACTATGAATAACTCTATGCCCACAAATTTGATAACCTAGATTAAATGGACCAATTCCTTGTAAAATACAATCTGCCAAAACTCATACAAGAAGAATTAGACAATCTAAATAGCTTTATACCCATTAAAAATAAATCGATAATTAATAACCTACCCAGATGGGTTTACTGGTGAATTCTACCAAACGTTTAAGGAAGAAATTATATTTATTCTCTACAACTCTTTCAGAAGATAAAAGGAGAGATAATATTAATTTATTCTGTAAGCCAACATTTCCTTAACACAAAACCAGACAAAGTCATTACAAGAAAACTATAGACCAATTTCTCTCATAACCATAGATGCAAAAATCCTCAACAATATTATAAAATCAATGGCATTAGAAAATTAACAATATTTTAAAAAGTGAATGCAACAATATATAAAACTACACACTGTGATCAAGCTATCTCAGGCATGCAAGGCTGGCTCAACATTTGAAAATCAATTCACATAATCCATCATATCAACAGACTAAAAAAATAAAAATTTCGTACTTATATAAATAAATGTAGAAAAAAACATTTAACAAAATTTAACACCTATTTATCATAAAAATTCTATTAACTAGAAGTAGAGAGAAAATTCACCGATATTATATAAAAATAGCTTCAAAGAACCTAAAGCTAATGTTGAGAAACTCAAAGCTTTCCCACTAAGATCAGGTACAAGGTAGTAATGTCCTCTCTCACCACTCCTTTTTAACATTGCACTGAAAGTTGTTGCTAATGCAATTTGGCAAGAAAAATAAAGTTCCATAATTTGGGAAAGAAGGAATAAAATCATTTTTGTTCATGGATGACATGATCGTCTATGTAGAAAATTCAAAAGATCAACAAAAACCTCTTGGATTATAGAAAAGTGAAAGATACAAGGTTAGGATATAAAAGCGAATCTCTCTCCTATATGTCAGCAATAAACCAGTTGTATTTGAAATTATAAGTACAATATTATTTACATTTAGCACCCCTGAAATAAAAATACAGGTATAAATCTAATAAAAAGATATATAATATCTATGTGAGGAAAACTACAAAATACTATTGAATAAAATCAAAGAACTGAAGAAATGTCCACAGTCATGGACAGAAAGACTCAATATTGCCATGATGTCAGTTCTTCTCTACTTGATTTATATATTCAATGCAATGCCAATTAAAATGCTAGCAAGTTATTTTGTGAATATTGACAAACTTATTCTAATATTCTAATGATATGGAGTGGCAAAGACCCAGAATATTCAACACATTACTAAAGGAGAAGAATAAACTTGAAGGGCCAATGCTACCCAACTTCAAGACTTATAAGTTATAGTAATCAAGACTGTATTGGTTAAAGAATAGATAAATAGATCAATATTACAAAGTAAAGAGATAGAGCCACATAAATATAATCAACAGATTTCTAATAAAGGATAAAAGGCAATACAATGGAGCTAATGTAGCTTCTTCAATAAATGGCGCTAGAACAACTGGACATCTACATGCAAAAGCATAAACCTAGACATAGACCTTATAACCTTTACAAAAATTAATTCAAAATGGATCATAGATTTAAATGTAAGAGGATGCAAAACTATAAAATTCCTAGGAGATAACATAGGATAAAATCTAGATGACTTTGCATATGATAATGACTTTTAGATATAATATCAAATCGACATTTATAAAATAAATAATTGATAAACTAAACTTCATTAAAGTAAAAAACTTCTGCTTTTCAAAACACGATAACAAGAAAATGAGAAAACAAGCCACAGACTAAGAGTAAATATTTGCAAAAGATACATCTGCTAAAGGATATTTATTCAAAACACAAAGAACTTTTAAACTTAATAATAAGAAAATGAACAACCTGATTAATAAACAGGCCAAAGACCTTAACATATCTAATCAAAGAAGACAAACAAATGACAAATAAGCATATAAAAAGATGGTTTATGTCGTAAGTCAATTAGATACAACTACACATCTATTAGAATGACCAAAACTGTAACACTGACAACAGTAAATGCTGACAAAGATGTGGAGTGACAGGACCCTCATATATTGCTGGTGAGAATTCAAAACGATACAGTCACTATAAAGGACAGTTTAGAAGTTTCTGAAACAACTAAACATAGTGTTACCATATGATTCAACAGTTGTCTTCTTGATATATACCCAAAGGACTTGAAAATTTATGTCCGCACAAAAATCTGCACACTAATGTTTATACCATTATATTTATAGCAGCTTAATAACTGTCCAAACCTGGAAGCAATGAAAATGCCTTTCAAGAGTCTTCTGGTCAAGATGGCAGAGTAGGTAAACGCTATGCTCACCTCCTGTCACAACCACATCAAAATTACAACTGCACTACAAACAGCCATCATTGGGAGTTACCTGAAGCCTAGCTGAACTTAAGTTCTACAACTAGGGTCTCTCAGAAGAAGACACCTCAAAACTGGTAGGAGGGGTATAAACACAGAACAGACTGGCCGCACACCAATGTGTGACATTTGAAAATCAGGAGGGATATCTCGGCAGCAGAGGTCTTCCCCGAGGAGCAAGGGGTCTCAGTCCCACACTGGGCTCCCTAGCCCAGACTTTTAGTGTCAGAAAGAGAAATCCTCACGAACTCTGTCTGTGAAAACCATCAGAGATTGTGGCTGAGTAAGACAAAGTGTTGCTGGAGTCACAGACATTCCTCTTAAGGGGTCCATGCGCAGACTTACTGCTGTCCACTTGCTCTGAGCTCCAACACTGGGGCAGCTGCTCAAAAGGCACCAGGGACATATGGGGAGGAACCGAATTGTCTGGCTCCAGGGCAAGGACTGGAGAGGCAGCTTTCTCTGAGACAGATGGGCTCACAGAATCCATTGTTTCTTTGTTGAGCCCTCCTCACTCCCAGCACACAGACTCATTTCTGAGTCTCCATCAACCTGGCTAATACTGGTCATCCTGCCTTAGTGATTCCTGGGACCACACTCCACGCAAGCTGCTTCCAGTGAATTTTCTCTACAAATAGCCTGTTTTTTCTCATGCTGTGGACTTTCCTAAAATCTCTCAAAGATTCACAAAACCTAAACAAGCAGCATTTGGCCTCGGTGAGTCCTGTCCCCCTTTCTGAGTAGCCTCAAGCCCAGGACTAGCCTCAAGCAGAGCACCTGCTCCATAAGGTGGCCTCAGTTTACAGCTTGGCCTCTCGAGGCACATTCAAGCCCAGTGTGGGTGGAAGCCATCTATGGATTGCTTGATGGCTCATGCTAGGTGGCCCCAGGCAGGGCGCAGACTATGGTTGAACCTGGCCTGTGGCAAGGCCCCACCCAGAAGGCCCCAGCCTACATGCCCAGTGGCCAGCTTCAGTTTGACCTGGACCATTACCTGGGACAACACATCCAAAGGGAAGGCACCAAAGCCCTGCTTAAGCTAATCCTGATCGATAGGGTCAGCTCCTGTACAATAATTTCTCCACTGAAGTCACCAGGGACATATGGGGAGGAAGTGAATTATCTGGCTTCAGGGCAAGGGCTGGAGGGGCAGCCAGTCATTGCAAGCAATCAGCCCAATAATCAGTTCTTCCCATTGATATACAAACACAAACCAAGGCTCAACTACAAGAGGGTACATACAACCCATATAAGGGATACATCTAGGGCACTCAGCTCAGGTAATCAGGGAGATTGTGCTACTGGGCCCCACAGAGCACCTGCTGCATAAGGCCACTCTACGAAGACAGGGAGACAATATAGCAGCTCTACCTAATACATAGAAACGAACACAGGGAGGCAGCCAGAATGGAAAGACAAAGAAACATGTCCCAAATGAAAGAACAGAATAAAGCTCCAGAAAAAAAAAAAAAAAAAAACTAAAAAAAAAAAAAAAAAAACATAAAATGGAGAAAGCAATCTATCAGATGCAGAATTTAAAACACTGGTTATAAAGATTCTTAACGAACTTAAGGGAAGAGTAGATAAATTCAGTGAAAACTTTAATAAAGAGATAAAAAACACAAAAATGGAGACAGAAAACATGAAAAAGGACCAGTCATAAATGAAGAATACAATGACTGAAATGAAGACTACATTAGAGGGAATCAACAGCATATTAGATAAAGCAGAGGACTGAATCAGTGCTTTAGAAGATACAGTAGCAGAAAACACTGTATCAGAACAGCAACAAGAAAAAAGAATAAAAAACGTGAGAAGAGAGAGCAAGGAATTGAAAACCTATTTGAAGAAAAATAACAATGAAAAATTTCTCTGACCAAGCAATGGAAATAAACATACAAGCTCAGGAAGTGCAGAGAATCCCAAACAAGATGAACTTAAAGAGGCCCAAGTCAAGACATATCATAATTAAAATGTCAAAGACTAAAGACAAAGAGAGAATCTTAAAAGCAACAATTGAAAAACAATTATTTACCTACAAGGGATCTCCCTCAGATTGTCAGTTGATTTCTCAACAGAACCTTTGCAGGCTAGAAAAGATTGGCAAAAATATTCAAATTGATGAAAAGCAAGAATCTACAACGAAGATTTTTCTACCCAGCAAACCTATAATTTAGAATCAAAGGACAAAAAAAGAGCTTTGTGGACAAGAAAAAGCTAAAGGAGTTCATCATCACCAAGCTAGTAATACAGGAAACATTGAGAGAACTTCTTTAAGAAAAAGAAGAAAAAAGATTTAAAAGATTAAAAAAGCGAATAATAAAATGACAATAACTACATATCTATCAATAGTTTCTTTAAGTGTAAATGTATTAAATGCTCCAATCAAAAGATAGGGTGGCTGAATGGATAAGAAAATAAGACCCTTACACATACTGTTTATAAGAGACTCACTTCAGATCAAAATACAAACATAGACTGAAAGCAAAGAAATAGAAAAAAATGTTTCATAAAAATGAAAACAAACAAACAAAGCCGGAATAGCAGTATTTATACTAGACAAAATAAACTTTAAAATGAAGGCTATAACAGGAAACAAGAAGGACTCATTTATTCCATTCTGGGTATTTATCCAAAGAAGCTGCAAACACTAATTTGAAGGGACATGTGAAAACATGTATTTATTGCAGCATTATTTACAATAGTTGAGATATGGAGGCTACCTGGGAGTCCATCAATGGATGAATGGATAAAGAAAGGGTGGTACACATAAACATTGGGATATCACTCAACTATAAAAAAGAATGAAATCATGCTATCTGGGACAACATGGATGGATCTAGATTGTATTATGTTGAGTAGAGTGAGTCAGACAGAGCAGGACAAATGCCATATGATTTCACTTACATGTGGAATCTAAAGAACAAAATAAACAAACAAAGCAGAAATAAACTCATGATACAGGGAACATTTTGGTGGTTGCCAGATGGCAGGGGTATTGAGGGGTAAATGAAAAATGAGAAGGGATTAAGAAGTACAAATCGGTAGTTACAAAATAGTTATGGGGATATAAAGTATAGCATAAGGAATATTATAACAACTATATATAGTGTCAGATGGGTACTAGATCTATCACTTTGTAAGTTATATGAATATATAATCACTATGTTATACACCAAAAACTAATATCATATGTAAACTGTAATTGAAAATAAAACACTTTTTAAAATAATAAATAAACTGTGTCCTTAGAACATTAAAAAAATGATGACTTATAGTAAGCGAAAGGAAAAATACACTGTGGTACATCCAGGTAATGGAATATTATTCAGAGCTTATAAAAAATAAGTTATTAAGCTATAAAAAGACTGAGAGGAAACTTAAATGCACATTAATAAGTTAAAGAAGCCAGTCTGAAAAAGGTTATATATTATAATTCCACCTATATGACATTATTAAAGTTCAATACCACAAAAACAATAGAAAGATCAGTGATTGTCAGGCAAATAAGCAAATGGGAGGGATAAGCAGATAAAACACAGAGGATTTAAGGAGTAGTGAAAATACTCTATATGATATTATCATGATGGATAAATGCTATTACACATTTGTCAAAATCATGAAAGTGTACAACACCAAGAGTCAACCCTAAGGTAAACTATGAACTTTGAGTGATTATGATCTGTCAATGTAGGTTGATCCTTGGTAAAAATGTACCATTCTGGTAAACATTATTGATAACGGGGGAAGCTTTGCATGTGTGGGTATCAAGAGAATATGAGAAATATCTGTACCTTGATTTAGCTGTGAATATAAAACTGCTCTAAAAAAGGTTATTTAAGAAAAAGGTAACAACTGCAAAACTATATCACTTATGTTGCATTCTATTGATCAAAGCCAGTCCTAAGGCCCGCCCAAATACAAGGGATGGGGAAGTATACATCACTCCTTCAATGAAAGAGCTGCAAAATGATATGGTTGTGAGTTTTAATCTATCACTAACAAAGTTATAGTTTGAAAAATATTAGAGGAACTTCTGACTGGTCCTCATTTCTTCTGTAAATTATGAAATTTTGCTACCTGGATAATTTCTGGAAAATCTTAAATCCATGATTGCTGCTTCTCCCTCAGGATTAATAACTTCATTTTACTTTTCCTCATATCCTTCCTTTTATATATTATAGAAAAACAAGCACTAGGTTTACTTTTGAGCATAATCACTGAAAAACTAGATTTAAAATAATATGAAAGAAATGATATAGTTTTCTTATAAATATCCAAATTCCCCACATTTAAACAATTAAAGATTAACCACATAGACCTGATACACTTAGAATTCTTTGCATACCTGTCTCTCATAGATGTTATTAGAATGTATTTATAGAAGTATTGCTATATACAGAATTGAATCTGCTAATTTCTTTGAGAGAGAAAAAAATAGGTCAGACTTTCAGAACAAAATGTCTCTTTTCTTAAGCAAAATTTGGGAATCAACTTTTATATGTGTTGGTTCAGACTATTGTAAACACTTAAAAGAAAGTATGTAAAAAATAGCAATTTGTTATATTAATCTCATGTAAATTTGCTTCCTTTCTAAGTTCTTTTATTCATTTGAAATGTACTGTGGGTCTGAGGCAGTAGTGGTGGCAGAAGCAGAAACTGGCCCAGAAAATTTCAGAGACCAAGTTGTACTTCGCCCATTCACCCAATCATGAGGAGGCCTTATCTTGTGTAGGGGCCCATCTGATGCTTGGACAGAAAAAAAATGCAGTGGTAACTGGCACCATCTTTAGGTAGAGTCAAAGACCAGACAGGAAAAAATAAACTGAATAAATGCTTCTTCCAAATGCCCAACATGAAATAAAATCGCTCTTGCTGCTTTTAAAGAGGACTTGTGAATTGATTAGGATTGAGTGTTATTGTAGGAACTTCTTTCAATTTCTATCTAATTCTAAAATGTACTTTTGTTCACAACACTATGTACATTTTCTCAAGTTAAACACCCCAAACCGTAGTGTCACAATCCCAATAGCTACTTAGCAAGATCTACACTGACATGTGTTGCCTACTCCGTATTAGCTCCATACCTCATAAACTGCACACCGTCGTCGTTGGAAAACTGTCACCAATGCACAGCTTTAAACTGTTTACTGTCATATGAGTGGTTCTCAAATTTTTTTTAGAATGTTCAGAAACACATTTTGAGTACATTGAGATTTTGCCCACAAATGGTCTATATTCCAAATTTCTACTTTTAAATCAAAAAATGGTTAAATTAAGAAGCCTCGTACCTAGTAGTTGAAATAATTAATTTTCACTAAATTAATTGTTAATTAATTTAGTGAAAAATAACTGGAAGCATTCCATGTATGAGAACTGCCTCAAAGTACCCAGAATATAAGGGTGGTAAGCAGAAGTGGTTCTGGAGAGAAGTGATAAATGGCCGATTCTCACTAGCAGAGAAAGCACAGTCACCTTGCTTATTTGGCAGTTTCGTTATCAAAAGTTAGAATCCATGCCTCCTGGGACTTACCTGACGTGTGGTACAATATAGAAATGAGCTACTTTAATCTTAGACTCAAACTTGAGGACTAACATGGGTTAGTCCAAGTTTTGCAAAATTTTGTAATCATATGTGAAAATTTAAGCTTATGCACTAAGCTGGAGGGAAATGTGTTAGCATTTTATTTATTTCTAATCTTTACTAGGAAGTTTTAAATAGTTAACATAAACACCAAATTTTCTAGGTCCATTTATGGTCTAATACTCAAGAAATACAAAATGAACTAACCCCTTTAGCACACTATCCAATGTGTCTCAGACATTAGGGTTTAAATTTCTGGATTACTCTTTATAGTTTGTTATTATTCATGACAATGTAGTAAATCTTTAGGCTCTGTTAGACATGATTTAGGCTGAACAACTATGGGTATTTATGTGTTACTTCCAAATAAAGCAGGTAATAATGATGACTATTTATAAATAAGCACTAATATTTTCATATAGTATTTTAGATATTCACATATGTCTAGTAAAGAATGAATCAAACTTAGGAAAAACATACAAAAATTGCATCAAATATGGTGTATTTCCTTTTATATGGACCATGATGGAAGACAGCCAGTATGTAGTTACTTTAAATGCTTGTCATCATTATTTCAACTGGAATTTTGTGGCCCTTTTGTTAGAGGTTGGTCTAACATACTAGTTTTTTAAAAAGTGATCATTGTGAGTATTGCATTATGGTAGCTTCTGTGCTATTTTAGGTACTAAATACTGGAGGCTTGTTGAGAAGTGCATTCAAAAAACCATAAAGAAACCAAGGATCATTGTTAAACTCCATACCAAACAGACAAAAATGCGAAAACTACTGGTTCGGGTTGGGCTCTCAGGCCTTAAAAGGATGAGTAATACATTTCATGCCCATAAGTATATATGCTACCTAACTACAATTTCAAGCTTTTTGGTCTAAAGACTGCTTATTATGCTTAAAATTATTGAGGGCCCTAAAAACTTATATACATGTCTAACATTTATTGATATATATTGTAATAGAAATTACAACTGAGATATTTTAAAGTATTTTTAAATAACAATACTAAACACCATATATATATATTTGACATTTTTGTGAAAAATAACTATTTTCAAAAAAATATTAACAAGCGTAAAATTGTTTTATACTTTTTAAAATCCAATTAACGTCTAGCCTAATTAATACAGGACAGCTAGATTATCCTAACCACTTTTGTATTCAGTCTTTTATGATATCACATTATAACACAGACTCTGAAAAACTCCAGTGCACACCTATGAGAAAATGAGAGTTAAAAAGGTAAATAATGTTTTACTATTGTTAGAAAATAATTTTTACCTCATATAGTTTCTAGACCACACTTTGAGATTCACTGTTCTATCCTTACAAATGTTTTGGAACTTTTTAAAACCCTCCATGGGAATCTCATTTCCTAAATTTTTCTTACAAGTTTTTTGGTTGGCCTTTGTTTGCCCCAGCTGGTATTCCCAGCTCAGGCAGCGGCGGTGTTATGTTAAACGATAGCCAATAATATTCTTTTAAGTGAAAACACTGGAGATAGGGCTTTTATTACTGAGTGAGCTCTGAGTTAGGTCCAATTAAGGCAAATGCTGTGAATGAGTTTTTCTGAAGAAGCTGCAAGACAAATGAGAAAATAACAATTCTCTGAAGTTGAGGCTGTTTGGGAGCTTCAAATTCATTCCACCCCTCCAGTTGCCGCTATACTGCTGGTTTTCACAGCTGTCATGATTGCGAGGCTGCTTGTTTTTAATGCTGTCACAGAGCTGGGAATTGGGGAATGGGAATATAGCAAGTTAAATGTTTCTGAGTGTCCTATTCTTATAGAAATTTAGCCATTTTTCTTGAATAAACCCTCCTCATACTCTTTTACGGAGTAGATTTTCAAGAGTCCTAACTCTGCCGTCCTGAAGTACTTCTTCCTTTCCTCTTTTAATTTTAATAGCTAGCTTTTAAAATCAAAAACCGTGGTTGTATTACTTGCTATTCTTTTAAGACTTTATCTTTCTACAATATTTGATCAGTAAAGTGATGTTTATTTAAATAACTATTTTAATTTGTTTTTTTGTCTATGTTAATATTGTTAAGGTTCTGAAGTTAACCATATAATCAGTTATACTGATGAAAGTTTAAAACGACATGAATTTAATGAATACATTTTATGAGACCCAATATAAGTGTCACAGATTGAAACAACATATTCTGCAGACTTCTGCTAGTAACAGGCTATGAACTAGAGTTTGAAACTCAAGCTAGAGCAAAATTCTATTATTGTAGTGAATTTGGTACAATGTATTACTGAAAGAATAATAACTATCAAATGTTAATGTGAATAATAGAAATTTCTTAAGTTAACCTGAAGTGAAAATATGAGTTTGGAGAGAGTAGCTATATTCCAAGCAAAAGAAAATTAAGTCTGGATATAGGTAGTTATGGGAGGAATTGAGGACAATGAATAAAGATTTTGGAATATTGATGTTCAGAGGCAGTCCCCTGTGAATACTAAAAGCAAATCTTTCATTTTTTAAATTTTAAGAAGCATGTATAATTCAGATTACATTTTATGAAAATATTCTGTACTTTTTCTTAATTATTTCTAATTTTAATTTAGCAGTATCATTTTTCAAAAGACTTATGAGTTTTCATTAATACACAGTGCTGTATTTCTTCTATTTTCCTCTAAGCTAGGTTAAATAAAAACAGGGGAAAATTCAACCTAGTTAATCTTATAAATAAATTTTATAAATATATAATAAATTTTAAATTATTTCATTACAAGTGATATGGAAAATTAGAACAGCTTAGAGATCATCAGTTCCAAACTATCACCCAGTGGCTCCTCAACCACAGATGTAGTTGGTATTTACCCAGCCTGAATTTAGATATTTAAAGTGATGGAAAATTCAATCTTGCACACAGTCTGTTTCACATTGGGATAAATTAGATTGTTGGAAAGATCTTGTTAAGTTTACTCTAAATCTGTTTCACTATAGCATTTAGTAAAATTCTGCACTCTAGAATAGGATTTCTCCATTTCAGCATTATCAACATTTTAGGCTGGATAATTACTACTGTGGGGGCTGTTGTGTGCACTGTAAAGTTTTTAGCAGATAGATACCAGTATCACTAGATACCAGTATCACATCTTCCTCGCATTCATAACAATTAAAAATGCCTTTATATATTGCCAAGTGTCCCCTGAGGTACAGTATCACTCCAGTGCAGAATCACTGCTCTAAAGTAATCCAAAAGAGCCAAGGCTATGTACTAATAATTACCTAGTCTCAAAATCTCACTCTCCAAGCAGTGTAATTTTGGTAAGTTACCTCCCCTCTCTGAGATCCAATTTCCTTACTTTTAAAGTGGGGCTAATATTTATCTACTTCACAGGGAAGATGTCAGATGCAGTGAAAGCAGATGAGAAGTTTGTGACATGCTTCGTAGTACTTAGTAAATAATCAGTAAATGCTAGTTCCTTTCACAACCTCAAAAAGTTCTTGCTGGTTGATCGACTCTGGTATAAAGCAATATACCAAACCACATACAATTAAAAGAAAAACTTCAACAGTATATCACTACAGACTTATACAAATAGAATAATCACTCCTGGGTTCTGAAGCAGCCATCGCAAGGGAGGTGTATACTCTCCCTAAAAAAGATTTCAGCCCATAAACTCATGCTATACTTTTGTATAATGCCTTAAGGCATTGTCTACTATGTTGGCACTATTATGCTTTCCCTGCAATCCATTCTCAATAAATATTATGTTAGCAATCAAACAAAGAGAGGGTACTTTAGAAAGAATGAGAAGAATGCATTTCCATGAAAAGCCCACAAAGTTTTCAAAAGAAGTAATATTGCTAAAGTAATACCAAAATTAATTACATTCAAATGGCACAGAACATTTTAATATAATTTAGTTTGAATTGTCTACATTTCTATAATTTAAGAAAGGACTTGCTGCATTCAGGGGTAAAGCTAGACCAAAGACCAATTGTGTAAACTCTTTTCTTCTTTCAATAGTAGAGTTACCAAATAACATATGGGACACTAAATTAAATTTGAATATTATGTAAACAACAAATTAATTTTTAGTATAGTTGCATGTGACATACTCATGTTGCATGTGACATACCCATGCTAAAAGATTATTTGTTGTTTACCTAAAGTTCAGCTTAATTGGGCATCTTTATCTTGTTGTCTGTTTAATTTTTCTAAATCTGGCAACCCTACTGAATATGTAGTACATACAGTTTAATCCAGATTCTTATCATCTTTGCCCTGGAATACTACTTATGTTCTGTCTTTCCTCCCATTCAAACTCCCCACTCCAAACTGCACAGAGTGATGTATTGCTCTCCATGGACAGCGGATTATGTCAACACATAGCATCCTTCAAAGCAATGTACCTTCAACCTGCCTTTACTGTTTTAACTACTCCCTTTTTCTCCAAAACTCACAAACACACGTTTCTTTTCCTGGTAATACGTGCTCCAGCTACATCATTGCTTTTGTATAATGACTGGCTTTCTTTTTCTGCATCCTCCTATCTTCTGCCTAGTGTTCTTCTCAAGTCCAAACTCAACTGCAGTCCCTTTTCTGTAGGCTCCAAAGTGAGGGAGCCTGCTCTATGAAATTGTGCTCTTGCTTAACTATTTCCTATTGCAGTACTTATTTTACATATTAATTAAAATTCAATATATATTTTCTCATAATAATAAGAAATTAGATATTACTCAATTGGTAATTAGCTACTTCACCTACTCTCTGTTTTAATAGTGAGACAGGAGGTGAGCTAACATTAATCTTGGCATGGGAAAATAGACAAGAGGTTAGGTAAAGATACTGCAGGCAACTCCATCTTGGGAAGCATTGCAGGGGGTAGACAGTGGATACCCAACTCTCTAGTGTTCCCTGGGTCCAACTTCCCGTGATTTTTAAGTTGAATGAGCTCCTAGCCCAAGGTAATGAGGAGCTTTTTTAATCAATGAGAGTGTCCAGGAAAACCATGACACCAATGCTGTCTCTATCCTTGTTTATTTTTTTACACTTTAACAGTAAGGCATATATATATTTACACTATGTGTTCATCTCCCATAGTTAGATTTCTTTCTGTTATCACATATTTGACTCCCTTTATTTAAGCTGGAACAGATAAGCAACATTAGCTTTCTTCAAATTGTAACTATGATGGAAAAATATAGGCTGACTCCTAGAAAGTAAGAAAGGGTAGCTCTGTCCAGATTTGTATTCAATAACTTTTCAATAATTCTACCTTCTTTTTCATATGAGTTGATGTTTGAAGAAACCCACTTATCAGATTAAGGCAGGTATTCTGTGTTGTTTTTATCCCAAAATGGTAGCTTTATTGGACAATGAGTTTCTAAGTGTGATGACTATAGTTTATTCATCTCTGTAGTTCCAGAGCCCAACACAGTGCCAAATTTAAGATAAGTAATTCATAAAAAATTACAAGCATTTGTTGAGTGGCTAAATGAAATATAGTGCATCACTTGCTTTATCAAAAGTGGGATAATATTTCATCTCTTTTTAGTAGAATATACAAATTCACCCAACTTGCCCAAACATGCCATTGTTATCATTATTCATTTTCTACACCATTTATTTCTCCAATAAAAAGATATGTCTAACATTTATTACACTAGTTAATAGATCTTGTGTAGATTTTGATGTTATTGCTGTGTACTAAAAACATCATACTTGAGAGTGTATGATCATAATTAAGGTGTTGCTAGTACCAATTAAACACACCTTCAATGGGTTTTTCAAATCTTAACTCACAACTGCGAAGGTGTAGGTTGGAGTTAACTTGTACACACACAAACTGCATTGTTCGTCCTGAAGTATTTTAAAAAAATAATTTAAAACTTTTTCGACAAAAACACTGCCTTCATATTTCCTTTCATGGATGGTGGCATGCATATGTGTTCAAATGTGTAAATAAAACTAATAAAACTTATTTACTTGACCTTAGCTCACAAAAGTTACCTTTCATTTTAATGTGATTGATTCTCGGGATTTTTTTGTGAAATACCTTATTTCAAGGATCTAAATATTTCTTTCATTGACCAATAGTTATATATTTATGAAATGTTGTTTTGACCTTTTCCTCTATTCATTAAAACAATGTCATATAATTAAATGCGATTTAATTTACATACCTTTAAAAGAGTTTTAATAAATTCATATTTGTCAAAAAAAAAGTCCTCTTAAGACCACATTAACTGCTTTGTTTTGTTTCAAAAGTATGGTGCGCAATAAACCAGCTGCAGCCCACAAAATATAAGCCAAAACACCTATGCATTATTGCATATCAGTAGTTGCTCTTCTACTCTTTTGTTCTTTCAACAAATCTTCGACACTTTTGGTCTTTCCTTCATTCTGTTCTCGTTCATCTTTTCCTTATTGTCCTTGCCTATCTTCTATAGGCTGCATGAAAATGCAAGGAAAACCTGTCCCTCCTCCCCCCAAAAAGCGCTATTTGAATTGCTTTTCAGAACAATGCTCTATATTATAATAATGTAGATTATAATGAAATGGAGTTCTGTTCTCATGATGAAGATAATGAGAATGATAAATGCGTTCAAATAAAATGTATTCAAAACACATTTCTAAGCTTACTTCACGGTGTCATTATCTTTTTTTTTTTTTTTGCCACATACCTTTTATATATGTAGGCTACAACTTTCCAATTTAACGGACATTTCTGTTACAGCCCTGTTCAGTTAGAACTTTATCTGCTTGCCATTGAGTTTAGGAAAATTTTGGATTTCTAAAGATGATGTATAATGGAATGGAAAGAGCACCAAACTGGGAGTCAGCTGAACTGAGTTCTAATTTCACTCTTGTATTCATTTCCCATTACTGCATTTCTCATCAATTTAATGGCTTAAGAGAACATTAATCTATTATTTTATAATCCTGTAGATTACAAGCCTTGGAAAGGTCTCACTGGGCTAAAATCAAGATCCCAGCCAGGCTGTGTTTCTTTTGGAGAAAGCAGAAGAATCCATTTCGGTGATTTTCTAGCTTCTAGAGTCTGCCCCCATTTTCCTGTCTTGTGATTCCCTTCCTCCATTCTCAAAGCTGGCAATTTTTAGACTTCTTACACTATTCTTTCATAGTCACATTCCCTCTGACCCTAACTTCAGTCAGGAAAGCCCTTTTGAGGACTCATGAAACTAATTTGAGCCCACACAGATTATGGTGGGGGGTCAATATTATTTTGCCTAACACACACCTCACCATTAACAGCTTGTGATCGTAATAAATTTTTTAGCTCCTTTAACTCTTCTTTTCTTCTTCAACACAAAGGGGTTAATTAATAACTCTGCCAACCAGGGTAGCCGTTGTTCAGTTTATTAACTTTGATTCTTTCCTAAAGATTGTCATAAAGACTAAATAAGAAAATAAATGTGAAGTTCTTCGTTTACTAGAAATCAAGTTATCATTAGTTCCAGATTTATATAGCAACTTGCTGCTATTCATTAATGTATGTATTTAGTAAGTAACTATGGAGTACTTACTATGTATCTAACATTATTCTATATTTTACAGATATAGTGCAGAACAAATAAGGTGCTTACTGTCATTGAGTTGAAATGTAAAGATATTTATGTGGAACCTGACTGCTTAAACTTGATGACTTAAAAGCAACCCTGAACTGTCCATCTTCTGTTTTCTGGTATATAATTTTACAGATATATTTAATATGGAGTTGATTTATATTATTCGTCATCTCGATTTATCATTTTTTTTAAGAGGAGTTTGTTGAAATCTTTCAACTAGAATTGAAATTTTATCTCTATCTTTCTATTATGATCTAATTGCAACTTTGTATATTTTGAGACTATATCGTTAACTGCATATGTATGCAGGAACTTTAGATACTCTTGGTTATTATCAGTATACACTAATTTTCATTGACGCTTGGCAATTTTTGCTTTGGGTTCTTCTTTTTTTTTTTTCAATCTGATATGACAATTGTACCAAACTTTCAGTTAGCTGTTATTTGCCTGCTCTACCTTTTTGTCTATCTTTTCATTTTTAATCATTTTGTATACTGTAAGTCTAAATGTGAGAGAAAGTTAATGGATCACAAAGATATGCTCAATAGTTATAAGGTTCTGCTATGCAGGGGAAGAATGACTCACAATGGAAGAGAGCCTGGAATAGCTATCTATTTTCACTCCTCTAGGTATATCAACAACAAGCCCCCTCTCTGCTCTCAGTCTATCACTTCTTACCCCGTTGCTCAAATGGAGAAGGAAGGGCAGAGCTTTATCACCCATAGATTATAGGGTAATACATAGCTTGGGATAAGCAGCCAATAGCAATGAACCATCCAAACTGGACATTTTTTGAGAGAGAATATTCATATAGTAATTAATATCTACACTGAACAACTGACATAAACCAGGACTGACCTGGACCAACTGGCATGTATGGACATTATAATTCTCCCCTTGCCTTCCACCTCTACCATATGGGCTAGTGCCTTTGAGGAAGAAATCCAAAAAGATGGAACAAAAGGGCTAATATTCTTTTCACAACAATAAAGAGAATATTCTTTGGTTTAAAAATAAAAAAAAAAGCAAAATCCATGCATACAGAATACAATATATAGCAGGAAAAATAAATAAAACAAAATGCATACTTAGACATTTCTCAGAAAAATCTCTGAATTAGAAGAATAATGGAAAAAATCCTTGAAGTATCTCTGCAGAAAAAAAGAGTTAATCTATAAATAAATAAACAAATAAATACCATGCTTACTTCAAATCCTACCTTAAGATACTTAATGTCAGAAAATAACGAAGTAATTTATGGAGACTATGAGAAGGGACATGATGTTCTCTTTAGAGACTACAGTCAGTCAACTTATACATAAAAAAAAAAAGACACTCTCCAATATACAAGAACTAAGAATATGCCACTCACTTAACTTGTGAAACCAGGAAGTCAAAACAGAAAAGTACACATGAAGAATTCATAAAGTAAAAAAAAAAGAAAGAAAGAAAGAAAAAAGCCTAGAAGATGTTCCTATGGGACTCTAAAGAAACAGAATATCCAAATCACGAGGATAGTGATGATACCAGTGAGTACTATGCAACTTAAGTCCAACACAGCATTGAACCTGCGAGAAAGAAGTATATAGAATTTCTTTCACAATGACATCAAAATCAATCTTAAAAGTAAATAATCTCGTTATAAATTATTATACTCTTCAATGAGAATAATACTGTAAAACTGCCCGCAAAAATTTCCCATAAAAACTATTTTCTCAAGTAAATTTACTAACAAATTCAAAAGTCCAATAAATATGATCAAAGCTTTTTTATTGAAGATCTTAGGTCATTCTTAACAAAAAGCCTACAAATAAATATGCCAGATTGTTGATATGATTTTCTTGGTTATTTAGATAAGATTGACTTTTTGCTTTATTATACTTCTGCAGTTTAATATAGTAGTGAACAATATTATTTTGTAAATAAGAAAATAAACTTATTAAAAAAACCAAATGCCCAAATCTACATTTCTCAGAGAAACATGTATTATTAATTATAAGCTCAGGTCTCCATTCCCCTCATCTCATTTTCCTGCACTATATTTCTAGAAATTGTTTTATCTATTGAAGAAGCTAGAATATTACTCCAGGCAACTGAAGATGATAGAATATACAAAGTGAAAGGGAATTGAGAGAAATTTTAGTGCAATGGTTCAAAACCAGGAGTGATTTTGCCCCGGGGGACATATAGTAATGCCTAGAGACATTTCTGTCACACTGGGAAGGAGTAGTATACTGGCATCTAGTGGGTAGAGGTGGGAGATGCTGCTAAACATCCTACAATCCATAGGACTGCCCCCACAACAAATAATTACCCATCTCAAAATGTCAATAAAGCCAAGGTTGAGAAATTCTGATTACATTCAATCCTCTGATTTTATAGATATTAAAACATAAGCTCAGAGAGTCTGTAATCTTTGTCCAAGGTCGAACAATCATAATGTGACAAAGTAAGCAATAAATAGTATAGTTTATAAATGATGAAAAGAGAAAATTACAAATGATTATTTAAGAAAATAGTTGGTTTTACCCCAAAAGCAGAGAAACGGCTGAGGTGAGGCTCCAAATAATTCATGTGGACGATTTGCCTGTCTTCCTTGGGCAAGGACCCATGCACACCCCAAACAGAGCAGAGGCAGGTTTTTCCTACTACCTACATGTCAGCCAGCCCTCCATTAGGTTCCTGAAGTCCATCAAGATAGTCATTCCTGCTTAAACTTATGAGAGGGAAGATTACTTTTCCTCCATAGTTAATGAAGACCTAAAAAAGGGTGAAGATTTTTTAAGTTCCTGCCACATGTTGTTTAATAATATCATCACTCAGTCTTTGAGGACACTGAATTCTATCTGTAGTCTACTAGGTCATCTGCCCTAAAATTTTATAGTTTCATCAATTTTCTTTATGTGGATATAGACCCAAGCCTCAACTCCCTACTTGTTCTTTATAAGCACATTTTCCTCAGGCCACTAGATCTAGGCAGATATACCTGAGTCGAAGCTATTTTAGGCTAGGGTAGTATTTTAATTTTAATTTTAATTTCCTTGGTGGTAATTCAAAAAATTATACATAGTCTCTCAATTAAAACTATTAATTTTAAATCATGTTGCATTTACTCAGAGATTATTGTCTGTGAAGCTGGAATAAAGTGTATTTATGTGCTATCCATAGGGAGATACAATTTATAGGAGATTCAAGAAGGAAATAAGCTAACACATTCAAGGGGAAGCCTCAGTCATAATCAGGAAAATCATACCAGCCCAAACAAAGGTAAAGCAAGAGATAGATGTAGCAATGAAGTAAGATATCAGATGTTTCAAGAATGGTCTCAGACGATGAATAAGTTAAGAAGTCTTTTGTTTTCTTTTTTCATGGTCCTTTTTCTATTATTGGGCGGGGTGGGGGGGGGGAAGAAAATCTTTTTTTAAAGGTCAGTACAGAGCTCAATAATTAGGATTCAATTTTAGTTTTAACAAAAATTTTAAATGCCAGAATTTGAGAAGGAGCCTTGGATTTCTTTGGTTCAAAATCCAAAATAAGGGATCTCAATAGTGACACAAGGGCCTAACAGTACATCCAGACACTCCCAAGAAGTAGAGATTGACTTCAGGTTGGAATTAGTCTGAAACAGCCATAGATCCTAATTGTGTGAGCAAACATGACTCCTGTATAATCAAGTGACTCAAATGCTTTGAATCCAATCCTGGGTCAGTATAAAGGTCAAATTTGAGAGGGAGGATAAAAATATTGTGTGTCTTGAACCATTCCCTAAATTAGATAATGATCAGAATCCCTATCCTCATACTTTATCAGCCTTTGTAAAGTTCGAAGAATGTTTTAGTCACTTACATAATCAATTTGTTCTTTCCCTTAGGTGTGTTTTAATCTTTCCTCCTTGGTTCAGTGTCCTTTCCAGGCAATGCTTCAAGTAAAAACCTTCGCAGCTTGACATAGGCCCTCAAACTAGAATAACCATACACCTCAGTTTAACTGAAACAGTCCCCATTGATGTGTCTGACATCTTATTCACTTAAGCATTTGTTCCATGCTTTTCCTCCTTTACGAAGTTTCATTATTAGTCATGAAAGTACACTGGAATGGATTTGGCTGACCTCCCTCCACTTGTACTCCCAGCTTCTTCCGCAGTTTCTCCCACCAGTGTATGAGCCACATCGGCAATTAACAGAACAGTCACTATAATAGGAAGATAAATCTGAAATATGACCAACGACAATCCCTCTCTCATTTCATGATCTTTTCCAGGAGTTCCATTTCAAGGGCAGCATATTGAAAAGCTGAACATAAAATAAAGTCACCTTAGACTCAAAAAAGCCAGGGATAGCTAATTCCTCTGGTTTGAGGTAGTGGTGGATAATTATTTGATTTTGTGATACTTCCCAGCTACTGGCACAATTTTACTGTGCTATGGCATGCAAAGTGTATAAATCCACCAGACTACCAGTTGGTGGAGTTAGTGAGAATCAAGAGATATCGTTGACTTGTACATGCAATATGTGTGGGATCTAAAGGTTGAGCCATCTCACCATAGACAAGATAGAGAGTATTCAGAATTCTTTTGCTACAATGGTTTTATATGGTATAAATCTAAAACTATTTACGTTATTGTTCAATAATACTTTTATTTATTTTACAATAAATCCTTTGGTAAAAAAAGAAAAGGTGTTTGTAAAGAAATTATAAGAACTAAATTTTTTTCTCACAAAAAGTTCATTATACTTATGTGACTTGTGCAAAATGTTTGTCAATATTTACAATTCACCATGGAGGCCAGAAGGATATCACTGGTGACATGAAGACATAAATCTGTGAAGAGAAACATCAGTGTCTACTACAAAAGTTACTCATTAAGGAGAATATGCCTTAAAATAACAATTTAGCACTGACAACCATTTATTTATATATTGTTCTGTGAAGCAGGACTAATTAGACCAAATGACTATTCTTCGAAAATAAATTTGCTCACTTTCAATTCCAAGTTTTCTTGGGTATATACAAAAAATAAACCATAGCTAATGTGTTGGCTCCATTAGCAGAAGAACTTTGTAGTTTTTAAATACTGGTAGTTTATATACATGTCATTAGATACTTTAAATAAAAAATCAATTAAGTCTAATAATATTTCAATTATTTCAACTAATTTATGGAATCAATATAAAGCTATTTGGAGTCGGTTCTATCAAAGATGAAACATCTGACATAACTGTCAATACTATTACAAATTCAATTTAAAAGTTAAACATTTAAAAGAAATAATTGTTATTATAATATGAATCGATATTTTAGTGGACCACTATGTTATGATTGAAAACAATGTTCTTAGAGATCTATGGAAGAGAAATATACTTAGAATTAGTTATACTTAAAAATATAATTCATTTTTGTATTAAACTGGTATTTTACAATCCAAATAAAAGTTGCAGTTGTCAAAATTTACAAATTCTATATATGTGTATGTGTGTGTGTAATTTCACAAATATGTATAAAGAAACACACATACACAGTAATTAAAATACAACATTTTTAAAACAAACTTGATATTAAATACAAAAACAAATTTAATACAAATACAAAAAACATGGCATGTCATACTTGCTCTCTATACTGTCCTTCATCAGCTGGATTTTAGAAACGAATGAGCCTTTTAAGAACTATTTTGTAAATAAACATGAGTCTTAATATTATTTAACTTAACTTTTAAAAAAACGTCTTATAAATATAGGTACCTCATTTTTAATTTTCAAAATCAGCTTGAAATTTTTAATGAAAATATTCAATAAATGGAGCACAAACCAACAAAATGACAACACTGCATAATAAGGGAAGAACTAAACAAATTAAACAATAAGAACTCAAGTGGTGTAAAAATATAATTTTGAAATTCTATAATTGCACTTTAATATATCTTGAGTTTTAGAAAGTCTTTTAATGGTACTCTTATTTTTAATTATATATGTTCATAGTTGGTACCAAATTGGAATGAAACTGAGAGTAATCATAATAAAGACAAATAATTGGATGACTTTGTCTTGTAAAAATATGTGAGGAGGAGAGATACTATGAACAAAGACACAAAGAGAATACAGTAAAAATATTTGGGCAGAACTATTTATACATTACAATATAAAATAAAAACTTGAACTGAGAATATACCATATTTAGAACAATTTGCTACGACCCTACCAAGCACGTCTGTATGCAATACAGAGATTACTTTTTTCTATTAAAAGTATGATCCACCGAAGAGTCAACTGAAGCTGTCAGCAGTTTCAAATTTATTAACCAGAATATTGTAGGCAGTTTTATTAAAACTTTAATAAGACTATATTAAAATACATTTTTTTCTGAAAAAATCAGTGACACAATATTAAAGATAGGTATAGCTGAAAAACTGATTAAAGTATATAAAATATACTAAGAATAATTATGTTTATCTTATTTTTTAATGTTCAGTCAACATAATGAATGACTGGGTGACATTTCTTTATACGTTATTTTCATTTTTTAACTTAATTTTGAAAATAGTTTTAAGCATACTAAGAATAATTTGGGAAGTAATAAACAAATATTTCAGAAATATGGAATTATTTTTAGAGTATTCTTACATTCTCAAAAGTGTCTTGCTCCAGACAATACATTACATGGTTAACCTGCCTAGGATGACTTTTTTAAGGTATCTTTTCACCATAAATTGGGTAGAGCCAATAGACAAAACAAACAAACAAACAAACAAAAACAAACAAACAAAAAACCCTCACCTATATAAGCATCTTATAAAAAGGAGGGGAGAGAAATTGGGAAGAGATAGGGAGAGGAAAGTAGAGGAGAGAGA
This sequence comes from Rousettus aegyptiacus, assembly GCF_014176215.1. Lineage (NCBI taxonomy): Eukaryota > Metazoa > Chordata > Mammalia > Chiroptera > Pteropodidae > Rousettus > Rousettus aegyptiacus. The sequence goes on from NW_023416308.1 coordinate 91,981,310, forward strand.
AAGGAGAGAAAAGATGGGCAGAGAGAATGGGAAAAGTCTTCAGCCTCTGGGGATTGAAGAGCCAAAGGCGACCTTAGTCTCTTTCATAACATTTCAAAAATTCCATGTGATTATTTCTCTTTTAATTTTTTTTTAAATTGAGGTATAATTTTTATGTAGTCTAAAGCAAAAATCTTCTATGTACTACTCTATGAATTTTACCTTATGACCGCTGCCCAGATCAAGATTTATACACCATGTCCATCTCCCAGAATGTTCCCTCCTGCCCATCTGGTCAGTATGATTACTGCCAAATCAGTCAGCGAGAGTCTAATATCTTTACTGTAGATTAATTTTGCCCATTGCTGAAATTCAAATAAATGTAACCATATAGTATGTACTCTCTTTTGTTACTGCATAATATAACATTGCTCCTATTTCTTCATTCTCTTGTTAAAAAACATTTAAGGTTGTTTTTCTCATAGGGTTGTTACAATTAAAGATACTATGAACATTTTGTACAAGACTTTTTGTGGACATATCAACTTTTTTCTCTTAGATATATATCTAGGAGTAGAATGACTGGGTCATAGGGTGAGTGTACATTTAACTTAACTAGAAACCATTAGAAAGTTTTGTAAAATATTAGAGCTATTTTACAGTTTCAAAAACAATATATAAAAGTTTCAGTTGCTCTAACATTTGGTATCATTTATTTTTGTTTTTGTTTTGTTTTATATTTTAGCCATCTGGTGGAAGTGCAGTGATATGGTGGTTTTAATTTACATTTCCCTGTGAGTAATAGGATCAAACACTTCATATGCTTATATTTTCTTTTTGAAGTGTCTGTTAAGTCTTCTGCAATGGAGTGTAGAGATGTTGCCTTTTTCTTATTGATCTGTAAAAGTTCTATATATTTTCTGGATATGAGTCCTCTGTCAGATTTATGTATTATAAATTATATTATGAATATTTCCCCCAGTCTATAGTTTGCCTTTTCTTTTTTTTACTGGTGCTCTTTTATGAGCAGTAGTTTTTAATTATGATAATATCCAGTTTATCGCTTTTTTTCTTTTTTTGCCTAATGCTTAATATTTTTACCTACACTAAGGTTACAGAGACATGGTCCAATGTTTTCCTGCAATGTCTTATAACCACACTCTAGTGTTTTTCTTTAGCCCTCACATTCAGATCTATGATTTATCTCATGTTAATTTTTATATAGGGTGTGAGGTTGGTGTCAAAGTTTATTTCTTTTTCCATTAGACATCTAGCCATTCAAATGTCATTTATTTATTAAAAAGACTTCTTTCCTCTGTTGAATTTCATTAATATTTCTTTGTCAAAATAATTATTTACCCTTTACACCAAAACAGAGAGAGTAAATCATTTTGTTAAACAGTAATTATGCACAGCACATAATGTCCTTCACAGAGAATAAAGAGAAGAAAAATTTGAGGTTACCTTAGGGATATAAGCATGCTGGATCTTCCATCAGCTTTCACAATCAAAAGCCTTTCCAACCACTACATCTTTTTTCTCCTATCCTTTCCATCTTTTCTGCATTATCCTAACTCCAGTCTCTTCCTTGCTATCGACAGACATTCACAACAGCCTTCTAAGTGTCTTCCTAATTCATTTCAAGCAAATGCCACCTACATCCCTGAAATACAGGTTAGCTTAAGTAACTACCCCAAATTCCTCCAAAGCTCCTCACTGCCCATGGAACCATCCTTCTTGCTTCCATGAAAAAGCAAGGTTCAAGTCATTTCCTCTTCCTGCATTATTGTAAAAAAAAAAAAAAAAAAATGCAATGTCAAAAAAAATTCTAACATCTCAGTTTTTTCACAAAGCATTTTTTCCAAATCCTCTCTTCAGTGCATACCTACCCATTCACATGCTTCGCATCCCACTATGTGTTATTCCAAATATTAGTAAATGAGTAATAATCCATTTTGCCATGCTCTGTGTCATGTCCTGCATTACTCCTTCCAATCCCTGTGTATGCCCAGACTTCACACAGAGGAGCCACAGCATTCCCTCGAGGCCCATGCACCAGGAAGGCAAAGGGAATGGAGGAAGGGAAGCCTTAAATTTCCTCAGTGTCCATGTCTGTTGAGTAGCAAGGACCATGAGTCAGCCAGAACTATTATTTCATTTATGAAAGTCTAGACTTAAAGAGATCTAAGCTCACACAAGTGCCTCACATTTGTGACATTACAAATTTGAATCCCAGTCAGTGGGACAACAGAGTCCTCTTCTGAATCACCATGCTTAATCATATCTGTGTCTATCCTGCTCCTGACCTTCCTGAACATAACCTGGTTCCTCTTCTTTTTGTCATCCTTGCCTTCTTGGAATCCTGTTTCCAACCAAGGTCTCAATCATCTTGTGGTTACAATTTTGTTTTTTCACTTTGGTGACACATTTGATTCCATTTGGTACAGGTAAATGCTCACTATGGTTGATTATGAGCAGAAATCTTGACTTTCTATCCAAGCTCACCTCAAACAAACAAAGCAAACTATACACATACCCACTTCCTGATGTAAAATAATCCAGATTTCTTTAGACTTTCTTTGGAAAACCAAACTAGGCTTTAAGGAGAATGCTATCGATATTAAACAATATTAAAATAGTAAAAGCAGAGAAAGAGAAGTTGGCCTATGGATTTTATATGCTCTATGAGTATCCTTCTGTCATTAGTCGTATAATACTTCATCTCAAATTCCAAAGAATTTCTCTCCTCCTTTTAGGATATTCTAATCACTGACCTTTGAGTATTAAATATGTTTTCAAATTTATTTTCTCATTTATTATAGTTTTGTTTTGTATCTTTTCCTAAACTATTTCCTCCATGTTAGCAGACAGGGACTGTGTATTTTTTTTTGTATTCATTGAATAAATGTTGGACAGACCAAAGTGGCTATAAAATACGTTCAATTCATTGGTTCCCATTTTTAGAACTTTACCATTTTTATTAAAGTATACTTTTAATCCCAATCTAAATTATTTAGTAAATGACTCAAATAAGATGGGCAATACTTATAAAGGGCATTTGTTGAGTATTTACTATATGATGGACACTTTTGTAAAAGCTTTACATGTATTAACACATTTGTACCTTACAACAGCCCTATGATGTAAGATACTACCATTATCATCACTTCACTAATAAGGGTACGAAAGGATAGGTTCCCAAAGCTATTAAGTGACAGAGCAAAGGTGTGGACTCAGACAGTTCATTTTCAAAGCCTAGGTAATTAAACACTTTTTATATTTAGCCCACACTTATCCATTAAAGAAAAACAGATTTTTTAAATGTTGGTAGATGCTGTCACCACAACATGGTTGAATTAAATATCATATTAGGTATTAAAACCGAAAGGCAGATTATCGATCATTTCATCTAGCTCCTCTTATTTTCCAAATAAAGTAAGATAAAACAAAATGTTTCCTAGAGATCATAGCTTTGTCCAAAATCATGTCGATTACCTAGAATTTAAACCCAGATTTCCTGACTCCAGGGCTCATTTCATACCAACACACAAAATCAAATAGAAGAATAACATTTTATAGTCAACCAAGGAGAAAAATAAATTATAAATAAATTCATCTTACTTATACATGTTATAAGTCAAACTATGTACCTAGTCATACTGTAAACATTTTAAAAAATGATTGTTCCTCTCCAGGAAACAATAGAGCTCAGGTGACCATGGAATAGCACAACAATAAGAGGCCTCAAAGAAATATAACCCATCACCCTAATCTCGTATGTCCATACTTCTTCCCAAAGTTAACTTTCCCAGTCCACATAAACTCTCCGTGAATACTAAGATGGTGGTTCTCAATCTTATATTCTTGTGCACAGTTTAAATTCTATAATTTGCATCTCACTTGAGGCTTATATATTTTTTTCATATGTATTCTACTATTTCCTCAGTTCCTTTTCAGCACTCTGTCATTATTGACAGAACATTTGACTACATTACTTGTTCACTTGACAGACATCCTGTGTGCTTTTGAAAATAAGCCATTTCCACATTACACTACATTTTTTCCTTACAGCGACTCACCTATATAAAATTTGCACAAAACCCTCAGCTCAACATTTCATCTACTATATGTCAAGGTAATAATATGTATCCTCAGTTGCTTCAAAAGCAAATTTTACACGTCATTTACAATTTAATGGCTGGCCCAGTACCGAAGAGTTACTGACATCAGCCAATCTGTTGAAAACCACATTCCTAAGAGAACTTTTCCACCTGCATATCTCTTACCACCAATGAATATATTTGGCCATGGACCTTTTAAACTCAGGAGCTCAATTCTTCCTCAAAGAAAAGTTTTAAGAGCATAACCACAAGTAATCTCAGAATAGGGATTTTTTCCATCCCAGCAAATTGTTTCATAGCAACACCGTTATCATAAATATTCCCATTTATACTAGTGTTATCTTAACAGATGCTAAATTTGTTTTTTGGAAAAGAAGAAGGTATTGAAGAAAGGAACATGGAAAGGTCACCGAATTATTCAGGTAAGTCATTCTGATATTCTATTATATGTCCTTTCCATATGTCATCATGGCCCACTTTGATTTCCTTTTTCTTTAGGGGAAATGGAGAAATAAAACATCAAGATTCAGTTAATACGATAAATTATAAAGAAATGTCAGGTGATCTGTTTGGAATTTATTTATTTTCATTTTATAAAGCTCAAACCCATGTGAATATTCTTCATCATTAAATGTCTGTGTAAGGGATAGAGAAGGCAGAAGGTGGGTATGAGTGGGTGTGCACACACTGTGCTTAGCATTCAATCTTATTTCTTAATAAAAAAAAAGAAGAAGAAGAAAACACTGCAGAAGCCATCCAGTGTTTAGTTCCTAAATCCCAGCCAAACTAGCAGATTCGCTGCATTTATTAACCAATAATTAACCTACTATTCATACTCTCCATTCTTCTCACTCTTACTATCCATCCTACATTTTTACTATTGTGAAAATAAAGACTCAACTTTATGAAAGTTAAATTTAAGAAGAGATGTGACAAGCAAGGTGTAAGTACAAAAAAATGATTAATAAGAGAAAAGAAGATGGACTTCTGTTTTATTTCCACAGCACTTTTTCCAATCTTCTAGTCTAATGCTTACCACATGATTTATAAGTATAATGTAATCACTTGCTCACCAGTGTTCGATAAAGGATGAATGAACAAATGATATATAATGGAATGTACTGAGAATGGAAAATTTTATAATGGCACAAGGAACTGAACTGAGTGCTGAAGAATTATTAAAAATTAGATAATCCAGATGTAGAGAGTGACATGAATAAAGATACTTAAGAGGGAATGAACTTGATTCACTAGTGGGATGATGTTATGAGAAAATGGTGAAGGGATGAAGAAGTACCAATTAGTAGTTACAAAATAGTCACTGGGATATAGAGTACAGCAAAGGGAATATAGTCAATATTATTGTAAAGACTATGTATATTGCCAGATTGGTACTAGAGTAATCAGGGGGATACTTCATAAATTATACAATGTTTAACCATTGTACTGTATACCTGAAACTAATATATATTTTTAAAAACACTAAAGAAAAAAAGATTTATTATTTACAGATCCTGGAGGTCACAGGCAGAAAGAGAGAAAGAGAGAGAGAGGACCCGGTTCTGCTTTTACTGGGGATAAGGGTGGATGCAGGCTCATTCTTAATTGGTGAATTTATAACATAAGATATTGAAATTAACCAAGATCTCTGAAACAAAGGAGCCTGGAAGAGTTTGTCTTGCTCTTTATCTAGGCTTGAGGCAATCAAAAATAAAATTAGGCACTTGCATTACAAAAGAGAAAAAACTAATTGTTAGGGATTACAATACAATTAGTAGATTAGTCCAAGTTGGAAGTAGAGATGGTCTTAATATCACTCTTCTTCAGCCAGTTTAATCTCAGTGGTACATCTTTTTTGGTAAGAAAAAAATAACAACATTATTTACAATAGCCAAGACATGGAGGCAACCTGAGTGTCAATCAATGGATGAATGGATGAAGAAGAGGTGATACATATACGCAATGGAATATTACTCAGCCATAAAAAAAAATAAATAAAATAAACTCTTACCATCTGCATTGACATGAATGGACTTAGAGAGTATTGTGCTGAATGGAGTAAGTCAGACAGAGAAAGACAAATTCCATATGATTTCACTTACATGTAGAATCGGAAGGACAAAATAAACAAATGAACAAAACAAAAACAAACTCACGGACAACACTTTGATGGTTGAAAGATAGGAGGGGGATAAAAAGGGTGGGTGAAAAAGGGGAAAGCATTAAGAAGTATTCATTGGTAGTTACAAAATAGTCATGGAGATATAAAATATGGCATAAGAAATATAGCCAACAGTATTGTAATAACTATGTATTGTATCAGATGAGTGCTAAATTTATTGGGTTGATCACTTCATAAGTTCTATAAATGTCTAATCACTACGTTGTACATCTGAAACTAATATAGCATTTCATGCCAGCTGTAATTAAAAGTAAAAAAATTAAAGAAATAAAATAATTATGAAGATGTGAAGTACAGCATAGGGAATATAGTCAATAATATTGTAATAACTATGTATAGTGCCAGGTGGTATGAGACTAATTGGGGATATCACATGATAAATTATATAAATGTCTAACTACTATGATGTATACCTGAAACTAATATAAAATAATAGTTAATGTCAATTCTAATTGAAAAAGGAAAACTTAAAAAAAGAACAATCTTTCTACTTTAATTTTTCCACCCAAGTACTTTCAGTGACTGACTCAGGTCCTTTGGGCTCTTAGTAACTGACAATTACATGCAGGTTACAAAGCAATGTGAATAAATAAAAGGAAAACCTAGAAGGAAATATTTATCACAGATCAATTAAAAGTCTTTTTATTAGGAAATAAAACCACTTCATTAAAACAGCTTCATTAATTATTGAGAAAATGTGAAAACTTGGGAAAGTCTTATCTGGATAACCTGGGAGATGCTTAATGATTAGTTACACTTTCTGATGGTAAGAAAATTTCGTGTAGGAAAATGTCATTTAAAATGTTATCATTTAAAACTCAGTAATAAAAACAAAAACTAATAGAAACATCAATGCAATACCAAAGAGTCAGGGAAATAAATGTCAACAGTCCCCAGAAAAACAATCTCTTGTGGCATCTATTATTTAATTTGGTTTTGCTTCAATTCTAAGCCTTTGAAAAATGAAAAGCCTCTAGTCACAATCTCTAAGTCTATTTAGGAAGCCATTGTCTTCAGTAATTTCTTATTACATAACAAGTGCTGTTAGTGTTTCCAAGAAACCGCAGCCTCCAGAGAAACTTTGGTGACATATTCATTTCCCTAATCAGTTTGCACTCACTGAACACTTACGAGCATACCAGGTTTTATTGGACTTCATTTTATTGTGCTTTACAAACATTGGGGTTTTTTTGGTTTTTTGGTTTTTTGTTTTTGTTTTTTACTAATTGCAGGTTTGTGGCAACTTTGCATCGAGTAAATCTATGGGCCCCATTTTTCCAAAAGCATTTGCTCACTTAGTGTCACGTTTTAGTAATTCTTGCAATATTTCAAACTTTTTCATTATTATCATATTTGTTATGGTGATCTCTGATCAGTGATTTTCGGTGTTACTATTGTTATTATTTGGGGGCATCACAAACTGTGCCCATATAAGATGGCAAACTTGCTTGATAAATATGATTTCTGACTGCTCCACTGCCCAGCTCTTCTCTCTCTCTCTCCCCGCCACCCCCTGCCCCTCTTTCTCTCCCTCCACCTCCCTCGAGTCCTCTCTATTCCATGAGATGCAACAGAATTGAAACTAGGCCAATTAATGACCCTACAATGACCTCTAAATTTGCTCAAGTCAAAAGAGTAACACATCTCATACTTTAAATCAAAAGCTAGAAATGATTAAGTTTGCCAAGTAGTGAATGCAAAAGAAAAATTCTTGAAGGAAATTAAAGTGCTACTCTAGTAAACATATGAATGATAAGAAAATGAAACAGTCTTTTGCTGATGTGGAGAAACTTTTAGGGTCTGGACAGATCAGACTGGCCACAACATTCCCTTAAGCCAAAGTCTAAATCAGAGCAAAGACCTAACTCTCTTCAATTCTATGAAGGCTGAAGAGGTGAGGAAGCTACAGAAGAAAAGCTGTAAGCTTGCAGAAGTTGGTTCATGAGGTTTAAGGAAAGAAGTTGTCTCCATGACATAAAAGTGTAAGGTGAAGTAGCAAATAATATGTAGAAACTGCAGCAAGTTATCTGAAAGACCTAGCTAAGATAATTAATTAAGGTGGTTATACTAAACAACAGATTTTAAATGTAGATGAAATAGCTTTATGTTGGAGGAGGATGCCATCTGGGACTTTCATGCTAGAGAGGAAAAGTCAATACCTGGCTTCAAAGCTTCAAAGGACAGGTTGACTCTCTTATTTGAGGCTGATGCAGCTGGTGACTCTAAGTTGAAGCCAGTGCTCATTTATCATGCTGAAAATCCCAGGTACTCAAGAGTTATGCTAAATTTACTTCACTTGTGCTCTATAAATAGAACAACAAAGCCTGGATGATAGCACATCTATTTTCAGTATGGCTTTTAAAATATTTTAAGCCCATTGTTGAGACCTATTATACTACTGCTCACTAATAATGCACCTGGTCACACAAGAGGTCTTAGGAGATGTACAATAAGATTAAATTTGTTTTCATGTCTGCTAACACAACTTCTAAGCTTCAGCCCATGGATCAGGGGGTAATTTTGACTTTCAAGTCTTGTTATTTAAGAAATATATTTGTAAGACCGTAGCTGCTATTTGATAAAACTGAGGGTCCTCATAATTCTGATTTGCTTTGTGATTATAGATTTAGAAATTATTTTTTCTCTTCTCTCTGCACACTTTTCACAGAATTTAGCCTTTTCTCTCGATAATCACTAACCCCTGATGCAGCAGATGACCATAACCTGTTCTTAACCAATGGTCACAAGGTTTGAGCTTCTGGCAGGCCAAAGATAATATCTTTGTTATGTTTCAGTTCCTTGAGGTCAAAGGCAGAATAACCCCCTCAGCTACCTCTGCCTGAAACCCAACAGAGGAATGCTGGACCTGACCCCAGAACTGTCCTCGAAATCTGAAGAAATGATATATTATCTTTTCCTCGCCTTCGACCAATCAGCTTCTAACACAACCCTCAAGCCCTAATCCACAATGTCTTGTGATTTTTCCCTAAATAACCTGGTAGTTACCATAAAGGCAGGTATTTTAGAGTAGGGGTCCCCAACCTCCAGTCAGTGGCCTGTTAGGAAATGGGCTGCACAGCAGGATGTGAGTGGCAGGCGGATAAGAGAAGTTTCATCAGTATTTGTAGCCACTCCCCAGTGCTAGCATCATCACCTCAGCCCCACCTCAGATCATCAGACATTAGATTCTCATAGAAGCATGAGTCCCTGGTGCCAAAAGGTTGGGAACCACTGCTCTAGAGCATGAGCTCTCTATAACTCAAGACTGACAACAATCCTGATAAATTCTTTTCTCCAATGTAAATTGCTCTTTAATTTTCTTTCTACCAGTGTGCACAGCTGAACAGGTTCAATAACATCAATAGTGAGCCCTCTGATGGTTCTGGGAAAAGTAAATTGAAAACATTCTGGAAATGTTTCACCATTCTAGATGCTGCTGAAAAGAGGTAAAAATGTCAACATTAACAGGAATTTGGAAGAAGGTGATTCCAACTCCCATGGATTACTTTGAGGGGTTGGAGATTACAGTGGAGGAAGCAACTACAGACGTAGTGGAAATATCTAGAGAACTAGATGAGAAGTGAAGCCTGAATATGTGACCAAATTGCTGTAATCTCATGATGAAAGTTGAATAAATAGGAGTTGTTTCTTACAATTGAGCAAAGAAAATATTTTCTTGAGATGGAATCTACTCCTGACTAAGATGTTGTGAAGATTGTTGAGATAACAACAAAAGATTTATAATATTACATAAAGTTAATTGATAAAGCACTGTCAGGGTTTGAGAAGATTGACTCCAACTTTGAAAGAAGGTTTACTATGGGTAAAATGCTATCAAAAAGCATTGCATGCTACAGAGAAATTATTCATGAAAGGAAAAGTCAAACAATGTGGCAAACTTCGTTGTTGTCTTATTTCAAGAAATTTCCACAGCCACCCCAGCATTTAGCAACCACCAGCCTGGTCAGCCAGCAGCTATCAACATCAAGGCAAGATCCTTCACTAGCAATAAGATTATACCTCAACAAAGGCTCTGATGATGGTTAACATTTTTTAGTAGTAAAATATTTTTAAGGTATGTACATTTTTTAAACATAATTCTATTGCACACTTAATATACTATAATAGAGCATAAACATAACTTTTATATACACCAAGAAAACAAAAATTTCATATGACTAGCTTTATTGCAATGGTCTGGTACCAAACCCACAATATCTTCAAGGTATGCCTGTGCTATGTTCTGAACAGCGCTGGTCTCTGAGGGGGCTGAGGAATAGCAACAATGACAAGAAGGCCAAGCGAGACTCAGTTGTCTGTTGTCTGAGCACTCCAGACCTGAGACTGAGTTGTGAGCTGTATTCCTTTTTCAAAACAGTTCAAGGTATTTTATGCCATTCTCAAGACATTAGCCTGTCTCCCAGGGTACCTACTGGATATCTTGGGGTCACCCTAAACTGCTCCTCCTCTCTCATATCTGCCCTTATAGCACACTTTTCATGGGTAAACAAATCTTTTCAAGCTTTCTTCAGAATATACTGATACATCAGTTCTTGCTCATTGTCCTACTTTCACAGCCTTGGCCCATGACTTTGTTCTCTCTGACTTGGGTAACTGCATCTGGAAAAAAAATGTGTGTGTGTGTGTGTGTGTGTGTGTGTGTGTGTGTGTAGAGAATATTAATATTAGAACAAATAAATTGGAAATATGGCCAATTATCTCTGATTCTATTTATTTATTTATTCAATAAATTTAATGCTTAATCTCTATGCTAGGCACTAGGACTAAAATAATGAGCAAGATAGAAGTAATTCTTTCCAGTATAGGGCTTAAACCCTAACCTCTATTTAAATATGCAATATCAAAGACTCTCCTTTCACTCAGAAACCCATAAAATATATTTCCCTTTACTATAACAGATTTATTAAATGAATTTGCTCTAATTCTGCCTGACATCCCACTGATACTTAATAAACTCTTTGATTATTTCTAAGCTTTGAGTACAAGTACAGAGAGGTCAAAATGTTAAATAAATGATGAAATAACTTTAGGTTATTGGAATTAATAATAAGAATATATTAATTAATTATATATTATTGTTATTCATGGGAGTAAAGACATCCTTCTCATAGAGCTGTTGGCGTGAAGAGTAAACGTATGTATGCACATAAAGTATCTAGTAGTTACTCCAAAATGTTAACACAAATGAAGAATATCCAAAGATACTGTATCTTCTGCATCTCGTCTATATGATCTTCACAGCTGATAATAAAATAAGGACGCTCACAAGCAATATACATGAGTGTACTCCAGAACTAAGGCCACAGGGAAAAAATTTTTTATAGGTTTCAGAAACATGGGTGAGATTTTAAATCCTTTACCTTTTATTATTATTATTATTATTTATTATTATTATTATTATTATTTTAAATGCCAGTGAGTTGATTACACTGACTTTTTTTGACCTCGTTGGATTCTGCTTTTAGCAAGTTGCCCACATTGGAGAAGATTTACAATAAAACTTGCTATTCCATGGCCTGTGTTTGTCTGTGGTTTCCTAATCACTCAGCACACCTTGCTGTCTTGAACATTCCTTGTGCCTTCTAGCATGGACCTGTTCTCGCATTAAAGATATGGAGGATTTGACACTCCAAGTTTCACATGTGGTAAAGCCTGGCTTTATGGCAGCTTCCTTCCCTTAATGTCATTCCCAAATCGTTATGTTGTTTGGTTGATGACATTTAACAGGTGTACATCATGTCTTACAAGGCCTATGGCTGTCAGAGGAGACATAGCTAGAAAGGCTCTAATACTTGTGTTGATCTGCAGGTGTCTGTCATGGTCTGACAGCCATGATCATGGGCAAGAATCCAAATATAGAACAAGAGGGCATGTTGCCATCTTAGCAGATGGGCATGAATAAAAGTAGCCAAGAATCTCTACAACAAGCAACATGGATGTAGCGGCAGGACAGGATATGCAGCCAGTAACTTTCAATTGGTTCTTTATCTGTTGCTTAGAAACCTTGGGTTCAGGAGTAATGTCCTTTCTAATTATGACTTGAGCAGGGAACATTTCCATTATAAGAATCAGAATCTGTGACTGCCATGGATAAGTGCTGGGCAGCAGGAGGCCAGCTGGATCTTTGAAGCCAATAGAGTCAGCAACAAAATCTGCACTTGGTATAAGAATTGCCTCTCCTGAAGCTAAGTCAACAAATGCAGTCTGGCTGTCAGAGTTGAGAGGTAAGGCATAAAGACAGATCATGGCATGTTTGTGTTCTTTTCTCCTGCTTTTATTCTGAGTAAAAAAAGAAAAGAAAAAAGAAAAAGAAAGAAAAAGAAAAAGAAAAAATAGATGTGATAAAATGGTAAAAAATAAATCCTTCCTGTAATGTCAGGCCAAGATGTGCTGGCCTGAATCAGTGCTGAAAAGAATAGAAAAACAAATGAGAGAAACCTGGACTTTGAATCAGTATGTTAAATAACATGCAGAATTTCTGTTAAGGATCAAGAGTCTTGGACTCAGCAGTCAAATCATCTAACTCCAATCCCAACAACCCACTTACTAGCTTTGTAACTATGATCAAGTTACTAAGCCTCATTTTTCTCAACCAGAAGGTGTGAATAATAGCACACTACCGCATGGGGCAGATGTGGTTTTAAACGAGTTAATGTACATAAAGCATGTAGAACAGTGTGTGGGGCTGGGTTAAATTCTCTCTCTTTTCCCTCTTACTTCTTATGGCTGGTCAAATAATTAAAATGGCATGAGACAGTTTAACAGGAGAAAATAATTAAATGTAATTATATATATATACATGGATTCCAGAAGAATATAGAACTTTAAGACAAACCAGGCAGTAGAGGCTTATACACCATATTGAACTACGGAGAAAAAGGAACAGTGGTTTGGGACTTCAAAAAGGAGGAAAGTCGTTCACATGGAAATTACTAAACATCTAATAAATAAATGTTTGCTGGGCCATCTTTAATAATGGGACACAGAGAGGACTTTAATCAAACAAGTTTTGCTAGATTACTCTCTGCCTATCAAACTTAGTTCACATTAAACTATAGTTATCCATGGTGATAGCCCACTTTCTGGAGCAGTTCCTCTATCTAAATTCTTTTAGGAAGTTAGGAGAAAGGTCAAAGGTTTTTCCTGCATCTTCTGCACCTTAAACAACTAGCTTAAAATAATCAATGTTCCAAAGAGTTATATGTTGGGGTGGCAAACTCTGGCATAAGCATCACATAAATTTTAGCTCTCATCACATGTGAAGGTTAGGAAGCTTAAACTAAATTGTGTTTGAACATTATAAAAAATAATACCCTTTGTACCAAGCTGGTTCAGTTGTATAGCCCCTGACCACTTACAAGTTATACCGAATTTCCTCAGAAAGACAGCTATTAACTGGTGGATATTTTTACTATACAGCACAAACCACCCCTCACATACTTCCAGCATGTGCAAACCAAGACACATAAAAAAAAAAAAAAAAGATAATAATCCGTCCTCAATCCATTAGTTTTTCTCATTCTATTAACTTTTTGAGGCAGTCACCCCCATGGCTTCGGCTACTTCCTATAAAACAATTTAAAGTCCAATCCACTCATGGGAGTCTGGATCTATTTATTCAATGGTATATTAGCTATCTATCTTGAATGTCACACAATCCCTCAAACTGTGTATCCATAACTGAAATTTTTATGTTCACTCTCAACCACAACCCTGGAAATCTGATGCCATTTCTATTCCTATATCCCTTGATTGTCCATATGTCCTGAGTTCCCATTTACTCTTAAAAGTGTCCCAATTTAAATAAATGGCATGATTGCCCCATGTATCTCTCATCTCAGTAAGCGAAGCCACAGAGTTGCACAAGACAGAATTCCTAGACTTTCCTCCCCATTAACATCTCTGAAATCTAATCTGTCACCTAGCCTGGTGAATTATACTTCTCAATTATATTACAAATTAACACCATTTTCTCCAATCACATTGCCACCAACTTTGTGTAAGCCCTAATCTTTTTTTTAACTAAAAAAAGTTTCTTAATAGTATTTCTTCATCTTTTTTATCCCAAAAATATAATTCGTAATACCATCATAACAGTTTCTTCAAAACCAAATATGACCATATCATTTCCCAGCTTAAAACTCTCTCCAGTAACTTCGTTATACAAAAGGAAAAATTACTAGCTTCTGACATGCAAAATATTTTGATCTAAAACCTGTTAATAAATGACTTCCAAGTGTGGATCCTCAGTGCCATCTTTTCCCCTGGATGAGAGACTCGAATGTCCAACTGCCTATTCTACTTTCCCATTGGAATAGGCATCTCAAAATAAATTTTTCAAATTTCAACTCATAATTTTACCTCATAAACTTGTCTTTCTCCCAGCTTCACTTATATTTGTAAATGGAAGCTCTTTTTATCATTGGCTTTGTCCAAAAAATCTGGGACATGTTCTTGACTGTTCATAGTCTCACATCCAACATCCACTCCTTTAACAAATATCATTGACTCCACTATATACTATATCTCAAAGTCTATGACATCTCACAATCTCTAATACAACTATCACAATCTAAAAAATGATCTCTCTCCTAAACTATTGGAAAAGATTTTCCCTTCTTTTCCTATGTTTTTTAAAAAAATTAACATAATTTTTATGTTTCTATTTTAACTCCTTTATTGGCTTATTGGCCCTGCCTATTTTACTATTTTTTTAGCCAATGTTTTAGGGTTTACAATACACATTTTGAACTTATCAAGGTCTGTCTTCATAGAATAAAGCACTTCATGTATTGCATAAGAACCTTACAACAATTTTTTTTCTGCCTTATCTCCTTTGTGTTATTATCATCTGTTTCACATCTACATAGTTATAAATCTCATTTGTTATTATTGTTGCTTTAAGCCATCAACCATTTTTAAAGAGACTAAAAATTAGAAAATTGTATTTTATTATTTCCCACATATTCACAACTTCTCATGTTCTTCAGTCTTTTACATAGATCCAAATTTCCATCTGGTATTATTTTCCTTTGAAAAACTTTTCCTTTAAAATTTCTTGAGTGCCCATCTACTGGTAAGGAATTCTCTCAGCTTGATTTGTCTAAATAAAAAAAAAAACTTTGTCTCACTTTTATTTTTTAAAGCTTATTTTTCAGGTTATAGAACTCTAGGTCGACAGTTTTTTTCTTTCAGTCATTAAAAATGTCATTCTACATTGCCTTATGTTTGTGACTCTTATTAATGTTCCTCTATATATATAATATTAGTTTTCTCAGGCAGCTTTTAAGATTTCCTTTTTGTCATTGGTTTTCAGCAAGTTGGTTATGTGGGGTGTTGGTATTGTTTTCTTTATGTATAGTTGGCTTGGGGATCATTGGACTTCTTAGATATGTGTGTTTATAGTGTGGGGGCTAAAAAAACTAAAAAATATACTTTTACTCAAACCTTCTAATTTCTTTTAGCTAAGCTAATAATCAAATTAGCAGAGACAGAGTAATAGGAGAAAATCAAATTTTTAATATGCGCACACAGGGAATTCACATAAACATGAAAATTCCCAAGACAGAGAGGCAAAATTAGGTATATACGACATTTTGGACAAAGCAGAGATGGGGCAAGGGTCTGAGATTTCAAAGGGATAAGTAATTTACAGGCAGTTGAAGAGGAGTAGAACATACATGACAGGTAAATTCTTGCTTCAATGACATAAGAGGTCATTTAGCTACAAGGCCTCTACCTGGAGCCTTCCTGGCTACCATACTTAATTCAAATTAAGCTAAGATTTCCTTCCTGGAGCAGGTTAGAAATCCACTGTTTTCCAAACTTATTAGAACATATACTTGTTTAATCAACAATCCTCCTACTATCCTCAAAATATCAACAATCCTCCTAATATCCTCAAAATACTGTATTTAGGAGTCATCATCCATTATTTAAGCAAAAGGTAAAGTATAGACATGGATAATATTCTCCAGGAAAACTGTGAGAAGTGAAATAGTATGATAGAATACCAAAGATTTTTCTATATTTTTGTTCTGTTAAATTTAAAATGAACAAAGTCAAATAGATATGTTTAATTGGCATGACCTAACTAAAGGAAGGGGAGGATAACAATGTGGAAATACAGGGGAGAAAAACTTGGCATACAAAAGAGAGCAACTCTCTCTTATGGGTAAACCTACCTAATCCATATTTTTTGAGGAAGCTGAAAGAGATACTGGAAAGCAGCTGCTAAAGTTCAGGGAGGCAGTATCTCAGAGCATAAAAGAGCTCAGAATCTCATTGCGTGACTTTAAGTAAGTTTCTTAAATTCTTTAAGGCCCAATTTTCTTATATGTAAAATAAGAATAAGAATAGTCCCTAAGGTACAGAGTTACAGCAAAAGAAATGAACAAGCACTGTGTCAAAAGCATAGAAACAGAGGTTTAGTCCTGGAACTTTCCATGTTACTCTAGGGCTTGTAGAGCAATCACCTCACTTCTGTAATTCTCAGTTTCTTCTTTTAAAAGTTGTAATAAAAATAATCTCCTGCTGGGATATTGAAAAGCTTAAATAGCACAACAAGTGTGAAAAGTATTTAGGGAAAAAAAAGAAAGAAAAGTGTTTGGGAAAAGGTGCATACATCATATAAGAAATACTAAATGATGATATTTGTGTTATTCAGAGTTCTCCAGAGAAACAGATCCAATAGGATGAATATATATATATATATATATATATATATATATATATTTGTATGTATGTATGTATGTATTTATTACAGGAATTGGTTCACATAGTTATGGAAGCCAAGAAATCCTATGATCTGTCATCTGCAAGCTAGACAACTGGGAAAGCCAGTGGTATAATTCAGTCAGAATCTGAAGGCACGAGAATTGAGGGACTGATTATGTAAGTCCCAGACTGAATTTGAAGGCCTGAGAATGAGGAGCAACAATGTCAGGGGCAGAAGAATATGATGTCTCAGCTCAAGCGGAGAGAAAGTATTTGCCATTTCTTAATCTTTTTGTTCTATTCAGGGCCTCAACAGTTCGGATGATGCTATAGGCATTGGTGAGGGAGCTTTTTACCCAGTCTACTAATTCAAATACTAATATCTTGTGGATACACGCTCATAGACAGACAAGTTAAAAAATGTTTTGCAGCTATCTATTTAACCCTACGCCTAATCAAATTAATACATGAAACTAACCATCACAATATTATTAATGGAAACCTTATAGCAATGTCTAATCCAGACTCTATGACAACTATTGTCATCACATTCATATCAAATAAAGAAGAAAGAGATGCAGAAATAGAACCAATGCTTAAGTAAGAACCCCTAGTAATATGGACAAAGAGCCAGGGCTAAAATTTCAGATGTTGACTTCATGCCCAATTCTCTCTGCACAGGCTTGGAACTGTTACAATCCTTCCTAAGTCTGGATCGATGATGGAACTTTACATTCTGGTCATGAGAAAACCCCTCCCCGCTGCTGTTTTGATGCTTTGCTGCTCGCTGAAGAGCCCAAAGCTACATTGTACAAAAACCACATATCTCCCTTGAGGTCAATGCTATTGACATTTTTTGCCTGATTTGGAGGTACTTTATTCACAAGCTACAGTAAATCTGATTTAGTCTCATTCTCCATGTTACTTATAATTCTGACTTTGGCAGGAGCATGGGTCACACTAGAGAAATAAAATGAAGAGGAACTTGATTCTGCGATATGAGTATGATATATGATGAAGGATTCTGCTGTTCAGCTCAATTTTTTTCACCTAGAATGAAGTTACCTCCAAGGAAACATGGAAATAATTTTTTTAAACACACTGGATCAAATTCCATCCAAAGAGATATTTGTTACCACCTTATCTGGCTTAGTAAATAGTCTGTTCAAACCCTGTGCAAACTTAGTTGCAAAAGCTCCTTTGCACATGGTGACAATAGACAGAGGAGGAGGCGAGAGAAGAAAACTAACATAATATATCAATGAGAATATCCATACAGTGTCTTTAAAGGCAGGTAAAAATCTTGCTGAGCTATATGGAAATAGGCATTGTCTTTTCTTACATGGTGCTTTGGGTATTATGGATCTCCAGTCATAGTGCCTGGATCATTGTAAATGTGAACTGAGCCCCAAAAACAGATTTGAAAAGAAACACACCAAGAGAACTTTAGTCTACCTTCCTTTTCCCATTTGTAGTGAGATTTATTTTGTTGTTGTAGCTCTTCTTCATTCTTCTGGTAATAGAAAACGGTTTTTTCTACCAGGAATAAATGTTCCTACATTCCCTGTAGTCCTGGTGGAGCTGTCAATTATAGTGGGCGTATGATTAAAGCCAGCCAATCAGTACTCTATCGCTCTGGTTACAGTGATTGGGTTAATCATGGACACATGACTCAAGAAAGTATAGGCCTTCCAGATAATGACATTTGGAAACTGAGCAGGGGGAAATGAGTTCTTTTTTTGAATCACAAGCTATAAGGATAAGGATATAAGCCTGGTTATCTCTCATACCACAGAAAATTGGAAAATCGAACCTACATAAAGAAGGAAGAGCTGAAAGATGGAGACAGAAGAAACAGATAGACAACAAAGAAAACTCCAATAATGTCATTTGTGTCACTGAATCTTGATATGCACAAGCAAGCTGCTTCTAGATATGTAAGTCAATATATTTTCCTTTTAGCTTCAGAATTTGAAATTAGGTTTCTGTGGCTTTTGGCTAAAAGAGTGCTAATACAGTATATTCTGAAGTCTTCCATAATCATAATCTCTTGGACCATATTTTACTAGTGCAAAACAAATATAAACCAACTTGCTTGTAACACTTTTTTTATACTAGGGGACATGATTTAGACTAAAACCATCTAAGACTATGAGATAGAGGCAGTCTTTAAACCATAGGTTGAATCACTCAAAAAAGTTTGTCTTTAAAAGTACATTGAGGAACCAAGCTCAGGAGATACATCAGAGATATAGCAATGACTATTGACCATATAACTGCTTAAGGAGTGACTATCCTCCTCTCTGTATACTTATGGCCAGTTTTGATTAAAGTTTATAAAAGGTTATTTTATTAATTGCATTTGTCTATATAAATTATGGTCATGCCAAAATTATTTTGCTATAGAATTGAGGCAGAGTAATATTTTGAAACATTAATCAATGTTTTTTTTCCCCCAAGATATTTCTCAATACTCAACCTCTTCTCCTAATTAGAGCAACTGAACAACTTTTCATTACTATTATAGGAATAGGATGACCCAGAAGAATGCCTAATTTAGTTTGTAACTTTTGAGCAGTAAAAGCATAGATAGAAGGAAATCAGAGGAAATTGAATAAAGTGGAGAAGTGGGTGAGATTTCTTGGAAGGCTGCCCTCGGCAGCATTAAAATAAAAGTAGCCGTGTGGTACATGCCAGATACAGCCCCTTCACTCATTCCATCCCTCAGTTCCCCATAGCTTCAGCATAGGCAGGGAAAGCAGTCAATGGTTTTTCATGCTCCCCAGAGCTCTGAGGCAGCAAGAGCGTCAGACTTGGAACAAAGGATAGTACAACAATAATCTGCAGGAATCGATGACCCAGGACCAGACCAGATGACTGGCATCACTGACAGATGATAGTCAGAAACCAGGCATCACTGTGCCCTGCAACATGAGCTATGGAATTTAGCTGCCGTCCTGGGGAGAAAGGGGCAGAACCTTACATTGATTGAGATTTAAGTGTCTGTCATCAGGTGAACAAGGTCTTAAAACAGAATTCTATTGAGTTATAGGAAAACAAAGGTTACATTCCTTAAGCACTAGAGTCTGTGGGTAGATTGAGATTCGTACTCGCTACTGAAGTGTTAAAAATACTTTTTCAGAGTAAAATAACCAATAAAAATTTTAAATTGTTTAATATTTGACTTTAAAATTATGGATTACTAAGCTTAAGGTTTTGTTTTAAAAAAAATATGTAATTTTTATCGTAGACATTTAGTCCCTACTTCCATGGCAGCGGTTGTCTCCATACCCTCTGCATCTCTTGGACTTGTGACCACAAGTATTTCCTGTACTACTTATCTACCCTAGGCCAGCCTCCTAATTAGAGGTAAATTGTTAACCATAATGAAGGCTAGGCTACAGAAGGTGGCCCACTCAGCATTCCTGTTTTATGACCATCAAGTGCAAACCTACCCACCTCTTCTAATAGAGATTTGACAGAACCCACCTGTATACAAAGCAAGACACTGAGAAGTAGGGAGGAAAATTTTCCTGTGGTCCAGTTTAGCATCATCTACTATAAAGAAAAGATATATGCATCTTATCCAGCCATGACTCATTTTTCCTTTTCTTCATTTTAAGAAGGGAATATTTATTGAACATGAAATATACATAAAGAGACATGCTATCTGGCTCTGAAGACTGTGTACTCCAACTGTATTACATATCTCCCAAACTTGAACCACATTAAAAGGTTCAGACTTTGGCTCGATGGCTTACTGTTAGCTGCAAAGTCATTAAGCACTACCTGTGTGATTTGTTTGAGCAATGCTTACCTTTTCTATTCTCTGGCCAAGAATCTGCTCCCGCATAATCATATAGCTGGGTTTTATCATCTTCAACTCTAAACTAAAATGTTACTTCCTAAGAAAGACTGACCCTAATGACCTTATCTAAAATAGAAAAGTAGGCCCCAGCCTTTAGTCTCTGTCACATAGGTGGTTGTTATGTTTGTGATTTCCTAATGACCTTTTCCATCCATTTTCCAGCTCCTCCAACAAGAACCCCCCACCCCCAGCACCCTTTAGCAGGTTTCCGATTTTCATTCTCGTGTCTCTCCCCTCATATCACAGTAGCCAGATGATCCTTTTAAAATGTAAGTCAATTATTTCATTCCTCTACTCAAACTCTTCAACGGTTCCTACCTCACTCAGAGTGAAATACCAAGTCCTTACCCAGTTCGGTGTCTGAGAGCTTCTCCTTCAACTCTCCCAACTCACTCTGCCCCATCTGCTTCATAAACAGGCTCGTGTCCTTGCAATTCATCTGCCTAAAACAGTATTTACCCAGATATTCTCAGTCCTCACTCTCTCACTTCCCTCAAGTCACTGCTCATTATATTTGGCTGCTTAAAGCAATAAAGAGTAACATAATAACTCTTCACTTTTTATTTAATCGAAATCACTTTACAAGCATCCTCATGAGATGAATTAATTATTTGATTCTGCTGACCTTCAAGGATACCAGTTTCTAAAGGAAAAAGAAAAAAAGATGCTCATTTTTCTATTTCTAGGGGGAAAAATGTAGATTTAATCCATCCCTTACTGGTCAATCATTTAAATAATCATTTGGCTTTTTTACCATTTATCTTTTCTTTCATTTCCATAAGCTGACATCTATCTATCTATCTATCTATCTATCTATCTATCTATCTATCTATCTATCATCTATTGGCTCATTTGTTTATTCATCTCTTTCATTCAATGTACATTTTTGAGTATCTACTAAGTATTCAGTGGTGAAGATACAAAAATGAATAAGACCCAGGTCCTTTATTCAAAAGCTTACGTAGTCGGAGACATTCCTGCCAATATTAGGAGGGACACTATGACACATGCAACCTGCTGTTCTCGTGGGGGTGTACGCCATTAAACTATTCCGGAAACTCGTTCTCAGAATTACGGAAGTAAAAAGAGCATTCTGAAATCTCATTTTTAGAGGGCTAGTATAGTAAAAGACACGCTGTGCTGATAGAATTTAGAGTTCCTACTAAATAGCATGCTCTTTTTTATATTTATGTCTGAGTAATAAAAAGAGATTTGACTATGGCTCCATACTTTTATTAATTCAGTATTCGATGCCAACCCAACCTGTTGCATAATTGATACTGTGATGAAATCAAAGGGAAAGGGTAGGAGAGGGGCAAGAACCAAATTTTGTGTTTGTTCGTGATACTATGTAACTAAAAGGTAACTCTCTTCTGGTTCCTTCTGCCCTCCTCCCACCCCAACAATTGCTCTTGGTTAGAAAGAATTAAGAGGCAGTAGAAAGAATGAAGTATGAATCACAGGAGCCACTGGCACATAATTTTATTTCAATTATAGTTTATTTGTGGCCAAAAATTGCACATGAAGTCAGTGGAAAAAGATTGCAAATAGAATACCCTTAGTGACCCAGATTATTTCTGAGTGCACTGGGTTATGGATACATAGAGGGGGCGACATTTGGTTCTGTTGGGTTAGGAAAGGTAATAACCATAAAGAAGTCTATATTATGAAGGTTATGAAATATGTTTTCATTGCTTGGTTATAATTTCTGTGTGGCAATTTACTTTAAAATACTTCTATATAAATACTAGTATATTGTGTGTGGATGTGTGTTTACAGGTATGTGCACTGTGCATGTGTATGTGTTTGAATTAATTTTAATTTGCACCCTAGAGATAGCTAGGTAGTACTTGAAGTACTACAATTAAGAATCCACATTCTAAAGTGACTATGCCAGGTTTTCAAATATTTATTTCAAATATATTCTAATAATACAGGTGTCAATTTAATGAAGAAATGTTGATTTTCCCCCACTGGTAAAAATAACTGGCATTCAAGACCTCTTGTTGACTAGAAATATTTTATAAGCTCCAGTGCTATTACACAAACCGCATAAAAACCTGCCAGATACGTTTGCTCAACAATGTCAAAGCATTACTTTAAGTCTAGAACTTGCTAAGGAGCTGGGTCCCCCTGGTCTAATGAATGTTTCTGTCACCTTATCCAATTAGAAGGTGGCTGGCCTGGAGACCATTTCAGAAAGAATCATTCAGATATGGTACATCTGGAATGTCCGAGGTCATATATGGTGTCACATTACAGGAACGATAATTTTTGCATCTACTCAGTAATAAATATATAAGCAGTATAAGAATTCGGTAGGAAACTTATATTCTTGCAACATCCCACTAATAGTCAGATTGGGAGAAAGGAAAGATACAATGCCTACTGCCTGTAACCTCAGGGACTTCCACTGCAAACATCATACTGACTTAGATCAGTTAACAACAGGCCTCTATCAGGAACCACTGTCTTTTTTACTCTACTCTGAATCAGTGCAGCTACAACAAACAATTCTTTTTTACTCTACTCTGATGCAGTGCAGCTACAACAAACAATTCCTCCATTTACAAAATGTTTAATAGTTTTGCGAATCATTTAAAACCCACACAGAGGTTGGTGCACAATGCACCAACCACCTGGGACAGCTCTAAGGGATTGTCTTCCTTGACAGAGTCTGGGACACAGTGGAAGTAGCTTTATCTAGATTAGGCACCTCTCGTTGTCATGCAGAAAAAACCTAGTGTAAAATCTTCATCACTGGTAAAGTTAAATTTTTTTCAAGTTTTGAAGGTTAGAGTTATATTAAACATTATTTCTTTTGTGGGATTTAAGTTAAACTTAGTGCGTAGATATAGTACAACTCTCCTAAATAAAAAGCACACATGAAGAGAACAGTTGGTGATTATCCTGTTGGTATAGTCAATACAGAATAGCAGAGAGAAGAATTCCATACTGGGAGTTGAATTATCGTGCTTATCTACGAAGCTCAAATCAATCACATAATCACTAAATCCTAAATTTACTGTGAAATGGTTTATTTGTCAAGGATCTCCAGAGAACAAGAACCGATAGGAGATACATAGGATATATAGGAATTGATTTATGCCATGACAGAGGTAAGAAGTCCCATAGTCTGCCATCTGCAAGCTGAAGAAACTGAAAAGTAGGTGTGAGTCTAAATGACTGAGATCTAGGAGCACTGATTTCTGAGGATGGGAGAAGATGGATGTCCCTACTCGAGCAAAGAACGAATTCACCCTTTTTCCATCTTTTTGTTCTACTCAAACCTTCAACAAATTGGGTGATGCCCACTCCACTTCTTAAGGGCAATCTTCTTTACTCAGTCTACTTATTCAGTGACTCATGTAGACATTCTTATGGAAACACTCTCACAGATACACCTAGAAATAATATATAACCAGCAATCTGGGTATCCCCTAGCCCAGTCAAGCTGACTCAAAGTTAGCCATCATAAGCATTGTAAAGGATAGAATTGAGACGATTGTCTAAATTTGAAAGAGAGATACACATACATTTTAGCGTAAACTAATTGGAAGTATAGGGTCTAAAAATTCTGAATAAAATTAATCCTTTATTATATGGGCAATCAGAATAGAGTGGAGGTTTTGTGATTGCAGACAGTCCACAATTTAAGATAGGTTTGACTTACGATTTTTTTGACTTTACATGTGTGTGAAAGCTACACACATTCTGTAGAAACTGCACTTCAAATATTGAATTTTGATCTTTTCCTGGGCTAGCCATAACCTGTACGATACTCTCTCATGATGCTGGGCAGTGCAGTGAGCTGCAGCTCCCAATCAGACAAAAGCTCATGAAGGTAAACAATCCATACTCTATAGTGCACTGTATTTCCACCATTTTTTGGACATTATGTTTTGTATTTTTGCATCCCATCATGTCTACAAAATGCCCATCTATGTCTCCTTCTTCTTGTGAGAAGAGGAAGGTGATTACTCTTGAGGTGAAACTCAAGGTAATTTTTCAAATGCAGACTAATGGTAGGAAGTATTCTGAGCACATGTAAGTTATACTAGGCTAAGCTGTGATGTTCTGTAGGTTAGGTGTATTAAACACATTTTCAAGTTTCAATATTTTCAATTTAGACTGGGTTTACTGAGATCCATGGAAGAGCATCTGTATTCTGATACAGTGACCCATGTAGACATCAAAACAGCTATGCCTCCATTCATAGGTAGACAGAGTTCTCTGTTTTTATTATCTTTCAGAGCTGGGACAACTGTTTTCGATCTTAAAAATTTGATTTAGATAGTTTTAAGATTTTAAGACTGTTTACTCTGTCTATAGTAACTTTGTTTCTGAATATATTGAATCTTTTGATTAAAGGCAAACAATGAAAAGGACTTTCTGGTCCTTTTCATTATTTTTGTTTTGGTGGTTGTTATTGTTGTGGACAGGAATAGAGCCATATTCAGAGTAGATTTAGTGTTTTATGTTGTCTTTCAAATGGATTTTGGAGAATAACAGTATATTGAATATCAAGTGTCTTAACCACACAGTATCTCCCAACCCACCCACTCTTCATCCATTTCAAGGGAAAACAACTCTTTGTTCTTTGAACTGCACCAGCTGAACTACCACACTTCTAAGTTGCTCAACTTCTGCTTTAGCTTCTAGTTCTAAGGGAAGTACTGGGCACATGCTGAGCCAATTGGAACCTTTACCTGGGATTTTGGGATTCAGAGAAAATATTAGCTGTTGAAACTTAAATATGAAACTCAGGAGCTGTCAGATGCCATGTCAATTTCCATTCAGAAGAAAAACATCTATAGTAGAAGAAAAAGGAATTAAGCCAGTGATAGGTAGAGAACAGAAAAGGAGAGAGAATCCTGTTAGTAACTGAGACTCAGCTCTATTCTTTCCCTTATTCCAGTTTTGTGTTAAATCGTTATTTTGATTCCTTGAACCAATAAACTTCTACTTTAGCTCAATTTGAGTTGGGGTTTACTAATTTGCAACTAAGTTAATAAAAATTGACATATAGTATTTGATTATTTTATCAATACTAGCATAAACCAACCAAGGATAACACATTTATTACCACATGGAAAGAAATCTAAATCACATTTCAATCTATTCTAAAGCTGGCATATAAACAATATAAATCTTATTCATCTCACAACCCTCCTCCAAACTGACTATGTAGCTCTTTACATCTGATTGAATTAATCTAAACTCCAAGAATATAATTAGAATTTTTAAAATATTGTTACTTTTGGATTTAATTCTATATTAATTAAATTCAAATTTAATTCTATATAGGTTTAAAACTGTATAGGTTTAAAACTTTGCATGCTGAATTCATTTCTACCTCAGAGCATTTTCACGAAGTATTTTCTCTCTCTGGAATATTCTTGGCCTAGATATTTTCATGGCTCTTTCTTTCTCATTAGTTTTAATCAAATATCACTATCTTTAAGAGACTTTCCATTATCATCTACGCAAAAATTATTCCCACCTCTAGTAACATTCTGTTATGGTAGTCTGTTTGTTTTCATTATAGCCCTTTCTGAAATTCTTGTCTGTCTCCTGTTTCTTTCATCTCTACTTTAATTAGAATATATAATCCAAGAGTCAAGAAACATTTCTGCCTTGTTCACCAAGCACCCAGAATAGTGCCTGGCATTGTAGAGAGTAGATAGATGATAGATGATAGATAGATAGATAGATAGATAGATAGATAGATAGATAATAGATAGATAGATAGATAGATAGATAGATGATAGATAGATAATAGATGATTGTATGTGTGTGTGTGTGTGTGTGTGTATCTTTCAAAGCCCCATTCCCCCCCAAAAATATTATTATTATAAAAGTAACTAAATAACTGACAATTATTATTATTTTACTTGTTAGTGATTCCCTGGAATCCCATTTATATAGGAAAGAAAGAGGGAAGGAAGGAAGGAAGGAAGGAAGGAAGGAAGGAAGGAAGGAAGGAAGGAAGGAAGGAAGGAAGGAAGGATGGATCAGAATGTTTTCTTCTTAGTCAGTGAAACCAGAGCACCACAAAGTTAAACTCAGTTGATGAGAGATTTTTGTTTGTGTGTGTGTGTTTGTTAAATGTAATTGATTTCAATGTTGAGAATGCATAATGAAAGCGTTATTTAGAGTTACCAACTGGCTACTAAAAAAAAACCACTGAGGGCAGAACATCCTGGGGCGCAACATTTTCAGAGTAGAGATTTCAATCTTAAATTCCAAAAGCTGCATTTCTTATTTGTCCAAATATGATACAATTTTCAGTGGTAGCCAAACACACTAAGTTAATCACACCATTCTATCAATCAAAATGCCATTTTCTTTTTAAATAATAAATGTACACATTTGTATTCTATCCCAAGGTTCTATCCTCCCCCAACTCCATACCTAGCCTCACCTCCTACCAAGTGTAATGGTGTCAAGCAAGCCAATTGATTAATCAAGCTATTTTTCAATAAGCACAAATTACAAAACCAAGAAACATCTTGTTTTTGTGACCTCAGCAAACACAATATATCAAACTCACCTGCAACTGAGAATAGCTCACCAGAGATATGCTAGCTTGGGTCCACCTGACCCAATATCTTCCTTTCCTGGGCAATACTGAATACACATTTTTAAATTCTTTTCTTTAAGTAAAGCAATTTCTCATGTTAATACATTTTTTATCTTTATTTTTATATTCATATTACATACCTATTTTCCACAGGCTCTGTCTTTCAGTGTTGAATTAACTTAGCTGAATTAACTTAGTAATAGTCAGATTTAAAAAGCCTAATGAAGTACATGTGACTTTAGATGTAAACAGAACACAAGGAAAAAACACAATAAAGCCAAAATTCTAACACTGGAAAGATTTGTAGCTTTATAGGTAACTTTTCAATAACCAAGAAGAAAACATAGTTTAGAACTCAGAAATCATTGAGTCAAGCTCTCAGTTGTGTGTGCTTGCAAATTTTCTTCTTCAAAGGGATATTTACATGAGAATGTAATGTATAAAACAATTAAAAATGGATCAGAGTTAATATTAGTGCAAATGTACAGGAAGGGCCTCTAAAAATGTGTCCTTTTATAAAAATAGCTAAATAACTGACAAAAAAAAAATGTCAGAATCAACTTTTACAGTACACTGGAAATTAAGTAAAGAATTGTGGCAACCTAGAAAGCATTTATTCCAGAAAGGCAACTGTATTCTGATTTAAAAAAATAAAATAAAATAAAAATAAAAAGAGAAAACAGTGAGGTTTGTAGTATTTTAATTTGCTCTAGTTCCATTAGTCCTAGCCTTGAAAAATGCCTGTGAGCATTCCTGACACCAGAGGGAGGAGAATAAAACTAGAACTCTTTCAAAGCCCCATTCTCTCCCCCAAAATTATCATTACTTTACTCGTCATTGATTCCCTAGAATCCCACATGAAAGGCTTCCTGTATTTGACCTAACTCAGGGTTTACCCAGTGCTAAAACCTTATCCTAGGGGACATTTGCATACAAGTGTTTTAACATGGCAGCTACCCTGAGGTGATGCATGAGTTAGGGCAAACAATACATTAGTCCAAAGACTTAAAAGGAAAAGCTGCAGTTTGAGAAGCCCTTGAAGTAGTCCTTGAAAACTGTTTAATTTATTTAATTCTTTAGGTTAAGAAGGCATTTCAGGGCTGAGAAAAGGTAAAGACAGGAAGGAGCAATAGCAAGTCTGTTATGGCTTGTGAACAGAGAAATCCTAATGGAACGTAATGCAGTTACCAACAGGTTATCACCAGTTTGTGATAGGGTTCTGTACATACTTTTAAGGAGTTCAGATTTAATTCAGTAGCAGTTTATTCTTAGAAATATAAGCAGTATTTAACTAAAGGGAAAAGGAAAGGGCAGGCCCAGCCCCTGATATCTCAAACTTATCAATTTCCCAGTAAGAGGGTTGTTGATATCTTAGATGATTCCTTACAAAGTCTCTATGGGCCTAAGACCCGATCCTCATCTTCTCAGTGTCAAAAGTTCTCTCCTATTCATTAATTCAAGGTTGATCAGATTCTTGGGAACTAACCGATGCTAATCAAACTCACTAGAGATTGATTAGTAACTTGAAAGCTAATTTCTTAATTTATAATGAGAAACATCACTGTTTTATGAACCAAAAATGTCAAGTCAAATGAATAGTGTATTCTTTTTCCAGTAGGCAGGTTTCCCTGGGAACTAACACGAAAAGTTGCTTGGTAAGTACAGAGATAAAGGAAAGTAAAAATGATGATCTTAATGAATTTATAATTAATTACTTTCTCTTCTATCTGTTTATAGCACTTGACTTATTCGTTCATTCCACAAACATTTATTCAGCATTTTCTATGTGCCTTGCCTTATCTTAGTATTGCTGAGGGATATAAAACTGTATGAAACCTAGCCTCTTCCATCAGTGGGAGGACAAATGTGGAACCAATATTAATCAAGGACTTAGTAAGTGGAAGATCTTATACTAGGTGATTTATATCCATATCTCACTGCAAATCTACAATTTCTTTATGAGGAATTTAAGGCTAGATGGAGAAGGCAACATGCCCACCATCCTGTAGTTGATGGGTGTTTTCTTTACATCAAACAGAGGGAGGAAAGATGTAAGTTGTTTGGAAAGAATTAACATTGACTATAGATAAAGGGGGCAGGAGAAGATGAAGCAGAGCTAGTTTTAGCGTGGGAGCATAGTCCATAAGGTAAAAGTGTTTGTTCCTTTGGATTGGTTGTGGGCAGTAGTCCAATATATCCATAGGTAAGCAGAATGCAGTGGTGTCTGGTGCCCAGTGGTGCCTGGCTATTCTCTTTAGATAATCACAGAAATAGCCAAATGAAAGTTAATTCAAAGTTTCAAACTACATTCAGGAATGTAAGCAGTCTTTTGTTTGTTTAGTCCTGCAGTTGTTAACTCTCTTGTCCTCTTTCTTCCACTCTCTAGCTTGCTATAATTTAATTCAAGACATCTCAGAATTTTCTTCCAGAAAACTGATACATCTGCCAAGGTCAAAGTAACTATTGAAGAAAAGGTTCTAGTATTGGGAAACTTCCAATAAACCTAAGAAAGCACATTGCTGAATTCAATCCATAAATATTTATTGAGTTACTAGACAGTGTTAAGTACTGTCTTAGATGCTGGGAATACATCGGTACACCAGACAGACATAAATCACTGCCTTATAGAACTTCCATGATAGTGAGGGGTCACATATGATAAACATAAAACCAAATGTCAGAACAAGGGGGATCAGGAATATCAGGGTAGATAGGGGAGGCATCATTTAGAAGAGAACATGGTCTCAGCAAAGATGTGAAGTAAGTAATGAAGTAAATCATGGAGATATGCCCAAGGCAGGGACAGAGCATTCCAAATAGAAGTAGTTACTACTTATACTCATAAGGTGGAAATTTTACTAGCATGTTTAAGGAACAAGAAAAAGGTCAATGTGGCTGTTGCTAAGTTTTAGGAAAAAATAATAATAGATGAAACCAAAATGATAATGAAGCCTGAATTAGATTGGGCCATAAGTACATGTGACAACTTTTGCTTTTGCTGTGAGTAAAACAGTCATTTCAAAGTTTTGAACTAGGATTACACTGGCCGCTTATTAAGAATAAAGGAGTAGGGTAGAGGGGAGGAGACCAAATACAAAAGCAATATTCTAGGTGAAAGAAGATGATGGCTGAGACTCCTCTAGTAATAGTAAACGTGGAGAATTCTAGAGGTATACTGAAGGTAGCACCAACAGAATTTTGTGACGAATCAGATATGTGAAAAGAAGAAAGAATTAAGAATGAATATATGAATTTTTGGCTTTATGACTGGAAGGAAGATTTTCTAAGATGAGGTTGATTGCACATGGAAGATGTTTGGAGTAAAAAAATTAGCTCAAATTGGGCATCTTAAATTTAAGATGAGTATTAGAAATACAAATGAGCATGTTGAGTAGGCGACTGGAAATAAAAGTCTAGAGATTAAGGGAGAAATCCAAGCTAGTCATACAAATTTAGGGTTCATTATTACAAAGATATGTGATTTAAAACTGCCTTATGTTCTTAACTCTTCTTCCTACCCCTTTATACGGTTATGTGGAAGACAAAGCAGTGAATGGAATAAAAGACCAAAATCTCTTTATACACCTGTTCCTGGTCTACTACAATCTTTGTTTTAGGAACATGGGCAGGTGACGGGGAATCTTACCTTTAAATGAAGATTAAAATGTTCAATTAATATCTTGGACTGGACCATCTAATTTCTAAATTAAAGCTATATTTACAACTTTAAAGAGTCATAAATCTATTTATTATCTGAGTATAAGGAGTGAAGTGATGGGAAATGTACAAGTTTCAATCCAAAATCATGGGAATATTTTCCCTGGTAAATACATTTAGAAAGAGCACTGAGACAAAAACAATGTTTCTATTCACTATTACAGCATAGCAATTACCTTAACAATTATATATGCATCATCATCTATTTCATGTATCTAATTAAGTTGATCTTTCTTTTCACAACTGTATGAAGACAGACCCCATTGGCATTTTATTGGAAAAAACTTTCAATTATGAAGTTTTCTAAAAGATGGAGCTTTTATAAATATGTGAATGGATGAAGATTAAGATTTCTTCAAGGTTCCCTACTCGAATCTGAGCAAATTCTGATAACTAATTGCTCTCCATTGATATTTCCATTTTTACTGCAACCATGGGAATTAAATGCCCTTGATTAGGTGCTTGGAAATATAGATTGTGATAATGTAAGCTGCTTAGAAATGTATTCGACTAGCTTGGATTCTTACTTTTGTGCAGACACAGCTCATCAACTCAATTGATAAGCTTCAGCATCAAGTCGTGGGTTGAAATGTCATGATAGTATACAACATCTTACCTGATGGCTTGAAAAGCTCTCTGACTTAATTTACTCTTTTTATAGCAGAATTCTTTTCTGAAAAAGACACATCAGACTTTATGACTGTATTAGAGGTAGGAATTATAAATGTTGCATTTACGAAGCACTCAGAGAAAGAAAGCATCAGGTGTTGAGATTCTAAAAGGTTGTCAGGATGATCTTGCATAACTGCTGTTCTGGCTGCTTGAAGGAGCTTAAAAATATTCACCAGCATGTTAAGCCCAACTGCCCACACATACATAAGAAGATGAAGCAAAGCCAGAGGCCAGCTATTTGTTATTTAAATAGAACATTAATGTAATAGAAGGTATTTGCTTATTTCAGCAAGACTACTGTCATAAACTTTGCAGAGTAATACCTTGCCTTTAATAGCACAGCCCAAGAATCATTAAGGGCAGCAGCTACAATATGTCTAGTATAATAATGGATGGCAGTTGAAGTCAGAATTTTCCACCCCACATTACCATTTTAGGAAGTTGACCTGGAATGGTAAAAGCCTCAAATACCAAGCACTCTACCATAGCACTTTGAATTCAAAAATAGATGGAGAACAGCAGGAGTGATGTACTTACCCAGGATATTGTCAGGCTACCAAAACAGCCAGTTCCTAGGGCCTGGCCAAAATTTACCTGTTTTGTCCCTTCTCTCTTTACTCTCTGATTATAGAAGATGAGGCAAAGCTATTCCTTTAAAGAGACTCTAAATTTCTGCTTGTCCTCAAAGGTAAACATGTGTAAGGTATGGAAGACTCAGACAATAAAGGAACCTAGATAACCTGTATTCTGAAAGAAATACTATCTGTTATGCCCACTTAGTCCACCAGAATTGTGCCCTCTTTTTCTCTCAGAAAATGCTTGCTTCTTTATATTTTAAATCAGCACAATTTTCCTTTTCCTTATAGAAAACATAAGCAATTACAAAGAAAAAATAAAAGTTTCTCTTATCTCCAACCCCCCAAAACTGCTATTGGTATTTTGGCATATTTTACCCAGTATTTAATATTTAATATAAATAAGAGCATATGATACAGTGTGTTTATATTGGTATATCTATATATGTGCACTTGTGTATATATGTATAACATGTTAATACATATATGGTAACATTAAGATAGCACTACTAATTTTTCCACATTAAATGCAAACTATAATAATTTTAAATGTTTATATGATATTACATTATGTACAGATATCATACTTTGTCCAACCAATCTCTAAATGTTGTGCATTTATGTTGTTCTCAATTATTGGCATTATAAATAATATTATAATAAATATCCTTGTATATGAACTATTGCTCATATATCTAATTTCCTCAATTTAGATTCCTATTAATAAAATTTTACATCATAAAATACAAGTTATTTTAATCATATAGATGTGTGTCACTGACTGTGTTCCAGCAGTATTTTACTAACATATCTTTCTAATAGCAGTATATGAGAGGAGCTGTGACATTACCCTCCAGACTGGCAATGAGTATCATCTTAAAAATTTTTTTTTTGTAAATTTAATAAATTAACAAGGCATATTGTTTTATTTAAAAATTTATTTATTGGACAACCAATGAAGTTGAATATTTAAAAATGTATTTATTAGAGATAAGCACCAGATTTTTTTACTGTTAATAGTTGTATAAGGTCCATTGAGTCAAGTGTATCTGTATAATGATCTATGGAAGGTTTCTTTTGTCTGGAACTTCATGAAAATAAAAATTTGTTAAAAATAAATTAATCCAAGCTATGGAAATGAATTATATCTATATTATTGAACAATAACTAATAAAAACTACTGAAAAATAAAGTCTAAAATCTATCAAATGGGTGTGACTGTAAATCCCTCTAAGAAAGAAGTTTAGCAGGTTTGAGGAATTTAAATATATTCAATTTGAAGCCTAGTCCTCATGTGTCTATTTTTTCCTTCCTTGTTCCACAGCTGTAGTAACTATTTATCTGAGATTATCAGTCTTTAATTACGTATTGCTTAATTTATTCCACCTAGTTATAATGTTTAAAATTGGTTTCTGTAGATTGTTACTCTTCCAACTTTGGCCCTCTGCTTTTTCTGATACTTTTATAGAACTTCTACTCTCTGTCTCTAACCTGATGATGCTTTGGTCTGTACTCCTGTATCTTATAAATGTTCCATAGTATTTGATGATGGAAGGGTAGTTTTAAGCTTCTAAATGTCACTTCTTGATTATACTGGAATCCTAAGTAAAAATGTTTTTTCTCTTGACCGTTACACAGTACCAGAATACTTTTTTTTTTTTTTTTTATCACACTCTACAAATAATAGCTCAAGAGTAGTGCTCCTTCATTCCTCTACATCTTGTGTGCCTGGCTACCTAAGTTCTGCTTGTTAAACAAACATGCAATGTAGAGATGAAAATTGCTGAAAATATTTAGACAAGCCCAAAAGTTGCAAATTTGGATACCCTTAAAAATCTATAGATACTTCCAGAATAAATTATTCAAATATCACTAGAAAAAGAAAAAAAAGGGAGGAAGCAATGGATTTAAATATATGAATTAAGAGCTGAATCTATTTAATTTTTTATAAAGTAAAAGCTGAATTAAAGGAATAGTTTTGATAGGGAGAATGGAAGAGAAGTAAAATTTGTCAAGCACCTACTAAGTGTTAGGCACTGTGTATTATCTACTTGACAATAATCTAGTGAAGACAATAAAGATAACTTATTTTTTTCAGCTTGCATTTAGCTAAGAATTTTTAAAATGCTAACATATATTCCATATATGTGTAATATATATAATGTTACATATTGTATATATATGTATAGACATACAGATATGTATATATACATATATACATATATACATATAAATGTAATATGTGTGTGTCCATTTACAAATGAGAAAATTTAGATTTATAAGTTTCCAAGATCAAACTGCTAAGTAAATAGTAGACCTAAGATTATGGGTACAAATCTGTCTGACTCTAAGATACATGCTCTTAATCACTATACTTTACTATCTCCTTGTGAGATATGTTTAATTACCAGTTTTAAAGCTCAGATTCATTAAGTGACATTGCCAATGACATTGAATTCCAGATATGTTTTACACTAAAGCTCTAAATTACTCATCATCAAGGGAAATAAACAAACTTTCAATTGTTAAAAATAAATCTCTTGGGTCGGAAAATATGGATGGCTGAAAAAGAGCTCTCAAGCAACATTAATTAATCGAATAGAAAAAGAGCCTCTGATTACTCTTCCACATAAGAAAACCAAAGGTCTTCACCAATTCTAAGTTGTAAATAATATTTTTCTCCATTCAAAAGACCAGTTCTGCAAAAAACAGCTACTGTTTAGGTCAGGATGTTAAATGTAATTGATTATCTCTGCTTTGGTGTGAATAATTAGAATACACTCATAAAAAGGGCAAGCCTCTTAAAACAAATTATTTGGAAATGCCAATGAAATGAGGAAGAAATTCTGCTCATAAATATCAATCCCTATAACAAGTGGTAGCTCCGCCATGAAAATTCTGATTTGCAGATTTTAGGACAGCTTAGTATAAATACATGCCCAACTATTTCTTTTGAGTCAGAAAAATTCTCTATCAAAAGGAATTTACAGAGATCTAAAATACTCATAGAGAATCAGGGGCTTTGTCAAAATATAGATTTACAGATTAGAAGTAGTTTTCTTTTTCTTTTTTTTCTTTTCTTTTTTTTTAATTTACAATAGTTCCCTTTACCTGCAGGGGATATATTCCAAGATCTCCAGTGGATGCCTGAAACCACAATAGTTCCAAACTCTATATGCACTATGTTTTCTTCTATGCATTCATACCTTTTCACTTAAAGAAAATACTTTACAGCTTCTCTTTGGTATATCTAAATTGCCAGCATCACTAGTCTTGTGCTTTGGGGCCATTGTTAAGTAAAATAAGGTTACCTGAATACAAGTACTGCAATACCACAAACAGTCGATCTGATAAGCAAGATGACTACTGAGTAACTAACGGGTGGGTAGTGTATACAGTGTGGATATGCTGGACAAGGGAATTTTTCATTTAATATTTTTGAACTGTGGGTAGCTGAAACCACTGATAAGGGGAACTGCCTTACTTCCCTCTCCTAGGGTTTACCAAGTTAAGTAGATGAAGCTTACTCTTCTGAATATTAAAAAGACCATCCTCTTTTGTAAGCCCTACACCAAAAGTAAATAAAATCTAAGTGAGGGACTGAGTGATGTTAATATCTGTCCTCCAGATTAAAAATGTAATTGAAAATAAAAACATTCTTAAAACCAAATTGGTTTTTGGGAAACATCTCACTTCCTACCTAGGACAGACACATTTCCAATCTAGATCCCTAATTAATAAGTAACATATTGGCATGGGTTTCATAATAAGTGTGACTTATATTAATTGTTAATAGTCACCTCTAGTGTTTTCAATAGAACTTTCTACAGTGGTAAAAATGTTCTATATTTGTGATGTTTAATACAGTAGCAACTAGCCATATGTACTTACTGAGGATGTGTCCTTAATGTTCATTAGCGTGACTGATAAATTAAAACTTAAATTATATTAAAGTTCAATTACTTCACACTAAACTTGAACAATTTTACACCGTTAAATTTGACAACTTAAAATGAACAATTGAAAGATCCAACCTATTTAAGCTCACTCAAGAAGAAAGAGATACCAGAATGGCTCTATGTCTATTAAAGAAATTGAATTTGAGTTAAAACCTTCCCACAAAGAAAACTCCAAGCTAAGATGGCTTAACTGGTATCAAAAATTTCAAAAAGAAACAATACTAGTTGTACACAAAATCTTCCAGAAAATTAAAAATGAGAGAACACTTCCAACTCATTTTATGAAACCAGCCTTATCCTGATACTAAAACCAGACAAAAGTATTATAAGGAAACAAAATCACCAACCAATATCCCTCATGAACATAGATGTAGAAATTTATAACGATTTTTTAGCAAATTGAATCCAACAATGTATAAAATGGACACTACATGATGACCAAGTAGGATTTATCCCAGGAATAAAAAGTTGGTTTAATATCTAAAAATCAATCAACATGATTTACCATATTAGCAAACAAATCCAAAAAAGTACAATTCTACCAATAGATGCAGAAAAGTATTTGTCAAAATTCAAAATCCATTCCTGATCAACTCTCAGAAAAATAAGAATAGATAGGATCGTCCTCAATCAGATAAAATGTACCTATGAAAAACCTACAGCTACCTTTATTCTTAATAGTGAAAGAAAAAATACTTCCCCCCTTAATATTAGGGAAAAAAGAAGGATATATGCTCTTACAGGTTCTATACTACATTGTATTAGAGGTTCTAGCCAGTGAAGTAAGGCAACAACAACAATAACAACAACAACAACAACAACAACAAAAATAACAAAAAAATGAGACATCTCAATTGGACAGGAAGAATTTAAACCATCTCTATTTGTAGACAACACGATTTTCTATGTAACAATAATTATGCTGAGTGTAAAATAGTATATATTATTTGGTTTAATTTATATAAAATTCTATAAAAAGCAATCAATTTATGGAGATATAAAGCAGATAAGCAGTTGCCTGGGGATTGGGGATGGATCAGAGAAGGGCTGGTGAGACGGACAAAGGGGCACAAAAAAAACTTTGAGAGGTGATGGATATGTTCTTGGTTGTGCTGATTTTTTTTTATAGGTGTAGACACATGTCAAAATTTATTAAGCTGTAAACTTTAAATATGTGCAATTTGTTGAATGTCAATAAAACCTCAAAATACTGTTAACTAAACTTTTAGATTTAAATAGTCACATGTGGCAAGTGGGTATAGCATTGGAGAATGTATATCTACACTATTAAACCATTCAAGGTTATTTATGAAGTTAATGAGGTAAAATGCTATGATCAAATGTGGTATCTGCTCTAGCTATGAGACAGGAAATGGAAGCATTTATGTTTTACTTGTCAGTGTTAATCACTATGTGACTTCTCCTAGGATTCCAATCACCTTGTCATCTGATCCAGTCATGGAAATACATGGTAGAATTTCCAGATCATTCAAAAGATAGGTTAAGGTCTATTTGTTGGGGTGAAGAAGAAAGTCTGGAGAGGCAGAAAATGAACAATAATATTGTTATCCAACTTTGACACCTTTCATGGAGTTTTGTTAGTAGTCATTTTGCAATAAATATTTCTTAAGTCATTATTGTCATACTTTTATTGAAATATAATTGGTACTTAGTTAATTTAAATATGCTACATTCTTTTTTAAAAATGATCCTACCTAGATAGCTAATGGATCACATTTAAAAAAAAATTTATTCTTATTACCCGAAACAATAGTCCATTCCAAGAAAAGAGTGCCATGGCTATAAGATTGAGGAACACTGACAAAAGGCTATCTAGCAGAAGTTATATCTTGTTTTTTAGGATTCATAAGAACTGAAGTAAGTGTTCATGCTTGTAGGTAATACATGGGGAATTGAAAACAATACTGAAATGTTCTCTTTAGATAAATAAAATATAATATTGCTTTCTGAGGGTTAAAACTATAAAATACATGGTTAAGAGCAATAGTCTGCACCATCAATATAGAGAGGAAAATGTAAGAAAAGGGTCCATGATAACAAGATGAGAGTATATATAACTCAATTTAAAGTACTAGCATAACTAAATAAGTAACATCAAGTATAAAGGCATCAAGTAGTGATGAAAATATAAAAAAAAATAGTTCAGAAAAGTATGCTTTGCCTGTGTCCCTCAAGCACTAACCAGGGGAGAGAATGCCCTATCAAGATGACTGAAGTGTCCTCCCACTATGAAAGGACTTCAATCTAAAATGGAAGCAGAAGATATGAAGTGGATAGTCTCATGCATACACCCTCAGAACAGAACTTAACATCTGAGAGATGGATTTTCTGTACATATCTAATTTACAGAAGAAGGAGACTTATTTCCTGACCAATGAACATCGGCCAAAAATCTCTTCCTCTCCTCAAGCTAATGAACTTACTGCTTGGACTCTGGTTGGACTTCCTACTCTTTGTACCCCTTGTCCATAAATACAGCCCACCGTAAACCCTCAAAAGATTTGTCTGTAGCTTGCTGCAGCATACATTCTGTAAATTGCGATTCCTCAGCTCTTCCCAAATAAACTCAATTTCTGATAACTGCAGTCTGCCCCAGTTTACTTGTTCATTTAGGTTGACACCACCTTTCTGGCTTATCTATCACTGGGATGCACATAAGAGCATCAGAGTGTATGGCCATGCCACCTGAACACGCCCAATCTTGTCTGATAGCGGGAGCTAAGCAGGGTCGGGCCGAGTTAGTACTTGGATGGGAGACTACATAGAAAGTCCAGGTGATGTAGGCATTTAAAAAAAAAAAAAAAGAAAAGAAAAGAAAAAGAAAAGCATCAGAGTGTTAAAATTCAAGGATTTAGAGTTTTAAAAAAACGATTTTATTTGAATCAGTTTTTTCCTATCCAACAACCACTGCTTCCTTTCTTTGTTAAAAACAAAAACTGATTTTATTCAAGTAGCAGGCAGCCATGTGTTTTAGAGAAATCTAAATCTGTCGTAAGCTCAAGGGGTGAATCATGATGTACTTGAACTAATATTGGTAGAGAGGTTTGGAAAGTACAAGACAATTAAAACATCCCCTTATCCTCCCTCCGAGATATCGTCATCTGGAAGTGATACTTGAAGCCATAGCAGCTATATTATCATCGTGAGGTTAATAGAACTGAGAGGACAGCCAGGAGGAAAGAAAGAAAGTAGATCTTCAGTAATATCACACAGCCACTGAATTTACCAAGTCTCGAACCTTCTTATAGACATTTTGGGTTAGATGATTTTTGTTGTGGGGGGCTGATTTGTGCTTTGTAGGATTATAGGATGCCTTGCAACATCCCTGGCCTCTACTCGCTAGTAGCACCCTTCCTTTAGTGGCAACAAGCAACAATGGCAGCCTTGGCCAAATGTTCGCTGGCTGCCAAAACAGTTCCCAAAGCTGACTCTGGTTGATAACCACTGTTCTCCATTTATCGTTACATGAGATAAAACATTTTCCTTATTTTTAAAGGCATTTTAATTGGATATACAGTAAGAAGCATCAAAATTCAGAAACCAGTGACATTGACCATACCTTATATTCATTTTTAACCTCTTTCTTTTGGTTCTGATATCTTTGCAAAATAATAATTTTAAAAAATCTTCCCTCTTTCCATTTTTTTCTTTGCTTGCTTTCTTCTCTTCTTGCTTTAGCCTGTCCTCTTCCTCCTTTGTTCTTTTTTTCCTCTTCCCCTCCTCTCATCTATTTCCTTTATTTCTTCCTTCCTACTTCTTTCCCTCCCTCCCTTCCTCCCTCTCTTCCTTCCTTCCTTCCTTCCTTCCTTCCTTCCTTCCTTCCTTCCTTCCTTCCTTTTTTTTTTCCTTCTTTCTTTTAATTGAATCAGAAAAATCATAAGTCTGAATAAAATAAGAACTATGTTTGGTAAAGTTGAGACCATTAAGATTCATGCATTAAATCAAAGAAGTTGGAGTGACAAGGCCACTTATCAATGGAATGTTGAAAAGAATGGCAACAAATGAATTACTGCATCTGTTCATCTTTCTCAGAGGTGTTGCCAAGCATGAATTATGAATGCTGATTTTGAATCTCCTGGTGAGACATAACAAAATATTATTCTCAGAAAATGGCTGAATCACTCCAGGCAAAGCCAAAGTAGAGGCAGTGTATTGGAAGAAGAAACTATACACAAATAACATTGCTCAACAATCATCTGTCAATAACTCTTACTATTCTTTACCGGCTCTGACATCATAATGTCACAATCATTGCATAATGACAACAATCACCTTTCATTTTTATTGTTGATTAAAAAGAAGTTCTTATATGAAATTATAATACAATTTAGCATTACCTTGAAGTGAATTAGCTTGAAGTGAGTTTTAAGATGTGTTCTAAAATGGCTGTGTTACAATTAGGGAATTCTCTGTTCTCTAGAAGTTTTCTATGGCAGACAATGGTGTAAATATAATTTAACATAATCAAAGGTAGTTCTACCAAATCCAGTGTTCTTTTTTGTAGCAAGAATAACTTAATGCCCTCCCCCTGTGTTTCGAAACTTCAAGTCTAATGGAGAATTTCTGTCTCAGAATTAAAGTACCATGTTTTCCAAAGATGCATATAAATTCAATGCCAAGGCTTTCATTAGGTATGTTATAACAATTAAATAACACCTTAACAATTTAGGAGGCAAGTAAATACCACATTTTGAATGGAATTTCTAAATAATCGAAATCTTAAAAAAATATATAGATTTTATATACTGTGTATACTACATGGAAGATTTTTCACCCAAAGAAATTTCAGTTCAACTCTACAACAGCTCCAATAAGCAATTATAAAACCAGGGTTCCAAAATTGGTTGCTAAGTGTTTCATTCTATTTTTGAAAAACTCTGACATAATTCTTCCCTTTCTTTCTTTCTTTTATTTATTTCTTCTTTTTTTAATTTTTTCTTTTCTTCTTCCCACAATGCTTATTAAATGCTAATATATGACAAGTTCTATGTTAGGTCTATGGATACAAAAATGAACAAGATATAGTCCCTGACTTTAAGTAGCTTACAGTTTATATCCTAAAGCATAGGAAAGTAAAAAGATAATACAGAATGAAAGCACCAAGACAGAGATAAACTCAGTTATATTGGGAGAGGAAATCAGCAAATTTTACTTTATGCCTAGTGTGTCCTATGCACTGTTCTTAGAGCTAGGGAGCTCACAAGGCCATTATTATGTATAGCAAGGCAAAATCTCCCTCTTTGTAATTTTAATTCTCTGGGTTTAGTTCTGCCCTCTAAAAACATGTATAATAATTCTAATCTTTTTTCTATATTCAACAATCTTGTCAAAGAATATTTTTTTTTCTCTTTTCCTTGGCAGACACTAAAGAGCAAATTCAGATTGTCTATGATTATTACCAAAATAGAATTTTTCTATTAGGAAAATATAGAGGAAAGATTGTTTGGAATTTTGCACCTTTCTTAGTTTCAGTTGTGAAGACAAAGCACTAAAGGTTTTCCCAGAATGTATTCTACAAATAGGAGTATTGATGAGTCATCCTTACCACTGACACAAAAGTCAGTGCTCAGATTAGTATTCCAGTCTACACTTAAATTTCAGATGGTAAAAAATGCCTTAAAGGACCAATGTTATCAAAGTTGAATTTTCTAAATGGTGTATAATAGAGATTTTAGTTTACCATCATTTCCTTTCCTTTGATAATAATAATAACAATGACTACTACTACTACTACTACTACTACTACTACTACTACTACTAAGACCGGGAATTTAGAATCTGGTATATAAATTGTTAAGAAATGTGAATTCACTGAATAAGCCATAGCTTGTAAATTAGCAGCCTTGGATTCTATTCCCAGTTCTGCCAGTAATTAGTCATGTGACTTTAGGAAAATCACTTAATTATTCCAAGTCTGATATCATCAACTGACTATATTGATAAGATGAACCTAATATTTCCTAATATCACTTTTTATGCTTTTGATTTTTTTAGATTTTGAAAGTACTTTATTGAAGAAGTAGTTAGGAAGTCTGAGAATCAAATGAAAAATGATCCCAAACCTACCATGTAAGAGCTGTGGATCCTAGCATCTGAGACTCAATCTTCTTATTTTTAATAATAATGATAGCTAACATTTATTGAATACCTATTATTCCAAGCAGTCTTCTAAATACTTTATATCTATGAACTCAGTAATCATCACAACAACCCCAAGCTAGAGACTATTCTTATCAGCATTTAATCTGAGATAAGATAAACTGAGAAAACTGACAGAGAGAATAAGACTAACATTCCATAGATCACAGCTAATATGAATTAGAGTCAGAATTTGAACCCAGATAATCTTTGTCCAGAGTCTACACTTATAACTGCAATGCTATGGGAATAATACAGTAGCTATCTGAGAGGTACCAAATGATGGTGACAGTGGTCAGAGAAGTAGTATCCGTTTTCGCCTTTGGAAATCACTTCAGTTCTCTGGTGTTCAGTTTTCATCCTAACCTACCCATTTCATCGGAGCTCCCAGGATATACAAATAGATAGTTCATAAAAGTTTAAGAATACTATATAAATTATTGTTTTAAAGTTATTATACTATGAAAGACTTCTCAGTCTTTTCATTACTAACAAATTCATGAAATTTTAACTTTTTCATGAACTATCATAATCAATGTCAACAATAGCTGATTAGATCTTTTAACCTGTCATATAGAACATATATTGTAAATAATTCAGCAGATAGAATCCTAGGCCAAAACAAAGAAATTTGTTTGTTATTTTTAACATATACAGTATCATTATGAAGAAAAAATGTGCAATTTGTACTTTCTACTAGGTTTTAAAAATATACTTGAAGGACCTTATGGATCCCAAGTTGGGAATTATTACGCGGGTTGGTAGAGAGATTGAGGTGATATGCACTTTACCTCCCACCACATCTTCCCCAGACTCAGAAATACCAAATGGCCTTCAACTCACCCAGGAACAGTTTTATTGACTGCTTTCTAATTTATCTATAATCAATACTATATTTGTTTTTTCAATCACTCCTATAATGGCTGCTTTCTTCTTTGACTCAGGAGTTAGAAAATCTTGCTGTGAATCTGTTCTTTCTGATGACCCAAGAAAATGAATGACAATTCTTCAAGTGAGGAGTTTGAAAGCAGCCATCATGAATAGTCCAAGGTGGAGAATTAAACACAGTAGAGCTCTCTTCTAGAATGCAAATACTATCCTGACATCATAGAGAAGGTGGTTTAGGAGCCCCTGGGAAAGATTTTACCCAAGTAAAATTTGAAATGGACTGTCAAAGACTCCTCAGGAGTTTCTTTGTTACAACTAGGAGAACATATTACCCTGGTAGCTAGGAGCTCTAGAGTCTTGGAGGGATTCCAAGGACTAGCAGCTGCCATTTGCTTGGGAGAATATTGTAAAATTATATTGGTTATATAGCATTCCCCACACTTTAGAAGTGAAGCAGTATCTTCTTGGATCCAGCCTAACTCAGATTGAAAGTATTTATTCAAGATTTTATAATTTTTAAAATTAGAGCAAATTTTCAAGTCTCTTTCAGTTATTACAATCCCCTTCTCAATATAACAGCACAGTCACAGATTTAGTTGGGGAGGGGGTGTGAGAAGAGAGGGATGATGAAGAAAAACTAGTGACTATAACTTTGCCCTTGACCCAAGAGGCTTTATCTCATGCTTTTAAATTCCAGCTAAGCTACTATCAGAACTCTTGGTGGCCTGTGTTAAACATCAGAAATCCAAAATTCTACATTTTTGTTTCCCAAATTGAGGGAAAGAGAGGGTCTTCACCTTTCTACCTTTAATTTTGTTTACAGAGTGTTGTGTCTAGGTTCAAATTATGAAAGCACATTTGTTTAATAGGTGTAATCTAAATTGATTAGCTATAAAGGAGAGGAACAAAAGAAAGCCAGTACGTACCAATGTGGTCACTCAATGCTATTTTGCATTAAGATGAAAATTTTCATTCTTCTCTCAGTTCATGAGTAACTCTATCATTAGACTTCAATATACTTGATTATAACTCAACATTATTCTATTCCAAAATAGTAGCAGCTCATTTAAAAAAAAGAAGAAGAAGAATCAACTGTGTATATGGATGTTACTGGCATAGAGGGGGTATTCATTAAACTTTCATTTA
This sequence comes from Rousettus aegyptiacus, assembly GCF_014176215.1. Taxonomy (NCBI): domain Eukaryota; kingdom Metazoa; phylum Chordata; class Mammalia; order Chiroptera; family Pteropodidae; genus Rousettus; species Rousettus aegyptiacus. The sequence continues at coordinate 92,025,896 of NW_023416308.1, forward strand.
GAAATAATAATAATGTCAACAATGGCCTTATTTTCTCATTTGTCTCCTGTTTTCTGACCTCTCTCTTCCTCCAAAACAATAGTACAAACCAAAGTGAATGGGCCAAACAAGGCTAAACCAGCCTTTGCAGCAGGATGAATACATACTTGGGAAAAGATTTTATCTTTTTTGGAGATAAAATGGATCATTCTTAGAACTTTGGAAATGAGGAGAAAAGTTCTGCAAAACAAAATCTTTAATTCTATCCTATATTTTCAAAGTAAAGAAAAAAATGAAGAACTTTTAAATTAAATTTATTGGGGTGACATTGGTAAATAAAATTATATCGGTTTCGAGAGTACAATTTAATAACATGTCATATGTATGTTGCATTGTGTGTTCACTACCCAGAGTTAAATTTCTTTCCATCACCAAAAATGAAAAAGTATTTAATTTATTTTTGACAAATGCTGGTAAGCAATAATTAAACCAACATTAGGAAAAAGTAAAAAGGGAAAGGGAAATCAGTCCAAAAGTTGTCTCTATTTTCATCTCCCCTTTCTTTACAGTCCTATAGCAGAGCCTCCCAAACCGGTGTTTTATAGCATTCTGCAATGCCACAAGCGGGCTGAAGGTCTGCCTAGATACTGATACCTATTGCCCTCTTCATGGCCATATGAGGCCTGGGCCAGTTGGAGCTATTTATCTTTTATATAATCATATTCATTAAGTTTCTCTACTGTGCCTACTAATATCATTTTTTTACATATGCCATTACAAAATAAAAATTAAAAAGTATTTGTCTATGGAAATTCTACTTCAGACTTCTCCACAGGACAGACCATACTAATCTAGCCATTTCTCTGTTTTAAAAATTAGTCTAAAATTTGCTAATATTTCTTGAGGGCAATAAATTAATATTATAAAAATGTGCAATTGTATGGTACACGATACATTGCTACACTCACTGCAGTAAAAATTCAATAAAATTCTGGTTGATGTAAGTCCATTTTAGATCAAAATGAATATGGCTGGTCATATCGCCCACTCATTCGACAGAGCCTGCACTCAGACAAATCTAGATGAGGGAATGATTCTTACTTTCAGCATTTAAAGGGCATTCTATAAGTTGACCTAAGTTCAAGAAGGCTTTGCATTCAGTTTCCAATCATATAAATGATGATTGTCATGACAATATTTTATTAGACAAGCGAAAGTAAAGGTTAGTATGTAAGATAAACTCACATTGCTAGCCAGAGATGTAGAAGCTGGTTGCTGGTTCTCAAAATTGCTTTAAATTTTTTCCACATATAAATTTTTTAAAAATTTAGTCCTTTAGTTTTAAGTCACACAGTCTGTGGGTTCCCCCTGCTGGCTCTTTAACTGTTAGAATCAGAAGCTAAAACACTTATGATACCTGTACACTGAAAATCAGCTTTAGAGAGAGAAAAGGCATGGGAATGCTACTTGATACTAGAAGATTCTTGTTTGGAAGGGCAGAGGGATATGAAGACAGGGCTAAGCCTATTTAAGCCAAAAACCAGAGAGACTCATACCATTGTCTGACATTTCATTCCTTTAATGTTTTCATAAATTGGTTGCCTATATTTAAAATCTGGATTTATAGTTTCTCTAAAAAGTCTGACAACAATGAGCCAATTTTGTCCCAGGGCTGTGGGAGGTAGTATTTGATCTTCTTACATAGGGCACACCCGCTAGAGTTTGCCATAGTTACTGGTATTCTCTATGACCTGATCCACACTGACCTAATGTCAGTTGCCCATTATTAATTGGCATGAGCAGTTATTTTTCATAGAGTTGGCCCATTTCACTCATTATTGTTTTGAGCCCAAATTCCACCAGCTATTTGAGTCTTGGATTCTGCTTTGACACTTAATTCAAGAACCACTTCCCCTAAAAACTACTATTTATTCCTCTACATTCTTATATCTTGATTCCTTCCAAGCCAAGTTTTCTTTTTTCTTTTTTCTTTTTTTTTCTTTTTTAACATAAAAAGAGCTAGTGTGCCTGGGGAAAGTATGCTATGAAACTGTAATTCGGGACTTAATTATATATAATGAGACAGCTCTTATCACTTGGAGTTTAAATATGAGAAGATTACATATAGAGAGTTCTCTTAATGAAGAAAAACTATCAAAAAATATAGTTTAGAGCTACTGTTTCATTTCTGAATCCATTTCTACAGTTATAGTAAGGGAGAAGAGAGAGAGCAATATCCAGAAAACTTTATCAGTAAAACAACAGAAGGAAAAAATGCACTGTGACTGAGAAAGAGATGAAAGTCTTTCAAGAAAAGACCATATAATCTTATTAGCACTGCCCAAGACAGGCTAGAATTTAGGAAACCCGAACCTCTTTTACATTACATTTGGATAAAAAGCAAAGCCTTATTTTGTGTTATTATGTGTCCCCAAGTAACTCGAACCTGCCATCTAGGCTCACTGCTTTTTGGTAATAGAAATCCCAGGCGCTGGTGGTTCACCAAAGCAGTTCTTAAGTTCTCTCTACATATTTGGCATGAAATAAGTTAGATGTTTTTTTTTTTTTGTCTTCTTTTTTTTTTTTTCCTTTCTTTTTTTTGGGCACTAGAACAGATTAATAGGTCCCTCCTATCAAGTTCAGTTTCTTTCTTTCTTCTACCTCTCATAGTAAATACCTCATTTACCACATCTTAGTAGTTCTTTTGTTAATAGATAACAAAAGGTAGCAAGATAAAGAATCTTGCCTGTGAGCCAGGATATCTAGGTTCAAATCACACTTCTGTCACTAACTAGTTTTTGGCTGGTTTATTCTATTGGAAAAATATAGAATTTAGAATATAGGAAAATGCATTTTGTTTTTCTTTGGTGACTATCGTATAATTAGACATTTATGCATATGTTAACCTAGTTAAAGATTTTTAATTGAAAACAGAGGTAAGTCAAAGGATCCACAGTTAGTGTATGAGAATTATGCACACCTCAAACATGAGTAAAGTGTATATGGAGACCTTATTCAGATTTTTTTCCTTTTGGCAGGAATATATCATAAAAATTTTATTTTCATTATTCACAGTGGACAGGACAAGGGAGCAACTGAAATGTCCTATGATAATGATTGGATAAAGAAGCTGTGGTGCATATATACAATGGAATATTACTCAGCCATAAGAAAAGATGAAATACCGCCATTTGCAACAACATGGATGGACCTCGAGATAATCATGCTAAGCAAAATAAGCCAGACAGAAAGAGTTGAAAATCACATGATATCACTTATATGTGGGATATAAACCTAAAAGAAACAAATGAACAGAACAAACAAACAGAGACTCATGGATATGGATAATAGACCGAGGGGAGGTGAGGGTGAAAGGTAGATAGCGTAAAGAGGGTTAAATATGCGATGACAGAAAGAAATCTAACTATGTATGGAAGGTGAACACACAGTGTAAATATATATATATATATATATATATATATATATATATGCCTTACTGTTATAGTATACAGCTGAAACTTATTGGATTTCATTAATCGATGTCACCATAAACAAACTAAATAAATAAATAAATGAAAATTCCCTGTTTTATGATAAAGTATTAGTAAAATGAAACCAGAATAACACAAACTGTAAATTAATTACTATCAGCATCATAAATGAAATGACTCTCTTAACCAAGCTAATTAGTCTGGTACTCAGGCAGTGAGTCTCACAGAGAAACAGATGGTTAGGTCCCAATGGCTCAAAAGATCATCAATGCTAATCATGTTTAAAACCAAGAGTCCAAAATTCTCCAGGGCCAAGTAGGCCATATCTGGCTCATGGGGTGAATAGTGGATTCCAGGTATTAAATGATCATTAGTATCTCTTTAACAGGCTAATAGTCCCTTCCTGGTTCTCCTTGCTAAAGCAATATTTTTCAAAAGGTATGCCATGGGAAATTCACTTGACGTTCTAAAGAAAAGCAAAGTGGGGAGAGAATAAGGGAGGTTCTATATAAATTTAGGATATGCTTATTAAAATAAAAATATTTTTAAAAAGAAATTCTTCTCAGAGTCTTCAATGTACCAATATACAATATGTTCTGTGTGTTTTGTTGTTGTTGTTGTTGTTTTTGTTGTTTTGCATAAGGTGATAGCTACATTTGTTCTTCATGAGATTTGGTACCTCCCATCAAGGGTCATTTAGAAATGTCTTAGGGCAACTTTGATGATTATGATGGTTGAGGACCTGCACTTGCTTGAAAGGCCACATAGCATGAATGATAAATGTCCTGTAATACTTGGGATATTCCCGCACAGCATAAAAATTGCCTGGCCCTAAATGCTAGTAGCTTCTTGTTGACGTTGGCAGAGAATGCAACATTCCCCAGAGGAATTTGACCACAGGGCCTTTAATTTAGAGAGCAACTTGTGAGACTAGTTATTTCCTGGGATCCATTTTGGGAAAGTTAGCCTAAGGTGTATACTTAAAGACTTAGATTGTAGCACTAACCAGCCCTCCCACCACCTCACCCTCACCTATGAATTCTCTTTCTTTTTTTAAATTAAGATATGATTGACATAAAACATTATATTAGTTTCAGGGTACAACATAATGATATAATATTTATATATATTGCAAAATGACCACCACAATAAATCTAGTTAATATCTGTCATCATGCACATTCATAAAATTTTTTCTTGCAATGAGAACTTTCAAGATTTACTCTCTAGGTAACTTTCAAATGTACAATACTGAATTTCTCTTTTTAACTGGGACTTAGTGAAAACTAAAATTATTTCGATCCCTTTAAGCAAGGTGACATAGAGGCAGTGGAAGGAAGATAGGTACTTGTGGGTAGAAATCCAGCCTCGAATCCACTGAGTCAGGAAGCCAACTTTGTCTCTTTAGAGCATTTACGGCCCACCCCTCTTTCTTCAAGTACGAGAATGACTTTATAATCAAAACCTTTCCAAACTATAGGAAAAATTGTTGAAGTGGAAGAGAACCAGTGTGTACTTATCGGGACTAGTGTCAGGGCTTTAACCAAGAGAAGACACAGAATTGGAAATACATTGAAAAAAGAATTCTGTCTTATATGTCCCTACACAATTGAGCTGGGCACCTCTCACCCCACTACATCAAGAAGTCTGTTGCTTTCCACTTTTACATAAATCTTCTCAAATTATTATCCTTTTGAGACTTTTTTCCCCTCAATTTCTATTTGGGTATAGTTCTTCAACAGATTTTATTTTCAAATAGTGAAAGGATTTTCAGAAGAGTAGAAACAGGGATAAACTAGGGATGTGATGACCATTTTCTTTACACTCTCTTCGAAAATGGTGGCTGTTAACTTTACCAATTGCAAAGACACCTAGTTGAGTCATCTTGGGAAAATTATTAATACTTTTGGAGTCTCAGTTTCCCTGTTTCTAAAATAGAGTGACTAAAAATACCTACTTCACAGGGTTGCTGTACAAATGAAATATCATGTAGCAAAAGTCCTTGGCTCCAGCATATAGTTAAGAGTTCAATAGATAGTAAAACTGTTACTGTTCTTATTAATAATGAAGCAGGTCTTCTGACGCTTAGTCCACAGGTACTTGGCCACCTTGGCTACTGCAGTGCTTAAGAGGACCCCTACTACTTCCAGATATAGCTGAGAAGGTAGCTTATTCATTCAGTTCAGACAGTACTGGCACAAACAGACAGCAGATGCAGCCCACTATACTGGTTTCTCACTCCCCTCCCCAGACTTTTCTTTTCTCATTTCCTTCCCATCATTTAAAAATTCAGTTGAGAAGGCACAGCAGCAGAAGCCAAAAACTTAACAACTTCAGTATGCACTTCTGTGGGGGTTTACTACTCCCGTTTCAATCTAAACTGATCCCCAGGAAAATTTCTAAATACCATTTTATTTTTAAATCTCTATTAGCTGGCCCATTTGGCAACTTGCGGACAATATTTGCACACGACTCTGAATGTGAGAATAAAGGGATCCACAGTTATCAGAATTGACTGGTGCTGTATCTCCAACCTGCTCACACTCCACATTTTTACAAAGGGGAAACCTTGTCTAGGACTCCCAGTGGGAGCACTGCAGAACATGAACTAAAATCTGATTCTCTTAGTTTCTTTAGAACACAGAGAATACTATTTTAGCTCTGTGCTTCCCACAGCCATAAACCAAAAAACAAAAAACAAAAAAACAAAAAAAACAAAACAACTACAACAAAAAAACCCAGAAAACTTCAGTTGTAAGAATCTTAATAAATTAGCAATGTATTTAGCATAAATTCTGAATGCAGATATGTCATGTTAGGGCATATTTCTAAGAGTATCAGATTAAATGATGCCAGCCCCCCCAAAATAAAACTTAGACCTACCAATAGTCCTCGTTTGAAGGAACATCAACAAGAGTAATTTGCCCAAGAGGTCCTGAGGCTCACCTTTCCCTTGGGGTGGATGGAGAGAATGTTTCTTAATTATTAGATTTCCACAGGTTGCTTGCCCTTAACTCTGTCTCTTCCATCACCTCCTGTTGAACACTTTGGCTTAAAAAAAAAAAAAAAAAGCTATTCTTGCTAGACTTAACACAATGGAGACATAGGGAGGAATTTTTATTTTCCTCACCTACATAGTCAGAGGAAGCAAAAGAACAACGAATCTCCCCGTCCTAGTTTTATCATATTGCCCTTCTTCCTAGGGGTTTGTTGCCTCTCCACAGTCCCAAGGACCCACACACTACCCTGGCTTTTTTGTTTGGTTGGTTGGTTTTGTTTTTTGTTTTTGCTTTGGGAAGCAAAATTATACTCGGAAACTGACTTTTTCTTTTGCAGGCACTTATGTAACACAAATTCACTGTGGGTATTATAATTTTACCTGCCAATGGTATATCAAATAATATATTTCAATAAGCTAAATAATGAAAAACATACTCCAAACAAATGACAGATTAATCACACTATTTTTCTAGGCAAGAGGAGGCAAAAGGAATAAAGTCCAAATTTAACAGAAGTATATCTTTTTATATGACTTTGGTTTCTTATGGGAGAAAAAGGCTTAACTGGACTGCAAGCTGACTTCCAGCTGCCAATGCAAAAAAACGAAAGTCCCTTGTTGCTAGAGCATGTTGCTAGGGAACGAAAGTAGCCATTGTTGGCAGACAGACTAAGGCTGCCCTGGGGGTTATCACTCCAGAGACTGTTGCCAGGTTTAGCAACACTGCTGACCAGAGCCACCGTGGCCACAGCAAATGTCTCAAGAGCTTTGGAGAGCTGTTTAAGTCAGCAAAGTATGTCTTGCCCAGACGGAAACGCTTCAGTAGTTCTCACAAATTCTCAGTATTTATAATCTGAATGTCCTCTTGCCATTGTTGCTTCTCCATGTGTTCTTATTGATAAGCACCTAGTGGGGTCCCCTAGCAGCTAAGCTACTAAGTGTTTAGCAATGACAACAGATGAGATGATGACATTATGACCCAATTTATTTCATTCTTATATCAAAACAACTTTGCTTCTAAAAACAACATTTTTCCCTTTGTCATACACAGTGAATTAAAACAACTTCATTTAAGTCATACAAAAAATAAATTTGAAATCATATACAATATACAACACCCCTTTTTTTAGCCCTGGACAGGGGGGAAACCTGTCTCTGACTTCCATTTCTCCCATTGACTCTTTTATCAACCCTAGCCTTCTTTTTCATTTTTCTCAATTGACTTTGGTGGCTCATTAAAGTCAGATCATAAATTATTCCCTTTTCTTTGAGGGAAAAGAGGATTTAATCTTCAAACCACGGGATGGGGGGGATATTTACATTTAAATCGTGTAGGTTAACAAAGACAAGCAAACCAATTAAATTTCTATTTTAAGATTATCTGAATATTTATAACTGTTCTAATTATAAATGTTAGGAAGGTAGAGGGGAGCACAAAATCCTAATCCAAATTTCTCACTCTACCAAAACTAACTAGCTCTCTGCTCTGTTTCTAATATCTTTGATAGAGTTTCTAACTGGTAAAACCTCTCACCTTATTTAATCTTTAGTTTCTTCCTTCTTGTATTCCTTCTTAGACTTATCAATTCCAGCTCTTGGTGAAAAAATGGGGAAATGGGGAATGATCCATGATATAATCTAGAATAAGACCAGAGCATTTTCTTTGGTTATAATAAGTTAAAAGTATAGTGTCATTATGAAGATTAAAAAGAGATACTTCATATGAGGTATTTAGCACAGACCTGGTACATAAAAGTGTTCAATAAATGTTTACTATTATTATATTTTTATAACAGAACTTTTCTCCCAAAAGTACCTGTATGGTTCCTCCCTTCCAGTGAAAAAGCTAACCTCCATAGTACAGCCCCCTCCTGGTGACACTATGTATTTATCATCATTAGAAGAAAAAAAATCCCTTTGTTATGGTCCCACCACCTATGAATTTAAAATGAGATTAAAACAGAGACTCTCCACCATTTGTTTAATAAGGGCCAATAGTTAACCAAATGGAGAAGAACAAAAGGAAAAGGTAAGTATAATTCCTAAGATCAAGAATGTACAAAGTCACTAGAAAAGTGATAACACTTAAGCTGGGTTTATTTTGGGGGGAAGTAATTGAAGTTTACTTTTCCTACTTCTCTTACGTTATTTACATTTCTATTCAGCAAAATTCCAGGAAAAGTATCATTTGTAAGCCTTACTTCCCTGTGTCTTTTGCTAAGTGTGTGGCTTCCTGTCATATCACTGATTCAGGAAGTAATCACAGAATACTGATTTATATGGTTCCTGTTTCTCAAATGATCTTATCTAAGTGGAATTACTCTAAACTACAAGATTCCTGCACCATTAGACATTTCCAAAAAATTTGTGTTTACTAAAGACTTGAATCAGACAGCTGCCCCCCCAAATATCAATATACTAAGAAGGCCATTCAAGCGAACTTCTTGAATTTAATTGAGCACATGCATATTCTTCAAGAGAGTTGTATGTATAAGCATTATATAAAATAATATGTAAAAGTACCACATAAAATTTAACTGTTTTATTAAATGGTCATTGAAAATGTGAATAATAATAATGATGAAATATATCTCTAAACACAGCTATAGACATAGAACCATGGCAGAAATCTCCAAAAGAAAAAAAAAAATCAAGAAGTTTCTAGAAATAAAATTCTTACCATACAATTATATATTATGAAGAAACAGGGAAGGTATCGAGAAAACTCAACTGGGGTCTACATAGAGCATTCAAATGAGTTCTGATTTCAACCTTAACTATAGAAAAGAGGAGCATTAAAGAAAATTCATAATAAACAACATGAACAGACATAAGTTGATATTATTTCAATACCATTACCATCAATAGGGGAGAAACCACAGACCCCCAAACTGGATACTAAACTCCTACATAAAAAAGATCTAAGGAGTTTTCAAGGGCAGGGGTGGAGGAGTAGCTATCTGTCTTTACTAATTGGCCTTACTCAAAGGAAAAGTATACTTTCTTATGCCTTTATGACAGAAGAGAGTTTTATAATTAGGAGCAAGGGGCCAGCTGAACTTAGGCTCCTATCTTCCTACAGAAATGGGGAAATAAGGTTCTACCTTCCTTAATAATTACATTTGGAAGAGATGATTCTCAAGTCCTTGAGAAGTCATTCTTGTGTTGTAAAATGGGCAAAAAGCTTTTAAAAAGCTTTACATCTCAAAGGACCAGAAAAGAGTTTTGGAATTATAAATTTTTTTAAAGTAAATACACTAAGAAAATGGAGGTCAGGCACCTAGAATTGTGAAGAAGACTGTCCAAAGTTTAGTCAAGCTGAGGGCAATGCAGGCTCTCTTGATCAGAGGCCATTGTTTTGCCCTTAGGCAAGCATATGTGAGGAAATTGAAAATGGTGTCTAAAAGGCTAACTCCCAGACAGAAATAACATGTCCATTGCAGAAAGACAGTATATTAGAAAAGCTTTTGACAAGTTGCAATAGGGACAGATTAAAATTCTGTACTTAGATTTGAAAAATAAACTTACATTTTTAAGAATATATAATGTTACCTAACATCACTTCAGGTAAATTAAACTAAAAGTTTCAATTGACTCAAACTCACTATAAGCAAAAAGTTATGCTTGGCTTTCTAAAACAACTAAATCTTCACTAAGTAAATGAAAGTATAATGTGAAACCTACTCTCAACTGCAATTGAAATATACGACCACACCTGAAGTAGCATCAAATCTTAGGAGAAGCAGGATTGTTGAAGTTCCCTCAAATGGAATGAGCAAACACATGGAAAGTAAAGACTGTGTTTGGGGTTCCAAAAATATGTTAACTAATTGGTACCCACACCTGACTCCTCAATTTCTCCTACAGTCTGACTTGTAGCGTTTATTCAGCAATGATTACTGAATAACTAGTATGTCCAGACTCTCTTCTCATTTATCTAACTTTATTTTCTCAAGGTGCTTACACTTATTGGGTGGATACAAACAAAAAACAAGTATAGAAATATACATGAAGTAGTTATAAGTGCTAAAATAACAGAGGATAAGGGAGAAGAGAAGGACAGAGGTAGAAATGATGAGGAAGGGGCAGAAACACCCTAGGCCCTTTTCCACAATTCTCCCAAGCTGGACTTTGCATGCTGCCTGCATCACAATAAATATGTCCTATATTCTATTTACTCTCTCAGACAAATGAATTTTTGCCATGTTAATAGAAGGTATACTATGCATAATATATGAATTGATATGATAATTTAAAAGTTATCAATACTCTGCCTTTTAGTACTAAAATATATAAAGCCTTAGAACATTTCAAAACAAGAACAGTGACTTTTCACTTTTGCATTACTGATTCTTATCCATTTCTATCGTATACTTTGTGGATGTACCTTAAATGCTGCCTGTTTTCTTTGGAGGTCAGCTCTTCTAAAAACTCAGTTTCTTTGCATGAAAATAAAAGCTCTACTCAGTGCTTAGATTTATTTAGGGGTTTTTCTTTGAAATAATAAAAAATAATAATATATTGCTTTTATATATTAGTATATATTGTACTCATTTCTACTTACACAAATATATAGTACTTCATATTTTGAAACTACTTTTCTAGCTATTAATTCACTTAATCTTCACAATAATTTTATAAAGAATTATTATCCCAATTTTACAAAGGAATAAGTGAAGGTCACTGATCATAGTGCCTGAAGTCCTGTTATCAGAAAAACAGGAGAAATCAATTAGGGCCTTGGCTTGGCGAGGCCTCCATGTTAACAGTACTCTTTTTCCAAATTTAGAAGTGAGGAGTTTAGACTAAGTGAGGTTTAGGTTCCTTTTAGCTCTAAGTTTGTGGTTTTGCTTTGGTAGTTTCTATAATTACAGCTTCAACTCTGCGTTCATATCGTACAGCATGTGGTGATATATTTGCATGATTAAAAAACCTTCTCAAGGCAAAGTTTTATATTAGAGAAAAATCTCAACTTTTGTGTTCCCCTTTTGTGAAATTATGAGGCTGGATGACAAAATATCTAAGATTTTTTCCAGTTCTATTTTTCTATAAAGTGTTTCATAGAACTGTAGTTTTCATACGATTTTGTAGTTTTTATTGTACAGTGCTTTTGTCTATCTCATCTCTGTCTTCTATAACTATGTTTACCAATATTGTGCATTTTTTCCTGTAAATTCACAAGAAAATTTATTTGCATCCCCTAGGTACACATGCACAGATCAATTCAGAGACTCAGGAGCAGCTAATCTCAGTCCTTCAACTAGCAATGAATTGGAGATCTGCCTTTACTGGACAAATTGATTTAAATATAGCTGATTCAAGAATATTTAACTATTCTTTTCCCAGCCCCAAGTGACATTTCATTCATCTCACTGAAAATTTATTTTCTAAACAAGGACACAAGTAAAAGGTGGTTATGCTCTATGAAAAAAGGTTTTACCTATACTGTGTGTACTCTGAGGAACTTGACAAAATTTCCAGACTCTTCAACACTGAGAATACAATTTGTAGTAATATTATACCTGAGTAATTATTCAAAATCTATAGCCCGAACTTACTTAAACGATGTAGCCCACTTCCAAATATAAAATTAATAATACACAGCTAAAGAAGCAAGGCAAAAGGAAACAAGAAACTCTACAACTCTACAACCCACCTGAATTTATAGCCTATAGATTAGGATTTTTTTGTGTGAAGCCCCGGAGCAAAGGAAGAGGATGCGTTTCACATAGTCCCTCCATGGTGTGGGGCGAATTACCTTTGCTCTCTGGGACCTCAGTTTCCTATTATAAAATGAGGGTGTTGGGCTAGCTAAATGTTTTCAAACCCAACTAGGCAGCAGAATGGGAAGGGGGAGATCTCTGTCTCTCTGTCTCTCTCTGTCTCTCTCTCTGTCTCTCTGTCTCTCTGTCTCTCTCTCTCTCTCTCTCTCTCTCTCTCATCCTCTCTCTCTCACACACACAGGGATGATCATTGGATCAGACATAAGTAAAGGGAATAAGCAGAAAGCTGTATCTTAGCTGTGAAAGAGGCATTAATGATCTGAAAAGGTCTGCTTCCTATAGTCCTAGCTCAACTCCAGCTGCCCACTGCCCGCCCTCCAGCTTCTGCCCAGCTGCCAAGAATAAATGTTCCCCCACTTTACACTTGTCTACAACTCTCCATCACTCACTCCCACCCCTACAAAGGCAAGTAAGCAGCTGAACCATGCTGGTATACCTTTAGCTTTATAGTTGTCTCTCCCTTCCATAATTGCACCATATTTATCCCTTCTTACTTAATTCTAGGAACACTCCCATTTTACTTAGGTAAGATTTTCTCAGCTGTAATTAATAAAGTATTTGTTTAACTAGCAATAATGGTTAAGAGCCAGGTTTTAGAATCAGACAAACTACTCCGCCCACTTACTGTCTAGCATTAAATAAATCACTTAAACTTTCTGAAGCCTTATTTTCTTCATCTGTAAAAAGAGGACAGTACTTTTCACTGCATTTTTGTGAGTACATCGTTTCTGCCCAACAAATGTTGCCATTGTTTTTGTTGCCTTCACTTTAAAGAGAAAAAAATCCAGAAGAATATAGTTTGGAAGGGGAAAACAACAATTTTCAGTTGGATGAACAGACACAGGCATATATATTATGCTGGATTTGGCTTCAGATGGTCAGGGACCATGTCCCATTTCCTCCTTCTGTAAACTTAGACAACTCCTTTAACTTCCCAGATAGTGAAATAACCTGCATATAGCTTTAAGCTTTTGCCAACTATCAATCTATTTCTCCTCAGATCTAAATTCATAATTTATTGCCTGATATGTAAAAATAGAACTGGGCCCTTTAAACATCTTTTTCTTTGCCAGTTGGCACAATGTTAAGCTATGTCAGTAGAGGACACTGAGAAATATTGCTGAAGGAAGGAATTTTCCCTCCAGCAGCACACACTGCTTCACCGGCCCCCAGCTCCTGCAGCAAATGTGTCTTCCCCAGGGCCTAGCTCCTGCAACGAACAGTGGATAGCAGCTTCCTCCAGAATCCTCTCCCTCAGGCAGTTATGCACTACTTTCAGTGAATAACTTTCCCTGAATTTCCTGCAAGTTCAGGGGACACATTCCCAGCAAGATCCACTAGTGAGAAACAAAAGTAATTTCTCTGCTATTCAGCGAGCCACGCAGAGCCTTCATCAAGGTCTGGATCTCGGCCCTAAGGTTGAGGGGATGATCTCAGTTGAGGGCTCTATTTCAGCCTTAGTGGTTCTGCTCTTCCATCTGCTCTTCCTGTATTCTTCAGAATTCTCTTTACCTTTTACCAAAACTTCATTACTCCAGTCTTGTTATAGTTGATAATTCTTTAAATTTTTCCTATTCAGTACTGTGTAGTTTTTGTCTCCTGATTGGACATTGACTGATACACAGCTCTAAAATTTTTAGACCCAGAAATACTAATTTCAGAGGTGATATCTTCTAATCTCACCGAGAAGCCTCCAAGAGGGGTATTGCTCCTGAAATGAGATGTCAATAGAGGGAAATAGGTTTTTAGAAGAGAACTATATTTGAAAGACAGATAGACCTTCAATTAGGATGCAAAATATATGTGACTTTTAGGGTTCAAAATTATGACCAATAGGGGACATTCAAAAGCTTTGATTTGGTTCTGAATACCCAGGATTTAGCCAAACCATGAGGTTAAGGGCATAGTCCTCTACACTGCCAAGTCTGCCAAGGACTTCTGACACCAATTGCTCGTTTGTGAGTTCCACAAACCACAGTTGGGTATGGTAATTCACCAGAAAGACTCACAGACTCACTATTATACTTAAGGTCACATTCATTACTGAAAAAAGATATATATTAGGACCAGCCAAATGAAGGGAAGCGTGGGGTAAAATCCAGGAGGGATCTGAACACGGAGTTCTCTGTCTGTAAGTCATCCTCTCCCCATTGATTTATGGACACACAGTGTCGCCTCCTCAAGTCCATGATATATGACAATATGCACAAATATTGTCAACCGGAGAAACTTACCTGAAATTTGGTGTCCCGAGTTTTTATTGGGATTCATTACATAGGCATGATTGATTGGATCATTGCTCATGTGGCTGAACTCATTTCCAGGACCCACTTCCTCCCTGGAGATTAGGCTAAGAGAAAATGGACCAGAAGGGCCCACCATGAGCCACCTGGGTAGATGGTAGCATAAACTATCAGGTAAAATCCAAAGATAACAAATGCATAACACTATGAATAACAAAGATACTCCTGTCACTCAGGAAATTCCAAGAGTTTAGAGGTTACTTTCCAGGAATCCGGAACAAAAACCAGAACTCTCTTTGGACAGGTCAAATTCCTTACTACACATACACCAAATATATTGGAGAGCTGAAGGAAAAGAAGCTATAGTAATTATTATGCTAAAGCCAGATTTTATAGCTTACATAAGGTCAGTCTCATTAAAATGATAATAGATTGCATTAAAAAAGAAGAGGCAGCAGCAAAATGCTATAAGTTTTGCTGCCTCATCATTTTTTCCCTGTTTTTTCAGCTTTAGAACCCAAGGTTTTATGTAATGGCATGAAAAATTGATTTAGAAGTGAAATTAGTCCCATTAACTCCTGATTTCCTTCCTTGTATTCAACAACATTTTCATGTATATACATGGGCATGCTTTGTGTCATAGGTTTGCCTCTGAAAGCATAAAGAAACCATTCCATGCCTCTTTTATTCCTCTCCAGCCCCAGGAAGGGTCAGTACATGTATCAAAACATCACTGCCACATTAGATTTAGTGGTCATGTGGTCTCACCTATCCTCTTTCTTCTTGTTCTAAGTGCTTTTATATTCTAAATTTTTAGATGACTGTTTTACAGTTGAACATATTCAATTACATCAGGAGCGGCTCCAGGGAATTTTAAAATATTATCGTATATAGTAAAGGGGCAGAACACAATGCAGACTGTTGGAAATAGACATAAAATTTTATTTCCAAGGTTGCCTTCTTATTATATTTGTTTCAGCTTAACTGTATGTGGCAAAAGGCAAAACAGAAGAAAGGTGAGTCAGTCAAGGAAAGCAGATTGGCTCTCTATAAATTTACGGTAACCAACCTTGAATGAGATTTAACGCTGCCAGTCCCTCCTTGTACATTTGTCTAGCCAACTCATTTGTCTTTTATTATTTTGACCTACTACTCTAACCTCACATCTTATCTCTCCCATCTCATTCTTAAAATTAAGCAGATGATGTCACTATTTCCTTTATAGTTAAAGAATAAGAATTATGTGTACACACAGACACACAGACACACACATACACACAAATTCCTCCTTTACTTGCTACTAAATATTCAAACTTGCCCTATATAACAAACTGAACTAACAACGCTTCTCCTTGGTTAAAGTGGATATACAGCCCCTTTGCCATCTTAAGTCAGTATCTTCCTATATATTTTTAATTTCATCATCTTTATTCTTCTCTGGAAAATTGCATTATTAATTATTCTCATTTCTCTTCTTACGTATTGCAACATCTTTCTGGATTCTTTCTTTGGTGTTTAAACATACCCAAGTCTTGCCTATTTAAAAATAAAAATCTTTCCCTCAATGCTACATCTCATACCAATTAGCAGCCTATCCCCTCTCCTCATCTTTAAGGCCAAACTTATATAAAGAAATATTTCAAGTCACCTCCAGTTCACTCCCCTAACTACACTAATCTGGAGTTTGGCCTCTGTCATTTTACTGAAACAGGACGCATGAAGGGAACTCAAAGCCTATTGTTGCTAAATCCAGTGGATATTTATAGGCCTTTTCTTACTTAACTTCTAAGCAGTGTTCAAGTTCAAGCCCGCTGACTACTCCTTCCTTCTTGGAATACTTTCTTCTCCATCATCCCAGGACATAATCATAATGCTCTCTTGATTCGTTTATAGCTATGGCTGCTCACTTTAAATGCTTTTGCCTTCTTTGCTTAGCCATTTAATGTTGAAGCTCCTAAATGTTCTACCACAGACGCTATTATATTGTCTCTTGGCACTTTCTTTCATGGAACTATCATCTATGTTCATATTTCCATTGCTCCTAAACATTGATGACTCTCAAGTCTTTATCTCCTGCTTAGATAGCTCTTTCGTATTTCAAGTATGAATTTGTAATAGTCTACTTGAACAAATTATCTAAAAAACTATTCAAACTTAACACACTGAAATCACACTCATGACTCCTTTCACCAACAATATTACCCTCTTCTGATGGTCCATATCTCTTTCATTCAACTCAATAAGACAGAAATCTGGGGTTTATCTCTGATACTTGCACCTCCCATGCACCCTATATCCAATCTATCACCAAGCTGAGTCAGTTTTATCCCTTAAGAATTTCTTGAATATATCCGTTTTTCTGTCTCCATGGACATATCCCCGAGGCATCATAATCTCTCTAGCAGACATTAACAAATCTCCTTACATATATCCCTGTCAATATTCATACTTCTTCTCATCCACCCCACCCCAATTCATTCACCATGCTATAGGCAGAGTCAGCTGATGATGTCATCTCCCTAAAACACATTAGTAGCTTTCAGTTTCTATTAAGATATAGGTCAAAATCTCGAAGTAGGTTACAAGGCTCTGTTAGTCCTGATCCCTACTCATTCCATTCCTTCCTAGCCCCTTGCTTTCTTTGTTTTAGCCACATTGTCCATCTTCAATTATTTGAAGTGCCATGCTACCCCTTGCCCTGTGTTCTGCATGAAATACACTTGATTCTTTGCTCTACCCAGGTAACCCCTAACTCATCTTTAAATCCCGCTGCATTCATCACCTCCCCTAGAAAGCCTTCCTAATATTCCTCTCTAGATCACATCTTCCTATCATATGCTCTCAAGGTAACATTTGCCTCTCCTTAATTAAATGTGTCACCTTCATAACATTATATTTATTTATGTAATCATTCCCTTTACCTTTACCTCTCTTATAAGACCTATGGAGGACAGAAAATATCAGTTGTTGTTCTTTTGCACTCTGAGAACCTAGCATAATGTCTGATTTTCATTAAGTATTTGTTAAGTACATAAGTAAAAGAAAGGGATTTTACTAGATTTTGAAATACAAAATCACTTATAGAGAGCAGACTTTCTGAATTTGAGGGTAACATTTAACCATATATGGGGGGGGGTTCCTTTGTAAGTTTCCCTTTTTGCTGCCCTTATTGGTCAAAATATGTTCTTTAAGAACTTGGGAAGCCTCAGAGGTGATCCAAATATCAACTGGGCAATAAACAATAGGGAAGATTAAATGGCAGGGAAGCAAAACCCCTCCCAACCTTTCTGCTCCACTTGAATCAGATGAACTTTGATTTTCCCTGTGTTTTGCCTTACACTTTCATGGAATATTTTGTTTGAATAAGTGCCTACTCTTTCTCTTCCTTCTCAAAATGGTTTGATAATTACTGAACTAGGAACAACAATATACAGTTAAGAAAATTGAAGCCTGTATTAAATAACTGAAATAACTCCAAGCTGCAGAGGTGGCTAATGTAGAATCTCTATATTAGGTAAAAATAAATGAAAACTCCTCAAGATGGGAAAAATCCCCTGGAAAAAATATAGTAATCCTCTAATAACAAAGAGAAATTGCTCCTTTCCCTCTCTTCCTATCTCCTCCGTGGGAATTCCCTTTCCCTATTGTTGTTGTTATTCTCACAATGTTTGCTACATTATCAAGATATGGAATTCATAGGCTGAATATGAATGTTTTAATTTCTGACTTTGTAAAGGAGAGCCACTCTGGTAACTAAGTTTCTAGGCAATTATCATTCTCACTTGCCAGATGGAAAGCTCAGATATTTTTAAATGTCAGAACTCTCCCAAAACTATAGACTGTCACTCATGTTTATTTCTGAAGTTTGAATATATTTAAACATTATCTCAATCTGTATAGACACAATTTATTTGTGCCAAAGAATTCTAATAAGCAGAAAACAAATTGGAGGCAAAATATATTGTTATCCGTTCTTTGCAAACACCAGAGGGCACTAAATACTGAAAAAGTCAGAAATTTTACAGTTGTACATGAATAGATTTTTTTTTCACTAGAGAGAACAAAGAAAATAATATACAGTATACACCCTTAAAAGAGTCTCATTCAATAGAATACATATGGTTTTTTAAGAGAGAGGAACACATTTCAGTCTAGAGCAACATATTACTATCTGGAGGATGATAATAATAATTAACCAGAAAAGATAATCTCTTCCTCAGGAATCTTAAAGTGATAGAAAACCTATCTCTATATCATGTATACTGTTGTTATTTTCTCTCTCCTCTCTGTCTCGGTCTCTTTCCTGTCCTCCCTCTTACTCCTCTATTTCTATTTCCATCTGCAACTTTATACCTTTAGCTCTAGATTTATATTATATGCATATATATCATATAAAGAAAATAATAAAAAAACTCTAACATCTCAATAGAAAAGTGAGCAAAGCATGAAAACAGAATTCACAGAAGTAACATGGCAAAAAAAAAAAAAAAAGATTATAAGAAAAACTGTTTATCTGTAATAGTAATAGAGCAATACAACATAAAACAAAAATGAAATTATAGTGTTCAATGCTTGTAAGCATATGGCAAATTAGGCATTCTCATACACCACTAGCAGGAGTAAAATTGGTTTTTTAAAAAAATCTCTAACAAAGCGATATGGAGAGGCATGTTTGTAGATAGATAGATAGGTAGATATTTTAACCTGAAAATTTTAACCTTTAAACCTACCTTAAACCTATCTCTTAAAATCATAAGAGATACATAAATTATGAACGTACTATTATATTTGCCAGAGCAATATAATAGTAAAAAAGTGAAAATAAATTTAATGCCTTGCAGTAAAGAAAATGGTATAATAAATTATTGTTATAGCCTTAGATAGAATATTATCCTTTTATTAAAATTTAAGTCTTCAAAAATTATTAAAGAACATTTGATAACATTATGATATAATGGTAAATTGTAAAAAATAAAATTACATACAGGTATGTTCCCAGTATATTTTTAAAGGTTCCTTCATTGATGATAGTTATATTATGCAGTAAGATTACAAATATCTTTTATTTTCTTTTTGAATTTCTTATACTTTCTAAATTTTCTAGAATGGTCAATATATCAATCATATGGTTATAGAAAAAATATTTTTAGCTTTTATTTCAAAAAAATCAAATTTCCAAAAAGATGCAAGAATAGTAAAAACAGCTCTCATTAGGGTAATTTTAAAGAACTGAAATTATTCAGGTCAAAAGATATACTGCTATTTATCTATCTATCCGTCTATCATCAAGATACACACATACGAGTGATGTATGAGAGTACCTATTTTACTATGTATTCAACAGCACTGAATATTATAATTTGTTTTTGTTTTATAATACATTGCCTGATTACTGTGGAAGCTGAATATATGTCTTATGACATTTTGGTCATTAGTAATTTACTGCAGTGAATTTTCTGCTTCTATATAATCTGTAGTCCATATTCAAATTTCACCTCTAAGCCAATAATCTACATGTTAGAATTTTTTTTGATTAAAAATCTAATTCAGTATTACACAAAGCATTTAATTGCAATATTTACTTAGCCTCCTTTAATTTGAAACAGTTCTTTAAGCTTTCTTTGGTTATAGCGACATTGACTTTTTTTGAAGAGTATAAATCAGTTATTTTGTAAAAAATTCTCTGTGGGTTTTTTTTTTCTCTTATAATCCAACTCTGGTTATATATTTTTGTCTGGAATTCTAATGAACTTATGTTTTTTCCTCAGTAAATCACATCAGATGTCCCATTTGTGATTATCAATAAGTTATTTCTGGGAAGATGCTTTGAGATATGTACATACCCTATGACTCATCAAAATTTATACTAGAGTTTGTCATCCTTTGATTAGTAATGGATGAATCAATAATTAATTAGATAATCACAAGATGGTGACTTTCTAACAGCATCATTCCTTCTGCTTTTAATAGCTGACATTCTTTTTTTTTTCCTCCCCTTTTACATATTAGCTGTAGGGCACATCGATTGTTCTTTTAATCAGTGGGTTATAATCCATTACTATCAGTTTTTATTTTGATATTCCAATGATGCCAGATTTGCCCACTCAAAGCCATTTCAAGCTAGCCCTTTTGTCCTTTTGACATGCCCCCATTATTTCTTTTTAACACTTCTTTACATTATGGCACCACAAAATGTTCTAAGATCATCTTGTACTTTTCCTCTCTCAACTCTGAGACTACAGGGTTTTTTTTTTTTCTGGCCTTCCTCTATTTCATATTTGTACCTTGCTTTTCTAAGAGTAAGAACCCTTATTTAAACATCAGCAATGTCTTTACTCACTCATTCAATCCTTCGATACACAGAAAGCAGTTTCAAAATTGCTACACTCATGCTACTGTGAAACACAAATCTGCCCGGTAGAGTTCAAGGTTAGTTTATAGTTCTTTTTGTCTTTAGAATAAGGGTATATAGTTCAAGAGGTATTTAGTTTAAAAAATATTTTAAAAAGTTATTTGGTTAGTTCTTTTATCCCTTTTGGTGTGGCTATATTATTTTTAAAAATATTTTTTATGAAAATTATATTTGTTTAAAATTAGCTTATGTGAATAAGCTAATTTGAAGGTTCTTATGGAATTATTAATGCATTTAAATTCTATGCCAAATTAGAAATATTTTTATTTACTTAGTTTTTTACAATGTTTATTTTTGGTGAGAATGAAAAGCATCATATAACCCAAAGTCTAAAATAAATATCAATGAGTCTATACTGATACAAGTAAATGATTAAGTAAATAAATGTAGACCAGAGACAAATCTCTCATGCAGAACAATTTGAAGTAATTTAAGTATTAAGTTTATCCTCAAGGTGGTGGAGCATAATTCCTTACTCTTTAAGTTTGGGCTGCGCATTATAACTTCCTTCCAAAGAATACAGTGTGAAAAGGTGGTAAAAAGAGTAACTTTACAGTAAAGAAGTATACCAAATATTCTCATCCAGGTTATCAAGGTTAATATCAACAGTTGTAAGTCATGTTAATAGTACTTACCTTGATGTGATGCATCGAAAATGGCACATTACCATAGTGGTCCTCCTCTTTAAAATATATTACCTCAATATAATCATCAGAAAGCATCAGGTAAATCCCAATTGAACATTCTAGTAATTATCAGAACCATACTCCTCAAAACTCTCATGGTCATCAGAAGTAAAGAAAGAATGTGAAACTGTCACAGCCCAAAGGAGCCTATGGCAACATGATCTACTAAAGGTAATATGGTATTCTGGGTGGGATCTCAGAACAGAAATAGGACATTAAGCAAAAAGAGGAGAATTCAAACAAGTATGAACTTTAGTTAATGACAATGTATCAATTTAGGTTTATTAATATAACAAATGTACTATGTTAATGTAAGATGTTAATAGTAGGTGAAATTGTGGGGTATATTGGAACTCTTCTTACAATCTTTGCACTTTTTCTGTAAATTTCTAAAACTATTCTAAAATAAACAGCTTATTTTAAAAATCATCATAGAATATTTGTAAAATGCAAAATGTATAAAGAGGAAAACATAAATAATCTTTTGTACCATTTCTACATCAATACCTTTAATATTTTTAGCATATTACTCCCTCCCCCTTTCTTCCCAGCCTTTTCTCCTTCCTGTCTTTCCTCCCTCTTGATTTATCCCTCTATTTCTATCTTGATCTCTTTCAATATTTTTAGTACACTTCTCTTTCTCTCTCTCACATTCACTGACTCTCTTTGGGTAAGTGTATATGTTATTTGACCAAGATTCCAAAATAAAATAGATGTGAAATTCGTACTGACTCTAATGTCTCAACCAAATTGAGAATACCAAAGGATTAGAGAGGAGGCAGAAGAACTGGTGAAGAGATTTTCCTGGAGAGAGCTGTTTCTATTATGTGAGTCCTCACTTCACCTCACTGCAGATAAACATTCACTTAAAGCTTATCGAGTCAGCAGAGTTCTCAGAGGATCACTTATAAGACTTAAAAATGTGTTTCTGCAATTAAGAAACCCTGAGGACCAGTAAATGATTGTGCATGTCTGAGAATGCCAACGAAGTTAACATCAGCAGTTGTAAGTCATTTTAATAGGTTACAGTTAGATAGGCCTAACGCTCAGACTTTGTTGAAGCAAGGAAAATGAAAGTTTTCCCATGAACTAGATGTAAACCATGCGGGATCAAGAGGCAGTAGTAATTGGCAGCTCTGGCCAAGAAAGCTGTCTAGAAAGGCAGAAGAGCCCTCACTGCAAAAAGCTAAATATTGCCGATAGATTCCTGAGGTTGAAAAAATAAGCTTTAAGCAACCGCTTGGCATAAAGAAGCATCTACCCAAGTCAAGAGAGTGGCTGGAGAGAGATGCTCATAAATGATAACCACTAAGGATCCAATAATGCTCACTAGTGTCTGAAACCACAAAGCTATCTAGCCTAATCATGATGCCTCTGTGCCTATTATGGGCTAAATAATCATGCCCCCCCCCCCAAATTTATATATTGAAGCCCTAGATTCCAGTATGCTGTATCTGAAAATGAGGCCTTTGAGAGGTAATTACGTTTAGATTAGGTTATGAGTATAATGGGATTAGTGCCATTATTAGAAGAGGAAGACCTCTCTCTCTCTCATACACACACACTCTCACTCTCTCTCCCTCTCCTCCTCCCTCTCTCTTCCCCTTATGCACATTGAGGAAAGGCCGCATGAAGACACAGACAGAACGCAGCTGTCTACCAGGCGAGCCCTTACTTAGAACTGAATCTGCCTGCATCATGATCCTGGACTTTCCAGTCTCCAGAACTGTGATAAATAAGTGTCTATGTTTTAAGCTACCCAGTCTATAGTAGCACAAGCTAAGATAGTGCCTTTCCTCACTTCTACATCTTTTCTGTTTGTCTCTAGAAGGCAAGTAGGTAGGAGAGGGGCAAAGAGACTAAAAGACCTATCACACACCCCCTTTCTTGTAAGCAGGCAGCTGTCATCCACAGACCTTAACATGGAGAGAGGTAAGACATCTTACCTTTCAATAAAGATTGAATCACTCGAAATGAACAACTGGAAATGATCACATCTAATTACTGAACTGAAACAATGTTTTATAAATTTAAGTCACCTTTAAACTCTGAAAAAAAGTCTTAGACTCTTTCCAGTACCATCCAGGATCAGGAAATGATTACTTCCACTAAATAAATGTTTAAGGAACAATGCAACACTACTATGAGTTAATATTTCAATTGAGCAAAATGTTTGTTCATTATACTGAGTTTGTTTACTATGAGCTGAATTGTTTCTGCATCCGAATTTATGTTGAGGCCTTAACCACCAATATCTTATGATATGACTGTATTTAGAGGTAAAGACTTTAAAAAAATAATTAAGTTGAAAGGAAGTAGTTAGGAGGTAATCTAATATGAGTGATATCCTTATAAAAGAAATTTGGATATGCAAAAAGATACACCAGAGGCATGCATGCACAGAGGAAGGAGTTTGTGAGGACACAGAAAAAATGGCCATCTGCAAGCCCAGGAGAAAGGCCTCAGAAGGAACTGAACTGAAATGAACTGAACTGAAGCTGCCAAAACCTTAATTTTGGATTTCTAGCCTCCAGAACCAGGAGAAAAAAATTTTCTGTTAAGCCATCCAGTCAGTGGTATTTTGTTACAGAAGCCCTAGTAAACTAATACTAATATATATATATATATATATATATATATATATATATATATATATATATTTGATATATAACACTTAATGCCTCAACATCTTCCTGTACTTTGTTTTTGACCTTGAACTTATCCCTCTCTCAAATCTAATTCACTCTCCTTTTCCTCTGTTATTATTCTTGGCTTTTTTCCTCAGCTGCAATTGGCCTTCATTCTCTTGCATTAGGCCTGCTTTTAGCCTCTACATGTATAAACCAAACAGACCTAAATGGATGTTGGCTCTCTTCCTGAGACCTCTTTCACAGGGTTAATGCAACCACCAAATCCCATCCTTTCCATTCTTACTCCAAATCCTGAGTTGAACTGAAACAAAGCCCAGCAGCTACAACTTAGAAAAAGAGCTTCTAGGCAAGAGAGGAGTAGGATCCGAGCATGATGAAAGCACTGTCACGAGTAACCTAGTGAGAGTCTAGGAACTGGCCATGCCACTATGTCTCGGCTGTCAGAAAGTTGAGGAGAGCATCATTTCTCTTTTTTCCTAAAAATGCTCTGCTTCGACCTCCAGAGACATCAGCAGCTTTAGCTCTATTGAATGTGTGTATTAACCCAGGCATCCTGAGGTTCCATCAAGCACCTGTGAAATACTGGGTTTTGACAAGGTATAGCTGAGCAAGATGTAGCAGATGCTACCTAGAACTTTGCTGGCTGTGGCTGAGCTGAGAGAGTGAATTTTGAGCATGTTTTACAGGTGATCTTTAAAGATCCTTAGAAATGGTAAGGAGTATGAGGCTGCTTTGGAAGTACTGACTGGGGACAATATTAAGGTGGAAATCTACTTTCTTTTTGCCTCCACGTAGAGAAACCCCTACGTAGAGGGACCTCTAAATCCAGGATGAGTTCATCCCAAGGTATTCAACTTCGTTACTTTTAAATAAGGTCACATTCACAGGTATAGGGCTTAAGACTTGAACATACCTTTGGAGGGTAGGGATTATTCAACCCACTACACTGCCCTACGGAAGTGTTCCTTCAGTTGAGAATCAGTATATTTTCAGCTCATCTCTCCCAAGAAATAAAACTTTACCCACCTTTATTTTCTATAGTATCTAAACTTTAGTTTTTCATTTTATTTAAAAAAATATTTACTTGAATTTCATTTTTCAAAATACACTTTGTCTTTACTCGTCTCCCATCCCTATCAGGTACGAAACCTCAAAATACCTGCCAGTTACACTGTATTCCTCCGATATTTATCAAGAAAGGCAACTTCGGGCAATTTGCTACCTAGGCCAATACTTGGTTGAAGTATTTCTCTTTATTCCTGGGCACCATCCAGACTCCATTTTTTCACTCTCCTTTGCAGTTTGGTATGGTCATACAACTAAATTCTGCCCAAAAGGATGTGAGTAGAAGTGCTGCTCATCACTTCCTGCTGGCCTACCAAACCCTCTCATGAGATCACATATTCTCTTCTCTCCCTATACACCCTAACCCACCCCAGTCTGGGTAGCTACATTCAAGGAAAAGTTGAAAGCCATGTGTTGATAACGGCGAATCATCCATCAGTTTAGATCTCTTAATGATTAAGTAAAATAGAGCTCCCCAGCACTGATCAGAAATACCTTTTTGGAATTTAATGGAGTACAAAATATGTTTCTCTTCCACTCAGTATTAAGCCACTGAGATGTTGAAGTTTATCTACCAAGGGAGTAAATATTCAATTAGATTTTTCCTAATTAGGAAGGTTGAAATCCAGAAATATAGGATGGGGCAGTGGGGACATTCCATGAAAAATGAAAGAGTAAAATTCAAATATTTCAAAGTGACACATTAGGCCCTAATAAAAGAGTCCCTACTTTTCCCTCCTACCTCCTTTTCTGTCATTTACATTTTATTCACTGTTTTCTTTACACTTTCCAGGGCCACAGCACCTTTGTGTTTACTCCTTTCTCCATCTAGATTGCTCTTCCTTCAGTTCTTGGCAACTAGCCTTTTCTCATCATTTGGGCCTCAGCTTAAACATTATCTTCCCAAAGAAGCCTTCCTAGATATCCTTATGGAAACTACATGTAAAGTAACCTCTCTCATGCCTCCAACCTGATAATTCTCTATTATATTACAATGTTGTTCCTATGACCCTTTGAAATGATCATTTTATTTATTTTTTTTACCTGTTTATCTCTTTCCCAGATGCTAGAAGTTTTATTAGAATAGGAATCTTATTTTTCTTGGTCACTATTGTGTCACCAGACCTTAGAACAATGCCTGCCAATCAGTAGTTAAGATGCTCAGTAATATTTGTTGAATAAACAAATGAATGAGAGAAAGAGAGAAATGGTAGAATGCCCAAGAATATAACAAGTAATATTCTCTTTCCTTAAGTCCTTAGTATATCCTTTCCTTGTTCTATAAAAGGATCCAATATATATTACACTATACTATACTATACTAATACTATACTATACTCTTAGAGAAGAATATTCTTTCAAATTACTTATCTGTGTATTTTTCAATGTACCTCACATAGTAACTGGTATATTTCACAAAGAATTGAATATTTAATTCAGATCAAGGCTACCGGAAAATGCTTGAGAGATTTCACACTTTGAAGACAGAGAACAGACAATTAGCTGTTTTTCACTGCAGCAACAGAAAGGAGACTTAGTGAAAGACTATCAGGTCTGAGAATCAACATTTCACAGGAGGACTAGGCTTATGCATATTATTTATCAAGAGACAGGAATCAGAGCAGCTTCAAAGGGCCCAAGAACAGGAAGGACAATAATCACCTTGTGGCAGGAAGAGTATAGCCAGGAAGCCCTGTACTAAATATTGTTGCTGTCATTATGGCATGCTTGAGCATGGTCCCTCTGTTATATTCCACCTACCATCATGGTGAATCAATTCAGATCTTCTTTTACTTTTGTGTCATTTGCTCAAGTTTCAAAAAACTAAATGGGAGCATCTAATTGGCAAAGTCTAGGTCACGTGACTGCTCTTTAGCTGCTACTGCAATAGTTACTATATGCGGAGTTAGGGGAGTACCCCCAAATAAGAGATGCATTTCATAAAACTGCTTTTACTAAGGCACAAAGGCATAAGCCTGAATGATGAGTAGCTGGATGTTCTCAGGTGAAATTAAGGTGAGGAGAAAGAGTTTTGAGAGCAGTGAGAAAGGCTGTGGTCTATTTGAGAAGGGTCGTGAGTACCAGGCTCAGAAATGTGAGCTTTAACCAGGAAAAAGAATTGCATATTATTTCTCTAACCAGATCATAAGTTCCTTGAAGGTTTAGAGGCTAAAATATTTATATCTTCACCCTACCTCTACTTCACGCTGTCAACTACAGATTTATACGGCAGCAAGCGCAGTACTTTGTACATCACAATCGATTAATTTTTTTCAAATAAAGCAGAATATAGGTGATAAATTGACATTAATTCATACTAAAAGAACAGAAAAAAAAAGTCAAGGAGCAGAGCAAACCTATAAAATTAAAGAGAGCATTATTTTTATTTATTCTCTCCTATTTTTCCTTTTAGGATCCTGGATACATATCCCCCCTTCTCCTCTTTCATAGAAGTTACCCAGGGTAACAAAGGAAATAACACTTAAATATGGACTCGGTTAGACACAGTTTACAATCCATGCTCTCTCTGCTGCTTACCTGCTATGCAACCATTGGCAAGTCCTTAAACTCTCTGATATTTCCTCATTCACAAACTGGGACTCATGGTAACAATCTCACTGTTGTGACAGTTTAACCTAACAGCGTAGTTCCTTTCTTTCCTCTCCACCTTCTTACTGAGGGGCCAAATACAGGCCTGACCTCTCAGCAATTCTATAATGCTCCAAGATTCATTTATCTTACTTCCTGCTCCCCATGCTCAGCTTTCTGTTCTCACCCAACACAAGCATCTTAAGGAAGATAAATTGGGATGCAAATAAATGAAATATTAATGGTGCAACTAGAGGCAGTTTAAGAGTTATCTCTGTCAGGGCATCCCCCAGGGGCATCCCATAACAATAATTGGTAATCATTTTTGCTTACAATACATTTGCAAAGTGGTAAGCTTTCAGTTATAATGCATCAAATTAAAAAAAAAAACCATTAAGATTTAGAATAGCACAGAGAATAAGAGCAGGATCTCCAGAATTTATTTGCCTCCTTGAAAACCCTGGCTCCACCACTTCCCTGCTGTGTGGCCTTGGGCAAGTTACTAAAGCCCTTTGTACCTCAGTTTGTCATCTGAAAAAGAGGGAGAATATTGTATAATATTGTATAATAACCTCTATTACATGAGGTTGTTATATGATTAAATAAGTTAATATATTTAAAGTTCTTAGAACTGTGCTCAACTCATAATTGAAGTCAGTTGATTAAAATGACTGAAAGGAAGATCCCTTTGAATATAAAGAAAATGATACATATTCTTGGGCTGTTAACTTTCTTTTGTTCAAAACAGCTAAACCTATTGTGTGAGCAAACTTGCAAACTCCGACTCAGAGATAAACAACTCATGCTTCTACCAAATGAAGGTTGGCACACAGATTTATGATGTATGACACATATTAGTCATACATTCATCCATTGAAAAATAACTCAAGCCAGATGCAGACATCTTTAGTCAACCCCTTTTACACACACACACATACACACACACCCTTTTATTCTGTCTCCTATGATAGCTCTATATCTTGTTGTCTGAAGGATTATTAAGTTTTATACAAGTTGAATTTAAAGTCATTAAAATACTATAATATAGTATAGTAGAGTGTATGGAGTGTAGTAGATAGTACAGTATGGGATAGTATAGTAGTTATGAGCATGAGCTCTGAGCCATACTTAATTTCTTTATCTGTTTTGCCTGTTTTATAGATAAGAAAATTGAGACAAAGAGATGTTAAGATAGTTGTACAAGATGACTGGGGTGTTGAGCTACATTGACTGAGCCTTTGTAATGAGCTAGAGACTTAAGTTCTTGGTTCACCTAATCTTCACAAGGATCATCCAAATAGGGCATTATGTCCCTTTCACAACTGAGGAAATTGTAATGCAACTAGATTTGGAAGCTTGCACAAGGTAACTAAGCTAGTAAGTAGCAGAGCTATGATTTCGACTCCAGTTTGCCTACCTAAAATGCCATGGTTTTTTCTGGTTTTCTCAATCTTTATCACTCTTTAGAAGTTAGATGGAACTGAATAAAATTAATATGTAATTTATAGGTCAAATATGGTCTAATTTGGAAATTTCATATTGTTCAGTATATACTTAGAGATGTGCTGTGCAGAAGTCATCACGACCCTTTACTATCAACCTTTCTTCCCAATCATTTTCTTTACTTTCCTGAATTCATACCTTAATATCCTATAGGCATTGATACTGATTTGAATGAAATATCATTTTGAAAGATTTTGGAGGAATATAACATATATTCTCTGATATCGGATGACTACAATCTAGTTGGGGAGATGGGATCATCACAAAAGAAGCTATCAGAGAGCAAAACAATGAAGGAAAGATTCATCTGGACACTAATCAATGAATATTTATATGCCAAGCCCTGTGCTTGCCTCTGGCTGATACAGTGAGGAGTAAAAGAGACCTGGTTCCAGACATGATTTGAGTCATGTCCTCATGAAGCAACAGAAGGGAGAATAGTGAATAAATAATGAAAGAAATAATTGAAGATATAAAATATTCTCAGAGTACCAATTGGTTATTTTCTCTTCTTGCTAAACATCCTACTTAGATAAGTCATGGTTTTATAGATCCTGCTCAGGCTCTATCTGCAGGCCCTTCCCTAGTTTCAGCAAAGTGGCTGGTGATCAGTTCCTTTTTTGAAACAGTCTGTTTTTATTTTACAGACTCTCATTTCTTTGAATTTGAAGCTGACTTTTCTGGTAGTTCAGGGTTAGAGCCATCCTTTAACATAAAGAAAATATATAATTAAGCAGGGTGGGCTCATTTTTTTATGCAAGTGACTGCTTGCAACTACAAATAAGTATCTAGCTTAGGGGAACTAAATAAAGAAGGTAATTAACAACTTATTCCTTAAAACATAAAATTACAAACCACAACAGGCTCAATTACAAGCATGCTCATGATTTGGTGGAAGTCAAATATATTCTTGATTCTTCTTACGCTGCTGGTGAAAACCATAGAACCACTGGGTGGAGTACACAAAAGAGGATTTAATTAGGTGGATAAAACCCCCAATATAATTATTGAGGCAAGGAAACTCTTTAATTGCATTTTCTTTATACTTATGGTTGAAATTATAACTAAATTAGATACTTTAAAAATAAACTATATTTTCATAAGCATGTTTTATAAAAGGCTTGACCAATTTTAGTGTACATAATTGTATGCTTTCACTAACTTGAAGCTCCTGTATTTCAATCAAGTTTGTTTTTGTATTTAACTTAAGCTTCAAGGTCTCCTTATAACATATTTAGGGAACACTTGACCGACAGCATATTTGAATTCAAACATTAAATCATTTTTTTTGTGAGAACCTACTATTTCTCAGAAGCTTTTATTTCATTGCCACAACACTAAGATTATCTGAATGCTACATAATGGAGCACTTTAATCAATATGTGAGTCCTTTGGGTCTTAAGAGTTCTTTCCATTGCTTCGAACAATATTTATATTGACTTTTTATCTATTATATACTTTATTTCAAAGTCCGGAAATCTGTGGGTTTGCTTCATAGATTATTAGAAGTATTTCAGACTAATAGACATAAATCCTTATCTTTTCATAAGAATTAAAGGAATGAATATGGGTTTGACAATAAAAGGCTTCAACTTTTCTAAAAGCTACCACTTAAAGTCAACTCAACACCAATAACAAATACAATAAAATGAAAATGGCATCCCATGGTTTAATATTTGAATAAGTGAAGACATGAATTCTTACATTTATTATACTAAACAACTCTTTGAGGCAGAAATTATTTTATTCATTTTATAAGTAAAGAAACTGAGGCTCAGAAAGGTTAAAAGTCTCACTAAATATCACACAGTTAAGAATGAAGAGAGATCAAATTTGAAATCAGGCCCATCACAGCCCAAAGCTAACACACTTATCCATGAACAATATTGACTAATTGGAAGAAAGAAAATCAACTATCAGACTGGCATAAGAATTAAAGAAGGAGGTGGTGGAGTGACAGCAATAGGAGATTATCCACTGTGACTTCCAGCTAGATGAAGTCATTTTCAATAACTAATAAGTGAAACTTTTCAAAAGAAGAAATGACAAAAACACTGGTAATTTAGATACATGATATAAAAATACTGAACAAAATCAAAGCCGATTTTCGTTCACCTTGAAAAGCTATATGGTGATTAAGAACATGGTCTGTGGAGTCAGGCTGTACTGAATTCAAGCTCTTGCTCCGTCTTTTAATAGCTATGCAATTCTGGGTGGTCAACCTTTTTTAGACTCAGTTTCCTAAACAATTTTTCAACACGCAGTAATAATTCTGTTTTCGTCTGAATTTCTCTAATGCAGAGCCTGAGATTAGATTTATGTGCAGGAAGATTATTTGGGAAGTGATTCTAAGGAAGAGAGGTGAGGTGGGATAAAGAGAGTGCTGGGAAAATTTAAACATGAAAGAAAGGAAAAGCCAATCCCAGGGCAAATGTAGGTTGGACCCTCTAGGGAATCCTTAAAGAGCTGTGTTAAATACACTTCCGAGTTACTCCTCCAAGGAATGGAAATGGGGAATACTTATTATCCCCTACTGATCACAGTTACCTCACATTATACTAACTTCCTCCTACTTAAAGGCTTGCACATGTGTCAGAGAAGAGGCATAGACACCCATAGGAAACCTACCTGATGGTGGTTGAGAAACCCTGGGCAGAAGGCATGAGATACTCAGCACGGCTGAGGCAAGGTCCTTTCAGATTACCCATGTGCACAACTAATTGCCATAGTAAAAACTGGAATTGAAAAGGTGAGTCCAAAAACTAAGTGATAGAAAGATTGTCAGTGACTGTCAGGGACCAGTGGATGGGATGAGGAGATTGACTACGAATGCATGGAGTAGTTTTGGAAATGTTCTGTATTGTGAATGTGATGATGGTTACATGATTGTTTACATGCCACAAAATTTACCTAATTCCACCTCAAAATTGATTATAATTATTAATATAAATTATACTTCAATAAAATTGATTCTAAAAGAAAGAGCAATCAAAGAAGATATACGGTATACACGAGACATGTCTGATCATAAGTACCTATTTCATATCATCATGAGGAGTCAAGGGAGTAATATATGTAAAGCACATTAATTTATACATATTTGAATAACAGTAGCTTTTACAATTATTAATCCCTAACGAGATAATCCTGGTGACTTTGAAATAAGTGGGAAAGTTGGGAAGTTGGAATCGGTTTGAAGGAAGACTGATTTAACCTTGGCTTTGATCAAGTTAGGATAATGTTAGAGCACATAAGTGGTAAATTTTGTTAGGAATTTATAAGTTTTCAGTGAGAAGTAAGTGTGTAGCTGGATATTTGAATGAGAGCCTCAAAGAAGGGATAGTTAGTGGAAAAAAGAATAAATGAGAATAACGAGGGAGACTTTGCTGAAAGAAGATGAAAAAGCCAAAGAAATAAAGTATACAAAGAAAAATGAAAACTAACATTCGTTTAATGTCTACTATGTGCTAAGTACTTAGTATTTTTATTTAATTTTTATAACTACACTATTTGGTGGATATGATTGTTTCTATATATATTAGGGAATTAGGATTTAGAGAAGTTAACCTGCTAGCTCAAGGTTGTGCAGCCATAAGGTGACTGAGTGAGGATTCAAACCTAGTGGGACAAGTCGTCCTGATTCAGAATGGTCTGACTTTAACTTGCATGCTCTCTTTTCATGTGATATTTCCTGAAGAATGGAAGGAGACTTCCATTGTGAATGAAGACTCAGAATGGTACAGGCCTTGATAATCACAGTGAACCTTTGAAAAGAGGCATTAGGTGTATATGTATGACTGGTAAAGGGAAATGTAGGGTAATCTTTAACCACTTTTAGCGGCACAGACAAGGTTCAGAAAAACTTTTGATGGGAAAGGAAATGTGGAGTCAGTGGGTATAGACTCCTTGAGGGAAACTTTATCTGTGAAAGATGAAAGGGAAATATGGTAATATGGGTATGTTAAGGCCCAGGATCCAGATTCTTATTTGCTGCACCCAGTGGAAACTATATGGGTTTGTTTAAAAACAAATCCTTTGTTTATGTGTATGCCAAAGAAAAATAATAATTCTAAGCATCTGTCATTTAAACAAGAAGATATGAATACTATACACTAAAGGACACTTGTTATTACAGGAATATAGTAAGCCAGTTGGGCTCTAGCTTGCCTCTTTCTGCCAGTTGCTGCCACTGCTTACTAAAGTTCCAGTATCTATTTTCAAAGAGAAGCCAAAAGATTGGTACTCAGATGGTAAAGCAAAGTCCTGATTTACTGTCTCTATCCCTGTTAATTCTAGTAGCTTTTTAAGGTAAATTTTATATAATGATTTTTAAATCTAAAGAAACTTATTCCTCAGAATGGCACTTGGCAAAATGCAAGTGGGTAATATAATTACTCTCCCAGCTGCTAGACAGCAAGGGACCTTGGAGGAGTCAGCCACTGACTTAGGGAATAGGAAAAGTGATGACAGACCTTGGTTACATTATTCATTCAACAAATATTTTTGAGGATCTTTCTGTGTCAGGCACCATTATAAGTGCTGCAAGTACAACAGTGAAGAGAACAAACAAAACCTTGGTCTCCATGGAGCTTATATACAAATAAATATGCGTGAGAAAATATACCAAGTTAGACATAACAGCTAGGAGGAAAAATAATGCTCATTAAGAGGATAGTGATATGATATTGTTGTCTTAGGGTGGTCAGGAAAGTTCTTTCCAAGGAAGTGATATTTCCATAGAAAAAAGGAATGATGCAAGAGAGTGAATTATCAAGCAGCTGTGAAGATCTTCATGGGGAGAATAGCAAGTGCAAGGTACTTGGGAAAATGTTGGAAAAGAGCTTATCATGTTTAAGGAAAAGCAACAAGACGGCATGGCTGGAATATAATGGGAGGGGTAGGAAGTAGTAGTTAGTCAGACCCAGATCATATAAATGTAACTTTGCAATCTTACTGACAAGAAAGGTGTTTAGATTTGCCCTTATGTATAATGTAAAGCCTTTAGCAGATTGCAAGCAGGGAAGTGTCATTTTTAACCTCAGTTGCTGTAGCAAGCAGGCATGGGAGGGAATAACACGTCCTTGCTCCTTTTGCTGAGATAGTTCCCCTTCGCTTTTGGTCTGAGAGCCAATGCCATTTTTCTAGTTACAAGGCAGAGTAGATGTGCCATCGCAGGCACTTTTATGGGCAAATATCAAGCATACACGTGAATGCTAAGTGTTAAACTGGCTTTTCTGATGACATTGGTTCCAGAGGCCAGCCTATAAAGTGAGGGAAGAATGTGAGATAGTAGGCAGTGATGAAAGTGCTAATAAACAGGACTAGCGTTTACAGTGAAGGTCCAGGACATAAAAAAAAAAAAAAAAATCAGGATTCAAAGAGACAAATTTTGCAAATAGAGTTTTGGCCCTTCCTCTGAAACCAGGGGATGGGGAATGAGGAACATGTATGGAGTCAGAAAGTGCCTACAAATTTCAGAGAAATGGTTGAAACAGCATTTGGAGGGAAGGAAGGAAACAACATCTACGACTAATATCCCTAACTATTGGTAAATCTATAACTTTACCTCTGCCAGTCAATAAAACTTTCTCATGCTTGTTACATTTCTATTGTTTTTAAAGTCCTTTTATGCATATGATTTGTTTGATTTTCACAACAACTTTGGGAGATAGGTGGAACAGATAAGTGCCTTAATATTCCCAGATGAAGGACTTGGGCCCAAAGAAGTAAACTCATATTTTCAAGGTCATCGTGCTGATTAGCTGATTAAGGGACAGAGCCAAGGATAGAATGTGGGACTGTTGATTCCTAATGCTGAAAGAACATAGAATAGATAAAAATTTTAGGGTTAAAAAGTAATGAATGCTCAGTAGCCCAAAGGAAGGGAACTTATTCTAGGAGTTAAAGCCTTAATATATAGAGAAATCAAGAAAGCAGACTGATCTAGATCACATGCTGGAGGTGCCACATCCTTGTTTTAAATACCAGAAGGGAGAATTCATTAGATGACTTCCTAAGACCTTTTCTGGCCTCTGGAGTCTAGCTCACGAACTTGCCCTCTTCAAAGTTAAATCCACCTATTTGATTGGGCTGCTATCATAAAAAAAAGTATTCATATATTGCTCAACATATCCATTTAATTTTCATACAGCTTAGACTTTCACACTTTACATACAGCCCTGAAGTGCCTTTCTTATAGCAAATTCATACTTTTACTTATCATTTGACAAATGAGTATTTCAAATTGTCAGTTAATGGTTTAGTTTCCAAAACATCACCACTTATATCTTTACAGCTGTGTTTCTATTGTCATATTACTTATTATCATATTTTTGCATACCACCCTTAGTATAGGACACGAAAGGAAAATATTTTTAAAAGGCACTACAAGATGATTTGAATAACATTGGAACAAAGGCTGAAATCATTTGGCACACTATAATAGACTACTTTTTGGCTCAATCCAATACAGTAGTTTCACTACCCGCTCCCCTACACCTGGGCTCCTTGCAATAGATGACTAAAATGGTGGATAGTATCAAACAGGATACAGTGAATTTAATCTTTTTTCTTATATGTACATAACTGTGGTAAAGTTTAATGTGTAAATTAGATACATTAAGCAATTAACAACAGTAATAATAAAATAAATATAATGTACTGTAAAGTTATGTGAATGTGGTCTTTCTCTCTCAAAATACCTTATTTTAACTATGCCTTACTTGCAGTAAGTGGCTTGGTGTCACTCTTTCGGAGATCCCTCGCTGAAGTCTTCATACAGGCTCAATGCTTCTGGCATAACACAGTGCCGTCAATCAGAACACGTTTTGTGTTCACATTTCTACTCACAAACGTAAGGCCTTTTCTGTCTTCACTAAGGCATTTATCATGCACTGTGGCCATACTTTTGCAGTTTGAGGTTGGATAGCAAACTTGGCATTAATTTCTTTTTCCTTCTTCACAGTTTTACAGAAGATTCTATCTCACCACAGATTTTCATGACCTCAGCACATTTTCTTCTTTCCTTATTAGGTTGAGGACTTTCACTTTTCTTCGGTATATCTGAATTGCCAGCATGACTACTCTTGCACTTTGAGACCATTATTAAGTCAAATAAGGGTTACTTGAACCCAAGTACTGCAATACATCAACGTCCACCATTACTAAGGGAGTAACGGCATGGATACGAGATTCACGTCTAGGGTGAGACAACGCGAGATTTCATCATGCAACTCAAAACAGCACAATTTAAAATTTATAATTTTTTTATTGCTGTGATTTTCCCCTTAATATTTTTGGGCCTTGGTTGACCGAGGGTAACTGAAACCAGGGAAAGCAAAACTGCAGATAAGGGGGACGACTGTACTTAACTACGTTTTCAATTACTTTAAAATAACATGTATTCACTACTTAGAACATAGTTCTGGAAATGTATGGTTGAAGATTATGTCTAAAGAGGCAGCAGCTTCTAGTGATGTAGGAAATAGACAAATCCTAAGATTTTTGACTGGATAAAATATTACAGTGATAAGAATACGGAGAAAATTTCTCAAGAACTAAAGAGTTTTGGATAAGATATAGCCTTTATCCTAAGAACACAGGGAGCCTTCAACTTTTGTTTACAGAGTTTACAGGAAGTTGACAAAATATCAGCAAATTTAGCATCAAAATATTCCATTTAATTTTGTACAAAACCAACAGCATTAAATGCCTTTTCACATGTCACTTTGAATACGGGGCAGAATCAAGAAATATAAACTAGTCATTATATAAATCAGAGAAAAATAACATTATTATTTATTTTTAATTTCCATAAAGCACAGATTGTTCTCATCTGTTAAATCACAATATCCACAGCACCTAGCAGAGTACCCCGTATAGAGGAAGAACATGAAACAAATTATGCTGTAAACATTTTATTAGAATCATGCAATGATTAATAATCAAGAGGTAAAAAAACCCCAAATATTTGCTTTCTAACTAGCGATTTATTATAATACATGTAAGTCTATCGCTTGACTCACATTTCAGACACAGTTCTAAAGTACATCAAGTAAGGAATTTCTTGTCTCAAATCACTTGACCAGAACTGATGTATTCCTAGAGGTTTATAGAGTACAGATAACAATCTATAGAAAAAAAACGAAAAGGTTATTTCCAGTTCCTGTCGACCATAACCTTCATCGAAGCACTTCTCTCTAGGTTTGTTTCCTCATCTGTAAAAGGTAATTCTTAGTTTTACGAAGTCAACAGAAAGGAAAAAATAGGATAGCATGAAAATGAAGAAAAGGCAAGTCTTCCTTGGTTATCTCCTCTTTATTCTTAAATCATCTAATCTCTGCCTCAAACTCAAAGTCACTCTGTCTTCAGTACTCTCAAGTCCCTCGGGTTAGACCTCTACCTTACCCTAAATTCATCAACACTCATGTATTTTTCCCCCATCAGACAGTAATTCTTCATATCTCCCACTTATTGGGGAGTTGGCAGCTGTTAGGATCTCAACATCATAGAACGAATGCAGAGCCTGTAAAGAGTGCGACCATTCACTGAAGATGAAGACCTCAAGGCACTGGGACACTGGGGTGAAGCAAGGCTCAAAATAATGTGTTAGTTTTTATAGCAAGTAAATTTTTAACACATTATGTCAGCACTCTATACTGTATTTCTCACAACACCCCTAAGAGATAGGTAGTTACTGTTATCATTTTAAAGATGAGGAAACTGAAGTTTACAGAAACTTGGCCAAAGCTACCCAACTTTTAAGGGGCAGAGGCTGAATTCGAACTCAAGACAAAATATGTATGATTTTCCCCGCAATCGTATTAGACAGAGATCCGGTTCAGCGTGCAGAAAGCAGGCCTTGCCAGAAGAAAAGTGACTACCCGCGCGCCAGACACAGGATGGAGGGGGCTGCTAGAATCTTGGACACCCCGTCCACGCGCTGGCATTAAGGGGAGATGTCCCCTTAAGAAAGGGGGCTTCTTCTCACCCGACAAAAAATAACTCCCCAACTGGGAGGAGGTTCCCTCCGAAGGCGGAGGGCTAGGCAGATGGAAGAGGGCTCGGACAACTGGCCGAGGGAGCAGCCGGCCGGTCAGCGGGGATCGGAGGAGGAGGGTAACGAGAGAGGGGAGGCGGCAGCCGGGGAGAACCAGGAGTCCTGGACGTGGTCCGTCCCAGCGGAATGGGACCAGCAAGGCCTGTCGAGAACGGAGCCGGCGGGCTCCGAGGCGGGACGGGTGGCGGCGGGCGCCCCGGAGGGAAAGGAAGAGACCGGCTCCGAGGAAGCGGCAGAGCAGGAGCCGAGGGACTCGGACCGCTCCAGCGGAGAAGAGGGGACCGGCGGTCCCGGGGGCGGGGCGACCGCGGGGCTTGAGGTCGCGGGGAGGAGAGAGAGGCGGGGAAAGACGCACCGAGCGGCGAAGAAAGGGAAGCGGCGCAAGAGCGAGGCTGCAAAGGACCCGGGGGAAGTCGAGGACGCAGCGGGGAGGCCGGCGGACCAGCAGTCGGGCGGCTTCCCGGGAGGGCGCTGGGAGGCGCCCCAGGAGCGCCCCCGGAAGAGGGCCACGAAGCGGGCGGCCGCGGGCGCCGAGCAGGTGGAGCAGGAGCGTCCGCTGGAGAAGAAGCCCGGCGGCCTGAAGAGCCCGAATGCGGTGGAGACGCCGGCGAGGAAAATATCCTCGGAGGTCAGCGAATTGAAGCCTCAAGTCCCGTTGCCCAAGGTCAGATTCAGTATCTGCCCCAGACCTCCCCGCCCGTCGCTGTGGTCTGTAACTGGCCGCGCGTCGCACAGTGTCATTAACGAGCTGGCGAAGATGGGCGACCCGAACGTCCTGGAAATGGTGCGGCAGGAAGGTAGGAGCCAGCGGAGAGGCGCGGGGGGAGGGTCGGGCTCCTTGCGCGGACCCCGCCACCCAGGGCGCAGAGACCTCGGGGAACGTTGGCAGCCTGGCGCCCAGGGACCTTCGCAGCAGACTGGCGTGCTATGCGCGAGACAGGGACTGCAAGACTAACAGACTCTGCCGTGTGTGGGTGGGTGGGTGTCGGTGCCTCATGATTTCCACTGCTGCTCCGACGAGTCCTGGACCTCTGTCCCGTAACCCCTGCGGTTGTGAGACCACGGTCCTACTCTCTGTGCGGCGGAGCAGTGGAATCATGCTGGGAGGCGAGGTGAGCGCATGGGCGTGTGAGCTGAGGTGCCCAGGCCTGTGAACCCAGGCACTGGGAGGAAAGCCTCCCTCAGAGAGCCCCAGCTTAGAGTACAGGACAGAGGACCCATGTGTAGGAAGATGACCCTTAAATGCTTGCCTTTCTTTATTCGCCAATTACTGCTCAAGCTTTGAGATCTTTGTTAATTATGGGAGGGGCATACCCAAAGGTCCATCAGCTTGAGATTCTTCCGCACTTGAGAATGTTGCTGTTTTGCCAACTTTCGTTGAATATTTAGTTATGTTGAGAAATCTCTGCTAAATATTTGTTTGCTAAGGCCTTTGCACATACTTACATTCTGTGGATCTATTTTACTACACATTTTTCTAAAAACGCACGTATTTTTTCTGTCTCCAAGACCTCCAATGACTGTTATCACGTCTTGTTTAGTATTAGATCTAAACATGGAAACAAAATTTTAAGTGATAAAATATCTAAGCAGTTTTACTAGTCACTCTTATTAGGCACCCATTGTAAGGCAATGCATTATTGCAACTTCCCCCACTTTCTTAACAGCTTTATTGAGATATAATTTACATAATATAAAAGTCACC
This sequence comes from Rousettus aegyptiacus, assembly GCF_014176215.1. NCBI lineage: Eukaryota > Metazoa > Chordata > Mammalia > Chiroptera > Pteropodidae > Rousettus > Rousettus aegyptiacus. The sequence goes on from NW_023416308.1 coordinate 92,066,058, forward strand.
CATTTGAAGTGTACAAGTCAATGGTTTTTAGTATATTTACAAGGTTTTTCGATTATTACCATAATCTTAATCTGAGAAACCTCTTAGTAGTCACTTCCCACCCTCCTTCCCTACCCCTCAGCTATAGGCAACCAATAATTTATTTACTGTCTACAGATTTACCTATTCTGGACACTGCATGGAAACAGACTCATATAATGTGTGGCCTTTGTAACTGACTTTTCTTCTTTCTCTTAGCATACTGAATTTGAAGTTCATCCATGTTGTAACTTGTGTCAGTGCAACATTCTTTTTATTGCCAAATAATGTTCCATTGTATAGATATACCGTATTTTATTCATTCATCAATTGGTGGACATTTTGATTTCTACTTTTTTGGTATCATGAATAATACTCCTATGAATACTCATGTACAAGTTTTTTTTATGAACATGTTTTTATTTTTCTTGGATATATATCTAGGCGTGGAATTGCTGGATCATATGGTAGCTCTGTATTGAACATTTTGAGAAACTGCCAGACTATTTTCCAAATGTCTGTATCATTTTATGTTACCACCAGCAATGTATGAGTTCCAATTTGTCCACATCCTCACTAACATTTGTGAGGTATTATCTCAGTGTGGTTTCGATTTGCATTTTCCCCAGTGACTAATGTGTCAAATATCTTTTCCAATATTTGTTAGCCATTCACATATCTTATGTGGATATATGTGTTTTCAATTCCTTTGCCTATTTAAAAAAATTAGGTTATTTGTCTTTTTATTATTGCATAATGAGAGCTCTGTATAGTCTATGGCCATGCTACCCTGAACAAGCCTGATCTCATCTGATCGCAAAAGCTTAAGCAAGGTTGGGCCTGGTTAGTACTTGGATGGGAGACCACCTAGGAAGACCAGGTGCTGTAGGCATAAAAATATATATATGGGATTGTAAGATGATAAGGTCCTTGCAATCTGTGAGATCAACCAAAGATTGTCTCGCCTAAAAAATAAAAGAAAATTTTTTTTAATTAAAAAAGTTCTATATATATGATTTGCAGATATTTTCTCCTATTCCTTGGGTTGTCTTTGTATGTTCTTGATGGTGTCACTTGAAGCAACTGCCCCCCTTTTAAGTCAAAAAATAATTTGAGGATACAGGGAAATAAAACTATTGAAAACTTAACTTTGACTCATGGCTCTGCTAAATTTGCAGTAAATTTATTTGTTAGGGAAAATGATTGATGTTAAGTGCTGCAAAAGAAATCTAGTGACTTTCAAATGCATAAAATTAGAAGTCCCTTTCTATACTTATTTAGTGGTTTCTTCCATTGCTGAGAATTACTTTTTGTTGTAATTTCAGTAATCTGAAGGTCTTAATAGAATTTTTTTTTATTTAAAGCATTCAGTAATTCCTTATAATCAGTCCTTCTGAAGTAAAGCTATGAGAAGGTACAGAAATATATTCTTAATTGAAGAAAGAGTAGAAGAAAAAAATGTGATATATGAACTGTTTATAGATAATGAAAAAAATACATTTTAATATAGCATGACAGAGATTGACATTTCAGATATTAGAAGTATGATCTAATTTAGCCTGAGGATAATTTTGCTTGCTAGAATGTCCACTTAAATTAGTATTACTTGAGCATATGTCATACTACAGCTTGAATACTTCCCAGGAAGGTTTTAGAACTTTTCCCAAAAGAATGTCAATTTTCTTTTTTCTCTGAAAAGAGTGATTTTTAGTAAATTTCCCTAGTTGCCATTACAAATAGCAGGGGCCTTTGTGATTTTCATATATTCCTTCTTGTTATCCAACCTTTCCCTATGATTTGGATGTAGGTTAGAGAAAGGATATTGATGTGAAATACCATATGTATTTGATGGTTGATTCTGATGACTGCCTCCTGCCCAAATTCCTGTTTCCTGTTTTGTTCATAGATCCAGAATCCAAGCACAACAGGGTAGTGTGGATTAGCGAGAGTGGCATCTAAGGAGCAGGATGGTCCAGGCCACTCAGATGACATATTTCTCAATGTTTTTCAATATGTCAGTTGTTTTGCTGGGTTGCTTTTACTGCCCATTATTGAGACCTTTGTTATTACTAGGGTTATGCGAAAAGTGCAGTGAGGACGTATTTTTTAACATTATAATCCAGTGGATTTTGGAAGCTCAGTTCTAAATATATGTTTCTTCCTGGAGTTTAATGACACAGCTATGAAAACAAAAGTGATGGTTGAAGAAGGATGAAAATTACTGGGTTACACAGCGTTAAATTTTAGAAGCTACTTTTATTTCTGTTTTAAAATACAGACAGATTTCTTACAGTAAATTTATCAAAACAGGTAAGCCTAGATTTAGTATGTTATGTATTTCCTAAATTACCTTTAAAGAATAAATATGAGAAAGTTAAACAATTGATTTACATGTACACCTATCCTTTGGTAATGTGAATATTTGATCGCATATGCAGTTGACCCTTCAACAACACAGGGTTGAACTGTGAGAGTCTGCTTATACGCGAATGTGTTTTTCAATAGATATTGTCAATGTATTTTTCTTATGATTTTCTTAATAACATTTTCTTTCCTCTGGCTTACTTTATTGTATGAATACAATATCAATAATATACATATGTATTACATATGTATTGTAATGTCGATAAGTAGACTATTAGTAGTTGAGTTTTGAGGACTTTCGACTGTTGGGAGGAATCAGTGCCCATAATCTCTTCATTGTTCAAGGGTCAACCGTATTTTATTTTATGCTGCTGGACAGAGTGTAAACTGATCGGAGCATCTGGTAAATGCAAGTGCTATTTTTGGGCTTTGGATTTGCTGGAGTGTGTATTCTTAGCAATGTGCTTTCAGTGAAAACTCAAAGCTCGGTCTTTGGGTTGGTTTTACTTCTAGCTCATATTTTATGAATTGCCACGAAGATTGGCATTAAGCCCTTCATATTTCTGATTTCTAGTCCATTAGGATTCATATAGTCATTTCCATTGATTTTAGAGGAAGTTGGAAGAATAAAAAGAAGCTGATTTAAAGTTGTCGACTTCAAATCCTGCCTCTTCAGATAGGCCTCTGTTTTGTCAGGGGTTTGGTGATTATGTATAGTTATTATAGCCTTATCCTCTGGGAGTGTGAAAGTGTGTCTGGGTCTACAGCACCTGTGAGCATCCGATTGTGTTTGTGAGAGAGAGCTAGTAAGCATTTATGTGTGAGAGGGAGCATAGTATGTGAAGCACTTCTATCCTCTTTAACTTTTCTTCTTTTCACAAAAGGCTGCAGTTTACAAAGTATGCTCCACCTGGCTCTCAGGGAGCTTGCAGCCTTGTGGAGGGATGTATAATTGGGCTAGGTACCCAGAAAGGGCTATATCCAGGGTGGAATGGGAGCAGCTAGGAGGCTCACCTAGGAGGCAGATAAGGTTTCAGGTGAGGCCTGGAAGGAGGATGTCAAAACTGATATAATGTAAAAAATAAGCAAGAATTAGCCCAGAAAGAAATTAGCTAGAAGAAAGGAAGCAGCAAGTTGAAAGATGAAAACATAAGAGAAGTAGTAGGTAATCTAATTGGAGATAATCTGGAGGAAATCTGTCATCCCATTTCCCATTTTCATATAAATACTTTGTATCAAGTTCAGATAGTTTGAAAATATTTTTTCAACTACATGTTAAATGCAGCAAAAAAAACTAGATGAAGGAGTGGTTAGTGCTTGCAGTTTTTCAACTTTCTCTTCTAAAAGTTAGAATTATAAAATGCTCTATAACTTCACTTGTTTGCTCTGTACTTGGAACTCTGTTTAGTTCTGCCTAATAGTGCCTGTTTTTGTCCTCAAGAAAAATGAAGGTCTCCGTAAGTCAATTTTCAAGCACCATACTTTAAGAGATAAAGCATGTATTTCTTAGAATCCAGTTCTTTATCTACTCATTAGAAGAGTTTTCATTAAAAAATTCAATGAGAGATGGTCGAGATGTAGTATTTTGAGTTATACATCTAAACAGTACTCATGGTGGTACTATATGATGTTTTATATTTTTCAAATAGTTTTTACTTATATTTTTAATCTTATAGATTAGAAGGACTGCACTCAGAAATGTTAAGTGATATAGCAATGGGCATGTTGCAGGAAGCAACACCCAATGATGGAATTTGGATGCTCAGACAACTTTGTTAGAGGAAGGAGAGTTTATTAGGCCAGTGGAGCGCGCGTGGCTCTAGACAGCACAAAAGGCACAAGTTCGTTCCGGTTTGAGTTCTTACAGCTTATTCCATGCAAGCTCCATGCATGGGGTGTGTGATTCCCTTGTCTGAGGGTCTACATGTACTTCCTGACTCAGGATGGAGGGGGCAGTTTCCGATGGGGGCTACAAGGGGGAAGGAATTTCTGGACACTAGTCCTATTTCGATAAGATGTGGTTAATCTATAACCGGCTGAGTTGGGCATTTCTACAAGCCCTTTGCTTTGCATTTTTCAGATGCCTCCTCTCTTAGGCACGGTCTGTTTTTGTGCTTTTCTTATAACAACTATTAACTTTTAAAATAACAGATCCTATAACCAAAAGATCTGACTACAAAAGAAATTTTTTTCTCTTAATTCAGACTCTCTAAAACTTATCCCAAAGAATTTAAAACAATTTTGATAGTTACCAAAAGAATAGAATACATCCTAATAATAATAGTAATATCAACAAGAATAACTAATATTCATTGACCTTCTCTGTGCCTATGACTGCATGAAGTACTTTACATGCATTATCTCATTTATCTCATTCGCTTGCACAAACCTTATGAGATAAGCCTTAATGCCATTTATATGATATCTGATAGCTTTGAATTTCTGTCATATTCTTAAGTCGCTTTACTTGCAACCACTTTGGGTCAACTCCAGAAAAACACTCTGATAGAATATTAAATCTTACATGGTAAGAACTAAGAGATAGCAGTGGACATCCCTATTGGATATTTTCCTCTCAGCAGTTTTGTGTCTGTGGATTAATAACTGCATTTATTAGAGTTCAATTTATTTCTTAGTAGGTGAGATTAACTTAGTTGGTGACTTCTTTTGGAGGCCGTTGTGAACCATTTAGCTCCAGGAAGACCATGAGTGTTTTCTTCCAGTATTTTTTTCTTTAAACTTTGGTTTGATTTTTGAATTCCTATTTTATCTAAATGCAGACTTTTAACATATTCTGATCAATTGGTCATTTAAACATTTTTTTTCTTTCTTATTTAATTTAGAGGGAAGAACTGGTAGGGAAGCAGACTATGCTTTTGATGCAAATGAGGTAAGTTGAATATATATTAGCTTCCTATAAGTCAGAACAAAAATCGGACTAGGTTAGAAATGTACTTCCTATGAATACTAAGGTATTTGTACTTTATTTATTCATATTACATTCTTTCTGTTTTGTCCTCTAACCTATTCATTGTTTAGTAAGTAAAGCAAATTCCATGTTTCAGGCAGATTTAATATCGGATCTTTTTAGACATTATAAGGGAACAAACACAAGCTTAGATTTGATTTGAAGCTTCTTGTGGAATAAACTCAGATATGCTGAGACTTGATATGCAGAATAATAGTGTTTGGCTTAACGCTTTGCTAGTATAATGAAGGTATAATATATGACAGCTTTTTTATGTTACAGTTATTAGTCTGTGATTAGTGCTTACTGATGACTATGCCAGCATTCAAGCATTAAATAAAATAATAAAATAATAAATAATAAAATTAAAATTAAATACTACTTGTATTTAATAAAATTTAAATTAAATACTACTTGTAAAAATACAGAATTTTCTTGACAAAAGACCTTATTTTATTAAAACTTACAAAAAGATACTAACAATTTAGATTTCTTATATACAGAGTATAAGCATTTTGAAAGTATGCCAAGTAAAATAATTTTTCTAGTAGACTCTAGTTGACCCAGAGCAGTACTCATGGAGGTATATGTCCTTGAATTGGGTTAGGAGTGTCCACCCAGATTTAAAAAAAAAATAAAAAATCTTTAAAAATACTTTTTTAGGAATGACTGAAATTCTCACCTTGGGATATACAACCTATCAGAATAGGTTGGCTGTGTGCTAGTTGCCTGGAAAAATTGGCTAGATAAGCTGGTTGACTTAAGATTCTCAGAAGTTGTGAGATTTCCTTAAATTCTTAGTGACCAAAATGCTGAGAGAAAAAGAACACGAGAACTGAGAAGCCTATGAAAATAATTTAGTCAAGTAATTTTTATAGCATAATTTGTAGACCACTAAGAATAAATGAAGTTCTTAAAAATGCAGGCTCTCTTGGGCCCAACCTCTAACTACTAATCAGTACTGTTGGGGATAAGGTTAAGGAGTCATGATTTTAAAAAAGTATCTAGATGGTCCTTATTGCCATTAAAGTTTGAAAACTACTGTCATAGAGTCCCCACAACTAAAGAGATGTAATGTGACACAGAGAACATATTTATTGAGTAAGTGAATCATGGTAATTATTTAGAAAATTAAAGTTTTCATGTCTTTGGAGTATACTGAGGAAAGATTTAGTTTGAGTGACACAATTTAAATGATAATAAATATATTGTCATTTTTATTTTGTTCATATTGACATAATAATACACTCTTCACAAATTTTTTTATGTACTGCTCAAGTTAAATTCAATTATAGTTCACATTCTTTGCTTCTGTGTATATCTTTCATATTTATGTATATCTCAAACTTTTATAACAGAAAAACAACTTCATGTCATATTTATGCTGTTCCTTATCGCTTTGCACATTTAAGAGCAATAGTTATTGCTTCCTTGTCTTTAACCTCAGATAGATCTTCATTTGAAACAAGTTTGCTCAGACTTTTAAGGCTTTACTTTTGGCTTACCAAGTTCAAAAATTTACTTAGTTAAATTCAACCATAGTATTTTTAAAATATATGTCATAGATTTTGGATTTTTGAAAAATTTTGTAGGAAGGCAACAAGTGACAGGTGACAGGGAAACGAATTCAGTGCTGGGAGTATAGCACTGTCATACCAAACTCCCTTTTAGACTCAACCTAAAGTTACGGCTAACACATCTTTTTTAATGTAGAATGTCTTGGAGCAAAAGCAGCATCTGTCTGAAACAAAGAAGAAGAATTACTGTAAAGCTTGGAGTTATTAAATGAATATATTATTGAATTAATCAATTTAAAAGTGACTAGCTTTTGCTTTCAGAAAGATGGAATAGACAAAATTTTTTCTGTTCCTTCTGCTAACTACAACTAAAAACCTTGGGCATTATATATAAAATAAACATAAGAGGACTCTGAAAGTTAGAAAGAAGAAGACAGAGTGGCTAGCAACCTTGGCACTTAAGGGACAGCACTGAAGTTAGTTTCCTGAATTTTCTCTCTGCTTTATATATTGTAGACTGGATGCTGGAGGAGCCAGTAATGCAAAATGCTAACTGGCACAGACAAGTAAAGCACCAAGATAAGCTACTCTCTCTAGCTAAAGGACCACAGAAGGGGTAACCTAGGAATATAGAAAACTTCTAGTCAGTAACTGCTGTTTATAGCCAAACACCACGAGGGTGGGGTGGGGGGAAGGTCCTACCATCATCCCCTCAAAACGAGCTCAGTTGAGGAGACTGGACTTTTCACCCCTGCCTGGTGGTAACAAGGTGTCCAGCTTCCCATAGAGTTAGTGTCAGAAAAGGCTGAATGGGGACCCAGGTCTTTCATACCCACTGGGTGAAAATGTGTCCCTCCCACACACTCATTAGCATGACGTCAATGGAGAACATGTGGGCAACCTGAACCTTCACTCTCATCAGTGGTAATAAGATGTTCAATCCTCTTCTGCTGGGTTGGTATCAGAAGTAGTCTGGTGGAAAGTGAGATGTTTCACCACTGTCTAGAAGTAGAGAGGCCACCTCCATATCCCTTCCTGCTGTGTTGACAGTGGAAGCCATGTAGGGAACAGTAAGGAGGTGCCCTTGCCCTTTCCAGCCAGGTTGGGATCAGTGAAAACCTAGGTAAGCTTGAACTTCCACCCCATCCCCACCCAGAAGCAATGTGAATCTCTTCATATTCACAGAGGCCGAGAGGAGCGCATGGAATTCCACCACTACCGGGTAGTAAAGTATCACTCCACTTACCCCACAAGTCAGAGAAAACTTGCTTAAAACAGAAGATTTAAATGAGATCTAGAGTTTTATAACACAATGTCCCACAAATTTAGATTTCTATAGAAAATCACATATAATACCAAGAACCAGAAGGATATTGATTTGAATGAGAAAAGACAACAGATATCAATACTGAGGTGGCGCAGAGGTTAGAATTATCTGATTAGTATTTTAAAGCAACTCTCACACAAAAGCTTTAGTGAGCAATTGTGAACATTCTTGAAATGAATTAAAAAAAATAGAAAGTCTCAGCAAAAATAAAATAGAATTTTTAAAGAAGAACATATTAGAAATTTTAGAATTGAAAAATAGAATAACTGAAATAAAAAACTCAACAGCAGAGTGAAATGGATAGAGGAAAGAATCACTGAACTTGGAGATAAATAAAAATTATCCAATCTAAACAGAAGAAAAATAAAATGAAAAAAAAAATGAACAGAGACTCAGGGACTATAACAGAAGATCTTACATTTGTGTTAATCCTAGGAGAGGAGAGAGTGGGCTAAAGAAATATTTGAATAAATAGTAGCTGGAAATATCTTGATTTGTTAAAAGATATGAACCTACACATTCAAGAAGCTGAGAGAAACACAAATAGTATAAATCCAAAGAAATTCACATCATTCAAACTAAAAATAGTTCAGAAAACTCAAGAAAAAAATATTCCGAAAGCAATGAGAGAGGGGGAAAAAAAACACCTGAACCGTAAAGGTAAAGTAATTAAAATGACAGTAGGTTTCTCATCAGAAATCATGGAGGCTGAAAGAAGTGGTACAATTGTTTCAAAAGCTAAAAAAATAAATAAGTAAATAAAAAATGCCAATCTAGAATTCTATAGCCAGTGAAAATACCCTTCAAGAATGAATTAAAAAATGTAGACGTTTTCAAATGAAGGAAGACTAAAGAAAATTTTCACCAACCCATCTACCCTAAAAGATTGGCCAAAGGAAGTTCCCTAACAGAAATAAAATGATAAAATAAGGAATTTTGTATCATGGGGAAGGAGGAAAAAGAGAAAACAGAAAGAGTAAAAATATGAATAAATACAATAGACTTTCTTCTCTTGAATTTTCAAAATTACATTTGGCAGCTGAAGTAAAAATTTTAACAATATCTGATGCAGTTCTCTATATATGCAGAGAAAATTTTAAGACATTTATAAGCAAAGGGGTTTGGGTGTGTAAAGGGAAGTGAGGTTTACATTAAAACATATCCATAGAGGCTAAGGATAAAACATACACACTGTGGGCTGAGATAAATAATATGTACATAAAATATAATCTCAAAACCCACATTTAAAAAAAAAAAACTATACAAAGACATATACTCAAAAACTGTTTCAATAAATCAAAATGGAATTATAAAAAAGGCCTAACAACTCACAGGAACATGACAAGGCTGTCTTCACTTACTACTCCTATTAAACATAATACTGAAAGTTTTTGCGATAAGGCAAGAAAATAAAAAGATTATGGATTAGAAAGGAATAAATGGAACTCTTCCTATTTTTTATTTTATTATTTGCAGATGACATGATGGTTTAAATAGAAAAATCCCTCAAAATCCAGGAAAACAAAGACCAAAACAATAACAAAAACAAAACAAAAAACATGGCCCACCCAAAACTAAGAAATGAATTTCATACAAAAATTAATTGCATTTCTGAGCAGTGAACCCATGGAAACCCAAATTGATGTATAGGTTAATGCAATTCCTATTGAAATCTCATTAAGACTTTATATAAATAAAGATTTTTCTAAAGTTTACATGGAAATGTAAAGGAAGTAGATGAGATAAAACAATTTGAAAAAAAGGAGAGATAAGTGGAAGGAATTACTCTACCCAATTTAAAGATTTACTTTTTAGCTGCAGCCTAATCAAGACTTTGTGATATTTGCAGAGAGAGGCACATAGATTAATGAAACAGTATAGAGACTGCATAAATAGCCCACACAATCACAGCCAAACAATTTAGGACAAATGTGCAAAAGCAGTTCAGTGGAAGGAAGGATAGTCTTTTCAACAAAGAGTGCCAGAACATTTGACTATCCATAGGCCAGATTATGAACTTCAACCTAAACCTCACATCTTTTGCAAAAATTAATTCAGTGTTCATTATAGATTTAAATGTAAACCATAAAATTATAAACCTTTTTGAAGAAAAAATAGAAAATCTTTAGAAACTAGGTCTTGGTGAAGAGTTGTTAGACGTGATAGAAAAGCATGATTTATAAAAGTAAAATTTGATAAATTGGACTTTATCAAATTTAAGAACTTTTGTTCCGTGAAGGATCATGTTAAGAACAGACAAGCACAGACTGGGAGAAAATATTTACACATCGTGTGTCTGACAGCTCATATCTTTGGTATATAAAGAAATGGTAAAACCCAGTGGTATTAAAAAACAACCAAACCAAATGGGCAAAATACATGAGATATTTCTCTAAAGAGAATATATAGATGGCAAATAACCACATGAAAAGATTTTCAATATCACTGGTCATTCGAGAATTAAAAAATAAGACCAAAGTGAGATTACTATACTCCTATTAGAAGTGCTAAAATGTAGAATAGTGACAATACCAAATGTTGGTGAGGATGCAGAGAAACTATATCTCTCACAATTGCTGATGGGGATGTGAAATAGTACAGTCACTCTGGAAAACTGTTGGGTAGTTTCTTTAAAAATTAAACATAACACCATATGACTCAGTAATCACACTTTTAGGCATTTATCACACAAAAATGAGAACTTATATGCACACAAAAACCTGTGCACAAATGTTCACAACAGCTTTTTTTTGTAGTAGCCAAAAGTGGAAGCAACCCAAATGTCCTACAGTAGGTGACTGGTTTAACAAACTGTGGCGCCCTACCATGGAATACTACCCACCAATAAAAAGGAAGGACAAATTGATACCTACGACACCTAATCTCCAGGGCATTATGCTGAACGAAGAAAAAAAAAAATCTCAAAAGACCGCATCATCCAAATGACAATATTATAGAGATGGAGAACAAATTAGTGGTTGCTAGGGGTAATGGATGTTGAGAGGGAAGAAAGTAGATGTAACTTTAAAGGGGTAGCACAAGGAAAATCTTTGCGATGGAATAGCTGTTTATCATAATTGGGCTGGTTCTTACTCGAATATACATGTGATACAATGACATAGAACTACACCCACACATAGTCCTCATGTCAGTTTCCTGATTTTGACATTGTACTATACTTACGTAACCATTGGGGAAAACTGGGTGGAGAATACACAAGATCCCTCTGTACTATCTTTGCAAATTCCTGTGAATCTATAATTATTTTAAAATGGAAAAAAAGAAATGAATGCAATTTATTTAACATTCTTCAGTGCCTACTGGATTTTCTTTTATTCACACTCAAATGCTGACAAAAAACAAACAAAAAAAACATTGCAGTCGGTTTTTGAAGACAGACATATTGATAATACAAAATATCCATTCAGATTTTGGATTGAGGCAGATATGACTAGAATCATTCAATTTAGTCCATTAGAATTTTATAGTTATAATGAATGGGCCTTTTTACAAGACAGAAGAATATGTAGAAATTCCAGGCTCACTATTTCACAATTGTTTTATACTGTCAAAGGATATTCTGTGCTTTCATGATAGCTTAAACTTTAAAGGGACTAAATCCTAGAGTGTTACCTCTGATTTATAATTAATGTAGGTCGTCGTTTAACATTAATATAATTTTAGAGATCCAGAAAATGCATGTGAATTAAAAAGTTATGGTAAATATATTTGATACCACTAGAAATTAAACAAAAATTAATTTTTAAAAAGCCAACATTTATTGAGAACCTCCCATGCGTTAATCTTATTTAATCTCATTGTAAAAAAATTGCGGCATAGAGAGGTTAACTTGCTCAAGTATACATATAGAAAGTAATTAGTTTTTCATAATTAAAAAAAGGTTATGAGGAGTCTATAAAGTGAGACTATATAAATTGGATTATTGTTTTATCTACAAAGTGTTGGTGCTGGGATTCTGAACCCAGGCAATCTTGCTCTCTTAATCACTACAATATTACTTCTTCCCCCCACCCCAATATTACTTCTTTAAAATACCATTTTAAGAACCCTGTCCAGAAGTATTTTTTCTTCTGAATTCCAATCTCCAAATCATTGCTACTTATGTTTAGAGCATTCAGAATGGCTACTCTTTTTCTATGTTGATTTATAGATCTTCTGAATATTGTCACATGTTGTTACTAGTGGAAGTTTGCATCATTCCTTCATCCAGTGACTCATTTCATTCATTTTGCACCATTTCATTCAATTCCTTTATGATTAGGGTCAGAGAAAGAGACATCTTGAGACATGAAAGTCATGGCCACTGAAGAGGGAAATGTAGGTTTGAGAATAGAACAGATTTTCTTTTTGCCTGAGACCAAGGTCAGTGAGAAATGAGACAATGGACTACTCAGCAAAAAGCATGAAGGAACCTATGTTATTTTATTTTACATTTTGCAAACTGAAGATATAACCACAGCCTTTGATTGGAAAGTCACAGCAAACTAATTTTTCCTAGAGTGGGAAACTGTAAAGTTCCTAGTGTGATTGCTATTGGACCATTTAATATATATTTTTTGTATGCTCCTATAACTAAAACAACTGACTGTTCTCTAGCATAATTGAAAACATTATGTTATGAAGAATCAATATAATATGAAGTAATACATTTATAAATTGTGTTAAAGGCAGAAATGTAGATGCACAGTTTATTGTCAGAGGCTACTATTTTAGAATCGAATGATCAAGATGTTATTTATTTTATATCTGATGTATTTTGGTGAGTTAGTGGAATTCATTTAAGATCTACAGGCAGATAGAATCACGTGTCAGTGAAATAGGATTTTGATCACTTATTTACTGATAGACTCAGTTTTCCCACAGCTCTTCCCACAGGCTAGTATAACTTTAATACCATAGATGACATTTATCCTTTTTCGGAATTTATATTGAATTCTGTTATATGAAAATTGATATGTGCTCAATGTTATCTCTTCCTTGTTCTCCTTAAGAACACAGATAAATTGCTGCTTTATTGTGGCACATTCTGAGACTTAACTTTTGGGTGTATTTCCAAGGTGCCCTTTAAATTCTTTTTTAAAAAATATATCCAGTGTACGTTTTATCTCCTGTTTTCAAAACTGACCTGCCCAGCACCACCTGGGTGTAATGAGATATTGTCTGTGATTTTCCAAGAAACAAGTAAATGAATTCCCAGTCTGGGCATGTGTATCAGGTCATTTCTGCTAGCTGCTACCTCTCCACAGCACGCTACTATACCTGTCACTGGAAACTGCTGAGAAGTTTCTCAGGAGCGTTTGCTGTGGAGTGCCATCTATTAGGGACCATGAGGATATAAAATCAACTATACACCAAGTGAGGCATCACTATTGCTTTAATTACAAGTGGTTTGTGTGTATTTATATCCATGTGTGGCTTTTTCTTGGGTTATAAGTACAAATCCTTAAGAATTCTGGCAGTGTATTTTCCAAGGTATTCACTTTAATAATTCTCATCAAATGTTTGAAAGACCTAAAATAGCCACTTAATTCTGCCCTTCCTTTTGGTCTTGTTCAGGAGTCAACACCATTAAATATATACCTTCCTGTTATTTCTCCATAATATAGTTCTTAATCATTTCTGTGTCTCAGGTTTTTTTTTTTTTTATGATTTAATAAAGCTACCTCCGAAATTCTTATTCTCTCCCAAGCTCTCTCTTCACACACACATATATATATATACCAATGCGTGCATGAATACACATACACATGTATACACATATATACACAGTTTTGCATTCCATTTCAGATATTTCATAGTTCCCCTGAATTGCAGGTTTAGTATTTCTACAAAGAGAACTGAGAGTTTTTGTTGTTGAAAGTTATATGCTCCCCACTCGCATTATTAACAACGTTGTGTCTTCCCCATGGTACCATTAGCAGAGCCTGGGCAGCAGAGAGACCAGCTTGCTCATCCATGAAGAACCAACGGTAAGCAGGAATCACTACTGTACTTTCTTGCATGGACGCAAATGGGGTATCTTTTTGTGGTGATGCTCTCTTTCTGAGTTCAGTTATTTTTCAGATCCTCATACATGATTTTTGAGAATTTATTACTTTGGAAAAAAATCAGCTTCTGATGAGGGGGAAAAGTAACATCAGACATATTGATGAGAAAGTCACATAAAGCATAGCACTTTGCTTGCAATTTAATTTCTCGGTTTTACAAATGAGAAAATGAAGGATCTAAGGGGTTTAAAGACCTGACCAAAATCATCAATATGTTTAAAGGGTAGATTCTTGACTAGAACTCAAGTTTCTGAGGACTAGTTCACCGTTATTTCTCCATACATCATTTTTTCTTACCCATAAATACATACCTAAGAATAATCGTGAAGAAGTACAATTTATACAAATCAAACTTTAATATCAAGTAAGAGGGTAATGTCAGAAACATGGCGGAGTGAGAGATGTCCCCAAATCTCTTCCTTTGAAACAACAATAAGCTGAACATCTAAAACTCAACAAAAAAAACATGCAAACTTCACACCAGCACATCTGAGCATGGGGTCTGCGTATAAGAACCACCACAGGTCAGAACCCTGGGTGTCGGGCAGTGGACTAGGGGAACAAAGAAGCTACCTCTCGAAGCTCACTGCAGGAGCTCCCTGTAGGAGGAGGAGGAGGGGAGAAGGTGAGGGAGGTTTTCTGAACAGCCCTGCCTGGTAGAGCTGTAAGCTCCATGCAGCTGGCAGCAGTGCCCAGGCACCAGGGCAGAAAGCAGAGAAGTAGAGTTGACAGAGAAATGACAGTTGAATTTTACCAGCCATGGTTGCAAAACTCGAGGCTGAACCGCAGCCCCCATTCTCCAACCAAAAGGGCCCCTCCCCCCACATCCTCTGAGACCAAATGCTGCAGAGCCTGAGGGGAACTGAAGAGGAGGCAGTACTTCCTAACTCATTTTATGAGGCCAATATTACCCTGATACCAAAATCTGGTAAGATAACACAAACAAAAAAATTATAGACCAATATCTCTTTTGAACACAGAGGCAAAAGTCCTAAATAAGATACTAGCGAACCAAATACAGCAACATATTAAAAAGATTATATACCACGACCAAGTGGGCTTCATCCTTGGGGCACAGGGATAGTTCAACAAACAAATCAATTACTGTGATACACCATATAAACAAATTAAAAAATAAGAATCATATGATCATATCAATAGATGCAGAAAAAGCCTTCGACAAGATACAGCATCCATTTATGATCAAAATACTTCACAAAATCAGTGTAGAAAGAAAGTACCTTAACATAATAAAGGCCATCTATGACAAACCCTCAGTCAACATTATACTTAATGGTGAAAAACTAAAAACCTTCCCTCTAAGATCTGGAACAAGGCGAGGCAGTCCAATATTGCCATTGTTATTCAATATAAGATTGGAGGTTCTATCTAATGTAATCAAGCAAGAGAAAAATATAAAAGCATCCAATTAGGAAATGAAGAAGTCAAACTTACTATTTGCAGATGACATGATCTATATAGAAAACCCTAAAGATTCTACAAGAACACTACTAGAAAAAATAAGCAAATATGGTACGTTTCTGGATACAGAATCAATGTTCAAAAATCCATAGTGTTCCTGTACACTAATAATGAAGTGTCAGAAAAAGAAGTGAAAAAAACAATTTCTGTTGCAATTGCAACAAAAAGAATAAAAATACCTAGGAATAAATCTAACAAAACATGTGGAGGACGCATATAATGAAAACTGTAAGACCCTATTAAAAGAAATCAAAGAAGATGCAAAGAAATGGAAAGATATTCCGTGTTCTTGGATTGGAAGAATCAACGTAGTTAAAACGATCTTACCACCTAAAGCGTTTTACAGCTTTAATGCAATCCACATCAAAATCTCATCAGCATTTAAAAAAAAAAAAAAAAAGAACAGAAAAATCATCAGATTAGTATGAATTGCCAAAGCCATCCTGAGAAAAAAGAGCAAGGCTGGAGGCATCATTCCGCCCGACTTCAAATTTTGCTACAAAGTGACAATAATCAAATCAACATGGTATTGGCTACAAAACAGACATAGACCTATGGAACAGAATCGAGAGTACAGAAGTAAACCCATGTTTATATGGGCAAGTAATTTTCGACAAGGAAAGCCAAAACATACAGTGGAGAAAGGAAAGCCTCTTCAATAAATGGTGCTGGGAAGACTGGAAAACCACCTGCAAAAGAGTGAAACTAGACTGTCGTCTATCACCACACACCAAAATTAACTCAAAATGGATTAACGACCTGAATATAAGACCCGAAACAATAAAATGCATAGAAGGAAACTTAAGAACAAAACTCAAGGACTTTTGACTTAAAGAGGATTTTATGAATTTGACCTCAAAGGCAGGGTAAGTACAAGCAAAAATAAGTAAATGAGAGAACATCAAACTAAAAACCTTCTACACAGCAAAAGAAACCTTCAATAAGGTAAAGAGACAACCATCCAAATGGGAAAATATATTTGCAAGTAATGCCTCCAATTAGGGCCTAATATCTAAGATATACAAAGAACTCATACAACTCAATAACAACAACAACAACAAAAACAGTCTAACCAAAAAATAAGCAGAGGACCTGAACAGACGCTTCTCCCTAGAGGACATACAAATAGCCAACAAATATTTGAAAAGATGTTCAACATTGCTAGTTATTAGGGAAATGCAAATCAAAACTACAATGAGATACCATCTCACACCTGTTAGAATAGCTGTAATCAACAGAACAAGTAGTAACAGATTTTGGAGAGGATGCAGGAAAAAAGGAACATACACTGCTGGTGGAACTGCAAATTGGTACAACCACTGTGGAAAACACTATGGAGGTTCCTCAGGAAGCTAAGAATTGATATACCATATGATCTAGTTTTCCCCTCTACTGGATATTTACCCCCAAGACTTGAAAACTCATAACCAAAAAGATATTTGCACGTCGATGTTCATAGCAGTATTATTCACAGTGGCCAAGACATGGAAGCAACCGAGATATCCTACGATAGATGACTGGATAAAGAGGCTGTGGTACATATATACAATGGAATCTTAGCCATAAGAAGAGATGAAATACTGCCATTTGTGATAACGTGGATGGACCTCGAGATAATCATGATAAGCTAGATAAACCAGACAGAAAAAGTTGAAAATCACATATCACTTATTTGTGTGATATAAACCTAAAAGCAACAAATGAACAGGACAGACAGAGACTCATGGACATGGACAATAGACTAGTGGTTACCAGAGGGTAGGGGAGAGAAGGGGAGGTAGATGGGATAAAAGGGATCACATATATGGTGACAGAAAGAAATCTAACTATGGAAGGTGAACACATTGCGTGAATATATATATATATATATATATATATATATATATATATATATATGCCTTACTGTTAAAATGTACAACTGATACTGGATTTCATTAACCAATGTCACCATAAAAAAAAAAATCAAGTAAGATTTTTTCAAAGGGATTTAAATTTTTTCATAGTTGCTTAGTAAATAAATGGTAGTTTAGAAAAATCAGAATTATATTCTTATACTGAAAATTTTCATGTAGATGATGATTTGCTTTTCACTAGTGCTCCGTACTTTATTGTTCCAGAATAAAGGTTGTGGGGTAAAATAAAATTATACTAAAATTTGTTTTCTTTTTTAATAATTTATTTTTTGATCATATAAAACATTTACATGATTCCGACATTGAAAACCATAGACCAAATAAGGTTTAGTAGAGCCTTAAGTTTGGTGTCACTCTTTAAGAAGAATAATGGAACAGTAATTTACTTTAAAAATTTTAGTTTATTTATTTTGGTTCATTAATTGTGACATACATATTTGACCATGAGAACAACACATTGCTAGAGTTCTTCCTAAAGGGGCTAGACTCCCATTGGAGGTGTTGGTGTCAGTAAGAGGCCCTGAAACTTAGAGTTTATTAGCTTGAAGGCAAATCTATCTCATGTTGAAACTGAGACAAAGCATTTTTCAGAAAACAACTTCTTCGTTCTTGTTCTTTTTAATCCTTTAGTGACCATTTTTATTTGGTTTATCCTTCCAATGTGTCTTCTTTTCTCCATGCGTGTGTGTGTGTGTGTGTGTGTGTGTGTATATACATGTGTACACATCCTATGTATATTTGTATTCCTCCTGCTTCTTACGCTAAAGAAAGTGTACTATATACTGCTCTATTCCTTTGTTTTCACTTAGAAACATATCCTGGAGTTCACTCTATAGTGTATATAGATTTCATTCTTATTCATTTGTATGCTTCATAATATTCCATTGTTGGGGATTAGCAGTGTATTATCCAGTCCCTTTACTGATGGACATTTGAGTTGCTTTTAATCTTTTGCTATTACAAATATTGGTACAATAAATAACCTTGGGTATCAGTCTTATAATATTTTGACCAGTGTATTTTTCCAAATAGGATTTCTGTATCAGAAAATATAAGCTTATGTAGTTTTGCCAAATTCCCCTCCATTTTACATGTCTAACGAATTATGAGGGTAGGTATTTCCCCACAGCCTCATTAACAGTATGTTGTCATGAGTTAAGAATTTTGCCTATCTGATAATGAGGTAGATAAAGGCTATTGGGAGCTTTTCCAGTTAGGTCTGTATCTTAGTGTTGCTTAAATTTGCATTTCTCTCAATATGAGTGAGATATTCATTTTTTATGCTTTGATGGTCATTTTAAAATATTTTGCTGGATCATTCTGTTCATATATCTTGTCTGTTTTCCTGTCAAGCTGTTAAGTTTTTTTCTCTTGATTTTTTGAACTGTGTACATATTTATTATTCTCTTGCCTATGATGTAAGTTATAAATAATTTCCCCAGTAATATCATATACTAATAATTGAAATTTTAAATTCCAAATCATTATAAAGTGTTATGATATTTTATCCTTTATGATAATATTGTCTTTGATTAAACAGCAAGTTGTTAAAAATAAAGTTCCTTTTTAAGTAAATTTTTTATTTCAGTATTGTTTTAGATTTATACATTTATTATGAGCATAGTACATGAAGTTCCTTATACATTGATTTTTTTCCTATTATTAGCATCTTATATTAGTATGGTAGATTTCTCACAATTAATGAACCAATATTGGTTGTTATTAACTAAAGTTCATACTTTATTCAGATTTCTTTAGTTTTTCCCTAATATTCTTTTCTACTCTAGGAGCCCATAGAGGATAACACATTGCATTTAGTAGTCATGTCTCCTCAGGCTCTTATTGGCTGTGACAGTTTCTCATACTTTTCTTGTTTTTGATGACCTTCAAAGTTTTGAGGAATATCAGTCAAATATTTTGTAGAATGCCCCTCAATTAGGACTTTTATGAGGTTTTTTTCATGATTAGACTAGGGTAATGTTTTCTGTTTTTGTTTTTTATTTTTGGTGGGGGAAGACAATAGAAATAAAGTGCTATTTTTATCACATTATATCAAGGGTACCGCCTACCAACATGACATCACTCTTGATGTTAACCTTGATTGCCTGGCTTGAAGTCATGTTTGTCAGGTTGTTATACCATAAAGTTATGCTTTTTATTGTCCCTTTTCATACTGTACTCTTTGGAAGAAAGTTACTGTGTGTAGACCACACTTAAGAATTGGGGATTATGTTCCACCTCCTTAAGGATAAATTGATTATTTGGAATTCTGCACTGGAGATTTGTTTCTTCTTATTTATTTATTCCTGCATTTATCTGTATATTATCTGTGTATTTATTTATGTCAATGTGGATTCATGGATATTTATTTTATATTTTGTGTTACAAACCCAATACTACTTTATTTATTTTGCTGCTCAAGTTGTTCTAGCTTTGGCTATTGGGAGCTTTTTTGATTGACCCCCTGTATCCCTTTGATGTACCCCTGTTAATTTTGGTTTGTTTTTTTTAGCATTCTTTTACTTTCTGGTAGTATAAGATACTCTAAGCTCTGCTGAATTCAGACATCAAAATTTTGATTTCTTCTGGTCATGTAAGATGTAGCATCTTTTGTCAATTTTCAGACATTCTTTTCATAAATTGAAATCTTTTTATTTGCAAATATCTATTTCTTTAAATTCTTTGCTATGTAGTTAACGGGATTCACCATTTTTCTGTGCACTGATTTTCAAGGAACAGTCATAAAGCTTGATGTTTCACTGTTCATTCTTCAAGGTTCTTTGCAGTATTTGCAAATATTTTTGTGTCTGATTAACCCATCTAATACTTCACACTAGAAAATAGATAGAAAGGAACATTTCACAGAGCTGTTATTGTTTATTTCTATGCTACTGTCTAAATATAAGGATATGTAGACCACAGAGGCTGAGAATATGAAATCTACCCAAAGCATGAATCCTCAAGGCAGTTACACATACACTCTCAAAGTGAAGTCTATTGCTGAACCCACAAGCATCAGCATATTGGGATTGGATCACACATACTGGAGATTCTCCAAATTTACATTTACTAAATTGAAAATTATATATAGATTATTAAAACTCAAGAGAAGCTCAACAATTGTTTAGGACTTGAACAGGGCTGTTATATCAATGATATCAACGATGTTGTTTAGAATTTGCTGGTAACTGACTTTTTGTTGATTTTATTATTTTATTTTTGCATGCACCAAGGGTACACTGTTCCTACTACCTAGTCTTTGGTGTGCCAAGCTGGTTATATTTCTTCATTGTGATTTGCTGATAGTTAACAGGATCTACTTGATAAT
The DNA here is from genome assembly GCF_014176215.1 of Rousettus aegyptiacus. NCBI lineage: Eukaryota > Metazoa > Chordata > Mammalia > Chiroptera > Pteropodidae > Rousettus > Rousettus aegyptiacus. The sequence continues at coordinate 92,087,043 of NW_023416308.1, forward strand.
ATTATTAAGCATGCAGAGTACACAGTACCTGGCACAAAGCAATCAAAATATGCTAGCTGCTAATTCATTGCTGTGGTTTTGTTTAAATTTAGGACTTGTGTAAGGTTCACTCAGTAATTGGGTTTTATAGTTTTTAGATTGAGAATCTACCTCCTTAGCATAAAGGATTAATGTAGATTTTAATATGAAATCCAAGTCTCAAGAGTCATTGGACTTTTATTATTATTATTATTATTATTATTATTATTGCTTAGAAATTCAGAGCATCAAATGGTTTGTGGTATAACTCTATGAATTATTTGGATTTCCATTCTTTCAGAATGTACAGTCTGAAAATGTCTATGATACTATATTTTCTCCACTCATCTCTAACTGATGATCTAGTAGCCGAGACAGGAGCTGCAGTCAGTCACCTCTTAAGTGCTGCCTGCTATTAAAGCACAGTAGTGCCTATGCTGGTCAGTGCCAGGCCTGTTGAAGACATCAGGGGAGAAAAAAGAAACACAGCCAGGAAGAAGAATAAAGAGTGAATATAATAAGAATGTGATAAGAGAAAGATGCTATTGGCAACTCCTATGTAGCACCAATAATATAGGTTTTCAACTCTATTTCTAGAGAAGAGACTCTAAATTATATTCTTACAAGTAAATTAGATTAAATTTAATGAAGTGAAATTATATAGATAAAATTATATTTACAAAAAGTTTCTACTATATGAAAATTTACTATAATGTGAAAAATGGTGATAATAATGTGCACATTAAATATAGTCGCTTACCATATTAAAAAATTCAGTGCTTAACAAAAATCGAAATAAACATACCTAATAGTTACTGAGGTAACAAGGAAATAGAAATAATTTTTAAAATACCTTTTTATTAGTTTCAGTGTTACTCATTGTTTCATAAAAAGTGAACATATTCAATACGTAATGGAAATCTATGTATAATGTTATTCTAAAATTTTAGTCTATAGAATTTTATCTTTTTGTATCAAGTCCTTTGGTGATACTCTCTTAATATAGTCAAAATCAAGTTTTAAAAAATATTAACTGTCTAATTGGCGCTATTTGAGGACCAGCTGCTGATGTTGAGCCAATTAGTTTTTATAGTGTGAGGATATCCTGTGCATTGGAAAAGCTGCGAACTAACCTGACATTAGATGTAGTTATCACAAAAGCATTTTTACTAATCATCTAGATAACTTTTTATACCCTGCACTCTGAGCAGCTCTTAAATGTGGTGGTATTTAGTTAACCCATGACCCCAGGGCCGACATCTTTTAAGCACAGGAGACACAGTGCCTACTAGGGCCAAGGATACTTTTTGGAGCCCACAGAAATGCTTTCATTTTAATTTCTTTTAAAATCAGAATTTAAAAAATGAGTTTATACTATATTTTATATATTACATATTATAATTTATACTATATTATATATAGTATATTCTATTGTATATACTATATTTTATACCATTAACATGTTATACTATTATATATATTTGTGTGTGTGTGTGTATATATATATATGTGTGTATATATATATATATACACACATATATATATATATATATATTTTTTTTTTAATGGAGGAAGGGGTCCATGAAGGCTAACAGGCCAGGGCCCAATAAAAATCATAATGTGGCCCTGACTGGCTCCTTAGTGTACAGTTTGTTCATCTACCTTAACAATTCTGTAGTGAACTTAAGGAAGACATCTGAGGAAAACAGTAAACTTGTGAATCTCATGAAAGATCCCAAGAAAATAAAAGTGCTGAGGTGAAAAAATTTAGCCCAACAGAAGAATACAGTTTAAAATATGCTTTATACAATGACCAACATCTTTCTTGTATCTGTTGTGTTTTTAAATAACAGCAGTATTAACTCACCTATACATAGTAGGCTCATCACTTCACAGAGCAGGGGTTTTGCTGCAATAGTCTCCAGCTGCTTAGGTATCGTTAACCTATTCCAGGAAAACAACAATCTAAGCAAAACTTTGCATGACAAGAACTGAAAGTCTTTATTGATAATTTTATTAGATTACTTATCATTTTATAATACTGAAAAATATACACTATACTTTCTTTTTTGTGCCATAGGTTTGGTTTTCTTTCCAATATTATTGATTATTCCAGACATTTTTAGGTAATTGCCTTGGTGTTTTAAAAATAACAGCCATGGTAACTGAAGATTGAAGACAACTCAGCATTTAAATAATTGAATGATTTTTCTTTTTTTCCCCTAATATTTTGAGAGGCTATGAAATATTTTACACTATTGGATAAACTTTCTACACCATATATAGTGCCAGCATAATTATAATTATAGTAATTTTGCTTTCTTTGCCCAATGTATATATTATATGTATATGTGTGTGTATGTTTACACATATATGCGTATATGTGTATGTGTGTGTTTACATATATATATGTATATTTGTGTGTGTGTGTATATATATATATAGAGAGAGAGAGGCATTCTTAACACAATACCTCTTTTACTTTATATTTCCATTATTTCTGTGTTTTTCTTTATTATTCTTTTATCTCTCCCGTTTCTGCTTTAGTTCCACAAATGTTATTATTTAAAGTTGCTGTATTATTTAAAATTACTTAAAGAAATTTACTTTGAAGTCTTTTTTTATTAAATTTATTGGAGTGACATTGGTTACTAAAATTATATAGGTTTCAAGTGTACAATTCAATAATATATGTATATTGCATTATGTGTTTACCACCCGAAGTTAAATTTCCTCCCATCACCATTTTTTTCTTTCCTTTATTCTTTATTGTTTTCTTTCTATTTTTCTTCTTTCCTTTTTTTCTAAATTCTCCAATCCTCTAACTTTAAATATTGCACACACACATACACATTCATATTCACTTGAGTGATTATACTGAGGGTTTGTTTGTTTGCGTGTCTGTTTGTGGGGAATCTTTAATCCTGGGCAGGATTTTCTAATTCTCTATTGATTGTTGCTTCACAGCCTGCAAACCGATACAATTTGTTCCTGAAGCGACGACTTATGGTAAAATCGGTGCTGAATGATGCTGCTTATGCTCTGGATGGCTGCAGTGACAGTCTGAGTCATTTTTATTCCAACTAATAATATTGATTTGAGGGGTCTTTGTTATCGATTTCTAATCCACAGGCAATTGAGGTTTTAGAATGGTGATTCTTAATATTTTTTGGATCCAATTAAAATTATGGAACGTTTTTCTAAAAAATTATGTGTATGTATCATACACATATATATACACACACACATATATACATACACACTAGCAATTTATATACAGTTTTAGAGGTTTATAAACCCTTATCAGGAATCCAGGTCTGTGAACGTCAGAATAACTACCTCATTCAAAGAAAAGCCACCCGGATGTTTGCTTCATTATAAACAGGCATTTATAAGAACAAAGCAAATATAAATACAAACTCATATACACATTGAAAAATAGGAACTTAATGTCATGTTTTGGGCAAAACAAAAGAATGATGGGTTTTCACAGTATTCAGATATATGTAACAAAATTATCAAGTTTTTCTGCCCCCGTTGGCTTCAGCTGTTCTTTTCTAAACAGACCTGACATGCACTTGATGGTGATTTGTAAGGCCACCAGTGGTTTTTCTGTATTTTAAAAAATGTTACGGTTTATAGTGAGAGCACAGCATAATGACAGTAGTTTGGGTTTTCCTAGGTAGCCTTTGGCTTTCAAGGGAAGGGAAGTATACATACCCGTTTTGACTGAACACTCAGGAGGAAAATTATTGGAGTCACTAGCCTTCTAGGTACTTTGTTTATTCCTAAATAGTCAAATACTTTGAATGTGACTTTTTATTTTTATTTTTATGTGCACATCTTCTGTCATAAGAACTCTATGTGGACCTAGATTTAGCTTGTCCAAACAGTAAAAGCACATGTAAATCTGTTGTTTTTTTATGAAATATTCTAGCATGCAAAATAGGGCTTTCACAGACTTAGAGCTAAACAATTATTATTTTCTTCTTTCTCATTTTTTGCTTTGATTACATTTAGTCTAATTAGTTTTTTTTCCCCTACCCTACTTGGCTTCCACACATTTCGATGGATTTCATATAATACTATGATTTACAAGAGAACTCAAATTATTTTTTGTTTTCTTTACTTTTGCTTTTTTTTTTTAGTGATTTATAATCAAGGTATAACATAACAGTTTGAGTTTTCTCAGGTTCTTTTACTTTCCTTTAGGAAAAGGGAGATAGTTTTGTGTCCTTTGGCTGGGGTACAGAGAACTCAGACATAAAATTTGAGTTACTGTATTTTAATATTTAATCATTAGACTCTCTAAATGTTTTTTGTCCATTTGTCCACTCATTTCCTCCTGTGCATTGGTAGCCACTTCTTTCTGAGACACACCCTCTGTGCATTCACATAGGTAAAATACAGTTACTCTGTTCATAAGCCACAGATCATACATGAGATTTTTGTCTTGTTTGTACATGACTGTTCTGCAATGTTTCTCTTTTTATGGGAGAACTGCTGTGCTTGACTTGGGTGAAAAACAGCATAAAGTATCATAAAATAAACTCATAAATTAATATAACTGCCAGTTATGAAAATTTAAAACATCTAGTTCCCCATTCAAGCAATTGGAAAGTTATCTATAATTTTACATCACAGAGTTAGAGAGATCACTGACATCTACTACATACTCTATTTGCATCGTTCTAAGTATTATATGGGGGCAATTCCAGGTACTAAGTATTATATGTTACATATGAACTATGAAGAAGACCAAATCACACAAACATGAAATTCCTTCTTTCTGGAACTCTGTAATGTTTTTGCAATTTTGAAAGGGAAGGAACTAATGACCTATACAACACGTGAACATTGAATTTGCAAGTCTGATTCTGAGAGAATTGATCACACAAATTTAAATAAGGGATCAATTTGGCTCACTTAAGAAATTAATGTTGAAAGGAGATTTGCATGAGAGATTACTTGTAGTGAAGTTAGTGGAAAGCTACCTGCTTCCTAATTTTTAACTGCACGTTTATGTTATTTTAACCCTTCAAAAGTTGAGTTAGTAAATGGCAATCTCATGAAATCTTGGTAAAAGCATTAATCACAAGTTTACTTTTTATAGTGCTATTCATTAATTGCTCTATAATTACATCCCCAAAGTAGTGTGTTACCATGAATTATTTTTTGAACTAATTGGCATGTTGTCTATTGAAGATAACAAGTCCCTGAATATGCATTTTGGGATCAATATATACCTATATTCATTTTCTATTTTGGTATAATTGCATCATTTTTGCTGTGTGTGCATGTTGTTAATAGTTTTGTCTTGAGTATTATTTAATGTGTATGTGTATATATATCCTTTATGGAATTTTATTTTCTAAAATGAGCATAATTTTCTGTTAATGAGAACTCTGGTTATTTGTCTTCACCTGTCATTGCAGAACTGAGAAAAATTTGTTGGTGACCAAATTTATCTAATCCTTATTAGGTTTTTGCCATTTGAAAATAAAACTATAATTTAAGCTTGTGTCATTTATGTCTCCTGCAGTTTAGAAAAGATAAACAGAGCAAAGATTCTATCTTCTTTCGAGACGGAATTAGGCAAATTGATTTTGTGCTTTCCTATGTTGATGAAATAAAGAGAGACACAGATGTAAAGGCGGTAAGTACTTACATGAGAGATGGGAATAATAAAAAGGAGCAAATTCTGTAGTTTAAGAGGAATGTTCCCATTGAATTATGTTGTAAAATCAGGGACTTCAGAAGTGTTACTGAAAGCTGAAACTGAATGAGGCCACTACAAAATAGGCAGCCTAAGAATGAATGTGTGAAATCCGTTTTATTTTTTGGACATTTCGGACACTAACTTTCTTCTTCCAAGATACTGATGTATTTTTTTTAATATATTTTAATATTTTTATATAGTTAAATATTAAATGTGACCTCTAAAATTTGAGTTGTATATCTAAATATAATATGTATCTTTTGTATGCAATTTTCATATCAATTTTTATTAATTTACTCTATCTGAAATAGCTTTTACCTTATACTCTATCTTTTCACTACCACATGTCACTTTCTGAACTTACTTATTTTTATACTTGATTACTGTGTCAAACACCATAAATTAAGTTCATAAGACCAAGGACTTTATCTTGTTCATTGCTGTATACTAAAATGCCTGGAACAATGTTTGAAACATAATTAATGCTCAATAAATATTAGATATTTCAAATAATGAATTAATATATTAATTCATATGTGTAAGCATATATACACATTTACTCAGAAACATAATAAATAAATATCATATAAAATAAAAATTAAAAACTATAGATATTATCCCCATAAGACCCTTTACTTACTAATTTTGTTCCTTCCACTTTTTCCCTGGAAACTCTTCTACCAGGCCTCTGAAATTTATTCACTCTCCTAATTTTTATCTCTTCTCTGAATGTCCTATCCACACCTGGCTCTTCATTGAGGTTCCTTGTCTTCCCCAGCAGTCTTCTCAAGTGGTGGTTATTTTTTCCTTACACAGCCTTTTTCTGGAGATTAGTAAATGCCTGCCCTTTTTATATCTTTTTGTTGATTACAGTCTATTCTTTCTCCTTTATCTCTAAAGTTTCTGAGCTTTAAATCTCATCTGAGTTGTCACTGCCCTGCATTGTTGCTATCCTTAATCTGTCCCTGTATCTTCCATTTTAGTTCCTATTTCACTCTTACTCTCTATACCAATATTTCTTTTTTAATGAGTGGTAGTCCCATGCATATATAGATGATTAATTTGGGCATCCTAACCTCTCTGTACCTTGAACTCCCTTTTGTAACTATCATAGTCTGTAACTCAGCCATTCACTCCTCTAAAACTTGTCATTAGTAAAAACTGTGACTCTTTATAATCTCATTCCAGGCATCTATATGTCTGACCAAACCCTCAAATCTTTCTGACCAATACCCTTCTTCAACTGCTCCAGGACCTGATAAGATACAATTATCTTAACCACATTTTTACTGCTGCTCCCATATCCATCTCTTCCCTTTGCTTATCCAGCTTAAATCTCATGTCAACAAATGTAATCACTCTATTACTATTCAGGAGTCCCCAAGACCACCCCTAGGTTGGGCGATTTATTACAGGTACTCACATAGTCCTACTCAATGGCCGTGTTTTATTGCAGTGAAATAATACAAAGCAAAACTAGCAGGGGGAAAAAGATACATGGGGCAAAGTCTAGAGGACACCAGGAGTAAGCTTACAAGAGTTTTCTCTCAGTGGGGTCATACAAAATGTGTTTAATTCCTCTGGTAACAGGTAAAGTGTTATCTACTAGGGAAGATCATAAAGGACTCAGTGCCCGAGGATTTTACTCGGGGCTGATCACATCGTCATCATCCGTCTAGCACACACCAACATTTCATAGTCCCCAAAGGAAATCAGATGTTTGTTTATTTATTTATTCATTTACTCATTATTTATTTATTTATTTATTTATTTGAAATTTTAGAAGTTAGACATTTATAAAATCTATGAAGTGATCCCCTCAATTTACTATAGTACCCATCTATCATTACACAACCATTACAGTAATATTGTCTATATACCCAGTGCTGTACTCTAAATCCCCGTGACTGTTGTGTAACTACTAATTTGTACCTCTTTATCCTTTCACCTTTTTCACCCAGCCCCCCACCACTCTCTCATCTGGCAATCATCAGTTCTCTGTATCTGTGAGTCTGTTTTAATTTAGTTCATTTCTTTTGTTCCTTGGGATTCTGTATAGAAGTGAAATCATGTAGTATTTATCTTTCTCTGTGTGACTTATTTCACTCAGCATAATACGCTCTAGGTCTATCCATGTTGTTGCAAATGGTAAGATTTTATTTTTTTAATAGCCAAGTAATATTCCATTGTTTATATATACCACCTCTTCTTTATCCAATCGTCTATTGATGGACATTTAGGTTGCTTCTATATCTTGGCTATTGTGAATTATGCTGCTGTGAACACAGGGGGGCATAGATCTTTACTAGTATTTTGGTTTTCTTTGGATAAATGCTCAGAATTGCAATTGCTGGGTCAAAAGGTAGTTTTATTTTTAATTTTTGAGGAACCTCAAACTGTTTTCCAATTTGGAATCCCACCAGCAATGTACATGGGGTCCCTTTTCTCCACATCCTTGCCAACATTTGTTGTTTTTTGATTTATTTATTTTTGATTTATTAATGATAGCCAATCTGACAGGCTTAAGGTGATATTTCATTATGGTTTTAATTTGCATTTCTCTGATTAGTGACCTCAAGCATCTTTTCATATGTCTATTGGCCTTCTACATATCCTCTTTGGAGAAATATCTATTTAGGTCTTTTGCCCATTTTTAACTGGATCTTTTGATTTTTTTGGTGTGGAGTTTTTTATAATTTTGGATCTTAACTTTCTTCAGATGTATTGTAGGCAAATGTCTTCTACCATTCAGTAGATTGTCATTTCATTTTGTTGATGATTTCCTTTGCTGTGCAAAACCTTTTTAGTTTGACGTAATATCATTTGTTTATTTTTTTCTTTTGATTCTTTTGTCTGAGGAGATATATCAGAAAAAAATTACCAATAGCAATATCAGAAAGTTTACTGCCAATGTTTCCTTCTGGAAGTTTTATCATTTTGGGTATTACATTTAAATCTTTAATCCATTTCGAGTTTATTCTTGTATATGGTATTAGAAAATGGTCCAGTTTCATTTTTGTGCATGTATCTGTCCAATTTTCCCAACACCATTTGTGGAAAGACTGTCTTTACACCATTGTATTTTCTTGTCTCTTTCATCATATTAAACGACTTTGTAGACATGGATTTATTTCTGAGCTCTCTATTCTGTTCCATTGATCTATGTGTCTGTTTTTATGCCAGTACCATGCTGTTTTGATTACTATAGCTTTGTAGTATAGTTCGATATCAGATAGTGTGATACCTCTGACTTCGTTTTTCTTTCTCAAGATTGTCGTAGCTATTCAGGATCTTTTATGGTTCCATATAAGTTTTTAGATTACTTTTTCTAGTTCACAGAAAAATAACATTGGTATTTTGATAGGGATTGCATTAAATCTATAGATTGTTTTGGGTAGTATGGCCATATCAATGATGTTGATTCTTCCTACCCATGAGCACAATATATGCTTCCTTTTATTTGTACCTTCTTCTGTTTCTTTTTTCAATGACATAATTTTCTGAGAACAGAACTTTTACCTCCTTAATTCATTTGATTCCTAGGTATTTTATTGTTTTTGATGCAATTTTAAGTGGGATTGTTTTCTTAATTTATCTTTCCAATAGTTCATCATCGCCATATAAAAATGCAACTAAAGTCTGAATATTAATTTTGCATTCTATTTTATTGAATTTATTTATCAATTTTAACAGCTTTTTGATGACATCTTTAAGGTTCTCTCTAGTATCACATCATCTGCAAATAATGACTGTTTTACTTCTGCTTTTTCAATTTGGATGCCTTTTATTTCTCTTGTCTGATTGCTGTAGCTAGGACTTCTAATACTACATGGAATAGAAGTGATGAAAGTGGGCATCTTTGTCTTGTTCCTGATCTTAAGGAAAAACATTTTTAGCTTTTCCCCACTGAGTATAATGTTAGCTGTAGGTTTGTCATATATGGACTTTATTATTGAGGTATGTTCCCTCTGCCCCCACTTTGCTTAAAATTTTTTTATCATAAATGGATACTAGATTTTGTCAAATGCTTTTTTGTATCTATTGATATGATTGTATGATTTTAATGTTTCAGTTTGTTAATGTGGTGTATCACATTAATTGATTTGCAAATAGTAAACCAACCTTGCATCCCAGGAATACATCCCACTTGATTATGGTGTATAATATTTTTAATATATTGCTGAGTTTGGTTTGCTAATATTTTGTTGAGGATTTTTACATTAGTGTTCATCAGGGATATTGGCCTATAGTTTTTTTTTTTTTTTTTTGGATTGTCTTTGGTTTTGGAATCAAGGTAATGGCTTCATAAAAAGAATTAAGAAGCGTTCCTTCCTCTTGAATTTTTTGGAAAAGTTTGAGAAGAATATAGATGTTAATTCTTTTTCGAATATTAGGTAAAATTCCAATGAAGCAATCCAGTTCAGGACTTTTGTTATTTTTGTAAGTTTTTTGATTACTGATTTGATTTCATTGGTGGTAATCATTCAGTTTAGATCTTCTGTTTCTTCTTGACTTGGTCTTGGGTGATCGTATGTTGCTAGGAATGTATCCTAGTTGTTTAACATAAATCATGTTGTTTATACAGTTAAGGTAAAGTGAGTGACTTTTATCATTTCTGGGAATGGTGGGAACCCTCCATGAAATGAGGTTCCCAGACACCAGTGCCAATCTCGCTTTCTAAGGATAGCAGTTTCAAGACTATTATATTAACTCTTTTCTGTATATCTGCTTTGGAATATTGCTCCTACAAGTCTTTCCTCTCTTTATATTGTGTGTTGTTTTCTACTGGACCATTTTTTTTGGACAAACAAATGAGCTGTTAATTCTTCCATATTAAAAAAAAAAAAGAACAAAAACCTTCTCTCAGTCAGTTTCCCTGCCATCTGCTGTTCATTTCTCAAATTCCTTCTGATCAGTTTTCTCTTAAAACCATTTTTATCAGGGCTCTATCTCAACCATTCTGCTGATATTCATATAAATGAATCAGTGATTAAGTCACAACCCTCATCTTACTTAAACTATTATAAGCGGCATTTGCCACAGTTTATCATTCCCTTCTGTATCTTGTGTGTCTTCACTTGGCTCCCAGGACCCCACATTCTCTTAGTTTTTCTCTTATTTCACTAGTTGCTCCTTCTCAATCTTTTCTTCTTCCTGATCCCTTACTATTGTCTTGGCTTAGAGCCCAGTTCCTAATCCTCTTCTTTTCTCAACATGCGTTGTTTTGTTTTGTTTTGTTTTGTTTTGTTTTGTTTTGTTTTGTTTTTGACTACACATCTTGTCTCACAGGTTTTAAACCCTGTGGGTACTAATCTTAAAGTTTACCTTTCCAGTTCGTACTTTTTTCCCTTATGACTATCCTGCATTTTCACTTGAAAATCTCATAGATATCTCAGACTTGGCAGATTTAAAATGAATCTTGAATTTGCGCCAAAAGCCTGATCCATCTAAAAGTCTTCCTCATCTAGTATTATTCATCACACGTTTTAACAGCACAGTGTATAACTTATACTTTATTGTAAATGATCCAGTTAAATCACTTTTTAGCATATATCCATCGAAAGTGAATGCCATGGAAATTTGACACCCAACATCATCCATTTAAAAATGAATTATGTGAAGAAACCCTTTTTAACACTTGAAATTTTATATCATTTATTTTTCTCCTTCGCCTAAAATTTTCTTTCTACTTTCCCCACATAAATTGTTCCTAATGTAAATGTTTTATCTTTGATAGTTATTTATTTTTGTTTAGTCACAAGTTCCTACTAATATATGTATTTACATTGAATATATGTATTTACATTGAAATGTTTTTAGTTTCTTTAACTATAACAGTCTAAGCCTTACACTTTTCCATTTTGAGTTTTTGTACAATTGTATGAGCACATAATTGCTGTTTTGTTTTTATATATGTTAGTCTAAATAAAGCTTTTTCAGATATATAAGTAGATTGGAATAGAGTATTGTTTTAGCAGTTTTAATCTTTTTTTGAACTCCTCAATTATACAAATTGAGATTCATCATAAAGTAATATTTAATGGTCTGTAAACTAACAATCCTATTAGCCTTGCCTTTAATTTTGTTGAATTCAGAATTGACAATTGCCTACAAAAATATTTGTTACTACAATGAGAAGAGTTACTCACTTTTTCAGTACCGATTAGATAGTGTTAATGTTCCTCTCTCCTTTTTCTGGTTTCCTGTGCACCTTACTTTGGTAACATAGGAGAAGGGCTGCTATGAAAGGGTAGCTGAGAAAGGAGAACTTGCACCGCTATCAAGATCTGTTCCCATATGTAGTAAACATTGGAAGTGGAGAAAAAGAACACATTACAAATATCTTTTATTCCTTGTAAACTTTGAAGATATCTCAAGGTAGACATGCATTTGAAGATGACTGTCTTACCCTAATGAAGCCTTTTGAAATTTCAGTTATTATGAAATTTTTCACACTTAAATCATTATTAAAACCAAAAGATTTTCTGACAATCAATGTATTATTGTTTTGGATCCCACGAGTAATATGACTATTTGCATTTAATTTAATTTAATTTTTTTCTGAGGGAAGCTATTCTATTCTTCAAGATTAAAGAACCATGATGGTATTTTAGCTTAAAATTGCATTAAATATATCATTTATTTGAAGAGTACTGATATCTTTGTAATACAGTGTTTTCCCAACTAAGAAGGAGCATGATATGTCTCTGTTTATCAAGTTTGTTTGTTTTTTTTATGTTATTTAGTAAAGTTTTTTTCTGATAGAGATCTTGCACATTTCCTGGAGATTATTCCAAGGTATATTGGGTTCTTATAGTTATATTGTGAATTATAGTCCAGATGAAAGCAATACATGGAATGAAGATGGGGCTAATAAATAGAGCACTTTTATATGCAACCATGAGAAGGGCAGAGGATCATCTGGAGGCACAGTCATTGTGTAGCAAGTCTACTATTGTGTGAATAAAAGTGTTCTATATAATTCTATTGATTTGTTTTTCCATAGGAAAGAAGAAAAGAGTTTGAAGAAAATCTCAGGAAAACAGGTCTTGAGTTGGAAATTGAAGACAAAACGGTAAAAGTACTTGTTAATTTGTACCAGAATCTTGGTGTTTCAAGTGTTGTTTTCTCCTATTCTGCCTCTTGACTGGATAAACTTTGTGTTTGGAAGCAATACAATAGGTTTTTTGACTACAAATATGAACACTGAGAATGATAATGCCTGTGGTTGTTCAGATAAGTTGGTCTTTGCTTTAAATTTAAGATAATGAGTCTATGGCCATGCTACCCTGAACAAGCCCAATCCCATCTGATCTCGGAAGCTAAGTAGGGTGGGGCCTGGTTAGTACTTGGATGGGAGACCATCTAGGAAGATCAGGTGCTGTGGGTGTAAGAAATAAAAAATAAGGGATTGTAAGCTGACAAGGGTCCTTGCAATCTGTGATGTCAACCAAAGGTTGCCTCACCTAAAACACACACACACATACACACACACACACACACACACACACAATAATGAATGGAACACTTTAAAAATAGCTATAAATAATTCTATTCAGGATGCAAAGAAAGTGAACACATGGTTTTTGTTTTATATCTCTCTCATTTTGAAGGCTGCCTATAATCTGGCACCCTAACTAGTTAAGCTGGCTATTTTGTATTACAACTGCTATTTAAGCCAAGGTAATTTTTCTCCTCATGAATATGCCAAGTTTTTTTTCTTTTTTCTTTTTTTACCTCCTGCCATTTACTAGTTTTCAAGAATTTCCTTCAAAATTGTTTATAAAGACCTATTTTAGATCCCACTCTGTCCATGAAATGCTAATACTCTTTAGTTAAATTAATATTCTTTGGTTCTTATCCCTATTTTTACTAAATTAATAAGTATGTATTGTACCACACAATCAATAACATAATTATTCTCCTGTTTAATGAACCCTTATTATCTAAAGTTCTTCCTCTAGGGGTAGAAGCTGGGTAAAAAAAGTGAGTGCATCTTATACTTTGTATCCCTCATGTACCTCACCTACAATTCTGAGCACATAGCTATTAACTAAACACTTAAAAGTTTTCCCAGAAGAACATATGTATCTGTTAATTTCAGGCTATTGTATGTTGCCCCTGAAATTTATTTTTAAATATATTATCTCTTTTCCTCTCTCTGTGTCTCTCTGTATCTTTGTCTCTTTCTCTATGTCTTTCTGTATATCTCTCTCATACACATATATAAAACATATATATATGTATCTGTTCATATAATATACAGTATATATCTGTTCCAAGCATTTGCTCTTCTAAAAGTTTTGCTGAAAAATTTCAATAAATTGAAAGTGTTGTGACATCTTTGTGATTTTATACAATTTTGTTTCTTTTCTTTAATCCAGTAACAAACAGATCAGTAAGCTTTCTCGTTTTACCTCTTTTTTATATAGAACTCTGAAGATGGAAAAACTTATTTTGTCAAGATCCATGCCCCTTGGGAGGTATTAGCTACTTATGCTGAAGTGTTGGGAATCAAAATGCCTATTAAGGAGAGTGATATTCCCCGACCTGAGACAATCCCCTTTAGCTATGTGCTTGGGCCTCTGAAGCTTCCAAGGAATGTGAAACATCCTCATCCTGAATATTTCACTGCCCAATTCACCAGACATCGCCAAGAACTCTTCCTCATTGATGACAAGTCAACCTTCTTCCCATCCTCATCAAGAAATAGAATTGTAGGTAGTGAAGAACTTTGGGCACATCCCTTCAAGTAAGGGATGTTTGTTTGTGTGTGTGCTTTTATACATGTGCATGTGCAATACTATGTCTGCAAGGTGTTTCTGTGTAAATTTTGATAATTTATTTAGTGGTATTGAACAGCTTTGAAAATCCACTTGGACCACATAAACCTGTTAACCTTCCTACTTCTAAAACTTGTTTAAAAATCAATGGTTGACATTGTAGAAATAGTGAAGAAAGAAGCATTGTGCAATATGAGAAAAGCAATGTAATTGAAAGACAGGACTTTGATTTTATAAGAGTTTTGTACAATGGCTTTATGATCTTAGAGGGTTTTGTTTTTGTTTTGTTTTGTTTTTTAATTCAGTGAATAGTAGGAGCACTACTTGTCATTCCAAATGGAAATGGGATGTTTTAATTTCTTTATTTGTAGATAGTATTTGAGAAACCTCAGAGATTTTTCTTTTCATTTAAAACCAGTCTTTTGAATAATAATATTTCCTCTCCACTTATAGTTCTAGGATCTTTAAATTTACCATTAAAAACCTCTCAAAGAATCAGTTTTTGTGCCATAGTTTCTTCACGTTACGATAGGAATAATATCTTTTCTTATAGCTGAGTAATAGTCCATTGTCTGTATATACTCCATCTTCTTCATCCAATCATCTATTGATGGACACTTTAGTTGTTTCCATCTGTTGGCCCCTGTGAACAATGCTGCTATGATTATTGGGATGCATATATCTTTGCGGATAAATGTTTTCAAGTTTTTGGGTGGCAGAAGGATATTTAACTTGAGGTGGTGAACACACAATGCATTATACATGTGACATATTATTGACTTGTACACTTGAAAAGAAACCTATTTGATTCTATTAGTTCCTACATCTATTTTTAAAAATTCACTGAGAGGCATATCAAACAAAATGTAACGTGAATCCACCAACTAAAAATTGCCTTCCTTTTCTTACCAGGTTAAAAAACAACAAACCAGCCAGTAAGGGAATAAAGAGCACATGACATGAAATCAGAAAGTGTGGTTTTAAAATATAACTCTGCTACTTTCTAAATAAAATGATCTCTCTTAAAATAGAGATAATGATAATACTGGTATTATCGAGAGAATCAAATGAAAGAATATACAGGAGACACTGCAAACTGTAAATTAGGAATTTGATCAGGAATAGAAATGTCAGTATTCATTTAGTTTTACTTGTTCTTTGTGAAGAGTATCAATATCTTAGGTTAATTCAGCATTAAATCAATAATTTCTCCTCCTTCATGGTAGAACAATTTTGTTCTTGCTCTATTAAGGAAGTATTTGGGAGATTAACATAGAAAAGTCCTTCCTATCTGCACTCAGAACAGTACAGTCTATCTATGTACAAATCGAACAGTATTACAAGAACATCTTACATTGGTATAGAATTTCATACTTTTCAAAACATCTATACCTCACGATATATATCTTATAACATCTTATATAGATATGATATAACGTTTTGTTAAATGTAGTATAAATGTTTTATTAAAACAGCTATTGAATTTGTATTCTAACTTTTCTGATTTTACAAAGAATTCTGCAGTTTACAACCTGGTGTTTACATATTTCAGCATATATGTAAATTTTTCAGCAAAATGGATACCACATACAAACTTTCTGGATCTAAAGGCATGCACATTTAAAATTTTACATGTATATATTATACAATCATGCTTTACAAAAAGATGTACTAATTTCAAGTCTAGCAACATAAATAGAGAAAGGGCCACAGGTCATACGCGTACCCCTAAATTATCACAAAACACATAGTCATGTAACCACTAGCCAGATGGAAAGGGAAAAACTTCCAAATATCCCAGGAGCCCTAGTGACTCCTCCCAATCACTGTTCTCATTCTCCTCCGCAGAGGTTGACTCTAACTTCTCACAGCAGAGGTTAATTTAGCCTGTTTTTAATTTTTTTCAAAATGGAATCATGTAGCATATATTTCTTGGAGTCTGGCTTTTTTGGCTCAGCATTTATTTGGGTGATTAATTTAGCTCTGTATGAGCTATTCATTCATTTGTGTTGCTGCATATGGAAATTTATTTGTGTATGTGTTATTGCTTTAATTTGCATTTTATTGATATAAGAGATTCATCTCCTTATAAATGTTTATTGGGCATTTATTAATGCACTTTGTGAAGTATCTATTAATTTCTCTTTTCCACTTCAATTAGGTCTTCTCTTGTTTTGTAAGAACTGTTTATTATTTTTTATATGAGTCCCTTATTCATTATATATTTTACTGATCTTTTCCTACTTTGTGCTTTTATTTTCTTTCTTTTAATAGTTTCTTTTGATAAACATGTTTTTAATTGTAATATAGTTCACTTTCTCAAAGTTTACCACTAAGATCATGAAATTAATTTCATATATTATCTTCCAGGTGTTGTGTTATTTTGCTTTTCACACTAAGAACTACTATCCACCTTGAATTAATTTTTGTGCATGGTTTGAAATGGTGGCCATTTTTGCCCCATATGTATAGTCATTCAACTTGCACCAATTACTGAAAACATTGAATAATTTTTTATACTGTTCTACAATTCTACCTGTGTCATGATTCGAGTATCTGTATACTCATGGGACTACTACTGGGCTTGGTTCTGCTGCTTTGATCTCTTTGTCTATTTTTTGTGTCAATACTACCAGTATTGAACTTTACCTGGGTTCTGTAGTCCTGGAAAACAGGGATAGTTAAAGAAATCTCCCATTCTTCTCATTCTGAGAAACTGATTACTGTAAAGAATCACCCTTCCCTATGTGACTTAAAGTATATTCATAGATAACCTCCACCCCCAGTCTGACTTGGCAGCACTTTTTGCCACATAGTTCATCCTAAATTCATCTTGTAATTGACTTGTTCATTTGAGTTAGTTGTCTTTATCTAAAAAAATAAAAATAAAAAATAAAACTTCTCATAGCTCTGTGTCAAGCAGAAAGTTACAACTTGGAGACAGGTGCTCAGGCTACACTCAGGGTAGAGACAGGAAGATAGGAATGCTGTCTTTTTCTCCGATGTTAACTTTACAAAGAAACAACTGCTAGAAAACTTGAAAGCACTCCTGGGTTATAAAACTGGCAAGAGGTTTATTTAGCATTCAAAAAGACTTACGTACATCTCAAAGGCATAGAGAAAGAACTGATAATTACAATCACTCTATAGGAAATGTGCTAAGAAAAGGGAGTTAAAGAAAGTCTCATTCTCTTTTAGGGGAAATTTTAATTCTTCTACATCTATAGTTACCCTTATGATTTTCCCCACTTACTACTTTATAGTAATAAGGGTCAGACTCAGGCTTTCCACCTTTCCATTCTTTGTTTCACAAATATTTTGCCAAAATTATTTGTCTCCATTGATAAAAACAGAGTACTCGTTAGCTGAATTAATCAAACTTTAATTAAACTTATTTTTCCCCACAGGACCCCAAAGTTGGACTTACTCTCAACTGAGCCAACATTGGCTTGTAGAATTGCCCTTTTTTACTACCAAAAAAAAAAAAAGACATTTTCTGAACCTGGCTTTCTTCTCCCTGTTAAAGAAAAGCTCTTTTTTGCCTAACTTTACAGATGTTTGCAGATCCCTCTATTGCAATAGTCTCCCTCACTCTCTTAGAGTAATATTTTTGAATGGAATCATTTCTTTCCTATGTCTGGATTTGTTTTGACTTGACAATACCATGCTGTATTTATTACCATAGTTTTATAATAAATCTTAATATCTGGTAAAGTAAAATGTTCCACTTTGTTAACACCACAGACAGAGTTCTTATTTTGGTGACTCTTTCTTAAGGAAATAATTCAAAGTATATAGAATAGTTAATATTTATCACATTATTTATAAAAATAAAAACAACTTTACATAAATTATGATTTATTTACCAAGTCAGAATATTAAGCTTGCCTATAAAGTGAATAACCAAATTAGATAATGGTCAAGGACAACAGCCATTTTAATCAACAGTTCCTTAAATGGTGAAATATAAAAAAAGGGAGTGAAGGGAAATACATCTTTAAAAAGTGCTAAAAAGACCAAATTCAGCAATCAGAAAAGCAGAAATTCTGCGAAGTTGCCTGGAACGCAAAAAGGAGGTAAGATTGACAGCAATACAAGAGCTGTGGACACCAAGCCCAAATTATATGGAGGAGAAAACTAATATAAAGATGTAAGTGATTGCAAAGTAGTTGTAGATATGATAATGTTGAGTTAATAAATTTAGATAGCAGGAGGAGGCCCTGTTTAAATTATGAGAGTAATTCATTGAAAAAGTATTCAAGACAACTTGTCCAAGTATCAATTCTATCCCATGTTCCCCTAACTGAACTGTTAATAGCATTGATATTGGATTCCAACTTGAGCCCTTATTATAGTAGGAATTCTGGCACAGAAGACCCCAGGGGAGCTTGAGGCAGAAACAAAATAAGTTATGGTTCATTCTCCCCTCCTCCCCAAGGGAATATGGAGCTCTCATACCCAAGAGCTGAAATACTTGCGGACTCCACATAGCCCTACCCTCTCCAGATCTCACACCAAACAACGAAGGAAATGTTCCTAATGTAATCATTCTGAGTGGACTTGGTTAAGCTGTGATTGAAAAAAGAATGGAAAGCATAAAGTTTTGAAATGCACGTCTCTTTATGCTCACTTTGTAGGTTTATTATATACTTTCACGGTGTCCCTTTAGCATGGAAGATGGGAAGAAAAGGTTTGGGATTGAAAGACTGCTAAATTCTCACACTTATTCATCTGCCTATCCACTCCATGATGTAAGTATAAGCTTGAAATATTGAGCTCTTTTCCCTCTCCCAAGTTCAGAGGGTGCCTTATTGGGAGAGAGAATCTTCCATTTGCTTCTTCTTTCATTACAGGTTGCTTAATTCTCTTACATGTTTGGGAAATTCTCCAAAACTCCCTCGTTCCAAGCTGAGAGCTTTACCAGCTGTGCTGAAACACAAAGATTTCGGTGGAAGTTTATTTTGAAAAAATTATTACATTTGCATATGATTTTCTGTAGGACCCATATTGAGAATAGCAGTTATATTTTTTAAAAAAAAATTTAGAACATAATATTTAGAAATTTTTATCTGAATTTATGAGATCTTTTCTCATTTATAAAGATTCGAAGCTGTAAAGCAATGGTCCCTAACCTTTTAGGCACTAGGGACCAGTTCTCCTAAGAGAATCTAATGTCTGATGATCTGAGGTGGACTTGAGGTGGTAATGCTATGGCTGGGGAGCAGCAGCTGTATTTAGCTGAATCTTTGCTTACCTCTTGCTGTGGAGCCCTACTCCTAACAGGCCACAGATCAGTACCAGTCTACTGCATGGGGCTCAAGGACTCCTGCTATAAAGGACTTAAATTGCATGCATATGTTAAATGCATTCATGTATTCATTCATTAAAGGCATAGTTGGTTTTAATTATATGTAAAGCATTCTGTTAGGTATTTTTGGAACATAACCAGGAATCCAAGCTCATAGACTAGGAATTTCTGGGAAATAATGCACGTGTACAACTGCAAAATAAGCTAACGACTTCAGTCCTAAGAAAGAGTCAGACAAGAAATGACATTTTGAGTGATGCATCCATTTAACCAAACCTGAAAGCTCAGTAGCCTAGCTTCTGGGGTTTCTGAGGGAAACCTTCCCTTTGGTTATTCAGTGTTGAAATATCACCACCCATTCACAGTAGACATCATGTGGCTGAACATATATAAACTAAGATCTAACCTTGGAACTTCTGTTACTTTTATTTTTGTTTTGTACTTTTATACTTATGAAAGATTTTTGATGATGTGTTCTCTTTTTGAGAAACACATTCTTTAGGAATATAGAAGAATCAAGTATTTCCATTTAAACAAGTGGGGATCTAAATCATTGCCCATTATTTTGAAGGTATTGTTGTTGTAATGGTTTTCAAAAGCCCAAAACCAAACTCTCTTTTCCAAGATTTAAACTATTGTACTAGCTTTCCTCTGTCAATATTTATTCAACGGTATGGTGATTGACTATAGTCAGTTAAACACTGGTTAGTCGATTATGTTTGATATATCTCTTATAAGGATATAGCAGAATTTTCCAAAATGAGTTGCAAATTTCAACAGGAGTATCAAGTCAGATGAATTTAACTTAAGTCTTAGAGAAATCATTCCTCCCAACCCATATTCTTTCCCCCTCCCCCATATTTTTTCTCCTGGCAAAAGAATTTCTAGGAGATTATGGATTCTAAATAATGCCATGGCTATATGATGAAGTAGATCTATAGTGGGTTAATAAACACTGCATTCTTTGTCAACTTTTCTTCACAAAAGAGCTCGTTCCATTTTTTGAAGATGTTGAGGGTTGTTTGTTTGTTTTTAGGACATTAATTCTCTTCTTACTGACACTAGGCTACAAAGCCAACCTAAAAAGACCAAATATCCTCAATCACCAGAAATTTTATCCATACATCTAGCCTTCCAGTAGAGTCCTTCATGCTTGCTAGAATCAGTGTCAGTGAACGGTTGTTACAGATACCTATAATGTACTGTTAATTTTACTTTTTACTTCTTTTTCTCCTGAATTCAAGTTTAGGTACTAGATTTTCCCTTATGTACTTTAAAGAGTCATTTTTTCCAGATAAACAAATATAGGCTGCTCTTTTTATTTATTTATTTATTTATTTATTTATTTATTTATTTATTTATTTATTTTTTTCTATTTCATTTCTCAAGATTCAATAGGACTAGCTACAGAAGAGGAAAACTGTTGGAATCTGGAGGATATAAAATCCTATACTTTATGAAATAGAGATTTTCACATGTGCTTAATTTTAAATTGAGTATTTATTCAGTGTTGTCATCAAACAGTTAAAAAGAATGTATTAAGCTGCTGTGTGTAGTCAGTGCTCTGCTAGGACATTAATAAAACTACTTAGTACTTAATAGAGGGAAAAGAACTTATGCGTGAAACAATGCTGAGGCTCTTAAGAGCCAAAGTTTATTGCATATATTTTAAGTTCTTTGGGAAATGGTTATTTCAGTTGAAGACAAGACAGATTCCCTGGAGGAGAGTCCTGCCATAGCATTGTGACTTTGGATCGTTCACTTAACTTCACTTGGGATTTAATTTTTAAATCCGTGCAATAAAAGCGTTAGCCAGTTGCTAAAGTCCTAGCAAGTTATACAGTTATATGAATTCCTGAGCTGTGAATTTTATATTCCATTTGAGTAGAGAAGAAAGGGCATTCCAGGTAAAAGGAACAACTTGAGGAAAGCCAAAGTCTCAAACTTTAACCTGCATTTTTAAATAACTGAGTGTGAATATTTAATAAATAAATCACTGTTATTATAGCCCATTATAGATTTTAGTGCATAATTTCACATCAGTGGAATATGAAAATCTAAGTCTAAAAGTAAAAGAACGTTCGCCTCATTCACTGACCTCATAAAAGCAGTGTTGGTTTACTTCACCCTTGTCTTTTTCTTTGTTATTCACATATATTCTTCTTTAATATCTGTAGGGCCAATATTGGAAGCCATCAGAACCTCCTAATCCTGTCAATGAAAGATACACGCTTTGCCAGAATTGGGCTCGGTTTTCCTATTTTTACAAGGAGCAGCCTTTAGATTTAATTAGGTAAGTTTTACACAGGATTAAACCAAATAAAACTTGATATGATTTTTATTTACAATGGCATCATATTCCATTTTTTTTTACTACTCTTCTCACCCACTACACTTCACATATTCCCAGTTTTATATCTATGTTGTCATTTAGTCATTCATTTGGGAACAGAATGCTGTC
Organism: Rousettus aegyptiacus; assembly: GCF_014176215.1. Taxonomy (NCBI): domain Eukaryota; kingdom Metazoa; phylum Chordata; class Mammalia; order Chiroptera; family Pteropodidae; genus Rousettus; species Rousettus aegyptiacus. Next base: position 92,109,332 of record NW_023416308.1, read on the forward strand.
ACCTGAATTGTCTCTCTTAACCACCCTGCAGGGATAGCTTGCTGGTTCAGAATTTGGGCCTTGGTATTTAGGTAGACTTTGTTCAAATCCAAACTCTTCCTCTGAGAAGCTGTCTAAATTTATTCAAAGTACTTAGTGTCTATGAGACTCATCTGTAAAATGAGAATAACAAGATTACTTTCCTTATGGAGTTATTTGATAATTAAATGAGATATTTTTTAGCATAGGGGCTAGCCTGGGACTTAGTGCTTCATACATAATACTTCTGTTTTCCTCTCAGTTCAGGAATTTAGAAGATAGCAGAAAGGTTGTGTATGGATGTGTTTTGTTGTGTTTGTGTGTGTATATTGATCTCAGAGAGCTGTGAAGCCATTGGTTCTATAACCTTAATTCTTTTTTAAAAAAATCTTTTGGCTCAGGCAGTTATAAAACTTAGTGCCTGACCCTGTCTGAGTTCTATGCTCTCAGGTAATTTCTTTAGACAGTCCTGTGAGCTAAGCCAAGAAGACTATGGTCGCAGGTTCCTGCTTTGAACCAGGACAATACTACACGCATACAGGATGACAGAAGACTCCTGCTATGATTTTGGTAAAGGAATAATTGGATTGGAACGGTTCACTTGGTGATTTATGCTTCCCCTGTGGTGCTTGCACGGCATCACAGCATCCTTTTTAGGAGACTGATTTTGATTCATGTATCTCAATCAACTGAAACGTTATCTCAACAGTTTTGTTTAAAGCAAATAAGGGGAAACATCTAGAATAAAAGGCAACTAGAGTATATAAACTGATGTTTTGTGTAAATCAGTATATGAACTCTGTCAGAGGAATATTTTAAGTATTTGAGTATTGTTTTGAGTAATGGTCATTTAAATTTTTTTTTACTTAAAAAATTTTTTTAATTAATTTATTTTAATTAGTTTCAAGTATTCAATACATTGGTTAGACATTTATATAGTTTATAAAACAATCCCCCTAATTGCTCCTTTTCTCTTCTGGTTTTCCACCTAGCCAATATATTAGTGCTAACTATATTCCCTATGCCGTGCTCCCCATCCCTGTGACCATTTATCAACTACTGATTTGTACTTCTTCAACCCCTCACCCCATTCTCCCAGCCCCACGACCTTCCTCCCCTCTGTCTATCACCAAATTGTCCACTATATTTGTGAGTCTGTTTTTGATTAGTTTGTTCTTTTTGTTCCTTAGATTCCACATATAAGTGAAATCATATGATATTCATCTTTCTGACTTATTTAAATTCTAAAAGTAGCACATTAATCACAAAATTTTAACTAATAAAGGAATGTGCAAAGTTTTAAGTGAAATTTCACCTCTATTGCACTCATAGCGGTAACTACTCTTGATTTGATAGTATCTATTCAGTCTTATTTTTATGTGCATGCATGATAAAGCACACAAACACATTTTCCCACCAGAGCAATGGCCTCTTTATTTACTTTTTTGCTTAGATTTTCCTTTTTTTCACTAAATAATGTTTTTGGTACCCATCCCTGTGAATACACACAGATCTAGCTCCTGCTTTTTAAACAGAACACAGTGCAGTATTATAAATGTTGATAATTCATTTATCTAATTTTCTATTTAAAAATATTGGGCTGTTCCAAAGTGTTCACTGTAAGAACAAGGCTGCTAAGAACATCTGCAGACATTGTGCCTTTGGTGAATATTTTCATAGTATATCTTCAAAGAAACAGTTGTCAGAATGAAGATTTATGTATTTTACATTGTTAAAAATATATTGAGAATATTTATTTAACTCACATTTTTAACTGTTTGCAGGTGTTTCTGCTTTAAGTGTACCCCAAAGGTTTGTATTTATAACCCTATATATACACAAACACATCTCAGGTTTTTGCTGGCCTATCTGTAATACTTTCTTAGCTCTTGCTAATTTTTTATGACAGAGTGGAAGCTCAGAAATTTCATGAGATGACAATATCAAGCTTAAATTTAACAACTTTTTAAAGTTTTTTATGCTATGATTAAAGTAATTTTCCGTTTATAGCAAGTTACACTGCTTTCTCATTTCAATAATGAGAAAATTTTTAATAATTTTAAATATTTAAACAAAATTTAATGTTAAGAATTGATAACTAGGTATAAAGTTTTAAACTAGGTAACTGTAAAGGCAAAAAAGAAAACAATGTGTTATCACAAAGGTAGCGATTGTAGAAAATGGCTATGATTCCTAGGCTACCTTTTCACTGGTTGCGTAAGACAATATTCTTAGGGATAGACAATGAAGTATTTAGGGATAAAGGGTCATCATGTATTCAATTAACTTACTTTCAAATGGTTCAGAAAAAGATATTTATACATACATAGTTGTTAAAGGAAATACATATGAAGAGTGCAAATGGAAAAATATTTTTACAGTAAAATAAAGTATATATGGATGTTATTTGAATTATTCTTGCAACTTTTCTATATATTTTAAATTATTTACAAATAAGACCTTTAATAAAAGTAGAGTCCAGAAATAGTCTACATGTTCATGGTCAATTGATTTCCAATAAAGGTGTCTGTTTACTCATTCAAGGAAAGGATAGTCCTTTCCCATGGTAGAACAAATGGATAGTCATAGGATAAACATGTATCTTGATCCTGTCCTATATAAAAATTTATCCTAACATTAAATGGATTAGAGAACTAAGTGTAAAGAGTAAAACTACAAAACTTCTAGAAGAATATATTGGAGAAAAATCAATGTGACCTGGAGTTAGGCATGGACTTTTCAGATAAGACATAAAAAAGCAAAATTTAAAGAATGGATACAATTGACTTCATTAAAATTAAAAATGTCTTCACTTTAAAATACACTGTTGCAAAAATAAAAAGGCAGACCACAAACCGAAAAATATACTTGCAACACACATATCAATAAAGGACTCTTATCCAAAATATTTAAGGAATTCTTACAACTCTGTAAGAAGACAAAATAACTAAAAATGGACAAAAGATTATCACAAAAAATATACTTATTAAAGGCCAATACATTAAAAGATGCATAACATCTTTATTCACTAGATAAATATTAAAATATCATTGAGAAACTACCACACACCCTCTAGAATAGCTAAAATCTAAACGATTGATGAGTGCTAACAGGAATGCAACTTGGACCCTCAAACATTGCTGGTAGAAATACAAATGATATAGAAACTTTACAAAACAATTTGACAGTTTCTTATAAAGTTAAATATGCCCTTTTTATATGACCCAACAATTCCACTTCTAAGTCCTTACCCAGGAAAAATGTAGCATATGACCACTGAAACACTATTATTTGAATGTTCATAGTCGCTTAACTTAATATAATAATAGAAAACTGGAAACAACCAAAATGTCCATCAACTGGTAAATGAATAAATAAATTATCATGCATTCATACAATGGATTTTTCTCAAAAATAAAAAGAAATAAATTGCTAATACATATAACATCAAGGAACGAATCTTAAAAGCATTATGCTAAAGAAAAAATGGCCACAAAAAATCTAAGTCAAACTTATCCTTTTTTTATTGCATTTGGATTTTTAGTTACAGAATGCTTTTTCATATGCACAAATTGTAGAGAAACTCACCCACATTTTTTTCTACTTGCATAGTTTTCATTTTTTATGTTTAGATGCTTTATCCACTTGGAATTGATTCTTACATATCGTGTGAGAGATAGATCTACTTTTATCTACTTGCTCAAGCACTATTTATTAAAAAGTTTAATTGTTGCCCCAGTGATTTGAGGTACCACCTTTATCATATACTAGATTTCTATATGCGGCTGTTTATTTCTGGATTTTCTGTTCTATTCTGTTGATCTAGCTAACTATTCATGCACCAGTACCAGGCTGTTGTAATGACTGTGACTTCTTTCTAATTGAGCTAATGCCTAATCATAGCTTTTATTTGCAGGGTTTTCTTGTACATTCTGCATGTCTATTTTTTCCACATAAACTTTAGTATAAACTTGTCTAGCTCTCTACTAAAAAGATTGTTGGTATTTTTATGGGGATCACATTGAATTTGTAAATTAATTAGGTGGGCTTGATATTTTGATGATATTGAGATAGTATAATCAAGAAAAAGGTATGTATTTGTTCAAGCTTACTTTTAGGTAGAGTTTTCTTTGTGTAGGTTATGAAACTTTTTAAAGTTTAATGCTAAGTATTATTTTTTATTCTCTACCAATTCTTATGTCTCTAATCACTTTCTTTCATTCAGCTGCATTGGCTAATAATTCCAAAACAATGTTCAATAATAGTGGAGATAGTGGGTATCCTTTCCTCATTCCTGATCTTAGCGGAAATGTCTAGTGTATCCTCATTAAGTAGGAATTTGTTTTGCCTTTGTACATCACTTTGTCATTTTGCCACAGGACTTTGAGAGTTTTGTTTGCTTGTTTGTTTGTTTTGAAATCTGATTGTTTTAACACATTATGTCTTGGAGTAGATTTTTCTAAGTCAGTTTTTCCTGGTTTCTGGTGGATCCTTTCAATGTGTAGCTTCTGTTTTTTTGTTTATTTTCTGAAAAGTTGTCTTGATTTATAGTTTTAAAATGTTAGTTATTTTTCAGTGTTTTGATTATTTTCTTTGGACTCCAATTATATGTATATTTTGTCTTTTTTGCCTGTCATATATCAAACAATTTCTCTGAGACCCTTTTTACTTCTCGATGTCATTTTTATTTTTTTTGATAGGTTTCCTGTTTTTAGTTTCTATTATTAGATTTTCACTTAATTTTTCCATTATTCTCTCTTGGGTACCTTATAGTTTCATTATCAGTTCTGACATGATCTTATATGATTTCTCTTTTTCCTCTCTTTCTAGAATTATTTCACCTCTTGTTTTATTTTTTTTTTCTGTTTACCTCCACTCTCTTCTTATTTTTATATTTCTGATGTTTTCTTATAGTTTTAATTATTTATTTGACAACATTTAGTTGTTTGTAGTGCTTTATCACAGTATTCATCACATTCTTTTGGGAGAATTTTCATTAGCTGAAATTATTTGTTTCAAATTTCCATTTTTTAGGAAATATAATTTTGCTTTTTTTCTATTTGTTTCTAGATTAGAGTGCATGTTTGTGTTAGTTCTTTCCTATTCTATGTGGTTTCTTCTATGGATGATGGTATGTGGTCGTCATGTGCTATTTCTTTCATTTCTACAGGATCCTAACTGTACCTCTTATTTTCATCTTTCTCATATGGCCACATTTTTAAGGAATACCACCCTTCATGCCTGATTCTTAATCAGAAACAATGCTTCTCTGAGACTGTCACTTCCAGTTTTGCTCATTTTCAGATCCCTTCCTTTTAGCTTATACTGAGAATTAACCAAATCTCAACCATTTATTTCCGGGGGCGATTTTGTCAGTGTTTGTGTAATTCTCCAGCCTGCTTTACACTTTTTTCCCTAGAATTTCCTAAGGATCTTCACTGATCTCTGTACCTCAGGTTTGTGGTAGCAGATGATGGGTGCCGTTAGAACTGGGTATATTTCATTACTTGCAGGTAATTGATGGTGATGGTGTTCTCTGTCATGAGACTGAAGGTCTGTATCAGGTGTGGTTTTATTTCTTCTTCTTGTCGATTGTATGGTCTTTAGGAAAGGTTTTGTGGGAAAACTTGACACAAATAAAATATCCTTAGAAAGAGAGGAATTGTCCATACATGCATAATTAGAATGTATACATTCCTTTTATGAGAATTTTTTAAACATCACTAGATATCAGGCAATAAGCTAGAGCTACAAAGATAATTAGAACATGGTTTCCCCACATGAATATATTTTCAGGAAGACACCCAAATGCATAATAATTACAGCAGAGTGACACTCATGAAAGAATAGAGCATAGAGGGAAAATACCTACCTCGGGGAAAGTTTCATAGTGCTAATTCTCAAGTTGTGTTTTGAGAGATAAGTACTAGGTAGCTAGGTAAAAAAGATAAGAATATCTCCAACAGGGAAGCAAGTGTAGAGCACTGGGCTGAGGAAGAGCCTTGTGTTTTTAGTTCTGCACGTAGGAGTAGTAGCAGGTGAGATCTAAATGTTATTCAGAAACAAAATTTCAAGGGACAGTGCTAAGATGAAAGGACAAAACCTTTGAAAAAGGAAAATCATGACTATTGGAAACAAGGAAGATACTTTAAACTGATGTAAGACCGAAGTCAGGGAACTTACGAGGCTATTAAAATTTTCCAGTAAAAGATATTGAAGATCATGCCCAAGGTACTGGTAACAGGAAAGAGAGGAGACTATGGATTAGAAAAAAAACAATTTTTGTGATAGGATTTATCGGACCTAGTGGATGATTAGATATGGAGGATGAAAAGAAATAAAGGCAGGATGACTTGGGGTACGTAGGAAGAGATTTAGAATATATTTATAGTTAATATAATAGTGCCGTTAAAATGCCAAGCAAACTAAGCTAAGTTTCTCAGATGTTCATGAATTCACTGTGAAAATCAATCTCTTTAGACCGCATGTTTGAATTTCTTCATTTATTCCTCAAGTCTGTATCAGTTCAGTTTTATCATTCTTTTGATTATTTTCTGGGTCTCAGACTAAGTACTAAGTCTGGGAATACAAAATTAGACCAATGCCTTCTCATAAAATCTCATAACCAATATTAATGAATGCCTTCTACTTATCAGATGCTATATTAGATGATGATACAGGGCCACAGATGAGTTGAAAGCCTAGTAAGTAAAATGGACAGATTAAGAAATACCATAGGTGTAACCACAAGGTGAAATTTTGAAAAAAATACTCAAAAAAAAGGGTTCTACTTACATTTGAGTCTTTATAGAGTGTCTCATTTGATTAGATTTCTCTCATTTTCTTTGTTATGAATAATAAGAATTTAGGTTAACATCTCAATCTTAATTTAACAATACATACATTTTTATCATAATGCAAATCTAAGACATGCCTCTTGTTTTTTGCACTCCTAAGGGATAGTTTAGTTGTTAACTGGTTATTGTTAAGCCCCTCAAGTCCAAGTTTAGTAAAATAGTTTCTGTAATTTTATATATAATAAATAGTTACCTCAGAATTTCTGTTTTTGAAAATCTTTATAATACTAATTAAAGATCTGGAGTTCTTCAGGACTTTTTTTTTTAATTCTCAAGAAATAAGATTCTTGCTATTTGAAAGGGGGAAAAATGTAATTCTTTTAAAATAATGTTGAAATAGTCAGTTTCTTTATGAATTCCTGAAGAATTTTTAGGTTAAATCTATAGTGATAATATTGTTTTACCTCCTTTAATTTTTAAAACATCAAATGGAAATAGACATGGTGGATAATAAATCCCACAAAACCAAATTTTCTTTCCTCTTTTTTAAAAATTTTGATGTTATATAGTATTATAGTGATTGCTATGTTTTTCAGCAAAAAGGAGAAAGAGCAAGTTCATCCTATGTGTGAATGAACCTCAGGAAGTTGTTAATGGCAAATTAACAAAGGAATATGATTATAATTTAATTTCAAGTTTATAGTGAAGAGCAGAACAAAGAAAAACAACAGTGTAAAAATATCACTGGAAAGAATGGAAGGTGGTACAAGCAGGAAGATGCTTGTTTGTTAGAAAAGATTGAAAATTTTGAAAACTGAATGAGCGATTCCATGAAATTAATACTGAATATGAGAAAAGTGTTTTAAAATCTCGTTAGGAGATTAAGCTTATACCCTTCATGTTCAGAGTCGCCTTTTTGAAATTACAGTTTAACATTTTGTGCTGTCAATGATTTATTTATATGTAGCGTGCTATTAGTACCAAAAAGGGATCCGATCTATCTGCCTAGGAAACTATGGAAAGGCTTTACAGATTTGGTGAGCTGCGCTCTCTATGAGTAAGGAAAAGGATTAAGCTGATTTAAAACAAACAAATGAACAAACATACAAATATGTGGTTTTCTGAAGAAGAGTACTGCTATCTTCCCTGGTTCCTTGAGGGATTCTTTAAGGGGTGCTGGGTTTAAAAACAACAGTTTTACATCCCACATATGAGTAATACCATGTAGTTTTTAACTTTTCCTGACTTATTTCGCTTAACGTGATTATCTCAAGCTCCATTATGGACACAGAGGTCCTTCTTAGAAGTGTTATCTCTTTTAATCCTTACACCAACTCTGTGGATAAGCATCAGCCTACATTTTATAATGTGGAAACTAAAGCTTAGAGGGTTTAGTACCTTCACCAAATTATATAGCTAGAAAGCAGTGGAGCCAAAATTAGCATACAGGCTTGTCTGAATACAAAACAAGGCTGTTTGTACTTGAATTATTCTTCCAACCTCTGACTCTTGTTTTTATTCTCTTTTATAGGAATTATTATGGAGAAAAAATTGGCATCTATTTTGTCTTCCTCGGATTTTACACAGAAATGCTGTCCTTTGCAGCTGTAGTTGGCTTAGCTTGTTTTATTTATGGCTTATTATCAATGGGTGGTAGCTCAAGCAGGTAAGTTCAATTGAGTTACCTATAAATAGAGCAACTGTCTTGATCTTATACTAACTGAAACTGGTATTATTAATTCCCTGGCATTTGTTTCAGAATGTTTCTTTATGGCAGTAATTTTCCAAAAAAAAATGTTTCAGATAATTGATATATCTGAAAAAGACCCAAGCAGCTGCCCCTAACCCGGTGCTTTATAAAAAATCTCTATTTAATGATTAGTTCTAAAGATCCAGTTCCTCAAAGCATGACTTGACCTACTGCAGAAATTGCTTTGTTCTGATAAGAACAGCTTTGGAATTTCACTGAAACGTGCATCACGTTAAAAATAGCTTTGCTGTTCACTCTGCAGCATTGAAATCTGTGACCCCGATATTGGAGGCCAGATTATCATGTGCCCACTCTGTGATCAAGTGTGTGATTATTGGAGACTAAATAGTACATGTTTGGCTTCAAAGGTATGTATGTATTTGGGGATGTTGAAAAGACTTGTAATTTTCCTCCTTTTGTATTGTATTTGAAACTAATACTATTTGTGATGTTATTCTTGTTTTATACAGGTCTCCCATTTATTTGATAATGAGTCAACAGTGTTCTTTGCAATATTCATGGGAATTTGGGGTGAGTAAATAGTCACATAAAAAACAACTTTCTCCATATAACATGTTATATGACTCATCTGTATAACATATAGATGGTATACCTTACATACCAAAGGTGATTTCAGATCTTTGTGTCCTTGCTAGATTAGTACACCGATAGACCCCACTTCAATGTTCTTTAGTCCTTGGCCCAAGAAAGGCCCCCATTAATCATCTGCTCATTTCTCTGAGAGAAAATATAGTTTTTGAAACTTCATATGTATTCAGCTCATACTGTCTCTCAGCCCCATGGTTAAAAAACAGTCTCAATAAATAGTTAATTCAGGACGGAATATATATAATTATTCGGTGGCTAGAGGATATTGAGTCATGAATGCAAACTGGAGTAAGAATCAAAATAAATTATTGAGGGCTAATAAATCAGTGTTTGAGTCTGAGTTCCCTGTGGCTAATTCTAGTTCTAGCTTCCAGTTCCATTTGATAAAAATCTTCCATATAAAGTAGAATTGCCCTTAATTTGGGAAATGTTATAGTATTTCATATTTTTCATTTCACATAGGAAGTAGAGGTGTTAAGAAGTTCTCCCTACCATCAATGAGGTAAATATTTTCTATAAAAGTAACTCAGCAAGCAGAGGCCTAAGGACTTTTAAAACATGTTCCAGAATTTAGGGGACTCTGGAAAAATTAGGCTTTTTTTCTTTTCCAGTTAAAAAAAAAAAGTCTTTAACAAACACAAATATGTGCATTTAAAAACTGGGCAAGGGACAACATTAGCTTGATCCAGCCAAAACACAACATAATTTCTTGGTGTATATGTGAAGCAGAGGGATTTATGGGTTTCTGTCACTTCTGCTTGCCTACTATGGTCTAAAGAAAGCAGCCCAGATTCAAAGAGAATAGAAGGTAGAGAAACCTTAGTAACAATTCTTCAGCAACCCCAAGTTTGGTAAGTTGATGTATGAATGTCTCTTCATCATGTGGCTGCTATATCCTGCCTCATCGTTAATTGGAATCTGAAGTGAATGATAGGTACACAAATTAAAAGAAATGTAGTATTTTTTGATCACTTCCATTGAGAGAGATAGTGTACCACACTGACTTTATATTTCATCATAAATAGAGAAACCATAGAGCAGAACACTCAGCAACACTACAAGAGGTGCTATTGTCAATTAGTTCTTTCAGAAAAGTTTGTTGTAGCAGTGAATTGATTTATCTTTGGTTTTTGAGAATCCTATTCTGTGAAAATAGAACTGCAAGTATATTTGTTTTAGTACAAATACTAATCAACAAGTAAGCTGAATCAAAGGATTAGTTGGCAGAGGAAGTGTGAAGAAAACATTCTAGGTTAAAGGAATAGCACTAGTCCAAGAGATTGAGGCCTGAAAATAAAGTACTTTGTACTGGAGGGTAAGAAATGCTTATTTGTTTTTAACTTATTGGCTTGTTGGTAATTAAAATATATACCCATCATAGGAAATTCAAGTAGTATATAGCAACGAAAGAAAATAATGTTAAAATTACCAGAAGTAGAATTTCTTATTTTGGCCAGAATTTTTCATAATTCTTTACTCTGTGTATGGACATGTGCATTCATATAATTTTATATAAATGGTACAATATTGTAGTTTTAAACCTACTTTTTTATTCAACAAACAATAAATGACGGGACTCCTTCCATAGCAGTGAATATGTGGATGTGTGTATTTATGATTAAATAGAATTGTTTTTATGAATTCGTCATACTTTATCTAACCAGTTCTCTATTGTTAGATATTTAGGTCACTTTCACTTTCCCCCCAGTTTTATTGAGATATAGTTGACATATAACATTTTATAAGTTTAAGGAATACAATATAATGATTTGATATATGTACATATTTCAAAATGATTTCTAAAATAAATTTAGTTACTATCCATCACCTCAAAGCTACCACCTTCTATTCTTGTGATGGTACATTTAAAGTCCACTCTTAGTAACTTTCAAATATACAGCACAGTAATTTTAACTATAGTCACTATGCTATACATTATATCCCCAGAACTTATTAACCGTATTACTGGACATTTGTACATTTTGACCACTTTCACCCATTCCTCGCTACTCCCCCACTCCCATCAACCACCAATCTCTACCCTGTTTCTATGAGTTTGTTGGTTTGTTTTTAGATCCCACATATAATTGAGGTTAAATATTATTTGTCTCTCTCTCTATGACTTATCTCACTTAGCATAATACTCTCAAGGACCATTCATGTTGTCACAACTAAATGACAGGATTTTCTCTTTTTTTTATTGGCTGAATAATATTCCATTGCATATGTTTACCACATTTTCTTTATCCATTTATCCATTGCTGAGCACCTAGGTTGTTTCCATGGCTTGACTATTGTAAGTAATGCTGTAATACATGGAACATATATTACATATATACAGAGAGACAGAGACAGAGAGAGAATGAGAATGTGCTGGGGAATGGCTCTTATGTTTTTCTTAAATTTCCCTAAGGTATAACTGCTTGAACGATTTCCCTAGAAGACTGAATGATTTCAGTAAAAGACTGATTTTGCAATTCAGTGTTAGTAAAAAGTTAAGTTTAAATATTACTTAAAATTATTTTAATGAAGAGAGAGAGTAATGAACCTGAAATGTTTTTTGCATGGACTACTATCTAAGGAATTAACTAGAAATTTTATAGGAGTTATTTTAGCATTACATATTATGCCAACATTAATAATTTTATAATTTTATCATCAATCATAATAGTGACAAAAGAACCATCATGCAACCAATTTGGTATTTAAAAATAGAGGAAAAACTCAGTTATTTTCTCATTCACTTTATTTCTCCATCTCTTGATTATACTTGTTTCTGTACGTTTATTTGCCTATAGTCACATTGTTTTTGGAGTTTTGGAAACAGCGACAAGCCAGACTGGAATATGAATGGGACCTGGTGGACTTTGAAGAGGAACAGCAGCAGCATCAGCTGAGGCCTGAATTTGAAGCTATGTGTAAACACCGGAAAATGAATCCAGTGACTAAGGTAGATTGGGAAACCGAAATGGGCAGCGTATCTCAGTGGACACACCGCTTTGGGTTACCTCTCAAATAAAGATGTATTACAGCTACTCCTCCCTGCCACTAGATTATTTTGAAGTAAATCCAAGGCATCATATCATGAAATGCATCATTTTAATACTAAGTGAAATAAAAGAAAAATGGAAAAGAGTGCGTTATGTGGTGGGCTTTGTATACATGGAAATGATACTAAATTAATATGCAAAAATTATATTAGTATCATATCAAGATAGTGGGCTTATGAATGATTGTTTTATTAGACCAAATTTTATTCAATGAGCCCCTTTTAATAGATTATAATGGAAAGGTCATTGCATTGCTGTCTAGGGGTGGAAGTCTGTATTTAGAGAGTCTTAACTGGCAAACCAACTATATACTGTGACTGAGTAGTTTGACATTTTTTTCACGTGAAAATGAAAGATACTTTGTCCTCAAACACCAGACTCTTGGCACCATATTCTTAGAGTTCCTACTTTTCTATAATCTGTAATCACTGTGCTACCAGATGCTATCAAAGAGAGCCATTCATATTTCAAGAGATAAAAAGAAAAAGCCGGCCTATAGGCTTTGCCAAAAATTATTGACAGTAAAAACCAGATGTACTGAAACTAATTGAAAAACAATATATTTTGATTCACTGTTAATCATCCACTTAGCTTTAATGGTTTTGAAATCAAGAGTTTTGTTTTTCTTTTTTTAATTACTTTCAGGGCTTCTTCAGTGGTTAAATACAATGAAGATGCTCACATTTGAGTCTCTATTGGGAACACATACATGCATGTATGGACACACACATGTGCACACACTAATATGCGCGCGCGCACACACACACACAAACATTCACGTTGGATGCACACATGCACATAATCACATGCACGCATCCTAGATTTCGCTTGAGCTCTTCTTGGACAGCTTCCTCTACCTATTTCTACTCAGCCCTGAAAATACACAAGATGTAAAATCTTATATTTTAGATAGAATGGTATGATTTAGATTTCTGACCATATCTATCTTTTTGTTATATGACAGTATTCTTTTGGATAAAATCTAAATGCCTCTTTAGGTAGCTTAAGAATGTTAGCTGATGAAATTAACATATCCCATTAATAACTTTAAAAGCATGAAAATGGAAAAAAGTCTGGGCCCCTGAATTGTGAAGAACAAGACAATCTTATAAATATAAAGAAGGCATTCTATTTATTATCCTGCAGAACAATTACAGAGCAATTCAATTCAATCAATTCAATTTAACTGAGCTAGAATGAAATTGTAACATTATTAAAGCATGTCTGCTTAAGCAGCTGCCTTCATGTTTTGACTTTGTTTCCTGTCTACCAGGCCCTGAATACCACTCTAATACAACACACAGGAAATAGCGTGTAGTGTACCCATATCTCATACCATGTATAAAATATGTCATCTAAGAGCCCTGATGCTTTCTACTTAAAGAGAAGGAACCATTGCTAAAATGTAGCTTTCCATGAGCTGCACTGGACCCTTTCGGGAGGTTGTTACTTTAACTGGTTTTTGTGACTGACTACTTCTTGGAGTCCCAACTTTGAGGGCAGATTTTAAATTTTGCTGTGATTTCTTAAAAATTACAGGAGATGGAACCTCACATGCCTCTACATCGTCGTATACCGTGGTACTTTGTATCAGGAGCCACGGTAACGTTATGGGTGAGCATTTTTAAAAAACATTACCATTGCTTTGACAGGCAGTCGTATTAGCGTTATCTCAATAGTTGTATCTGAAATGGCTCTTGAGTCCTTTCTTTTCCCTTTTCCTCCACAGTCTTTTTTATCTTGAGTAGAGCTCCTATGTAAAATAAGCTGTAATTTACATGGATATTCTGCAATTAAACCTTGGAAAATAGCTGGGGGTGGGGGGTAGAGGAGCTTTGTCTTAGAGCCTGTCCCTCCCTTCTCCCAACTATTAATTAGGTGATAACTTGAAACCACACCAGTTTAACAAACAATTTGATTGCAGATTATTTGGTTAGTTTTCTAAAATTATTAATTTATCTTTACCTTTACTTAAAATATATTTACAAAATGAAAAGAAACCCCTCAAACTATTAAGGTTTATTCTCTCACTGAGATAAACAAGAAAATGTTACTTCTACTTCAAGAATTTAAGTATCACACCTCATTGTGAGGGAGTCAGGTTTTCTTCATGCCTTTTAGCTAATAGGGTCCTTGATCACAATCTATTTCCTGCCCTCCCTTTTCCAAATTTGTGCCCTCTTACAGTTGGATTTTAATTTTAGGAAAAGAGATAATATTACCCTTTGAGAGTTTATCAAGTTGAAGTATATAAAATTAGGAATTGTGGACCATATTTAACCTCATCAATTCATATTGTCCCATAATTTATCTTTAAAATTTCTTGTTAAAATACTTATTTTCTATTTTAAATACATGTTTTCTTAGATGATTAAACAATCGCTGAGGAGAGAGGATAGAATAAAGCAAGTAATAATGAATTTGGAACACACCTTGAGAAATATTCTGGAGTGTGGTCCCAGAAAGATTATTCTTTTATTTCTAGTATTCATTCAATTTGATTCAGTTCCTCAACTTTCAGAATAAAATATTCCAGTTTATTAATATAAAGCCATCCCTATACCTTTGTGTTTTTGCAATATGGGAAATGTATAAAATTTCTAGCAAATCTTACAAATGTCTAAACTATCAGGCATGTCAGACCACTAATGGCAACATTCTAAGAGGAAATGGACTACTATCTTTAAATGTATTTTTCTTGGGAAAGTAAGTGATCTTCACACTATATGTTTAACTATAGTCTAGAGCAGAGGTTGGCAAATATTTTTTGTAAAGGCGCCAGATATATTTTAGGCTTTTTGGACCACAGTCTCTGGCATATAACTGTCTTTGGTTTTCTTTACAACCTTTAAAAACTCAGGAAAAAAAAAAAAGAACATTCCTAATTCAAGAGCCGTGTGAAAACCACAAGCAGGATTTGGTTTTCTGGCTAATTTTCTTAACTCTTGCTCTAGGATGGGCTTTGAGGATGGGCCATGAATACTTTTCTGTTTTAGGCTTACTCAGCTGCTACCATACGCCTTATTTTTAACCCTTTTAACTTACTGCTGTTCATTTCCTGCCATCTGTGGTGTGAGAGGCTGACTTGGTTTGCTTTTCATGTCAGAGCTGCTAAGTGTAATATAATGAGTTGAAGAGACTAATGTATTTCAGATATGTATGCAGCACAGCGCTGCAGAGACCAGAATGACCAACCTGTGTTTTCCTTCCCCAGATGGCTCTTGTCGTTTCGTGTATGGTAGCTGTGATTATATACCGCCTGTCAGTCTTTGCTACATTTGCCAGCTTCATGGAAAGTGAAACATCCTTGAAGCATGTCAAAAGTATCCTCACTCCTCAGATAACCACATCACTCACTGGATCATGCTTGAACTTTATTGTCATCTTGTGCTTGAATTTTTTTTATGAAAAGCTGTCTGCCTGGATTACAAAAATGGGTAAGCTGACCAACTTATTAGTGTGACTCTGAAAAGGGGCTCCTATCAATGTTCTATATCCATTTTGGATCATCCCTCAGGGAGTTAATTTTTTTAAAACACATTTTAAGGCACTTTTGCTCTATAGGTAGACCCATAGCCTGATACTTCAGAATCCCACAATAGCTACATTCAGGCCATTATTGTGGAAGCAGGAAGTACTAAAAAGAAAAATTAAGACACTATAGATCTTTTTGAGTATTCTCATTTCCCTTGATGTGTTTAGTTGAATTCTAAGTAAAATCTTCACTTTTCACAAGACACAGATACTTTTTATGTCATGTGTATGATTTTCACCAAGTATATGGTTTTGAAAACCATCATGAGAAAAATAAAACAATCAACTTCTCCCAAATAAAGATAATGTTTAGCCCTTCTCTTTTCAATTGCCATGTCTTAGAACCTGGATTATTTTCTTTGTAAAATATTAAAATTTCTCCTAAAGCCACAAGGGAGGGTAAAGGGGCAGATTCAGTCAGGGAGAGTAGCACACAGCACAGCTGGGAATAGATCAGAGACGCTACCCAAGGCCTCAGCTTCTCCTCTGAGGGCTCCGCCCAGGAGCTCCCCTCTGCCATCTCTGCCATTGTGCAGTGACAGCATCCCCAGTGGAACCAGAACGAACACATTTTCACGCTACACTGGAGGAAGCACTGGGAGGCAGCTCTCACCAAATGTTATCCTCCAGTTTTGAGTTCTTTTCTCTTAATTTTACTTCATTTTCTTTCTGCAAGCAACAGCAAAAAAAAAAAAAAAATATATATATATATATATATATATATATATATATATATATATATATATATATAGCAGATAACATCTAAAAGTGAAATACTTAAAAAATAGTAGCTTTCTTCAATGAGAAAAATCACTTGTGTTCACTTAGGAGTAGTGTAGGAATGCAACTAAATTTCACTAAAATGGAGGTGTTATCTGTATCTCTAGAAGAATATGTTATTATACAGTATTGCTGAAGATGTCATGGATTTGGTTGGATCCGCTCATGCTATTGAGAGATCATCAGCTCAGAAAAACATACTTCTTTACCTTTGTATGCCTCCTGATGCTTTATTGTAGTGTGACGAATTCATTAAATGATAGATCACAATAAGGAGAGGGAAAATGTGTGGTATTACTGCCACCATTTGCATGACATCGTTTTCAAAATTTACATAACTATTTAATTTATAAGAGAAAAACACAATTTTTCTTGGAAATCATTCTCTGCCCTCGATATAAGTTTACTTTGTTAAAACTGGATTGAAAACAGATGCGAGAGAGCAGAGAGAGAGAGATCTAATGCATTTACGAGATATCATATAGCATATGGGAATTTTAAAAAGGCTCTTCAGTCTAAAATGGGGGTGAATTCCATATTCTGACTATGTGACTCCAGGCAAGTATTTCACCCCTCTGAATGTAATAATAACTGCTTCCTGGGCTTCTCCAGTGGTGAGATTAATACAAAGTCTCCAGAAAGCCTAGCACAGATCTATAGTTAACTTAATATTAGGGTCTGTTATGACCAGATTGGCAAGCATTTCAACAGGCTCTCAGAATAATATGACTATATATTTATTTGTCCCAGAGATTACAAAATTTACAGAGAAACAGGAAGGCGCATTATTAAACCTTGGTGGCTTTTTTTTTTTTTTAACCAGAAATTCCTCGAACTTACCAGGAGTATGAAAGCAGCCTGACCTTGAAAATGTTCCTGTTTCAGTTTGTGAATTTTTACTCATCCTGCTTCTATGTAGCTTTCTTTAAAGGAAAGTTTGTGGGCTATCCTGGAAAATACACATATTTGTTTAATGTGTGGAGAAGTGAAGAGGTAAGATTCTCTTGAGAGGTGAGACTTGTGGTTTCAATAACTCAGAGTTAACTAAATACCGTTTTGTGTCCAGCACTAACTCAGATATTTTCAAGTTGCAAGAGAAGTCTGACAGTGACTCTGTCCACAAAGAATATTGGTCCTTAAAATCCATGTCATCTGATAGCTCTTCCAGTTCTTTTTTGGGCAAGAAGTTATATTATGCTTATTGTATGGTAGTGAAATGTGACCTATGAAAGGTAATAAGTTAAGTTCTATATTCCAGAAGGCTTCCTCTGAAGGATGAATAATAGAAAGGGCTCCACCATGAGTAAAAGTTAACCGGATCACTGGTTTCCAAACCTGACTGCATCCAAATCACATGGAAAAAAAAAACAACTTCCAGCCCTAACCCAAACATATGGAAGCATAATTTTCTAAGAGTGAGATCCAGAAATCTCTTAACACATTCCAAACATGAACCTAATGGAGCTAGCTAGCCTGGCACTGGTCTGTGATCACACTGGGAACAATTGAGATAAATATCCCTTTATATTCTTTAATAGCCATTCCAACACAAAACTTCAGATTCTGTCTGAATTGGGATTTCTTTTGTTGCAAAAGTTCCATCTCTCATCTTTCATTTCTTTCTGCTCTTCCGGCTCCTGACTAGTGTGACCCTGGAGGCTGTCTCATAGAACTGACAACCCAGCTGACCATCATCATGACTGGGAAGCAGATCTTCGGAAATGTGAAAGAAGCCATTTATCCGTACGTATGACTTAAAAGTTTTTGCTTGATTTAAGTAACCATGAGAGATTTCTCTGTAATTAGATGGAATTTTTCGGTTATCATTGTGCCTACGTAGCAAATGTTTAAGTTGACAAAATAATTTACCTTTAATCAACAGTCAAGAATTCATTAAGGTAATACAGGTTTTTAAATATGCATCTTTGTAGCTTGAGTCAAGTTGAGGGAAAGGTAATCATTCCCCTTTCCTGGGAAGATTCCACTGAGAAATGTAAATGTTATATCCTCTGTAGATTTTCTACATGTTGCATATTATTTCCAAGATAAAAAATTGAACTCTGTGAAAGTACTCATTTTTCATGGACACTTCTAGGAACAAAAATTGGTCATGAATGAAATGCTGGTACATGAAGGGATTGATATCTGTTCTAAAAGCATAGAAATAATTAATACATTAGAAAAAGAGAAAAATAAAATGACAGTTGATCTCGAATGTAAGATGAAAATTTCCATGGACAAAAAGAGAAAATATATTAAGCCTATAATCCTGTAGGGCTCCTACTTAGAAAATGACAGTGTCAGAGTTTCGCACCTGCCATATAAAGTGGGCTACAAGTGCTTTATTTAACATAAGTGATTGACCAGTTTAACTGTATCTGAAGCCAGGGACTGTATTATTCTCCCTTATTCATAAATGAAGTTGAAAACACTTTCCTTTTCATTCTTACCTCCCCTCTGCACACACATAGTTCCGTAGTATTCCGCAGTATTTCATGTACTGGCAAAGAATATAGACTTATCCTTTCAGATAGTATTTGATATCCCTATATTGCCTTTGAGGAATAACTTCAAACTGATATTTTAAGTCCTAACTCTAGATTGAGAATCTGGATGGCAGAGTGGAGGTAACCTCTAAACCAAAAACAAGAGGGAGAGTAAATATGCACAGAGAGGAAAAGAGGAAAATAACAAGGAAGTAAAAAAGAAAAGAAAGAAAGAAACGAGTAAAATTAAGCCTGCAAACCAAAATTTCAAAACTTATGATGAGATTTAATACTGCCAAAGCTGCAAACAAAATCAGGTTTTAGAAAATAAACTTACTCTAGCTAGAAGATTCTAGCAAAGCCTAAAAACATAAAAGGAGATTATACTGTCATTAAAAATGACCAGGAAATAATTTAAATAGAAACACGCAAATGAAACAGGAACAAATGAATATAAGATCCATCTATTGTATACATAAAGAATACAATAGATGGATCAAGTACAGACTGAACACAATTGAAGAATGAATTCGTGAATTATAAAACAGTACTGAGATATTCCCACATTGTACAATGCAACAGAGCAACAAAGGGATTTAAAAAATTAGTAACAGGAGGCTATATTAATAGGCTTTCACATTAATTCACTAGTAGCTCCAGAAAAAGACAACTGAGTAAAGAGTGGGGAAAAAATTCTTTGAATAGGTAATTACTGAAAATCTTCCAAAAACAAAGAAAAGCATGAGTTCCAGATATGAAAATGAATTCTGAGTATGAAGCAAGATAAATTCACCAAGATGCATTATGAAGCAACAGAACATCAGAGATAAATGGATAATCTTAAAATCTTTCCAAAGAAATAGAAATGTCATCTACACTGTCAACAGATTTCTCAGTAATAACATTAGATACAAAAGACAGTATTTTGAAGATTGTGAGTGAAAATAATTGTCCACCTTAGATTTCTAGAACCAGTTTAATTATCGTATAAAGTGCATGTGAAATTAAGGCATTTTAAACAAAAAAAAGAACTAGGAGTTTACATTCATAGACTAGACCTTCATTAGAAGGATAATGGAAGATGTACTTGAGTAAGAAGAGAACAAAAAATGAAGTGTGGGATGCAAGAAACATTGGTCAGTACAGAAATCATTAGCTCCAGGAAAATAAAATACGTTAGTAGAAATCTAAAAAATATATGGGACTCGTATACTGAAAACTACAAGTTCTGATGAAAAAAAATGTTTTATCTGTATAAATGAAGAGAAACATGTTCATCATTGGAAGACTCAATTATCCACCAAATTGATTATATAGATTTGTTATTCCAATAAAAATAGTAGGATTTTGTAGATACACAATTTATTTAGCAGATTATACAATTGATATAGAAAGGGACTAGAATAGCCAAAACAATTTTTATAAAGAATAATAAACATGGAGAAATTACACTACTCAATTTTGAAATTTACTGTAAAACTATATTAAGACAATGGGATTGATGAAGGGAGAGATATAGAGAGAGATCAGTGGAACAAAGTAAAGATTGCAGAAGTAAATCTACAAAAATATGGCCATTTTATTTTTGACAGAGGGACAAAAAGAATTCATTGAAGAAAGAACAGTCTTTTCAACAACTGGAGCTAGAACAATTGGATGTCCATATGCAAAATAATGAAACTCAATGTAAATCTTATACATCATTCAAAAATCAGTTCAAAGCAAATCATGATGAGAAACAATTTTTAAGAATGTATGGAAGTGATTATTATAAAATTCAAGATAATGGTTACTATATGGGAATGAAGGACTTTGTAATTGGAATAGGGCAAATGGAAACCCTTCTCTTTCTTTAACTGGCTGGTCTCCTTTACATTTTGACTTCATTTCCATATGTCCATCTCTTTGATATTGTCTCAAAATTCTCAGGTGTTCTGTTTCCTTTTCAACATTCTTATATCTCTTGGTGTTTCAGTTTGGATATACAGTACACAAGCGTTCTTCTTAATACACATTTGCTACAGTACTTATATTGTCTTATTTGTTAATTTTTGCCAATGTGGAAGGTGTGAATGGTATCTCATTTTGGTCTTATTTTGCATTTCCCTGATTAATAATATTAATGAGCATTTTTTGGCTATATGTGTTTCCTCTTCAATGAAATGCTTGTTTGTATTGATTAACCATTTTTCTACTTGTCTTATCTTTTTCTAAGTGATTTGTAGGAATAGTTTGTAACTTCAGGTCATCATGTTCTTGTTTGTTCGTTTGGTTACATGTGTTGCAAATATTTTATCCCAAAATAACTTTTGTCTTTTTATTCTGTAATAGTCTTTAAATCACAGTTTCTCAACTTCAGCACTATTAAAATTTTGAGCCAGATAACTCTTTTGTGGGAGGGGCTATCCTTTGCACTGTAGGGTATTGAGCAATATCCTTGGTGTCTACCCACTAGAAGCCAGTAGCCCACCTTCTCCCCAGTGTGACAGTCAAACATGTTTCCAGATACTGCAAATGTACCCTTGTGGGCTAAATCACTCCCAGTTGGGAACCACTACTGTAGATGGACAATATAGTTTTACTACATTAGAATTGATTAATATTTTCTTTATGGGTTCACATTTTTTATCTTAACAAATCCTTCCCTACTCCAAAATCAAAAGGATATTCTCATATACTTACTTTTTATTTTTAAAAACATTTTAACATTATCTTTCTCTATTAAATTAGTTCTGTTATTTTATGTGGGATGTGTTTCTTTGTCTCCTCATGTTGGCTGCCTCCCTGTATTTCTTTCCTTATATCAGGTAGAGCTACTATGTCTCCCCGGCTTGGTAGAATGGCCTTATATAGTAGGTGTTGTGTGGGGCCCAGCAGAACAGTCTTTCTGGTCATTTGAGTCGGGTGCTCCAGGTGTGTCACTCGTGTGTGTTGTGTGTACCCTCCTGTAGTAGTTGAGTCTTGATTACTATTGGCAAATCGATGGGAGGGATTGAGCCTCAGACTGATTGGTCTCGAGGACTGGCAGTGACTATAGTGGAGGAGATGCTGTTCAGGGGCTGACCCTGTGGAGCAAGGTTTGCCTTAGCAGAGCCGCATTGCCTGCTAAATTTGCTCTTTGGGTGTGTCATTTGTGGAAGTGGTTGGGTGGTGCTCTGGTGTTGTCTGTAGCTGGCCACTGGGTTTGTTAGTTTGGGGTCTTTTTGGGAGTGGCTCTCTTGCAATTCAAGATTAGCCTGTATCCTGCCTGGGACCACTTGCTATGAGCTACAAAGTGATCTTCAGATGGTTGCCACTTGTGCTGGGGATTGGAGGTGCCTGGAAGATGCTAAACTGCAAACTGAGTCTGGCTGCTGCTTGTGCCAGGTTTGGGGCTGTTTAGCAAGAGGTACAGGGCTCACCAAGGCTAGATGCTGCTTGTTTGGGGTTTGTGAATTTTTGAGAGATTTTTGGAGAAAGTCCTCATCATAAGCCAAGACAGGCTGTTTGTACGGAAAAGCCACTGGAAGTAGCTTGGGGTGATCCTACAACTTGAGTGAGGTGGGGTCTCAGGGTATCACCAAGGGGAGAAGGGGAGACGAACTGTGTTAGCCATGTTGATGGAGACTCAGATATGGTGCCTGCTGGCATTTGTAGGTTAGGTTGGGGGAAGACTCAACAAAGAAGCAATGGTTTCTACCAGCACTTCTGTCCAGGAGAAAGCTGCCCCTCCAGCCTTTGCCCTGATGCCAGACAATTCACTTCCTCCCCTTATGTCCCTGGCACTTTTCAAGCTGCTGCCCCAGCTCTGGAGCTCAAAACCAGTGAGTCTGTCAGCATAAGTTCATTGCTATGCCTTTTAAGAGGCACACCTGGGACTCCAGCAGCCCTCTGTCTTACTCAGCCACAATTTCCACTGACTTTCACAGGCAGAGGTTATGGAGACTTCTCTTACTTGCACTAGAACCCTGAACTTCGGAGCCTGGTGTGGCACTAGAACTTCTTTTTCCTCAGGAAAGACCTCTAAATCTGAGATATTCCTCCTGATTTTTAACCACCATACATGGTGTAAGACCAGCCTAGTCCACATCTCCTACCAGTCTTAACATGGCTTCTGTATATCCTTAGGACTTATGTTCGGCTAGACTTTAGGCACTTCTCAATGATGATTGTTCTGTAGTTTAGTTGTAATTTTGATGTGATCTGGGAGGAAGTAAGCACAGCATTTATCTACTCCCCCATCTGGTCCAGAAGCCATAGAGTTGTGGTATTTTCTTCATCACCCCATAGACAACCTCAGCATGTGTTATGAAAATAACATTAGATTTTAATCTGGACTTTAGCTGTAGCCATGTTTCTACTTACTCTGTGATCTTAAGTTATTTAACCCCTCTTACAGCCAGCTTCTAGATCTAACACTCTGATTCTGTGATGCTACCTTTTTTTAACTCTTTCATGTGCTTAATTTTATCACTTCCAACAGCTTGGTTCTGAATTGGTGGAGACGCCGAAAAGCTCGGACCAATTCTGAAAAGTTATACAGTCGATGGGAACAGGATCATGACCTTGAAACTTTTGGATCTCTTGGGCTATTCTATGAATACTTAGAAACAGGTAATTTTCAATCACTTGTCTTGAATGATAAAGTCAGACTGAGAAAAATAAGTGTTTTTTCAGCTCTTAGTATTTCTTCCTTGCACGTAGTAGGTGTTCAATAAATCATTGGATGGTGAGTGAGAGATAGAGGGAAGGATATAGAAAAGATCAGTTCAATATTTACATCATCCACCAAATAGACTATGCAATGAAGTTTAGTTTCAAAACACCAACCTTAGAGATACTTTTCCTATAAATTGAATATTAATATTGTTGAACCAAGTAAAAGTAAGAATCACTTTTTAAAACCTGTCTCAAATTAGCTTATGTAGCTATTTCACCTTTCTGTTTGCCTTAGTAACAGCTCAGAGAGAGAATAAGTTGAAAAACATTTTCAGAGTCTGGCATACTTTTAGTGTACATCCATTGTTTCAGGCTGAAAAAAAGGTTAAAAGCAGTTATTTAAGGGAAACTCAAACTGAACCCAATAAATGAATAAAATATTCTAAAGAACAAAGAAAAGATCTTGAGGTGAACTTTTAGGCGAGAGAATGATGAGTACTGATTGTGTAGTTTACTCAGAGTGTTTCCTTTCTGTGACATTCTCTCTTCTTTGGTGGAATTAGGAGGACAGTTTCTTAACTTATTATTAAGGCCTATACAGTCACAGTGGAATGAAAGGGATGACCTGAAATTGTTACTGATTCTCCACTGTAATACATACATATGATACCTGAATTGAAATAGGTAAATTTAAGACAAATAGAAAAAAGTCTATATAACTGGCTGTAAAATTAGGTAGTCTTTGATTTATAGGGTGATAAGGCTATAACTTTTAATTAATTGTGTAAGTGTCAAATGAAGATACATAAGTGAATCAGACATTATCAATGCAATTAAAAGATGAAATCAAGTTTTTGTAAGATTACCATTTATTAAAGCATACCTAAATTAATTTATTCTGGGTGTTTTACATACATTATCTCTAATCCTGAAACATTCTATAAACTAGTCATTATTCACTGCATTTTATTTTAGAGGATACTGAAACGAGGATAGGTTAATTTGCCATGGGACACAAAGTTTTTTGGTAAATAAAGAACTAGAATTTGAACCTGGAAAATTCAAGCTGTTTCTACATATCTCCTCTGAATTTTTTATCTCTTGGCTCAGTAAAGAAGGGAAGAAAGGAGGTAATTTGTTCACTTGGCTTAGTATATAATAGGCTGATTTTTATGAGAAAAGCTGATATCCAGAAACACTCAAGATTCATCTAACAATAAAGGACCAGGGGAAGATTCTTTCTTCTTTCAGTGGAAAGCCATTCACGTATATCTTATTATTTTTCTTCAGTCATGTGGGAACCCCAGACTGCTAGTTGCATGGATTCTTCTATCCCAAGCATAATCAGAAACAAAAGAATAAAAATGGGGAGAGAAGCTAGCTTACACAGATGTTAAGTCTTAATGAGGAAAGAGAATAAAACTTATTTAGGAAGATGTCAAGTTAGTACAGAGGATCAGGACCTTAACAAATATTGTGTTTCAGAAAATGTATCTTTCTTTTGCCCGCATGTAATTTATTTATATTTCTGAGGCTTTAGATGATTCATTTTCCAGTTATTCTGAATATCTTGTTTTGCACTTTCTTTTTATCTGTTAGCTTTTTCAAATCTTAAATAATGCATTCATTCATAGGCTTGTAGTTAAATACTTTTATATATCCAGCACGTGATGGCCATTGGAAACACACAAATGAATCAGTAATATTTCATGATCTCAAAAGGTAGATAGTTAAGCAAGGTAGAAAAACTTGATTACAAATACAGCAATACCACGGGAAAGGGTAGAGAACCATATACCTAAACATAGCCTATAATAAAAGACTATTTTTTAAGACTATCTTATCTAACAAGAGTAGATACTTAGACAACAGATATCAAAAGAAACAGTAAGGGCAGAACTGAGCTATACATACCCTGTTTCTCTTTCCTATTCTAGTAAGCAGATAAGTCACTATGCTTCTTATGGGGAGGAGAAAGTGGGCAGATGGAAAGAGGCCTGGAATGTTTTGCTGGTATAGATCCTGCCAAAATGAAGGAAGTGGCAGGAGTTAGGCAGAGTGTTCTCCATTTTTCTCTCCACAATAATGAATTCACGAATTTTTCTTCTTTTCCCTACAGTTACCCAATTTGGATTTGTTACATTATTTGTGGCCTCTTTTCCGTTGGCTCCTCTTCTTGCTCTCTTGAATAATATTATAGAGATTCGAGTGGATGCCTGGAAACTTACTACGCAGTACAGGAGACCTGTAGCCGCTAAAGCCCATAGCATAGGTGTTTGGCAAGACATTCTTAATGGAATGGCTGTCCTTTCTGTTGCAACTAATGTAAGTGGACCTGTTTCAGTGGGATGACTGTATTTTATTTTGTTTTCTTGAGAAAGGGGGGATGTGAATAGTGCTTAACTCAACCTTTACTTACATTGATTTCATCATGACGACAGTCTATAAGGATAAAACATCCCTCAACTTTTATGCACTAAACAACATAGAGAAATCTGTGATATGTAAACTCTTAGAAATACAAAGAAAACTAAAATCACTCTCATAGAAATTCCATGATACAATTTCGTAGCATGTGACAAAGCAGACAGGAAACAAGTTATGGTACAAAGGATTTGCATAATACAATTAAAACTTGGTTATATGTAAAGTTGTATGCTACAGAGAATACACAACATTTATGTTATCCCTATAGAGCACTTACTGAGAAATGAAAATAACACTAAATTTTCTAAAACAGAAATTTTACAATGCATATTCACCTACAGTAATAGTATGTAAAGTTGATAATAAGATAGTCAAAAAGAACAAATAGCCACTTAAAAATCACTCTTCTAAATTCACTTTGTTATGTAAAGAGGAAACAAAATTGAAATTATAGAGTACATTATTAAAATGAAACACTATAGGAATCAGCTAAAATCACAGGTACAGGAAATTTATAACAACAAATGCTCTTATTATTAAGAAAGAAGGCTGGAAAACATGAGCTCAGCATGTAACTTAAAACTAAGGGAAAATGCAGAAGTAATAGAAAGTAGTAAGAGAATTAATAAAGATATAATGAGGAATAATAAAATTTAAAAACAAAGAAAAGCCAATATAGTTGCTTAGTAAATCAAAACTTGACTTACCGAAAAGAAAATTAACATAAACAAACTCTGAAAATATCAAACAAGAAAAATGTTACAAGGTACAGATGAGAAAATTGACAGACTGCTATGTACATATTTATGTCAATAAATTTTAAAATATATTTGAAGTTGTCACTTTTTTAGAAAAGAAAAACTGTCAAATTTATTGATAGAAAACCTAAATGGACCAGTACCTATAGAAGTCATATTAAAGTTTTTAAAAATCTGCCACTAAAAACATAGATGGCAAAGCCAGATAGGTTTAAATTGACTTATCTAGCCTCAAGGAAACATGTTGTTTATGTTATTTATAGCTTAGGAAAAGATGGGGAAGTACCATCTCTATTAAATCAAATACTGAAATTAATTGTACTGCACTGTGACAAATTTACCAGCTCATGGTCTTCTATCTCTCATTCCCTTCCCACCAACCTCCTACACACACTCACGCACATACACACACACTCACACTCACACTGTCCTAACTTATGGGATTGGTCCAGGCAAGTGAATTTGGTTAAGGACAGTAGAACTATGCTATGGAACAATAAGAAGTGTAAGAAATAGAAAGGCATAGTGGAAAGAGCATGATTTTTGGAGACAGAGGCACTTAGGTTCAATTTTCAACTTAGTCACTTTCTAGTTATGAAATCTCAGAATACTAGTCATGTACTATAAATGAACTACTCCATGTTTTAGGCCAAAGATTCATGTATTAACATGATTTGTAACAGCATTTTATTCATTTTTCATCCACATGGCGCGTGGAACTGAGAGATGTACAAATAGGACATTTCGAAAGCTAGATCGTTAGCTCATGATCTGTCTCTTGCTTTGTCCTTTAGGCTTTTATTGTTGCTTTTACATCCGACATCGTTCCCCGTTTAGTTTACTACTATGCCTACTCAACAAATGCTGTTAAGCCTATGAAAGGATATGTAAATAACAGTTTGTCAGTATTCCTGATAGCTGATTTTCCAAACCACACTGCACCTTCGGAAAAACGAGACTTCGCCACTTGCAGGTTTCCTCTTTTCTTAAGTTTTAATTTTGTTCTTTAAATGTATTCCTTACGTTTTCTATTTCCACCATGCTTTGCAATGTAAAGGATTTACTTGGGGTGGTAAAAATTCTAGATAAATAAAGTATGTCAATTCTAGAATTCACACATTGCATGATTCTGAATTGGAAAAAGTAGAATGTCCCAAAGTAAGAGAATATTATGGGTAAAGATAATGTCAATTTCAAATTACTTTTTATTTCCTAAATTTATTTGAAAGATTTCGCACCAATAAATGCCCCTTAATCTCAAGTGATAATATCTACAGATCATGCAGCATATGATTGTATTATATGTGCATTTAACTTACTTGAATTTAACCAAAAAATAGTAGAGTGAGAAAGAAATAAAAATATGATTACTTCACCATCCACACCACTTAAAGGGTTTCTTCCATGCAGGGAGTGTGAAATTGGATCTGTGAACCTACTGTTTCCATACTTAGTGTCTCATATATTCTGAGGATCTTTTTACCCAAGAATTTAAAGATTATATGTATATACTCTTGATATAATAGATATATAATTATTTTATTAGATAGATAGATAGATAGATAGATAGATAGATAGATAGATAGAACACCAATGCTCTTTAACTTAAATCTTAAACCAGCTGCTTCATCTGGGATTCCAACAAAGAAACGGCAAAACATTGCAACACAGGTAGACCGAAGCATTGTTATATTCTATACTTGCATTTAGAGGAATCATAGCATAGTCTTTAAGAGCACGGGCACTTGTGTCAGACTTCTTGATGCCATCACTCCCTCACTGGCGGACTAAAATTTTGAAGAACATCATTGTCTGGTAACTTTGTAGAAAACAATGAGCTCATAAAGTTGAGCACTAAGAAAACTCCAGAAGGATAGTAAGGAAAACGAAAACAATGCAGTGTCAGATAAGCCAAGAGAAAATAGAGTTTCAAGAAAATAGAAATGGTCAACAATGTCAATTTCTATTCTTGAAAGATCAAATAAGATGGGAATTAAAATATTCCTTCAATTTAATGGCAGGAGACAACTGGTTTCAATGGAGTGATGAATAGAACCAACTTTACTTATTCTTTTTTTTTTATTTTTTAAATGTTTTTGAATCAACTTTAAGGAGTAGGAAGTAGGAAGAAAGGGAATGGAGATGGCAAAATTTGTCTTTGAAGGGCAGAAGAGGAGTTCATGTTTGTCTTCTGCTACATTTATCCTATACATAAGCAAGATTATACATGCCCATGATTTTTATCTGTACAAGAAAAATAAATGTTTTATAATAGCAGTTATCTTACTATGACTTGGCTTTTGTGGTCAATTAATAGGGTTTCTTAGGAGGAACAATAAGAATTTATGCTAGGTTTCTCTGTTTGAAATCATAGCTAATTTTTTGCATTTCTATTTTTCAGGTATAGAGATTATAGATATCCTCCTGATCATGATCATAAATACTTTCATAACATGCAGTTCTGGCATGTCCTTGCTGCAAAGATGACCTTTATCATAGTTATGGAGGTAAGCCTTTCTTAACTTTTATTACAGTTTGTTTCCTTTTAGTCATATATTTCTAAAGATATCTGCTCAGTAGAAAATTAATGTTATCTCAAATTGTTTCGACAGAAGTATTTATTGTCATAAAAAGTAACTTAGGGTTATTCTCAGTACAATGACTTGCCTATTTTTCACTTACTATTGTTGAGGATACCAAAGTGACAAAAGAAAAAATATGGCCTCCTCCCTTGAGATTAGGAAAAGGCAGAACACCCACTGATTTTACTGAATACCTATTAGATGCTAGTTCCAGAGGCTATAATAATAACCTGTAAGTTAAACTTTATTATTTACCCTTGAAAAATAAATCTGAGACTCAGCCAAACTAGATATTTTGTTAATATTAGACCTGAGTTTTAATGCCAGATATCTCCCTCTCAAGCCTCTGTTCTGTCTGCTATGTTTTCTCTTTTGTGGAATATCTAATACAATTATGGACATTACACATGCAATAAAAGAATGAATACACAGGTGGTACTTGACTAAGTTACATTTGAGTGCTACAAATCATAATACATGAAGGCCAATGAAGAGGAGATCAACGTAAGGCATCTTTTCACTCTACAGTAAAGCTCAGTACTGGACAAGTCTAATGCAAATACGCACAAATTCCAATCAGTTTTTGTTTAATTTATTTTTATCAAGGTTATACATGTAACTAATTTAAAAATTCAAATAATTCTACGTAATAAAAAAGTGCAATCTTAGGTAACATTTCTCCTCATGTTTTTCCTCTCTCTCTCTCTCTTTATGAATTTATCATTCATTCATTCTCACATTTTTCATCAGAAGTTTAGATCACCTTTCAGTCTGGTAAACTGCACCAGGAACTTTTGATTTTTTGTTTTCATTTATTTATGATTATTATTAATTTTGAATTCATCCCAGGCTCTTATTCACCATCATTCTGGGACTTCTCTTTAATTTCTCTTGTATTAAATACTATTTTTCCTGCAATCTATGTTTCTCCCATTCTTGCATAGCTTATTTTAATGAAGCATATCTTTCAATAATTTTCTGAGGAAAATTATGGGTGGTCAGTTTTTGAGATCTTGAATTTAAAAAATTTCTTTTCTTATAGATGACTAATTTGTATATAATTCAAAATTGAAAGTCATTTTTTTCTGAAAAATTTCCAACCAACTTTATTTACATATTATTGAAATTTTTAAAGACATCACTCTATTTTCTGTCAGCTTCCAGTGTTATTATAAAATGCAATGCCATTTTCGTTCCCTATTATTTGTTGATGATCTTTCATATATTAATAATCTTTGATGATTCTGTCACTCGTTCTTTTATGAAACTTCACAAGACAGTTCTTTAATATTGGACAGTACTCTTTGTTCTGGACACTCACTAAACCCTGTAGATTTGAAAGCATACCCTTCAAGTTGAGAAAATTTGCTTGTATTCTTTCTCCGAAAAGTTCTTTTTTGTCCTCTCTCTCCTGTCTTTCTGGGACTTCTGTTATTAAGATGTTACGCTTCCTCTTTTGAAATTTTAATTATCACTTATATTCCCCTATAAATAGATGGGTTTATATCTTTGTCTTTTTTGTCTACTGTTTTTTCTTTCCCTTCATTATCTGTTTCCTCTTAGTTCCCATTTTTGTTTCAGTCTTTTTCTTTCATGTTAGATACTTTATTAATATTAAGTGGTTCTTGGCACTTTGCTCATATTTAAGATTGAAGCAATGAATGCTGATAAAAGCTGTGTGCATGTGTGATGAGGAATGCCGCTTCCTGGGTTTCACTGTAGTGTGATAAGGTAGTGAGGGGTCCTTTTCATTTGAGACCTACAAAATTTTGATAAGTATAGTGCTAATTTCACAGACAAGTTATTTTCCCCAGGAAAAAGTCCTCTATCCTCCTGTCTGTTGAGCTGTTTCATGGCTGCCTATGTTCTGAGAACTGAGCAAGGCAGAAAAGAGTAGGAATCTAAGAATTCAGTATGCTGAAATTCATTTAGTTGCCCTGTTTTCAATATTGTGACACATCTCCATCCTTCAGCATCTTTACTGTCACTGAGTCCACAGTTTTCTGTTCTAATTTCAGTTGCTACCAGGATGAGGTTAGAGAAAAGTAATACCTGGATACAGATGAGTGAAGGGTTCTGAATATTCTACTGCTCCTTATACAAATTTTTAACGAATCCCCTTATTTTCAACTCCCCCACACTTATGCCTTCAAAGTTTTTGGCACCTTATTTCCTGAAATTTTCTGATGATCTGAAACAAAATTGGCTTTTGTCTTATTGGTTTCTACCATCTCCATATCACCAGTTGCAAGTTTACATGCTAGCTTTCTTTACTCACTTGAGCCTATCACTGTCTCCTCCCTTTTCTTTTTGTTTTTGTAAGTTATACCATTTTTGTAAATTTCTTTGGAAATATTTTATTATATTTTCAGGAATGTGCAGAGATAAAGAGTATATTTAATAATGATGTCCATACTGGAATTTCCGTATTACATATTTTAGTGTTTATTTGTTTAATATTGGTTAGTCTTTGTTGGAAATTTCCAGAACAGGGACCAAGTCTTTTTCTTTTCCTTGTACCTCCTGTGTTGAGCATATTTTACTGAATGAACGAAATGATTTGTAAGAACTTTCTGCTGAACATTTGACAGTTCTAACAGTATTTCTGGTTTTCTTCTGTTTCCTCTAGCATATTGTGTTTTTAGTTAAATTTTTGTTGGCCTGGATGATCCCTGATGTTTCAAAAGATGTTCTGGAGAGAATCAAACGAGAAAAGTTAATGACTGTCAAGATTCTCCATGACTTTGAGCTTAACCAATTAAAAGAGAACTTGAAAATTGATTCTAATGACTTTGTCAAGGAAGTCATGATTCAGGAAAACAAAGTACAGCTGGCTAAATCAACAATCTAGTCAACGTAATGAGTTAGCAGCTGGTTGCCTGTCTGGCTTCAGTTTTCCCTGGGCCAGAGGCCAGAAGCTATGTGTTAATTTTACCTCTTCTTCTTCTTCTTTTTCTTTTTAACTCAAAGTTTTTGTACACTTTTATAGAAGTTGGAAGAGTACCACTTGTCTGCTCCCTAACTGTTGTTTTCTGGGATTCTAGAAATGATCGTTAAAAGTGCATGTGGAATTAGAATATTGGAAAATCATGGAATGTTGCAGTTTATAATTAAACTTGGGCTATCCCCTCACCTTCCAGGGCATCTGCACATTTTCATGGTCTTCAAGTGGGTTGTTTTACATCTCTTTCCCATCAAGAAAAAGGTTGGGACAAAAATAAAAGACGTGAAGAGGCCAAATGAGCCGTATTCCTGCCGTTTTAGACTATACAAATGAAAAACCAAAATCAAATGACATAAGAAAACTCACATATTAAAAATATTAGGTGAATATCATGGTGAAGGTTTGTTTCTAAAATCGTCCTGAATAAGTTAAACTTACATCAGAATCCCAGGTAGTCCTTCCAGGTAAATGCAGAACTGATCTTTCAAGAGACTGAACGTTTGGGTTTCAACAAAAGACTAACAACTCAGTTCTTTAAAGATAACATTTTGGTAACAATAATTTCAAGACTGGATTGTTTTATCTGGAAAAGAGCATTAAGTTATTAGATTGCTTCAGGTCTTCAGATAAATGAAAGATATTATAGAGCATTAAATGTCTCTTAGTAGTTAAGGAATGCAAGACAATGTATCTTGATTAATTTATTTATCTTAATATAAAAAATCTTTAAATTATTTTTTAAAATTATTTGTCTTCTACAGTGCCTGTTGTGCATCATGAAACCTGTTAATAGCATTAGCTGTTTGTATAAGTTATGTACAAATTGTTTATGAAATTCAATCTTTTTGTTTAAAGCTATCTCAGATCTCTTCATGAGCTTACAATCCTCTTACTGATTTATCTCTTCATACAATACTCAGTGCCTTGTCTCTATGCCTTTGACACACAAGTGGTGTTGTAGGCTGTTGATGTGATATGATGTAACAGCTCAAATGATTTAGAGAAATTGTCAGTTTAACATCAATCACAGAATTTAACACCAAAAGTGAATCAACTAAGTAAGAGTATGGTGATAGATTTGCTAGCTAAGTGGAAAAAAAATTGTTGAATTATTTCTTTCATACTTAGGCCTATGACACATATATACTAGTTCTTGTTCTTTCTCTTAAAAAAAAAAAGTTTCATATATATATTTTTAACACTATAAAGAGATGTAGTTCTATTATATATTATTTGAAACTGTAGTTTTAAATTACACTTCAGTTCCAAAGAATAGTGTTTTTTTTAGTTGTGCATGAAAGAAGAAACTTTACCACAAGATTTTTTTTTTAAGTAGCATTTCATTATTTGATGCTAATAGATTTTTGTGGAATTGCCAGTATTAAATATATGGCAGGTGGTATTAATTAATAATCAATATGAAGCATTTAGAACTGAGGATCAAGAATTTTATAAAACCATGAAACAGTTTCCCCAATATTGGCAGTAATAATTTGTAATCCACAATTTGTAAATGATCTTATGAACGTTTTTGTATAATTTGAAATGATCTTATTATTTAAGCATGATTTCACATGTGAAGGAGATATATTTTTTCCTTCGGAAAAACTAGTCAGTATTACTATGAAATAAGCCACAGATGCATTATTTTTGGATTGTTAAACTCAAACTCTGTGTTAGTAAAGTGTTGTACATTGTGCACAGCTCATATTGCTTCCTTCCTGGGTGCTAATAAAAATAAGAGTGTGGAAATTGGTTTCTTATAGCTTTTAATTTTTATGGCCTATCAGTATTTATAGAGATAGATTGTAAGAAAGTAAAGACATATGTATGTCACAGTTGTCTGTATACTTCAGTCTTAAACCAACTCAAGTGTTGGATTTCTAGGATGTATGAAAAACAAAGAGGAAATTGTTTTAAGATCAGTTGCTATGATTGGTAGATGTTTTCCTTTTAATATACCAATAAATATTTTGTATTCGTTTCAATTTTCTACCAAAAACTTTCTCCTTATTTCACAGATTTTAAAGTGAAATACAAGTATTCATCACTTACCTAAAAGCTTGCTAGCCAAAATATGAAGCCAAATCAACTCAGATTTGTCTTATCTAATTAAACCCATTACTTATTATGGGTGGGCTAAATTAAGAGCACCTGACTACCAAATGTAAGTTGATATTTATCAGCATGGCAGATGTTTTTATTATGTGATCAAACTAATAATTTTTGTTTGTTTGTTTACGGAAATGTTCCAGGAAGAATTTGAGATTTCTTTGAAATAATTTTAAGTGCAAAAGCCGAAAAATATCTAACGCTTTTCAAATGTCATCTTCAGTCCTTGCCTTCATCATTTTTTCTTTGAACACAAGAAGCAGAATCCACTTCAAACCCTTTATTGTAGAGGAATCCATCAAGAAGGGAATATCTTAATTAAATGGAATGCTGTCTTATTTTTGCTGTATCTCATGACTCCTCATGGATTTAACATTCTTCTTTTATCTAAGTCATTAAGCAAGTTATCAAGGAGAAAAAGGAAAGAAGATGATAAAGAAGAGGAGGGACAGTGGGAAAAGGAGATAAGATTGAGTTCTCTTCTTAGGAACCTCCACAAGTTTCCATGGGGAGAGAGGTGTCGGGAGGCAGTGTGGAGCAGCTGTGGGGAGTGGTGAGGAATGTCTTTCCTAAGCCATCTAATGAGGACGAGAGAAATGCCAAAGAAGTTTCATGTTGGAAAATGTTCTGTCAAAAGTAAAACTGATTCCAAAGTGATTTTATAGTGTCAGGTGTAACATGTAGCCCTAGATCTCTGTTGATTGAATTCCGTTCAGGGCAAGGAATTTGTACTGCTCTTTCAAAAGAGTTTATCGTTTTGAAAAAAATTCTCTCCTAGTTGTTTTTAATTAGCAATAGTTGTTATTTTATTAAATAATGTTTTAAGGAAAATGGCATCACAGGAAGTACCATTGGCCAGGCTTAGAAGTCTGCTACCATGATTCATACTGTAAGTGTTATGATAATCCTTTTCCAGACAAATTATCACTCTTCTCCTTTA
Source organism: Rousettus aegyptiacus (assembly GCF_014176215.1). Classification (NCBI taxonomy): domain Eukaryota; kingdom Metazoa; phylum Chordata; class Mammalia; order Chiroptera; family Pteropodidae; genus Rousettus; species Rousettus aegyptiacus. The sequence goes on from NW_023416308.1 coordinate 92,144,757, forward strand.
TGTGTAATAATTAAAGTATGTCAGTTATTCCAGCATTATGTAAAAATTCATGAGAATATTAAAAAGAATAGTGTGGTTCAATGTGTGTGAGATACCTGCTTTCATCCCCCAAAAATATTTGACTACGTATGTCTTTCCTATGAGTGATTATATGCCATGCTGTCAACCAAGAATATAAGTTCTGCCTTTTCTTTTTTTTCTTTCTTACAATTGTGCGTGTGTGCACGCCCATGGATGAGGAGGTGGCTATGCAGGTATGGAGAGAAAGTTGCTGTTAACATAAATCTCAAGAGATTCAAATTCATTTAGTGAATAATATAATACTTAATTTGAAACTATATTTTGGCATGAATTCAACTTGTTCATTCCGTATAAGTTGATATAATTTTTTCTGAATTTGAGTACTCTTAAAGATTTTTAAATCATGTTTTGTCATTTAGAAATATTAAAGTACGTTACATATAACATGTTTAATCACAAAGTTACATGTTTGTCACATTTAGAGATGCGAATTCCTTGAGATAAGAGGTTGGCTGGTCCAGAAAGTTTGGAGATGGTGGTAGTTTTTGTTGTTTTTTCTCTTTATTTTTTCTACTTTGGGAGGTGACATATAGATGAATAGAAAGGCCGAAGGAGACAAATAGTATGTTGAGATATGTTCTGAATTTTTTTTCTGTGCCATATTTCTCAAAAAGAAATCCATGACTATCTTTGTTGGAATAATCTGGGCTACTTGTGAGACATGCACGTCCTTTGGTCCCATCCTAGATTTCTAAGAACAGTGACTCTGGGAGAGGAGCTTTAAAAAAAAATTTAAGTTAACTTTTGGGTTTTAAGATTGACGAGTATTTCATAAAAATGCCAAATTCCTTAGCCTAAAGCATTTTTTGTAATAGCTCTCAAACGTTCATTTACCATTCCAACCCATTAGGAAAGTACATCAAGTCACAGAGACTCAGGATTTCCAAATTCGTAGAACCCCTCTAATCCTGCAGCATGCTGAAGTAATTGAAATCTTATGCCCTAAGAGCCCTAGAACTGTAGTTTCTACTTATATTTTTTAAAGAGAGGATAAGATACTTGCTTATATCAATATATTCAAGAAAAGTGCACACTGACCAGAAATTATGGTGAATACATTATATTCTAAGTATTTAAAAGAATAAATGGATTCTTAGATAGGATGTTACCAGGACAGCAATACTATGACTCTTATAAAGGATTTGTTTTAGAAAATCGGCCTTTCAAAATTATAGAAGGAACTGGTAAAGGTCTGGAAGGGAGATTTGGAGGGCCTGCTCTCCTGAAACACTGCCTTAAGTGGACAAATGGGAGCATGTACAGATGCCCAGGTGCTGGCATGAAGCCAGGAAGACAAGAGAGTGAGGAAGTCTATGGAAAGTTGTTGCTTGTGTATAGCTACTACTTCTGTGAGGTGTCAGCCAAGCTTTAATTATGGGCTTGGGCCACTCCTGGCCAGGAAGATATCTGGACACGGAGTGGAAAACAGAACAAGCTAGAGCCCACTGGATGGATACCTTTGTGTGTGTCCTTCACAATTTCTGGCCTCCAAACCTTCAGAGGGAAATAGCTGCTGCTTCCATCTGCCTTTTTTTTGCAAATTTAACCAAATATCATACAACGAAAAGACTTCTGGAAATGAAGCTCCAGCGTCATCAAGTTGGAATAGTATAAAATACCATATAGGAAAAAAACAACTGTGGACTATGGTCATTTGTACAATGTGATTTTAAAATAGCCCTAATTTGCCTTCTTAAAATGTACTCAATAACTGAAGAATAGGATTTTTCTTTTGCAAGCACATTCTAAATATTTACAAAATTTGACCAAAAATTTTTTTTTCAAAGGACCAAAATCAGATAATTGCCCACAATCAAATGAAATAGAAAACAACAATAAAAAGATAACCAGGAAAATTATATTGCAATTGAAATAACATGTACCAAAGTAACCATGGAGTTTAGAAAATAATTTTAATTACATGGTACTAAATATACTGTATAGCTCAAATTTTGCGGGCGCATCAAAAACTTCTTGTAGGTTGTTTTAGGGGAAATGTATAGCCTTTAATTAAGCTATTAAAGAGAACAAAGAAAAAACATATTGTCAAAGAAGCTAGCAGCAATGTAAATAAAAAGTGAAAGGAAGGAAAAATCGAATTTTGGAGAAATTAATGGAAAACATACAGAAAACATTATTCTCAATGCAACATTAGACTCATCCCCTTTATAATCAGAAACAAAACACTTCCAGTACTAATAGTTTGGGTTTTGTTCATACCACTGAAACCCCCAACAACTAGAAAAGATGGGCTAAAAGTTTGCTTTAATCGATTGAAAGTACTAGAAAATTATGAAGGAGACTTTTGGGCATATAAAACCAATATCTAAGAAAGGAGAGAAAAAGAAGAGGCAAGCCTGCATTTGTGGCTATAAAACAGCCAATAAGCCCTTAAAAATGTACTCTTAATCATTAGTAATCAGAGAAATACAAATTAAAACCACAGTGTGGTACGATTGCCCACTCTCTAGAATGGCTAATAAAAATTAATTTTAAAAAAATGCTGTCAGTACCAAGGGTTAGCAAAGATAGAGCTACTGAAACTCTCATATGTGGTTGGTGGGAATATAAAATGGTACAATTACTGTTGTTTTGAAAACAGATTGGTAGTTTGTTATAAAGTTAAACAGATATTTGCCATGTGACCTAGTAATCCCAAGAAAATAAAAAACATATACACTTCAAGGACTAACTCAAAGATTTATAACTCAAATATTCATAATGGCCCAAAACTATAAACTTCAAGATCCATTAACTATTTCTGGATAAACCAACTGTGGCATCTACATACAATGGAACAGAATAAAAAGGAATTAATGACATTTATAACGACATGAAAAAAATCAAAAGTATTCTTCTGAGTGAAAGAAGTCATTATACCCTAGTACATATTGCATGATTCCAATGATATGAAATTCTAGAACAGGATCAGCAGTTGTCTAGGGCTAGGTGTGGAGATGGGATCAACAGGAAAAAGGCATAAGGAAAGGTTTAGGGGTGAAGGAAATATTCTACTTTTTGATCATGGCTGTGGTTACATGGATATTTGTCAGAATTCATCCACCTCAACTTAAAATGGGTGACATCTATAACTTTTGTGTCACTGGCGTTAACTAAAGTAAAAAAAAAAACATATTATACCATTTATTTCATGAAGCAATGAATATCTAGCCATAGGTCTCCTCACTAGTGTTTGGTAGAGCTGGGGTTCACATCTGTTTCTGATTCTTAAATTGGTAATTTTAACTAACCGAAAACAATATTAAGGATAATGTAGATGGATGAAAAATTCTACAGAACTAGAAAGTATCTAAATCTGTCTTGGTCTCTACAGAAGACTTTTGTGGTTCTCACAAAGTAGTGATTTGGTGGTGACAGTGCCACAAAATTAGTGCTGAAAAGAGCAAAAGTCTGCTTTCATCCACACATGTTACCCTCTGGAAAACATGACTGTGGTTCAGGAGACAGTTACATGGCTGTGCCCTACGTGGCTTCATGCATCGACATTTGTTAAGGTCATCAGAACATTTTGTTGAATGAATGAAATATAATGATCATTTATTGTGTGCTTACCATTAAACATCACATTTTACCCTTTATTCCTAGACTTTATATATTATGATCCTATCGAACTAATGAGGAAATTTACTCACGAAAGTAAACTAACCTAGCTAGGTGTGTTACTAATAAATGCCAGAAACAGGATTTAGATTCAGGGCTAAATAAGACCAGTTCTTAATTATTATGTTGTATTTTCTACTCTGTGGTCACTTTCACATATTTTTTATTGGAGGGATTCCTGAAGAATAAGAATCAGTAATACAGTTACAATACTATCTTCTGGTTGAACAGGTTACTTTAAGGGATGGCACCTCTTATCCCTAGAAACTTTCTTTGTCCCTGGGCTCAGACCTTTTGAATCTTCTATTGCTACTCTATTTGTCTCAAAATTTTCTAGGACTACTTGTAAACCTATGCTCCTACTCTGTCAAAACCTAGCCTTTCTTAGAAATGTCAATGCTAGGATAATGGAGATCAGAAGGTGGGGAAACAGCATTTGGTTATGTGCTGGGCACTATGTTAAATTAAGCACTTTACATATTACGTACTATTTCTTTTATCTGTCAACACAGTTTTTCTAAAATAGGGATTGCTATCTTTATATCACATGTAAAAAAATTGAGGCTCAGAGAGTTATAGTAACTTCTTAAATATGAAACAATGAAGTCAATGTTCCTTTTTAAAAACTGCTCAAAAGTGAAATGAGTTAGCTATCTACTAAAAATGTAGTCTACATAGTTGGGGATTTTAATTGGAGTACAAACAATCTGTGAAGGCGAGCCTGGAAGATTTATGATATAGGTTGACATACTGGGTCAGAAATGATTCATTTTTTATTCTCACAAACACCATGAAAGTGAGAGGCAACATGCTAGATAAAGCAAGTTGAGGGTAAGCAAAGCGACTAACAGTGTCTATGGTAAAGTTGGCTTCAGCTTCCAGATATCAAGAGGCACAGCTCCAGCAGAAAGTATCATTGGTGAGTCTCTGATGGATCATGGATCCTGAGAGAGCAGGGCTTCCTCGTCTGTGGGAACTCGATGTCTGCACCGCCTGTGCCCTTGCAGCAGGAAGATTCCAGGGAGAAGGGAGACGTGGGCTGGAAACTGCGCTTGCTGACTGTTCCTTGTTTGGGCATAATGTTTTTCCTGGGAAGATAGAGGTCACCTTTCTTCTTCAGGAATCATGAACATATTGAAGGGAATAAAAATTACCAGGGTTAACAGATTTTAAGTAGGACAAATGGAAGTTTAGCTCATAAACAAGTAGGTAATGTGTGTTCATAATCATTTGCTGTTCATACTGGAATTTCAAGTCGAATTACTTTTTTTCTTACATTCTTCACTTTTTTGTTCCTTTGCTTTTCTCTTACTCTTTCCTTCTTTCCCTTCCCTTTCCTCCCCCCACCCCAACCTCTTTTTTTATTCTCTCTTTTAATCATCTGATCAGAGCAACCCAGTAAAGTTTCTCACAACTGAAAACTGTCTCATTCCTTGTTTGGAAGAGATATAAGATGTTCTAAGCTGTCTCTTCCAAGACTAATTCTGCAGAGTCAGGACATAAAGTTTTGAAGGAACAAAAAAGACATAAAATAGTTTTTTTAGTTGTGCAGAAATCTGTGCTACAGCAGAAATCAACAGAAATTACCCACCAGCTTTTACATAGCATGTTTTTTTTTGCCATTTAAAAATATTTATGTCTATTGTTTATCAATACATTCCAATATAACAATATTTTTCCTCTCAGATTTTATTAAAATTGTAACAAGCAGCTAAGATGAGACAGAACCACACAAAATATTAGAAAAGTTCAAAACAGATGAATAAGGCTTTTTAGGGAAAGAGGACAGGGCTTCCAAGGAAATTTAGGGTTTACCATCATGGATGCTGTCAAATCTACATCATTGGCAGAGAAATACGAAGTCATACTATTTGGGGGGGAAAAAGGAAAAAAACAGGTTACATAATAGCATGAGTTATGTGAGCCTATATCAGGTAAAATAGTGACTTAAATGGGGTAAAATGGCTTAAAACGTGACATTTATCATATCAGTTACAAGAAGTCTTACAGTTAGGCATTTCCAGGACTTGTTCATTGTTTTAATTATACGAGCAAAAACATAAGCTTATTATTTCCTTGCACTCTATTATTCCTCACTGTTGATTTTTATCCTCATTTTCATCATTTCATGTTATAAATGGCTGCTATATCTCTAAGTATCATGGCATTTGAAGAAAGAAGAGAGTATATTAGGAATCTTAGTTGAAAACAATACATTCTTGCAAGTTTCAGCTTAAAAGTAATTTAGAGTATATTCAGCAGCTTGTGAAACCATTGCAAAGGTGAGAGAAAAGACCCTCAGTTCAGCCTCGAGGAGAAAATCTCAAAACACATTAGAAGCTTTAGTTAGTGCTTAGCACAAAATTCCAGGAACTTAGTTTACTACTTAACCTACATCGATAGTGTGGCCGTAGCTACATGGTAAGCAACTGTCCAGGCTTGTCTGGTACTGAGCAGTTTTCTGGAGACACAAGACTTTCAGTGGCAAACTGAAAGCCCTGGGCAAACAAGGCTGCGTAGGTCACCCTACCACTATTAAACAGCCATCACTGCTGCTGATGATACCAAAATCTGGATCCCTCAACCATCAATAGTCTATGGTAACAAATGGGAACTCCACACAAACCCTGTTCCCAACAGTGCTCCCTTTCAGACCATTCTGGGGCTTTGACTGTGTGCCTGTCCAGTTACGAGATCCTAACTTCTGCATCAGGCAATTCAAAAGAAAATGAGCAGTCATAAATATTGGTAAATGTCTGCTTCAAAGGGTGAGGGAGCAGCGGCACTCCGTTTGCCCCTGTGCCTTTCTGTTCTATTGCTGAACATATTAGATTTCTCAGAAGCCAGAACTGGGTCGGGTTGCTAACTATAGCTGCAGCGGAGACAGGGGCCCTGTAGGAGAAGGCCACAGGGAGAAATGAGTTGGAACTCGCACTGGAGAAGTCGACCAGCCATGTCTCACAAGGACACATGTAAAGGTGTATAGCCTTTTCTAAATTGACACTAAGTGTTGCCTGCAGCAGTAGTTTTCTTGCTTTTTATTTTTATTATTATTATTCAAGGTAAGGTCTGCAGATCAGCAGCATTGGAATTGCCTCAGATTTTTTTAAATTTCCTCATATTTTAAACTTAAAATCCTTGACCCACCTTAGACATACTAAGTCACAATCCCTGGGAGTTGAGGACTGAGGGAATCCGTCAGCCCCAAAAAGTAGAGTTCAAACCTATGTGATTCATGACTCATTTTAAAATAGAACTGACATTTCCACCAGAGTTTTAAACCGGGTCAGTCTAATGGCCAAGCTCTGCTTCGAAATCGTCACTGCTGCGGTGAAGGCAGCGCGCAAGTGAGCGCTTCGTGCCCTTCCACGGTCACGTTTGTTTCCCAACACCAAGTTATTCTTAGGGTAGTGAACAATTTTCTTTTGCATTTCAAAAGCTGGCCGTTTATGTTCATGCAACATTGTTCTTTCCGCGGACCGTAGGGAAGCACTTTAAAAGCTGCACAGTCCTGACGAGTTCCTATCCCTCCTCCCACGAAGGCGCCGAGGCCCGAGGCCCTAAGTCACACTTCAATCATTCAGGAGCCAGAGCCGGCCTCACCTTTATCACTGCCCTCCCGGAAGTCTTTCTCCATCTCCAAAAGACCACTCCAGGGCGAGCACCAAATTGAATTCTCTGAACCTTCTTCTTTTTTAAATTCTGCTTCTAAATGGGATTGTAAAGGTTATAATAGAGGAAATTATTTGAGGGCAGAGGTGTCAGGCAGCTCTTCCCTTGGGCTTGCTAGCGCCTTTGGTTAGAGAAAATCACTGATGAGGACAAGGTCCCTGGAACCTACGGAATAGCCACACTGTTCTGTGACACAGATTGCATTACTAGATTTGGCCAATTACCCAGCTCATTCATTTGCTTAACCAACTAGATGCCAGGGACAAATATATATATATATATATATATATATATATATATATATATATGTATTAATTAGCAATTTTTAAGCACTTAAAATGTACCTGGCCACTGTGAGCTGTATGTTTTATGTACATGATCTCTTTTAATCCTCATAACAATTACTTGAGGTTATTCTAGCCATCTCACATGAGAAAAGTGAGACCTGAGCAGATTAAGGAACTCACTCAAAGAGGAAGGGTGAAGGAGCCAGGGTTCAATCCCAGGCAATCCGCATCCTTATCAAACTAAACAGAGTTCGTGTCCCTGTGGAATATATAGCTTCATAGGGATCCAGATATTAAATGTCAGTTACCTAAAGTGCATTCAATTATTATTTGCTTGCAATAATTAATCATTATACAGTTGTGATAAGGACTGAAAAGAGGGATAAAAAGAACTTTTAGATTTTCTTGGGGCTTTCAGAGAATGTCTGCTAAGGAAGTGACACCTAAACTGAGATGCAAATCTTTAGGAGCTGGGTAAGAAGTAGGAGGAATAGTGAGTTTTCCAGGCAGAGAAACCTGCCCTATAAAAAGAAAAAAAAAATGAAAGAAGAAGCCAACATTTATTGATTGATTATTAACAACCAGAGTATACTAAGCCTTTTATAAAGATCATCTCTTTTAATCTATGTAGAGACTCCTTAAGGTAAATATTATTATATAATCCTCATCTCACTTATGCAGAAACTGAAATTGGGTATAATTGCTAACATAACCAAAGCCACACATCCAGTAAGGGTAGGGGAGGGCCTAGACCGATGCAGTCTAACTGTAGAATTTATATTCTTAATTACAATTTTTGTGAGTGGAAAGGACCTTAAATATGCTTGTGTGGGTTGAATAGTGTCTCCCCAAAATTTGTGTGCACCCAGAACCTCAGGATGTGACCTTATATGGGTCTTGAGGTGAAATTTGGGCCGTGAGAGGAAATCATTGCGGACTTAGGGTGGACCTTATATCCAGTGACTGCTGTCCTTGGAAGAAGAGAGGACGCAAAGAAGAAAGCAATGTGAAGATAGAGGCAGAGATTTGAGCGGCATATCTAAAAGCTAAAGAACTACAAGGATTGTCCTAGGAGAGACACATGAGATTTCTCCCTCACAGAAGGAACCAATCTTGCTGACGTCTCAAGTTTGAACTTCTAATTTCCTAAACTGTGGAAGAATGAATTTCTATTATTTTAATGTGGTGATTTGTTATGGCAGCACTAGGAAACTAATACAGTACCCTTTGCCACAGGGAAGCCTAGTAATAAAGCTTAGGAAAATGGATTTATTCAGCCTTGTTCACTGTTTATAATGTTTGTCAGATATTTTGGCAAGAGTTATAGAACATGCACATGATGCGCATATGGACTCCATTTTCGAAGACCAAAAGGTAGAAAGTGGCAAGTGTCATATAAGAAGTTTATATAAATAGTAATAATATTAACTATCATGATAATAAGTGCTGTCATAGATTACATACTTACATGCCATATACTGTGAGAGGTGGCTAACATGCATTATTTAATTTAATTTGCTAAAGGTAGCTATGATTTATTCCATTTAACCTATAAAGAAATTGAGGTACAGTGAATTTTAATTACCTTATCCGAGTTTGTATATTTCTTCCAGGATCTTAATTTCCTGTGAGGGGATAAAGGAAGGAACTTCATTAAAAAATGTGTTTGATCTGGGTCTTGAATGATGATTATTGTTGGACACCAGTGAATGGAGTGAAAGGGAAATCACATTAGGATGACGATAATGGTGAGCATAAAGAGAGAAGAGCAGAGAATAAGCTTTTGTGAATAATGGAGTGTTCTGCTTTGTTGGAGTGTGTAGAACACTAAAAAGGAAAAACGGGAAGTCAGTTTGGAGTGGTAGATTCAGACCAGTTGTTGATCAATGAGCAGGCATCAGGAAGAACTGGAAAAATTTAGTGTAGTATTAAATATTATTTTTTTTAAACTTTGAGGTTTTAAAGAAGCTAATACTTTCAATCTTTCTAGCATTTTGTTCTATAATTTCTCTTATGTGATCTTTCATTCTTTCCAGTGTTTTTAATTTATATTCTAAATCCTGGTTGTTATCCATTTTTTCCTATTCATACATTTATCCATCCACAAAATACTTCAAAGGTGATATATCTAGATTTTTTCAGTTGCAAGCAATGGAAACTCCAATTTGAACTGGCTCAAATATTAATTAAAAGGCATCATTGGCTCAAACATTCGGAAAATCAGTCTAGTTAGCAGTTTCAGGTGTGGTCCGATAAATCTCTGACTCTGTTTCTTCACAGTAAATGACAGAAGTGATTGGCACTTAATATTGAAAGAGTGGCTGTGAGTGACCACAGCCTTTCCATTTTACACAATAAGCCTACCCATGCAACAGTCTCACCACGGTGTGACAGTGTCTTTACCAGTATTATAACCCCCCAGGCAGGCACAAAAACCTGTGCAAGTCGTGGCACAATATTTAAATAATGATTCGTCAGTGCCATTTTGATTTTTTATGCTATGAAAGGAGCCACACTTATATTATGAATATTACTTGAAACATACTTACCTGCTTACTTTCAAATAGTTTAAATCAACCTGCTTTAAGTTTAGTCTTTCAACAAGAAATATTTTTCCTTTCTCACCACTAGAGAGCAGCAGTTAGAAAATATCTATAGCTGCCACTGTATTTTATTACATTTTTGTTATTGTTTTTACTTCTCTAAAATTATGATTAAAGTATGCTTACAGAAGTAAAATATTCCATATTTTAAATATTCTGTCTTAGTACCAAGCTATGTTTTTAGATCTTTACTTTGGAAAACATTACTTTATTCTAGAAGTCAAATCCCCCCAACTTTAGCCTCTGTTACCTTAAGTAACTTAAAAAATAGTATGAAGAAATTCAACAGAAAATCTCTAAGTGTTTGCAGCCGAGTGGGAGATTTCAATAATGTTAGATGCTTTCATTTAAGGAAGATAGTATTCCACATTCTGGAATGGCAAACATGTGGTACACAAAGGAAGGGAATCAGTACCCCAGGATGATGAAAACAAACTAGAATCCTATAGAACTCAAAATGAGAGAGACATTTCAGTTAGGCAAGATTTCATAAGGCCCAAGTAATATTTTATATATATATATATGTATATATATATGTCATTATATATATCATTTAATATATATATTTGTCATTTAATATATATACATATATATGTGTGTGTATATATATAATATATATTTGTCATTTAACCTCTTTATTTATCTGTAAAATACTTTAAGTCATGGTGATGTCCGCCTTGGTCTTTTTCATATTGAAGTATATAGTATTTCTTTTGTTCTCTCTACAAGTTATTTCTCCTTTCTATTTTGTTTTCCCCTAGTATTTCCTTATAAAGTCAAGCCTTTTACTTTAAGACAATATTTTTTGAGACCTTAAAGAGGCTAATGCTTTCAAAGTTTGTCTGTAATTTATCACATTACTTTGTGCATGCTGTGGGATTCAAAAATAGAAATACTTTTCTCGCATTAAAAGAACAGCATTTGGTCTCTATTTACTTTAAAACTTGGATTTTTCCCAAGGCACAATGGCATGTAGTGAATGGGTCTTTTTTTCCCTTGAATACAGAAAAAAAGACCGTAATTAGATGTATACTTCTTTCTAACAGTAAATTATACAGAGTAAGATGCACACAAAAAGAAGGATACATTACATATGTGGTTATGTACATACATTTTTGGTAGGTAAAATATGTACTTAAGATTACAATAAATATTTATTTAAAACTTTCTGCTTCCATTTTTTTTAACCAGATAGATCAGAGAGAAATCAAAAGATATTTTATACTAGGCCACTAAATATAGCAGTGCAAAGTATTGGAGGTTACGTACATAGATGTGGGTAAAACAAATTAAATTACTTCTTCTATTTCTGATTCTCACGAAATTATATAATGATAACTTTTTGGAAATGTGTCTAAGGCTAATAATGCAAAGTAAAGTCAAATAAAGCTGAACTAAAAACTATGCACTTAAAAATTCTTGATAAGAAAAAAATCACAGATGAATCCTAGAATTTATTGTATAGCCTCAAGATCAAAGAAGTGTATAATTATTAGCTTGCAGATTGATTTAGAAATTCAAAGTTAAATAAAACCATGTTGTGAAAAAAAGCTTTTCAAAGCAGTTTTCTCTGTAGGAATGTGCACTTTCTACATTTATTATAAAAAGCTATAAAACTGTGCTGAGTTAATTGGTTTACTATACCCCAGAAAAAGACATAATCCACACTAGATGCAAGTATCTGTTGAGTGAATATTTGTTAAAATAATAAATAGGAAAGTTTGCATTTAAAATTACCTCAGAATTAGACACCATGAAGTACTTTTTGAAATTAATTTTTCTTAAAAACACCTTAGCAATAATTTATAAATAGCATTACATATGATGCCTTTAATATAAATATAAATATATATATATATGTACACACTCACTCGGTGATGGGAAAGGAAACTTATTAAACTTATATTACTATTTTGAAATATTTATAAAATTATCACAATTCATTCTATTGCAATTAGAAATTTTAAGCCATTTTTTCAATGTGATAGCCATGCCATTTCTAAATCTTAATGAACTGATATTTCCTTATAATAACTTTTGGTTAACTTAGGGTTTCTTGAACAAACAAGTTATTTCTAAAGGACATTTAGTACTTGGTTAGGCAATAGCAAATATATTGCCCACAAAGATACTTTATATTTTTAGTTACAGATTTTAATTTAACAAATACAAAAAGAAGCAGGGGAGCAGATAAAAAGTAATAGGGAAAAGAAGGAGGAAGAGGAGAGAAAAATGAAAAGACAGAAACAGTATAGTAGATTTAATTACATAATTGAGGACTGCATTTGCTTCTAAAAAATATTATATCCTTCCACCAGAGGGCACCATTTACAAGACATTTAAATGATTTCTCAAAAATATTTCCTTACACAAGGATATAAACAAATGTAAACCTATCACATTGCTATTAGGTAATATCTTAAGTCAATTTCAAAGAATATTATAATGACAATTGCTCAATTATTTAAACAATTGCATATAAAAATTAACGTCTACTCAGTAAAACATACGTAATAAATGTACTCTTCTTTAAATATGTAACAAGACAGACCTTGCAGAAAGGAGCACATTTCTCTATACTACTGACATTTTATCAGTTCATTATTAACCGTTTAGCTCAAATACAATGGGAAAATCTTAGGGTTGAAAGAATGGTTTTACATCAATGAATAAATTAATGAAAAAGTCATAGAATTTTACAAGTGGCAGGGGTGATCACTTATTACAAAGGTGAATTTCTGCAAATTACAAAACTAAAATTTATTCAAATTAAGTGATTAATTCAAAGTTCCAGGGATAATAATCAGCTGAGTAAGGACCTCAACTCAGGTCAGGTGATTTCACATTCCATACTTTAGGCCTATGACACCCAAAGTGTAATCCATGGGCAAGCGGCCGTGGAAACAGAATTACTGAATCTTGGACTACACTCTAAACCTGTTGAATCAAAATCTGCATCTTAACAAGACCTTAATTTCTGAGAAACGACCACTTGCTGCTTGCATAAAGATAAATCTGTTGAACTTAAAGTCACAAAGGTGCATGTTTAGTGCTTGAATTTTGGAAACACACAAAGAAAATTTGTTGGATTAGTAAAGAGTGTCTGACTATATGCCTCTTATATTGGGAGTAGCTATTAATTTAAGAATAGCCTAAAAGGCATTCTTTGGTCTCAGGTGGCCTAGTAACAATTGTAATTTTCCACATACAACATTTTCCCCTTGTTTATGACTTTGCTCAAGATGTCCCCTCTGGCTGGGGTGATATCTAAGTACCAACCCACCCCCCCGCTCAGTTCCACTGGGCTGCCATCATCTTCATAGGGCTAAGTTTCTGTTAAAGTATTAAGACAGACAAGGAAACACCACTTCCTGAATTTTATTCTGTACACTTTCATTTCCAGGCTGGGTTACTTAACTTGTCCAATTTCACCCATAATTATTTGTAATTGTATTTGTGTGTCTATTTCCCATGTAGCTTGTGAAGCTTTTCAGGGGACATTCCTAGAACCTAGTGCAATTCTTGGCACTAAATGAATATTTTTAGAATGAATAAATCAATATTAGCAGTAATTCTTATTCAAGCACTCACCCTGTTATTAAGAGAATGGAAAAGAGATCCGGATGACATTTATTGCAATAAAGGTGAATGTAATTATTTTACTCTAGAAACAATGTTTTCATGTTGAGTTTGTATTGCTTGATGCCCCCTCAGTTGAATACAGTGCAGTCTTAGTAATCAGGTGGTTTAGATCTCAACATTTGGGATGAAACTTAAGCAGGGGTGCTTAGGAGAATCATTTGCTATCACCGTCCAGCCTCAGAGATATTCATTTAACTTCTATTTTTTCATAACTTTCCAAAATTTCAAAATCATAGATATTTCTAAATGAATTACACTTAATGAATTTGGCCACTAAAGAGTTTGAAAACATAGGTATTTTGAAAAGCACCGAGATAAATATAGCTCGAATCTGTTGTTTGGAAGAGAATAATTTAATATTTTTTTTTCTTTTTGTGCTTGATTACTTTCAGGGACAGATATTATTTTAAGACATTCCAGGGTTTTAGAAAAATTTAGTTCAGTGTTTCATAGGATATATAAATGTGTGTGTATATATACATATTTAATACAAATTTATAAAAATAAGGGAAAGATATCTTCAGTATCCTTTTTATCACAACTCATAATAAAATAAATGACAACTATTAAACTTAATAATTGCAGATAGTTTTAGTCACTTTTGGTAATATTTTTCAGCTATCCATTTTGTGTACACATATCCTTTGTATTATTTGGCCTATTCAGAGAACATTCTTGTATGATTCTGCATTTAGATCCACACTTCTGAGATTTAGTCCCAGGATCTCCAAGAAAAATCTACTCCCCCTGTTGGTTTAAATAAAATCCAAGTATTTCGACCTTGAGAATACAGTCCAAGGACAATCTGTTTTGTAATCATTTGCATGAATTGCATCAAGAAGTGTGTGATGCATGTAAAATGCATTAATAATAAACATTAAGCTAGTATAGTTGCTTTGCTGAATGAAATAGATTCATTAATGCTGTACCTGTGTGTGAAAACAAAAGTCTAAGTGGATCGCTCTAATTCTATTTTAGGGAAAGATGGTACAAAGAAAATAATCACATTTTAAAGGAATAAAAGTAATTTTAAATGAATATTGAAAATATCATCAGTGATTATTTATTGACAATCACAATGTATAGCCACAAATTTCATTAGTATATTGATGTTTCAGCTGTGAATTAGTTAAGTGAAGATTCGTAAAATTCCAAGGAATATATATTAAACTACCTGACTTTTATTTAACCAAGGGCATTGAGGTTGTAACTATTCTTTCTCTCCTTTCCCTTTCTCTCCTTTTTTTCTTTTTTTCCTCTCTCTCTCTCTCTCTCTCTCTCTCTCTCTCTCTCTCTCTCTCTCTCTCTCTCTCTCTCTCTCTCTCTCTCTCTCTCCCTCTCTCATTAGGCGTTAAAACACCCAAACAATATAATTATGCATTCTGTTTACATATCTTTTATATCCAAGGGAGCTCATTTACCTCAGAATATCACGAACATAAGTAAAATATATTGCAATCTTTCTTCCCTACAATACCATCAGATTTGATCTCAACGTGCTGGGCAAAACGTAGGCGACTAGAAGTAACTTGTCAATTTTTAATAGTCTTCCTTCCTCGCAAAGCTAAATACACCGTTCTCCCTGCAAACTCTGGAGATGATGACATCTTCCCAGTTGGTCTCCATAGCATCCATTTCTGAAGATCCCCAGAATAGTCCTTGATTAGGGAGATCCGCCCAGCTCCCCTAGAAAGTTGGCAATCTGGTCAGCCAAAAGAAGCTGCCCCTTTTCCTGAAACTTACTCTGTCCGTGGTCCTGAACCATTCTGCCGAGACGCTCCCACAAGGGCGCTGTCAGCCGTGCTGAACAAAATCTTCCCTAACGCTGCCCAAACCAGGACTGTGTATCTGTTATTTACTCACGTCCTCAAAGAGCAGCAAGCTTTCTCCATCTTAATTCGACTCTACCGCAGAGCAGAGTTGCGCCGGCGTGATGGGAGGAGATCATAGACAAGGAGAAAAACTAATAGCAGCATCGCTCACCTGAGACCCAGGATGCTCCCATGAGTTTGAGAAGTACTCTCTGCTCTTTACAGCAAATACAACATTTTTAAAAAGTGCTATTCTGACTTTATCCTTACACAGGGTTCTGTGATATTTTCACCCTTCCATTTAAAAGCCACAAGATTTGATAGCAATGAGGCGTTCAACACCGGGAATTTAAATTGTTTTTCAGTGGACGGACTTCCAGGACAAGGACTCATCGGCACCCGCCCAAATACCATGGCACTGCGTGCGCCCTTTGCTACCGGATCCTCCCCTTCCAATGAGACTTTCTGATTGTGTCTACCAACTCTCCTATTAGGAAACCCGTGGGTTGCATGCAGCTATTCTGTTGTATTCTCCTTCTCACTCTCCCTCCCTCTCTCACTAGCACTCTTGCTGGAGGCACACCAATACCTTTCTGCTGAGGAGAAAAAGCCCACAACTACCTTAAAGGGTTAAGACAATATGCGCAACTCTCGCCTTTTATAGCGATCACTATTTAAATTTGGCAAGAGCTGACACCAGTCTTTGCAGGAATGGAGTCTGTAAAACAAAGGATTTTGACCCCAGGAAAAGAGGGGCTAAAGAATTTTGCCGGAAAATCCCTCGGCCAGATCTACAGGTAAGAGAGAGCAAACCCATATTTGCCTGGGGCTCAGCATGAAAAAATCTGCAGGGCTATTTCCGTAAACCCTGGTTGCTTAGAGAGGTTGTAATATGATCGGAAAGTCTTTTTTTGTTGCCCATTGCTGGAGCGGGGCTGCTCTGGAAACTTGCTTATTTATTCAGGAATGTTGTACTAAATGAACCTGTCTGCTTTGTGTATGTGTGTGTGTGATTTTTGTTTCGGTACCTGCAGGTTCTCATTATTTCTTATCCAGGATTTATCCTCTTTACAATTGAAAAATGAGCAGCAGCTATTCAAAGAACCTTTCCTTTAGTGCTTATAGTGACATCAAATGCAATTCCTCTGATGCAGACAAATTAATAAAAAAAAAATACAATCCTTTAAAAAATTAACCAAGAAATTCCAAAGAGTAATTGCAAAAAGAAATTTAGATCTTAGCTTCAAAATCACTTGAGTAGTGAATCCCCAGTAGAATCATCCTTCTGTACAGAAGGAAGAAGAATCAAAATATATCAATAATTGATAGCTGAAGCAGTTCTTCTCTCTGAACTTAAAACAATGTACAATGTATTTTTTATTATTTGACTTCTCATAGATGTCTATTTCTTGCATGGAAGATGGCACAGTACTTAAAAAAATACATAATAATAACCAACAAAATGACTTTGAAAGTACTAGAAATTATTTAAATTTTTTATCTTCTCCATAGCCATTGTACTAATTATGTGGTAAACTTCTCAACATTAAATCACTTCAAGAAAATTATAGGAATACACTTTTTCTTAATCAAAGCAAAGTCAAGAAGAGAAGGCAGAAACAAAAAGAAACGATTCCAAGAGAGCACTCATTTTCACAGCTGGGAAATTAAAGACTTTGGAAATGTATAGGAAATGTAAAGAAAATGATCAGTGTGCCTCCTAATTTGCAAAATCTCTTCCGTTTTGGGGGGCTTTATGTGGGCTCAGTCATGCTATGCGGCAGTAGGTACCGCAAGGGCCTGCAGTCCCTTGCTGCACTAGAAAGAGCTGTTGTTCCCCAGCTCAACTGACTTCAGGTGGGGAGTTCAGGTGCGGAATTCAACTTTGCATATATGAGCATATGAAGCCGATGTAAGAAAATAATAAAATTTCGTTAGATGAGTTTTTCCATCCCAGAATAAATTGCCCTGTGCTCTACGATTGGGATTGGGCTTTAGGAATAAGCATTAACATAGCCACAACTACCTTTATGATCCATTCCCAGGCGACAATTTTGCAGAATTTGGAAGTCTGACATTTTTGTTTTTTGTTTTTTTCCTGGTAGTCTCAAATCTCAAGCTGTGCATTCTTGGAATTGATCTGAAATTTTCATTTGCATTGCCCGTGTGCATGAAAACAATTGTGTGTAGATACATCATTTAAAAGAGCACACATAAAAATTATTATATGGGGGACTGGAAATACCCCGCAAATTGTAAACGGAGAGGTTCATTGTTTAAATATCGAAAGTATCCATCTCAAAGGTCCATCGGTGATGTTACCGTTCACATTCACCTTTTTAAAACAGTAGCTTCACGGATACACCGTGGACTAGAACAACACTATCAACTTTTAGTAACAGGGTTCCATCACTCCGCTCTCCCCTTCTCCCTGCCCCCAAGGACGAAAGCCTAAAAGGAACTGAATCAGGCGGGTGAAATCTTGTGAAATACTATGCATATTTAAAAACAAAACAAAAACTAAATGTGACACCTTCCACCTCGGCTGGAACGTTTTACCAGAGTTAATTTGGGGGACGTTTGTATATCTGGGACTCACATTTTAAGTCTTTGGAAATGGGCCCGTGACATTTTTCGGTGTTTGTAACCGAGATAGTAATGACGCAAGATTGTGAATAATTAATTATTCATGTTCTGGCAGTAGGAAGCTTAGGTGTCGGCGGCCATATGTTGCGGAGGCCTTTGTTTCAAACTCGAGTAAAAGGGAGGGAGGCAGTGAAATGTGTAACCGGAAAGTAAACGCTGAACTGGCACCCTGGGGCTGGAGGACGGGGCAGTAGAGTGCCTGACACTCCCAGAGAACGTTCGCAAACCTTCTCCGAATGGGCTCTGGACTGGGGAGGCCTTAGGCCCCGCGGGCGCCATCCTCGGCTTGGGGGCGGAATAGCGATGTTCTCACCCGGGAAAGCTTCAACTTGACGGAGAAGGAAGGGATAGGTCGGGTGCAGGCCCGTGGCTGCGCCCGCCCGAAGCCAAGTGGCTTGCGGGAGACAGGATGGCTGAATAAATTTTCTGTCGCCGGGGTAAACCGCTGTGGTGGGAGGCGCCTAAACAGGTGCTGAGAAGGCGCCTTTAGGGTAACCTTCATAAACTGCAGAGCGCACAAGAAAGTTAGGCCCAAGCCGCCTGTATATGTGAAGCAAGGCGCTGAGGGGTATATCCCGAGGGAATGGGGACTGGGTACCAGAGGCCAGAAAGTATTAAAGTTGAAGAGATGCTGCAGAAGGGAGGAGGACTGGCAGAGCCTGGAGAGCCCGTGAGGTCCTGAAGCCTGGTGTCTTTCTAGCTCCCTGGTTCCAGAGGAAGGGGAACGGGTCAGCGCCCCTTCCCTCAGCCCTGACTGGCCCAGAGGATTGGGAGCTGGCCAGCGTCAGGGGTGCCTAACCTGACGCGTCCTTGCCTCTCCCCGCTCTGCCGCGCAGGGTGCTGGAGAAGAAGCAAGAGGCCGGAGAGACCATCGAGCTGACGGAGGATGGGAAGCCCCTGGAGGTGCCTGAGAAAAAGGCGCCTCTGTGCGACTGCACGTGCTTTGGCCTGCCGCGTCGCTACATCATTGCCATCATGAGCGGCCTCGGCTTCTGCATCTCGTTCGGCATCCGCTGCAACCTGGGCGTGGCCATCGTGGACATGGTCAACAACAGCACCATCCACCGTGGGGGCAAGGTCATAAAGGAGGTGGGCAACAGCTGGCAGAGTGGTTGTGCAAAGCCACATGGCCCGTTTGAGCCCCGTTTCCCCCGTCCCTCCCCCCCCCGCCCCCCCCCCTCCCGACTGAATGAAGAAGGCCTGGATGCTTACTCAGTCCCCTTCCAGCAATGCTCTTCTAAAACGGGCCCTTCTAGTATTATCATCTCCCTTTTTGTACCTGAAGCAAGTCGCTTCTGCCCGTTGGGCCTTCCTTTTCTTACCTCAGAGTGGAAAATAGTATATAGCTCACTAGGTTTTTGAGAAGAGTGACTTCATACAAGAAGTCGATGCTTAGCAATGTCCTCTAAATCTACTTCGAAATATTTTTCATTTATTCAGAGTAATAGAGCAGCGTGTTATAATTTCCCTCAGACTTCTTCCAATTCCCGCCAAACATTCTTAATCAAAATGAAACAAAACAAACAAACAAACAAACAAACAAATTAAATCCACAATGCGCACGTGGACAGTTTCCCGCGAGACATGGACAGTTTCCCGCGAGGGAGTCTTCAGGAGCCTTCCACCTGGCTGGGAGGGGAGAGATGGTGCCGCAGCGCAGGCGCGTCTCGCGGTCTCAGGAGTCCAGTACCCTAGTCCTACATTTGTGTGTGTTGGGTGACTCCTAGGGAGAAGAGTCAACGTCAAGGTCACAGAAACCCGTGGGTCCGTACTTTCCGTTTAGGGATCTGAGTGATCATAAGCCAAGAAGAGCAAGGGTTAGGAGGAGTAATTTGGGACGCACTCTGCGTACGTGGGCGGTGAGCGCTGACTCCCTAGGGGGATTCTGAGAGACCTTGTAAAATGTGTTTGGTTTCAAATCTTTATTCAGAGGGGAAAAAAAGGAGCCCCATTTTCCCACGCGGAATAAGCACTCTTTTCCCTTTCTGACGCAGATATTTCACCCCAATTTACTTTAAGGTTCGTCAAGTGCAGCCGCTCAGGCTGGTGAGGGAAGAGTTAGGCCCCAACCTTCAGACACACCCCTCCCGCTTTCTTGACCCAAAGCACGCTTCTCTCTCCACTGATTCTGCAAATCTTCCAGGTTACTCCAAGCCATTCTGGTCCACACCGATCCCCATTTCGCTGGGACCATCTTTCCCCTCCGCACCTTCTGTTAAGGTCCCGGCCTTCTCTCCTCGGAATTTCCTGGGTTGGGTTCCTTTCTCCAAGCGATGACACCACTGTCCTCATTGACAGGCGTTGGCTAAATGCACCCTGCCAGATGTCTCTATCCCCAGCCAGCGAACGGAATCTCTTCTTGGACAGTCCAAATTTCCCAAACTGGAGTCCTGAGGATTCCTCATTCATTGAGATGAAGTGATACGACCTGCCCAACAGTTTTCTGAGAGCAAAGCCGGGTTGGGGGGTGGGGGTGGGCAATTTGCTACTAACCACAATAGATTTTAAATGAGCACTATTTTTTCGGTTAAAAGAAGTATTTCTTCCCTACAAGAAGGTATAGATTCAACTTTATTAGGAAACGAAAATTGAGCAACTCCCATGTCTGGAATGGAGAGAGTGGGGGGAGGCGGGGCAGGGGGGAAAGGGGAGGATTGAGGTTATTTGGCCCGAGAATTACTGAACGAAAATCATAGCCCAGGCACTGACTGCTCTCTCCCTCCACTCTGCTTTTAATTTTATTTATTTTTTCCTACTCCCATAGAAAGCCAAATTCAACTGGGACCCAGAAACCGTAGGGATGATCCACGGTTCCTTCTTTTGGGGCTACATCATCACCCAGATTCCGGGCGGCTACATCGCCTCTCGGCTGGCAGCCAACAGGTAACGCGCCGGGCAGGGCTGGGGGCTCGACATCGTGGTGCTTGTACACTTAGAAGGCGCAGAGGAGGCTGGGGGAAGAGACGACAGTCATGCGGTGGTTGGGAACTCCTGGGCGAGGTCCCTGGCACCTCCTTCTCGAAGTGGTAACTCTTGGTGCCTCCTTCCGTAATGAGGCTCCCAAAAGGATTGAGGCTCTCCTGGGAGGGCGCTAGTTGTCGCTTCCTATTTTCTCTGGCCCAACCAGCCCTTCACAAAATAGTCGCCTTGCCTTCAGGTCTAGGAGGAGCTGAGGCCCCGCAGTGGGCTGACCAAGCACCGACTGTGAGGCTGGAGCACAAAGAGGTGGGGGCGACACGTGCTGCGCTCTCGCCTGCGGGTCCCCAGGGTGCCCCGGCTCCCTGCAGGGCTGACCTCCTGGCATGGCACGTCGAAAATACGGCCGGGGAGCCAGTCCAGATGGTGCTCTGTGTCTGAAGGATTTGTTTCTATGGAGGCAAGGGGGATTTCAGGAGCCTGGGGGGCGATTCCACCTGTTAATGAGCTCCGCAGAGTAGGGGCGGGGCGGGGAAGGCGTTCAACTGCGACCAGCAGCCTCCAGCCTTGCTGCGGTAGTGGCTGCAGGTCCTGGTCCTAGCGCCAGCCCTCAGGAATGTCCCCAGCGCCACCTGCAGAGGGACCTCGACATTGGAGGCCTAAGGACTGATGGTGTCAAGGAGCACAGCCTGGCCCTGGGAGGGTGAGAGCTTCATTTGCTTCACTGTGTGTATCATAATAAAACTACCTGCTCCTTAAATCTTAATTGTTAAACTGAGCGAGAACACATGCGTTTGCCCTGCAGCTATTGCTTCATAGAGACCCCAAATAAAGACTTCAGGTCTTCCTTCAGACCTTGTACGCATGACCTCACCCTCTCCCTCCCTTGAAAACCTGGGAAGTAATTTAAGAAAGGGTATCTCTCTAGTCTTAATCTCTTCTCTGCTTTTGTAAACTGGTCCCTCCTCAGCTCTCAATGAAATCTTCCCGTGGCTTCAATCTCATTCACCAGAGGTGTCTTCTTGTCCAAGATTTCTTTGTCTTTTCCAAGGCCTATGAAGGAATTCTAGGAAATTTATTTTAGGTTTAATATCTATAGGATGAGGATTTTTGGACAGTCTTTCAAGAGTTCGAGATGAGAGTGCCATAGTTTAGGAATATTATCTTTAGCCTGACATTATGGAGCATTAGCACTCAGGCAGAACAAGAGGCATTTTTTTTTTAAAGAATCTGTTTAAAATGAAAATGATTAACTGTGTAGAAAGCCCAGTTTTATGAATGAGATAAATTAAAAACAACTGATATCAGGCAGAAAAGTCTGAAGGAAATATTTTCTTAAATATTATTGATGATGAGCATGTTACATTTTTGACTTTCATATCCCTAATGCATAGTGTCTCGAATCTTTTTTTTTTTCCTTAAACAAAATAAACTCCCCCAGAAAGATACTCCAAACATACATATAGGAAATATTTTCACTTCAGGGGAAAATATCCAATAATTTGCCAAAACCTGAAACCGACACAGGAAGCTCAATGTAATGTAAAGTGGAAATATAATGGCTTTGCCAGTAAGTATTTTTTTCAGAGTCAAAGCCTTCAGCTTGCCAAATGTTAAAATGATAACATTTTCCTGCCAGGAAAAAAACACCATGGATGCCCCAGCCTTCCTAATTGTGACAGTAGGAGGTCAATAAACAGATTTTCCTGTTTAAAAAAAAAAAAAAAAAAGGGGCAAGCTCACTGCTATCACTTGTGTTATCTTTCATAAAGAAAAGACTGATGCTACCAAATCCTTTGGTAGATTTCCCTCAAAGAAAACATTTCTGAATTTTATAATTTTTATTTGGATCCAAATTTACTTTACCTTTAAATAGATATTCAAAGGACAGAAACTTAACATTTTTACATACAGTGTTTTGTGTTCTACAAGACTGAAAAAAATTATGTTAAACTTTATCGTAATGTACTAGGAACAGGTAGAAGATTATAGACTAACTTCCTTATTGCATCTTAGGATTTTAACATCTTTACGTCATTTTTAAAATATAACCAAAAGTTACAATACAGTTGAAGCCTCCTGTTTTAAACATATATAGCATCCCCTTTTGTATTATGAAAGTATTACATATTTAAATATATATATATAAGAAAGGATAATAAAAAAATCATAAATAATTTAATCACCCAGAGACACCTATTAGTTAGATGTTGGTGAATGTCCAATTAGTCCTATACGTGCTACATAGAATTTTATCTATAAGGCTTTTTTAAAACACGAAATCTGACAGTTTTGAAACTGGTTCCAAAGGAGTATATTTTCTATTATGATTCTTTTTCAAAAATAGTAAAAATAACATAGCGAGACCAGCTTTCCACTACAAGTTTTTTATGCCCATTCAAATCAGCTTCTCCCATTGGATCATTTAATAATAGAACAAGATCTCCCTTGGGTGGGAGACTGGAGACAGATTCCTTTCCCTCTAGGTACGAAAGAAGTTCACTCTGGAAAGTGTTTGCTCTCACTGTTGTGGGTGGAACTGTAGCAGAGGAACTGAGATGTGTGCAGACAGCTCCTCAAGAGAGAAGGGCTCCTGGTTATGCTTCCTGGCATATTTCTTAATGAAAAACAAACAACAATGATTTGGAGTCTCTATTTTATAAATTAAGCAAAATCAGTCTCATACTTGGTCAGAATATAGAGTTTTGGTTTTTTTTCTGACCAAATTATAAATATCCATGCTTTCCTGTTTATCGAACAGAGGAGCAGAGCGAGTCCTGGGTAGAGGAAATTCAGAGGAGAGCTCTTGCATCATTTTTTCCTTTGTCTTTCATTAAAGAACTATTGCACATTTTGGACAGGTGGATTAGTCACCTTCGTGGAGGGCCGTAGGTGGAGAGCCAAAGAAAGACTCCTCAGGAAAATCTGTAATATTTTCAAATAATAACATATTTAACAGTGATTAAAAAGTGGTGGGGACAAATTAATTTTGTCTTTAAATAAAATGGGGTATAAGACTTATAGAAATCCAGATATTTATAAATGCAGAATTGCTAAGCGCTACTTTTACCTTGCATTTAGAGAATGATGAGGAACCTGGACAAGTATTAAATGAGAGAAACAACAGAATTTTTGCATTGGCATAACCCAAGAAAGTCAGATTTACCAAAGGAAGTTTGGTCGACATTATGTTTTTAATGGTAATATTGTATACCAAAGACTTCTTGCCTTTGTTTTGGTGGCAATTTTACTTAAACCATATTTAAAATTTTTTCCTATCTAGCTCCTGTCCTCCTGATTTTCCAGCCCTGCCACCTGTCATATCAATATTTTACTGTCACCTGTTTTATCAATATTTTACTTATTTTTCTCTTTGTTTAATGTCGGCCTTTTTCCAATAAAATGTAAGCTTCATGACAAAAAGAAATAGTTTTGTCATTGTTATTTTTATTGCTACATACCTAGCATCTCAGAGGTTGAGTGGCCGATGATCAATACTTGTTGAATAAATAAAAAGAACATCATAACAAAATATTTTGGGCTTTTGAAAAAACTAAGAAGGCAGCATAGCATAGTGGTTAAGATATAGGTTCTAAAACAAAACTGCATGTTTTCAGATGCCTGAAATGTGCTATTTAATAACTTAGTGACATTAAACATTATTTAATCTTTCTGAGCCTCAGTTTATAATTCTATAAAAGAAGACTAATCGAAGTACTTACCTGGTTAGGTTATCATGACATCTAAATAAGAGGACATGTAAAATTCTGTAAAAAAGTGCTTGACACTCAATAACTTCCTGTTATTATTAATAAAAATCTTAAATTCAGAAAGAAATTAAAAGAAAAAAACTATGATCATTCAGAATTACTTGTGTTTAAGTATTAGCAATACAAAAGGATTATTTTTATTGTGATAAAAATGCCTCTTTTCACATGTCAGATTTCTGCCTTTAAAATTATTTTCTCATACACATTATTCTCGATTAATTTTGTTGTTCACCACAAATGTAAATCTCATTTGAAGGCCTTTAAAGAGCTATCTTTAAAATATTTTTAGCCAACAGTATAGAGAGTGCTAGTAATTCAGTGTATGCAATGTTAGAATTCTTACCAGGCATTATAAATACATTTAGAGGAATCCATTTAAGTTTGAGATTAGATTTCTCTGTCGAAAGTTACAGTTCATCTTCCCCTGCCCCTATTCTTTATTTAAATAAGATTCAGTTCCTAGGATAACATTTTGTCTTCTCAAGCATTTCTTGGGTTTCTAATGATTTTTGCTAAAGAAAAAATAGTTCCTTATTTGAATAAAAGACTGAGGGTTGCATGTGTCTGTATCATAAGATGAACTCCCTATGACAGAAAGAACTTGTATTAGAGCTGGACAGGGCTCATCTCATCCAATCCTCTCATTTTACGGACCAGGAAAGAAGAGATTATGACTAAAACTCAGATGTCCAGCAGTACATGACCACAGGCTACATCTACTTTGAAATTTAATATCTCTGCTTGATTATGTGTTTCACTGCAAAGTTCACTTTCAGTAGCAGGCTGAGCCATCTGCTCTCTGAACGAGTGCCTACAATCTATCATGTCCCAAATCCTGGACAAAAATCCACGAATTAGAGAGAGAAGCCTTTAGCAGGCCCAAGGGATCTTTCGATTTTTGTGGCAGGAGAAATATACTGTATTTTTGTGTGTGCACTGGCTCCCAAACTATTTGACCACAACATGACTGATTCAGCTCTTCTCTGCAAAAGGCAACATTCAAACTTGATAATGAATTAAATAGTATGATTATCTGTAACAGAAAACATGGTTTCTACCTAGCCGCTTTTTCAGTTTAGGCTTCTAGAAGATTGCAGAGGTGTGAGCATGACTGAGGTGGGGGTAGTTTGGACCTTTTGTCTGCAAAAAGAGATTTTTCCTTAGGATTTCAAATGACACAATTTAATTCATACTACTAATACGAAAGGGGGATTAATTTATATTTAAAATGAACAAATTTAACTGGATGGATTTTAAAACAACTAATGTGCATTTGCATTTATAAAAATGAAATTTAATATACTTTAGGTAAATATTCTGGATAGCCTGGTTATGGAAAGTCCTCTTGTGAGAATGATTTTCACAAAGAGAGGAACAAACCTATTTTGAACACAACATCTTCAGATTTTAAACCCAGAAAGAAATGCTTTTACTGCCATGATTCTTTTTTTTTTCATAGAAATAAAACAATAAAGACATGCTTTATTTATTGAAATAAGCTTTTACTGAAAATAAATTTTTAAGTCGCATCACCAAACACACACTATCTCTCTGTCTGTCTTTCACATCTATCCATCATCTATCTAGCATCTTTTTTCCCTCTCTGCTTATCTATCTATTCCAACCTCCATTGCAAGCTAGGGCTCCTTAACCCTTCCAGTGAGAAATGTTTGCAAATTCCTCTTTGTGTGAGAATATAATTTAAACTATGAACATTAAGCATGCTGCAAGGGACCACCATCCTTCTATGGTTGAAAAACAGTTTATAGTCGCCTCGTCTTTTAGGGCCAGAGGTGACTATTTCTATCTCACTCATCTATAAAACATCTAGCTGCCTTCCTATTGTGGGTTAGGTATCTAGGGCAATGCAGAAGAGGCCTTCCTTTTTCTGACAAAAGAAAATATCCTTTACATAAGATGAATAGATGGATCAAGACGGGGAGGGGTCCCTAAAGGGCTTGCACGTGCTTTGCTAACCCGAGCTTCTCTCAGCTTTTTCCTCCTTCCATTCTCCTTTCCTCTCACCCTGTACTAGCTCTAGCTTGCCCTGTGGCTGCCACATCCTACTACCGCAGTGCAGAGGCAGCCTCTGGAGGGGAGAAACATGATTTTGAGGGAGGAGAGAGTCAGGTGGGCAGCTGGTAGAATGATTCTCTTGCTGCCATATGCCACTGTTGGGGCTGTCTAATTTCTCTGTCGTGAGTGATGAAGTCATTTTTTTACAACTTAATGATGTACCAAGGGACCTGGAGGGCTGGCTCATGCTTGTGTATATCTTTCTTTCTTTCCTTGCTTTTTTTTTTTTTTTTTTAAATATGGGAGTAGGGGCATCAGATGTGACAAAGGAAGGTATGGAGCTCTGGTTTGATTAGATTAAAAAGATTAAGCAGCCTGAATCAGTCTATTCTTACATACCCTCTAGGAGAGGATTAGTGCCACACCTGGAGGGAGGAACACTAGTTCCTTGTTAAGTGACAAGCCACTGCCCAAATGGAAATTGATTGATTGATTCAGGGAAAATGGATATAAGCTGTAAAAGTGACAAGTCACCAGTGTTTCTTTTGCCTCTTCTGGGAAAATCCTTGTGGGGTGGGCTTGATGTGAGAGAGGTGTGTGGCTATGGGTCATAGAAAAAAGAAATGATTGGGAATTTCACAGCTAACTCACCCTGGGCCACACTGAATATTAATCATTAGGCAGAGATGTGCTGCAGGTTTTCGACAACAATGTTTGTTTTTCCAAACATTTCCATATTAAGGATACTGTATGCCTCTCAATTTTGGCAATCTGTTTATTAACATAGAGCCTCCTGCACCACATACAGACAATGTACATACATATCAGTGTTTTTAAAGTGATTATACATAAGAAAATATAATTATTTCATACTGTAAGACAAAGGTGAGTAAAGAAGTGTGTGTGTGTGTGTGTGTGTGTGTGTGTGTGTGTAATAAGCAGAGAAAAAGCAAGTCAAAATTAGGTTTCAACTTGAAAATAAAGAAATCGAATTCATTTTAGTATGTCATTTTCTGCAGAGGAAATCATAAGAAAACAATAATTTTAAGTAGCTTTCAAGTGGTTTATCATTTGAAAAGCAATCTTAATAAGCAAATGGCCCTTATTTCACAGAAGTTATAATGATGTTCTTTGAAAAATTGAGAGCACCCATCAATTTCTAACCCTGTTCTTCAGCCATAGAAAAGTTAAGATTTTTCACATTTAGTTTGCACATTTTTTTGTGTTTCCTTTTTTTCTCTCAGCCTAATTGCTGATCACTCATCCCTGACTTAAATTCACACCAGGAGTAGACTTTTCAGGTAGCACTTTATCTGCCAATTATAAGGAGAAGGACTTTAAGCAAAATAAAATATCATTCTATCGGAGATCCAACTTGCTATTTGGAACTTCAAGTTCAGCAATATCTACCTAATTCATAACTATATGATTTGATTATTTGTTTAGCAATAACTATTTTAGTTTAGTTCATTGCTGAGAAAATGTGTAATTTGCTAGAATTTTCATTTATGGTTTGTTTTTATACATAGTAGTGATGTAAACATACTGATACAGATACTTCTTGACATATAGAGAACTGAGATTTACAATTTAGAAAATCAAAATGGACAAATGTTTATTTGGGAAAATTTATTTCTTTCTAAAAAATTTTTTAGTATATATATAAAGTATATTTCTTTATTTTTCCTTACATTATTTACCTTTACTTGGAAGAAGTAGTGATCAGACCTTGAGTGAGTTTTTTAATTCAAATTGATTAAAAAGCAAGAAAGCAAAACAAAACTGAAACCCAGACTAGAAATCAGAAGTCAGATTTTTACAAATATGTAATTGTTTAGTTGTATTGAAAAGATACTTAATTTTCTATTCTATAGTTACCAATTTATTAAAATGGTCTCAGATAAATGACATAATTATTTGATATTATGAAATCTAACATTTAGCCTAGACAAACACTAAAAATTCACCTAAAAAAAATCCACAGTAAGATTTCAAAAAACAAGAAGATTGTAAAAATGAACCTAAAAAACCATGCAAATGTTCCCTTTATGCCTACTGTAGGCATGCAGTAACCTGATTGCTTAATTTATGTAATGGAAGAGAGAATGCCTTCTCCTTTCCTGTGGTTAAAAAGAGTCTAGAAGTGTTGCTGTTAGATTAAAATGGAGAAAATTAGAAAGCCAGTTTGACAGAGTAGAAACACAGAAGAGCTACTCTAACCATGCAAAGTGGACAGGGGTAAGTGAATATCAGAAGAGCTTATTTAATCAATGTGAAGTAGATTATTCTGGGATAAAATTTCTACCTCTCCCTAAACAGTGCATTTTCATTGTGGGTGGGAAGAGGGCAGATATAAATTACAAATTGTCTTAATAATTGTCTTAGTTTTCCATTTTAGGAAGTAGATGAAATTAGAATTGATTAGAATAATAAAAATATACATGGCACTAAACTTTTTAATATATACCATCTTTCTTCCTCATAGCGTCTCTATAAGGCAGACATTCTTATATTCATTTTATTGATGAGAGAACCGAACACAGAATAGCACAGTTGTTTTCCCAAAGACTACTAGCTGGTAAGAGGAAAAGCTGGGGTATGAACTCCTGTGTGTCTGACTTCAAATGATGTACTTTCTTACTAAACAGATTTCTCCAGTCGAATAGCTTTACTGTGCATGTTCTTAAACAAACAAACAAACAAACAAACAATCAAACAAAAAACCCAAAACTATTTTACAGCCTCTTTAAAAAAACACTATGTTATTTAGAGCTGTGGAATAATTAAAAGGTTTATTTATTTGCATGATTTTACTTTTTTAGACAAGTCTTTAAATAAAAGGATAAACTTGAAAAACCTATTATGGTGGATATTGTTTTCAAGGCAGCAGTGCTGTGAAATGCAAATATGTGTCAAAGTTGAGACCAATGTTAGGGATAATAAAACTCATGTGAAAATCAAATGTTTCTTGGTACATAATCGATTTCCTTCTGTATGTTGAGATATCAAAAATATACTCAATGATCATGTTTGTTTGTTTTTGTTAAATCAGGCCAAACAAAAATGATGACAGTCAAGCATGATACAATATACGCAACAACATCAAGTATTGAAAAGAGATGAGATTCTTTAAGAGGAGAATGTATTGCCTCTAAAGCTTTACAATCTAATTTAATTTTGAAAGCAGAGCTTCAGAGACAATGGTTTCCGAGGCTGACCAGGATGTTGTGATGAACAGAAGTGTAATGGTAGTTGGTTTCAGGAAATTCTACAGTGTTGTTTGGAAGACTTAAGGATGAGGCCAGACGGGGCCATGTACTTGAACTCAGCAACTATCTCAAGTGAGGATTTATCCACAGGGGTACTCTAAATTCTAATCTATAGCTGCCATTCTATAGTTATTCTGTGAGAATAACTCAGCTTTCTAGGATTGTTAGGATACCCAGAACAGCAGTTTGTCCCCATTAAAAGCTCAAGAACAAATAGATGGCCAGTTGATTGAATAAAATATCAGAATAAAGAAGGTTCAAAAAAGAAAACTCTGCTATCACCTACATCACCTCAGAAAAAGAGGTTATCATTGCCCTCCCTTTAAAGTCTTTATACAAAAGTATAACAGCATGCTATATACAAAACCTTCTGCTAGCATCATGGGGTTTGAAGAAGTGGAATAAAGATCTGGACTGTATTCTCCAAGAGACTCAAATAACTTAGGGGTAGAGAGACACATGATACCTTGGGTTAAGTCTTATACAAGTGCTCTACTGGGCTTTAGAAATATCTACAAGAGATTAGCTTGAAAAGAGGGTGTGTGTGTGTGTGTGTGTGTGTGTGCGCGCATGTGCGTGTGTGTGTGTAATGGAAGTATTTGTGATAAGGGTAAGGGGATACCAAAACAGGTGTAATTGGTTTAGAGAAGGTTCTTAATTGTTTTTTAAATTTTTATTTCTTGTGTGATATTTTAGATCAACTATTGCAACACAGATTGAGAGGTTAATGCATGTTGATTAATTATATATGCTTTCAGAATGGGAGATAGAATTCCCACTGTATGCCTTCATGAACTTAAGCTGCTAGAATTTCAGGATGACATGGAATAATTCTGACTCTGTTGATATAGAAATAGATTACTTAGGACAAAAATATTCTGGAAGAAAAGGACAAAGAATAACAATTCTCTGAAAACTCAATTGAATGTTAGGAAATTTCTATGTAATGATAGCTGATATTTATAAACTCTTTACCATGAACCAGACACTGTCCTGTTTCATAACTGATTTATTTAACCTTCTTCATGACAATCTTTTGAATATTTATTATCTCCATTTTACAACTGTAGAAACTGAAGCTTAGAGAATTTAAATAGTAACAACTTGCCCAACAACATACCTAGTAAGAAATTAGAGTTGGAATTTGAATTCACACAGTGTATTTTTTTTTCTTATTATTATTTTATATTAGTTTCAGGTATAGAGTACAATGGTTAGACATTTATGTAATTTATGAAGTGATCCCCCCGATTACTCTAACATCTATCTGGAACTACACACAGCCATTATAATATTACAGACTATATTCCCTATGCTATACTCTAAATCTCCATGACTATTTTGTAACTACTAATTTGTACTTCTTCATTCCTTCACCTCGTTCACCCAGCCCCCAACCCACTCCCTCTGGCAATCGCCAGTTTGTCCTTAAGAAAAACATGGCAGCTGCTCTGTCATTTTGGTCAATTCAGACAATTAAAACCAGGCCAGTGAACTTCGTTTTGGATCCTGATCAAATGGTCTAATCACAGTTTATATTTTGTAAAGGACATCTTCCCTTTCAGTGGCATTCCACACTTGCCACTTTCCTCTGTAATAAAATGTAAGACCCTTAGTTCAGCTATGTCTAGCTTTTTTCATTGTAGGCCTGTTCTGCCTCAGATCTGTCTTTGTGGTGATGTCTAGGGGGAATATCTAGCATAGTACTGGTCAACCCATGATTCTCAAATCAGAAAAATTAACATCAGCATCACCTGGAAACTTTCTAGAAATGCAAGTTCTCCATCCCACACAAACCGACTGAATCAGAAGATCTGCTGCCCAGCAATCCATGTTAGAACAAGCTCCCTGAGATGATTATTACATAGGATAAAGCTTGAAAATCACTGAGCTAAACATTTTATATTCTGGAACTTCTTTTCCATACTCAGTTCTATTACTTCTTCCATTTCTTTTTTGAAACCTAGATTTTGTTCATAAAAAGACCAAAACCCTCCCTTAATGAGGGATGGGGTTGGGTCCTGTTCTGTTCCCCAATGCTATGACCATCCATCTTTCAATAATGTTTTTGTCTTTCAAAGTTTTCATTTTGTCTGCTTCTGCTGTCATTGCTAGTGTCCTGCTGCTATTAACATACACTAGAGATTAGTGTTTAAGCATCAGGATGTACAACCAGACTGAGTAAATATAAACCGTAGCTCTCCTCTTTGTATCTGTGTGACCTTAGCAAGATATTTAAACTCACTAGGACTTGGTTATTCTGTCTGTGGAGTAAGGATAGCAGTAATAGCTTTCTAACATTGCTGTTAATTTAAAACAAGAATCTACAATAGTAACAATTCAACAACCATAAGCTATTATTATTTCTTCTTGACTGACTCACATTTCTGGGTTTACTTTTATGCACCAGGCACCAGACTAAGCCATTTATGTGCATTATTTTATTTAGCTTCACAGCTGTTCTATGAAACATAACATATTAGTATCATCCTCGTGTAAGTCCTAACACCTCTTAGATACTTAGGATCTGCCAGACATTCTTCCGGGTGCCTTACTTGTAGTAACTCATAATATCCCCATTGTTATATGAGAAATGAAGCATAAATACTAAAATAAACTACTCAAGATAACCCCAGTAATAAGTAACAGAAACAAACTTTGAAGCCAGGGAGTCTAGCCCTAGAAACCATGCTCTTGACCATACACAGCCCTTTTTACAGACGACTAATCAGAAGCCTATAAGGTTAGTAACTTTCAGTCACATCTTCATTAAGTGACAAAGTTAGAGTCTTACAAAAATTTCTACACCATATTGCGCCACTTATTTTTCTCTACCTTTAGTGACTTTGGCCCCTTGTTCCTCTCATGCCATCATCTTACATGAACTTAAATGAATCCTGATCACCTTCTTCCTCTCTGGCCTCATAGATCCCTCTGCTTTTAATTCTTGTAAGTTTCATATTTTACTTCGCCTTAGTGGCTTAATCTTCTGTTATCCTCTATGACCCTAAACTCCTTTATTTCCAAGATGTCATGGACTTAAGGACTTTGCTCTTTCCCTCTTGTCCTAACTACATTTCCTCAACACCCCCCTCCCCCGCCACACACACACACCGTTCTTGTTCATCATTTCACTCCTGACATTCTTATTTCTATCACCTATACCACTCTATCCAGCCATTTTCAATACTGCCCTAGATTCTGATATATAACTTAATCTCTTCCATTTTTTGAACTTTTGCTGATCCATTTCTTCTTTTTGGAAATATTTTCTTCTTTTTTTAATTCATTTTCCAATACCCAACTTGAAAGTTTCCTATGAAGGGCTTGCCTCCTGGTCACCCCAGTTAGAATGGATTTTTTTCTCTTTTTCTTTCCATTTGTAGTCCTGTTATAGCATTGACATAAGTTGCCTCTTGGCTACTTCTTTCTTCTACTACACTAATGGCTATTCTTGTCTTTTTTTTTTTTTTTTTTTGAGTGCCTAGTAGCATTATTTAGATAAAAGAGCACAGATTTTCATGTTAGAGAGCCCTGGATTCAAATCTTAGCTCCACTGCTTGATTTTTTCTTGTATAACTTTCTGTCTGCATTTTCATATTTGCAAAATGAGAGGGGAGTGTAACTCAAAAAGTTGTCATGTGGATTAGGTTACTGTAGGTGTAAAAAGTATAGCAAGTGTTCTGTGAATTTTAGCTTCCCTCTCCTCCTCAGCACAATACCCTGCTCTAAATATAGTCTCATAACAATGTGGAGTGTGAAAGCATAAATGAATGCTGAATGAAATGGCTGCTTCAATTGGGCTGTGTATAGTATAGAAAGAAAAGGTGCAAAGCCTTCTCATATTGAGCAATAATTTAAATAATCGGAATTTCAATTATTTAGATATTCATTTGTATACCAATTATGCTAAATTTAAAGAGAAGATGAGATTCTGAAAACTTTAATGGATTTTATTTTTAAAACAATTAGAAAAAAGTCAATGCATTTTTATGATGCAATGACCACTAATAATAATAATAGGAGGATTGTTACAGGAATTAAGGAACTTTATGTTGGGAGTATTTAGAAATGTTGTAAGATTAGATCATTTGAAATACTATTCAGGGCAAGAGTAGAAAGTAAACATTGAAAGGGATCTATTAAAGTTTCATTTCAGGATTAGTAGGTTGATTTTAAATAGCTTTGTGAAAATTATTATTTAAATTTACAATTAGAATCCTGAAATGCATTACTAAGTACAGAGTATGTGCATCATTAGATATAAATCCTAGTGGCAAAGTCCACTGGCTTTGGAATCAGACTAGATGTGAAACAGGGCTCTACTTAGAACTGGTGAACAACTTGTGCAAGTGATATCACTTATCTCAGGCATAGTATTTCTTTACATATAAAATGGGTATATTAGTAACACCAATATCATTAGGCAGTTGTGGACTTTATGGTATATGAAGTGTTAGCGTAGTGTGTAGCAAGTTGAGCATTCATTAAATTTAGAGCCAACTATATTAAGCACTCAACAATAGTCCATAATTGATTTAGCTCTACTGGTCAGTGATTCTGTTCCCTAGGAGACATTTTGGAATTGCTGGAGACATTTTTGATTGTCACAGTTTTGGGGTGTACGCTACTGGTATCTAGCGCAGGCCAGGGTGTTGTTAAACATCATACAATGCACAAAACAGCGTCTCAACAAGAAATAATTATACAACTCAAAATATCAATAATGTGGAGGCTGAGAAAACTCAAGCTAGGGAATGGGTAAAATTCATCTCTTGAGCGTTTCTTGAGATAGCAGTATTTAGAAACCCTTCAAAAAGGTATAAAACAGTGATTGAAAGTTATATTCATAGAAAATGAACTTTATGCATCATACCTTCAAAATATTATTGGAAGACACCCCTGTTAGATAAACCCTGATAAAGCATTTACTGTGTTTTTTTTTTGTTTTTTTGTTTTGTTTTTTTTTTTTTGCATACTAAGGTATGCAAAATTATCACCTAGACTACAGATTTCCAAGCTTCCCTCACAGCACATTCCGATTCAAGAAGTCTAGAGTGAGAAATCTGCATTTTAATAAACACTCCAGGCAATTTCAATGCAACTGGTTCAGGGATGACAGTTTGAAAGAATTCTTTCAAAAGGCTGAATGCATAACTCACGTAAACACTTTTAAAAATCCTGTAGCCTTATGTAGTTCTGGTTCTCTTTATCCTTAAAGGCTTACACAGTCAGTCTCATTATTATTGATGATAATAAGCTAAGTGAGATGAAAATACAGAAAGATACAGTCATCATAAGATTGCCGGTACCCAGGCAGCCTACTCATGTGACCAAAAGTCCTGTGTCATTGACCCTTTCAGCCTTTATCCCTCTCTGTTGCACAGATACCACATTCAAACTCTCAGAGCAGTGGAAAGATATATTGACCACACTGGCCTTTGGGAACACGGACCATTTACCACTAGGTCCAGGAAACACGCCCCATATTCTCTCTCCTATTTCCTGTTAGCCTTAAAGAAATCCTCCAAGGTGTTCTGGGGTTTGCACACAAGGACATTTGGTTTGCCATCTTAAGAAAGGCAAACATTCTTTCAACTTAAAAGTAATAATCAAGAATTAAAATATATTTTAAATCAGTTTTTATAACAATTTTGCATTCTTTTACAAAAACAATTTATGGAATTTTTGCATTTATTTTCTGAAAAATAAATCCATATTTGGCAGATATTTAATGCCACTAGGTATGTGGCATCTTCATGGAAGTCATTATTTCTAGAATTGAATAGTTTCTATTTTGTGCCATTTGGGAAATAAATGATTTCTTGACAAAAACCCAAAGATACCTGTTCAGCAAAGAGCACAGAGGAAAAAATGGAACAGAACATTCACCGTCTGAGTGACTATCTCAGGAGAGAGAAGCCACTAAGGACAGGCAGATGGAAGGCTGCATCAAGTAAACAAAAGTATTTGACCCAGTCTATGATTCATAGAAAAAGAGACGTTCCACTTTCTAAAGTCATTTTTCAAATTTCAGTAGCGGATTAATAGCGCTCAGGACTCCTTTTGGAAACTCAAGTCTTTCACAGTTACATTTAAATGTATCCCGTGGAAGACTTAGAGCTTCTATGAGGCAACCAATTTTGACTGAATTAAAGGCACAATGTTTGACTTGAGAAAACTTGTACAGAACACACAGCTAAGCTCATTAGAGATAGTGTGTCTCAAAACTTTTGCATAAGAGAATATTTCTAAAGTTACTCAGTTATGGGGTTGTTTTTCTTGATTAGTATGAATATTATGTATTTTTAATGATGAGATTTAAAATATGAGTACATTAATAAAATTTTTATAGATATCAAGAGAAGTTGCAAATAGTTGTATGATGTGAGGCAGAGCTCCATGCAGCCATTTATTATTTTTTCATCAACTCTTCTGCGAGTATCTGCTATGTGTTAGGCACCGTACTAGGTATTGAAGGTATAATAGTGTATCTGAAAACCAGCTCTTGCCCTTAAGCAGCTTATATTATAAATTGAGACAGAGACCAAAAAATATGCAATGATTCATTGCACATTTACTATTTGCAATTATATCTATGAAGTAAATAAATACAAGTAAGTATAACCAGATTTACTGGTTCCTTCTTTTACTTCTTGTGCTTCAAGTAATCTAGCATTTCAAGATAGTTCAAGTGTCTGTTTGCAATGGCTAGCAATGAAGTCCAGAACATATTTTATTCTTTCAGAAAAAAACAATCTACTTTAAAATTTCTTGTAATTAACTTGAGAATTTAGCTCTATTAACTTCTTTTCTTTTTCAGGGTTTTTGGAGCTGCCATACTTCTTACCTCTACCCTCAATATGCTAATCCCATCAGCAGCCAGAGTGCATTATGGGTGTGTCATCTTTGTTAGAATATTGCAGGGACTTGTTGAGGTATGGAAATGTAAGATGACATCATCTTAAGGTTGGCATGTTATTAAGAATCATTAGGCATTTTTCTCTTGATTTAAATAGATGTGTCTTATTAGGTTATGTCTACATCATGTTAAAAAATTGGAAAAGTTAGACAATTAGATATTGTGTCTTTAAATAATGCTAAATTACAACTGTTACTGATTATTTCTCCTTCTTTAGAATTGAGTAGTATTAAAGAAATGTTTAGTGAATGACTTAGAAAAAAGAAAAGGCAATTTTGTTACTGGATTGTGATAAAAATGTTTGAGTCTACCCTTTGTTGGTGATAACCCTTAATTAATACCTTTTGAGAGTTTTATAAAAGTCCCTGTTGGCTTTGAATCATGATTTGATTTTTCATAAAAATATTTTTTTGAATATATTCTTTGGGCACTTAACTCTAACGATTTGCTCTATCAACCTACTGCCTTTGGAAGAATATCATTTAAAAACTTGGGACTGGCCTGCCTGTTGCCTTTTCTCTTTCCATGAAGTATGGTGGGAATAGATAAAACAGATAAAATATTAAGGCACTGAAAACCACCTCCTATCTCCAAAAAGAAGGAAAAATCAATAGAATTAAACTGACAGTTGTTCCTCAGATTCTGAAGGGTGTTCATTCCAGGATTCCCCCTCTCTGAGGATACCCAAATCCGAGGGTGCTCAAGTCCCTTATAAAAAATAGCATTGTTGCATGTAACCTATGCACATCCTCCTGTGTACTTTAAATTGTCTCCAGATTACTTAGACATGAGGTTGGAGGTAGGTTAAATCTGTGGATGCAGAACATGGAGATACAGAGGGCTGACTGTATTTTAAACATCTTGAGTTCTAGACACTACTTTTAGGGAGTGTGAGCTTTACCTTCCTTTTTATGAATTCTTTATATTTGGGTATCTCTGAGCTTAATGCCTCACACAAAAGACCTTCCAAAACCTCAAACTGTTCTGAATTGCAAATGAACTGAGTAATAGAAGATCTTTTATTTTGCTGTAATTAGAAGAAAATTGAGATCAGAGGAAGACTTGAAGGGTGGAGAGAATTCGAATAGGTCACTGAAAAGGGGTCATATTTTACCTGGTTTGGGCTAAGTTTCAAAAATAGTTTCAGGGAATCAGTAAAGGCCCACAAGAAGCAGTTCCCCTGTGCCCATTCAAAGGAAAGAGCATCAAAGAAGGGAATGTGCTTTTCTCCCAATGACCCTGGATCCTAAACAGTGATATATGTCTTCCCCTATCACAGGGCGTTACCTACCCAGCATGTCATGGGATATGGAGCAAATGGGCCCCTCCGCTAGAAAGGAGTAGGTTGGCGACCACCTCCTTTTGTGGTGAGTACTGTATGCTGGTGGGTAAAAGTTGAGGAACAACTTGAATAAGAATTGAAAATTAGTAAAGCTATAAAACCGTCTAGATGTGTGTGTACATGAGGAAAAGATTTTTTTTTGTTTTGTTTTTTGTTTTAAGTTGGATCAACAACTTTATTGAAAGAGAGACTAGTCCTCGTACCCCGCTGCCCCAGCGGTGTTGGCCTCAGGAGTGGCATCTGGGCATCCTGCAACCTGAAAGCGAGGAATTTTTTGACCACTGTTTTAATTTCCTTAATTTTTATTGGACTCCTTAAATCCTCTAGTTTTTCTTGTGTTTTATATTTTTCTAGTTCATTCATTTCATCTAGGTTTCCAAAGACATTAATGAATGGTTTCTATTATAGTCTTTTATTTTTTATTATAGTCTTATTATTTTTAAATGTATGTTGTGTCCTGGGTAAGTTATATCTACTTGTGCCGTCCTCTACTGGCTAAATATGTAGGTGTAGATATGTGTGTGTGTTCAGAAGTGTATGGGTGTGAGTGCACATGCACCCGTGTGCAAGTGTGTATTTGTGGAAACCAACCAAGGAACATGATATAAAGTCAAAAATTTTTATTGAATTCACTTAGTTTTCTCCCATTCTCCCTTCTACTTTAGGTTCCTATGCTGGAGCTGTGATTGCAATGCCTTTAGCTGGCATTCTTGTACAGTATACTGGCTGGTCTTCAGTATTCTATGTCTATGGTATGTTATATTTCTATGCAATAGAATTAAAAGAAATGTACATAAGCTAAAACAAAGGGATCACTAAACATACTTCTGTTTACTCACTTATTTTTTTTCCGTAAAGAATCCTCTCCTTATATTCTAAGAAGCTCAAGGAAAATGTTCTCTATTATTTTCCTTACATTGTTACTTATTTAAAAAAGCAACCACATTGCTGATGGAAACTTTGTAATATATGACAAGTATTGTCCTTGATTATTATGAATTTAAAAAAATGAAATTAGCTCTCGATTTAAAGCTGATTAAGAGAAAGGGCTAGGCTGTACCCACTCCTCTTTTATGCTACTGTCTAGTTCATTCCCCTGATTGTGCTTCCTCATAACTGAATAGGGGTAGAAAGCCGGATGGTGCTTTTAATGCTAATGAAACAATTCAGTTTTGTGATAAAATATTATCAGTCACCTACAGCAGCATCACATTTTAGTCCTTATTTTTCCAGAATTAAAGGAGATGAAGCCTCAAATGACAATAAAAAATAAGTAAACTTAAGCTTAAACTTCCTTTCTGTTGACTTTCTAACCGTAAACTGAAAGCACACCACTTCAAAGTACCCCTAAAATCTCCCTCTAAGAGACAGTTTTAATGAGGAAAGGAGAACTATAAGAGAGCTGGATTCTAACTGGTCTTGTCACTGATTAATACCATTTTTGAACATGGGCACGAGAATCTGAAAGATTCATGAAGTCGAACAGAACAGTATTTAGCTGCTTCCAAATCTGCCATGATCCATTTCCATTTTGAAATGTTTTTGTCAGAGCAAATACTTATGTTTGTAAAATGTTACTAAATATACTTTATAGGAGAGGCTCTTACCCTTGGTCAAAAGCCATGAATGGGTTTCGGATTTATGAATGCTTAAATTATAAGCCATATATGCATTTGTACATTTTTTTCAAATTTTAATCCATATCTTTCATTAGATTTTCAAGAGTTCATAGTTCAAAGAGGTTTAAAGTATTTATTTATAGAATGTATAGTAAAGTTGCAATGGCCATCCATTAAATCTCTTGATTTGTTCATTCATCAATTACTTAAATGAAGACATGATGTAGATTTAAAAGAAGGATGCTAATTCCACAAAGCACTTATAAAAACCAGTGTTATTATTTCAAATTATAACTTATTTAATACTTATCATTGAATGGTACAAAGTTTTAATATTGGATAATCTGAAAGTATGATACCATAGTACTTGCTATGTATAATAAAAATTGGGTCTTTGAGCCACACATTCAATACGGATATTTTAAAATTTAGCAAGGTAAGACCCATACAGTACCTTAAGTTTAAAAAGATAATGCACATAAAGCAATTAGCTGAGTGGCACTTTAGATGCATTCAGTTAGTGGTAATGATAATTATTTCTAAATTACAAGAGCCTCATTTATTGAGTGCTTATTTTGTGCCATCCACTGTGATAGAGGCTTTATAATCATCTCCTTTAACTTCTCTTTGCCATAATCTCATAAAAATTATCATGTCATTTTGTAGTGGAAGTTTATAGAATTCAGTTTCTGATCGGATGATGTAGCTAATGAGTGACACAGCCGGGAGCTGACTCTGAGAGATCGTATTCCATATTCACTACACTATACCGAATTTTCACATACTACATGACCCAAAATTTGCTATCGTGTTCAGTAATTAAAAGAAGCATAGACCATCAGAAGCTGTACTTTTAAGGAAAACTTCTTAGAGACTGAACGAGGAAAAACAAAACAAAACAAGAATTATGGTGATCAGGGACATTCAGATTGTTACCCACTGGAAAAAGAACAGTACAACACAAAAATGAAATGGCTAGCTGCTGGGAAACCAGAATAAATCACTTAAAATTCTTTCTGTCATTAGTGCTTCCACATTTATATTGCACAATAAGGACATACTTTAATGGCAAGAGTGCTATATAAAGAAGGTAATGAAAAAAACTTGCAAAGGGTTTATTGTACTGGAATTTATAACTTTCATTTGCTCAAAGAATGACCAAAATGTAATAGCGTGTACTGAAAATAATATGCTATACATATTAAAATGTTATTACATTAATTACAGAAGCCCATTTTTTAAATGTACAGTAGCCACTCAAGGTAAAATAATCTTCTAGATTTTATTTAGTAGTCTGTTTACTAGACCTGGAAGTGCTAACAGTAGAGGGAAACAAGCATTTCTTTCCTCTTAAAATAGTGACCACTCTAATATAATTAAGATAGGCAACAAGGTAAAAGGATTCACTCCTAGAAAAATTCTTTAAGGACTGGAATTTTCTTTTGTTCATCACATTTCTCTCATTTAGCAGAGTGCCTGCAAAAGTAACTACTCAGTAAATATTTGTTGAGTGTATAAACATGTTCTGAACCACACCATTCAATAATTATTTATTGTGAGTTTTCCATGTATCAATATTATTTAATAGAGGCAAAGAGATAAAACTACAGGAAGAGCCTTCAAGAATCTTGACGTCTGGTGGCAAAAGACAAGAAGAGATGACTAAAGTCTGTTGGAGACACATACTCGAATTCACATTCAATAGAATGTATTTGTCACAAAACTATTGTAGTCTATTCTGGCAAATGACTGTTAAATGGCAGTATTTATAATGGTTTTCTTTGACTTCCTCCTTTTGAACTCTGGCTTGCAGGAAGCTTTGGAATGATCTGGTACATGTTTTGGCTTTTGGTGTCTTACGAGAGTCCTGCAAAGCATCCTACTATTACAGATGAAGAACGTAGGTACATAGAAGAAAGCATTGGAGAGAGTGCAAATCTTTTAGGTGCAATGGAAGTAAGAACTTTATTATGGTGTACATTTCTATTCTAATTCTCCATCTCATCTCCCTTCAACCAACCAAACTATTTTATAAGTCACTATTCAATTAAACAAAACTAGTTTGGTATGAATCATGATTTTCTTTACTTCATCCCTATTCCCTAACTTACTTAGGCATGACTGCTACTTCCTCTATCTATAATTTCTTTTTCTTTATCTTTGTTAAATATCTTCAGATTTTGCCCTGGATTATAGCTATGACTGTAAACCTAATAAGTTTTTGAAAACAGTTCCGTGTGGTCC
Organism: Rousettus aegyptiacus; assembly: GCF_014176215.1. Classification (NCBI taxonomy): domain Eukaryota; kingdom Metazoa; phylum Chordata; class Mammalia; order Chiroptera; family Pteropodidae; genus Rousettus; species Rousettus aegyptiacus. The sequence continues at coordinate 92,187,218 of NW_023416308.1, forward strand.
ATAATTTAAACAAATTCAACAAATTGTTTTTAATTTTAGATTGTAGGACATGCCAAATCACCTAACACAGTCATTGAAAAGGCTATATTTTGTTTATTGAATAATCTAAATGTAGGTTTATACATGTGTATTTATATCATATATGGTTTAGTAAATATAAAGCATTAGAATGCCAATAGTAGATAGCTGACATGAAAATATTCTTAATATAATCATTTTATTGATAAAATGTTACCAATTTTCAGGATTATTATTATGAAGATCAAGTATTATAAGATAATTTTGTAAAGAATTTTTTATAATTATGATTTGGTTTCTTAGACAGGATCTACCTATGAAGAGTGAAAGGCAGTTCTATGTCAAAAATGCAAATACTTTAGTTCATGAGACATTAATGTATCATAAATATAACCAATAAGTAGCCATATGATACTATAAAAAAGGAAAAAACCGGTAAGCATAAGTAATGCATTTAGACAGGTTAATTCAGCACTTAATGCATAATTTAATTTCATTATTCTAAGAGTTGGAAGGTAACATGTACTGGCTGAGGAACCAGTGCCCCTTACACATCATGTTTCTCCTTGTTCTTTTAAAGGCTTCCTTACCCCATTCTAATTGTATTTTATTCCAGCTCTGCTTTTCTGCTTCATTTGTTAGAGAAGGGCCGTCTTTGACATCTAATTCTGGGTAAACTGGTCTGTCACCCATTGTTGCTGAGGTATCTTGGCCTTTAATGAATAAGAAAAAATCCCATATTGGATATTAATCAGAAATTAAATTTCAGTACTTAAAAATAATTTTTGCATTATAGTTGTTCCATGAGCTGAATAGACTAACATTAGAACTTTTTCCTTTCTGTTTCTGTAATGGATTGATAACTTCTTTCTAATGGTGGCTATTCAGAAAACAAGTGGTGATGTGGGGGAGGAGTTGCCATGACCAAAAGCTAACTATAGGCTGGTGAGTTCAGAATTTAGCTTCGATTTCTAGCCAAAAATAATCTTATCAGCCTGTATCTACATAGTTGAATATGCTTCTTTTATTAATCAGTTTTTGAAAAATTATATGTCTAGATCAAGCATAAGTTTTTAAAAACAATCAGAAATTTAGTCTAAATGAAAACCAATTTCTAAAAAAAAAAACCAAAAGAACAGCCAGTAGGTTAATAAAACAGCAGAGATAATCTCACACTCCCAATTTTTTATACCTTACTGGTTTTCTAAACACAATAATTTATTTCTTACTAATATTTTACACATTTCTGTAGCTTCAAAGTAAAATTTTAAAAATAAGGTAATATGGGAATAGAATTTGTGCTTTAGTTATTCTGACTTTTTATTTGAACTTTATTTGCAAACAAATTTAATATGCAAGAACAGTAACATCATCCATATATCCGCAGCGCAGATGCAACAGTTGTTAACTCTTTGTCTTATTTCACTTTTATTTGCTGAATGATTTGAAAATAAATGAAATATAAGAACTTTATCCACAAACCCCTTCCATGTATTTTTAGAAAAACAATAATATTCTCCTTTGCAATCTATGTACTATCATACCTAAAAATAATTAATTAATATATAATTTAAAATACCTAATTTAATGCCTAATTATAAATAATTTCCTAACTTTATTTAACACTTAGATCATATTCAAATTTATAATATCCAGTCTAAATTCAAATACCTAGTCTATATTCATATGTCTTTTGTAGCTATTTGTTTTAAGTCTGGATCCAATTAAGGATCACACATTGCAGCTGACTATAATGTCTTTTAAATCTCTCTTATTTCTTTAAAAAATTAATTAAATATATGCACCAAATAATAAGCAAACAGTGTGCTGAATTTTTGCAAACTAAATACCCCTGTGCAGAAAACAGCCAATTCAGTACATTCTATCAGAATACCATAAACCCTCCTATGGACCCCCTAAATTTTTAAAGATATAAAATTAGATACTTTTCACTTATATTTGGTAAAGTGTTTTGTAATTTGAAGAATAAAGTTCTTAGTAGAGATGGTATATATAAAAGAAATGCCTTCCCTGCAGGAAAAGGTCATTTACTTCTAATAATATTCTAAAATTATTTCATATGCAAACATAATACTATAATGCAGACATTCCTGGATTTGACCATTTTTTAAATCAGTGAATAAGTATATTCACCTGGTACCATTTTCCCAGAATATATTTAATTTAAGAAAAAACCCTGCATTTTTTGAACCCACCTGTGATACTGTCACTAGAAATTTTTATCCAAAGCCATATAGTGCTCATTATATATTATTAGGACAGGTTTTTGTTTTTGTTTTGTTTGTTTATTATCATATGTGTTTGTGATCACAATATAACTTCCTACTATATTATTTTTAAAGTGATCTCTAAAAGGCCTAATTAGATTCTTGATACAAACAATTATAAGGTTTTATATCCAAAATAATTATAAAATCTGTTTAAAAAATGTTTTGCCTCCTCTTTTACTAATTTGATCAGGCAAAAATGTCCCAAGCTAGCATTAAACAAAGTTCTTTCAGGCTTTTGTTTCTTCGCCAAACAATATTTTGGTGTTCAAAATAAAGTAATTGAGAAAGTATTTCAAAATATGAGAGGCATTTTGAGGTGTAAAACTTAGTCTTAGGGGAAGACACTTGTTTTATATTTGGGCATATAAAGATCTTAAGAACACTAAATGTAATTTTTAATGGGTGTTATAAGCAAAGCCAATGATATTTAGGTTGTTAATTTTGAATGTTTTGACTATCAAATAACTACAGTGATATGTTGCTTAACAATGGATTTGTTCTGAGAAATATGTTGTTAGGTGATTTTGTCGTGCAAACATCATCGAGTGCACTTACACAAAACTAGATGATACAGCCTACGACTGTAATTGTATGTGCTATACTTTTATATGACTGGCAATGCGGTAGGTATGTTTACACCAGCATCACCACACACATGAGTAATGTGTTGCATTACAACATTAGGATGGCTACAGTGTCACTAGGCAAAACAAAGTTTTCGGCTTCATTATAATCGCATAAGACCACCGCATCTATATTGTATACTTTGTTATGCGATGCATGACTGTGGTTATGATGTGCCCCTGGAGTGCTGGGTGGCCAAATGCTTTAACTAAATGTTTACTGTGTGATTTTATAGATCCTTGCATGCCAGTGTCACAGAATTTATACTGATATTCACTGGCTATTAAGAGTTTATCAGTTGGTAGTGGTATCATTGTCTTTAGAATGTCTAGAATTTTTGCACCATTAATTTTTCTTATTTTTATCCTCCTAATGACATTGAATTTTCAGTATTTTAGATAAAATATTTTGGATACCAACAAGGTCACTGATTTGGCAGTGAGTTTTAGCCAAGCCATGATTTATCACTGCCAAAAAAGACAAAAACAAAAACAAAAAACAAAACAAAACTTAAAAACTAAGATCTATGCTTTTGGAATTAGTTTTCTAAAAATGTAGAATCTTGTGTATTCTTAACACTGAAACAATTTGATCAAAAGAAGGGACTGATATTTCTTTTTTCTATTCAAATGATCATTCATGCAGCTAAATTTAACTAGGCTATTGCAATTAATGATTCACTACCTCTTGCCTACTTCCTACTCATGTCCCAACATACACATCCTGAAAATACAAAGCCCCTATCATTCCTATTTAGGTTACAAGACATTAAAAATGGTTATAATGGCTCTCTTTTTTGGAATTTCAGAAATTCAAGACTCCATGGAGGAAATTTTTTACATCAATGCCAGTCTATGCAATAATTGTTGCAAACTTCTGCAGAAGTTGGACTTTTTATCTATTGCTTATTAGTCAGCCAGCATATTTTGAGGAAGTCTTTGGGTTTGAAATCAGCAAGGTATGTAAAAATTATCTCTATTTAACCCATTGTTTTTGTATTTACATGAATATTAAGTTTCTTTGCCAAGATTTTATCTTCTAAACTTCTTAAGTTATTCATTTAGTTATTCAACAATAACTTTCAGGAAATGAAGACTAAGTAAGGTGTTTGAGCGTTTACCATTCAGATCTCTACTAGAAATTGTTCTTTGTTACTAGGAATATAGACATGATAGACCTAGTCTCTGCCTTCATGGAGTTTACATCTCAGTTGGGTGGGCAGCAACGTACCCTTTTCCCAGTAAACATAACTTCCCTTAAGTCTCAGGAAAAGACAATATAACAGTGAGTAAAAAAATGTCTTATTAAGATGGAATTTTATTTATGTAAATACAATCTAACTCTTCTTCAATGCTCTCAGAAGTCTGCTTGGCTAAAAGATTTCAGGATAGCAAAAATTTCCTGATGACATTCTTGTATGTTATTTATCCAATTTATTAATTTAACAAGGATTTGTTGAACATGATATGCCAAGTTTTGTGTTAGATTCAGAAATAAAATCCATGGTTCATGTTTCCTGTCCTTAAGAGATCATAGCTTGGTGGTATAGATAAAAAAAAAATAGGTTACCAATTAGAGCACAACATATTAATGCTACAGACATGTACTATACTTATGAAAATGTAATCATTTTGAGATTTTTCTATAAGGATAAAATAAACATACTACTACTACTATATATGAGGGTTTGAAATTTATAGGTTGTTTTATATTCGTGCACAACCTTGTATGGTTGACCAGGTAGATAACTATCGCCATTTCTATTGAATTGATGGGGAAACAGAAACTAGGGAGAATATTTAAATTGCCTAAACCCAAGCTAGAAATAAATGACAGACTCAAGTTTAAGCCCAGATCCCTTGATTTATGTTTCAATTCTCTCTACTATACCATTCAAATTCAGGTAAACCATATGTTCATTTAAGCATTTAGCAAGTATTTGTTAAACAGCATCTCCATACCAAGCCTTTTGCTGAGTCCTGAATACACTTGTCTATGCTGGCAAAGGACTTGCCATTTCTCTTCATATCATTACATAAGTCCAGCTGGGCTCGCTATTCATATTGTCTCTACATGAAAGATTATCTGAGGCCTGGAACTGAAGAAAACCTGAGTTTAGGAGTAGCTATTCTAAGAGCTCTTTTGTAATCCCTGTTTCTAAGGAAACTGCTTCCTCCATTGCTGAGAAGAATGGCTACTTTAGACAGGGCTCTTCTCTATGGAGCTGATCAAACATTGCAGGGTAGCCTTTGGGAGCTCTGAGAGGTGTTATACATCTCAACAAAAGCTGCTGGAGGTGTGAGTCCATTTTCATAATCTAGGACAAATATGACACTGAGAGGCTATTAATAAAGTCAGGTCTCATAGGGGAGAGTGAAGGAGCCAACTGATATTAATGAACCTGTATGGTCATTCTGGCCCTGTAGCTCCAATTAATTGAAAATGCTTGAGTAAAAGCAATGATATAATAACCAGATGCATTGATTCGATTCACTTATGTTTTCAGCTCAAATTGTGGATAAATTATATACTAACAGATTGCCTTGAAGATTTTGATTTACTGTTTTAAAAAACAGTTTCTTGATTTACCTGAAAAATGTGTGAAGGAGGTGATGGAGGAAATAAACCATGAGGTTTGGATCTAGGCTCATATGGTTCTGAATCCAAGCTCTGCAATACACTATAATAATAATATAAAACACTTCCATCTGAAATGAAAGAGAAAATTAAATTGCTTAGACATTTAAGCTATTATAGAGTCATTCACTACCTCAATTAATCATCACAACAACCCCAATTCATGGTTGGGTCTCCACACTATTTACCATTGTAAAATAGAACACAATATTTATCTCTTGAACCTTCAAAAATCAAAGTTGAAAGACATACTTATACCAGATGATAAACTTTTATCCAATACTTACAATTTGCCAGGAATTGTTCTTCAAATTATACTTAGCAAAAAACTTCCTTGTATGTTTATATTTAAAATTTACTAAGTCCATGTATGTGGTAATAATGATTAAAATGCATTTTATTTATACTTCCTGCCTCAATAATGCCTAGAGAACAGTGCCTTGCACATAATTATTGGTCAAACAGTTTGTGTTGAATTGACGCTGGTGGGTTAAAGTTTAGTTTGGGCTATGTACTATGAAATTAGTACAGAAACTATACTGTATGACGATGTGACCAAATATTGACTTTTGATATAGAAAATGCCTAAAATTGAATAATTGATTTGTATTTTCTGGGCTCTTAATTTATAGAAACTAAATATAACACTCATATATATTTAAAACCCAATAAAGAATTTTTAACCTTATTATGAGTTAAAAGTGAATTTTAAATACAGCTTCTTCAAGGTTTTTCAAATGGATTTCTCTTCTTTCTCACTCTGTCTTTGTCTCTGTCTTTCTTTTCCACTCTCCTCCCTGGCTAATGACAAATTTTTGCAAACATATTTAAGAATATAAAATGGGAACATAAATGTGAATCACTGTGAAAAGAGTCGTAAAACCCAAAATTTACTGACTCGTGGCACAGGAAAAAAAGTATCCTCTTTGAGAAGATAAAAAGGGATCAAAGTAAATTTACTTAGCTTTTCTTGTTTATTCTGTGAAGGTTATTTACTTATTCTAGGAATGAGTAAGTGGTCATTTGGAGACAGCATCTTTCCTTCCTTTGTCCATAAAGTGTTTATGATGGATTCAGAAAACTAAGACCATTAAATGGCTCACATTATTTATGGTCACGTATATTTCTCCTCTTTTTGTTTTTCATCAGGTTGGCATGCTGTCTGCTGTGCCACACTTAGTAATGACTATTATTGTGCCTATTGGAGGGCAGATTGCAGATTTTCTAAGAAGCAAGCAAATTCTTTCCACTACTACAGTAAGAAAGATTATGAATTGTGGTGGTAAGTGCATAAGAGATGTTAAGGATGTGTTTTTAGTTCACGAAGTTTTGATCTACATAAATAACTTTTTCTATACATATTAAATATGCAGTTAAATGTGCACCTTCATTGTTCATTTATAATCATTTTCCCATCTTAAGATTTTCATAACTCCTAGTTTTAAATAACTGCATAACAAACTTGACCCCTTCCTACCATTGAAACTTAAGGTTGTTTTTGATGTTTTTATTAAAACACAAGGGAGGCTTCAGTAATCTCTGTGTAGAAATTATTAATGTTTTTATTTTTAAGATGGACCCCCCTGAAGTGGTTTGCTAGGTCAATTAGTATATGCATTTTTAGCACTTTGGGCTCATTGGAAAATTTGACACAAATTTCTGAAGTATTGTCATGTGTTTGTTTCTGAAGGTTTTGGCATGGAAGCAACACTGCTTCTGGTTGTCGGCTATTCTCACACTAGAGGGGTAGCAATCTCGTTCTTGGTACTTGCAGTGGGATTCAGTGGATTTGCTATATCTGGTAATATACATTTTTAAAATTTGTACTTATGATATCTGATTTCGGCTAGTGATAAAAGATGATTTATCTATCATCTATTAATCTTTCTATGTTCTACTTTTCTCTTTAGTATTTTGACTGTTGAGAAAGCTCACTCAACATATTTCCACTAGGAAATAAAACAAAAATAATAAAACATTTAGAAATCATTATTTAGGTTTTTTACTACTCACTTTCTCTTGGCTTACTCCTCCTCCTCCTCTTCTTCTTCGTCTTCTTCTTCTTCGTCGTCTTCTTCTTCTTCTTCGAACATATCTCTTCTCTGTAGAGTATAATATATTGTATATTAGATAAGAAATTATACCTCATTTCATTCCCATGAGCTGGATTATCCAAAAGTAGTTATTGAGCACATACTATGTACCTATTGTCTTTTAAGGAGTATAGTGAGTATAGTAGAAAATATTCTATAGATTCTTCTAAGAGGTTTAGGATTCTTAGTCAAAGCTTATGTATATATTTCAGGTTTCAATGTGAACCATCTGGATATCGCTCCAAGATATGCCAGTATCTTAATGGGTATTTCAAATGGTGTTGGAACATTGTCAGGAATGGTTTGCCCTATCATTGTTGGTGCAATGACCAAAAATAAGGTAAGATGGAACAAAACGGGTATTCGATTGTAGAAGATTCTCTCTCATGGTTGGGGAAGGGGTTACTATAGTCACTTTGGCATTTCGTTTCTGGTTCAGTCACCATACCTCTGAATAAGGAAAATAATTGAGGCTCGGAAGAAAATCTCTAGAAACTCGGAGTGAGCCCTTTTACCCAACCAATAAGCAATATGCTTCTGAATACCTTTTAATATTTCTGATATCTTTGATGTAGTAAAAAAAAATAACCTTTCACTTCTACAGTATTAGTAGAATAGGAAAACAAACATCTTCTGAGTTTTATTTGCAAACTTCAATTCAGAGTCTTCTGCAGTTATCAGTGGAATAATGTAATTACCAACTATTTGTCCTTATATGTCGAGCTTCAAAATCTTGTTTTACCAGAAGGTAGTAAACAAAAGGAGTGGGAGAAAAAAATAAGTAAATCAATAGAAATGAAAAGAAATTGTGAATATTTTATAGGTAGTTTTATTTTATAAAATCAGATTTAAAATTTTTTAAATGATGAAAGTTATAGTATTATAAAAAGTTTCTGTCACAGTATTTGTTTTACATAATCATAATAAGATTTCTCCTGAAGATAGAATTTTATGAAAAGCTTGAAGGTGGAGCGTTTAAAGAAGATGTTAGGCTTTTCTAACATGGGGAGTTTGTTCTCACAGTGCCACTTTTGTCACTACAGTCACGTGAAGAGTGGCAGTATGTCTTCCTGATCGCTGCCCTAGTCCATTATGGTGGAGTTATATTTTATGCAATATTTGCCTCAGGAGAGAAGCAACCCTGGGCAGACCCTGAGGAAACAAGTGAAGAAAAATGTGGATTTATCCATGAGGATGAACTTGATGAGGAAACAGGGGACATTACTCAAAATTATATAAATTACGGTACCACCAAGTCTTATGGTGCGACGACACAGGCCAACGGAGGTTGGCCCAATGGCTGGGAAAAGAAAGAGGAATTTGTACAAGAAGAAGTACATGACTCATACACCTATAAAGACCGAGATGATTATTCATAACAAAGCTATTGGCTGGATTAGTGTTTGTGATTAAATTAATTGTGATTGAACAAAAATTTTAAAAATATGTGGTGTAAACATGTAAACATATCAACCAGGCAAGTCTTGCTATAAAAATGAAATCAAAACAAACTCATGAAGTTACCATCAAGTGCAATCTGTAGAAGTTGTGAAAATCAATCATTTCCGTCCAGGTCATCTATTCTTGTGTTTATGATTTAAAGGTTGACTGGTAAAAAATGTAGAAGCAAGTAATTACTCATTGGATTCATATGAGCTGAAACTCATCAGCATTTAATAAAGCACAACTAAAACAGTTGGCACATTTCACCATATAAAGGTTAGGAAACCAAAGCTACTTGACCATGTAAAATGCACTTATATATTTGTTACACTGTATTGCAAGATCTTATGCAGAAGTCCTGTTTTAAAAAAAGTAAAGTTGTCATGTTGGCTGTATCAGGTGTTGACAACGTTTATTGAGTGTAAATCATGAAGTTGGGATATCTCTCAGTTAGAGAAGAATATTGTGGGCTAGCAACTAGCAAGGCATACTAAATAATTGTTGTTCTTACATAATGTGGAATATTTTGTTGGGTATCAAAAAGAATATCTTGCAGTGTTTTATATGAAATGCTTAGGCACAACCACTTATATCTGTAAAAGAAAACTTGTAAAGTGAGGGGTATGCTTCATGTTCTTCCATTCATTTACCTAACAGTATATAACACTTCACATTTCAATAAAATCTGACTTTTCATGTAGCATATCACATAACTTTTTTGCAAAAAAAAATATAAAAAGATAAATAGACTTTAATGTATTTTTTATTACAACTTTGTACAGGTTGTAACTTGCATTAAAAAAGATGCAATCACCATAAAGAATCTAACAAGAAATTTACTATGGAAATATAACCCTGAAAATGCAATATTAACAACAAAAGAAATAGAAATGGTTTAGATATTCTTCTTCCTTAATAATTAAATGCTATATGAAACTTGTGCCACAGAGCTATATATAATATAAAAAGTTAAATTTAATAGATTGTAAGTAGACAATTTTATTATTTAAAGTCCCATTTAAAATATATTTGTCTTAAATATATAGGACAATAAATTATATTAAAATTATATCTCTATATATCTGTATATCTTATACATATTCATACACAGAAACATAATAAACAATCTTCACACACACAAAAAACAAAAATAGCATACACCTAATGTTGGGTTAGGGGACTGCAATTTCTACTTTCATAGAGTCATTGAATTTTAGATGGGGCAGAGGCACTTTGCTTGTCATTTCTTAATATAACTCACAGGAATTGCAACATTTGTGTACCAAGCAATAAGTGCAATACATAAAATTTCCTGTCCGCATATTCTCTTTTTTTGCTTGTGGTAGCTTTTTGGGTGGTTGGAATGATTTTTTTTTTCTTTTAAAAAGTTAACATCAGACCTCTTTATAATGTTCTAAAATGATAATGATGCATTTCCCAATTCAACTCAAAATATTATTGGTGTATTTAATTGTCTATTCTGGATATTTGATCTGTTAATTGTATTGTGCTAGTGACTGGAGGCTCTGCTGCTGCAAATACAAAACATAAACTTTGTTTTAAAAATGCAAACCATTCTTGACCTTAAAATGAAAATAACTTTTGCTTTGTGTCTCAGTGATGTAATGTGATCATAGCTTTTGTTGTATTGAATGAAAAGATGTGAACTATCATTTTGTTGCTGCAAAAAAAAGTGTTAATAAAATGCTCTATTTATCCTTTTGTAAGAAAATAATACATTAATTTGGGTTTATTTTATTGAAGTTGTAGTTTTAATGTGAATTTAGCTTGTGTATGCTCCAACAGAGTCAAATCTAGGCTCAAGAATAACATTTTTTTAAGTCACTTTAAGATTTTAGTGGAAGAACATGGTGTTCTTTAGATTGTGTGTGATATGATTCTGTAGATAGAATTTTACATCAAGAAATAGGTCTCTGAGTCCAATTCTATCCTTTTATTTCATTTTTTTAAAAATTAAGTTTCTTGAGGGTAACATTGGTTAATACAATTATATAATTTTCAGGTGTATGTTATAATTTGACAACTGTATATTCTATTGTGGGTTTACCACCCAAAGTCCAGTTTCCTTCAACTACCATATATTTGATCTCTTTTACCCACTTCACCTTCTCCCTATTCCCCTATATTTGATCCTCTTTAACTGTCTACCTACCTCCTCCTCCCCCACTTCTTACCCTCTGGTAACCACTAGGCTATAGTCCATGTCCATGAGTCTCTGTTTGTCCTGTTCATTTGTTGCTTTTAAGTTTATATCACACATATAAGTGATATCATGTGATTTTCAACTTTTTGTCTGGCTTATTTCGCTTAGCATGATTATCTTGAGGTCCATCCATTTTGTCGCAAATTGCAGTATTTCATCTTTTCTTATAGCTGAGTAATATTCCATTGTGTATATGTACCACAGCTTCTTTAGCAATCATCTATCATAGGACACTTCTTCGGTTGCTTCCATGTCCAGGCCACTGTGAATAAGGCTGCTATGAACATTGGTGTGCAAATATCTTTTTGGATATGGGTTTTCAAGTCCTTGGGGTAAATACCCACTAGAGGGATTGCTGAATCATATGACAGATCAATTCTTAGTTTTTTGAGGAAACTCCATACTGTTTTCTATAGTGGCTGTACCAATTTCCAGTCCCACCAGCAGCGTATGAGGGTTTCTTTTTCTCTGCTTCCTCTCCAGCATTTGTTATTACTTGTTCTGTTGATTACAGCTATTCTAACAGGTGTGAGATGGTGTGGTTTTGATTTGCATTTCGCCAATAGCTAGCGATGTTGAGCATCTCTTCATATATTTGTTGGTCATTTGTATGTCCACTAGGGAGAAGTGTCTGTTCAGGTCCTCTGTCCATTTTTTTATTGGATCATTTGTGTGTGTGTGTGTGTGTTATTGTTACTGAAACTCTATCTTTCAATGACAGTCTTTCCACAACTTCTGCTAAGCTTCAAGAAAAATTTAGGAAAAAATTCGAAGCTCGTCAGGTCAACGATACTACCTAACTTTGACTGCACGTATGTTGTGGCTGGGCATTGCTCTATTCATTCTATACAAAGTATCTTATGTAACTCCACTGACCCTCCAAAGTAGGTTTTTTTAATTCCCAGATTACAATGAAGAAACTAAAGTTCAGAAAGTTTAAATAACTTTTCCAAGGTAAAATAGGGTAATGACATTACATTGTAACGTGTCAGCCAAACCAGCCAGAAGTGAGCAATATTTATCAAGGCAGCCTAATTAAATATTCGTTGTCACTAGAAGGGCAGTCATTTAGCACAGATTCCCTACTTCACAGATGTATAGAAAGGGGAGACTGTAACTATATAGCACTGATATCTGAGAGTCTTAGAACTTTACTGTTTAAAGGGACTTCATGGGATGATGTAGTTGACATCCCTTATATAACAAGGCAGGACACCGAAGGTCAGTAAGAGAAACTGACTTGATTAGGAGGACACAAGATGTTATGGATTTAGAAAAAAAGTTGTCCTGATTAGCTATACTTTTGTTTTTACTTTTATTTTCATTTTAAGCCAGTTTTCGCTTAAGGAATTAAAGAATATTTATTGCTTCAACCAATACCCCATACTCAGCACTCACATAATCTCAGTGTATGGGGTGAAGGTGGAAGAATGTAGGTGAGGGAGTATATTTTCTCTTCCTGTATTCCTTTACATAGAGACACAAGGGCCAGAGACCACACCTAATTCTTAAGGTGGCTTACATGCCATCTTTGCATAACTTGATGGCAGGAATAAAAATGTCTTAAATTTAATACTGCAAGTTCCCTAATTCCATAATATAAACATTACAGTTCCTGTAGAAAATTGCTCTAACAATGTATCCTAATATCACCACTATCCACACACATTTTCTTTTTTTGTAGTAATGCAAAGTCATCTTCCCCTTCTCTTTCTTGTCCTGCCTTTTGTCTATATTTTCCTTCTCATCCCACTGCCTATTTCAATCTGGCTCAGTATATATATCTAGTATTTTGCCATTTGAAAAAATGCTTTTACATGCATTACCCCATTTCATTCACACATCTGCCTTGTAAAATTGAAAGGTCGCATATTAATATTAGTATTTATATTTTCTAAATAAGAGGACCCGGGTCTAATAGTGGGTAATTAACTTCCTAAAGTTTCCTTAGGCAGGGCTGGAACAAGAATACAAACTATCTGGCCACAGTAAGAGAGTAATTTATTTTTGCTTTTAAATCACTTAATTACTCTTCTGATTATAAATATAGGATGAGGTGGGAGGGGACCTTCATTAGCTAAAGAACAGCATTAAAAACAATGAAAATAAAGGTAATTGCACACATACTTTGATAATCTTGACATCCAGAGGTAATCATTATTAAAATATTTCTAGAATTTTTTCTATGAAAAACAAAGAAATCACCAAAGTGTCCATGTACTATGGAAGCCACTGGGCATACACATTGGTAAGAAAACAGATCCAGTCTCTGCTCTTATGGACCCTACAGTCTAGTCCCCTCCCAAGGTGTTTGTAGCAGATTCAGCTGCCCAGTCAGTCCACACAGATGTGACTGAAAGAGGCTTTCAAATACAGGGCCTTTGCTAACCTTCCCGAGGAAGGATTGTTCTTAATTCCCCACACTCTCAAAGGTGGGCTGCTTTCCAGATGCTCCTCATATTGATTTTTTTTTTCTAAGTTTCAGTTAAGGAAGCTTTCTTTTTTTTCATCCTCCAACATCCCCATGCTGCAGGAACTCTCGGCCTTGGGGGAAGACCAGTAAACTATCTCCAGTGCCTGCATCTCTGCAACAGCAGAGATAGATGGGCTGAACTTCAGAGTATCTTCCATCCAGTTCTTCAAATTGCTCTGTTTCTGTTTGTCCCCTGAGTTTCTAAGGACCTATATATACATTTTCTCTTTCTGCTTTTTCCCTTTCACCTATATGCTGCTTCCTTCAGTTTTAACCACAAATAGTGGCTATTGAGATTTCATTCTTCCTGTAGTGATGTAATTATCATTTTTTCTGTCTCCTCTTGATTTCCATGCAAGACCTCAAACCTGAATTTTAATTCAGCTGCTGTCGAAAATTATTTATGAACATTGGTCTATACTATTCAATCCCTTCAAATGCTCGAGCTTCTTCAAGCTTTCCCCCTTGAATGCAGCCAGGCACCTAAAAGCTGCATAATCTGGAAATACTCCTGTGTTCCTTATCCAAATTTAGCAGCTTTTATTGAGTGAAACTCTCGGCTTTCACCAAGAGGAAACAAAATGAAGAAACCTCTCCAATTTTGTTAAATCATATTTGAGGACCTGTTTTATTACTGTGCTCAATATGCAGTAGATGAAGATCCCTGCCTTTCTAAGAGTTTGAGGCATGCTTTCCTGATGCATTAGAGCTCTTTCAACAAATAGATATAAAAGGATGAGCGCTACCATGTCTCCTTTGTTTCCTTCTCAAGAAGCTTAGAGAAACATATTTTTGGCTCAGTTGCTGTGTTTTCTCTCCCTTATTTTTATTTAGTTTCTGATTTTTACTGTTTGTTTAGATGTTATTTATTTTTGAGTGAATAGGGATCCAATAATAATTATATGAATCATGTTTATAGGGTTTAGAAAATTCCAGACACAGTTCTCAGGGTTTTATACATATATGTGTATATATATAATTTATCTTTTATAATATATATATATTTATATCATATATACATAATCTCCAAAATAACCCATTGTGTTAGATACTATTGTTAACTCCATTTTTAAATGAAGGCACTTAGGCACAGGAAGCTAAGTAACTTACTCAAAATCATATAGTTAATAGAGTAAAGTTAGAATGTGAATACAAGCTGTCTGATTCCAGATCCTATACTTTTTATCACTGCCTCTAAGTAGCTGTGTGACTTTGGTAAGTTACTTAATTTCTCTGAGATGCACTTTTTTCATCTATGATATTGGCACTCTAAAGCCAAATTGGTAGCTAGTTTTGCAATTAAATAAAATATCAAGTGGTTAGCACAGCACCCTGCACAATAGTAAGAGTTTAACAAATGTTACTTCTCCTTCACTTTTCCCATAATGCTAAGTAAATGTGAAGTATTAACTCCTCAGTTATAATTTCAGTGTCAGATTCATCGCAATGGACCATTTTGGAAATTATCTTGAGATATTTATATTTTTGCCATAAATTACTCAGGTTGATAAGTTATTTTTGCATTTATATTTTATAAATTTTATGTGGCATAGAACAATAGATGCTATAAGATGCTATTTATGTAAAATCAATAAAATCTATATATTTATAAAAATATAAAATACTATATATTATGTAGTAAGAAGATAAAGACATGAATTGGAAGCATTGAATACAAAAGTATTGATAGTAGTTGCATATGGAGAGGAAGAAATAATGAACTTGGGAAAAGCATAAAAGAAATTTTAAATTTATCATTTTTTAATTTAGAAAAGATATTAACCAAATATGAGAATATATCAATATTTATTTATTTTTAGAATTCATATATGGCCTTTTATTATACTTTTCATGGTACTTTTCTGTATTATAAGGTAAAAATTTTTTTTTCCAGAAAACACAAGTCTTATTCTCTTTAGTTCTTTTTTTAATATTTAGACTGTCAATGAAGATACTGTCATGATATTCAAAAGTATTTGACTGTTTTCTGAAGCCATAGAATGTAATGCAACAACTTTGCAAGAATGATTTTATTTTATAAAATCAAGTTAAAGAAAGGTAGAATTTTACACATTTATGAACAGGTTCATGAATCCAAATGAAGTTCTTCTGCACAAAGCTAATAAAAGTGTGCATGAGAATAAATGTCACAGATGAAAGCCACCTTTCTGACAGATCTCATCAGAGTCAATTGGCCTGCTTCTCAAAGATTAAAAAAAAAAGGGAGGGGGTCCTAGAAAGCACATCTCTGTTCATGAATGCAGGGTGGAAATTAGTATGTTGTCATAATTCTATAGGCATATTTACTCTGACAATTCCATTTGTGGTGGGGTAGCAGAAAAAAGCAGAACCATTTGGGTTCCAATATCTAAATCTGCCACTTCACCTTTATATCGGCTCTCTGGGCTTCAGCTTCCCCAGCTGGAAAATAAAGGGATTGGTTAGCTTTGATTGTTTCTAAAGATCTTCTCAGCTCTGAAGCTCTGAAATTCTCTGACCCTGTTCTCACCGACAAATAGCTGAGTTCCTCAAGTGAACTTGAATAAGTATTATAATTGTTCTTAGAATTCCACTACATACAAGACTAAATGTTTATTTTCTGCCTGCATTCCTATTGACTTTTTTTTTTCTAATCAGTCACCCATCTCAATAGGTAACAGAATGGACAAAATTGGAGATCCTTACCACCTGGTGGATTTTTTTTTTTCTGTGATGCCCTTTTCTTCCTACCTCTTATGGGGAAACACCCTACACATTTTTACAGAACTTTGGATTTGAGAATTTTATGGAACTCTACTAATTAAATATCCTACAATGAGCTGAAATCCTTGTATGCGAAAACCATGAATCTAAGTTCTAATAACAGGTTTTGCTCAACTTTTACTAGTTTAATGGGATATATTATAAATCCCTGACATTAGAAATGCTGGAAATCTATGCTCAAGTCCCTTCATTTTATAGATGGGGAAGCTACAGCTAGAAGTGGCCGATTAAAATCCACCAACTAGTTAGTAGCTGAGGTTGAAATTACTTTTTGGGGTTTACAACAGTGCTTTTGAGAAATTAAGAACCACTTTTTCATTTAGCAAGTTAGTTTGTCAAGCAGTGAATATTTATTGAGAATGCATTATGTGGCAAGTACTAGTGATAAAGTGGGGGGAAAGACTAAATGGATCCTGCCTTCATAGAACTTTTTACACAGTGGGGGTGGCAGATAGTAAATACATGAACAGAAAAATTAATTACAGTTGAGATAGATGCCATGAAAGAGAAGTATAGGTGCTTCAAGAAGTTCAAACAGGATTTGGCCTAGTCTACGGAATGAAGAAAATTTTCTCAGAAATGTTACGTATAATTTGAGACCTCAAAGGTGAGCCTGGCAAAAGAGCATGACAGGAAGAGAGTTTCAGAAAGAGGAAATGGTATTTGCAAAGATCTTAAGGTAGAAAAAACTTGGTAAGTATTTTACTGTTAGCACCTAAATGTTAGTAGGTTTACATATAGTAGAGGAAGGATTTATTTAATATGTAGAAATACTAATCAGCTAAGCTAAATCTAACGTACTAAAACATTTTTTCAAGAACAAATTGGCCCATCATTACTTCATTCAACATCTGTTAAGCTATGTGCAGGCCTATTAATTGTACTACGAAGATACAAAGGTCTCTGTTCTGGAGAAACTTCTGATTTAGAGGAAATACAGATAGAAATAGAAATGGGTATAGAATGTAATCAGAGCAAATTAAAAGACAACTTTGTGTATATAGAATCTCTTATTTGGGCAGCAAATTCTGCATATCGGAATGTATTCATAATCATTCCTTTCATAAGTATATCAATTTAGAGTTCTCTGAACACTTTTATATATGATTTATCACGATTTACAATTAGCAATTTATTTATTTGTTTAAAACTATAACATTAACATATTTTTATTCCACTAATCCTTAAATGCCATAAGCATGTCTTTTGTTCTCTATACTATATCCACTGCCTAACATAGATTAGAAACTCAACAAATACTTAATGAATGGAAGAATGAATAGTTATATTTCATAAGCAAGCTGAATGATATTATCCTCTTCATTAAATTAATTATTCTTTTCAGAAGGGAAGTCAGGGAAAGATAGAGGGAAGACATTGAAGTAGACTTTGAAAGTGGAATAGATGTTTGTTCACCTTTTAAATGGAGGAAAAGCATAGAGACAGAGGCCACATCATTAGCGGATCATAGCACTGTAGCTATCATGGTATGTTTGGAGGAGCGAGCAGGTGTTATGATGGACTGTCAAGGGTGCTTAGTAGATTTGAGGCTGAATTAGACATTTAGGCAGCTTGTGCAGTGCTTTAAATGTCAGACTAATGTGTCTAAATGTTATCTCATAATTGAAGAAATATTTAGTGGAGCCTGAGATGATCAGATCTGTTTTGCAGAATGTTGAACAGGAATGGGGAAAGACTGAAAGCAGATTCTGTACAAGAATTCCAAGGAAGACATGGGGGAGAGGAGACATGGTTGCCTAGAGGATCATGGTGCTTTTCAGATGTTAAGACATGAGTTTGGCATATTCATCAGTTTTTTAGCTATCTATTCACAGCTCAAACCCAAGAGCAGATGCGAATGATCAAAGTACATTGACAAACACATGATTCATGCTTTCTGCACCTTGCATAATGATTTCAAGGCAGGATGATCCACTTGCCCCTGGCTTCCAAAAGTAGGAAGAAAGAACTACACGCAATATTTATGAAATAATACTTTTTCTCTTTCTTCTCTTTCAAAACCCTGTCTGAAATTCAAAGTTATACACAAAGAGGAAACAAAATTTTCCAATTTTTTACTTTTCTTTTTCTCACATCTAGGGACATACTTATTCCAGAAGTATCCCCAAATTAGTCTCTTTTCTCAAGGAAATCAATACACTCAACCCAGGGAACAATAGATTTGTTTTAATGGTAGATTCAACTTAAGCTTTGACTATATTCTCATCGTTTTTGGTGACTTTTTCTTTCATTGTATTTCTTTCTCTTTTCCTGACAGAATATAATTCTTTGTGATGTGTCTAGAAACATAAATAAAAACTTGATGTATCACCAGAGGGCTATCAATGTCAAAATCATACTTTTTCATCAGTAATGGTGGACAATACAGCTGCCTGTACTTAGGGTTTATTTTCAGAAACATAGAAAGGGTTGGGTGATCCAAAAGGTCCCCTTCACTAGGAGTTGTTAAGGACTATAGGATGAGGATTGGACTTGACTGCACATCACACTTCTAACCACTTATGAGCAAACAACTTCATTTCTTGAGCTCAGTATCCTCACCTGCAAAACACGCATAACAATGTCTAGCTCACTAAATTGCGGTAAACATTAAGTGAAAGATTTGATTTGTAAGCTTTGTAAATCTTTATAAGGTGCCAAACCAATGCAGGGATTTCAGGTTTCTCTAGTTGAGTGAAGGTAGTGGTGCTTCAAGAAGCTCCTGGTAAAGAGGAAGTATTTAACTCAATGTAAACATACCAGATCATTAGTAACTATACATATTTTATTCTATATTACATGTTTTCAAAATGTCTCCAGATATTCTCCCTTATTTGATCCTCGCACCATTACTGTGAGGTAGAATGAAGAAGGAAGGGTCATTATTCCCATTAAAAAAATAGAGATTTAGAGAAAGTCTTTTGCTTTATCTAGTTTGGGGCTAGAACCCAAGACCTGGGCTAATTCAGATATGCCTTAGTACTCATTCTTAGATGGAATAAGCCCAAGGGAAATAAATGCCAAGAGAGGTGGTAATTGTGAAAAGAGGTGCTCCTGAGTAAGGGTGGGCTCAGTAGGGGCACCCTTGGGTGGTGTGGGGAGGAGCAGCCACATGACTGCATGGAAGCCCTGCATGGTGTAAGGAGAAAGGGAGCACTGGGAAAGAAGAAAATGGGTCTGGAAGGCTTGTATGTTATCCTTTTCTTTGCTCACTGACAGCAAGTTACTTTATTTCCAGGGAGCCCTTATTTATTATAGTCTTATTATCTGTGCTTAAATTTGTGACGCCCCCCCCCCCCAAGTCACTGAAGGTAGGAATGATATCTTATTAATTTTTATATATTCCCACAGTACTCAAAACTATGCATCATATCTAATAAATAGAGCTAAAATCAGAACACCCCCGTGTTAGTTTCCTAGGGCTGTCATAATAAAATACCACAAACTAGGTGGCTTAGAACAACAGAGGTTTAGTGTCTCACGGTTCTGGAGGTTAGAAGTCTGAAATCAAGGTGCAGATGGGGCTGCGCTCTTGTCGAAGGTGCTAAGGATAATCTGTTCTAGGCCTCTCTTCTAGTTTTGGGTAGTTCTTTGGTTATGGCAGTATAGCTCCAATCTTCACATGGCATTGGTCTCCCTGTGTGCATGTCTATCTCTTCACATAACATTCTTCTTATAAAGATTCCAGTTATATTGGCTTAGGGACCTACTCTAGCCTAGTGTGACGTTATTTTAACTAATTACATCTGCAAAGACCCTATTTCCAAATAAGGTCACATTCTGAGGTACTGGGGGATAGGGCTCCAACATATAGATTCGAGGCAGACACAATCCAACCCATAACGACCTCCTTCTGTTTTTAAAAGAATCTACTAGGCTCTCAGTTTTTAAGAGTTTGTTTGAGTAGCTGCTCTTAAAAATCTCTCCATTTTTCCCCTTTACAGTGGGTAATGAGCCTCTTGCAAAATGTTGTTACACTTAGCTTATCATGAACATTGGTTTTCCAGCATTCTTTTTGCAAGACATGCAAGAATGTGATTGTTTCCACCACTAACATAGCCAGAAATGGGAGAATAAATATGCATTCTGGACAGCAAGGAAAACATCACAGAGATGCTTCACGGGCATTCTGCTGACAAGGAGTCCGTCTGACAAGACACGTTGTTGATCCCCTCAAGAACCAGATGGCAGAAATACTAGAGCAAAGGGCAAGAAATAAAATGAGCACCGAAGACAAGGGCATAAAACAAGTGTACTTGCCTGTGTGACTGGTATCTCAAGCCATTCAAGAGTCTGATTTCTTCCACTTTGCAATTTGTGTCTTATTCTATGCTTAACATTATTTGGAAAATTCGGTGAAGCAAATCAATATAATGGCAACATCAGCCACTGTCGAAAGTTATTTTTGGAGTATTTATTTAAGAATCAACAATTATGTGAGATACAACACGAGATCTGCAAAGTTTACAAAACTGAAAAGTTGCCTGAAAATCAAATAAAACCAGTATTTTCTAGGTCATTCTGCTTCTGGGTTCAAATAAGGTCACATAACAGTTAAATCTAAAGTCCACTCCTGACTCTATGTCCAATTTTCCTTTTGGGGAGCTTCTCTCAGGCTGCCATATCCATCTGAGTCACTGACTGGGCTTCTGCTGTATTTGGTGCCAGGGAGCTTATCTACACAATGCTACTCCTAGAAGTTCCAGCAGGAACTCTTCCTTCTATCACCTTGCTGGTCTGAGCAAGTATTGCTCCCTCATGACCAAGCTTCTACACATGGCCTGCCCTTGGCCAATGAATTACAAAGAGGCAGATGGGATTTGAAAGGAACACCTTTCCTTTTGGTTGCCTGGTGTCGGGGTATACTGCGTGTCATGTGGAGTTCTGGTTGGTTTCAGGCCTAATGGCTCCCTCATCTTGTTCCTTTGTTCAGGGTACCACTCTAATCTTTCTTTTAGTTACTCACGGTACAGCTCAAGACAAGCTGAAGATTCTACAGTGGTTTATCAAAGAAAGAATCCGGAATTATAGAAGAGTTTGACATAGGGATCTTGAATTCGTCACGATTGGAATTAGAAACTCAGAAGTTTATAGGGACGAGGCATATTATGCAAAAGAGGGAGGAAGGCTAGTGGGGATGTGGTAATGAGGAAAACTTACTCCCAACGGAAAAAGGGCAGCAGCTCCTCAGTTACAGTTGGTCACAGCCATGTGGAAATGATGCCACTTTCTTTCAGGAGAGGCTGAAAATCCAGGTATTTCTGTGACATTTCACAATTATTTTTTAATGTCAACAAAGGTAATGGCAACTTAACAAACAATGCAAGCTAAATAAACAAAATAGCTCCAGGCCAATTTATTTATTTATTTTTTCCTCCTCTTTGATTCTCCTCCCCTCTCACACACACACACTTCCGCCCCTGACCTATGGATGTTGCCGTTTCCCCCTTAAGAACTGGATCTCTGAAGGCGGTGCGCCTCCTCCCACATGAGAGTGCCCCTTGGGCCTGGCACCCCCTGGGGGTGGGGCTGGCTAATGCTTAGTATGGTCCCTGACTCCACCTGGGTGCAAACCCAGGACCTTCTGCATGTAAAGTAGACGTGCTAACAACTACACTATGGAGCACCACCCACCAGGCCAATTTAGCCCTTAGAAATCTCTGGGCTGGCAGTTCTAGAGGCTACATGACTTGGGAATTCCTTAGGCATCTCTACAGAATGCCTATGCTCATTACAGGCCTGATTTCCTGGCAAGAGCTAGAGATAACTGCCCCCTCCTCTTACGCTATGTCCCTGTGGCAGAGAGATCAAGTTTTCCCCTTCACCCGCAGTTGTGCTCATAAATATCTACCAAACCTCAGAGGCCAGGAGAGAGAGAGAGAGAGAGAGAGAGAGAGAGAGAGAGAGAGAGAGAGAAAGATCAAAGTTCAGAGAGAGAAAGCATTTCCTTCTTCATCCAAGTTTAAAGCCTGCATTCCATTCATTCATTCAACAAATACTGACTGTATGACTACACATAATAAGGTACTATTCCAAGTATATGTGTGTATGTCATGGTGTTTATTATATGTCTAGGAGACTTTTTTAAACAAACAAACAAACAAACAGAATAGTATTGTATTAGGGCAAAAATAAAAGAGGGTAATGAGGTAAGAAGAAAGGTGAGAGGGTAGAGTCCTACCTTAAATCTGGTTGTCAAGAAAGCCTCTCTGAGGAGGAATATTAAGTAGGGATTTTTAGAAGCAGAGCTCGAGATGGGGAATCCTAGGCGATTTATTGAAAGTATGCTCTCAAGAGAAGGGCAACTACGGAAAAAAAGAGGGCAGAGAAAGAAAGCAAGGCAGGGATGTGGTCTCAGCTGTAAGTTCCTTAAGCCTGGCCCCACCAGGAGCTCCAGAATATTAATTACACCACAGAATTGGTACCCTCTAGAAACAAGAGGGCTGGCTGCCTTTTGCATCTCCTTATCAGGCAGGCAGGCAAGCAGTCAGTCAGTCAGTCAGTCAGTCATCAGCTTCAGTTTGCCCCCTAGTGGGGAGAATACAACCTCTCAGGCTAGGGGGCAATTTTTAGCAAAGGGTGGAAGCTGCGAGCTCTTAATAACCAATACACCTGACAGCTGGGGATGGCTACACCAGCATAACAGTGGGGGTATGGGGTGATATTTGATCTTGGTGCCAGCAGTATAAATCACCCAATTATGCAAAAATCTGGAAGAAGGGTACTTCAGGATGAAAGAAAGGCAAGTGTTTGTCTCCATCACCAGAATAAACTTGGACTATTCGTGTGGAATGTGGAACATGGCATGAATGTAGCTAGAGAAACGGATGGGCA
The DNA here is from genome assembly GCF_014176215.1 of Rousettus aegyptiacus. Taxonomy (NCBI): domain Eukaryota; kingdom Metazoa; phylum Chordata; class Mammalia; order Chiroptera; family Pteropodidae; genus Rousettus; species Rousettus aegyptiacus. The sequence continues at coordinate 92,210,618 of NW_023416308.1, forward strand.
ACCAGGACTTGTGTGCATTTTTTGGTAAGTGTTATGGGAAACTCATTATAAGGTCTTAAGTGAGAAGTGATATGATCTGACTTAATTTCAGAATAAGTTATGAGGCTTCTTTGTGGAAGAAAATTATAGGGTAAGCATGAATAGAAGCAAGAGACCAGTTAGGTTACTTCTGAGAGACAATGGGGCTTGGACTAGGATGGTAGCCATAGTCAAGATGAGCTGTTAGAGTTTCATAATGTCCTGAAGGAAATGCTGACAGATTTCCTGATAGATTGGATTATGAGGTGAGAGAAAAAGAGGAACCTTGCTTAAACATCTCATGACAGTGTTAGTGAAGAATTTTCTACTCGAAACCCAAGCCTGTGGAAATCTAATCACCTCCAAAAGCTGATGTGCGTTTGAAAGAATGCAGAGCAGAAGGGATATTTGAAAACTGCCAACCATTCACTACTTTTTCTTTCTTTTTTTTTTTTTTTTTTTGGCTAGGAGAGTCAGAGAAACTAAGACGTAATATAAAAGGTAGCCAAGAAAGGTGAAAGAAGAAAAATGCCCTGAACCAAGACTGTTGCTTCCCAGTCTCTGTGGTTTTTATTCAAAGCCTCTATCCTGATAAGATGCAATCCCCCCAGGCCAGACTTTGTTTGGTAAAGGACAGGTGGACTAAAGAAGAGGGTTCAGATTCTTTTCAGGCAGGGTCTTTTGCTAGACTCCAAGAAAGCCTTTTTGGGAGAGACTGCTTTGGACTTGCTCTTTTTAGTTCTACAAATATGGCCATTTACAGGAATTAGATTGCTTTCCTTCTTACATTCATCAACGGTGTCCCCCACTGATTCAAACGTCTTCCCGCTGGGTCTGCTCTTTCCCTCTCCTTCAAATCTCCATTCCTTCCCCTTGCCATTTCTCCCCTCTTCTACTTATAATTTATCTTGGTGTGACCTTTTGATAAGCTTAAGAACTACAGCAATATGTGCTCTTTAAATAGTAGAAAAGAGGGTATATTTAAAAGAAAGGTGTGATTAAGACAGTTTAAAGTTCAGCCATTTTTCAAACGTACTTGATGTGATTGGCATTGTCTGTAAAATCAAGATCAAGAGAAATTTCACAATTAGTCCTTTGGCTCACAGGGTGCTTCGGCTCTTTGCAAAAACAACTGGAATAATGAAAAGAAATCCAGGTCTCATTAGAACAGAGAATATTTTCTAGCTAGGAGCTTCCACAAATTTCTCATCAGGATGAACTGGTAATTGATGTTAGAATCTAACATGCATGTGCTCAACAGCTTCTGAGGACCACAAGACAACCCAGAACTTAAGTACACCATCTCTCACATTAAGCAGACCCATGCTTCTTTACTAGCTCAGCCACTTAGAAGCTGTGCCACTTGAGCAAAAGAACCTGTTGAGTGCCTCAGAAACCTCATCCATGAAGCAGGGATAATCAGAGAACCTCAATGATAGTTGTTGTAAGGATTAAATGTGAAAGAATGCATTAAGAATTTAGAATAGGATCTGGCATATAGTAGGTACTCAATAAACAAAGATTTGTTAGTATAAAACAGTGCTCTGATTTGGAGATTCAGTGATAAATGACAAGATTATTGGCTTTGGGGGTCTTTGATGGGCCAGTATAAAGAGGAGTCAGGGACAATGGGGGAGAGAATTAGAATAAATTAAGACTGGATTTCGAGTTTAATCAGTTAATAAAATCTGAATGAGAATGTAAGGTTTGAACGGCTTTGAGAAAAGATAGAAAAAACTCTGATGTTAGGCACATGATGGGAAAGTGGTTAAATCTGAGCTGGGAAGACCTTGTCAAATTCACAGTGTTCCTGAGGGCCATACCTGAGCTTGGACATGACAATAATTATTTTTTTTTTAATTTCTTGTCTTTTCCTTTCCCCGATATTCTGTAAGATTCTATGTCTGCTGGTAGTGTCGGTGATAATGAAATTCAACAATATATCTATTTTTGAATTTATTGAGAAAGTATTTAACAAAAAATAGAAATTCTATAAACCAGGTATACTGCACATGGTGACATAGTGAAATAAAATTAATATTTAAGCACCTGAGCATTTTTAACATTCAGGACACCGTTTCTGATTAACACAATGGTGCCTACATTATATTCTAGGGTTTAATCTCTTAAAATATGAGGACTAACTACAGAGAGGTTTACTATTTGGCTTTGTTATAAACAGAAAGTATTTCTTAATAGTCAAATAAACAGTTTAAAATTTTGAGCTTATTCTATAAAATATGGAAAGTCAAATTAACATTTGCTTTTATTTGGGCAATAATTTCCAGATGTTTCTATTCATTGATTTAAATATATGAGTATATTTAAAAAGTATTTTTATATGTGTATATACAGAGTCAGATTTGCATCAGGAAGCAGCAAAAACAAGGTAAAGAAAAGGGGATTTATTACAGTTTATTTACAAAGTATGGGCTTGGTTAGAGGAAACCACCAAGACATATCAAAGCACTCCTGGGTGAGCATTCCTTTTGTTAAAATTTACCCCAACTACAGGACCTTTAGAAAGAGGGCACTGAGTGGCCATATTTGGACTATGTGACTTTACCTCACTGTGTAAGACCGAATGGGCCAAAGTGGATACCTTGCCTTAGGAGTAAACAAACATAGGATACATTCTCTGTCTCATTTCCCTGTCTCCCTTTCTTTCTCTTACTCCTGAATTTAGATACAGAGGTTTAGTCATTGATATGGTGATAGGTGCTCATATTAACAGATCACTGAGAGTTATGTCTATAGCTTTTGTCATCCCTAACAGAATCCCAAGAAACACAGAAAACAAGAGACTTACAGAGGGAGCAGGTACTCAAAGAAGATAAAGGAACAGATGTGCAGAGAGAATCTGAGATCAGAGAGTATTTGAGACCAATGTGTGAGAGAGTAGTAAAGAGTCTCACCACATTTTTAATGTTTGACTGCTGACAGCTTTCAAGTATCCTCCTCCTTTCTCTTCTGCCCCACATCTAGGCAAGCTGGTGAAAAAGCCCAGGTGCTCCCTCACTTGGCACTAGTGGAAAGCCTAAACCAGGGGTCTCCAAACCCTGGATTATGGACCGTACTGGTCAGTGGCCTGTTAGAAACTGGCCCGCGTAGTGGGAGGTGAGCAGTGGGCAAGGACGCTTCGTCTGTACTTGCAGCTGCTCCCCAGCACTAGCATCACCACTTCAGCTCCACCTCAGATCATCAGGTATTAGATTCTCAGTCTCCGGTGCCAAAAAGTATGGGGACCGCTGGTAAACTGTGCAAGAATCGGTTTCAGACCCTCCATTTCAGCCCCACCCCCTAACTACAATAAACCTGAAGCCATTTGCCCAACTCTGCTTTCTCAAACCATTTTTGGAACAGCTTGAGACCCTGTCCTGCTCTCCCCAGAAAGCCTTGTTATGTGAATGATCATTTCATAGTCTCCTGTGTGTGTGTGTGTGTGTGTGTGTGATTTAGTCAGGGAGCCCATTCTCCTTCTGTGAGATGACCTCAACACAAAGAGAATGAGAGAGCAATTTCTGAAACATCTTAGATACTCTAGGACAGATGTCTGTTCCTCTTTTTGTCCTTAGGTGCTTGTGAGATTGTTTTCTTTATCTTTATTCTGAATTCTACTTTATCTAGATTAGCTTTAATAGATTTCTGTTCTTCGACTGATCTCTGCTATGACAGCCGATGACCCCTCCTTTACCACCACATGCAGATCTTGTAAAATATTAATGCCTCTTCCTACAGCTCATAAGTGTCCTTGACTAATTTGATTTTATTGAATTTTGGATTTCGTATACCCAAGGACTGATGATTTCTTGCAAAGGGAAACTTATTATTTTTGGCTATGTAAAAATAATAATTGCCCAGACTCTAGATAAAGCTAAGTCACAGGAAATAGCTGACTCATAAGTACTCAGAGTAAAGGTGTGAAAAATGTAGAGACTATGTCACTGGGACTGAAATGGTGCATGTCTCCTGGGGAAACATGGTGGAGTCACTCCTTTTGGCTGTCAGCTTCCAGCGAAGTGCAGGAAGATGTATGAGAATGAATTATTGATTTTCACTTGCATTCTGATTGGAGCAGGTTTGCGACTTATTTCCAAGTAACTCTTTTCATCTTCGTGGCAATAAATACAAACATCAATCTAATTTATCTCTTTGAGTTAACACCTTTCATGATAAATTGTATTTGTGAGACAATAAACCCTTTCCTTACAATCAACGAATGAAGAGCTACAGCTGAGCAGATTTTTCCATCACACCAAAATTTGGAAATAGCAACTTTCATTAAAAAAAAAAGATTCATGGAAGGTGAACAAAGCTTGTGGAAAGTTTTAAATACAATGTCTTAAGGGCTTGAGAACCAAAAAGCTTCCTGTAGAAATTAGTTTTGACAGTGATTGAGGAATATGTTCCTTCACTCAAAATCGATTCCTCATGTTATGACAGCTTTGGTTTAATTATGTTAACCCTCTGTGCTTCTGTGACTTCTCTTCTCCCATCCCCCATCTTGCAAGAAGAAAGGGGACCTTGCACGCGTTCCAGGGTTAAGCTGCCCTGCTCTGAAAGCTCTCACACTACATCTTTTTGTTTGCTGTGTCCTCTGCAGTGCTGAAGAGCTCTTGTCTCCTTCCTTCCATCTGCTTAGGAGACAATGCTATCAAAGAACAACTTGGTTGACCACAGAGTAGGCCCCTCGCTGTTCGGCATCTATTTGAAACCATCTGGTCTCAACCGGCATGAAGATTTGATTTTTCAGACTTTTATTTAATGAGGATGGTAACAGACTCACAGGTTCAGAACAGTTCACCCGTCCAAAATAGACACATTTTACCACAAGTCCTAATAATTCAAAACCATTTCAGTATGGTCTCTACAAAAAGACACTCTGTCTTCTCTATCAAGCTGAGAAGTGAGGCTCACCAAGTCAAACACAGACATACAAAGTCTCATTCCTGATAGCTCATTTTAGCATCCATTCCAGTGGCTCTTCCTTTGCTTGAGAACATTTCTGAAAATCGTTTAATTAGATGCAGACTGTGCTCATTAAAAATTTTTCTTCTTAAATTTTATTCTTTCGGTGTCCTTCATTATAATTTATTTAATTTTAAAGAATCTTTGATAATACTGCAATTATTTTAGATTTTAATTTTTTTATTCAAAATATGCATTCTCTTTCTGTGTGTATATTATGTTCATACATATATTTCTTTGCATGTCAAAAAATATATAAAACCCAGATAATTTTTTTTATATTCTGAAATAAAATTTAATGAAAAGCCATAGCTTCTATTCCTGGAGATTACAAGTACAGCATGACAGAATTTAAACCAGCAGTTTTATAAACATTATTAGCCCAAGACATATTTTTCCATGCTGTAGAACTGTCATGAGGTGGTTCAAAGTATTTAAATTGTCTTTACTTTATTTGTTATTTTCACTCTCACCTCCCAATTAGAGCAGAGCTGCGAAGCTGCAGGGAATTGCGGCAGGAGGTCAGGGGTACAGAAGATGGGTGTTATTTCATAAGACAGGAGCATCAAGCCCAGGGGAAAAAAGCTTAATTGATCTATATAAAAAAGTGGGTAACTTTTTTATATAGATCAATTTTTATATAGATTTAGAGAACTCCCCTTCTTCCTCCACTAAATATATTCTTTAATCATTCAATTCAAAATACTTGTATAGAGGGTCTACTTTATACATAGGGCTGAGCCTGATATGAGCTACAAAGATGGAAAAGAGACCCCTCCTATCTTTAGATAGTTTACAGTGTAGTACAGCACATAGAAGGAAAAGAAAGACACTCAAGATACAAAGTGATCATGTTATTATAGGGGAAGCTTGGAAGCCATGGAGCATAGAAGGGAAACATTTACCCAGTTCTAGGGTCAAGGGAAGCTTCCCGAACGAATGAGCTGCGGGCACCTGCAAGACCAACAGAAGTTAGATGAAGAGAAAGAGGAGAACAGAAAGAAAAGGCAAGAACACGATGGGTGGAAGGGAGAGGCAGGAATCAAAGCTTGGAGGCAGAGGGATCACACCCCATGTGGTACTAACATTTATTAGCAGTTTGGCCTCAGGCAACTACTTAATCTTCTTTGAACCTCAGTTTCCCTATTTTCAAATTGTAGATAATATGTATATCTCAGCATTATTGAAAAGGAAATGAGATATTATATGTAAAGTGCTGCCATTTTTAGCAAGAGATAAAAACTTCAACAAGTTTAAAGGGTAGTATATTGGAGGGTTATAGGGATATGTCATAAAACATGAAGATTTTATAGAATGCAGGAATGTGGCTGTAACTCAAAACCAACTGCAATCAGAAATTCAAATGCCATTATTAGGACACTACTGCTTCTCATATCTATTTCCATTTGCATGTTTTACCTCCCTCCCACTGAACACCAGCTTTTTATTCATGGTAGATGACTATGGTCTCCCAAGAAGTCAGCTCCTGAGTTTTATATCTTTGGCAGAAGTTATTCCAAAAGAGTCCCACTTCTAGTTCCAAAATTCTCAGGAAAGGACTGATCACATGTCCACCCCTGTACCATCAACTGTGGCTAGCAATTGAGTTCATAAGGTATTCACATGGTGGCTCCTGCAGTGACTTTGATGGTGGAGGTAGGGTTTCCAAAATGGGAGAGGAATTGGAAAGGCAGATCAGTTTCTGGTTCTCAAAAGTACTAATTAAAGTATTTTTTATTAGTACCTTTGGCGCTCATCTACTATGTGTCATGAATAATGCAAACAATTTTAGATGTAATATATAATTAAATGTTAGCCTGATGAGGTAATTACTATTATTATCTCTATATCCAGATGAGGAAACTAAGCTATTGAGAAGAGGTCACTTGCTCAAGCTTCATAAGGCTAGTCAGGTGAAAAACTAGAATATTAAACCAGGCTTGCCAGGCTCCGAGTTTGAGCTATTGACCATTATTGACATTTAATTTAATAAATGTCTCTTTTCAGTTACAGGCCAGACTTCTACTTACCGTTGCTGAGCAGAACCGTGAACCCTGATGAGGTAGAGAGCAGCTATTTCCTCTATCCCTTCAGTGTTCAGGGCCAGACAGAGATTGCAAGCAATTCTTCCATGAACATGAAAGGCAGAGCAGAACTCAAAGACAGGAGCTCTTTAGATGCTGTAGGTCACACGACTTTGATGTGGTTCTGTTGCCTGTGTCTATATCATCGTCCTCTTTCCAACAGAGTTTAAATATCACACCTTTCATGCTAAAAGTGATTTTCACACACAGATGCTGATTTTTCATAAACTTTGGTGATGTTAGTCCTCATTCAACCTACATATCTAGAAATTAAAGAGAAGTGATTCTGGTTCTAAAAATGGATGTAGGGAGATTCTGATAGCAATTTTTAAAAGACAGATGCATTCAGTGCCTACAAATTGATCATAGATCGATTAAGGAATGGAAGAAGTCTGAGCTGATTCAAGGTTTTTCAATAGGGTTTTATAATAAATAAATTTATTTACCAATAATGTTCTTTTTTGACATTCTGGGTGGATCAGAATATTCACCTCAAGTTTCTTCACTGAGACCTGCAAGATGTTTTCCTTTGCTAGTGTTTTAGTGGAGTAGAGGATGGAAGTACTTATGGCTTTGTTGAGAAGAAAAGGGGGAAAAATATTATTACAAGTGTTTTTATTCATTAGTTCATTTATTCATTTATTCAACCAATAGTTATTGAGGCAGAGAGAAGTGTGAATGAGAACGGCATACAATGGTAGCTTAATTTCTATCTGTTATATTTCAAAGCAAATATGACAAAATATTAAGATTTGTTTAAAGCTTATTGTAGGTACAATGGCATTTGTTTTAAAACCAGTTATCCTGAATATAATATCTAATGTTTACTTGGGAATGAAGAATCAAAGAAAAGGAAATGTGTTTTCATTTCCATAAATACTAAAACCATTCCATTCTTCAGTTTTTTTAATGCACAATTATTTTGTATCCTTATATCTTAATGTGCCAGCACCACATGGGTTTCAAGCCTTTGGGTATATGGTACATTCTTTCTCAATGTTCTGTGTCTGGTCAGAGGTTATGGTGGTACATTTTGGAGCTAGAAATGTGAAAGGCATATCAAATTGGAAGGCGCGGACCTCTTAGATTTTCCTTTCTTCAACCAAAAATAGAAACATTCTGTTTGAAACGTTACTTAGTATACTTACCATAACGAACTTTTAGACACAAGCATGACTTACAATTTATCCTAGAATTTTACATTGTCTTATTCTGACCTTTAAGACACAGGGCAAGTCACTTTTCTAAATCTCATTCCTCTCATATATCACTTGCGAAAAATTAAAATAATAGTACTTTTCTTATATGTTGTTATTTTTTAAAAAGCTGGCTTTACCATGACACTAATAAATGGTAAGTTTCAAGCATCATTTGTACAGATTTTCCCCAAATTTAGTATCTAATTTTATATTTATAATTTTGTGTTGTTTTTCTTAAGAAGGCCTCCTAATTGACTATAAATGCTGCCCTTCAGGCCTCATAGAATCTGGATATGCTTCTGGTTACAAAGATTAAATGAGATACCTTTAATACCTTCTATGGAGGAGAGATAGAGAGAAAGAGAAAGAGAGGAGTTTTAAGAAATTGGCTCATGTGATTGTGGAGACTGGCAAATTCATAATCTGTGGGGCAAGACAGTGGGCTGGAAACTTGGGAAAAGTTGATGTTGAAATCTTCAGTCTGAAATCTGTGAGTCAAGCTGGTACACTGGAGTTTCAGGGAGGATCCTATGTTACAGTCTTGAGGCAGAATTCCTTCTTTCTCTGTGAACCTCAGTGTTTGCTCTTAAGGCCTTCAATTGATTAGATGAGGCCCGCTCACATTACCGAGGGTAATCTCCTTTACTTGAAGTCAACTAATATAAATGTTATATCATAGCTATACGAAGCAAAGTTTGAAGTGTGAAGAATAAGTGGTAAATATCATAATCTCTGTATAATTATTTTACTTGCTCAGAGCAGAAATAGCCTTAGAATATCCAACATTTATATCTTCTTAATTATGGTAGTCCCCCTTTTTAAGTGTTTCCTTTCTGCAGTTTCAGTTGTCAGTGGTCAACTATGGTCCTAAAATATTAAATGGAAAATTCCAGAAATAAACAATTCATAGGTTATAAATTGCATGCCATTCTGAGTAGTGTGATGAAATCTCGCGTTGTCTCACCCTAGACGTGAATCTCGTGTCCACCCTATATAGGCTGCCTGTGCCCATTAGTCACTTAGTAGCTCCAAACTATTGAGGTAGCTCAGTACTTGTGTACTTATTTTATGTAATAATGGCACCAAAGTGCGAGAGTAGTCCTATTGGCAATTTGGACATGCCAAAGAAAAGCCAGAAAGTGCTTCCTTTAAGTGAGAAGGTGAAAAATCCTCAATGTAATAAAAAAAGGAAAAAATCATATGCTGAGGTTGTTAAGATTTGTGTTAAGAACAAATCCATCTGTGAAATTGTGAAGAAGGCAGAAGAAATTTGTGCTAGTTGCTATCGCACCTCCGACTGCAAAAATTATGACTGGAGTGCATGATAAATGCCTTAATTAAGATGGATAAGGCATTAAATTTGTGGATAAAAGACATGAACAGAAAATCGTGTTCTGATTGACAGAAGTGGATTGTGCCATAAAGCACTGAGCCTGTATGAAGACTTCAGCGAGGGATCCCCCAAAACGCATGACACCAAGCCATTTACTGCAAATAAGTTCCACAGATTCAGAAATAGTTTTGGCATTTTATCATCTCATGTCATCAAGAGAAGGGTGAGTACAGTATAATAAGATATTTTGAGAGAGACCACATTCATATAATTTGTGCTATATTGTTATAATTGTTGTTTTATTACTAGTTATTATTGTTAATCTTTACTGTGCCTAATTTATAAATTTGATTTTGTCGTAGGTACATAAGTATAGGAAGAGAGTATATATAGGGTTTGATACTATCCGTGGTTTCAGGCATCCATGGAAGGTCTTGAAATGTATCCTCAGAGGATAAAGTGGGACTAGTGTATTTTTCCCTGATTGTTGTTAAAATGTAGCTAGATTTGAGGAACATAACAAGCATTTTTCTTTTAATCAGGACTATCCATAATACAAGGCAGCACTCAGTCACATATCTTTATTTTATCTTTCTGACCTTTTTCCTATGTTCAAAGAAGTCAGTTCAATTTTCACCTTTCTATCACTCTTGTCTTAATAAAAAAGGTGTTCATTCTGCATGAGAGTCACAGAGTGGGAGGCAGCAGGCAGAAGAATTATACCCTAAAATTCAATAAATACTTCTCTCTTATGCATGGGAAACCTGTAGGCTTTCCTACAGAGGGCTAAGGTAAGATGAATTAAAACAAATCCACCTTCCTTTCCTTCAATGACTACTACAGTGCCTATGCTAACACCAGGAATCAAATCATTCTGGTTTCCTATGCTCTTAAGAAATCAAGCTTCTCTGGAGGTCAAAGATGAAAGCGGTATTTATTTTCATCTCAGTTTCAATCTCTACTCAGTAACTTGCCTCAAAATGATTCTTCCTGGGAATATGTGTATCCTAATCCAAATGCCAATTATATTTGTCATGTCAGCATCAACAGACAAGACTTCTTGCCCCCATCTTGTGAGTACTTTTGGGTATCTGACTTATAATTTACACACTGGCTCACCCTAAGTCCTCTGCTAAGTCCTACTAGCACTTGAAACTAGTAGATCAGACACTGGCTCACCCTAAGTCCTCTGCTAAGTCCTACTAGCACTTGAAACTAAGGTAAAATCTCCACACATGTCTGAGCCAAGCCTCCTCTCTCAATGTACTTTCTACTATTTGAATGGGACATGGTTAAGGAAAAGCAACTTAGACCTGAAGACTAAAGCTGCTATTGGAGATATGTTTTCCACTTTTCTCTAAGTTGAATTTATGTGCCTTGAGAGATAGATGTGTTCTGAGGTATTTGTTTATCCCTTTCTTTCTCTACTTTTTCTGAGAACGCGTTCCTTCCTCCCTCTCTACACACATGCACACAGAGATGTGGACCTCCAGAGTCACCGGGTAATCTATGACCATAACTCCTGATCTTGTGTTTATTAGCAGTTGACCCAATCTGGGCCAATTGGATTTTCTCCACAGGGATTTGGAGATTTAATTCTTGGATACTAGTTTACTGTCTTTGGGTCATGAGGACGATGAACTGACATAAAGCCAGAGCTGGGATAGTCATTGCTTGAGAAACTAGAGCAAGCTGATCTGCAGAGAGAGAGTGAGCAGACAAAACTGTCACATTACCTCAGGGGAAATAGATTCATTGTGTGATGATTTTTTTAGTTCCTGGTTCCAAGGCCCAGGGAGGTCATGGCGTACTTTCTGTGCATCAGTTAAGATGACATTTTCGTCCTTATAATGATTCTTCCTTTGTAGTTAGCGTAAGCGGATTTCTGTTACTTGTCACCGCAAAGGCCTTAATTAAAATATTCTATTAAATCTGTACTCACCAAAGTTAATGCTATTTATTGTGATATCATTGATTTGATACCAAAAAAGTTATCATTTGCATAGTATTTTAGAAACTGCTAGGTGCCAAGAATATTAGGTGGAGAAAAATATTTACTTCCAACTGTAAGCAAAGAGATGAGATGAACAATTTATTGAATGCCTGTTACGTACCAGAGTGTTTCAAATGCATTTAGAAAAAATTTCTCACAGAAACAATAAAATGGGAAAATATTAGTTATTTTCTTTATCAGGCAAGTATTTATTGAATGCTTACTATTTTTATGCTTTGTCCTAAAAGCTGAGACTAAGTAAACAAGATGAGTTCTTAGCATCTAGTGGATTTTATATTCTAGTGGAACGGACACAGCAACAAAAAACTTCAAGTAATACAAATGCTGAGGAGAAACCAGGGTAATGTGGTGGAGAGTCAGCAGAGGTATGTATAGATTATGTGTGGGTGTAGAAGGAGAAGCAACCTTAGAAAGGATGGCCAGATGACATCTGAGGTGAGACCTGAATTACGACAAAGCCTCACCACATGAACAGTGTCCCAGGTAGAAAAAATAGCAAGTTCCAAAGCCACGAGGTAGGAACAGGCCTGGTGTGATCAAGCAACAGAATGCAGGTCAGAGTGGCTGAGGCATTAGAAGAAGGAGTTGAGCAATGGGAGGTGAGGTTGGGGAGCGGTAGGCAGGGACCATATCAGAGCCTTGCAGATAACCGTAAAAAGCATTTAAGAGTAGAAACAGGGAAAGCAATTAAGAGGATACTGCAAGTGATGAGAAATGATGACAACCTGGCAGAGTTAGTAGAAGCAGAGATAATTTTTAAAAGTATGTAGATTTAATATATATATTTGGTATCTGACAAGACTTGGTAATGGATTTGTGAGGGGGATAGTGAGAAACAAGAATGAATCCCAGTTACCGTATTGGAGCAACATTCTTAGTTGCCATTATAAATAAAGAATAACTGGGAGAGAGAGATGAAGTTTTTATGCTGAAGGATGGTGGTGATGAAACTAATAGAATGAAGTATTCTGTTTGGGCATGTTGTATACGATCTGCCTAACAAACATCTAAGTGAGATGCCAGGTCAGTAACTGGATATATGAGAAGGGAGCATGAGAGAGGTTAAACCTGGAGAAGTAAATTTAAAAGTCATATAGAAGAGAGGTACGAAATAGTCTAACAAATAAAGGATGTTGGAGTTGTTATTAAAAAGGTAAGGAAATACTCTCTCCTTGCCCACCCCCCATGCATGTGTTTGTGATGTATATTATAAAGTAAGAACATCATCTAGGAGAATGACAAAGTGAATTAACCAGAAAAATTGGTGGATAAATAATATTCAATGCCCAGATGAGATTTGTAGTTATGAATTACAATTGAGAGCAGTCAGTATGTTTGGGTGATTTTCTTCGGTAATATACAATTGCTTCAATATAGGGCAGAATAGGCAGATTGCAGAGTTTGGATGTTTTCCAGTTGAGTACTTTGGAGGGAGAATTAAGGAAAAAAAGAGTTGAAAATGTTTAGAAAGGAATGATCATACTAATAAAAGTATGAAATATTGTTTGTTTAACAAAGGTTTGGTATGTTTTTGAAATAATGTCCCCTGGTTTGTCCTGGCCTTTTTGAATCAATGCCCTTCAGTAGCTTCTGCTGCCACATGGGTGATGGTCATTTGACTGGCTTTGATTAATGGGACATTAGCAAATGTGATACAGAGGCTTGAAAGACATTTGAGCATTAGGCTTGACATCTTGGTGCCAACACACTAGATGAGTAAGCTTTGATTATCCCACTGAGAGAATAAAAGTTATGTGACTCAGTCATTCTCATCATACCTGGTAGACCTGTGAGTGAGCCAAGCCCTGGTCAACTGACTAATCAACTTCAGATTTATGACCAAGCCTAGCCAAAATCATTTGAGCCCAGACTAGACCAGAAGAACCACCTAGCAGAACTGTAAACTTAATAAATGGCCTGTTACATGGCAGTTGATAATACAAATTGAGTGATGAATAGTGAGAAAAGATAAATGGATTGGAAGTTATAAGAAGAAGAGATGATAAAGTGGAAGCATAAAAATAAAACATTGGAAAGATAAAAAAATTTTCTGAAGATGAATGTGGTTGCACAACACGAATGTATTAATGACACTTAACAGTACACTTAAAAACAGTTAAAATGGTCAATTCTGTTTCACATATGTCACAATTTAAAAATTAATTTAAAAATACATGGGTTAGAAGAAAGATTTTTATTATTATTTTACCATGGAAGAAATTGAAGTTTGATGTAGAGAATAAATTTGTCCAAAGTTATACACAGTAAACGGAGAAATTGTGACTAGCAACAAGACATGTCTGATATTTGTGACATAATGGAAAGAATATTAGACTTAACTGATCATAATATTTTTTGAGTTAATATAAATTTACAGGTCATTTAGTCTAACGTCACATTTTATAAATGAAGTAATAAATATAATAGTGTTATTGTGTGTTGCCTAAACATTGATTTGTTAAATAGGTACTGGGCACACTCTGTGTGTTTATTATCTTCTAGCATCCAGCTTATGCAGCCTTGTGAAGATTTCACTTGTGACAACAGTCTCTAAAACAAATTGCATAATTATAACTTATGTTAAGTTGTATGAAGGGAAAATGCAGAGAAAGTTTGAGTATACATTGCAGGGAGGCTCATTTTTTGGTGGTGGCAGGAATCAGTGACGGCTTTCCCAAGGAGTTAATCTTAGGCTGAGACTGGTAGGATTACTATGGGTTATTAAGGAGAAATCTCTCTGTGCCTCAATTTCCTCAACTGTAATATGAGGGAATTGGACTAAATTCTCTTCTGGCTCTAAAATGAATTATTCACTCAATTTAGAGATAGGGGATTTAAGTTTGACTGGAAAACAGATGTGACCATTATTCGGGAAGTTGCTGTTTTTTACATTCATATGGATTGTTTATTATATAGTTCAGTAAGAAAAGATACTTAAAGCTGGTATTTGGGCACCCAATCTCTTTTCAATATGCTCAAATCAAATCCTCTACCTTGAGCTGGGCTCTCATAGGATTTTTATGGTATCTTTTAATCAAAACTTAGGCATAAACTATGTAATAGCTCCAGATTTCTCTTTCAATATACACAGAGGGACTGAGGGAGTTATTTCCTTTTCCATATATAATCATCTAGCTAATGGAAAATATGTTTTAAATTAGGCATCAGTTCCATGAATGAGTACAGTGTGAATGTTCTATGTCAACATTTAAAAGGCTATTAAAAATGAGAAACGTACATTTTATGTATTTATGCTAAACTCTGGATTCATTCTCTTTGGACATATTAGCATCTCAATCCCCATCTGAGTAAAACCATCTTACTTTAACTTGCAGTTCATTTTAAGAATAAACATAGGAAGAATAGTTGCTTTTGGAGGCTCGTGTTGGGATGTGAGCACAGTGGTTCTAAAACTAGGCTGGTATGAAAATTAAGAGCTCCTTGAACTAAGCTGGAATATTCTGCTTCCAAAAGTGAGCAATGATTTTCTGAGACAAGTACTGGCTCAAATTTTAAAATTTCTTCCATATATATTTCTTGATATTTGATACTTTCTACAGTGTATCTTAAAAAAAAATTGATGAGAAAGCATGTGGAAAACTGAGAAATGGAAAATCATGCTTGCTTTGACTGCTTGACTTTCCCAATCCCAACACTAGGACACCCATGAGTATAACTTTATGACAGGCATGTATAAAATCATATTTTCGGCTAAAAATATGTCTAGTTCATATGACATAACATACTATATAAATATTTCATGACATTACACACATATGCATACAACATACTAAAGTCCCATCAAGACTTCCTGGTGTTCCCCCAAATGAAACAGTTTAGTATATAGTGGACTTCTTAGTTCTATTATAACTCTTCACAAACTAAAGTTAAACTAGGTATCTGTATTTTCAGGAGATAGCTGTTCGTATAATTAGTTTTACAGATAGTGACTTCAAGACATAAAAGATCACTGTCTTGCCCGTGCATACACACAAATATTCAAAATAAGGATTAGAATTCAGGAAATGCTGAGAGCACAATTTTTCCTCATGCAAAGTTCACAGTTAATTGCCTGTCATTCAAATTTAGCCAGGAGTTTCTATTATAAAGGATTGGTGATATCTTTGTGATGGCAAAGAGGAATCGCAATTTTGTCAAATCTTTGCCTGTCTAATGCCTCTACTGTTCTGCTTTCCCTGGAGGAAGTTGGTAAGTAGTTCAGGCGAAGAAAAGTCCATTGAAAGCTGAAGTGGAGTCCCCACCGTAGGCAATAGAGAATGTTAAAAGTTAAGATGTACTACAGCCAAAACCCTTCCTGATTACTAAATACCAAAGACAGAGGCTGAAATGTTATAAAATATGAAAGGGAAAAATATGATATCAAGTCAAGATATCAAACCAAGAGTTAGGACATGGATGATAAAAATAGAACAAGTAAACTGGGAATGCATAGGCAGGAAGTCATTGTCTTAGTTGCTGAGCATGAGATGAGATCTTGCCTAGGAAACATAAATATTGGTGACAAATGGTCAAAGTCAGTACATCAGGGTGATAGGATGATATCCAGAAAATTGCTGAATATGATCTCTACAGTTTCTTTCGAAATAAGCTCTTCTCCCCTAGGTTTAGAAATACTTTTGGATTAATATTTGGAATAACAACTGTGACACTATTACATATTATATAATATATATATAATAATATAATAAGGGCATTTGATACCCTGCTCACCAGATCTCTTTGTTAAATAATGTTGAAGTATGCCTATTGATGACAACCAATGAGGGCCTGTGATGTCCTCAGCCATCATAATATCCAAAATTATTTCATCAAGGAGACGTTAAGTTATATGTAGTGGGGTTTTAAATACCTAATGATATGATGGTTTTTGATAACATTTATGGTATAGACAATCTCTTAAACAGATTATTTGTTTAAACAGAATATTCTATCATATCCTAAACTGAATTTATTAGACTTTGGGGAAAATCATTTTAGTTTGAATGATTGATTGTTTTATTCATCAGTAAGCATTTATTGGGCACTTAATATATTCCAGGTGTTGGATAAGAACTAAAGTTTAAAGACAAATAGTTTTTAGACTCAAATAACTTGCCTTTTAGTTGCAGGAAGACACGATCCATCAATATAATACAGAATAATATGTCCTGTGTTAGAGACGGACACAGGATACTACAGGGGTCTGTGGACGAGTAGGGAATATTGATTTCATTCACTGTGAGCGTCTAGTGAAGGGCAAGTTGAACTGAGACATTTTCCTTGAAATGATTAAACCAAAATGAGTACCTAGAAAGGGTATTTTGAGCAGAGAAAAAAGTATGTAAATTCTAGTAAACATGGCATATAATAAATTCACAGTATGTGGAGTGTAGGAGGGTACAGGAAAGAAGACATGAGTCTAGGAGATAGGTTAGGGATAAAGTAAGTGAATCTTATACAGTATCTCTAGAAAACATGTTTTTTTTTTTTGATGTGTGGATTTATTTGAGTGAAAAGTACAAAATGTAACTCACTGTGTTGATTTAATTAAAAATTAATATTTTATTAGAAGGGATTACATATGTATATTATTATCTAGTTCTTCTTGTCCTCAATTATAACTGAGAAATTTCATCTCAGAGTGCTGAGAGAGCATTATAGGGGATGTGAAGAGAATGTATGGCCTTCAGAATCAGTTGGACCCGAATTTGAATTACATGTCTTTTTCTTCTTGGCTCTGTAACCTTGAGAAATACTAAATTGTTCTAAATTGAAGCACAGGGTTGTTATGGGTTATAAATAAAACACAGAAAGATTCTACCTCAGAGTTTGAAATGTGTATTAATTGTTAATTACATATTTTTCACATATGTGCTCTTTATCTTCAAATACTTGACTTGTTATTAGAAATAATGGGGTAGATAATAAATGATGTGCAAGAGGGGAGTAATAAATATGACACTTGGTTTATGACTTCAGATAAATATGGACTTAGGACAGTGCCAAAAAATTTACCTCCCCTTATGACTTACCACAACACATTTTCACACCCATACCTCCACTATCACCACTATCGAATGCTCTTGTGCTGGTGTGAACATGTAAAATCTCTCCCATGTGATGCCTCATTGTTGCCTGCCTTCTTAGAATAATTTATAATTGCTAGATTTGTTCAGCTCCCAGAAAAACTAGTGCCCATTACTTTTTTTTTTTTTTTTTTTTTTTGGTAAACTCAGTGTTGAAGAGACTTGAGAATGTGCAATCCTTTAGAGCTTAGATATTTGCATTTGACAGGAAGATTTTATCAATTAGATCTTGTTATATTTCAAGCAATGGAAACCAACTTTGGCTGACTTTTTATGGAGAAGGGGCAAGAGATTTATTGGAATATAATTCATGGCCCTAAAAATTTACCCACTAAAGTACATGGTTCAATGGTTTTTAATATATTCACAGAGTTGTGTAACCATCATTACAATCAATTCTGGAATCTGGCTTTTTCAAAAAGGAAATTCTATTAGAAGGATATTAGGCATGCCAAGAAATGATACAACTGGCTTAGAACCAGCCAAGATGTAAGCCAAGCCAGTGCTGTAAGGTGAGAAAATGACCTCAAAGCTGGATGATTTCTCTAGGGTACCACTGCTGCAATGACCATCTCGAATGCGTTTCTCGGGTTCCTTCTTACGTACCTAAGATGCAGTGTCTGGAGAGGAACACTGTCTTTGGTAACCTGATTATACTGAACTTCAGGAGTAGAAAGTAGGCAACTAGTTAAACCATCCTACATAGACTACACACAATGCAGGAAAAATTTTCCCACAAAACACAAATAGAGTACTATCGTGGCAAGAGGCTAGGTATTGAGAATGAAATGACAAATGACTACTAAAAAGATTGTTGGATATTCAATGAAACCCCCAAATGAAGTAATGGTAAAATTTCAGAGTAAGAGGGATACTTTGTTTGTTGGTTATTTGGTTTGTTTTTTGAGACACCTCATTGTACTTGGAATATGGATTACTTGGCCACCAATTGTCTTGAGAATCCAATTCCCCCATCGAATCCTATTGGTTGGAAATCCTCAACCTGGGCAAATATGAAATTCTGGTTTCTTCCTTTTTTGCTTTCTTCCTAGGCCCTGTTGAAATGGTTACTTCTGTGGCAAAATCCCAAGAAAACTGCAACATGGTTTATAAATCTATTTCACCATTAGAGGAGAAGAGAGGAGGCAGTATTCCACAAAATGCCTTTTTTTTCACCAGGAATTTCCAAGCCTCTTTCATGGTTATTGCTAAATAGGTTTCCAACCGCTGGAAGTTAGCATTAAATACTCCTATGGCTCCTTCCACTCTGAGGTTCTGATTTCTTAACTTTTTAGTGAATTATTACATGTAGAGAGAAAACTCCACAAGGAGTCACTAGATATCTATGAGAACTTTGCAAAACTTAAAAAAAAAAAAAAATTCTTAGTTAAACATGCAATAGTACTAGTACACAAACCAAAATTTTCCATGATGACCAAATGAACCTCAAAATAGGCAAACCTCAGTATGTACAGTTAGAAAGTAAGAGATATTTGGGGATGAAATTGGTTTTATTTCCTCCAAAGGAGTGGACAAAAGTATCTTAGAATTTTGATCCTTTCTCTCAAAGCATTTGTTATAATATCTGTGAGGATATCTTACCTTTCCTGAGAAATGTGGTCCCAGATAAACCTAGAAGCCCAAAGCAAATTTCAAACCAAACCCTCAAAGTGAATCAATGGTATATTTATTTTCATCTTATATATTTATTTATTTCCAGATTTGTTCAAAAAGAGATTTTAGATAGCTTAATAAAGATGCAGGCACAACAGTAGAAGACAAATACTAAGAAAGATGCAAACAGAAACATGTCTTAATGTTGGATATTCATTATGTGTTGACTTTGATACTTAAATATTAGTTACTTTCCACTGCTTCAGACAATCCCAATAGTGGCCTGACTCAAACCAACAAGAATATCTTTTAGTATTCAAGAACATCGACACAGATAGACCATGTGTTTCATCCCTGTCTTGGTGAAAATGAGTGAGGCAGAGGAAGTGTGAACTGCCCAAAGTAGACGAATCTGGTGATATTGTCAAGCTGCTGATTCAAGAGCCTCATCCAGTATGCATATATTGGCCACATGCTGAGGCCTTAGCCCTTTATCAGACTTAGCCATTCTCTGCCGCACCCCCAAAGGACCATTCTTTCCTAATAGAATAGCTGGAAAATTGTCAACTATTAATACTTTATAATCTCTTAATAGCTCTTCTTAACATCCTCCTCTCTGTCTTTGGGATAGGTACAAATTTAACATTTAAGAGCCCAGCAAGGCAAAGATTGCACTTTAGGAGCAAAGCCGGCACTGCAGTAGTCTTCCAGCTACTAGTCCAGTGTTCATCTAGAGAGCACTCCAATGGACTGATGGTGGCTGGCATGGTGTGACATTGAAGACCAGATTTTTGGGCAAGCAGAACTATTTTGTATTCCTTATAAATATTCATACATCAATTACTACGAGCCTCTTATGTATCAGATACTGTGGGGGAGGGGAGCCAGTAAAGGTATAAAGATGAACAGAAATGTGAACCCGGGTTTTGAGGGGTTCGCATTGGAAGCAGGTAAAAAAAAAATGCCTTTCAGCAGTGTGGTAAGTACCATAACTGAGGTACTTATGTGAGCATAGAGAAAAATCCTTAGGCTTGCCTAGGATGATTGAGAGACTTTTCAGAGGAGATATGTTGCATTTGTTTTGAAAGGAGGGTCACACAGAAGGAAGAGCCAGGCTAAGTCAGAGATCCACTGAAGCTAATGACTTACTTGGCAAACTGTATATCTGGGTAGCAGTATAACAGTTAAGAGCTGAATCCAGACTTCCTCCTACTAATGCTTATTAACTGTGTAGATGATGGACACTGTGGATGATGAGATCGTTTAACCTCTGCTTCTGTTTCTTCATCTTTAAAATGCAAAGAATATTAGAGTAATATTTACCTCATAGGTTTGCTGGGAGAACTAGAACAATGTCCAGTATATAATAAGATTCCATTTGTGTTGGTGTTGTAGTTTCACTATGGCTGAGAACAAGAGGTGGGAAAGGTAGGATTGAGACTTAAGGCTCTAGTGTTTAGTAGGGACAAGGCATAAAGGCTCTTCATGCTTGAAAGGCTTGGTCATGCACACTGGTAGCGTAGCTCTTGTGGACTGTTAATTAGAGAGTCATGTGGTCAACCGTTTCTCCATTTATAAATGAGGGATTTATGGAAATTTAGACCAGAATCCGGAGCATGAATGTTCTCTGAGAATGCATATAATGTACTCACTCGGAGCCAGGACATCCTGTAGCTTGATTTAATCTTTTCGATGTTGTAAGCAGATGTCCTCAGATAAGTGGTGCCTTACCTGCTCTAACAATTAAGTTGTAAAGAAAGACAGAGTCCAGAATTTTAGTCCAGATGAATGGATATGTGAGGTGAATAATGTGGCCCAGGTGATGTATCATCCTTTAATTGCTGAGCTAATAAAATATATGCTTTGAAAGTATTTCCAGGTGCTTGCAAAATCCATACCTGAAAAGTCGTCAGAGCCTCTAGTACCTTTCCCTGGAGTCTAACGTAATATACTTTCTCCTATTAATACCTTGTTAATAATAAGCTAATTACTAATAGCTTATTATTGATGGATTCATCAGAGATGTTAAAAGAAAAATAACTGGCAATTCCCAATTTTGGAGCTTTAATATTCAGTTATTTATTTACATAATACATTAAACATTGTGTGTAATATGAAATATTTTATAAAAATGAGGTCACACTATACATTATATATTTAACATGCCTTTCTATTTACTCACCACTGCACTGTGAGCACTTTCCTGCATCATCGAATATTTTTCTACATCTTCCATTTTAACAGCTGCATACAGTTTTATCACCTAGCTGTCATGTAATTTCTGTCTTAGACATTTATGTGGATTCAAAAATTTTACTGAAAATAGTATTTTAAAAGAAGACATTTTTGTAGCTGTATCTTTGCCCAGGTCTATGATTTATTTTCTTTGGGATAATTCACAGGGAGCAGTTCTCAAGCTTTACAAAGGCCCGATTTGATTGTGACCATTGGGCCTGGATTTCTTCTCAAGCCTTCCTCAGAAATGAGGTATCCTGAGTGTACGCCTGCAGGGCTTCTCACAAGCTATTGGATAAGAGCCGAGTTCACTCTTGCTAGGGTGGGAAGAGAGCAGATTCCCTGAAAGATCAAGTAGTCATGTATGCATAAGATGACAGGCCATTCCCTGCTGTTCTGGTGCCTGATGCAGGGACCGTAGAGATCGTGGTTTTGAAGGATTCTACTTTGAGCACCAACTGGCACTGGAGCCAGTCCTCTCATCATTACTTGTGAATTTCCACTTTAAACCAACGACTGCTTTTCAATTTGCAATTCTATAGCCAGAGAATGAGAACAAAATGATAGTCTTAATTCTTAATGAAGGTTTATGACACTAAAACATTTTTGAGTGTTTCTTCATATCATTATGTTTTCAGTGGAAACTCATTTTTTGTTTCCTTTGGTAGAACGTAAAGATTAAAAAAATTTTCCTTTCCAGACCAAATGCAAATACCAAGTACTTGGATATCTGAAGGGAAAATCAGATGATCAGAGTGATTCATAGCTCTTTTCTCTATTAAAATTTTCAGACTTTCCTTTGAAGAAAATATATTTAATTATAATCTATGTGTATATAGATTATAATAATATTATTACAAATATGTGTATTTATTTATGAAACATATAGGACCCATTGATACATACACAATATATTTTTTTATTGTTATATAAAATAATGCTTATCACTGTCAAAGAAAAAGATAAAATGATCAGTAATTCCACAACCCAGAGATAACTATTGTTAACATTTTTCTTGTTAAATACATTTAAAATTAAATAGGATCAAATTAATCAGTTTAATATCTACTTTTCACCTAGCAATAAATCATTGAAAGTATCTTTCAAGGAATTATGTATTCTCTCATTTTATTTTTAAGAGATACACAATATTTCATGTTATTGATTTCTTTATCTAATTTTGAGTTACACTCATATCTGTATTTTGTTCAGATCTCTAATTATTTCCTAAAAAAAAAAAAAGTCTTCAGGAAGATTGTACCAATTTACTCACCAGCCATATCTGCTACACTTTTGTCAGCACTGGCTATTATTAAATAAAAATAAACAAAATCCTTATTAAATAGCATACATTTGCTATTTTAATTTGCATTTCTTAATTAATGAGTACACATACAAAATCCTTATTTTCAATTACTCACAATTAAAAGGAACAATTGTTTATCAGTTAATATCCCTGAGAGAGAATATTAAACTTTCAGTATTGCACCAACATTAATTACAGGTAGGAAAAGGAGAGAAGGTATTCATATAATTATTAATATATAATGTATAGTATGTAAACCATAATAATTATACATAATTCTTAACAGTTTATAGCTCTCGAAACGGAAGCCTCCAAACATTAAAATGGTTCCAAGATTAGTGTCATTAAATTAGGGTTGGAGTTGAACGCTGCTCATTCCAGTGTATTCTGCTGTGCTTCCTTGGAGGAGAAAGTTCTGATTTACTGACATGCTTGGGGTGGGGAGAACGTAGGGTACACACAATAGATTTTTCCAGCTGCAGGAAGCAGTCGGTGGCGCAAACAATAGTTAGGAAACTAAGTCCTCAGCGGACCGCATTAACTTGTGCAGTAACAAGTTCAGGGACGCTCTGTGTCTCAGCTGTTCAATAATGAGAGATGGGAGAAAGAGGGTTGCCATGGCGATGCCTTGCCGCACAGGTTGCGTAAGAGAAGGGCGGTGCAGGGGGTGACCTTCTGCAGAATTAAATGAAGGTGAGGGGACTGCTACGCCTTGGCCGTTTGAGAAATGTCCCAACTAGGGGATTTGGCTGAACCTCAGCTTCTGCTGGAAGGTGGACGCTCCCTGGCGACGTGGGCCCGCCGCGCGCGGAGCGGCTTGGGCAGGGAGGGCAGCCTGTCCTTGGCCCGAGCAGCCCCCTTCCCGGCAGCGGTGATGCTGCAGCCATTTTTAGTGCAGCTCGGGTTCCTCGGCCTCTTGCCGCGCCAGACCTCCGAGGGGCCCGCATCAGTTTCTGACCCCAGGCGGGCGGCGGGCGGCGGGCGCCCTCGGTCTTTTCACCTCCCTAGCATCTCCGTGCAGGGAACGTTTGCTTTTGCTGGTTCTTTGGTGTTAGGAAGGATCTGGAAGTTGAATTCCCTACACGCTGGTAAAAGATGCCATATCTTCCCATGGCTGTGGGTGCGCAAGGAGAAAGGAGACGCAGATGTGATGTGAAAATGAAGGCCGCGGGTCTTGGCGCACTTGGTCAGGCCCTTTATTTCATACATCATTTGCATTTTGTCGCAGTGATTTCCAAGGCAAAGCCTATCCAGACTTGACTGGAATTAAGAGGGATAATTCGATAATTCACACATTCTTAAGGACACGGAGCAGATGCTAATTTGCGGCATTCGCATAGAAAAGAGGAAATAATCAGGCAGCACATGGCTTTTCATTTTATTCTGCTGTTGTGCGGAAATGCAAAGCAGGGCCTGAGCAATAGTTTGCTTTATTAAATTCAGTCGTAGTGTCTGCTTTAGGCATTTCATTTTCCACCTGATGGATGGAGGAACATTAAACCATGGCATTTTGTTGGCCTGCACTGCGTTTTTGTATCTGCTGCATGGCATATAGTCTAATCGAAGATTGCTCAGAGTTTTTGACAACTGGAAGTAGTGGTTTCTGTAATTATAGTGATGTAATCAAAAGTTAAGTCCTTTTGGCGGCAGGAGCTTAGGCAGAAAAGATTATTAAACGCAGTGATGTTGTAGTTTAGAGGTACGAAAAAGATGACAAAGTAAAAACATTTCTACTGCCTTCAAGCTAGGAGCAAAGCTCATTTATAATTCTCACGGGTACAGAATCCGAGAGCTAAAGAAAGGTTCATTGAGATCATCTTGTCTAGCTCTGTCTTTTTGCAGATGGAGAAATAATGATTTGAAAAGGTCAAGAATTAATTTCCCAAGGTCACAAAGGCCTAGACAGACCTTCATTTCTAGTTTGACTACACTCAGTCAGAAAAGCACTCCGTGGGATTTGCTACACTATTAAATCAGTGTTTCTCAAACTTTTGATCACAGGCCCCTGAACACACTTAAAAAAATTATTGAGGTTGCCAGAGAACATTTGCTTTTATGAGTTATAGCTATCAATATTTATTGTCTTTGAATTTAAAACTGAGAAAAGTATTAATACACTTAAAAATAGAAGTAAAAAGGTTACATGTTAATACATTTTTGTGGGCATTAGTTCTACATTTTTTGAAAATTATTTTAATATCTAGCTTATAGTTAGAATCTCATTTTTCTGCATTCAATATGTTTGAATACATTGTTTTGCTTAACATATATGAAGGAAATAGGGCTTCTCACATTAAAGTGGAGGAGGACTTGGTAGACCACCCAAAAGTGTTCTGGGAGTGCTCAGCAAGTGGCGTGCTGGTAAATATTTTGTTGACCAATTCAATAAGAAGGAAAAAAAAAAGCCCAATGTGTAGCATTTGCCAATTTCCTTGGTGTAAATACTCTCAATGTGGCTGATAATGCAATGTGACTGTTATTACATAACAGTGTACTATTATTTAATATTTCTACACTGTAAATACAATAGATATAAATAACTTCATGAGTCTAGAAATTGTAAAATGTAGTAAAACATTTGGGAAATGACAAGTTTTGACTGTTGTCTTTATTTTATTGTAATTTGTTTAATTGTAAATTTTTAAAATTTAATTTTTTAGTAATGGCTTTATTTCAAAACTGACTCATAAAAATCTCAAACATTTGACAATGGTGCTTGTGAGATGATAGAAACTGTTCCAGCACACCACTACTACTATGAATACTCAGATCATACTGTGAGAGTCATTATATGAAATTAATTGAAAAAAATTTATTAGGCATTTATTTTGGCTAGTGTCTGAATAAAACATATATGAAAATCCAGAAATAAAATATTGTTAAGATTAGAGAAAATAATTAGAAAAAGCATTAATTAGGATAATTTAAAACCTTCTGTTAATAACCCAATGAGTTAAGTATCCGAATTCTTTAATATCACCCTCCACCCCGCCACACCCCCGCCAAGTGATAATGTGTTTGAATTTCCTCTAGAAGAAGTAGGTTGATGTTATGTTTTTAGATCAGCTGTAATCTGTATAGAAGATCTCTGTAAAGGTAAAATATTATCGTCTTTATCAACAGAAGTATGTAAACCACCATGATTTAGGAATTGAAACTTCTCTGCTACAGACAGTAGGATCTGTTTGGTCTTCAGTACAACTATACTGTTTCAAGATTAGAAGAACTATACTCATAATATTAATGTGCCGGCATTGTGGAAAATCAGTAATTCAGTGATTATTGATCATCTACTCTGTGCTACAAGCTAGTGAGTTTACCACCCTAGGTAGTCATTCAGTGCTTAAGGTTGACATTGATGTAGAGATTTCTCTGAGCATTGGAATTGCTGTGAGATAAGTATTGCCCTAAGCACTGTTACGACAAAGTGTAAGAGACATGGCTCCTTTTCATTCTATTTTTGAAATACCCACCTATATTACCTGTGAACACACATGAACATATTCTTTAGTGACTACTTTAGTTGCACTTGCTTTGATTGTGGCCTTGTAGCATTTGAAATGATTTTATAATAAAGTATTTTTTTGTTATTGGTTTAAGTATCATTTGTAAAAGAAAGGTAATTAAATTGCAAAAGAGACTTGACAAGGTCCTTTCCAAAGGGCGTTGATCTCTAAAGACTTGCACTCCATGCCTCTGCCAAGTGCTGGAATTGCTAGAATACGATTCCACTTCAGATGCTGCAGTCTCTCATGGGGTGTAGCTGGACATCAATCATCAAGGCACATCTCTAAAAGATGTGAGACCTAGTTGTCAGCTATGGGAAAATATCTGCTGTGGTCAGAAAAAGCTCTCAACTTAGCATGCCAGCGCATTTCTTTCATGCTTTTTCCTCATCACCTGGGGTTTTAGAAAATAAAGAGCTGGGGATGAGTCAGAAGAAATGAAAACTACTTCATGTAATTTCCATGGCTTGGTTCCATATATATTGCCCTAATGGGTGTGGATGGAGACTCCAGGGCCATTTCTGAGCTGTACCAATGACGGACTGTGACTCTGGGTAAATCTATGAGAAGCTGGACTAAATATTCTCCAAGTTTCCTTGCGGTTTTAAAATAATTTCATATCAAACATAGGATGCTACAAAAGTTCACAAGGGCTAGAAATCTGTTAATATTAAAGTTAGATATCGATGTGACAATATCATCTCCAAATCTTCACTACAGAGGCAATTTAGTGGGGTAATTTAATTAAGAGCATGAGCTTTGAAATTGAACAGAGCTGAATTTGAATACCCTCTTAGGCACTTACTAGATCTGTGAACTCGAATACATAACTTTTAAGTTTTTAAGACTCAGTTCCTTCATTTTTAAAATAAGAATTCATTCATGCAGCCAAATATTTATTGAGCACCTAGAATGTGCTCTTTTAGGCATAGACTTTTAGGCTCAGAAGCTTTCAATGAACAAGACAGATATAGACTCTCTTCTTATGGCTAGCAATTTAATGGATAAAGATAGACAATAAATAATTTAAACTATACAATAGAATGTAAGCTGGCGAATTTGACAAGTGGTAGCTTCTTAAATGTTAGCTGCAACATAGATTCTAAAATCACATTAACGAACTTTTTATACTACGTAATAATGAAAGCCGTCAGGCTATCCTGCACTTTGAATGGCTCTTTTATCCATGTGTGATTTTGTAATATCATGCATTGGTCATTTGGAAAATATTGGTTCACAGAGTCGTGCACATCTTTCAAATATTAACATTTCATTACATAATATTCAGATATCACATTTATTATTATCACCAAAAAAGTTCTCATTAGAAAAGTCGTAAGCATTTCAAAGCTTTCGAGCTCATGGTGGCACATAAAAATTTTCTAAAACTCTAATTTTTTTTTCTGGAAAATTCAAATTTTATTACCGACAACAATTATTGCCAGTCATTTTCCTTGAAGTGACAGACTACCTTCATTTATTTTTACAAAATACCCACATTTATCAGTTTTTTTTTTTTTAAAAGAGAAATGCTATTCTATGAAAAACAGCCAATTCTGTTCTCAGTTCAGTTGTACTAGTGCTTTTCTTCAAAATAATGGTCCTGCTTTGGTGTGTATAAAAGTACTTTGTGTGTATTTCCCATTTCATCATATAGAATATTGAAGAAGTATTTCTTGTGTGGAGGTTTATTAAAACTAATGCCTTTACTGCTTCATCAAAGATATTCTTTTTCTTATTTTTTTCTTTTTTAAACTAAATGTATTGGGGTAACATTGGTTAATAACATAAATTTCAGGTGTACAACTTCATAATATGACATCTGTATATTCCATTGTGTTCTGACCACCCCAAATCTAGTCTCCTTATGTCACCATGTATTTGAACCCCTTTACCCTTCTCAGCCTTCTTTCCTCGCCCTTTCCCTCTGGTAACCATTATTCTGTTGTCTGTACCTATGAGTTCTTGTTTATTTTTGTGTTTGTTTTATTTGTTGCTTTCGTTTTATATCCTAAATATAAGTGAAATCATGTAGTTACTGTTCTTTTCCATCTGACTTATTTCACTTAGGACAATACTCTCAAGATCCATCCATGTTGTTATAAATGGCAATATTTCATCTATTTTTGGCTGAGGAGTATTCTACTTTATATATGTACCACATCTTCTTTAGCCTTTCATCCATCAAAGGACACTTATGTTGTTTCCATGTGTTGGTTATTGTGGATAATGCTGCAATGAACATAGGGGTACATATATCTTTACATAGAAATATTTTCTAATTTTTAAGCTAGATACTCAGAAGAAGTATTGCTGCATCATGCGGTAGAGCCGTTTTTAATTTT
This sequence comes from Rousettus aegyptiacus, assembly GCF_014176215.1. Classification (NCBI taxonomy): domain Eukaryota; kingdom Metazoa; phylum Chordata; class Mammalia; order Chiroptera; family Pteropodidae; genus Rousettus; species Rousettus aegyptiacus. The sequence goes on from NW_023416308.1 coordinate 92,239,326, forward strand.
TCGAGGAACCTCCATACTGTTTTCCTTAGTGCTGCACCACTTTACATTCCTACCAGCAGTGTGAGAGGATTTCCTTTTCCTCTGCTCCCTCTCCAGCACTTGTTATTTCTTGTCCTATTGATAATAGACCTTCTGACAGGTGTGGGGTGATAGCTCATTGTGGTTATAACTTACTTTTTCCTGACAACTGAAGATGTTGAGTGTGTTTTCATGTACTTGTTAGCCATCTGTATGTCTTCCTTGGGAAAGTATCTATTCAGGTTGTTAGCCCATTTTTTCAATCAAATTACTTGCTTTTTGTTGTTACATGTATGAGCTTTTTTTTTTTTAATATATGTATTTTGGATATTAGCACTCAGCAAGGATATTCTTAAGTAACTTTTTGGTTTTTTGCTTTTATTTTTTGTTGTATCCTGTGTCTATATAGTGCTGAAGAATACGATGACCACTAGTATAGTTTTTTTTTTTTTTTTTTTTTTTTTTTTTTTTTTTTATCAATGCCTTGATTCATACTAAGGTACACTAAGGGTCTCATCTATTGCTTTTGCACTCTTAGTGCAAATATCAATACAGAAAAAAGACAAATAACATATTAGTATTATTAGAAATATATTGTTCTCTTCATGAATCCCCTAAAAGGGTCTCAGAGATTCCTGTAAGACTATAGAGTACATTTTGAGAACCTCTGCTATTAGGGAGATAAACCAAGAGGAACAGGTAGAGAGTAACGTGGGAGAGGTAGAGAGCAACTTTAGCTTGGAAAGAAAATTCTCTCCAAGAAAGTGAGATTTAAGCTGATACCGGAAGGATGAGAAAAAAACCAGCCAAACAAAGACTTGCAGGAAAAAGAAGAAACAGCTAGTGCAAGAAACTCTGAGATGGAAGTCACGTGACTGGAACAGAGTGAGCAACAGAAGATTTCAACAACATGGGCTTGACTAGTAAAAATAATTATAGTATCTAAGTCACAGAATTGTTATGTAAATAGAATAATGATTATAAAGTGTTTAGCTCAATATGTTTCCCCTAATTAGCACCCAATAAATGGTTGGTAGTGTTCCTAATATATGTGGTGAAACTAATGTGCTCTATGAACCTCGAAGTCAGTTTTTCCTTGGGATGTACAAGCCTCAGTGCATAAAAGAACGAGGTTGTTGTCTTCCTTTTTAGGAAAACACTGCCAAGGCAGACATGAAACTCACAATACTTGAACATTCGGGTTTACCAGATTTATAGCTTAAACAATTGAGGTAAGAAATAAGGTTATTCCTATTCAAAAGAAAAAATTGTTTAACATATGAATTTTTCTCAAGCTAAATGTTTAGCTTATTCATATGGAGACATTTGAGATTCCAAAACTGTAGAAACTAGTAGATGATGTAAAATGAAATATATTCGAGGAGGAAGAGGGATATTCTATGTCCACTCGCCCAGGATAGATTTTTGTGTGTGTGCTACATTTATTGAAAAATGTGTTCTTCATGATCGCCTCAGATCCTTCAGACATTAAATAGGCATTATATAGTCTGCTGGCCATAGTTTGTTCAGCATCCTGTTAGAGCAAGATCTTTGTTCATTTGATGAATCATTTGTTCAACCACCATTAATAGATGCCTATTATGGACTAAAGGTTACTCTAGAAGCTGGAGATAGAGAGATGCAAAGACATACTTGCATATTAAGAAATTCCTACCCAGTCTGGGAGATGAGATAGATAAACAAAAAAAACATATTTTATTCATGGTATGTACCAAGTGTGTGGAAGTTCAGAAGAAAGGCAACCAAATCTTTGTGTGGAAATGTAGCCTGGAAATCTGTAAGACTTTCTAAAAAAGGTGACATTTAAGCTGACTCTTGAAAAACTAAGTAACAATTAGCCAATATGAAAGCAAAATTTCACCAAAGATAAAGAGGCATGGATGACTTTATTCTAGGCAGTTGCAACAGAGAAGAGAGGCCAGGATTCAGTAAGAACTCAACTCCACCGAAACAAAGGGTAGCAGAGTTTTTAAGTGTCTGGATGAGCTAGTGGCAAAGTACTACAGGACACTGAGAGCAAGTCATAGGCCATCTGTGTTTACTAATCGGCTTTCATCCAGAGGAAAAACAAACTTCTCACATCTTCATGATCAGATGTAGTTTTTGCAACTTGTAGTCAACAAAGTTAGTCCCCTACCCTTCCACAGAGACTGGGAGATAGAGACACTATCTTCCTTAATGATTACGTTTCAAAGGGACGATTCCCAGGTTCTTAAGAAAGGTATTTCTGAATTGTAAAACTGACAGGAGACAGAGATTTACATCTCAAATGGACAGAGAAACGATTTGCAATGACAAGTTTTCTAAAGTAAATGCTGTTAGAAAAGAGAGGTCAGAGGTCTAGAGTCAAGAAGAAGCCTATCTAAAATTTTGTCAAGCTGAGGGGAAAGAGTATGGGATAATAGAATGAGAACCATGCCACAAAGCACAATAAGTACTTAGCATATGTTAACTACTTTATTCACACACATATGTATACATAGACACACAAATCCCATTTGTTGTTCCCGTTTCATGATTGAGTAAACTGGTTTTATAGAGACATTGGAAGCATAATCAGGTTGCAGAACTAGTATAAGTCAGAGCTGGGATTTGAAACCTGGTCACTTAATTCCCGATCAGGTGGTCTTCATCACTTAAAACACTGCTTTTCAGGAAGAGGACATATTGTGCTTAAGGGCAGTAGGTTGCAAGAGAGCATTTTAGTTATTGTACGTCTTTCTCATTTGCTTAGGGTGAGAGGTGCAAGTATAAGCCAAGACATTTGAACTTTATACTGGAAGCGAGCCTCATAGCTGAAAGATTTTAAAAACAAAGAAGAGAAATGATGAAAGTTCAGTTTTAGGTAAACCACTCTGGCAGCAGCTGAATGGAGAAGTATTTAACCAAGGCTTCTTTATCATAAGGGGTTCCTGTAGCCTAAGTGTGGAGGAAAAACTTATTAGTGACAATGGGAAGGAAGAGGCAGGGACCTATCTCATAGATATTTTACAAATTGAGGGAACAGTACCTGGTTATTGTTCAGAATAGAAGAAAAAATTGGACCTGACTCCCCTCTCAGAGGCCTGGATGGAGAGTGTAGCTATTACCTGAAAATAGGGTGTAGGGAGTGTACTTTAGTGAGGAAAAAAGATTAACTCAGTTTCCGATGTAATGAATCTGAGGTATCTGTGGGGTGTTCAAATCGGAGATTAGACATGTAGGCCTGGACCTCAAGAGAGTGGATAGAGATAGAGGTTTAGAAGCCTTCAGCATTTAGGTGGACAAGATTTCTGGAACTGGTTTGGGAGGAAGACGTGCAGCACAAGGGTAGAAGAGCATTAAAATTCTGGGGACAGAACTTTAATTTGTACACGGTGGAGAGAAGAAAAGGACTCTCCCAAGAAGACTTGGAAAGAGGAATCAGGAAACAGTGGTGTCTTGGACCAACAAAGTTTAGACAGTGAAGATAGAAACCAATGCTTCCCATTCTTTAATATGCATATGAATCACCACCTCATTAAAATGTAGATTCTCATTCAGTAAATCAGGGGTGGGGTCTGAGATTATACATTTATAATAAACTGCCAGGTAACAACCAATGTTGCTGATTCACTCAATGAACAGCAAGGCTCCAGGACACAAGACAATTCAAAATGTGGCTACCGATAGTTTTTTGCTCAGGAAAAGGAAGTGGAATGTGTGGTTGTAAAGAAAAACACATTAGTGTTTAAAGTTGAGGCAATACTCTTCAAGGAGTATTTAATGAGCTCTTAAATTCAGAGCCACCTTCTCTGAAATATTAAATATGCTAGAGCTAGAATATTGCCCAGATTTAGCAAAATAGAAGTCAGTGGTCTTCGTGAGTGTGAATAATTTGATATGGCATCGGGACTGAAGCTTAACTGCAGTTGGTTGCTGGAAGAAAAATATGTGTAAATTATTTTGAGAAACTTATTTGTTTTTCCAATATTTTATTATGACAGTTTTCAAACATACAACAAAGCCAGAAGCATTTTACAGTAAACTTTTTTGTACACCTCACCTACACTCTGCCATTAACACTACCAAATTGGCCTTATTACATATCTATTTACCTATCTACCCCTCTATTTATCCATCAATCAAGCTCACTTTTCAAAGCATTTAAAAGTACGTCTGTGTATTTATTTCCTGTTAAGTACTTCAGTATGTATTGTCATTAGAGTTTAATATTTGTTTACAAATTTTTCCCTTGGACATAAAATTTACATCTATAAAATGTACAAACCCCAGGTGTCTATTCCATGAATTTTGACAAATACACACGTTTGGGTATTTCAAACCCTTTCTCAACACATAGAATGTTAATATCACCTTAGAAAATTCTCTCCTGCCTCTTCCCTGTCACTTTACCCCCAAACTCAAGAGGCAAACTCCATTCTGATTTTATACCTCCTTAGATTAGTTTTCCCTCTTCCAGAATTTCATATAAACAAAATCAGACAGAATAGTCTTTTATGTAGACTGCAGTACCCATTTATTTAATCAAACACCAGTTCAGGTTTTGCTATGAAAATATTTTAGGGATGTGGTTAACCTCTACAACAAGTTGACTTTCAGTAGAAGAGATTACTGCTGTTAATGTTGGTGGGCCTCATCTAATCAGTTAGAGGCACAAAAACTGAGGTTTACCAAAGAAGAAGAAATTCTTCTCAAGACTGCAGCATTAACTCATGCCTGAGTTTACAGACTGCCAGCCTCCCCTTCAGATTTTGGCCTTGGCAGCCCCAACAATTGCATAAACCAATTCTTAAATGAGTGTGTGTGTGTTGTGTGTTGAGTGATGTGTGTGTGTGTGTGTGTGTGTGTGTGTGTGTGTGTACAGATTATGGTTCTGGTCCTCTGGAGAATAATGACTAATATAGATTTTTTTTACCCATCATAATATTTTTGAGATTCAACTGTGTTCTTGCATGTGTGTTGGTGGGATTTGCAGCATTCACAAATAGAATTGCAGTATTCCATTGTGTGACTATATTATAGTGTATTTATTTATTTTCCTGCTTATGGACTACTAGACTATTTCCAGGTTTTGGCTCATTATGAATAATGCCGCTATAAACAATCATTAGTAAGATATTTTATGAACACATATTTTCATTTATCTCAAAATTGAATTACTGGGTCATAAAATAAATTCAGTTTTATTAGAGATGATAAAACTTTTTTTCCAATGTGATCGTATTGCTTTATATTCCCACTATAATGTATGAGAGTTCTAGTTGCTCCACATTCTCACCAACACTTAGTATAGTCAGTCCTTTAGATTTTGGCTATTCTTGCGGATAGCCAAATGGTATTTAATTGTTTAGTTTTCATTTCCCTAATGAACAACTCCTTCTTGTGCCTATTGAACATTCATATATCCTTCTCTGTAATATAGCCGTCCAAAGCCCCTGTTCATTCCTCTACCAGTTCTTTCTATTATCCTGATATGAGCCCCTTATCAGATATGCACATGCAGAAAACCCTCTCATAGGGGCTAGTGGGACCGTCTTTCATTAGTATGTTATTTGGTTACTGATACTGTCACTGTCTTATACTGGGAGATAGCCAACAAGGATATGTTACAGGTTTGAAGATAAGACGGTAAAGAAATTTTGAAAAGCATTAACTCCTTCTCCTCTGAACTCTAGAGTGGTTTTATGGTGCCAAGTGAACCGAATTACACTGAGTAGCACTGTATATACTTATTGGACCTGCATTTTCAGAATACATAATTTCTCAGTTGTTAACTGAAATTGGCATCTCTTTTCTTAGCCAGGTCAACACTGTAGGCTGTTCTTTGCCACCACTATTTATGAGTAGTAGTTTTTTTACATAAAATATTCTAACCACTTGCTCATTGTTTCTATTTCCTATTTCTGTAGAAGCATGGGAACGTCCAGCCAACAATTCTGGGAAAATTATTTGTGCCAAAGGAAATGCCAAAATCCCAATATGTATACCCTACAAAGAATAAAAATATCCTCTTTCAATCTTACCCTAATCATTGCTGCCTTACTCTAGTAATGAAAATATGTCTTTAAAAAATGATTCCATTTCTCTGTGTTAGAAATAGAAAGAGTTCTCTCTTTATCTTCTTAATCAATTTTACAGCATACTTCCTCTTTTCACTTCTCTTTCCTAGCTACAGAAAAAGGTTCTGCTTGAGAAAACTATCTTTGCTCATCTCACATATTAGAATCTTTATGAAATGAGTAGATTCAGTAGACAATCTCATTAGTATTACAGACACTGCTCATTTGTTGTCATTATTGGCACCTCACAACTGTATCTCCCATTTTTATCAGCAGTCCATGTCATTCTCAGCAGTTATTTTACTTCTTCAGGGTTTATCGGAAGAGAAAATCGTATAGGCAGGAAAAAAAGCATAACGTTCTCATTCTTACATAGTTTTAGGAACCAGGAATTTAGCAGTTCCTTGATTAAATCTAAAAAGATAAGAAACTCTTTAGTCTCTTCACTTATCTTTCTTGGTACTTACAGGAGTGATTCAGACCTTCACTCTCCCGATTGGAAATCAATACACTGGCTAATGGGGCCCCAACTAAGGTACCTGAATACTTGAAGCGTTGCTGAAAGATGAAAGACAAAACCTACCACCTCACTGGAGTTGGTCTGAATCTTTTGCTTGAAGTACTCAAAACCTTCAATTTCATAATAATTATTGTGCAATTTTGTGGGAGTGGGGAATTAAAAATAGACTTGAGCAAGATATGCACCTGACTGACACTATGGAGTAGACAGGCTTGAAGAGATTGCTATGACTTCGCTCACTCAGGCCAGGTTGGACACATGGGGACAAAGTCTCTGGAGCCTCTCTGGGTTTCTCGTTGTTTGGAAACCATGTTCTTGTTTGATCTTTCCTAAGAATTTCTCTAGTTATTGCCACAGTCTATCAAGCCAGTGTTACAAAAGTCAGTCATGAGAACCTAATACGGGAAGTTCATATACAGTCTCAAAGAAAAAAAAAGAACATGGTAGATTGTAGCCCTCATTTATCTGTTGTTTAAAATTATTGAGTGGCTATGATGTTCCATATGTTCCTGCTCATTTCTTGAATATATAGCTCATGTCTAGTGGAGAGAGACAGAAATGTATATAATTATAATTTCCTGGATATTAGACATAGAAATGTGCACAGAGAACTATGGGTTCTCATGGGAGGATCTACCAGCATGAGTAAGTGTGTTAGTGCATGGGTATGCGTGTATCATACGGGGCGTCAGGGGTGGTTGGCAAGGTTCCCTGGAAAACTTGATATCATTAACCAAATTTTGAAAAAATAGGTGGGAGTTAGCCAGATCAGTTGGGTAGAAAAGGTATTTATGTTAGAAGCAACAGCATTTGCAATATCAGAGAAACATGTAAGAATATGGTCTATTGAAGAAGGTCAATTAGCTTAGTCTGATTGGAGTTTAAGGTTCAATGGAGAAGGATGGAGAGATATGAAACTTGAGATGTTTGTCGATGATAAAGGTTGCAGGATACTGTGCTAAAAGGTAATTCGTGGATCAGTAATAGAGGTAGGATTCTAATAAGGCAGTCTGAAGTAAGAACCTGAGCTATCCACCTCTGTATTATGTGGATGTGGGTAGATTAATTTATGAGAGTGTTGAAATAATCAAGGAGAAATCACTTTGGCGTGAACTAAGAAAGTAATAATGAAGATACAGGTTATATATAGATCCAAGGCATATTAAAGAAGTGGAGTTTGTGGGATTTTAAGTGGTTATTGAAAGAACAGTAAGTAGTGAGAGGGAGAAATTAAGGATGATCTGGGTGATGGCAGTGCCATTTATTAAAGTGGGGGAATATAGAAGAAAAGCATATTTTGCAAGAAAGTTTATAAGTTCAGTTTTGGGCATTTTCACTTTCAGGTGCCTGTGGGACATTCAAGTGGAGAAGCCAATGATCTGTTAAGTTTTGAAGTAAGTCTAGGAATGTGCTTTTGGGAACTATAAAAATAGGGGGCATAGTTGCTGATATGGACATAGGCATGATTTCCAAAGCAGAATGGGTAAAGTGAAAAGAGAAACAGGCCAGGGACGGAACCCTGAGAAGTACCCGCATTTAGAGCACTGGCTTTCAAATCAATTTTTAGCTGTGGAAATAGTTGTGCAAATAAAATTGTATAAGGAAAATCAGTTTATAGAAGAGATCAAAACAGAGCTGCTCTGGTTGAACGGTTCTGGTAGTGGTGGAGAAAGGTGGCTGTGGTAAGGCTAGAGGCTTCAGGAAGAGACAGGAGTGGGGTAAGGAGCAGTGGGTGGGTAGTGACGCTCAACAGTTAGGGTTCCTATCTTAGCTCTCTATTGCTGTTTAACAATTCACTCCAAAGTTTAGCAGTTTGTCTAGGCTTGAATGACAGAGCATTCTCTTTCAGGCTCACTTACATGGGCTGTTGATAGGCCTCTGTCACTCATCCCTTAGGCCTTTCCACATGGCTGCTTCGCAGCATGACGGCTGGCTTCCCTAGGTTGAACAATCCCAGAGAGAGCAACGGAGAACTCTTTCAAGGTCAAAGTCACAGTCCTTTTATACCCTAATCTCAGAAATAACGTCACATTGCCTCTGCAGTATTCTGTTCATTAGAAGTGAGGCAGTAAGTCCAGTATATCAGTCAGTACTCAGTAGGAGGGAATTACATAAGGATGTGAATACCATAATGCAGAGATCTTTGGGGAACATCTTTGAGGGCACCTATCAAAATCCTTATTCTCCTTGCATCCCATTGTTAGGGATTCATAATGCCCAGTTTGATAGTCACTGATTTAAATTATGAGCGGAGAAATCAGTATTGAAAAAGAACCTGAGACACAAGAACCTATGGAAGCAGGAAGGAAACCAGGAGAATGATGTCCTATAAACTACCACAACAGTGAGTATCAAGAAAGAAGGAGAGGTCATCAGTGTCAAATACTGCACTAATATAAGAGTCATCTTTGAATGTATCATTGATAATCTAGGCAGGGGTAAGTGCAATACACTGTTTGGGTGAAAGGCAGATTACTGTGGATAGAAGAGTAAAGTCAAGGAATGAAAAATAATGAGAATAGGTGACCTAAAAGAAAACTACTGCGAAGGAAGGACAGTATGTGCCACGTAGAAAAGACTTTTTCTTTTAACAGAGTTGCAACATATGAAACCTTTCGTCCATCACTCCTGCTGTTTTCTCAGCCCAGGAGGTCTGCACTCCCCTCCCTTCTCCATGCGTGAAACCGCTACTCTTACTTCAAGCTTGAATCAGTTCTACGTCTTCATATCAGAATTATTTGTTCACCCCTGTGTATTCTATAGTATGTTGCTGTTACCTCCATCATATATGTTATGTCCTTATGCCTTGTTTTACAAGTATTCATTTACATGTCTACTTTTTTTTATCAGACCGTACTTTTTTTAAATCAAAGTCTATTTCTCTTTGGTCTGTGTGTGTATATGGGTCAATAATCCACATTCATTACATAATCGTTAAATGAATGGATGAGTGTGAGATGAAACTGGTGACCACCTAGTGCTCTCAGCGTATGGTTAGCAAGCTGACTTCCCTTCTTCCTAATCAATGAAAGCAAATCTAGAGCCCACCATGAGAGATTATTATTTTGTGTTATCATGATTCGCATGATCTCTTTAGAAGCCACAGCTCTGGAAAGAATAAGCTAATAAATCCAAAACATTTTCCTGAGGAACGCATTTGTCAAACCAGAGACAAAGAGAAAATGAAAGAACTGAGCCAAAGGAAGAAAAGAAAGTGGGATGATAATTCATATTTTAACTTAGAGATGAACCTCTTTGTAAGGTTTAGACAACCGAGGAGCCAGAAAAGAGGCTACAGATTTTTTGAATCATTTTTTTTTTTTTTACATGGGATGCAGACAATGATGCCTAGTCATTGTGTAGTTACTGCTATTTGACAAATAGCCACTCTGCCCAGTATAAATGTTCTTACTTCTGGAGGGTTGGGCTCTGCAAATGAGCGGCAGGCTAAGGAGGATACCTGAGCTCTCAGGTTTGATTTACTACTTCCTTCTGCATTTTAATTGGTGTTTCCCCTGGATTTGGTTCTCCAAGGAAGATGTTATAGCAGCTTAAAATTCATTATTTTCCCTAGTCCTGTTTATTCTAATTTCTTCTCCTGTTTTGTGCAGAAAGAGCTTTCAGGGTAGGTACTGCAGCCATTTGTGTTTGCTGAGGCAGAGAGAGCTTTGGTGAGCTGGGCTGCCCCTGCTTCTGCAGCTTACTGGGAGAGGCTGTGGGCTCTCCATTCATATAGGGTTAAACAATACTTAAAAAGAAGTCTTTCTGTAGAGGTCCTTTGACTGAGAAAGCAGAGATTTTCTGCCCTAGCTATTATGTCTAGTACCCTCAAGGCACTATTTAGAATGCGTGCTCCCCACCTGTGCCTACCAGTATATGCCCTGGGGCAGGACTCAAAATTACTCACATGCATATTCAAGCCTATACCAAAATGTTTTAAAATTATTTATGTTCCAATTATACTTCATTACGTTTTATATAAAGATCTCATTTCACTCCATTGAAGAACCCAATACGATTTGAGTAATTTCAAAGTAGCCACAGGGAACATGCATTTGGGGACCATATTTCATGAAAGACACAGCACACCATTGAGAACCTTCTCTAGTTTGTGAAGTAAAGTGAATTGGTGACGCTCAGAGATGAGGTTTGGAGTTACTACAAAAGGTAACTTTGTCAAAACAATTGCTTACAGCTTTTCTTAATTTCTAGCAATATCCATGCAGCAGTTTACTTTGTGATTTTTTTTTTTTTCAAATAGCTTTTACTCCTTTCCTCTAATACTATGATTAAATCCAAATGAGGTTTCAGTAGATCTTTACTCCCGTGACTTCAAAGCTATCACTCTGACTACTGTCATTTTGTTTGGGAGAAAGAAATTCTCCGAGAGCCTCTAGCACCAGGCAAAATAAACTGTTTCAAAGCAGAGAGGTATCTCCCATGGCTTAACAATAAGCTCAGTGAATCTTATTTTTGGCCAAAGCTTCCCCCAAGAAAAAGAAGGGCAATATGTCCTTGAGGTCCTCATTGCCAGGTTTTTAGCAAAATAATTTTTTTTTTTTTTTTTTTTTTTTGCAGAGGGCAGTAGAGTTCTGCTTCAGAAGATCCAGCTGAGATATTTTTTTCACCTCACTCTCCAAAAATATTAACTCTTGCTTTTGTCTAGATTGGGAAATCTTTTGAGCATTTCTTAGGGGTTTCTTTGTTTTAATTCTCCATGGGCAAATGGCAACTTTGTGTTGATTTTAATTTGCATGGTAAAGTGTATGAGTGCTTCCACTGGACTAGCTCTTTAAAGACGCATGGAAAAGGTTAGAACATTAGCAACCTTTTGATTCACTTCTGATGCTTCCGCAGTTTGCCAGGTCCAGAATCGAACATCCAGCATCAGCTGCCACGTCTGCCCCTAACTAACTATGTCACTTGGAGAAGACCTTCATTCTTTAGTGCTTTGTAAGGCTATTTGTACACTGCAGTTAGGTGTTTTCCCTAATTACTGTGTAGAACATTGAGATCTTTGACATGGTCATAAGTATTCTGCACAACATGCAAAAACTAAAATAAAACAAAGCAAAAACTTCCATTGTCAAATAGGTGTGAAAAATGCTTTCCATGTAATTCCTCTCTCAAAAATCCATATTTTCTATTAGTGTTTTAAAGCCTTGAACATTTCAATGTGAATCTGCATTTCCTCAAACTTATCAGACCATTGTTTCAGTCAGGATAGACTAGGTGATGCTGCGAGAGAAAAAAAAAATACATCCCAATCTCACAGGTTTAAAATAAGAAAGCCTCTCTTTCTTACATATCCAGTATGGTCTGACGATAGTGGAGAGGAGCTCTTTTCATCACAGTCACTCAAGGATACCAGCTGATGGTGTAGACATCATCATGAAAAATTGCAATTCATTTTGCCAGAAAAGAGATCAGGAAGTTTAGGAGGGTCTCAAACCTGCCATTAAATGTTACAGCACAAATAGGATGCATATAATTTCTACTCACAATTCATTGGCCAGACCTAGTCAAATGGCCTTTGTTAACTCTAAGGGATATAGATGGTGCCCAGAGGAGAGGAAAGGTGAATGTATGGTAGTGAGCAGAACTAATGACCACTACAACTTATAACTCATTCTTCTTGTAAAATTAGCTATAACAAGTCTATGGCCACACCACCCTGAACAAGCCTGATTCTGTCTGATCTCGAAGCTAAGCAGGGTTGGGCCTGGTTAGTACTTGGATGGGAGATCACCGAGGAAGACCAGGTGCTGTAGGCATAAAAAAAAAAAAAAAAAAAAAAAAAAAAAAAAAAAAAAGCTATAACAAACTTGTAGGATTATATCCTGAGAAATTCTGTACTGGATGAATTTTCTAAGCTCCCTTTCAATTCTGAAAGTCTATAATTCTATGATATAGTCACAGAAAACCTTTCCCCTTTTTACTTAATATGTACATTTCTCTGGGAGAAAATACCTTATTTCTTCTTAAATTTTTCTTTGTTTATTTTGGTAAAGTATATAAAACATAAAACATCTTATTTTATAAGCTAAAGCTCTAAGAGATAAACATTTTAATTGACTGTAGGCTATTTTAGGATAGTTGGTTCATATCAAAGCCTATCTTTACACCAGTCACAGAACAGAAAGAGACCACTTACATTTGAATCCAATTGCATACTCTTAAATTAAGAGGGAAAATGAGGTTTGCCTGTGACTAAATCCTGTTGAAAAGTAGAATCTCTTGGCGGTGGGGTTCAGGACAAATTTTGTGTGGGGACCTTTTTTCTATTCACTTTCTACTGCCTGTTAAGGTCCCAAAGACAAGAGGAAAAAAATTTACCTTTAAGATACAGAATATATATATATATATATATATATATATATATATATATATATATGTGTGTGTGTGTGTGTGTGTGTATATATGTATATATACACACACATACATATATACACACACATATACACACACACACACACACACACACATATATGTATGTAAAAGAGAATATATACTCAATTAATCTGAACCCCCTTCCCAGGTGTTGGCACTATCCCCACCTCTCCCGTCCCTGCTCTTGACCCATGTCTTGTGACTTTTTTTTTTTTTTTTTTTTGCTGTAAAATCTGTGTCCTAAGGAATCATAAGATATGTCTTGTACAAATGAGAGGTGTACCTTTAGCATGGTGTAATTTTCTTTCTAGTATGAGGAATACAATTTATGTTTGGGTGAGCTGGTGACTTGTCTTCAATAAGAGAGGTTCAATCTATTTATAGCTCATTCTGACCAACTGCATGGTAGGGACCTCAGTGGCCAGAATTATATTTAATTTGTCACAGAACAGCCCAAGGCTGTGATAAAATTCATAACCTTCTACCTCTCTTCCCTCAGTACACATGTGATTTGTTGACGTGTTTATATACTATTCTGAGAATGAAGGCAGATTTTTAAACATTTTCAAATGCAAAATGAAGTTGTGCACAAAACTGTGAACCGTCATGGTTTGTGAATTGCTAATAAGCCAAGAGTCTGGCTTAAATATACATCACATCCTGAGACATTAATCAATTCCTAGAGTGGAGTGAACACAGGGCTTGTCCTTCAGGGACACAAAATGCTATTTTGAAGAAAGGAATTATAATAAGGAACACGGCAGCATTCTAGACCTTGGAGCTCTTAGCAGCAGCACATCTTTTGTTTCATTTTTGAATGAAAAGCATTTATAAGAAGATATTCAGGTAGGTTCAGCCTGACTTTAAAAAAAAGGATAAATATAGTGGCATTGCATCTATATAAAATATCCAATTTTTTGATAACTGATTGATTCTCAAATATGTGGCCTTTGAACTACATAATGAAAAACTCCTCTTATATGTAAAATCTCTTCAAGGCTAAGCCCATCATGAAAAATTAATGGATTTACGAGTGGGAAGAAACAGAATCTCTCCTCTTTTTGCTTTGCTGTCATGTAATATTAAAACACTGATGGTTCCTTTTCTTTTGCCTGTTTCTAAAGTACAAGATTCTTTTATTTTTCTATGAAATTAAAATATTTGAAGTCCTTGCAGATGCCATACCTATAAGCATAGCACCTTCGAAGTGCTTTTATATATAACCTTTAGTGATCTGCCCAGCATCCTACGGAACTTCTTAGGCAACCTGGTGTCTTCTTCATTCTAAAGGCATAACCGAGATTTAGTTTAAATAACTGGTCAAGAATATTTAGCTAGAAAGTGGTTGAATTTTGACTGAAAATCAGATCTTCAGGTTTTCCTAGTTACGTTAGTTCCCTGGTTATGTGTTTTAGGTATTATTTATTTATAAAGTAATTTCTTAGGCTTTAAAAAGGCAATCAACTCTGACAAAATATGTTGCAAAAAATTAAAATACATCACTAAAGCAAAAAATTTGTTATAGAGTATGTACCATATCATACCTAGAGAGTTTAAGAACTTTTTGAATTGATTTTTTGTGTCTCTGGTCCCAGGCCCAGTGCTGTCAATGGATGGGGCTTGACTGGGGGTTGGAACAGTCAGAACTTCTCTATGAAAGCCCTGTAATGGAAAAATACTTCTCTCCAACTCTAGATGTTTCCTTTCATGTGAGAGGAGCTCAGTAAGCCTATCTTCTCAGTCTTCCTCTTCCTTACTCTGATCTAGAGGAGAAAGAGTGACTGATTAATTCACTGAAACAAACGAATATGGCATACTCAGCTCGGCCACTCTCTTCTATTTTTTGATGTAGCCTTTCCACTCTGCCCTTCCAGGGGTTGGTTTTGCCCCTGTAAGGGACAGGGTAGGAGGCTTGTCCTAATTCAGTGTTGCAATGACCAGATGGATAAGTCTGCCTTAGCTGGCCCAGCTCAACTTTTATCTGTCCAAATGTGATATTTGGACACCCATTTGCCATTCCCGGGCCTTTTTTTTTTTTTTTTTTTTTTTTTTTTCCAGATCCCGGGATAATTACGGAGGTGCCATTTATTGAACATACATAATGATTGCAATTGCCATGTCCCCTGAATTTTTATATCTTTTACAGTACATATTTATTTGTTCCTTTGGATCATTTTTTGGAATAATGAGTTCCTAAAGCCTAAAATATAGTTAATAATAATAATAATTGCAGCCGACACAGTCTGACACCATGCTGAATGCTTTACTTGCTTTATCTCATTTAATCTTCATTATAATAGTTTTGATGAACATATATTATCTTTAGCCTTCAGGTAGATGATTGAGATTTGGATTCATATCTTTGAATTAGAATAATTCTCTTTATTGACATACTGACATACCAGACTAAAAACTGTACTGTCTAAAGCAGCAAAGGATGGTTGGAGAAAAAGGATTCCATGCTACGCCTCCAAGAACTTTCTTTAGACCTGAAGGACTTACTTTCCAAGCTTCTCGTCTATCAACTCTCAGCTATTAGCCCTCTTGGGGACAGGCAGCTGGAGTGAGGCAGTAGGCAATATTTTGCCCGTCTCTGCTCTAGGCAGGCAGTGGAGAGCTGTGAAAGGTTTTTGCATACAACCGTGACACTATTATTCTCCTTGCCACAGCAAAACATTTGCCTACACCATTCTTTTATCTCTTTTACATTCAAACCCACTTTTCTTTATTTATTATTTTGTCCATTCATTCATTTGTTCGTTCTCCATTCTTTCTTTCTGCCCTTGCCCCGATCTCTCATCTATTATTTATTTGGTTAATATCTTGCTGACATTTTTTCTTTGCCTGTTACCGAGGCCATGATCCGGATCGTTGGCTCTTCTCCCCTCTGCTTTGATTTGCTTAACAACTGCAATTTTATCCCCTAGTAAATTAAACTCAAACCATTTTTGGCAGAAAAGAAGCTCTTAAATGACAGTGTAAGTTATTACTCAATGGAGGCTCTCCCCCCTACTCCACCCCTTATGTTTATGAAACAATCGGAAATAAATATGAGACCATAAAAAAGTAGAGGAGTGAAAAAGATCATAATATAATTTCACACCAGATTCTATAGATATCTCTTAGAACATTTAATCATCCTGGCTGAATAAATGGCTAAACATTTAAAATATTTTTTATATTTTAAAAAGAATTTTTCTGGGATTGATGGTATTTGAGAATGAACAACCCCTATAGAAAAATATTGTAAACTTATATCTACCCATCACAATCGATCCTAATTCGTAAGTAATAAATTCTTAATTATTTGGCACTGTTGGGGATTGATATATTCTGCTTATTAAAAATTCTATTTACTAAAGTATTATCAAATAGTCTACATAGATTATTAGTTTAAAAGAAAATTATTAAGGTTTTTATTAAATGAAATTAAAATTTTTTTGATGATTCACATGTTTTGGCTCTACATTCATTCACACTGGCTGGTTTGGAATTTCGGCACCACCACATCCCAAGTAGCTTAAAATTTTTAGGCCTCAGTTATTTCATCTGCACAATGGGAGATATAATAATTTCTAGTCTTGTAGAGGCATGGTGTAAACTAAATAGGAATAACTTACATTGCATACTTATAATAGCTTCTAGCATATTAAATATGGTTTAAAATATGTCCACAATTTTTTTAATACTCTTCTCTTCAAAAGGTAGAGCTCAATTTCCATCCCCTAACAGCAGGCTGGATTCAGTGACTCATTTCCAATGAATAGATTTTAGAGGAAGTGATGATGTGTCATTTCCCTAATACCATATCTTTGTTGCTCTCTTGGATAACTGGCTCTGGCAAAAGCCATCTGCTATGTTGCTAGGACATATAAAATGCTGAATGGAGAGGTACATGTGGTAAGGAACTAACATCTTCAGTAAACAGCCAAAAAAAAAAAAAACTGAATCTGCCTTCCCATGTGAGCGAGCTTATAAGCAGAGCTTCCAACCTTTAGATGACCTACCTGGCAATCATCTTGACTGCAGCCTTATGAGAGACCCTGAGCCACAACAACCCAGCCACTGCCTCTAGCCTCCTGACCCTCAAAAGATATGTGAGATAATATTTGTTGTGTTAAGTTTGGGGGTAATTTGTTGTGCCTCAGTAGTTTCATATAATAAGCACTCAAGAAATGTTAAGTGTTATTATTCATTCACTTTCAGAAGTTGTGAAAGTCCGTTTGAGGCATATAAGCATATTCATCTTTTAACTGAAGTCCCATAAGACTCTCTAGTTGGCAAAAGCCAGATGAAATATTTCGTTATTGCTTATTTAGTTATGAGGTAGTTCCTGAATTCAGAACCAGCTGTGAGTTAAATTCACTTTATAAAGAGCAGCTTGATACTTTATTTTCTAGGGCAGGATGATAATGTTAAAGAAAGTGACTGAAGATACTACTGCGCAAGCTTCACTGAGGTCTAAATTAAAGGGGCGAACACTTGCTACATAGAAGTACATTTCACATATTATAGGTCTGTTTATTCCCCTTGATCAGACGAGAACATCGAAGCTCAGAGAGTGTAAATGATTTCCTAAGATGACTTAAAAATGAGATCGTAGTATGTGAATTTGTATCAGGATGTATCTGATTTCAAACTCAGTATTTTTGTTACCTGATGCCATTGAGAAAGGAAAGATGAGATTAGAGCCCAGATTTAAATTGCATCAGGAAACCCTCTTTTAGGTATACTCTTTTGCCACTGAAGTGGGAAACTTAGGCTTGTTCCCTGTGGAGGCCAGGGTGTGTACATGCACATATACACACACATTAAATGGTAGCTACAGGCATCATGCCTGATCCCAGTATGTGGAAGGCCCTGGGTGAGGAGCATGGAGGACAGATGAGGCTATGGATGGCTCAGCACGGCCTATCTTGTTGGTTAGGAAATCCAATTCCAGGGCTACCTTCCTTGCTGAGAATGAGTTAATCATTCATTTTCTTCTCTAACATTTCACAGATTTACCCGAAGTGATCAAGGTTGTCATAGGAAATAGAAAAGCATAAAAAAAAAAAAAAAATGGAAACACTCCAAGAAAGCATTCTGGTGGTCATTAAATAAGATTTAGTGTTATTACATCAAATTCTACATGAAATAAGATTTTCCAAAAATATTTTTTCAGTGAACAGGGAAGCAAACATATCACCTAAGCTTATATGTCTTTTTATGGCGAGAAGAGCAACTCCAAACCAGTTTATTTGTTTGTTTGTTTTGATAATACAGACTTTACTTGTTCTTTCTCTTTACTAAGGAATTTGAATGGTTCTTTTCTTTCTCTAACAAATGATTTGGCATTTTAAATTTGTATTTCTTATTTTTAAAGCAGCTATCTTAGCCACCAGTCACTTAAACAAAAATGATTGTATTATTTCTTACCAAATTAATACTTGTTATAACAAAGATGGTAGTAAGTTCCAACTACCCAGTCATTGGAGCTTTGGTATCTGACCTTTACAGTGTGACTGAAAAGTGAACTCAGGAGTCAGTGATTGCATGGTAATGTGATTTCAAAAATGCTAGCTAATAACCTTATTTAGTCAGTTTTACAGTCCTGAAGGAATGGAAGGCTACCATTCAAATGACTCTTAGCTGCTTATTGGTCAATTTGACCATGAGATACTTCGTTTTAGCAAAGCTAACAGTCTAAGGGAATGGCAAAGTTAGCTATTGCCTGCATTTCAAGTACCAGGAAAATTCTGGGGTTGGTTCCAGATAACCTAACTTTATTAGGAATCCCAAAAAAGAAATAGTTGGTAACAGAGAGTTCAAAGTACATATATTATCCAAGGAACAAAGAATTTAGAACTGAATGTTTCCCTTCTTATTTCTTGATTGAGTCCCAGAGACAGTCAATACTGCCATTGCTTACTGTGACTTCAGATAAGCTATTTCAACTCTGTAATCTAAGAATGAAGGTGATATTAATACCAACATTAGAGGGTGTCATGAGGATTTAACAAAATTATATACATAAAATGTTAAAATAGTATCTAGTACTTGTTATTATTCAAAAATGTGTGCAGTTAATAATAATAATAATAATATAAGAGTAATATCACTATTTAGTGCCATTTCCCAAAGTTCACTTACTTTTCAGAACAAAAGCATGATGAATACACCATTCTTTGCATTTAGAATGAAAAATACCAAGTGTGTGTGGGATGGGGTGAGGGGAAATGGAAGTGCTTGTGTGCATTTGAAACAGACCTGCGGACTATTATTCAGTCACCTGCCAATGCTGGTTTAAGAAGTCTTACAGAAAGGCTCTGCTGGCCCTTTATAGTTGGATCAAGCTGCCATATGTATTTTCTCAGGTTTTGTGCAGCATAACTCCAGTACACATGACTTCACACAAACCGTGATGAGAATATGGTGTCCCTGGTTGACATGGAGTCTAAAATGACCACAATGAGAAACAGATTCCCAAGAATTGAGAGATGACTCAAGCTCTACCACATCTGACCTCTCAGCAATACTTGTCAGTCTTGAGACACCTTTTCATTTGGCTTCTGGGAAATGTTTCTTGGCTCTCTTCTTCCTTTGCTGATTACTCCTTCTCACGCTCTTCGGCTGGTTTCCCTTCATCACTTCAATTTATTATTCTCAGAGTTCTCCAGGACTCAGTATTTGGGCCACTTCTTTTCTTCTCTATCACATGTACTCCCTTGGTGATCTCATCCATTCTCATATCTTTCAAACCATCTCTATCTTGATCATTCCAAAATGTATATCACTAACCCAGACTTTGTTATGGAGTTCTAGACTCCTACTCATCTGTCTATTTGACATATCCACTTTAAGAAGCATTGCAGAAGCATTTGAGGTCTTGCTTCCTGGCAATATCATCAGTTTGTCTCAAACAAACTTTTATAAAAATTCTCAAAAAAAAAGGAAGCATTACAAATGTACCTTGTCCAAATCTAAACTCCTGAATATTCCTGGCTAACTAAACCTGCTTCTCTTGCTCTTCCTGCAGTTTTCTCTAAGTACCGATTCTATCTGTCCACTGGCTATGTCCACAGACACTTTTATCTGTAACTCCTCTTTGTCCCACTCCACACGCGACTAATTAATTTATGGGCAAATTCTATCAACTCTACCTTCAAAATAAACATGGAATCCAACAGCTACTCACCATTCTTCACTGCTCATGGCCAAGTCCAAGTTACCCTCTGTTTTATAAATAGATTTTATAATAGCCTTCTACCTATGTGCTTCACTGACCATTTTCCATCCATTTTCAACCCAACCATCTCAGTGATTATTCTAAAATGCTGAATCAGATCTTTTCATTCTTTCCCTTTAATTCCTCCAACAGTTTGAGTATGACACTCAAAGCCAAGTACTTAAAATGACCAACAAATGATCTGTTTCCTTAATGATCTGTTTCCTCTACTTCCAACTCTTTAATGTTATTTCTCATTCTCTCTCTTATTCCGTTGTATTATTTGACCTCTTTATCTTCTTTGAATAAGCCAGTCACACTCTCGCCATAGGTTTTATTTATTTATTTTGGCACTTGGCACTTGTTGTCCCTTTAACTTCTCTCTTTCTCTCTCTCTCTCTCTCTCTCTCTCTCTCTCTCTCTCTCTCTCTCTCTCTCTCTCTCTCTTTCTCTCTTCCCCCCCCGCCCCCTGCATCCCCTTCAGTTGTCACGTTATAGGTGAGGCCATCACTGAATACACTGTATAGAATCATAAGTCCATCTATGCTTCTACCTTCACCCCAACAGTAGTCCCTTTCCATGTTAATCTTTTTTTTTAAGTTTTTCCTTCCAAAGCACTTATTGCTTATCGCCACCTGATTCAATGGATCCATACATATACACATACATAGATAAGTCATCATCAGTTTTCCCTATCCCACCGTAAAATAAGCTATGCAGATGACATTTATGTTTCCAAGATCTTAGAAAAATGTCTGACAAGAGGTAGGCATTAGTAAATATTTGTTGAATGACTCAAGTCTCTACTGAATTACAGTTATTTCTATAAGGACACTACTCTTAAAAACATTGTCAACAACAACATTTCTCAAGTTGAAAGGGACCTAAGGCATTCTGTATATTCTCCTAATTTTACAACTGAGCATACAAAGACCCAGAAAGGAATTGAAATTTACTCAGGATTTACAGTAAATCAGTAGTTTCCTGGATGTCAGTTTCCTGACTTTTACTCAGTCTGGTGCTCTAATTAAATTAGCCTTAAAACATGTCAGAAGATCCCGAAGAAAATATGGTGAGCTTGTTGATAGCAAAAATATAGACATTGATAGGACAAATCCAGGGCTTGAGCTATCAGTGAGGATTTACCGGAAAATTAGGGTAAGACTAATTGAAATGGAAAATGTGATTCAGAAAGAAAAAGCCATTTAAGCTGAGGAAGAATTTCAGATTTGTTCATTGATTTGATTGATTGACATACGAGCTGGGCAAAGAGGAGACTCGAGTGTGCATTAGGAATGCTTCACTGGAGAGGTGACACTGAGTTGAGTCTGGAAGAGTAAGTAGCTCTTAATAGGCAGAGAAGGAATAGAAAGGTGGGAAGATGAAGTGAACAGTATGGGTGATGTCCGATGGTATGAGCATAAATATATTCAGGGGGTTGAGACTAACCAAACAGGACTGGAGTGGTAAGTTAGTGGAGGGGGTAAAGAAGAAAGGGATGCCTGGAAAGATGGACTGAGGCTAGATGTTGAATGTTCTATAGGGCTTGAACCTATAAACACCTTGCTAAAGAAGAGATTTTTTTTTTTTTTTTTGCTAAATCTGAGGACATTTAATTCAATTCTAGTATTCCATGCACTTTCTTAGATGTTAACTTTTCTATAATTTTATCCACAGATTTAAAGCCATTTTTTTCATGTACTTTTATTCTAAGGAAAAAAAATACTTTTTTTATTCATTAATATATGTCACATTCACAGATGGATTCTAGTGGAGCCAAATCTGGTTCTAATGTACAGGCATATTGTGAGAGGAGATTGGAAGAATAAATATATGTCAGTGTTGTGCATTCCATGCTATAATTTTTTTTCAGAGAAGAGAAAATATATATATTTAAGTTTAAACACAGAGAGTGTTTTATTTATGTAATAAAAACCTAGATGAGGAGCCTACGGTGTAATTTTAAAGTATTGAAAGGGAATTGTGAAGTTTACATGGTGTAAATTACATCAAAGGAAAAGAAAAGTGTTAGATTTATATAACATAGCTTTACTTTACCTTACCGTATAGATGGAGGAAACAATGAAAATTCTTAGAAAATTCGGGAAAGCCAATGATTCTTTTTAATAAAAGATGAATGTTCTGTGGTATTACTGTGATTAATCAAATAGATAATATTTTATTTGCACTTATCTGGTTAGTTGCTGGAATTTTTTTTTTGTAGATATTTATAAAGATAAGAACACAAAGTAGTCAGCAGCAATGCCACCTTCTATTTAGTCCACAAATAACCACAGAGACAACAGTCAGAAATTAGACGAGATCAGAGAAAGGAGATGAGTTCTTCCCAGATGATGCACAGAGTTTGCTTTAATGGAATTCTGGTCACGTAGTCCAGAGCTCAGACCTGCTTTGGTTTAATCAGCTTCCAAACATTAGAGTCTAGTACAGCCATGTTGATCCAGGCCCCTACATGCATAACTTATTTCCCCCTAAATTAGGTCTTTATTTCCCTTTGTTTGACACAGTGTATTGAATGCTACAGTGGTGAGACTACAGTATTGTAACAAGTTTATGTATGCATGTGGCTCTGTATGTTCTTAAAGCATTTACACACATAGCTCCACTGTTAAGGTATGTCATTTCCTCCCATGCACACAATAAATACAGAACAGCCTTGGATTATAAACAGGATTTTAGTTTCCTCTGTTTAGGTGAATTATTTGGGCCCAGCTTTGCTGAAAATAGGACCCACCTGCCCTTTCAGATTTGGACAGGTCACAAGGATCCAGCACTTGACACCTTCCTAGGTTGTGAGCAAGATCTGCACTAATTCATTAAATCCTGTAGTGAGGGATTCTGCAAGAGCTTCTCATGACAAGCATAGCAGAATCAAAGATTTAAAACCTAGGGATTCTGGACACATTCTTTTCAATGGTTTTAAGGAAATTTCTGACAAAAATACAAATGCTCTTTCTCTGCTTTCTGTCCTCAATTGAAAGAGCAAACCTGGAGAGAGTATTAGGAGCTACAGAGATAAGCATCACAATCAAGCCTGAAATACTGTCATTTTTATGACGTGATACTTCGACATCAGCAATGACATAACCAGACTCAGAATAGGACCTGAGAAAATGCTTTTAATTTTATCATCTATTAAGTAGCCCAGAAAAAGCTGAATTTGTTTGAATTCTACCAATAATTTTAAATATGATTAAAAGACCAATAAAATAATAGGTTAAGAAAAAATGTGTTTCTTCAAAATTCTTTCAAGAATAGCTTCAGAGTGGCAGTGTTATTTACGCAGAGCATTATGCCTGTCTATAACATATGCATTTGGCCTTGTAGTCTTCTTTGTCATTCCTGATGTTGTAAGAGGAGAACCTGGTTTTCTGAGGTGACGATATTTATAGTTTGCCATCATCAAAAAGCAATTCCTTACTTATTTAGGTTTCGAAGCCCAGCCGGGTCTCCCTTGTGACTCATTCTGTATTCACCCAGGGCTCTATGCCTGCCTGCCTGCGTGCTTTCATGAATCCTTAATTCCATTTGAACTCAGCAATGCCAGAGTCACTTTCCATCAACCTGCCCACTCAGCGGAATTGCAACAGCCTCTTCTGTGCAAAGCATCATACTCCCATTCTAAGACTGATTGAGTGTTGTGCTACCACCACAAAGACAAAGGAGGTCGAACTCAGCACCTGTGGTTTGCTTTTCTTTCTGATTTCCAGAACTGACACTGATGAAATTTATTGGGTTTTGCCTACATAACCCCATATCTTGTTGAATCAGCTATATTGACACTTCATCACTGATAGGGCAATGAAATATTAATGATGTGGTTGGTACTTTGCTTTCTATCTGCATAGCACAACAGTTAAACCAAAATGACATGGTGAGACCAGATGAGACTGATGTGTGGCCACCCCTGTATCATGGCATCTTATTCTTCTACTTTGCTCTTTGGGGTGATAGGACTGGCATGGCTGGAGTACTGGCCAGATGTCCAACACAGGATATAACTTTAGGCTCTAGGACTGCAACTAAGGCAGGCACAGCAGCTACTCCCAAGGGGTTAGAAGCAGAAAAAAATTTAGAAAGCAAGCTTGAAACTTGTCCTTATTTCCATAAGGCAAGTGCAGAACTAAAATCTTGTAACCAGGCCAGAGGATCAGGTAGGTGTAAGAGAGGAATAGAGACTTAGAGTAAGAGCAAGGGTAGGGAAGCCAGATTTAAGACAATTACCAAGAACTGGGATGGTGCAACAGTGGCTTTTTAAAATTGGTTGCCCACAGAGTTGTGGGTATTAGGGTTGGCTTAGATTGGAAGTACAAAGTAGAAGGTTGACAATATGTGAAGTATTGGAAAGGTTGAAAACTTACTTGGAGAGTATTAGATTATTTGAGCTCTCCCTAGTGGCCCTTTAGTAGCTGTAGCTAGAGATAAATCAGATGTGGTTCATACTTTGGGAAGTTTACTATCTGCAAGAGGAAAGGGGAATGTAAAAAAATTATAACACTCACAGGATTTCTAGGAAGTAATGGTTTCATTCCACCAGGAGGGTAGCAATAGTAATCAACATTTATTGAAAGCTTGCCATATTCCAGGTTCTATGTTAAATACTTTATATATATTACCATTGATTCTATTACTGTATTTTATAAAACAAACAAGCAGAGACTGAGAAAAGTCAAACAATAGTCACCCAAGTTCATAAAGCTAATTAAGTCTGATTCTAGGACTTACAGCTTGACCACTACACCAGTCTATTCTGGGAGGCACATTTTAAGACAGCTGTTAGATATATAGAACTTGTCAGGAGAGTGCCAATAAAAATGTGAAGACTGGAATCTATGATCCAGGAGCAAGGCTCCTCTTGCCCCCTTCCAATGAGTCTGCTGAGAGTTTAATATCAGGGGCTAGAGTAAGAGGCACATAGTGTGGCTTCAGATGTGGATGAGGAATGGGGCTGTGGTCAGTCATTTTACTTGGAGTGGAAGGGAGATTTATCTGTGGATTCCTTAACTCCTTACCCTTTGCTTTGAGTTCCAGGTTCCTCTGGCAACACAGATTGAGAATCCTGGATAGACATCAGGTAGTGCTACTAGTAAACGACAACAAAAATAAAAGCATCTATTAAAAGTTTAACTTAAAAAAGAAATTTTATAGGAATTGTCACACATTTGAAGGGCTGTTATATAGATAAAAAATAAAATTTGTTTCATATGGCTTTAATGGATGCAACTGGGACCAATGATTGAGAATTATAGGAGGCAGGTTACAACTTGATAAATATTTTTTCCCCAACAACTAAAGCTAACAAAAATAGAAGCTGGCCTGTAGTGTGGCTTCTTCATCACTAGAAACATTCACATGGAAGGATTTCTTTGTGCTTTAAGATGGGGAATTTTTGTAAGCCAATGATTTTTGTCTGTATTAATAGAAAGAGTATCCAGAAAAAGTCACACAAGCTTCTCAATTTTGGGCTGTCACAGTCTTGGATAATACAAAGCCTGAAGGGCATCTGGGAAGGAATAAAGATGATGAAGGGGTTTGACCTGTCATGGTATAAGAAAAGAGTCAGCAAACTTTTATACAGAGCTACTTAAATATTTTAGGCTTTGTGTGTTGACCATGATATCTCTATCACAACTACTTGAATTTGCCATGATAGCATGAAAGAAGCCACAGATGATAAATAAATGGACATGCTCTACTAAAGTTCATGGATAAGTAGCAGGCCAGATATGGGCCTTAGACCAAAGTTTAGACTCCTGCTGTGGTAGAAACAGTTGAAACACTTATGTTTATCTCAAAGGAGATAGAAAGAGAACAGTATAACTATCTTCAAATATTTTAATAAATTACATATAGAAAGGGGGTTTGACCTATACTATTAGACAAGATCTATTACCAATGTGTAGAAGCTTTATGACAACATATTTTTGCCAAGTAAAATAATGACTAATAGATTTCTCTAGGGTGGTAATGAGTTTAATGCATTTACCATCACTGGAGGCATTCAAGTAAATATCAAATTTTTGCCTAGGAATGTTCCAGTGCAGACAAAAGACACTAAGGAACAATTTGACTAAATGTTCTTTAAGGTTCTTTTCAACCAGAAGATTTCATGATGAACATAGGATTTAATGCACAGAGCAGGGCACAAAATAAGCTCAGTTTGAAACAGAAGCACAGGTAAATGAGAGCCCAACAATTGCACAGGTTAATTTTTTTGCATGATATATAAATTAGTGAGTGAAATGTTAACTCTGTTGAATGTTAGGTATATATAGCAATAAGTAACTTTTAAATAGTCAAAAATTAAAAATGGGTTCAGTATCAGTTCTATTTTAGTGATTTTGCCTTAGAGAAGAGTTTTAAGATTACATCTAGCAAATGGATGTCTCCAAATTACACAGACAAAAAAAGAGTCCAGAAAGCGTGTGTGTGTGTGTAGGGGGGGAGCAGGGGGTGAAGGTGGGGGCGTGGGACATTAAAGAGGGGGGAATAAAAGAGTCCAAAGTCTATCTTCTCTCTCAAAATTAAAAGGATTTTAAATTTCTGAGTTGATTTTTGGACTTTTTATAGAATCCCTTTTTATGTCTTCTGATGTTTTGCATTTATAAAGCTGTAAATGCTAAAAACAACCTTCCCAGATGGATATGTAGTGCCATAAAATTAATAAACATGGTGATTTATTCGGAGCCTAATGTCCCACCGGTGAAAATGAGAACCAGACAGTGTCTGAAGGATGAACATGACAAGGAGCTAAATGGCTTCAAATTTGTGGCTATCCTTAACGTTCTACCCATGTGTGCCAAAGAAGCAAATCCTCAATCTGCCCGAGCTTCATTCCCACCTCCCAGTGGAGGGTCGGAAGGGGTGAGTGATTCCAATCAATATCCAGTTGTTAGAGTAACAGCCATGTCGGTTCTGGATGGCCGACTGGGCGAAAACATGTTTGTTCTACTTAATGTGACAGTGTCCTGTCAAATTAACAGCCACGGTGGCAGGAGCAAGCATGCTTAATGGGTTGGCGTCAGTTCCACAGAGAATTTATCATCAACATGCAACTGAGAGGAACCCCAAACCTCATTACCAGGCTTTATTTGTAGATAATAACTGAAGGTATGTCATGTACTTACAACAGGGTTTGTTTGCTTTTTAGCAACTCAGTTTCATGTCCTTTATCAAGTGCTGCCCTTTTAACTCCCAGAAACTCTATAGCATCATACTTTGTGTTTAAATACACCACGTGAAGTGAAATATTTAAGTAACTATGCTGAGATAAAAATGATGATTTGAAATAATTAACTATTCATTGTGGAAGGCAGCAGAGGAGAGGAACTACCCAGATAATTGCATTAACCTTGCACTTCACTGTGAATACTTAAAAACGTTTTCTCCACAGATAAACTGTTGTTCTAAAGACAGAATCACAAACTATTTGCCAGATTCCTTTCATAGTTAGGTTATATTTTGCCTATATTGTATAAAAATAAAAATTAAATGCTCTCTATCTTTTAAATATAAGAAAATTTCACATGCAATTCTGGATGTCATAATTGAATTAAACAACAACAATAACAACAGCATGCTATTGGCAGCATATGAGTTTTATCACATGGCAGTAGTTGTCTGGAGCTGTGCGGCAGCCTGTCTTCTTTAGATGGGCTGAGTGTTTTTGATGGCATCCACTGGGCCTGCTTTATTCATTTATGTGACCTTGCAACCCCTTTAAGCATTGAAGTTTTCCATCCTGGAAGTGAAAGTTAAATTCTGATTTTCACGATTATACTCACGGATAAAAGACGAAATATCATGGCATTACCACTCATGGATGTTGTTTAGATCTTCTTTGCTTCTCCCTTTCCCACTGTTCGATATTCCACCAGTGTTTCCCAGTGGCCTAACCCAGTGGAAGATAGCTAACAATGAAGACTGGGAGAGGCCGGGCTTCCACAGGAGAGCACAAGAATGGCAAGGAGATGATCTGAGGGCAAATCAATTTAGAAATAACGAATCTGAGAAGCAGCTAACATGGTTTCCAACCCACTAATCAATTCTGTGATCTTGGAAAAGTGCTCTAACCAAACTGGTCTTCAGTTTTCTCTCTTCAAATAAAAAATTGGGCTAGATGATCCCCAAAGGTTGTTAAAGTTCATGATTCTGTTATGGAGGGGTTGGTATAACATTGGTTTCATTGTCTGTTTGTACTCGTTCAGGTTGTGGTGTGACACATGACTGTGCATCTTGAGGGATTCAAAGACAGCCAAGCAACTCATCTTCGTGAGACACTGAGATGTTTTAGGGGAACCAGAAAATGTAGCTTGCTTGACATAAAGCCTGACAACAATGAAAACCTCTCTGGGCAGCTTTATTTAAAAAAAAAAAAAATGACTTCAAGGAAATATACAATATATGGCCACTTTAACTAGAGAGTTATTAATGATAATACTTCAAAAGTGTAATCCCTGGTCTTTGGACTGGCTTTAGAGCTAAAGAATCTCAACCATGAGTGATTGTGACTTTGGCTGTTTTATATTCCTTAGAAACCCAAGGATATCTTTCAAACACAAAACTAAACTTACAAAAATATAGTATTTTAATTATTTGGGTCACAAATAAATTCCCCAGAATGATTGGCTCAAATTTTGAAAGGAATTCTAGAAACAATTCAACATAAGGTCCGAATGTACAAGTTCCATATATGTCGTGAATTCATTTCATCTATTGACATTGAAGTACAGACATTAGATGGTGAATTTACTTCTTTGTGTAACAGCAACTACATAATGAATCAGGAAAAGTGGCAGCAGCTTTATATCTTCATTGGCTTGAAACAGATAAAAATCTTCTCGTTCCACCTTATTAAATGTCAAATAACCCAGTAATGACAAAAGTCTAAACCTGCACTTTCACAGGATTTTGTAAAGTGCATTACATTTGTAAGAGCACCGCAATTTGTTAAATAAAAGGGAATGTACACTTTAAAATATATCCATTATGGGGCCAACAGAGACCTCAGTAAATTTCTTCTCTGAAAATGGGGTACATTCAGAAGCAGATGCAGAATTTTTCATTTTTATTTGGTTTGGAGGTGAGGAGAGGGGCTGAGGTTGCTTACTGGCAGATAGTGAGAGCCCGAACACTGACATTCTTCTAGACATTAAGTCATTTGCAGTTTCTCTTTGACAGGTATAAAGCCCCAGGAATTGTGGGAGCTCGTCCTCATTTACCAAAGATCACTCAGCAGCTGCGAGAACATTTTTTATCAAAAACTTGAAGATGAATCAAGTTTGCTTGTTAAAATGTCCATGAATAAACATGGTAATATATTCCATCTTGAATTTAAAAAATATAGCTGACTTTGGAGCTATTAATAAACAAAAGAGAAACTAAGAATAGTAGTCTGCAAGAGAACCTGATTTTAATTAATGGGTTATTTTTTCAACAAAATGTTGATTAAGCAGAAGAGTTGAGAAAAAGAAATATTTGAGTAAGCAAAGTTTTGATTTGGCTGGAAAACAAACTATTTTTTTTCCCAGTATTTGTAGCCTTACAGTTGAAAATCTTTCTAAAGGAATGATCCTGGCTTAAATTCAGTGGGATTTTTATTGGGCACATGGCACATGCTGACCATGAGACTAGGAGGCTAAAGAGACTACCCTAAATAAATAATCCCCCAGCTCTCATGGAATTCCTAGACTTAGTGAGTATAGTGAACTTAAGTGAGTAGCTTTGAAAAATATTCCTTTCTGGAATCCTCTACACTATAAATGCATTCTGAGTTTTCAGTTTCCATTGAGTCTGGCTGAGATGAAAATGAAGAATGAGGGAAGGATCATTGGATTCGGTGGGAAATGTCTTGAGGATGAAATGAAATAAAATAATATGTGCACATGCTTTCAGTGCAATGTATGCTATTTTACAAATGTCAACAATATGCATATGTATTTATTTATTGTATCAAAGATATATGTTAGACATTATGTCGTTGATTAACTTCTTGGTAAGAGCTGGAGGTGGGACAGCATTGAATGTCACCAATTGTGTCTTAGTCAGTCAAACAAATACATATTGCGTATCCACTACAATAAGATTGAGACATATAAGCTGAGTTACACAAACCAAATTACTCCAGGAATATAATGGAAGGATATCGAAACCAAATTTTGGGTGCCAGGAATTGATTCTTTAAGAAAAACAGTATTTGAAGAATACCATGAAAGGGTGTATTTTGATACAGATTTTCTATTTGAAATTTACAGCAGTTGTTTCTATGAAATGAATGAATGAACTATTGGTTCAGAAACATAAACAATAGTCAAATTTCCATAATAGCTAACAAACATCAATTATTCATAAAACAAAAGAGAAGCCTTCCTTTATATAAAATTTTGTCACAAATTGCTGGAATCAACTTACATATTGTGCAGTCTATATGATATAATTATTGAAAAATGAAATCTTAGCATCACTGTCTGCTAGTGTTAAATAGCAATTAAGAAGCCATTAATTTATTGAAGATGTACTGAGCTTCTGTTTTATTGATAGAGCTGTTAGATTATGAGGGAATATGAAAGAGATCTTAAAGTTGTCTCTCCTTCAGTAACTTAAAACCTATTGAGGAAGACAGTATCGTACATACATAAATAAAATACTAGGTTTGCAATATAATAAATAAAAATAACTGTTATACTGTTGTAATAACATAAGAAACAATTATTTCTACTACAAATTAAAAAGATTGAGGCAATTTCATAATTCTTAAACTATGATGGTAAGCAGTGAGAGTTTAACACTCTCATTCTCCATTCGGCTCTGAATGTTTGAAAATTACCTTAAGGCAGAATTGTTCGTTTGCTCAGAAATCTAGGTATTGACTTTCTATTCTTTTCATTCCATTTTTTCTTGAAACTAATTCTTTAAAATCATGGCTTTTCTGCCCGTATCCTTGCCAATGGGTATTTATAACCCTAAGAAGGATGCATATTCTTTAGTCTTCTATCAGAACTGAATAATTTAGAATCTCTAAAATTGTGATGTGGGTCTTAGTTCCAGAAAGATTTAATGGGGCTAGAGAACATTTGAGCTGCTCTTTGTCATGGATGTCATGAAAAATCTATAACTTCAGAAAGAATGAATATCAAAAAAATCTATTCCTGCTATACTTTTTAAAGATGAAATATTGTGATTCTATATGTCTTGATTAAAACCCTTACCATGTCCACCAAACTCTAGATGATTGACCTTGTCAATCTCTTCTCTCCCCAAATTTCCCCTTTATTCACTCTTCTCTGGACACACTACTTCCTCAAAAAGATGACAGTTATTTCTCTTCTTTTTAGGATCTTTTCACTGGCTGTTTTCAAATCCTCCAGATCTTTTACCCTTCCTATATCGATTAGGTTTCAGTTCAGATGCCACCTTTTCAGAGAGTTTTTACCTGACAATCCAGCCTTTTGCGTCATTTGCTTTCAGGTACAAGTAAAAGAAAACATGGTTCAAACATACTTCAACAATAGGAAACATTAGATTACACAGAGAAAGTCCTCAAGTTGAGTGACTTTCAGGTGATTGGTTTAGTACCTCAAGTTCTTTTCTGCACTCTAGCTTCCATAGCATCATCTTCCTTCTAAGGCTGGTTCCTTTTATGTTTATAAAATGATTCCAGGGAAATCTGGGCTACATGTTCCTGGTTAATGCCATAAAACCATCGCTTTCTTATGATTGTTTTTTAAAATGAGAAAAAAACTTTCTCAGATGCCTGAAGCAAACTTGTTTACATTTCATTGGCTAGAATTGTGTCATATGATTATGCTCAAACCAATCATTAATAAAGTGGATGGGATACATTCATAATCATGAGTCATCACCCTTTGAGCTGAAATCCATTCCTTAAATCACACATTGCTGCTATTAGTCAAGAGAAGATGGAGTGGGTGCTGAGGAATCAACTAAAATGGAATCTCTCTCCCATCAGGCATAATCCCATGATCTTTTTAATTGTCGACATTCACCACAATTTTAAGTTATATATTTATTTATGTCGCTACATATTTATTATTATTGTCTCTCTTCCACACCATAATTAAAGCTTCACAGAGGATGGCCCTGTCTTATTTAATAATTGTCTTTATTTTAAAAAATTTTAGAACAGTTGGTGCTCAATAAAAATATGTTGAATGCGTGAAAAAGCTTAAGACATCACATCCCTCTTTCACAGAGTCTTGACTTCATGAGGATAAAATATTTCGCCAAGTTATTGTAAACTAACTTTCTTTTTATTCTCTAAAGTCTCTTAACATTCTCAGAATGCCCTAATTATCAGGTGAGGGTTCTTAAGTAGTAGTAATTTTATCGGTTCAGAAACCTTTTGAACTAGGCCTTGGAAAATGAATAACATGAAAAGGAGCAATGGTAAAGGCGTAAAGGAACAGTAGCAAGGTAGGATAAAATTGTGTGGAGTGTGCTAAGAATTGAAAGCGGTCTGATGCGACCGGGGC
The DNA here is from genome assembly GCF_014176215.1 of Rousettus aegyptiacus. NCBI lineage: Eukaryota > Metazoa > Chordata > Mammalia > Chiroptera > Pteropodidae > Rousettus > Rousettus aegyptiacus. The sequence goes on from NW_023416308.1 coordinate 92,272,035, forward strand.
GGGAGGGCTGGAGGAGAAGCAGTAGAGCTGACTTTCTCCAGGTGGTCTTCCTCCGTTATTTCCACCAGTCTGATCATCTGGTCGTTATTTAATTACCTCAGCACATTTATAATTTGGTTTGTATTACCTAATAAATACCGTTATTTCTCTAGACTCGGTCTCTTAGGTATATTTTGCTTTTTTGACTGGTTTGTAAATTCACCGATGGCAATGAATAGTTTTACTGTGTATGAGAATGAAACTTAACTGCTCTAGACGTAAAGTAAGCTTCATAAATACAAGAACTTTGAGTGACTTTTTTTAACTACCGTATCCTCGGTAAACATGAAAATATTGGTAGAATAACTGAATGAAAGAGAATAACTCAGAAAAACCGCTTTTGTGAAAAAAAAAAATAGTCTTCTCTTTCACTCATTATGTGATCTTAAACAAGAGTTCTTGAATCCCTTCCGAAGTCTTGACTTCCTCATTGATTAAGTGGGGATGCTGCTGCTGCTGATAAAGCATTGCTGGGAAGGTTAAGTGAGATGATGAAGGCATTTGAGAAAATGAAAATGCTATACACATCTCTATCATGGTGCTGGAAATGATCTAAAATTGGTAGCTGCACTCTAGGAGCAAAAATGAGAACAAGAACAACAACAACAAAAATTGTCAGTTTGGCCTCCAAATGGTAGAACCTAACTGACATGTTTTGGCTTTTCTTGAAGATTTCAAGCTGTATGAACACTATTTTTAAAAAGTTGCACATTTCCCTGTAAGAAATGAAGAAAACAAATTATCTGCATAAATGGCTATAGAGATCCAAGCAGGAAGACTTCTAAACTTTGAGATGTTAAGTAAAGGTATTAAGTAAATATTCTCAACTTAGAATGGACCTCTTTGTAAGCATTTATCTCTGTGATTCATAACCTATGTCACATCATTCCTCTTCCTCTTTCCATTCTCACCTGAGTAGGAATGAAGAAGTTTTCTTGCCTTAATGTAGAGAAAAGATCACTGCATCAGAGCTCAGGAAACTTGGATTAAAGTACCGGCTCACCACTAACTACTTATGTAACTTTGTATTAACTCACATGTCTCCCGCCCCGCCCCCTTTTTTTAAAGTGAAGGAAGTGTATAAGAAAAATTCTTAGGTTCTTCTATGCTCTAAAATTTTATAATCCCTAAGCACCCAGAGATATATTTGAATACCAGACAACTTTCCATGATCACTCAGTTTCCTGAGTCCCTTAATATACCAATATTTCTCCTCTTCTGCACATATTTGTGCAGAATACTTTTATCCTTGTTTTGAGAAGCTTACTTTGGGGAGTCATTTCATTGGCTAATTTAGGTCATGTCCTATTATTCAGCTAGATGATAATAATAATAGCTACCACTTACATAACACTACCTGCTGGGCATTGTTGTAAGAAATTTAATATATTAATTCATCCAATCCTTATAACAGCTTTATGAAGAAGATGTTATTGTGATGCTTTGTATGTGAGTAAACTGAGGCAAAGGATGGTTATGTAATTTGTCCAATGTCATACTACTTTTAAGTACCAGAGTGACAACTAAGATCTAGACTGTTTTATAACTCCATGTATGTGTGCTAAAGTCATAAACCATTCTGAGTATGGAGGATAGGAGGAAAGCTGGCAAGAGGAAGTCTACAGTTAGAAACCATAAAGCTAGGTTCCCAGATCAGTGTGTCAGGTACACAGGACAGGTAAACTATTTAAACAAATGAGCAACCAAAAAGTCTGATTTCTGTCCCATAGACCAGCTTGCTCTCAAATTTTGTCTCTGGGACTGCCTGCCAAAAATGTGACTTTAAATATAAAACCAACAAAATGAAATCATTTCTTGGAGAACATTTATGTGGTTTACTGTGGAATGCCAAGTTAAGAATATCTGTCTTATATTTTCAAGCACATGTGTTGTAGTAATTTTATGGGGTAATGAGTTGGCTTCCATTTAAGATATTTTATTTTTACAGGGGCTGGGCCTGGAGAAATGTTATGTGGCAGGCAGTGAAATGTCTTACTTTTTCAAATTGCTTTTGCTAATCACCTACAGGTGAATTTTCTAGGAACTCTGGCTTTAATGATTTGACTGCTATAGATTTTAGTGGATTGTGACTGAGGACTTAGGATGTAATGGTATGAGACCCAGTGGTGAGGAATGAAAGAGTTCAGGATATGAGAAAAACAATGAGGATAACAGAAGAAATATGGGACTTTCATCTCCACTTTAAAACTTGAATGGGACTTAAACTTAGTCCATTGGATTCAACAGAAAATAATTCAAAATGTGACAATAGCTAATAAGTGGAGGCAGATGTAATTCATCAAAGCTAGCATAATATCCACTTCCCAGTTTATCACATGGCAGATGTTGCCAGTTATCTATCCAATATCCATTCTCTCCTTCTTTCTTACGTGCAGAAGCCAAATTTTTCTACTAAAATATTCTATTCCCCACATTATTTTGCAGCTAGAGGTGGCCATGTGACACCATTATTACCAAAGAGATGATGGAAATCGGATCAGGATTTCTGGAAGGCAGCTCCTTCCCAGTCCTCCTAAGTGGTGGCCAAGGGGATCAGCCACCATCTTGTAACTGTTAGGCAAGAGAAATGAGTTATGATAGTGGCACAGTAGGTGGAAAGATTTAGATTTTTATTCTGTGTGAAGCTAATGCAGCTTCCATGGACTGCTTAGGAAAAGCATTCTTATTTTTTGTAAAAGAAATACATCTCTTTTGATATGTAAGCAGTTCTAATTTAGAGGCTGAAGAAGATACTCTCACTGTGCTTTTTCCTTTTACCTACTCCCCTCCAGAGGCCCCAAATTAAGGCTGACATATTCCCACCTAGTGGTGTACACACCAACGAGGTAGCGTCATATGTCATTCCATCCATGGTAACTGTTATTCTTGAATAGGACAAATCATTCTTGATTTTTCTGAAAAAGAAAAAGGGTTGTGACCAAAGTGAGAAAAGTTGAAATGATCTGTTTGAATTTCAACATAATAAGCATATTAGTCAGTGCAGTAAAAGAATCTAATGAGCATTCTACTGGGAAGGTCAAGTGAACATGAAAGCTTGGTGCCTGCTCCTTGCCTCATAGTGATATGCAAGAAATATCACCCATGAGGTGCCCAGGCCCTTCTGATAGAGAAGAATCTGCAAAAAGGCTGATGGCAGCTTTCAGTGTTCTGGGACTAAAATGCAGCCCATCTGAGTAGAATTTCTCTGAGGCTAAATACCAATAGAACATGAGATATTTTGGTCAGTAAGTGTTGTTAAGGAACGTTTAAAGAACTTTGAAGGGAGAGTTCAAGAGTTACCTGAGAGTTAAATGAATCCTGTTCATGTAGTTTATCTGATGTTACTAAGAAGAAATAAGATTGGGGCTGAAAGCCTGTGTGTGAAGTATGGTAGATTAGAAAGATATTTGATGGCATCATTACACTTAAACTAACCCCCCTTGACTTCTTTTCACGTGAGCCAGATAAATCCTTTACTTTTTGAAGCCACTGTTCATCGGGTTTTCTGTTATTTGCAGCTGAACTTATTTCACACTTACACGTTACCTCTTCTCTCTCCACTGAGTGAGTGCTCCATAGGTATTTGATAAGGTAGGGAAACATATCTGGGTGAAAAACAGACCTTGTGATAGAGGGGTTTGACTATGATTATCTAGACCTCTGTGATATCAACTCTGTGTTTATATTTTGTTTACTTTTTTTGTTTAGAAACATATAGGCTTATTATACTTGAATTAGTTCTATGTATAATAGTTTCTTTACAATTTGTGGTGGCTTCAGTTCTTCCAAGGAAATGCAAGCATTTTGATTTTCTAAAGACAGTTTGATGAATGCAGGATGGAATGCAGAGAAAAAGGAGAGTAAAGAAAAGAAATAGATAGGTGTCAAACACCCAGGATGTGCCTATCATGGTCCAAGTCATTATGTCATTTATTTCTCAGAACTGCTCTTCAGGCATATTTTATTAAAATCACTTTATAAATTAGAAATTGGAAATTCAAAGTGGATAACATACCTTACTAATAAGTGGCAGAACCAGATTTCATATTTGGATATTCTGACTAGGCATTGAGATTTTCTATGACCTTTGCCCCAGAAAGAGACATTACCTTCCGTATATTTGACAGTTATCAAACCTGCCCATTACTTTGAAGGTGGATACTATCTCTATCTTCTGAGGCCATTCACTGTGCAAACATCCTTAAAAAGGAAATACGAAGCTAGGGTAACCAGTGCCTTTGCTTGCAGACAATGCAAAAATAAGAGAGGCCCATGGAGAATTATCTCCTAACAGCATCTACCTTTGTCCTCTTCTTCTCTCTTTCTGACATTCCTCACCAGTTTCGCCTTAGTGCCCCTTTATCTAAAGGCCTGGGGACTTTCAACTTCTTTACTTCCTCCTATTATTGAAAAAAAATTTAAACTCATTTTAAGTAATACAATATTTAGAATATATCTTGAAGGATTTTCATATGATCTTTTCAGGCAATAAAAATGTATACATTAATTCTTTAGCTCATTTATATATTCAATGTTTATTATACAGCAACTACATAGCAGGTACTGAGTGCTTTCATTTTAGGGAGGTCAGGTTTTAATAAGTAAACATATTAGTCATTCGAACACTAGTGAATGTAAAGAAGTAAACAGAATGAAGTATGAATTTTACAGGGGCAAGTTCGGTGCTTTTGTAATGGATTGCCTAGGAAGGCCTCAGTAAAAAAATGAAATTTGAGCTTAGAACTCAAGGAAAAGAAAGAAGCAATTGTGAAAAGAGCCTGAAAAATAATATTTTGTACAAAAGTATAAGGAAGAACAAAACCCCTAAATATCATGTCCAAAATCTATTAGGTTGTAGGCGAAGTTGTAAAATAGTTTCCCTTCTGAGGTCTCAGTTTCCTGAGGTCAACTACAGTCTAAAAATGTTAAATGGAAAATTCCAAAAAGAAACAATTTGTAACTTGTAAATTGCAGCTATTTTGAGTAGTGTGATGCAATCTCGTGTGGTCCTACCCAGGATGTAAATCTCCCTCTGTCTAGTGTGTCCTCATGGCTCCCTACCATTTGTCACTTAGTAGCCATCTTGGTTATCAGATCAACCTTTGCAGAATCACAGAGCTTGTGTTCAAGACACCCTTATTTTACTTCAAAATGGCCCAAAGTACAAAAATAGTGGTGCTGGCAAATCAAATATACCAAAGAAAAGCCAGAAAGTGCTTCCTATAAGTAAAAAAGTGAAAGTTCTGGACATAATAGGAAAAGAAAAAAAAATATGCTGAGGTTGCTAAGATCTATAGTAAGAACAAATTTTCTATCCTTAAAATCTTGAAGGAGAAAAAAAAAAAGAAATTCATGCTAGTTTTGCTGTTGCAACTCAAACTGTAAAACTTATGGCCAAGGTATGTGATAACTACTTAGTTAAGGTAAAAAAAGACATTAAATTTGTGGGCGGAAGACTAACAGAAAATGTTTTCTAATTTACAGCTGTGGGTTGCATCAGAAAGCATAGAGCATATACAGAGACTTCAGAAAGGAATCCTCTGAAACAAGGAACACCATGCCGTATACTGCAAGTAAAAGATGGTTCCACAGATTCAGAAATAAGTTTAGCATTTTATCATCTCACATCATCACAAGAAGGGTGAGTAGAATGTAAAATACTTTGAGAGAGAGAAAACAGTCATGTAACTTTTATCAGTGTATTGTTATAATTGTTCAATTTTATTATTAGTTATTATTGTTAATCTCTTAATGTCCATTTGTCAATTAAGCTTTATCATAGGTATATATCTATAGAAAAAAAGATAATATATAGAGAGATCAGTACTATCCACAGTTCAGGCACCTACTGGGGGACTTGGAACATAGCCCCCATGGATAAGAAGGGTCTACTATACATGCAAACAGACAAATCTTGGATATTTTTATAGTTTGATCTATGTATATTGAAAGGCATGCAGTCACTGGTATAAGAAATATGTGTTTCTAAGTACCTATTTACTTAATTTCATTGAAAATAAATTTGAAAATTCTATAACATGTTACTAACTTTGAAATTAATGCATGAAAATGTAAGCACTGTGTATTTTTTGAGGGTTTCTTTATTAATCAATGGCTTAAAAGTTTTAAGAAAATTGTTGAACAGTCTGTAAGAACTCTGAAAAACCATAGGCATATATTAATGCAGACTTAGAAAGTAGATCAAATAATTTACTAGATCAAAATGATCTAAATGAAACTTGAAAAAAAAGAATTGGAAATTAAAATAGGAGAAAGCAATAGGAAAAACAAACCAAAAAAAGCACTGATATCAACCAGCTTTAGTCAGAATGGAAGTGTTTAACATGGGGAATGTGTTTCAATAGTGGGTTCTGTGAGGCACATTATTGGAAATAAAATATATTACTAATAATTGCTAACTTATGTTAAGAATATGTACTTTCCTTCTAGGGACAGCTATTTCACAATATCTTGTGTGGTTGTTAATTTTGTGTCAGCTTGACTGGGCCATCAAGTGTCCATATATTTGGTCAGACTTTAGTCCAGGTGTGTCTGTGAGGGTGTTTCTGGATGAGACTAACATTTGAATCAGGAGACCTAAAGCAAATTGCCCTTTGCCAATATGAGTGAGCCTGATCCAATTTTTGGATGCTTGAATAGAACAAAAGAAAGGAATAGGGAAAATTTTGTCTTTACCTGATTGTATTCAAGATGGGATATCAGTCTTCTCCTGCACTCAGATTGGAACTTACACCACTGGCTCTCCTGGATCTCCAGCTTGCACATCTGCAAATGATAGACTTCAGAACTTGTCACCCTCAGTAATTGTGTGATCTAATTCCTTATAACAAATCTCTTTATACTCACACGTGTGCATGTGTGTGTATACATATGTACATATATTTATGTGTGTATATATATATATATATATATTTTTTTTTTTTTGAGTGTACAAACTCCTTTCAGAACTTGAGGAAAACTACGAATGCTCTACGTAAAAAAGTTCTCTTGCAGTTTTAGGTACTTCACAGCCAGTCTTAAGGCAGTTAAAACAGCCCAGGTTAAGAGCTCCCTATGATATTTCACTTGGTCCTTAGAGTGATCCCAAGAAGTAAGTATTCTTACACCCTATTACCAATAGAGAAACTAAGATTAGAGACATAATAATTTGCTCAAGGTGACATAGTTGATGAGAAGCAACACTGAAACTAATACCAGATGAAACTGGGTCCAAGTTTGGTCTGATACAGCATCATAACTAGTTTTTTTTGTTTGTTTTTTGATGTTCTTTATCACTTAGCATCTGAATTTTTTTCTTGCAATTCAGAGAAATTAAAAAAGAAAAATTTTTGATTCCTCTGGTTGTCCTGTGGCAATTATAATTTGAACTTCGAAATCTGGGTTATAAAAATAAGTTCATTAAAAATATCTGTCTGCTAGGAGATTTTGACTTTAGAAAATAATGCCTCATTAGCCAACACAGAAATGCATCCCTACTGCATGCCTTACTTTGATTTTACAAACTGGGCACTAGTGTTATGGTTTGCTATAGCTCTGGGGTCAAAGAGTTTATGGTAAGTTAATTCAGTTCAGGGTTTGGCCTAAGATACGAATTGGCTTTAGGTGTACAAGTATATCAAAATATATGAAATTTTAAGTGCCTCAGCACAAATCAAAAAGTGCAATTAAGTTCCTAGTGTAAAGCTGAAAATGACTTCTGGCTTAGGAAGTAGGGCCAGGTCCAAAAAGATTGTGAATACTTTAGGCTTTTGAGAAAACATCATAATAACATTAACATGTCCACAACTGCTTAAAAACCCAAAACCCCTAAACCCAGTTTCAAGATGCAAGTCCCCATCATTGCTTCTCTGTACCTTAAGATTAGAGGCAAAGTAGACTTGAGCCACCGAAATATAAAAATCTAAGTGTTTGTTATGAATAACATATAAAGGAATGGTCTTGACTCAGGAGATTGGGAACAAGGAGCAGTCTTAGCTTCTTCAAGGTTTTTGCACAAATCATTTAAGAGTTGGGGAGACACCCCACAAATTAAATATGTATGTGTGGGTATGTCAGATTTTGTTGGGGAGTGGGTGAATAGGCAATAGGGTAGGAGTCAAGTTGTTAGGAAAAAAGGTCTGGTCCAAAACAGAAACTAGGGGAAGAGGAAACAAAAGAAAGGGTGGTTTAAGACCCCAATGACCTTTGGCTATTTTAAATTGTTATGTGTTTTCATATTATTGAGTCAAAAGAGTTCTTTATACGGTCCAGACAAAAGTCCTTTATCAATATATGATTTACACATATTTGTGTGCTGTGGATGGCTTGTCTTTTTCTTTTATAATGGCATATTTTGAAACATAAAAGTTTTCAATTTTAGTTAAATCCAACGTTATGGATTTTTTTTAATGAAATTTGTTGCTACATTCCTAAAAACCCTTTACATAACCCATGATGTTCTCCTCTAAAAGTATAGTTTTAGCTCTTTCATTTATATCTATGATCCATTTTGATGGAAGGTTCTGTATTAATCCTATCTCATGTAGATATACAATTGTCCCAACAGAATTTTTCCCATTGAATTACCTTAGCAATTCTGTTGAACATAAGGTCATTGTAAATGTAAGACTTAGTTTTTGAATTCTCAGTTCTGTTCCATAGATCTAGATGTTTATCCTTATGCCAATACCACACTATCTTAATTTCTGTAGCTTTATAGTTAGTTTTATATTGGGCAGAATTTGTTCATTTAAAAAAATTATTATGGCTATCAAGGACCCTTTGCATTCTCATACACATTTTAAGGTTTGTTTGTCAATCTCTACAAAATTCCAGCTGAGATTTTGTTTGAGGTTATGTTGAATCTATAGATCAATTTATAGACTTTCCTTCTTAGCAATATTGAGTCTTCTGGTCCACAAAGATGTATATCTTTTATTCATTTAGATCTTCTTTAATTTCTCTCAACAATGTTTTGTGATCTTAATTCTTTGACTTCGTTTGGTAAATTTATTTCTAAGTATTTTGTTCTTTTTAATGTTGTTATAAATGGAATTGTTTTCAAATTTTACTTTTAGATTGCTCATTGTTAGTATATAGAAACACAAGCAATATGTATATATTGATCTTGTGTCCTACAAACTTGTTAAACCCATTTCTTGTTCTTAAAAAAAAATCCCATAATATTTTCTATATATAGAATAATCTCATCTGCATTAAAGCCAGACACTTTTTCCCACCCCAATCTTGATGCCTTTAATTTCTTTCTCCCTCCCCTCTTCTTTCTCTTCTCCCCTCTCTCCCTCCCTCCCTCCCTCCTCTCTCCCTCCCTCACCCCTCCCTCCCTCCCTCCCTCTCTCCCTCCCTCCCTCCCTCCCTCCCTCCCTCCCTCCCTCCCTCCCTTCCTTCCTTCCTTCCTTCCTTCCTTCCTTCCTTCCTTCCTTCCTTCCTTTTTCTTTTTTCTCCTTATTACTGGCATGGTAGGATGTCCAGTGCTGAATCAGTGTGGGAAGAGCAAATTTCTTTTTAATGCTTTTAAGAGAAAAGTATTCAGTCTGAATGTGTTTGTATATATTCTATTTCTGTATTATCTAGTTTCTTACATGTATGGCTTTATCTATCCTTGTCCCAAAACCATGCAGATTTAAATTTTAAATTACTCTAGCTATAGTCATTATGATATCCGATAGTCTGGTAGAGTGATTCCCATTGACTTCCTGTTTCAAAATGGACTTGACTTTTCGATTCATTACTTTCCCATGTAAATATATGATGTTTTCCCAAAAATTTTATTGGAACTTTACTGGAATAGTATAGAATTTATAGATTGATTTAGGAAAAATGTATCTATTTACAATTTTGAATTATTTCATTCATGTGCATGGAATATCTCTTCACTTATTTTTATCTTTATGCTTTTAAATAAAACTTTCTAATTGCCTCCATTAAATCTTGTATTAGATGGATAGATAATTTTTAAATGACATAGTTTTGAGGCTATCGTGAAGGGATATCTATCTATCTATCTGTCTAATCTTATTGGTTATTGTTAGTTTATGAGAAAGCGACTGACTTTTTTCTACTAAGTTATTGGCTAGCCACGTTGGTGATTTCTTTTATTATTTCTAAGAGAATACTAAATTTCTTTTGGAATTTTTCAGAGAAAGCAGCATCTCACCTATGAATGTTCATTTTATTTCTCCCTTTCCCACTGTTTTACCTCCTATTTCTTCTTTCTTTTTTATTACTATCCTAGACTGGATAACCATTACAATTTTGGAAGAAATATCAGAACAGCCATCATTTGGATCACTGACTCTAAAGAGATTTTAAAAGTTTTACCGTTAAGAATGATGTATTTTTTATACATTTTTTTATACATATACTATTTATTTACTAGGATAAGGCTGGTTTTCTATATAAAATTAGCTCATAACTTTTTTCTTACACTTTTCAGATTTAATATAAAGTACATGAAAGTTTATAAAATGAAGTTTATTTTATTTCAATTTTATTATTTGCTAACAGTACAAAGTATGAACTAGAAACTATCAGTTATTTAAAAGTTTGCTAAAACTTACCTCTGTAACTACCTGGGGGCCTGGTGAGATTTTTGAGGGTAGACTTCTGATTGCTGATTTGAGTTTTTTAAAATAAATAATTCAGAGATCCATAAGAATTTGCTTTTTCTATATTCTACTTTGATAACCATTTTCTGAAAACTTGCCTTAAATTTTCAAGTGAATTTTTAATTATAGTCTATTAATAGCTTTTTAGTTCATGTAATTATTTATGTGTACCTTTTCTACTTGTTCTTGTTCTTCTAGTCCCTGATCTTGTTCTTGTTCTTCTGCTTGTACTACTATGGCTGCTGCTGCCGCTGCTACTATCCTGTCAAGCATTTATCTATTTTAAGTCATTACAAAGAAATAGATTTTAGATTTATTGGAATTTTTTACATCTTTAATAATTTTTTTTGTAGGGTTGATTTAGCAATTTCTACAGAGGCATCACAATCTCTCATCGTATTGAGAATATCATTGTCTTCTGACTTCTGTTCTTGCTGCTGAAAGATCTAATCATTCCTTTTTAGACAATCTTAATCTGTTTTTTCTCTTTGGTTGTTTCTAAGATGTTCTTTTTGAATTTGTTGTTCTGTAGTTTTATTAAAATAATATGGGGATTTATTGGTATTTGTCCTAGTTTGGCCCTGATGTGATTCATCAATATAAAGATTATGTTCTTCATCAATTATGAAATATTCTTAATCATTACATGTTTGAATATTAATTCTCCTCAATTCTTTTTATTTACTCATTTGAGAATTTTTATGAGATGGATTCTGAATCCTCACACTTTCTCCTTCATTCCTCTTAACTTCTCTTTCATATTCTTTACATATTTATCATTATAAATTTTTAAAATTTATGTATATTTTATCACTACTAATCCCAGGTACCTACCTTCCAGTTCACTACTCCTTTCAAGTGTATATAATCTTTATATCAAATACATAAAGTTAATTTAAGTATTAATATTGTCAATTTCTAGAAGTTCTACTTGTTTTCATGTCTAATCTTTTATTTTTACTATCCTATAATTTTGTTTTGGTCTTTATTTCTTTTTAATGATCATCTTTAGTCATTTTATACATACTTAAGTTAAATATACCTTTAGAATGTTTCATATTGCATATCAATTATCATGCAATCCCTGATTTTTCATTGTGGCTCATCTTCAACAACCCTCTAGCCTCTAGTGTTGTGAGCATCCCATGTTCACAGAATTAGAAATATCTCTACATAACATTTTCATTGTCTTTTAGTGGGTGCCTCAGAGGTTTTAATCCTCAGAGAAAAATATTTTCATTAATCTATTAGTTTGAAATCGCTTGTTATGAACTGAATATTTTTGCCCCCAGAATTCATACATTGAGGCTCTAACTCCCAATGTGACTGTATTTGGAGATGGAGTTTCTAAGAAATCACTAAGGTTAAAGGAGTTTATAAAGGTGGGGTTCTGATCTGATAGGCTTAGTGTCCTTAAAAGAGCCCTCTCTTTTCTTCATGTGCATACACTAAGAATATGTGAGGACAGAGCAAGAAGGCCACCAGCTGTAAGCCAAGAAAGGAGCCCTTATCAGAAAATAACTTGCACAGAAACTTGATCTTGGACTTCTAGGCTTCAGAACTGTCAAAAAATAAATTTCTGCTGTTTAAGCCACCCAGTCTGTGTTATTTTTCTATGGCAGGTGAACCGACTAATCTATAGTTTAATAGAAAATTGCTAAATTTTGATGCCACATTTCCATGTGGCATCAGCCCCAAACTTAAAATTCTAATGGGAAAAAATTATCTCCCACTCAATATCAAGCTTCCTTGCCTTTTTCTCTACTGAGATTTTTTTTAGTCCCACTTATATGTAGTAGGCTGCTCTAATTATACCCTACCTTTATGCAGAGTCCCCAATTTCAGCTTTAAGTTTTTATGCTCCTAGGTAAGGAATAAACCTGGAACCTAGGTTACAGGACCTATTTTAGAGTTTTCTCTTCCCCAAGATACTACAAGCTTAATGAAATTGCTTACCTTTCCCCCTATGATTTCCCTTCTTTTATCTGGAGTCTGTTGTTTCCATTACTTCTTATTCTAGATTTTATTTATTTACTTACTTAGTTTTGTTCAATCTTATCCAGCATTAATATGTATTTTTGAAGGGAAAGAGCCCATATTAGATCAGTTATTCATGCTGCCAAAATCAGAGGTCCCCTCTTACATATTTTTGTATATTAATTTTGTGCAAAATTAGCTATAACTGCAGTGAGCTCTCCCTAGATAATCATCATAAACTCAATGACTAATGCTATTGCAGTCAGGTCATTTATTTCATACAAAATTCAAAATCTACAATCAAAAATAATTCCTCAAGGGTAGCGGGATTTTTCTAAACTAACAAAGAATTTCCTAAATTCTATTTAAATCAACTCAAAAAATGTGACAGAAGTAATCACTGCTTTTTGGAGACCATTTTTTCAGTTTCCACTGAATTGCAGTCAATGCTCTCAGGTCTCTGAATACTGTTAATAGGTAAGAAAAAAGTGAAGAGTGGATATAAGAAAGAAACTCAAGTCATAAATATGCCAACTGCATTTAAGCAATATTAATTATAGGCACTTGTGGATGACAGAAAATTAAAATACCCCTTTACAAGTTACTTGATTTTTAAACCTCCACTTGCTCTCTTATTAAAATATTTCACTGTGTATTTTGGCAAGAGCCGCATGACATTACTCTGAAGGTACCTAGAGTTGGAACCCCAGACTCAAGAATTCAACCCTCAACCTTCTAATATATTGTGTTCTGTTGGGAGATTGCCATTTCTCTATGGTCTTTGTTGAGGCCAAATGGTAGGAGAGAGTTAAAGTAAAATTTTCCTAAGCTTTATATTCTCCTGTAAATAGTCATTATGGATTTACATTATACTACACTTATGCCTAAATACATACAGAATGAATGATTTATTTCAGTCAAACTTTAGGTGAATAATCCTCACTGTGTAAGATTTCTTAACAGTGAGAGAATTCTGTGTGGTGGGGCAGAAAGAATATGGATTTGATAGTCAAACACAGAGCGATGTCATACATCACTGTGATATGACCTTTGACATGTTATAGAGCATAAGGTTCCTCACTTGTAGAATAGAGATCACATCTTCTTCACAGAGTGGTTCTGAGAACTAAGAAATAAAATAGATATGCAGTGTTGAGCTGAGCCCCAGGTGTTCAATAAATGTTAATTGCCTTCCTTGCTTTTCTAGAATTTTAAATTAAGTGTTTTAGTTAAAAGATAAAGATTTTTAGAAAGAATTTATGAAATATCCATTATAAATTATTTATGAGAGATATATTAAAAATATAAGATTTCAAGTAGAAGAATGAAAAAATATATACCATGAAAAAACTCACTTTAAAAAACTGGTGTAGTTATTATCAGATAAGTAAACTTAAAGATAGATAGCATTATATTAGAATGGGTCACTTTATAACGATGAAAGGTTCCAATCTAGAAAGATTTATTAATTCCAACATTATAGTTTCTGTGAACTTATAGATTTATAATTTGTGTGATTTCTTATCTCATTCTAAATAAGCTTACTTTTGTACATAAAAATTTGAAATAATTTATAGAATTTTATAACTATATATCTGAAAAGAACTTTGTAGGTTTTCTTTTCCAACACTTGTGACTACTGTGAGGCTAGGAGATAATCATTCAAGTTCACTCAGAAGTTACCTCAAAGACCCACTTCTAATTCACATTGAATATGTAGCCAAAGCTGATTGATGACTTTCTGCTTTTTTCTTTTGTATTTAATAAAAAGGTGACTCTGTGTTGCCTCTGTGATATCAGAGGACTGTCTTTTTTGGAGGGTTTAAAATAATATCTTTTGCCCTTCATGGTATTTGCCTTGTCTTTTTCTTCCAGTCTTTTGTCTGCACTTTCCCCATCTCTGTGATCTGTTTTTGTTATACTGTTCGCTACCTCAGAGATTCACCTCCAATCTCTTACCTCAGCCCAGATAAAAAAGATCCTGTTGAAATTCACTCCCTCCCTCACACACAGGCAGTATAGTACAGACCTCTGCACTCGGGAAACAGCCAGAACTATAGAGTCCAAGGACAGATAAAATAAGAAAAGAAAAAACAAAAGGAGAGGAGGTTCTGCAAAAGGTCAGATGGCTACAGACTCTTAGGGAGAAAATGTCTCCTTTTCTATGGGGACATAAATGAATTTTTTATCTAAACCAAGCTCAGGAGACTAAATGGCTGGAAAATGAAGAACATTAATAATTTCTTCTTTGAGAGGTGTGACTATAAAATGAAAGAATGAGTCATATTCTACTGTTTAGTCTATGAAACTAAGGACTGCTTTTTCCTTTGTTTCTTTTTCTCTTCCCCTCCTCACAGGAACACACAGATGATTTAAGCAGCCTTCAATTACAACATACCTAAAATAATAAAGCAATTGAGGGGGAAAAATCAGTTGAAGGTGTAAACCCCCTCCAGGCTGAATGACTGTGGCATATTTCATCCTCTCATTCTAAATCAATGCTAAGCAAAGCACAGAAATGTTTACCTTTGTCTGATCTCTAATTCCCTAAATTTATGTGGAATCATGCACAGATGCGCTGGAAACCAGCCTGGAAAAGCCTGGCATTTTAATTGATCCCAGAGCTTCTTGCCTCATGGCTCCTGCTGTGATGAAGTCTGCTACTTGTTCCAAAGATTCTCAGCCTGGTTGCCTAGCCACCAGCAGCTGGCCAATCAAGGTGTCCACATGCAGCAGAGGAAGTAACCAATCAATTTTTTAATTTCCTTTTGTAAACGGGAGTGAATCAGGGTGGATTTGAAATCCCATTAGTCAAAAGTAAGACATGTAGTGTGCGTTTTAACATATGTATTAGTTGAGTACATTCAGCATTTAGTCATAAATTCTGATGAATATTTGAAAACCCATTTCAGACAAGTCAAATCTTCAGTTACTAAGTTATTTTCTAAAATCAGGTTTATATTTATACCAGCCCAATCTATGTATAAAACTTCAATAGACCTTTTTTCCCTCCCTCCCTAATTTAACACCTGCCTTTTTGAAAACCAGCTTGTTATCAAAATTTCTTTCCAGAGACAATGGCACCTCCTATTCCAAATCATCCAAATTCAGTAATATTAGAGCCATAGTTAACTAACTTCTTGCCCTCCCTCCCCAATCCATCCCATTATCTGTTTTTTTGTTTTGTTTTGTTTTGGTTTGGTTTGGTTTGGTCTTGGTTTTTCCCCTGGTTTTGACCCTATTTCTCCATTCCCATGACCAATTCCCTGGTCTAAGGCCCAGATTTCTTCACATTTTGATTCAGAAACAGCCCTTGGCTCTAGTTCCTTCAGTGCATTCTATAAGCCATCATCAGCTATCATCACTTCAATCCTGTTCTGGAAAACCTTTACTCGAATGCAGGCAGACATGAGTAGAAGTCAGTACTTAATGCTTGGCATATTCCAGTCAGTTATCTTACATCTCTGAGCCTCACTTTTTGCATCTGCAAGCATGGAGATAATTAGGTTAATGGAGATAATGCCCATACTTAATCTGGCTCATGTTATATATATGTTATTTCTGCTATAAATACAAATACACACACACACACATACACTTATATACATCTATTATTTTTGTTTTCACAGCTATTATTTAATTACTCCTATCTTAGTTAACTTTTTCCTTGTTTTTCAAGGTCTTTCACTAATCCGGCCTCCATTCCATCCATCTGCCCATCCTTATTTCGAATTTCAACCTTCTCATACCCTTTTCCTCGCCATCATGTACCCATCACTCCAATGAGATAGTCTGAGCCTCAGACTCATTATGTTATATTCACTTGTGTCATCCCCTAACTCCTTTTTATTCTTCAGATCTCAAACTCTAACATCGCTTCCTAGAGGACGATTTCTTTATTATCTGCTTTCAAAGAACCATGCTAATTTATTCAGAATATCTCCCAGTTTGTAATTATACATTGCTAGTACCACTATTTAATCAGTTACTATCTCTCCTCTACTATGCAGGAATTTCTTTTGAACAGGAACGATATAAATTTTTGTTTACCACTCACTTTCTAGCACGTAACAGAGTAAGTGTAGTATAAATTTTTGTTATGAGAATGTTGTTGAATTCATATCAACTGAAATATCTTCTACTCTTTCCCTCCTTTCAGGTCTCAAATATTTTATCTTTTGAAACACTATATTAATTTCACTAGAGGGAATCAATAAACAAACATTTACTGAAATCATTTCATGTGTTTTATACTGTGATGGCTAATATAGAGGAATTACTTTGCCTGACTTCCTGAAAACATGCTGAATAAAAAGAAAAAAGAAAATTTACTTAAAGCAAATGCTTAAATCTGTGTGTGGGGGGGGGGAGGGGTGGAGGTGGAGGGTAAGAGAGAGAAAGAGAGAGAGAATGGAATATGAAGTGAGTATAAGCAAAATGTAGAAGGAGGCAGTGTGTTCTAGTAGGAAAAAAAAAAAGCTGAGATTAAGAAATAAGAAACCTGCCATGTGACATTTGATCTTAGATAAACATGAGTAAATCACTCTCCTCTCTAGGCCTCATTCTTTGTCTTCTGTATGAGCACATTGAACCAGTATTTGTTTAAGGTGTCCTTAAATTCTCTGGATCAAAACAAAACATGTGATAGTATTAACAAATCAACTTTTTTTCTTATAATTCCTTTTACTCTGAGTTTATACATATAGATAAATATATTTAGTAATCTGTAGTTAGATTTTGTATCGTGTTTTTCTCTTAAATAGCATAACATAAAAATTTCTCATGGTGCTACAATAGACATTATAACCATTGTTTTTAAAAAAGTTAATTCCATTAATATGTATTGAACAAAGACTTTTGATAGACACTGTGTAAGCAACTGGAGAGATTATCTGCTCTTGGTCCTTAGGGAGCTGTTAGTGTGGATTACATCTAATAAGTGTAAGCTACATATTGGACTCATCCTCTTTTAGAGTTGAGATCTCATACATTTCAATATATGATTATTCACATATGTTTACTGGTCTTTGTTATTACTTATGTGTAAGTAGTGTATGCCATCAAATGATAAATTTCTTAGAAACTGCAACGTATCTGTGTGACTTTAAGTCACAGAATTTTCATGTTACTTTTGATCTTAAATATTTGGTTACCAAAAGTGCACAGAATAATATTCAGACAATGTATCCTAATATATATTTAGAAGCTTTTTGTCATTTATATGTAAATGTATGTAATGGCTAACATATATGAAATGCTTCTTATATGCCAGCAATTATAATGGATTATTTATCTAATCATCACAACTACTTCATGTGATGAATACTATCATCTCCATTTTATGGATGGGGAAACTGAGGCATAAGTGTTAAAATACTGTCCTGAAATCACATAGATAATACACAGTACCTGTTGGATTCCAAGTCAGTTTTTGACCATTATGTCATACTATGCCTTTCCCATGATATTCTTTCTCATGTGTTCCGTTTTCTTCATTGAGTAAATCACAACTACTCTTGTAATATAATAAATGCTCAATAAATTCTTATTAAATAATATTTTTAATAGATTAATAGAAATTTTTGAACCACATAAATCTTTGTTTTTTTCCTCATGAGCCATATTAGATTCGATGGAATGATCTAAGAGAGCAAAAAAACGAAGAACAGAAAGAAAAAGTCCTGAAGATAATTTACACCCATTTGTGAATCTCAATTATTCTAAATTGTTGGAGAAACTTTTAAAGACATCTATTTTTTAAGCACCAGATTTAGTTCAGGTGCATGGTATTACATAGCGTTCAAAAACAACTCAATAAGGCAGGTACTTTGTTACCTTTTTAAGGATAGGGAAATCAAAGCTTTGTAAGAGTAAGACAGTTGTCTAAACTATTTACTCTGTATTATACACATAGTGCTTTAAAATCGCCCTTACCTACATTATAATAAATGCTAAGATACTCTGCTCACTTTTTTCTCATTCTCTTTCCTTCCTCCATTACTCCAGGTATATCTAGCTTATTGTTGTTCCATTATCATTTCCTTGCTGCAAGGAATAATAGTAATAATATGAATTATTAATGTTTATTCAACATTTACTGTGTCAACACTTATTGTTCTAAGCAGTTTATGTGAATTAACTTAATCCTTATAACATCCCTGTAAGGTAGCTCTTATGATTATGCTCATTAAATGAGATAATGTGTGAAATATGTTAAGCATATCTCCTGGTACAGTTTAAAAGTTCCATTAATATTAGCTATTAAAAGTAGTAAGTAGTAGTAGTAGTAGTAGTGATGGTGGTAGTATAATTATTACAGACTCCTGCATTTTGGGTACACAGTTTCAAGCTTGTTACTCTTTACCTCATCGCCATGAGGACCTCCTGTGTGTGTGTCTGTGTGTCTGTCTATAATTGGTAAATAATCATAAACTAGTATTCCAACAAATAGACTAATTTATTTTCCAGCTTCCTTGACAGTTTTATTCTCTCATGTTCCTCTAACCTCTGGATGAATTCTGCTTAGTAAAATTCACTAAATTTTGAAGACATGTTTTCATTTAATAGCTCAAATTTTAAGAAAGTTTTGCTTCATATAAAATTGAAATAAGCTTTTCTAGAATAGTAGGTGATTATTCAGAAAAAACAATGCACCTTTGGACCTTAAAATCAACTAAGTTTGGCCCTAACTCCTGACAACATTACTTACTAGCTATGGGTCTAACTTAAGTTACTCAGTATCTCAGTACATTTCCTTTTTCTGCAAATAGGGAATTATAAGCCCTACTGCAGAGGGTTGTTATGATGTTCGATTAAGATATGTTTGCATTTTTATGAAGTGCACTGACAGAGCACTTTGTACTCACTGCTCTGCCCCCATTCTTTCACATCTGACAGGCGGTGCCCTCTCCTCTGAGTCACATTAGGCTAGCAGGAAGCATCTTAGTTCAAATATATGGAGAACAGGAGCTAAGGTGGCTGCCATGGAAATGTGTGCTGGCTTCATTAGCTTCTATTAAACTCAGTTTGCCACATTGCTCATAAGCTGACCCTCAGCAGTATCAAAGAGCAGAAACCTTCACAGAACTGTTGACCTTACCTCCAAATGGCTACAGGGGTTTCACTCAGGCACAAATCAAATCTGGAAACAGCTCTCCTAGAGAACTCAGCTACTAAGCTGTGCAGCAGCAATAGTCACCAGACTAAAGTAAGCATGGGAGAAAGCTATTAACTACTGTGGACTAGGAAACTGAACAGCTCACAATGTCAGGGATGGTCTAGAAGAGGGTGGAGGGAGTATTGGATGTTTGAAAAAAATCAATTCTCTCAACCTAATGATGTAAAGAATACTTCAAATATTGTGGTCTACTGATGTAAATAATACTTCTAGACAGTAACATAGGAGATGTTCGATACATATTTTTTGCAGACTAAGTGCATGAATGATTGAATGAATTAATGAGTTGCAAGAGAGAACATAGTAGTGATTCAAAAGTATATATTTATCACCTATCCTTTGAACCATCGATTCATTTATTTATCAGACATTACATGCCAAGAATTATGATAGAGGTTAGGGATGCAAATGTTAATATGGCACAATGGCCCTCAAAGAATTCCTAATCTAGTAGGAAAGGATATGAATATATAATCATGAATAACCAATACGTAACATGGTTAGGGTAGTAACACCATAGTGGGAACTGTACTGGAGAAAAAAGTTATTTCTGCTGGAGTATTTGGAATAGGAATGAAAGTAACATTGAAGTAGATATTTGAATTGGGTCCTAAGGAAGGAGTAGGAGTTTTCCAAATAGGAAAAGGAAGATAAGAAGTATATTTCAGGCAGAAAGAATAGCATTTACATTTACATGCAGTTTTGGGAAAGAGCAAGTAACATAGGGTAAACAGAGTTCATAGAATGTGAAGCTTAAAAGAAAGGTTGAAATAAGACTTGAACAAACTCTCAATTGAGAAGATAATTGTTCATGGTAGACCAATAATTCTGACATTTGTCCATCCCTTCTAGGTTTTGCTCACTTTCCACTCAAGTTCATCCTTTCGATCTGCCATTTCCACTGGTCATTCTCTGCCATCAGATGATGTCCTGCAATATTCAGCACTGCCATCTCTGGCCTAGAAAAGTGCTGTCCTCATAGGATTCTTTAAATTCTTTCCAAAGCCCTAGAATCCTTGTAATAGTCAAATACTGTTACTGTTATGACTTTGTTAACATTGGTTAATGAGAGCACAGGATGCTGAATGGTGAGCCGTGGTTCAAGAAAAGATCATAAGAGAAAGAGAAATAGAGAAGTTTATACTCATAGTTCCCGGAGGAAGTACAGGATATGCCTCCAGAGGCTACAAAGTGAGGTCAAAGCAGAGTGCAGTCAGAGAAAGAGGCAAGATTTGGGACACATTAATGTTTTAGAGTGGAGTGTTCTGGGATTCCCAAGCTAAGGCCAGATTGGCCAATTCAAACCAAAAAGAGTAGAGTTTCGATAGCCTCATGGAGGTTTCATCTAAGGCACAGAAAGCAAAGTCTGTGAAGGTGGGAGAGACTGTTAAACACAGGGCTGTTTGGGAAGTCATATCAGGAACTTACATTTGCGCATGACTCTGCCCATTATCTGGGTCACGTACTTGCATGAGGGGACTAGTGTCAGTTTAAGAACCCTGCAGGCCTCTTGGCCAAACAAAATAGATATGAAAGCATCAACACCGTGGTAGCTTAGCTAAACTCTTGACACTTACATTCCCTTGATCACAAAGTCTCTCTGTCTTATCTCTTTTCTTTACATTTTCCTTCATGCTTTTCTTTAAAGTTTCCTTATCAAGTTTGAGAAGTCATGGTCCATTCATTCATTCACTTATGTATTTATTAATTCAATAAGTATTTAGCAAAAACCCGTGAAGGACCAGACACTTTAATAATCCTTGAATGTCATCACATCTTCATATCTGCCTTCTTCTTTCCCAGATAATTCTCACGCAATCATTTTTGTATTTCTTTGATACAAACACAGAATCCCTCATGCATATTGTCCCTGAGTTGTTTATTGTCACTGGAAATCTACAAAGGCTTAGGTTCTCAATCCTGGGATTTACTCGCCAGACTCCATTAGCAAAGAAGCTACAACAGAAAAGAACCTAGTTTTAAGATGACAAGAGACAGCTGGACTTTCAGAATCTATTGACAGTACTATTGATTCATCAAAGAATACCAAAGCAACCCAGAATATATAGTATTAATTGTGCATAGACCATTTTCTAAGAAATCCCTAAGTAGCTACTCATTCCAAAATGCCATTATGCAGTTATTATATTTTCTTCTGGACTATAGTTTTTTTTTTTTTAATAGAAAATGCATTTTGCATATCTGGCATTACCTTTCCATGAAAATGAAATGTAATCATGGAAAATAGTAAATACTTAAATGATTTAGGGGATAAAAGCCTAAACGTTTCAATGAACATCGAATTAGTCAAGAGGACTATAAAATGTAAGATATTACTGTAGAAAATAATTTTGAAAAACAATATGCATATTAATATATACAAATCTTATATTCCCTTTTTCTGAAAATACTCAAAATGTTGTTGATTGCTGTTTTACAGCCAGAATATGTGACTAAATTTATCTTCTTTTACACAGGATGCTCTTTCAGACATTTAAGGTGATATACATTTCCTCTAGAGTCTTTTATTTGTAAGGTAGACAAATAGTTGACATGTCCCTAGATTCTTCAGTTGTTTATTAAGAAATATTGTATTTCACTATGGCCATTATTTTGGTTACTCGGTTTATCAGCTGAGTTTACTAGACAGCTCTAGTTGGAACATGATCAACTTGGAATACAGCAGTATTTTCTCTTTATGTTAGTTAGAACACACTGTTACTATTACTAGACTATATTTACTGATATAGCCTAAGATGGTTTTTATAACTGTGTCTATAGGGCATGGATTAGTGAAAATGTCAAATGCCCAATTTAATGACAAAATTCTTGGACAAAAATGGAAACACAAGTCTAGTTTAATGGACTGACAATACCTCATTAATGAGTTAAAATAGAGTTTTACATCTTTTAGATTTTTTATTTTGTATTATTTCATTTATTTTTTTTTTTTGGTTAAGTTGTTATTTCATCAAGTTAGTGACCATATTTGTAAGAGGCAGCATGAAGTTATAGACATAAGAGCCAAGAAGGCACCAAAAATCTGTATTCTAGTCTTAATTCTTCCACTAATATGTAACGTTAGCAAGTCATTTAATCTCTGACTCTTATACATTTTATAATACCTAGTCCCTCATAGAATTACAATGAGAATCATGTGAAGCGATAATACAAATATATATTAGAGGTTATAAAACTGTGCGGGTTGTGGGACTATGATTCTTTCTCATTCACACACACACACACACACAAAATAGTAGATACATCTGATTTGTTAATAAACAATATTTTTGTATCTTTTCAGCACCAAAGAACATTAGACATTAATGCAAATTATACTTATTTTCTTTTGAATTATTCAGTTTATATAACTAGTATAAACAAAACAAAGTGATGAATGATGACTAAAACATTTATGTTTAAAGAGAAAGGATTTTAAAAAGCATAATTGTAATAATTTGATGTTCTCCATCCTTGGTCTTTATTATAAGAATATTTTTTAAAAGCACTAGTAAAAGCATTTTTGTAGCTTTTGGCCTGAAAGGAACAAGTCCCATAGTGATCACAATGTGTTCAGGCCTTTCCTGCTCCGTGAGTTTTACAATTCTGAGTTAAACAGAATACAGATGTCTGCAGATGAAAAGAAAACATATGAAATTCTCACTCTCAAGCCAGGAAAATTCAAGCCAATCCAAGTGTGAAGGCTAATGTCACAGCTGAAATAGAAGTCAAGAGGGTAGCTTTGAATATAATTAAGATATGACAGTTTCACTCAGATCCAAAACCCAGGCACCTAAAAGCAGAATTTTCTCAAAAGGTGTGAAGGTGAAAATAAAATGTTTCTGGGAATTGGGCTGTGATCCAAAACTAATGAATTTCCCATAGAGTTACTAATCATCTAGATCCACAGCCATCAGACAAGAGACCAGAGCAATGGCAATTCCCATTAAAATTATTTGAACCTCTCTTGTCTTTGAGATCTGCAGAAACTATTCTTCTGGTAAAGAGGAAAAAAGCAGTTTCAAAGCTAACAGAATTCAGATCATCTCACTTTAACTAGATCCCTATCTTCTAGACAGGCTGTTTGTGTTGACTCCTCGCCAAAATCGCCAGTCATCATAAGGAAAATACCAGCACAGCTAGTTTAATGTTAACATTGAATAACCAGGATATGGATTCTTTGTTCCACCATGAACCACTCTTTCCCAGAATGTTTCAAGTTTATTAAGGGTCACACAGAGAGCAAATAAAACTAAATCAAACAAACTGAAGAACTGTTTAGTTATGTTTATTTTACACACACACACACACACACACACACACAATAAAACATTGATTTTTATCTGCTCTTAAAGAACAGGAAAGATTAGTTATTTAACAAAGAACAGCCCAGAAAAAAATATCGAAAAGAAAAATTGAGAGCTAATGGGAAAGGAAATGGAAGAGAATAAAATAGAGACAGAAACAGAGGAAGAAAAGAGAAGAACCTGGAGACAGAAAAAGGAAGGAAAGCAGAAGAAAGAGAAGTGGAGAAAGAAGAGGATGAAACTTGGGTGCTGTCACATGTCTTTTACTTGACCTTTAAAGTTGATTACATCAAACCAGTTAACATACATTGGGCTCCAACTATGCGCCAACTATTATATTATAGACTTAGATGAGTTAGACCTGGTGCCTGCCTCAAGGAGTTTACTATCTGCCGAAGTGATGGGCTGTAAAGTAGGGAGAATCAGTATTTATAAAAACCAACCATGTCCAGGTAAAATGATAGGGACTTTAAACACATAATTTTATCCTTATATTGTCATCATTACATTCACCTTTTACAAATGAAGAAACTGAGTCTCAAAGAGCCCTGCTATATTATGGAAACAAGAATAAAACTCAGATTTATTTGATGGCAAAGTGCGTACTCTTTCCATTCCATCTTACAAAGTGGTAAGCACTATACTTGAACTATGACTACAATGTTTTTGGAGAGCAGAGAAGAGAATAATTTATCTTTCCTGGAAAATGTCAATAACCGTTGTTTTAAAGCTTTAATCTCTCTAGTGTTCAAGACCTGAATTTAGAGCAGTATTTACTAAAATATATTTTACAAAATTCTAACTCTTCAAGTTATTGGCCAATGAGAAGTTCAATGGTCAAGAAAGTATGGGAAACTCTCCAATGCATATATTTCTTTTGGAAATTCTCAGTGCCTATTAGTCTATTAAAGTCTCTAAGAACTTATTGGATTTAATTCATTGTTTTTCCAAAATTTATTTGGTCATGAAATGGTTTCTTGGAAATAGTTTCTTGGATTTAGAGGCCACATCTTGAATGAGATAATTAGAACATTTCACAACAGAGTGCTATCAGTTGTGATCAGAATTACAGTCCAAGTGCCTCTTTTGTTTTGTTTTTTTTTTCTGACTTAGTCTTTACGCAAAGATCATAGGTTACTATTACATTAAGCCAAAAATTAACGAGCATTATTATAGTAAATGACTGACTTGTCGCAAATCAATAATCACCATTCTTGGTTTTGCAGCATCTAACGGTGTTTCCAGCTGTGCCAAGACAGTTTCTAAATTGTAGAAATCATAATTCCTTTTCATGAAAATAATATAGTTCATATTTATGATTAAAAATATTTCTGTTGGAGCAATCTCTACTTTGCACCCTCTACTTAGTTCCTATGTCCTAATCTTTAATTTTTAAAATTTGGTTTTATTATTTAAACCATTCAATTATTGTTCATTTTTCATTAGTTTTTACTTTTATTATTAAAGTAATGCATGTTCATGGTAAAAAGAAATTCAATGAGTACAGAAGAGAATGAAATAGAAAAATTTAAATGTCCCCTTCCCCACCCTCAGATACTATTGCCTTGTCCTGAAGTAACTGTCTGTTACTTGTTTATACTTTTAGAAAAGCATCAATAGATAAATAAATAATAGATATTTTTTAAATAAAAAAGATCATTTTGTACATATTCTATAATTAATTTGACAATTTTATATCCTGATTATCTTTCTATAATCAAAATATTTCCATTTATCTTATTTTAAATCAATTTTATTTAGGTATAATTTACATGTAATGAAATCCATCAATCTTAGGTGTACATTTTGATGAGATTTGATAAATATGCATAGTTAAGACAGTTACTAATACAATTAAGTTTATATTACTATACAAGGTCCACTTATATTCCTTTGCAATCATGCTTCTCATATCTTGGTCTTTAAAAACCACAAATCTGCTTTTATTTCTACTGTTTTTACCTTTTCTAGTAATTCAAATAAATGAAATCTTATAACTTGTATTCCTTCGTAGCTGGCCTTTTACCAGTTAGCAAAATGCCCTTGAAGTTCTTCAAGTTGTTACATTCATTAATAGTTCATTTTTTTCTTTTACTTTAATAGTTTGTTTCTTTTTATTGCCAAATAACATTCTGTTGTATGGATAAACCACAATTTGCTTATTCATTGATCATCTGATGGACATTTAAAAGCTGCCCAATCTTTGGCTAGTATAAATAAAGCTATAGTGAATATTCAAGCACACATCTTTGTGTGGATATGTGTTTTCATATATTTTGGGTAAACACTGAGAGTGGAATTGCTGGTTTATACAGTAAATGTGTGTCAGTGGAAAACTGCCAAACTATTTTCGAACAAGCTGTATCCCACCGACAGTATATGAGGGGTCCGGCTGGTCTACATCCTTGCCAGCTGGTATTGTCAATCTTTTTAATTTTAGCTATTCTAGTGGCTATGTAGTGATATCTTATTGTGGTGATTTTCATTTGCATTTCTCCAGTGACTAATGACTTTGAGCATCTTATATGCTTATTTACCATTTGCATATCTTTTTGGACAAATTTTTCTTTAAAATTGTTGCCCATTTTTAATTGGGTATTTTATTCTTGTTATTGATAAGAATTTATAGTTTCTGAATATGTCCTTTATCAGGTAGATACATGTTTTGCAAATATTAGTCTGTGACTTGCATTTTGATTCTCATTGCAATGTTTCTTGAAGAGCAAGTTTTAAATTTTAAGTAGATCTAATTCATCATTTTTAAAATTATCTATTGCTTTGCTCAACCCAGGATCACAAAGGTTTTCTCCTATATTTACTTTTAAAAGTTTTATATATGTGATTCTTACGTGTAGGTTTATCATCCAATTCAAATTAATTTTTGTATGTCTTACAGGCTAAGAATGAAGGTTCATTTTTTGTGTGTATTATTATCCAATTTTTCTAGTATAATTTATTGAAAACCTAAATTTAGAATTGTTTTGGTGACTTAAAAATCGATGGAGAATATAGTCTTTTTTTTGTATTATCTATTCTATTTTACATGTGAATATTCTATCATTATACTAATACTATACTCTCTTGATTACTATAGCTTTGTTTTAAGTCTTAAAATCAGGAAGTAAAAGTTACTCAACTTTATTCTTTCTTTTAAAACTTATTTTTGTTATTCTATGTTCTTTACATTTTTACATAAATTTTAGATTTAGTTTATTAACTTTTGCAAAAAGAATCCTGAAATTTTAATTAGAATTGTGAAGGTAAATTTGGAGAACACGGACACCTTAACAATGTTGAATATTCTGATCCAGGAGCATAGTTTATCTTCATTAATTTTTAGATATTCTTTAATTCCTCTCAGCAATATGTTATAGTTTTCAGTGTATAGCTTTTGTATATATTTTGTTGAGTTTATTCCTAAGTATTTCATCATTTTGATGCTATTGTTTTTATATTAATTTCTGCATTTTGATAGTAAAGAAAAATAAAATTGATTTTCGTATGTATATACTTTGTATCCATGACATTGATGATCTCATTAATTCTGGTAACTTTTTGTAGGTCCTATAGGGTTTTCTGTTTAAACATTAATGTCAATTGGATGTAATACAATTTTATGTCTTCCTCTGGTCTTATCTAAGTCTTCCAATAGAATGTTGAATAACATTTTAGGGAAATGCCTTATTTCTAATCTTAGAAAACATTCAGTCTTTTCATCATTAATTATGTTAGTTATGATTTTCAAAAATATATTTTATCAGATTGAAGAAGTTCTGTTTTTCTTCTTATTTTGCTGAGAATTATTTTTAACCATCAATAGGTGTTCAGTTTTATCAAATGTTTTTTTCCAAATCTGTTAATATCATCATACAATTTTTACTTTTTAATCTGTTAATATGATGGTTAGAGTGACTTACATTTATGTGTACTATAGAAATTTTAAAGATAACGTACATTTTATATATGTTATTCTATAACTTGTTTTTCACATTTGTGTAAATAATTATTTCTGAAGCAATGTTTCAAGAAGTAGAATTCCTGGGTCCAGGTATATGTGTATTTAATATTTTGACAGATACTGCCAAATTGTGACCCCCAAAGGTTTTAATAAGTATTCCTACCTATAATTATTAAAAGTATTTTTACTTTCACTGTAGTTCATTGTTTTAATTTGCCTTTCTTTATGCTTTTAGAAATGGTGTGGAATGATGTTATAATATCGAACAAGTGCTGATTTCTGGTTCCAGAAGTTTGGGTATAAGTGTCCTATCTGAATGAGAGTAATAATAGCCACCACTTGAGAAGCATTTACCATGCGCCAGACACTCTCCTAGGTTCTCATATTGTATTATTAAATAGTCACCACAACTCTAGGACATAGGTAATGGATACAGAAAATAGGATACTTGCCTAACTGCCAGTGTCAGGAAGAGATTGCCCATGTTTCACATGTTGAAATTAACCAACAACCAAACCAAAATGCTGATTCCAACTAATAAAATAGGAATTGAAATTCCGGCTTCAAACCTTCCTAAAGATAAATTAAGAAGTCAGTAAAATAATGTTAACAATTCACTGTTTCTTAACATGAGCATATTTTCTCATTTTTTATAAATCAGGAGATAACTGATTTCTATGTTTTATGCCTAAGCTTTCAATCGAATGTTGAATAGGAGTGTTACAGTGATAAATGGTTTCGTTTATAGACCTCAGTACTTCCCAAGACCAACTCATTAGGTCTGAAGTGAAACAATTAGAGCAGCATGGGGGATGGTCTGATAATGTGAAGACCAGAGAGCTCATGGGAATTGGAACTTTAACTTTAATTTGTGGTACTTCACTTCCTATTTCTTCTCTTTTCACTTCCAATCAAAGCTGCAAACTACTTTTTACATGGTTTCTGCAGCCTTCTCTGACTTCCCTGAGGAACTTACACTTATTTTTCTCTCTATTAATATGTGATTTCTCTTCCTGTTTCATTGTGTACAGCTACAGAGGTGAAGTAATTGAAAGTACTCCTTTCTTTTCACTCTGGTAAATAAGGAGATCTTTTTTCATGCTGACAGTGGGGTCTCAGAGGCCACACTCTGTTTGTACCAGAAACTTGCTTTTCTAAACCTCAAAACACTTCACCATATGTTCAGCTCACATGTTCTTCTGGCTGGTTAATTTAACCCATGCAAGGCTCCTCTCTGCTTGGGGTATAAGGACTGCAGCTATAGCCTGCTTATGAATGATTATTTATGGGGATGTAAATTTACAGGTCACTTGCGATGACCTCTGGGTGCTTCACTGAACTGTGAAAGACACCCTGGAGGAGTGATTACAAATGAAAGATACTTGGAATTTAAAGATGAAACATAGTGTCCAAGTCTGACACCTAGAGTTTTATTTAGTTCACATTCAGTTCATAAATTGAAAGCAAAATATGGTTTTAAAAACTATCGATTTGTTGTATACATTGGTGACATCCAACCTGTTCCAAAACGTCATCTGATACACATACATATAATGCCACTGAGTAACATAAATATAAGACAATGAAATAGGGGTGACAGAAGAAATAGAGTAAGAAGTAAAGAAGAGTTGTTCACAAAATATATGCCATAGCATTCTACATCTTCACTAGAAATAGATCATAAATTTGACTCTAAGTTACTCAGTGGCTAAAGCAAAAACTTAAAGCAAGTTTCAAAATTCATTATAGACATAAGATATACACTTCCTGGTTTCCCAGCAGTATATTTTACCCAGTTCTGAGATCTGAGATAAACTTCTCTTGGAGTTACACATTGAGGGGGGTATCTGGGAGAGGATTTCTGGTGAGATAAGAAAGATCAACATTCTTATTCACAGTCCTATAATCAATATTATAAATGATTTTTAATATACCTCAGTGAATTTTAATCTCTAATAGCAATTGAATTTAGTAAAAGCAATTTTATTAAGAGGAGTCAAAACAATGTAGTCTAGGTACTTATCTCTTTGATATTTTATTCATTTAAGAACAAAATGTCGACTATTCGAAGGAAAAAAAAATTGTTGGACTATTACTAAGGTAATCCTCTCTGCATATTATATCTTAGAAAGAGACTTGCTTATAACTGGTAAACAACAAGTTCCAGATTATATTCTCCAGCATAAGCCCAGAGTGCAGATGTTTTGGTAATCATCTGAATAGAGAGTGGAGCTGATATTTTAAAAGGCTGTTGTTAACAAATGTGTTGTTTATTTGGTCTTTGTGTATTGCTTCCAGACCTGAAGCTATAGCTGGCTGAGTGGAGCAGGAATGAGCCTACATGTTGCTCAAGCTGTGAAAAGCCAAGTTGCAGAAGAGGTTGAGGAAATATGGTAAGGGTCCAAATAGGGGGGGCTGGAGTTATAGTCCTTAAGCCCTAAATTATGCTTGTGCTTGCTCCAGTCACCCACCTCTCTCCTGGGCCAATCAGAATTGAAATTAGCAGAACACCATGACCACATCACCTCTACTTTCTATCATAAACGTGGAGCATTCTAGGATGCTTAGGGAGGAAGGCGATACTCTCAACTCTAAACTCTCCCCAAGAAACTATAAGGCGGAAAATAAACCTTATTATCTCAGTCTCTTTCTTCTTTCTTAAGTCATGGAGACTGCAAGACCCTGAGGAAAGCTGTGAGCCCTTTTCCCTTCTCCCATCGCCACCCTTCTCAGGATTCCTAACACTTGTACAGTATTTTATGTAGTTTTAAAGGGTGTATGTAACACCTGATTACCCTTAGAAGACTGCAATTTACAGGAAAGTCTAGACACTTTAAATGGCCTGCACATTCTTCCAGACAGGCTGTGCCTCTGTCTGTGTGCACCTTTCTCTCGAGGCTCATCTCTTACCATTTCTCCTATCCCCAATTCCTGGACACTTCAGTTTCTTAAAACATATGCTGATTAATGCCTCAGAGTATTTGATTATGCCCTTCCCTGTTCTATCTTCCTGGTGAATTTCACAAAGCTTTCTAGATCAAACTTTGAAAACTAAGTTCTCCTTAGTTCCCTCTTCTCATTCCCTCCCCCGAAATTTCTCACGTTTCTCTTTGCCTACAGCATATTGCACAGACTTCTATATAGTATTTGTCACTCTCAATTGTAATTATTTGTTGACATGAGGGCCTCTTGTATTAGAAAGTGACTTTTAAAACATTAATTATTTCTTAGTTGCCTATGCATTCTTAGAATATAATGTAATTTCTAAAGCATAGTCGTTTAAGAAGTTTTTTAGTTTCTTAGAAACTAGAGTCTTGTAGTCCTCCCATTGCTTATAGAAGTTGAGGCTCAGAGAGGCATTTTATGGAGACAAATGCTGTTAGAGATTCTGGGACTAAGAGGATTTATAGTGTTTTGGAGCATATTCTTATGCCTAAAATTGGTTTGGCCAAACATCTTGATGTGTTAAAGAGGAATATTTACAAGGAATTTGATTTAATTAAGGTACATTCTCCATGATTAACTGCTAGACACTGTAATTACTGATTTGGAAGCATTACAGAAATGTCTGTCTAACACCATAAGATTTTGTAGAATGGCTCATTTTCCCCCTCACTTTCAAAATACACAATCATCTGTCAAATTAGTTGGGATATTTTGCAAGTGGATCATGGATTGATAATTTTATATTCTTTCAGAACTGAAGAATGAGAACTTTTGCTAAAAATGTTGCATTGTGCTGCATGATAAAATAGGAGAAAAAGAGCTTTATCCCAACGAGGCAGATTTTTTAAATTCTTGTGATCATCAGTTATGAAGTGGGTCCAGATACCTGGTGAGGATTAAATGAAATAATGAATGGGAAGGGAAATGCAATATTTAACAGGACCAGAGTTGTTTATGATGA
The DNA here is from genome assembly GCF_014176215.1 of Rousettus aegyptiacus. Lineage (NCBI taxonomy): Eukaryota > Metazoa > Chordata > Mammalia > Chiroptera > Pteropodidae > Rousettus > Rousettus aegyptiacus. The sequence goes on from NW_023416308.1 coordinate 92,304,028, forward strand.
CTGCATGGTACATGCTGGGAGCAAAAGATACCTGTGGTAGAGCTACATAGAAACTATGAGTAGGAGGAGGAAACTTGATGCTGGCCTATGAATGCAGTTTCCCCTCCCCCCACCCCGAATTATTCCATTGCTTTAAAATCTTATTGGAATAGTTAAGCAATTAGAGGATCAATATAGTAGAGGGAATAGAGTATTGCTTTAGATTCAACTCTTGACTCTGCCTCAAATTAATATCTTCCATTTTGGACCTTAAATAAGGTGATAAGCATAGTGTGTGTGTATACGGTTTTATTTTATTCTTATAACAACCTTGTGGAAAGAAAGAAATTGTTTTGTTGTCATTATTTTCATTGTACAGGTGACTAGACTGTGACAATGGTTAAGTAACTTGTCCAAGGTAAGAGTTGTAAGTGGCACTTGGATGCAAATCCAGGTTATTTAGGACATAACCACATCACTATACTGCCTCTTCAGTAAATTAACCTAAACTTGTTGAGCTTTAGATCCCTTGTCAGTAAAATGAAAGTCATGATTTCTACTCCCTATCTTGCTATGAGATTTAAATGAGAAAATATATGAAAATTTTCTCTCCATACCTACAGATCTGTACAGCTTGTTAAAAATAAAGATTGATCTCAAAATTGTGTGTGTGTGTGTGTGTGTGTGTGTGTGTGTGTGTGTTCTCAACTCAGACTGAGGAATGGGGTATTTTTTACCTGTACACTTGGAGGTACCATAGGAAATTAACAGTTGACAGGCAGCCTAGAATTATATGACCTAGACTCAGGAAGCCAGACAATGTGCAAGTCAGTTAGGTTCTGAAATAGGCAGGACAGATCCGTAACCAGGATGGCAATGTGATGAGGTGGTTTGCACCCACTGCTTCTGCCTTTTGAAGAACATATAAAGAAAGCAGAAACAAATTCATACCCATTGTCTGAATTTATACCTTGGGAACCTGAGAAGTAGGAGAAAGAAAATGGGCTGGAATAAAGGATTTGTTTATTTTTCTACTGCTTCATGAATAACTAAGGCCAAGCTGTTTTTGAAGCTTTTCTCCACTGGGAGTACTTGTTTGGAAGATAGTAAAAGTAATAAAGAAGTTTTGCTTCTATTATTTAGGTCCAAGTGTTTCAATGATTCTCCCTAAATGGTGGGTAGACACACACACACGCACACACACACACACGGACTACTATAGAATAATTAGGATACAAATTCCACACGATATCTCAGACATAATAGGAGTTTAATTAACCTTCAGCATTATATAGTTGAAAGCTTACAGATTTAGTGATAAGATGTACTTAGTGTAAAATCCCAGTTCTACCTACCATATGTGATATTTGGTCCATTCCTCAATCTCATCAATACTGTTCCTCTATAAAATAGGAATAATAATAATACATACCTTGCAGAGTTCATCTCTCAAGCAAATGACATAGAGAATATAAAGTAACTAGAGTGGTGCCTGCTGGATCAGCAAATTTTAGTTGCTTTTCCCCTACTATAGGAATTTCTGAATTTCCCAACAATTTTGCCATATTGACCATTACTACTACTCCACCACTCACCACCAACCATTTTTATTCTGTAATTTTTTTAGGATATAGCACTTGTCTTCTGCTCCTAGGGCAAGGAAATTCATTTCTTGCCTTCTCACTTTACCCCATCCATAAAATTTATTTTATAATCTCACTTTTGATTATTGAACGAGGAAAATGAGCTGCGTCCATGCCAGAGTATCAGTGCCTTTTGAATGTCCCTTTCCCTGCAGCAGAAATCCTGCTTAGTAGGAAAAGGATTACATGCAGTATTTAGATATTTGATTTCCTAAACCTCTGTCTTAACTATTCCATGCTGTATGGCTCACTCCATTTTCTTGAATTCCATGGTTACCAAGTTTTCGCTTTTTCTATCCTTTCATTCTTTCGTTATTCTTTGGCTCCAAATATGTTCTCATTTCTCTGGGTTGTCAATCTTGAATATCCTTCTGATTAAATAGCATCCTTCTATTTGGACTTAATGGATCAGTAGATTATCACTCGAGATAGAAGGAATCGAGGTGCCAGATCTGGAATCTGAGGGCAAGCATAAAGTTGGAGCAATCAGCGAGGCTGTTTTTTAGTCAAATGAGGTGTCAAATGGGACCTACCAAGTCAGTCACCACCCCAAGGAGGATGAGTGCAGAATCAGGACATGAAGAGAAGTATTGCAGGGTCTATGGAGACCTATTTAGAATGGAGGGTAAGGATTTGCTGCTGAGTGTGGGGGAAAACTAGAGCAATTCCTTTCCAAAGGAAGTAGTGTTTTTGTTTGTTTCATCATTGTTATTGTTGTTGTTGTTGTTTTTAAGTAGAGTTCCTATGGCCCTCAATGGTTAGGAATAAAGCAATTTAAAAAATAACATGTGGTAGACAACCACAGGTTTTCTGATCAATACTTCATTTTCAGGGATTGCTCCTCCATCCAAACTTACATTTACAGTGGAAGCAGCTACATTTTAGTTTTTCTCCTGCCCCTAGGTCACTATTAAGTGGCCCCAGGAAGGGAATCTAACTCAAACTGAGCCAAAGAACCTCTTTTAGGACTTTTGGATCTTAGGTGTAAGAAAAAAAATGCTCAGGATCTATTTTGGATATCTTTCTTGCTATGCACAAGAAGAAGGAAGAAGCCAGTCTTTTGAGAAAGAGGGAAATGTACATACAAAAATGAGTGTAAAACTAACTCTGAATTTGCCAAGCAAATTGTCATTGTGGAGCCTTTCCTGAAGTTATTCTTTTGACTGGGGCTGCATCCTTTCCTCTTCGATTTTGCCTGTGCCTATCATCCTTCCATCCATCCACCCATCCATCCGTCCATCCAAATTTCTCCTCTTCTGAGGAGCGCTCTCTGAGCACATCTGATATCAGTCTCCTGGGATGTTTCTTACATGTGCAGCTTTATTAAACTATGGATATTGAAAAATTTTTAATAATTTTGATTTTTCTTTACTTACAGTTTGATCAGCACTTCAAGTTTCCTAAACAAAATTTTCACATTTAATTTGGAAATTCTGTATCACAAAAAGCACTTGCCATTGTTTTAATAGAGATTTCCATCATCAAGGTGTAGAGAACATTTTATTAGAAATAGTTTCACTGACCACATGAAGTAATATTACCTGACGACTTGCTTTTGGCCAAGTTGGAGTCTAGATTTATGCTTTTAAAAGACAAGGGAATATAATGAGAATTCAAATGGTCAGCTTGGTCTAAGTATTTAAATAAAGGTCAGAGGAATGTATTTTGATTTTTGATTCTACATATAGCAGTATTTCGAATAGCCTTTGTCTCAGCCCAGATTTTAAAATAGAAACAACAACAACAACAACAACAACAACAACAACAGTGGTCTAAAAAAGAGGACACACACACACACACGGGCATGCACATGCACGTGCACACACATACACATTCAGCTCTGGCTGTGTCTGCGGCAGCATTATGAATGCAGCTGCTGGACCCAATGGTTAGTATTAACAATAGGAGAGGCGACACAGCAGACGGTAAGCACATTCACCCAAATGTCAGGCAGTGGCATCATTAACATAGTGCAGTGTCCAATAACTCTGAGCTCCCCATGGATGGGGACTGTGCAGGAATAATTACTTGGACATCACATGTACTTCATCACTTCCAAATTAGATTTTACTAATCCACCGCTTTATTTTCAGTGTAATCTCATTACTGCAATGGTGTTTTTTTTTTTCAATGCCTTGGAAGATTTATTGCTTCAAACCAATAACAAGATTTAGTGATTGCCAAAGGGCATATTATTTTAAGATTTAGACTAATGTGAGTGGGGCTGTGGAGATCTATTACTCCTTCTCTTCCATCCAAAATCTTGTACTCCAAAAAAAGATTTTAAGGTGAAAAACAAATTATAGCTCCGTACCTTGATTTTCTTTTTTACAAAAATATAAATAAAAGCATATTAAAGAATGTTGCTGATTATCTAGAAAGGAGGATATGGGTCAACTAATCATCACGCACAGTCTTTCCTTATAAAAATGCATCTAGGAAAGAAATGTCATCTGCTCTCAGTGGACATTTTGTGATATATGTTTTTCTTTCTTCATTAATAATTATGTAAAATGACCGTTCTTGTTTCTTTTTTTTTCACTTAGGTCAAATCAGAAAATATGAAGGTAGAGAATGCTGAATGATTTCTTCCTCTAAGATACTGTAGTGTTTCAAGAGCTGCAAATGTTAGACCGTGCTAAATAGATCATTCTTTTGTTCTTCTACAGGGCTAATCCAAAATAGCCTGGTTATTTTAGACAAAAATAATATTATAATATCATGGCAAACAAGACGTATTATGATAGAAAGCTACCAAAATCCAATGTCTTACTCTCAGATTTCTTTTATTAATTGCTTCAGAATATTTTCCTTATTACACACATATTTATAAGAGCATGAACAGGACTTACCTTTGTAGAAGGCTTGATATTTGAGGTGTTCCTAATTCTCCTTTCAAGGTTCTGCCCTGTCACTTGGGCTATGTCCTTTCTGTATATCCCTATGAATTTTTCAACTAATCATTACCATATGGCCTATACTCAAGGAATTAGCTAGTGACTTGCTGCTCGAGGAAGGAACGCAAAGCTTTGAAGACTCAGATTTTGATTCTGGGTTAGCCAGTAATTGATGCTCTGGTCTTGGGAAGGGCTCACAGTGTATCCAAACTTCAGTTTCCATATCTATATGATGAAGATTTGAACCAAAGTATCCCCGTGGATGTTTGGAATTCTAAAAGTTTATGTATTTAGTCATCTTTCTAGATTATGTAACCTGCAATTTTATAGGAAATATTTGGAGACTATGAAGACTCAAAGAAAAGGGGAAGGAGAAGAAGAGAATTAAAAATAACTGGGTTCTTGTTATATGACATTGATGCTTCACGAAAAACTTAAAGGTAGAGATTACAACCCAGGAATACCCTTCAAGTCTCCTGACCTGCACACAGTGTATATATACATGGTAAAGCTGAGATTCAACCATAATGTCTCAACATTAGTGACAGTATCTACACATAGAATTAGGAACAATAATTCAGATCAAAGAAGACTCCCTGGAATCTGAGGACACACAATTTTCTTTAAAGGCTGACCCTGTGCATATGAAATAACCATGTTTGAGAAGTCAAGAACAACAACAAAAAACAGTAAACAACAACAAAAACTGAGGAAAGCCTTTGATCCTTATTCCCTCTTTCTGGAAGATGATTTTTGTACTCCTTAAGTACATGTACTCTTTCATCTGGAAAACATCTGATACTGACAGCATGGTAGACGAGGAATGGCCAAGGTCTGGTGAGGAAGGAGGACTGTTCAAACTGGTTTGGTGATCCCACAGTTTTTTGATACTCTGTAGCCTCAACAAATGAATTAACTGCATGTTTTCATGTCTATCTGGTTGCTATGGTAATACAGCTAGCTCTTTTAGAAATTCTTGCCCTCAGTAAAATGTGTTACATAAAAAAGGGTTGTTTTTGCCCAACCTTGTGGGAGGTGATGGCAACTATTTGAGCTGTCAGCACCTAAGTAGGAGTGGCAAAACCACCAACTAGAGAAGAGGCAGAGGTCAGAGATTCATGAGAGGTGGGAGGGATATCAAATCCTAGCTACCTGGACCTGGTCTCTGACTCAGATATTAGAATAGGAGAGAATGAAGAGGAGGCAAGACTAGAAAACAGGGCCCACAAGCAGGAAACTGAAACATATTTTAGAGTTCAGTCTTCTGTTGAGGAATCTTTTGAATGACTGTAGATCTAGAAATGCATCCTAACTTTTCTTAAAGTCACAATATTTTGTTCTAAATAAATTTTATTTTAGAATGATTTTAGAATTATGGAACAGTTGCAAAGATAGTCCAGGGAGTTCTTGTATACCTCTTATATTAGTTTTTCTATAGCTATTGTAATAAATTACCAAAATTTGGTGGCTTAAAAAAAAAAAACAAAACACAAGAACAACAGCCAGATTTACAATTCAGGAAGTGAGAAGTCCAAAATAGAGTTTATTGGGTAAAATTAAGGTGCTGACGAGGCTGTGTTCCTTCCAGAAGAGCTAGAGATGAATGTATTTTTTGCCTTTTCCAGCTTTTAGAAGCTTCCCACACATCCTTAATATGTAATCCCTTTGCACCTTCAAAACCAGTAATCGCCAATCAAATCTTTTTCTCTTGCTGCATCATCTCTCTGACATTGACTCTCTGCCTCCCTTTTCTTCACTCAAGGACCCTTGTGATGACACTGTGTTCACATGGATAATCCAGGATTATCTCCTACTATCAGATCAACTGAGTAAGCAGACTTAATTCCATCTGCTACCTCAATTCCCCTTTGCCATATAGTTTATCAGAGTCACCATTTCCAGAGTTTGGGACATGGACATTTTGGAAAGCCATTGTTCTGCCTTCCACATCTTATCCAGTTATCTATTGTTAACATCTTTCATTACTCTCCATGGTACATTTGCCAAAACTGGAAAATTGGCATTTGTACTTATATTAACTAGCCCTAGAATTTCTTTGGATTTCATCAATTTTTCCATTAATGTTCTTTTTTTTTTGCAAAATCCAATCCAGTGTACCACTTTGTATTTAGTTGTCATGTCTCCCCAGTCTCCTTTAGTCTAGTCTGCGACAATTTCTCAGTGATTCCTTGCTCTTCTTGACCTTCACAGTTTGAGGGCTACCAAAAGGCACAGTGTTTTGGCAGTTTGCCTTACTCTGGGTACATCACATTTTTTATTTCAGCCCATAAATAAAGACAGAGAGGCAAAATTTTTGTTTAATTTGCCAGAGCATCATATTCCAGCTTCGTAAGCATTCCAGAGAAAACCGCTATCATTATGAATGAGTTCCCTCAAAGTAGTGTCTGATTGTTGGCTCTAGAAGAGAAATAGAAGGCAGTGGTCAAAGTCAAGTCTTCATGGATTCATTTTTATTTGTTATAGAAATACATAGGTTTTCCATTAATGATATAGCATGATATAATGGAAAGAGAATAGAGTTTGGGATCAGAATGTATAAGTTTTGTTCTTGTTATTGCTATTGCTATTCTCATTATTTTTTAAAAGTTTATTGAAGAAAAATTAGAAAATGCAAATAAAAAAGATTTAAAACTAAATACAACAACATGGATGGACCTCAAGATAACCATGCTAAGCAAAATAAGCCAGACAGAAAAAGCTGAAATCACATGCTATCACTTATATGTGGGCTATAAACCTAAAAGCAACAATAGAACAGAGACTCATGGACATGGACAATAGATTAGTGGTCACCAGGGGGTAGAGGGGAGTGGGGGAGGAGAGAGATAGATGGGGTAAAAGGGGTCAAATATGTGATGACAGAAAGAAATCTAACTATGAGAGGAGAACACACAATGTAATATATATATATATATATATATATATATATATATATATATATATATGCCTCACTGTTAAAATGTACAGCTGAAACATCAGATTTTGTTAACCAATGTCATCATAAAAATAAATTAATAAAAAATTAAAAACTAAAAAACAAATAAATGCAAACCATCTAGAAGTAATCCTGTAAACACTTTGTTATATATTGTTTCTGAAAAAATTTTGGAAATACCCATTCTGCAGGACTTTTATGAGAATTCAACAAAATAAATTATGTAGGTCATGTAAAAGATATTGAAAAAATATTTACCATTAATGGAAATAACAGTAGTCAATAAATACCTAATGAGTAAATTGAAACACTATTGCCATTTGAAAGCAATCATTAAACTTATAAAATCAATGTTCCAAGTTCTAAGGTTTTTAAATACATCTTTGTCTTCTGTGGACTTCTCTTCGACTTGGGAAATATATGCATGTCTTCAAAGCTTTGTTTAAAGTAATATTTGTTCAGCATTATAGCCAACATATCTTTAAAAACACAAAAATGATACTAACTGGAGACCTTTTACTTGTTAATTCTGTCAGGTAGTGAAAAGAGAATGATCAAATTCTTCAGGCATAATTTTTCCTTAGTAACTTTCCACAGTAGTGCACAAAGACACATTATTTATTATAACTTTTATGGTTTTTCCTTTATTTTGCTATTTTAATGTGTTGCAGATCACAGGTTGACTTTTCTTAATTATTCGTTAATTTACTCATTCATTCAGCTAATATATACACAAACTTATTCTCTGCCTAGCTCTGTATTCTACATTTATTATCTTTTGGACTCCTCCTAATAAATTCATGAAATAGGTGTTTTGATCATTTTAATTTTTATAAAATAAAATATGAAACTAAGGACTTTACTTAAGACCACAGTAGGGAGTTGGCAGACCCAAGGCTAAAACTGAAATCATATGGCTCCAAAAAGCATACTCTTAATCACCATGCTAGGCTACTCTAAGGCAAAGGTATTTTAGGAAAAAATAATAAATAGAAAATTTATAAAAGCTACATATATAAGATGAGAGAGAGAATTAAGTATTTTTGACCCTGGATAACCTGGAGGATATGGGTTATGAAGTGAATTCATATCACACAAGATAAATATTAATTTAGTGCATTTCACAAGATTTGATCAAAGCAACCGTTCTGTTTACACTTTACCTATATTTTACTCTAAAGATCTGAGTAAAAAACTTAAAAATAGAAACTAGCTTTTATTAGATATTGGTATTTTATACTATCGTATAGATTAATATGGCCAAAAGTTTATGGAATTAGCTGTATAAATTCACAATTAACTCTAATTTACATTCGTAACAATACCACAGAGTCAAGATCCTTGGGTGACAATTTCAAGTAGTATAAAACCAAGAATGTATTTTCTTCACTATTCTTTTGAATTTGTACATTAATGACTTGTTTTCTTTTTTTCTGGATTAAATAGATGCATACCATTCTGCCACTGAAAATTAAAAGGTAAAATTTTTCTCTATGACAATAACATGATTATGAAGCTGCATAGTAAAGGTTGCCTTAGAAAGCAATGAGACACACACTAATTATTTTTAGAAACAATGCCTCAAGATTCTAAAACTAAAATAATATTTTGTGGCAGAAGTCTCCCAATATTTAATTGGCTTACCTTTAACAATTTCATATACCAGGTCAAATCTCTCAGCTACCAAGGAAGTACATTTCGCAGTTAATCTACCTCACAGGGATCACCAGGAAGTTGCTCTATTGTGATATTTTTATGGCTATGGTGAGTGATTAGTAACACCTGTTCCAAAAAATTTCCAGTAATACTTAATAGCACAGAACATTGAGCTTTGGCTACTCATGTATTTCTGTGTTATATTGGAGCCAAATCTGTTTCCCAAGGGAAATTTGGACCTCACTTCTAGGCATGCCTTTGAGCAACCTCTGTTTAGAGCTGTGCTGGCCAAATAGTCAGCCAAATGTGCTAAGCAAGCTGCTCAATTTTTTTTATTGTACATAGACCTTACCCAGTTCTAGAGCAATTGAAAATATATGGAGTTGCTCTTACTCAGAAACCTAGACTGTCTGCACTCCAGCCCCTTACTAGAAAATATTACCTCAAAAAAACTGCCATTCATCTCTTAAGCCCAATAGAAAGGATCAACATCCATGGAAAATTATCTGAAAGATATTCAGTCTAATGTCTCTGAATATTTTAAAAGGTAATCTTAAATCAAGACAGAGTATGAGAGAGCTACTTAGCTGGGTTGCATTGTTTTGGCACTCAATTGAATTTTTCTTACTAAATTGCCACTGGTTTTAATGGCAACAACCTTCATTATACAAATTACAATAGACAAATCCTTTATTCAAGGAATTTTATTGAGTATGCTGTTCATTACACTTGTTAGGAATAATAACGAAAGGTGTGTTAGAAAACTCAAAGTTAACTTATGGGGCAGCTACAGCCATTGAAGTAGGCCTCATAATTAACACATTATACATAAGCATTTTCTCTATTTTTCCTCTTATTCTCTTTTTAGCCTGATTTCTTCAGCATTTAATTGTTGTCCTGCCATATTTTACATAATTATAAAATTTACTCATCTAGTAAAGTTATTTATTAAATAACCATACACACTGAAATGAGTACAGCTTGACAAATTTTTACTAAGTGAATACACCTATGTGCCCACCACTTGGATAAAGAAATAAATTATCAGCACCAAGAACCATTTCTTGAGCCTCTTCTGGGGCACTATTCCTCATTTCTAGTTTTGCCAGGTTTTGAACTTTATGTTGGTGGAATTGTATAGTATATATTCTTGTTTGTCTGAATTTTTTTATCTCATTATTACATTTTTGTGAGATTTATTTGTGTTTTTTTCTTTGTGTTATACTACGTATATTTCCATCGATCTAAAGTTTTCAATTGTATGAATATACCACAATGAATGATTCTATAGTTGATTGAGGTTTTAATTAATGTTTTTAGTTTGGGGCATTCAAATTATGCTTTTACAAACATTCTTATATGTGCCTTTCTGTTGGATACACACACACACACATACGTATACATGTATACAAATTATATATGCTATTTAAACATAATTTTTGCAAAGAATGAAGAAGGGAGTGGATATATATGCAAATATACCTAACATATTGTAGAATGGACAATGTGGATGAGCTTTAAGTCAAATTTCTGGACTCTTAAGCATACAAAAAAATGATCAGAAATAAATTTTTCAGCAAAATAGTGTAGAGAATGGGTTGTGATGGAAAAACAAATTAATTAAGTAGCGATTGACATGATCCAAATGGAAGATGATGAGAACCTCCACTAGGGGAAAGAAGAGGGAAAGATTGAATTGCAGTATTTGAGGAGATAGAATTTGTGGGACTTAATAATTGTCTATGAGAGGGATAGGGAGAATGTCATCATGACTTGAGCACCTGAGAACATGGTAGTCAGTTCCAAGAGATGGAATACTGGAAAGAAGAAAACTTATTGTGGAGGGGGCAAAGATGCTAAAGTCATGAGTTCGTCTTGGGATGTCTTGAGTATGAGAAAACTTCCTAAAAAGAGGATGAATCTGAGTGTGAAAGATGGAGTAGAAACTAGACCAGAGGAGTAATTAGCAACAGCAAGAGTTCTATCTCATCTTCTGAGTGTGAGCGGCTGCTAATGTATATATGTCACCATTTGTGTTTGTGTTGTAAGAGACCCAGTAATCAACTTATCTAACTGGATAGAGGTTTAATATGGAAGTAAAGAGGAAAATAATTTATTCGTATTTATATTGTGCTAGAGTTTCAAAGGGCCCTAAATTTTCTCTACCCCACATTTTTCTTTCTTACTGCCAACTCTCCTGTTCAGGACCTCAGAATCATAAAACTATATTCTTCAAAAGGGCCCTTAGATGCTATCCCTTCCAATCTCTTTGACTTCATGTTGAGAAATTGATACCGAAAGAGGATAAATGGCATGTCCAAAGCACAGAATTAGACAGGGAACAAGGAACAGCACCCTGGTCTCATTTCTCCTTGCCACCCTCTCTTAGATATTTATAATGCCTTCTCAACTGGTCTCACCATGCCCACTTTCACCTTTTACCAGTCTGTGTTGCCTAAAGCTACTGAAGATTTGACGATGTCAATCTCTGTTCAAAAGCCTTCTATTTTTTTTCTCAGTGCCTGCAAAATAAAACACCAAACTTTTGCATCCAAAGCCAAACTGCAAAATAATCTTGTCAAACAGAATAACTTATTGCCAGTCCCTCATCTTTATTTAGCAAAACTTCATTCACCTCCAAAATCTGTTCTAAATAGCAACTACCCCATGAAGAACTTCCTTATCCCCCTAAATTATGTTCCTCTTTGAGATTACTTTCCCATCAAAGAAATAGGGGTAATAATACCAAACACATAGACTTGTGCTAAGAATTAAATTACAAATGTAGAACTCCTGGCAGAGTTTTGGTCATGTAGCAGACTCTTAATATCTCTTGCACTCTCTTTTTCTTTTTAGACATATTCTTTGAACCCTCATAATTGTGTAACGGTTTCTTACTCACACCTTGTATTTTGCATTTTATGAAGTTTAATGTGTGTTTGACTTAATCCTCTGGCTACATAGTAGAAATTTCAAGGATCATAAAGTACTTAGGGCTGGGGCAGGCCTCATTCTTTTTCATATCGCCAGGCCCTAACTCTCTGACAGGCACTAACTCGGTATTTAATAAATACTTGAAGAATTAACTTGAACTGATTAAATCCACAGCCTAGGCTGCTTTCTCAGCATCTAGTCCCGAACCACTGAGCATTGCTGGAGAAAACGTTATACAGTGGAGGAGTTCAGGAGCACCAAACAGCCAGTCCCTAACACAGCCCTGATAGCTTTCTGTCTGCCCTCAGGCAATACTCCTTCTCTTTCATTATAATAGATCTTTAATCCCTCTCAGCTCTCCTCAAACTTCCTGCTTCTCTATCTTCTCTCTCACTTTATCCATCACCTGTGAAAGATGGCCTGCCCTCCTATTTCACAACAAAAATAGAAACTCAGTTTCCTGCAACCTCCTTCACTGATTTATTCATATTCCCCTACCAACACTTCCTCAATCCTCATTCTTATTCCACTTTTGCTCTCCCAATGAACTAGTTCTTCTATGTAAGTCTAATTCCTCAACTCGATCTCTACACTTGCCCACTTACTCCATTATACATTTCCTGCTAATGATCTCTCTTCCTCTTCTCCACTGACTCCTGACTAACAACACTTGAGCATACTTTTAGCTGTCTCCAACCTTACAAAAATCATCCCTTGATGTTAATAATTTCTATGATACCAAAACATTGTGCTGTTTTCTTTCTTGAGTCACCTACATTTATTACTCCTTTTCTCTCATGTACCCCACAGCCTATCTTTGGAGTCTACTTTTTGCCACTACCACTCAAATGAAAATGTACTGGCAGGGAGTACCAATGGTTTCTTCATTGCTAGATCTGACAGATTCTCTCTCCTCCATGGCACACTCATAACCCCCCATCACTCTACCACCATCTTCATGGCCTCCTCTTTCTCAGCCTATTTCTTAAGTGTCAGTGTTCCTCAGATTGCCAGCTCTCTTTCCCTTCTTTTTAAGTGATCCCATCATCTCCCATTACTCCGAGGATTTTCTATATAATAATGACTCTAATAGCTGTAATTCTGTATCTGATCTCTCTTCCCACCTCCAGACCTGCATCTTGACCCAGCCACAGCATCTCAAACTCACAGCATGCCTACCAATGAAGTCTATATTCTCCACTTTCCTCCTTACAGCTCATCTTCGTTCCTTTCTCAGGGATAAACACTACCATCAACCCAGTGGTCCAATGCAAACTCCTTTCCATCACCCTTTTTCTTAGCACACTAAATGACTCACCACATTGTATTAATTGTATCTTACTACTAAATCTCAAACCTCGTGCAATCCTTTTCATTCCCATAGCTACAGCTTTATTTCAAAATTTCATTCTATTTTTGTTTATATTACTATTTGTACCAGTTTGCTAGGGATGCCATAAAAAATACCAGACAGGATGGCTTAAATGATGGATATTTATTTTCTCACAGTTCTGGAGGCTAGAAATTCAAGATCAAGGTGTCAGTAGGGTTGGTTTCACCTGAGGCTTCTTTTCTTGGCACACAGATGGCAACCTTCTTGCTGTGTCCTTTCCTGGTCTTTCCTCTGTGTGCATACATGCCCCTGGTATCTCTTTATATGTCTAAATTTTTTCTCTTCTTATAAGGACATCAATCAAGATGAATTAGGGTCCCCCATAACAGCCTTATTTTAACTTGATCAACTCTTTAAAGATACCATTTCCAAATACAGTCACATTCTGAGGTACTAGGGGGTTAGAACTTCAATGTATAAATTAGGGTGGCACAAAATGCAGCACATAACACTGTGATGACTTTGTATTACTGTCCTAGGGTTGCTATTAAGCAATATAAACTGGGTAGCTTAGAATAACAGAAGTTCATTGTCTCACAGTTCTGGAGACTAGAAGTTTGATAACAAGGCATCTTATAGTTGGAATCATACAATATATAGCCTTTTCAGATTGGCTTCTTTCACTTAGTAATAGGCATTTAAGGTTCCTCAATGGCTTTCATGGCTTGATAGAGTGTTTCTTTTTAGCCTGAATAATATTCCTTTGTCTGGCCATACCACACTTTATTTATCCATTCACCCACTGAAAGATATCTTGTTTGCTTTCAAGCTTTAGCAATTAAGAATAAAGTTAAATTAAGAAGAAATCTGCATATATATACATATACATAAATGTGTGTGTGTGTGTGTGTGCGCGCGCACGCAGATTTTTGTGTGAATATAAGTTTGCAACTCCTTCGGGTAAATACCAAAGAGTGAGATTGCTGCATCATATGGTAAGAGTGTGTTTAGTTTTGTAAGAATCCACCAAACTATCTTTCAAAGTGGCTATACCATTTTGCATTCCCATAAGCAACATTTGAGAGTTCCTGTTGCTCCACATTCTCACCAGCATTTGGTATTATTGTCAGTGCTACAGATTTTGGCTGTTCTAATAGGTATGTAGTGGTGTCCTGTTTTTCCAATTGCTTTTCTTTGATGACATATGATGATCAGCATCTTTTCACATGTTTATTGGCCATCTGTATATCTTCTTTGGTAAAGTCTTTGACCCATTTTTTAATCAGTTTTTTTATTTTCTTATTGTTGAGTTTTAAGAGTTCTTTTTACATTTTGGATAACAGTTGTTTATCACGTGTGGCTTTTGCAACTATTTTCACCCAGTCTGTAGCTTATTTTCTTCTTCTCTTGACACTCTCTTTTTCTGAGCAAAAGTTTTTAATTTTATTGAAGCCTAGCTTATCAATTATGTCTTTCATAAAGTGTCTTTGGTGTTGCATCTAATAAATCATGAGTGATTATATTTTCAGAGTCATCAAAAATATTTCAAGAAAATATTTCCAAAAATAATTTCAGATTGAAAGACTGAGAAAAAGATGTGTGTTGGTAAATTTCAAAACAAAACTTTGCCTGCGCATTTCAGAAACTTAGTCCTTGCATCTCTTTCACTTATTCTTCCTGTCTTAATAAGTTCCTATGCAAGTTTTATAATCATGGAAAATATTAATATTTCACATCTTGGATATTTGTAGAGTAAGGAGAGGCAGGGAAATTATATGTAATGGCGCTAGGCTCTCATTTTCTTTCTGCAGAACACATTTATCTTTAGGAAATATAATTATTCTCCTTTATATTAGTTCTTTCCTTAACAAAAATTAATAACCCTATAATCCAAAATCTCTTTCTTTGCCTTAGATAAGAAAGCATGAGGAGTCAAATAGTCTTCTGATTTTTAGTCAGTTGTATAAAAAGGTGAAAGGATGTCATTTTAATAGGTCAAATCACATTAAAACAAGCTCTCAGCTACTGCACATATTCTTTGTATAGAAATACATTGTTCTTGATACATTAGTCTAATGAATGGATAGTTTCCAAAACTCTTATGAATTCTAATTGTTCAATGTAGGATCTCTTGACATACTTATAAACATTCATTAAAAAATAGTGACTAATGACAAGTTTTTTCTTCCCAAATTTTAATATTTTTAAAAAAATTATTGCCACACTTTTGAGGATAGTGATAGTGGACAAACTTGTTTTATATGGGAATGTAAAAAAAAAAAAGCTTCTAACATTTATTATTAAAAATAGTATTTGCTGAAAAATGTATTGAAGATGCCCTTTATCAGATTAAGGAAATTAAATTCTATTACTAATTTGCTAACAGTCTTTATTATAAATGGGCACTCAATTTTATCAAAGGCTTTTTCTTCATCTGTTGAATATGACCATATGTTTTATCCTTTAATCAGTTAATGTTGTAGGTTATATATTTTATTAAATTCTGTGTCTGGGGTTATTTCCCTGTGGTTAACATTTACCTCAACTCTTCTGGTTTCTCTTTGCCTAATATATATTGCATTTTAGCTTTTTCATGCCCTAAATTTTTAGATGTGTTCCTTGTAGATAGAATATTCAACAGTAATGTATTAAATGACCCCTGGAAGCCAAATTCTTGCTTAAGCATTGGGGATACAATAGAGAATAAGAGATAATAAATTCCCTGACCTTGTGGAATATACATTGACATGGGAGAAATAAAATAAATATGTACACAAGTAATAAATAGCTACATAATTACATATTGTGGTCAATACTATGATGTATAGAAACAGAGTGCTAGGATAGAGTATAATGGATGCATACTACTTTAAATAGTATGGGTAGGGAAGACAGCTAAGAGAAGGCTTAAGCTAAAAACTGAAGGATGAGAAGGAGCCAACCATGTGAGGAGGAAGGAAATCAAACATACTGGAAAGGAAAATGCACACGTACATCCCGTGCCAGTATGAACTTAGCATGCTCTAGGAATCTGTTGAACAGTACTCTACTTTGAACAGTGTGAGCAAGGGATTGGAGGGTCCTAGGAGGCTATTAGAAAGAGAAAAAAAGGAGAGAAGATATAGAGCATTTAATAAAGATTTCATGTTAAAGTACAATAGGGAAATAGTGAAAGTTTTTACAGAAGGGTACACCATTTTTAACTGGTGTTCCTAAAAGTTCACATGATTTTCATGTAGAAAATAGATCTACTACTGGTGGAGAGATAGGGAAAGGAAATGCAGGTACCAGATAGGTTGCTATTGCAGTGAGTAATGCTGGTCGCTTGGATTTAGTTTGGGACAGTAGAAAAATTTGTAACACATTTTGGATGTAAAACTAATAGAACCTGCAGGTGTTATGAATACATGTGGTGAAAGACCAGAAAGAGCGGGACATGTTTTTCATGGTCAGGTCTCATAGTGGCATTTTTAACTGATATGAGAGAGATATGTGGTTGTGGAGAGAGTAGAATGTTTGTTTTGGGGTGTATCCATGTGTGACCTCTGGGGAATGGTTGTGGAAATAAAGAGATCAATTTTAGACACATTATCATTGAGATGCTTTTGAGACATCCAAGTGAAAATGTCAAGTTAACAGTTATATATACATGTCTTCAACTTATAGGAAATTTATAGAGTTATAAATTTGAGAATTGCCATCATATAGAATCATGGTTAAAGTGTGGTTTTTAATATATCTGCCTGAGTTTATCTGGTTTCACAATTTACTAGCTATGCAACCATGGAAAGTTGTTTAACTTTTCTGTATTTCAGATTTTTCATCTATAAAATGACAGTGATGACATTAGCATCTACCTTGGGTAAATAAGTTAATACATGTAAAGAATTCAGAAAAATATTCTGCTTGCATTGAGCCTAAGTAAATGTTAGCTGCTATAATCATCATCATCATCATCATCGACATCATCATCATCATCACCATTATTATCATTATCTCTATGGGTTATTTTTCTGGGATAAATTTTTCTTTTTAGTTAATGACTTTCTAAAAATAAAATTTAAAGGGAAGGCAAACATTATAGGATAAACTATTATAGAAGAACTACTTTTGGAAGCAGGATATTTTATAACCTTCAATCAGAATGCCAAATCAATAACTTATACCACCCTCCATATAAGAGCCATCCTTGAACCTAGCCCACCCAGTGCCAAGTGGTGCTAAGATGTTTGCAGACTGACTAACACTAAAATATATTAATAACGGTCTAGATTTTTAAATTTTATATTCCCTAGAGTGTTCTAGAAATTTACAGAACACCTCTGGCTCACTGACATGTTAAAATGCTTTCTTGCCAAATTTCCAAGATTGTGTGTATTTCAAGTTGTTCTATTATACTTGCCAAAAAGACTTTTTCTCCATTTCCAGTACAAACTTACAATTTAAAATACACACACAAAAAAGAGCAATTCATTACATTTTTTGACTGCTGAATTAGTCATAATCCTTGTTTGATTCAAACTACTGAGGTGTTTTTTTCTCTATCAGCTAGCTGTCCTGGACTATGCATAATATCTCAGATGTATAAATGTTTATGCGATTGACAGAATTATCAAATTGAAAGAAAAGATGAGACCCTATAGTTGAACCACAGTCACTGAACTCTTCATGCTGGTAATAAATATTTTGGTGCTCTCTAGTGGTGGAAGGAGATAGGCTGGAAGACTTGAAGGTGCACTTGGATTAGCAGTAGTGACAGTAATTTTTTAAAATGTGCAACTAATTGTGGATTTCAAAACATGACCAAGGGAACATTTCATGTAAAAGATGAAATTCATCATATGTGAACCTTGCCCCTTCTACCCAGAAAATACTTGGAGGAGAAACACTATATTTCTTTAATAGTAGAATGCCTCGATTTATTTATTTATTATTTTAATTTTATTTTTTTAGTTTCAAGTATACAGTACATTGGTTAGAAATTTATATAGTTTATGAAATGATCCCCTTAATTGCTCTTTCTCTCCCTCAGCCCTCCACTTAGCCATTACATTAATGCTAACTGCCTTCCCTATGCCCTGCTCCCCATCCCTGTGACCATCTACCAACTACTAATTTGCACTTCTTTAACTCTTCTCTCCATTTTCCCAGCTCCCCAACTCCCCTCTCCTCAGGCCATCCCTGGATTGTCCTCTATATTCAGAACACCTCAATTTAAATAGAAATGCAATGTGTGTTGTTGAGGTTTCTTATCTTTTGACCATTTTATTTTTAACAGGAGTGGAATTCTTTGTTTTCTTCCCCTAATGACAGTAAGAAGTATATTTCAATAACAGCTGCCAGGGACTAGGGTATGCTCATGCGAATAAAAGAAAAGTGGTCCTAAATGCAAATTATGTATTCACACATATTTATAAATTTTCATTTGAGATGTTTTTGTAATTGCTTCCTATCTTCTCATCATACCTCTGGCTTTTGCTCCCTGTAATCAATTCTAACTCTCAGATCTCTGATTAAGTCCTTGACTCACAAAAGCTTCCTCTTTTTTTTTTTTATTTCCTCGTCATTATTTACCTTTTTTTATGGTAATTTGTATCTCCATAGATTGTAAATTCTGGAAGACCCAACTGTGCCTGATCATCCCTGCCACTTTCATAACACCCAGCACAGTGCCTGGCATGTAGTGGGCATTTGGAAATACTTGAGAAAATTCATGAACATCCTGACCTGCTGTTTTAGAGTCTCATAATAATGATAGATTATATTCATAAGTCTTCATCCAATGCATTCCCCAGCTCAGTCCTAAAAGCTAGTTAGGAGGGAGTTTGGACCTCTTGAGAGCTATTGTCTCCTTGAGAACCAGGTGCCATACAAAAATGAACTGATTTCACACTATTTCCTTCCTTTGAAGGGACCAGCATGATCTTATAGTCATCGTATTCCTCCTTGGGATACCCTAAGGGGAAAGAGAAAAATCACTCAGCTAAGTTTCCAAATCACTTTACCAAGTTAAAAGTGTGTGTGTGTGTGTGTGTGTGTGTGTGTGTGTGTGTGTGTGTGTGTAATCAAAGGCAAGAAGGAGAAAAACTCACCTATGTGTGGTTCACTAGAAGGACACCAGGTTCTGGAATCTAGAGAACTGAGGTAGATTCTATATAACCAACTTACCACATGGCCTAAAGCAAAGTAATGGCCCATTCATTCATAGGTCCCATATCTTATTTATCAAATAGAAGAACCATCAAACAAAGAATCAAATGAGACAACAGATGTGAAGTGACTGCAGACCTTGCTAAGGGCTGAAGGGCTTTTTTTTTTTTCAAGCATCTGGCTTTTAGAAGAATTATGATTTAGCTCTGAGGAGAATATTTGAATTCAGTCACTTATTTAACAAATATTTTGTTGAGCATCTATTACGTGTGAGGCATTCTTCTAGGAAATGAAAATAAATAAAATCATGAACAAATCAAACACAGCTTTGCCTTCATAGAACCTGTATTTTAGTGAACGAGAACATGTAAACTAATAACATGTAATTATACAAACATAACGAGTTTAGTGTTGTGAAGAAAAACAAAGCAGGATAGTAAATGATGGAGGTATAAATTTATTAGGTGGCCAGGTAAATGCTCTCTGCAGAGATGACATTTAAATTAAGACCTGAGTGAAGTGAGAGAGTGGGCTATGTGAATATCTGGGGGAGGAACAACCGAGGAAAAGGCATCGGTAGGTTAAACAAAGGATTCGAGGTAGGAAAATGCTCGGATGGGCTCAAGGAATAGCAAGAACGTCACCGTAACTGAAATGAGTTAGTAAAAGAGAGTGAACAAGGAAATAAGATATAGAGAAATAGCCAAAAGTCATATCACGTAATGACTAATGTATGAGCCATTAAGCGATGTTTTTAAATAACTTTTTTACAATAGCTTTAGAGTTATAAAAATGATGCAAAAATAGATGAATAGTTTCCCTGTACATCTTACATGTAAATTAGTGTGGTGCATTTGTCACAACTAATGTCCTGATATTAATGAGTTATTTCTAACTAAAGTCCATACTTTATTCATATTTCCTTAGTTTTATAGCAATACCATGTTACATTTAGTCTTTGTGTGTCCTTAAGCTCCTCTTGGGCCCGAAGATTTTCTTAGAATTTTCCTGTTTTTGATGATTTTAAGAGTTTTGAGAAGTACTGGTCAGATATTTTATAGAAAGTTCCTCAGTTTGGGTTTCTTATGGTTAGACTGGGGTTATGGAGTCTTGAGAGCAAGAACACAGAGTTAAAGTGCCTCTCTCATTACATCATAACAGGAGTATGTGTTATTAACATGTCTTACAGCTAGTTCTGCTAACCTTAGTCACTTGACTAAGGTGTGTGTGTTACATGCCATTGAGTTGGCTCTGACTCTTGTCCGCCCTATGAAAGAGCGTTGTTCACAATCTCCTGTTCTCAACACCTCTGCTCAGCTCCCACAGATTCATGCCTATGGCTTTTATGGAGTCAATCCATCTCATATTTGGTCTTTCTCTTTTCCTGGCTAAGATAATGTTTGCCAAATTTCTGTAAAATTATTTTTCTCCCATTTATATACTTTATCCTTTAAAAGGGCACTGATATCAGCAACTCACACTTAAGGGGTGGCGAGTTATGCTCTAGCTCCTTGAGGAAAAAATAGCTACAGAGCTTATTTGAAGCTCCTCTGAAACAAACAAACAAACAAAAAACACTTCTGCACAGATGTCTATTTTTATTTATTTATTTATTTATTTATTCAATCATGTATTTATATCAGTGTGGACTCATGGATACTGGTTTTATATCTTTGGATTATAATCCAATACTACATTATTTATTTGTTGCTCTGCTTGTTCCAAGTGTAGCCATTGGGACCTGTTTCAGTAGTTTCTGTGTCTCTTTGACATTGCCCAACATTTTGTTTATTTGAGCCATTGACAAACTTTGATACCTATTCTAACCATAGTGAAAGCCATTAGAGAGTTTTGGGAAGGAGACAAGACTCCATTTTTCATTTTATAAGTACTCTTGTGGCTACAATGTAGAAAATAAACTATACTTTGGGAGCTTATAAAATGGCTTTTACTCTAGTGTGGGCGAAAGATGATGGTGACTTGGAAAAAGGGTACAACATTGGAAATGAAAATGGGAAAATTTGGTATCTAATTTGTAGGTTGAACTTACGGTATTTCCTGATGGATTGGATTTGAAAGGGATTCCAAGGTGTCTCCAAGGTCTTTATTCTGAATAATTGAGTAACTTGTAATGTTGTTTACTCTTACTGTGAATACTGGAGAAAGAGCAGTTTGGAAACTCTTAATAATGCATGAAACATATATAACACAACCATGCTAAATAAAACTCTACTTAAAAGAGCAGTTGCCTAGAAAACCTTGTTTTGACTGGTTTTCATGAGGGAAATCAGCAGCATGATTCAAACACAGGCTCCTGGGCCAAGAGAGGCAGATGGTAGCTGTTTCTCAGACTAGGACTAGACGGGAAGAGTTTCCATTTTTCTTCTGAATGTAGTTTCTAGTATCTTAGTTTATAAATATTTCTCTCAGTTTGTGAATCTGGGGTTGTTTTGTCTGCCTACATTCAATTCTCATAGCCCTGGATGAAGTTATTTTTTTTTTTTGGTGGAGAGGGAATCGGAGCGCTCACCCTGAAATGCAAATCAAAGCAGACCTTTAAAAGATAAAATCACTCCTTCCAAAGAGTGAGAATATTCAAAATGAGATTTAATTTTGAGAGACTTGGGTTTTGGATTAATATATTATATAAATTTCTAAAAGAGTTTATGATCAATTCTTTCAACCAACAGATTTTGCTGTGGATCTGTTATGTGCTAACTATGCTGTGTATAAACGAAAGAGTTGAGGCTTTCCAATCGCTCAGGGGATTAGAGATACTGTGCACAAGGAATCAAGCCTAGGGTCAATGGAACATATTATTATACTACGTATCATGTACTTCTACCCCTTCGGCTGGTTGCTGCTTTCTCCATCTAGAAGATACTTCCCTCCCTTCTCTCCATTATACAACCCAGCTTGTTCAAGATGCTCCTCCAACGCCATCCCCTCCAAGGAACCCTCCCTTTTCTCCTCAATCCTCATTCCTAAGCACTTGATCGGTTTATATTCCAACCAGCAATATTTTCCAAACTTCATTACTTATATCATTATCAACTATATAATTTCATTATATTAACATACTATGTATTTACTTAATTCAATTTTATCTTATGCAATAATACTTGTAAAATCAAATCAAGACTTCATGGTGCTCATTGTCTTATTTAATATATGAAAATAAATACATATTGTTAATATAAAAGCAGCACAATCAAAAATTATTTCTCATACCACCAGTGGAATATATACTGTGCTTTGGGAACCGTGGGATTTATTATGATAAATTGTTAATAGATTGCTTTAAATAGTCCCAAATTCTCTACCCTCCCTCTAGCCATACTCTTTACTATACACCTTTGTCATGCTCTCCTACCATAGAAGGGTGCAAATCCCTGTTCTTGGTCTTAGCCATGTGACTCGCTTTGGCTAATGGAATGTTAGACAGAGTAAATGATCACAAGCCAGGACTTAGGTGCTTTATGTGAGGTATCAAGGATGCAAAATTTAGGGGAGCACTGTCACTCTCAGGATTGTGTCTCAGACTCTGAAGTTTTAAAAAAGCTGTTAGACTTCTCTCTTGCATTTTTTCCTCCCAAGGCAATGAAAAGAACATAACAACTGGTCCCAGGAGAAATATGAAAGACATGTGAAGCAGAGCTGCCCTGCCTAGAGGCCTGAGTCAAGCCCAGCTTAAGACAGAGCCCCAAGCCAACTAACAGAAGCATAAGCAAACCACTCAAGATCAGCCAAACCCTCATCCAACTCCCAGCAGATCCACTGACCCATGTACTATAATAGTAAATAATTTCCGTCTTTGTAATACATAAGCATTCAATCAATGCGCACTTCAGTAATTATTACTAGTTGTGTTACCTAAGTTTCCTAGCCTCTCTCAGTCTGACACAGAAAGGGATACAATAATAACTACCAACTACCTCTCAGGGTTGAACAAGATTGTGTATGCGGTGTCTCTTTCCATCTTGGGTCACTGCCAGAACATTTGATATTACCGTACTTAAGACAGCATCTAACCACAGTATTCAAAGTAAAGGAGATGCTTCTTTAATGATTCATGAGTGTTGTTGTTCAACTTCTTTTACATATTGTTTGCTACTAGAACTGCCATGAATAATATGATAATAGTTTTCATTTTTGGAGACATTAAACATTAAACATTGTACATGCATTATGTCATTTAACATTGAAAACTTTATGAAGTAGACATAACCTCACTTTACAAAAGGAAAAACTGAGACTCATAGCTGCAATAAAATTTCATAAGGTAACACATCTAGCAAATATCAGCCCAATTTAAGGGTTTTTCCTTCTTTGGTAGTAATCTGCCTACTAAATACCACTTGTAATTTCTCTACCTCAATATACAATCATTTTTCTATTTCTGTGCTCTTTTGTCATATACATATTTTTCTTATACTTGGCATAATGTAATTTAGTATTCCACTATTCATCTATTATTATTAATATTCTTAATAAAAATTGTTATTAATTATTATTCTTTGATGAAAAATGGAAACCTTTGAATGGCTTTTCCCTGTTTTCAGATATTATTAATGTCTCCAATTTCTTTGTACTCATGGGTAATACTAAAATAAGCATATTTATGCTTATAGTATTTTACTTCCTTTGAAATATTTTCTTTGGGAAACATTATCAGACACAAGATTAGTCACCCTAATTATGTAAAATGTTTTATTGTTTTAATAGTTATTGACAAATTTTTATTGGATTTATCAATTTTCTCTGTGATCAATGGTGCATACACACATTTTCCCACAATTTTGTGGCATTAAATATCACTATTTTTAGCTGTTACATTAATAGATGTAAAAAACACTGCTCTGTTCTTAATTTGCATTTCTTTGATAATGAATCAAGTTGAAATACACTGATATCTACCCATTTTATGTAAATATTGCTTCAAAAATATAATTTTTATATACACGGATATTTTTTAAAAGCTATTTGTTGATTGAATAAACAGTACTAGATTATATATTTCATGGTTGCATATTATTTTCCTAGAACAAGAATACTAATCTGTGAGTTGTTTATTCACATAATTTTAAAAACCTGTGATTTTTTATTTTACTTCAAGCTGGACCTATCTCCCATGAAGCTCTTTATGGATACTGTATGACAGCTTCAAAGGTGTTATGAAAGCAATTAACTACCTTATAACTTATAATAATAGCAATCCTTTCCTAAAACCTTGGATTTAAATGTTAATTAAGCAATTAGAGGCACAGGGGACAATCGCCAGATGATGCCTCCTCCTAGGGTTTAGTCAGCAGACAAAAGTGATGAATTCTATTAAGATTGTGTTCAAATTAAAAAAATGAAAAATCTTGAGCAGCCTAAAATGAAAACCAAAACAACAAAAGCAATCTGAGAAATAAGATATTGTTTTGTTATGGGAGACTCTTTTTCATTTTTATGGGAATGTTGTCAAGTGCTATTAATAAAACATAAAGGAGAACCCCTCGTGAAAGCTTTTTCTTTGTGAATCATTTTTGAACTGCTGATTTGAGCAAATTCTTCAAAATGGAGCACCGTATTAAAACCAAATCCATGAGATACATATGGAAAGACCAGCTCTTAGCATATGCTTGGATTTTATGGATGAATGGTTCATTTGAATGTGCCCCATCTATTCATGAATTTTCCCATCTTCGTAAAATCCAAACTAGATCGCCCAGTTCAAAATCCTCTTTTGCTGCAATTGATCATCTTCCCCTTCATCTAGTCACCCTATTAACACCCTCCCTCTAAGCCTAACCTGAGATAGGGCCCTGATACAATGATGTTATTATGCAGATACCTCATTACCAGGTTTAATAATAAAATCTTTGGTTGGAGAGGTGAAGGCTGTAATAAAACTTCCTATATAAAACTTTAATACAAACTTGTAAAAGGTACGATCTTTTGCAATTAACTAATATTTAAATTCATGTTTTTAGTAAGGTAATTCATCCACCCCAACCCCCCACCGCCCCCCCCAAATTTTTTTTGATATTATCTCTAAGAGATTGAGAATTATTAAATAGAGGTCACTGAGGTTCTTCCATTTTCTCTATGAGTTTTACCCTTTTTTCTTCTTCCTTCCCCTCTCCTAACACCAACACACCGCTCTTTAGGGATGTAGGTTGGCGGGAGTGAGGGATGGCGTGGTCTTTTCTTTCTTTCTTCGTTAGTTTTCTGTTTCGTCTTTGACACTGCAGGCCGTCATGCCGTTCCTTCTTCCTTCCTTCCTTCCTTCCTTCCTTCCTTCCTTTCTTTCTTCTTTCTTTTCTAGATCAAATAAGCTAGACTGCCTCTACTAAACTGGACTGTTGCTAAGGCTATGAATCTCTCTTGTAACCTAGCTTCTGTTGGACTCCTTGTACTGCAGCTCACCAAAAAGTTAATGTCTTTCTGCACCAAAAATTTGAACATGATGAAGTTTTGCATTTCCAAAGGTGAGGAGCATGATATTCACTATGTGCAAATGAGTATGATAGTGATGGGGTAGGGTGCCTAAAGCTGCCCATTGTAGTTATAAAATCAACTCCACTAGACTAGAACAGGATATAACAGAAATAAATAGGATAAAATGTCACAGTGTATCCCATGTAGTTAGAGTAGGTGTTGTACTGTTATTTTTTTTATTTATATATCTTAAGTAAAAAAAAAGTTTATTTATATATCCCAAGTTGTGTATTTTTCAATACTGCAATTTTCATGTACAATATCAATGAACATTTGTTAAATATCATATAAGAGACACTGTGTTAGACACTAGGCACACGAAGAGAATAAGAAATGGGTTTGCTTGTTGAATGGGTTAGTCAATGGTAGGACTCACCAAATTCTATGAGAAGTATATGGGCTCTGGATGCACTTGAAGTGAGAAAAGGGGGGAAAGAAAAGGATTTTTTAATAGTAATGAATGATGATAATGATAGACAATACTTACAGCGCTTGTTGTGAGCTAGACCCTATCCTAAGGACTTCACATGTATTAACCCCTGTAGTCCCCCCAAATATCCTATGAGGTTGAATTATTCTGCTTTATAGGTAATAAAAGTGAGATGTGAAGAGATGAAATGATATGCTCAAGCTAATAAGAAACAGAGCAGAGATTGAAGCCTAGCAGTCTAGCTTGAATTTACTCTTAATCACTATCTCATCCCACCTCTCACCACAAAGGACAAAGGAGAGAGGGTAGGGAGGTAGTTTTCCAAATGTTCTCTCTCCTCTTCTATCACCACCCCCCCCCCAACTGAGGCAGAAATCATTCCACATTCCTCTAGAGGGGTAGACCAGAGAATTTAGCTTCTTTGGTCATTAACCTTACACAGAACCTTAATATCTGCTTCAACTTATGAATAATGAGGGAGAAAGAGTGAGAAGCAAGTTCTAAAAGCTTCACTTATTCTCTGACTTCCCCTAGGAAGATGGTAACTACTCCATTTCTCACTGCTCTTTTCGTTGCTGATTTCATCGGATATCTGCATCTCTATCATGTCACTGTGTTTTTAAATTGGTTTTCTAGCTGAAAACTTTCAAAGACAAAAAAAAAAAAATCAGCCATCATCCATTTTGTATTTTCTTTCCCTTCCCTGGAAACTTGCCTTCAAAATGCTAATGTTTGGAAAAAGTATTCAGAGAAAATGAGGAACAATGAAAATCCTACATACATGCACCGAGAAAATGAAGTGTGATTTTGAGAGAATTGAGTGTTATGACCTGGGATCATTTCACTGGGATAGGGGCCCAGGCTTCTAAATCTATGGACCAATCATTGCCTTCTTCTATTCTCCATTTCCTATACAGGTTTTCCTGAAAATTTGGCTCATAAATCAAACAGCTGAAACATTAATTATTTTAGACCTCTAGTGTTAGTTGTTAAATATACCTGACCCTAAGGATTACCACAACACTAACCCTCTCTGGTTAGTACCGGGCATGTGAGTAGGCGAGTCACAATTTCTTGTGTTCTGTGACTTGATGGAAATTGAAAATTCAGCTCTCTAGCCCACACACACCTAGGCTATAAAAATCTCTAACTTGGCAGACCTAGTTTTCTCTGTCTCTATCAACACTCTGCTGTGTCTGCTGACACCTCCTCTACTCCCCCCTTCCAGGAGCAATCTCTCAATTTCTGAGTCAGTACTGGGTTGAGTAAGAGGAAAGTGGGGAAAGTGACTAATAATGATTAAATTTGAACATCTACACTGTGTCAAGTGGTGTGTTAGGCATGATCAATAAGGTAAATATTACTAGCTTTATTTTTATGGATAAAAAAAGTAAAGCAAGAAATAGTTAATAAGTATCAGAGGCTGATAGCACTGAGAATTAAGCCATCCCTAAGTGCTCATATACACCGATTTACCCAAAGACAGTCCAAGGCTACACTTATTATCTCAAAATTATTCTTAATAATCCCTTTCTTCACCCTCAAATGTTATATGATCACCCCAGTCATCATTGTTTTAACTGGGATTCTGTGGCCTCAGCAATTCTTCTGGATAGTCATGTTCATGTACTCCATTTTACCTCACATCTGTAGCCTCATTTGCTTCCAGTCAGGTAGGAAATCTGGTACAAAAATGATATTGGGCCTAGATGCTCCTGTAGACACTAAATTGTGGTTTTCCTTAATACTGGATTAGGCCAGATTTCAAACCTAAATTTTGAATAGGTTGTCCCTCCACAGCTTTTGCCATTAGCTTGTCTAGTATTCAAACCTTCTTTGACTTAGAGACCTGCCTTTAACTAGTGAGGGTTCTGGTAGTACTAATTAAGATTCTGAACTAAGCCTAGAGAGAGGGACAAAAATTAGCTCCTGAATATTTTGGAGAACATTTCCCATAGGCACAAGACAAGATCCATGATATTTTTGGCTGCAGTCTGCTTGGCATCAGTGTCTACGTTTGGATTTCTTAAAATGGGGGTAGGGGCAAAGATGGAGATATAACAGCACCACTGGAGGAAAAAGACTCCTTGAGGATCAATAGAGTGATGCAGGGGTTTATGGCTCCCACAACACTAATGAGATCATGGGTACCCTTAAAATAATAGCAATATCTAAGCAAGGTGCAATAGACTCACACTATGCTCTGCTGGCCAAATAATCCCAGGAAACTCTTTTCTCAAAGAGAAGAAGATCTCCCTGGTTGTTAAGATGATCAAGCACATGACATATGAGGAATTCTTTCATTGAAGCAACAATTATGTATTGCTATGTTCTAGGCACTGGACCAGTACTGGGAATTCCGAGGTCTCTGCCCTGTAGAGCATAGAGTCTACTGAGAGACACAGACACTTATTTAGTAGTTGCAGAGATATAAAATTACTGACCATAAGAAAACAATGAAGGAGATGTACAGTGTGTTTTTAATAGAGTGTAATCGGGGGTTCTATGAATCATGCCTGAGACTAATTCTCTAAGGAAGTGACCGTTGGGCTAATCTCTGAAGGGTGAATTAACAGTTAACTGGGTAAAGGATGAGGGAAAACTCCAGGTTGGGAAAAGGGCATGTACTCAGGTCTTGAATAAGGAAGGAGAAGCCCATTAGGGAACTGAAAGAAAAGCGGAGCCCAAAAAAGTTGTATGTTTAGTCTAAAGAGCAGATTACAATGGTGGTATGAGAGCAGGTAAAGGTGGGCAGGGTGAGAGCTTTCCAGATAACCTGTCCTACCTATAGAAAGATGGACGCTACAGGAAGATATTTTAATTTCAAAGAGGAAAGGACTTCCTAAGTTAATGTTTTGAAAGCGGTGAGTTTTTGTTTAATCGTAGGTGAGATCACAAAGAACTTGGATAGAATTTTGTAGAGATGATAAAAGGATGTTGGTCCTACTGAATATTTAAGTACATCTTATTAAGAAAGTTTTGTGAATCACTCACTTTCAATTAAAAAACAACAACAACAAAGAAAACTAGTCAGCAGAGTACAAACATGTAATGAAAGGATGCCATTAATGATTCCCCAAAGACAAACTAAAGTCTAGGAGACTTCTTTCTGATGAGATAATTGTGAGAGTTTCAGAAATTTCAGTCCTGGCTAGAGTTGAAAATTCCTAGGAATGCAGCATTTACCTTTTAAGAAGGCTGTTTTCATCTTTGCTTACACCACCCTCTCCGCCATCCCCCTCAAAAAAAGATGTCAAAATGTGGGAAATTCTGGCTCATTATTGCTGATTGTGTGTGATTTTTTAGTGTCAATAACCTGCATGCAGCTGAAGTGTGATGAGAAAGTAAGAATATGAGCAGATAGAGCTGATTGTTCCCCACAAGATTGTAAACTTTGATTCAACTATTGAGTAAAGCTACATTAAAAAATGTAGCTTGTCAAAGGGAGTTTAAAAGATAGCTGTTTTATAAACCCATCCTTTCTTTCTAATCCTTTTGATTATGTGTTTTTGAATGATCTGGAATTTCTAGAATTTTCTTTGTATATGGTACAATGTACAGAGTCATCCTTAATAGACTGCCTGCTTAGCCATTTCTGTATAAGAGAGTGCATTCTCTTGCAAGAACAATAATAATAGCAAAGAACATTCTTTATAATAAAACACAGCAGTGGGATTTTTTTTATCATAAACTGGAATTGATATAAAATAACCAGTGGTTATCAACCATTATAAAGAATCTTCTCTTCTAATGTATGTGTGCTTTAGTTAACCTCATGCAAAAGCCCTATGTGCCTTTTATAGAATCCCATAAACATTTCTTCAAGCCAGACATTGAGTTTTATAGAAATATAATACTTTCTAATTGCCTCCTAGCCACACACATCTGAAATACACAGACACAGAGACATATAAACATACACACACAGAATAGCCTGAGGACATACCCTGTTTGTAATATACTTATTCATCGATAACCCAACCACCTCAAAATTATTATGAGATAATTTTTCCTTGACTCTCATGTCATAGAAAACATAAGTTTAAATTTCGTTGAGAGACAAAGAAAATGCTGCTGTCCCTTTCCATGACAATGTTTTTCCTCTACATATTTTTTTCTATATTCTTTTTATTGGGAGAACTCCTTTAAAAGTCTCAGATACCTTGGAATTCTCTAGCCTTTCTTCGTAAACATGCCATAACATCAAAAATTCCCTCCAGTGACTCGGCTATTTCCTATGAGTCAGCATTTGCTTCAAGCTCCACATAGAAGACAAACTCTCATTTAATCAGAAAATCTTTGTAAAAACTGTCTTGTATTTCCGGCTCTGAAGTAGGTACTGAAGATACTATGCTGAATAAAAATTTTGCTCTTTTCAGATAGTTTACAGTAAGGAGAGCCTGAGACAACTAATAATTAAATGATACACAGTGGCCAATGTTAATAGAAGTACCAGGGATTCTTAATCCTTTTCAGGTATGAACCCTTTGAGAACATGATGGTCTCTATTATGGTCTCTATCTGTCACTATATAACAAATATTTGCCTGAATGCTTAGCAGTTTAAAACAACATTTATTATTTCATACAATTACTAAAGATCAAGAATCTGAAAGTAGCTTAGCTAGATGGTTTTCAATCAGGGTCTTTCATGAAGTTGCAGCCAAGTTGCTGCTGTCAGCTGAAAGCTTTGGTGGGACTGGAGGATTTGCTTCCAATAAGGCTTACTTTACATGGCTGTTGGAAAGATGCCTCAGAGAGTTCCCTATAGGCTGTATCAGAAAAACTCAACTCAGCCATTTTGGCCTCTTCGTAGAACTAATCACAACATGGCAGTTGGCTTTCCTCAGAGCCATGTGATCTTTGAAAGAGACAGAGAAGAAAGCCATGATGCTTTTTGATGTAGCATCAGAAGTGACATACCATCACTTATGCCTTATTTCAGTCGTATAGACCGACCTTGATAAAATGTGGAAGAAGACTACACAAGGGCATAAATACCAAGAGGCAGGGATATTTGGGGGCCATCTTTAGGGTTGACTACCACATTTTTCATTGACCTCTTTCCAGAAAAATGTACCACAGATCCTGGGATAACAAATGCTGTACTAATAGAGGGCCAAATATATTACTGTGCTGGAGAAGCCAGAAAGATTTTACAAAAGAGATGAGTTTAATCACAGCCTTCCAGAGAGTAAAAATTTGATCAATGGGTATGGTAGACAGGCGGATATTCCAGGCAGGTTAAACAAGAAAAGCACACCTACATGAAAAAAGTCACCCTGTATCTAGAGGCCTAATACGACTAAAGAGTAGGAAGAATGATATAAGCCTAGTCAGATCACAGAAGACTTTAAAAGCCGTGCCAACTAAAGTGACTTTCAATGTTCACTGTAGAGAATGTGTGAAGTCATGCAAGGACCCGATTTAGAAAACCCAAGTCGTATTTTAGAGAGATTTTTCTGGCCATAATGTGGAGATAGAAGGCAGAGAGATCAGTCGAGAGGCTATTACATTGGTATGAAAACAAGACATGATAATGATACGAGCTGTGACATGAACAACGGGAATGGAAAGGAGAAATCATTTCATAGGGTTTTTTGGGAAGTAAAATGTATAGGAATTGGCAACCAGTTGATGTGGGGAATGAAAGAAAATAAGACATAAATAAAACTTCATGAACTTTTACTTCGGACAACAGAGAAAAGAGAAGTGCTAGCTGGGTAGGCGATAAAGCATAAATACGAGTTTGAGATATCTGATGAGTATTTTCTAGTGCACGTTCCCTGGAAAACAACTCCTGTGAAAAATTCAAAAACTAAGTTACCATGGAAAAGTAGGTATAGAAAATACAGTGGATCTATGCCTTTGGAGATTTAAAATACACACCAATGATATTAAAGATCAAAGACTTTTTGTTTTCTTTTTTAACAAAGAGACCCATATATTTTTCAAGGCAATGTTTCCCAAACATATTTAACAATAGAGTCTTCCTTTAGTTCAAACTCTATTGACATACTGCAAATCTAGCATTCTGGGTAATAATTTACACTTTATAACAACTTACAGTCTGTACAACTCATCACTAAATATTCAACAATAACAAAAAAATGTCAAAATGACACTGCAATGGTAGTTAAGAATTTTTTTTTTTGCTTCAAATTAATCATAATAAAATCTTCAGGTACCAATTTTTATTTGAATTTACAAAGAAAATTAAATTGATTTTTATTATTTTAGCTATTTTGGTATTTGCAGTTCTCTGGATCAGAACTGATATACAATAATATTTTTTAAACCATGGGGAAAAAATATGTCTTAGCTAAAAAAATTTTCAAGTTTTTAGACTGATAGAATAGTTATCCATGGCCATATAACAAATGTTTGTCCCTAAAACACTGCCCCATGTGAAGGTTCCAAAATTTAAAAAAGCATTATGGCCCCTGGCCCCTGTGATAAGTAGGGTTTCAGCCAATGTTTTTCAAGTGAATGCTGCTTGCGAGAACCTGACAACAGGCTGACATCACAGGTCTTCACTGGATTATGAATCTCCTTCTGTAAACTGAGAATTTCTAGCAAAGCTGATTGCAAAGCTGGAAATCCGCAATGGTTCCTGAAGCTAAACAGAAGATTTTTTTTACTCATAAATAAATGCAGACACTGAAAGTTACCAAAGGGAAAATGATTTGCTTCTAACATGTAGTGGTTTTTAAGTTTCAAGGTTCAGATTATTACTCCAAAGAGCCCAACATGTTACCTGGAGAACGGATAGTATAGAACAGATCTGGAGGAAGGTTCAAACTGGGTGAATCCTAATTCTGCTCTTTATTTCTATGGAACTGGACAAGCTGTGTAAACTTGTTTTGCTTGTTTTCTTGTCTGTAAAATGGAGGGAATAATGCCCAGCTCTAGAGTGTTGTGAAAATTAGAGGGACAACTCATATAAATCTTCAATTAATATGAGCTATTGTTATTATCAGCAAAAAAGGCAGCTTTCACATATAACCTGCAACGCCCTAATCAACAATTATAGATTTCAGAGTAGTAATAAAATAATGACAATACCTTAGATATGAATAGTGTTTTAGAGGATGTGAGTGCATCCGTGCCTCTAAACCCATTTAATAATAAAGCATATTTCTCAACAAAATTGTGTTACTGAAGCTATGTCCAGCCACTGGTGGGAAATGGATAAGCATAGTGAGCCAGGCAAACTCAGGACCGACAGCCATTAGTGAGAAATAACAGATGGTGTCTCATTTTTTGCTATAGGCAAAGAGCCAAATGACATGACTAAATAGAAAGACAGCCCCATAGGACTGCATTTGGACTCCTACTGAGCATGGAGCCTGAAAGGCAGGGACATTTTTAATAACCTTTCTTTGACAAGCTTAAAGCCATTTAATGTCTAAACCTGTCATACATATCCAGCCAGGAGAATAGATCTCCAGAGAAAACTCTACAGCACACGGTCTCACCTCCCTCTGAAAAAATAAAAATTGCACACACACATAAAAAAATTATACAGCAAGGTCACCAAATATGAACTTTCCATTTAAATAAAAACAGGCATTGCCCCTCAATGGCAACCTTCTAGACCTGCTCCCCATTCTTCTTTGGATAAAAAGTTGAGTTTCTGTCCAGACATTATTTTAATAAAATAGAGGACTCATGCCTGCTTTAGGTGAAATTTTAGTTTAGTCTAATTAGAAGGAAATGCATTATAAATTATTATGTGTTGAAAGCCTGCACTGAAAAAAAAAAAGAGAGAGAGAAAAGAAAATGAACTCATAATTCTTTATATATTAGGTTTCACTTTTTCATCAATCCAAGTGAAACAGCAAGTGATTGCTTCTTTTTTAACAGCTTTGGAAGTAAATGGAAAAAAAAAAACTAGCAATCAACATGATTAAAAATCTTTATTATTTTGTCTATTGTTATAGTATTCAGCAGCAGTGCACCAGTGATTCTGCAAAATAACATCCACTGCAGCAAATTTATCTAATAAATTGTATTTGTTTTCCAACGAGTCAGCTAGTAAGAACATTAGTGTGGACATGATTTGATTTTCCCTGGAGTCCACGGCTTCATCTTGCCCCAGCTGTTTCATTTTCTTCTCATCACCAAATCATTTTATTACAACTCTCCATGCCTTACTTTCCTATAGCCTTATATGACTACGAGCACATCAAGTATACCTTTATGCTGAGTAGTAGGTTTAAGGTTTACATTTAAATTCTACATTAAATGTACATTTTTCAAGAGGAGGGAGGCTGATAGAAAAAATAATTTGAAAAATATCATTTACCATTATTTAACCATATTATGTGAAACTAATTTACTTGGGCTGTGATGGGAAAAAATCGCTTTAGTAAAAACAGTCATAATAATAGCTGTTTAGTCCTACAGATCAATGGAATTAATCTAAAATATAGTTGTACTCATTGCTGTTTCTAGAAAGACCCAATGTGACTTACATATTTTTTCTTTTAAATCTCATGCCAAGAACATTCTTTCAAACTTGAAATAAATGCTTATTTGTAAATTCAATAACTCTGTAAACTCCATGAAAGAGGCATTTTTTCCTGTTTACTATTTTTCCTGTACCCATGTATGGTAGGTGTTCAATGACTATTTGCTGAATATTCAATGTAATTAGCAGCAAAAGTTAACAGTAAAAGGAGTGTAAAAGCACAGCGAAACAATTGAAGCAAGATGAAATACATGTTATCTTGGCCGTGCATACCAGAATGAGTTTGCAGTTGAAAAATGTGGGTCCCAATGATGAACCAGATATTCATTCTCCTGATATCACTCCTTTCTGCTGTAACATGCTTGATGCTTGTGTGCACATTGCTGCTTCCAGTGCAGGGAGCATAATATATTTTCAGAAAAATGAGTACTGAGCAAATGTGTGTATTGCTTTTGTAGTCAGAAATATAGCCTTTTTTTTTTTTTAAGTTCATTCACCTTGTGACTCTTGAAAAAACATTTGTTTAAGAGTTTGCAACCAAACTGGGATACATACACCTGACTAATTTGTCTGTACATGAAAACAAATATCACAACATTAACTTAAAACAAGCTGTTCTAGTAAGATCCAACACATCCTATTTCAAAGATTTGAAGACATTCATGGCCCCTGAATGCTAAAAGCCTGGAAGGTTGTCCTCTCCATATCAACTTTCTGAGTTAACTACTCAGCATGCAGTATTACTTTATTTAAAATAACATACCAAACAATAAGCCTACAAATAAAGCTCCTTTTTTGTCTTTTTTCTGAGGTTCAAAATCCTAATTATTCGCTAAGTTTCCTTCAATCCTTTATGTCAAAATATACTTCTCCTTATGGACCCCATAGTCTTTAAATATATTGCTTATCATGGTTTAACCTAAATTACAGTAATGATTTTTCTTCCACATTTTAAGTTCCTTGGAGGCAGGCAAGGCCTATATGTATTCATCTCTGTTTTCTTGGGTTAGCACAATGCCTAGTCACAGTGCGTTAATAAAAATTGGCTTATGGAGTGTCAAACAAGAACCAGTCCATGTTTTTTCTAGTTTATGGAGGGACTCAAAGACTAGGATATGTACAGCATGCTCCTCCAGCATCTGCTTAAAATATGTCAGGCTTATAGGTCAATTTTCCTCACAATTTCCTCTCTGACCATAATATTGCTATACTGATAATTATATACATATATCAAATCATCACAATGTACACTTTAAATATCTTATTATTTTATTTGTCAATTATTTCTCGGTAGAGCTAGAAAAAAAAGTAAAAGCATGCTATTTTTAAAAGGAAAAACGCAGGCTTTATTCATAAAATATATTGTATGATAGTATTTATCTTCTGACTTTTGCCTGATGATGTTCTTCTGATGAAGGAACATCATCTTATAAACCTGGATTAA
Organism: Rousettus aegyptiacus; assembly: GCF_014176215.1. Taxonomy (NCBI): domain Eukaryota; kingdom Metazoa; phylum Chordata; class Mammalia; order Chiroptera; family Pteropodidae; genus Rousettus; species Rousettus aegyptiacus. The sequence continues at coordinate 92,340,408 of NW_023416308.1, forward strand.
AGCTAAAGTGATACATGAACAATAATGTAAAAATATAGTTACAATAAGATGTCAAGTATATGCATGTTATTTTACAATTACAGATATGCCATCTCTATTATTCAGCATAACCCTTTAAACTTCTTTCACTTAATTAAGTAAATATCTGAAGCCTCACTCTGCCAGATACTATACTAAGTGGTGGAGATACAAGAATGAAGCAGAAAGAAAAATGTTTGACCTCACAGAGTTTATGACTCAGTTGGGGAAACAGAGGAGATATAGATTAATTAATAAAAACTCATAAAACAGCAAATTGTTAGAATTTTAGAATGCTAAAGCAGTACATTTAAGTGTTTGATGACAGAACTAAAGATATTTATACTTATTTTTTAATGAAAGAACCCTTATGGAGAATAGTTCTTTTCTGTTACCATTTAGATTACCTAAGCTCAGTTTTAAATTGTTCTGGCATAATAGGTCCCTCCCCTTATGTCTTTCATGAGTTTATGTTATAAAGTAGAGAATCCAAGCTTGTATTAGTGATAACATAATGTGCGTAAAGCACTTAGCATAGTTCCTGGAATACAGTAAATGTTGTCCTTGGTGGTCTTCTACGTGCCAACCATTCTTCTAGGTACATTAATAATGTAATTTTCTTTAATCCTTACAACCACCCAATAAGGTGGATGTTATCATTATCCTTTCCATTTTAAAGATTAGGACACTGATTCAAAAAGTTCAAGTAACTTGTCTAAGATCACCAAGAGTCTAGTAGTGCAGCCAAGATCTAAATCTTGGTCAGCCTAAATCCAAAGGACATGCCTGCTTTTCTTATTGCACTCTGCTACCCCCATGATCTACTTAGCACTTAATACAGCCAAGATCTTCCTAGATATTCGCTTTCTTTCTGTCTGGATGTTTCAAGGGGCGATGGACCCTATCATCATATTTACCATGCTTTCCTTTTCTGCATATCTCCCTTCTTGATACCCTCCAAACTTGCTGTTCTCTCTCTAGCTCTACTGCATTTCTTCCAATCCTCCTAGTACACACCTCCATTTCCATTTTTATTGCTTATAGCTGGTAACTATCCCCCTTTTGATGTTAACTATGAAACCACTTTGTTACAACTAATGTTAGGACACAGAGTTTGGTGATCAGAGTACTATAGGAACCTAGAAGAATAACATAGAGGTTAATAGGATAATTTTTTATTTCAGATCAATGTAAATTCAAATTTCAGCCCTAGTACCTTGTGCATTTACCTAAAATTCTCCTGCTTTAGTCTCTTTACCTGAAAAAAGATGATAATATAGTTATCATGAGAATTAAATTAGGGAAAGCCTCTAAGTGCTTGCTACATGACTGGTACATAGCTAAAAGCCCAATAAGTGGTATTCCTGGTAAATATCATTATTCAGATATTTTTAATGAAATATCATGATAATCTTCTTAATAGTAAAACATATGAAATGAAAATAACAATACACTCACAATGTGTATAAAAATTACAAGTTTGCTGAATATTTAAATGTATAATTACAGATTTCTTATACTAAATTATTATAACTCTGAACTTGGCTTAGACTCCCTCTACCCCCTCAACTTTTCTCAAATTGATAGTCAGTAATAGTTCACAAGACTTTTTTCAAGGCTATAGGGAGGAGATTGGAGAATAGTGTAGCTAGCCTTCTATGGCCTCCAATGATCTTCAATTCCTCATACTCACACCTTTATATAGTTCTCTTCCACACAGAATCAGGGCTGGTGTGTGTGTGATCAACATCATATAACAGGTGTCAGGGCAAGTGACTTTCAAGGCTAGTTTGTAGTATATTCCTTAGTTTCTTAGAATTCTCATTCTGCAACCATGCTGTGAGGATATTTAAGCAGTCTTGTGGAGATTCTTGCAAGGATAGAAAGCAAAATCAGGACTAACTTGCCAAGCATTGAATAATCCAGCTTGGAAGTGTACCCTCCAACTATCAAACCTTCAGATTCTGCAGCCCTGGCCGATACATGACCATAATCTCATGACAGACCCTTAGCCAGAAATGATCAACTAAACTGCTTCTGAATACACTACACACAGAAATTGCAAGTTAAATAAATGTCTATTATTACTTTAAGGCATTTACCTTAAAGTGAAGTGTTATTCCATCATAGATAACCAACACAGACAAGGGGAATTATGCCAGCCATAGACTCTTACTTTGGTCTTTGTGTACTTTAATGCTTTCTACTGGTAGAACCTCCATTTCCTGGAGTCTCTTTGACCTCTTTCTTAGTCAAGGATATTCAGGTATCTTAGTCTCTCTCTCTGAAAATAGAATATTTCTAATTAATATCATCACCAGGTTCTGTTGGATCTTGCCTTTCATACTTCTATGTCACATTGATTCTTAGCACTTTTCTTTGTTTTTATACTGATTTAAGAGGATTAAACTTTTAATATCATATTATTTTCACTATCAAGCCTTTCTTGGGCCATTTTTTGCATGGAACATATATCCCACCAGCCATCATTTTTGTTGGTGAGAGTGGCTCTTACAAACACATTGAACTAGATGAAGAAGGGGAATATGTTTTATTACTCCAGAGCTTTCATGCATTTGATTTGTGGTTATTTTTCCACTCCTTAGGGTCCTGAGTTCTCTAGCATATGTCAGGCAGGCTCTGTTCTTATTTATTGGTGTTAATTATTTTCTGTTTATTTGTTTTGGATCATATCAATAATCTTTTTAAATTGGATTGTATAGCAATTTTTCACAGACTTCTTGCATGGATAAGGTGTTCAAAGGCTGAAAGTTCCTGGAAAGGCCAATTAAGATGCCCTAGGAGTTCTTAAATCCCTAAATTTTATCTGATTAATGATAAGTAGTCAGAAAAAAAAAGACAGGAGACAAATTATGAGTCCTATGTAACTCTAAGTAGTTGTTAAACCTCTCTCAGCTTCAATTCCTCATGAATAAAATAATACCTACCATGCAAGTTCGTAATGAGGACAAAATTTAAAGTTAGCTGTGGATGTTTCACAAATAGCAGCAATTATTAAAGGGGCTCTTCCAGTGACTCAAAATGCACATTTCCCTCATAATTATCCCTCCACATATGGTTTACCTTTTATTCATTTTTGAGTGATTAACATCTTTTAAAAATTATGAAGGTGACTGTTTCAATTAAATGGTTAGGAATCCCAGGTAATGCACCTGTGGTGGTTCTAATTTGAGGTCTGTATGAATTACTAAAGGTTATTTACAGGTTATCACACATCTCAAAGGGTCTATAAAACAATGTAACATATCCTTCAGCTGAATGCTCTACATTTGTTAAAATCAGTTGAGCTTGTGTTATGTAGTTTGACTTTCTAGTTTTAAGTCCCATTTTGGCCACTTACAAACTTTAAGATAAATTGCTTAACCTCACTGAACCACATTTATGTGTGTGTGTGTGTGTGTGTGTGTGAGAGAGAGAGAGAGAGAGAGAGAGAGAAATGAAGATAATAGTATCTGCTTCATAGGGTTTTAATGAGATTTGATATGGTAATACATATTGAATACTCAGCACATTTTAGCACAAAGAAAATCTCAATAAATCTTAACCACTAAAGTCCAGAGATGCATTGCTGTGCAGACAGTGGGATCTTATGTCACGTTAACAATTATCTGGCTCAATTTTTCATAAGTAAAAAGCCTAAGTTCCCCTTTTTCTTTTCTCATTATATGAATACCACCCAAATATATTCCTGTACAGCATAGGGGTTTGAAATATATTTAAAGTACAACTTACGAAATGATATTGAGTCTATTCTATTTATAGCCCATATTGAAGTATATCTCAAACTAAAGGAAATCTATTACTCTGTCAGACTATCCTCTTGAAAGAAGCTAAAGCCAGATAGTTAATTAGATATAATTCAAGTTTTTTCAATGTTTTTTCTCTATTAAAAATGTTCTCTTGTCAAATAGCTTAAGATAATGCATGTCTTCACTTTTGATGACATTGTGCTCTGGAAGTTTGTTCCAGATGGTCTCTGGAATTGATTTATTACAATATATATTTCAAAGCATTTCTGTTGATAGCTCCTGTGTTGAGTGAGAGCTCCTGTGTTGAGTAAGAAAAAAACCTATCCTAAGGTTTTTTTCTTAAGAGTCATCTGCTATCATTGAGCCAGGTTCCATCAGAGAAATCCTGGTGTGATCAATCGGTACAGCACAAAGTTTCCAAGGATATGTTATGTATCTTGTCTAGAATGCTGTTTGTAACATTCACCAATCCTCTCTTGTATAAAACTGTAACTAAACTGATATCTTCCAATCCATGGCAAATTAACTATTTGCTATGGCTTTCATGAGTGAACATATGATTATATAATTATCATTGCTTATCTTCAATTTCATAAGCAGAACTTTGTAAAACCAATGGAAGAGTGAAAAGACCATGAAGTAAATGTTTTTATACTTTCATTTCATAATTTATGACTAGACTTTATATTTGGGACCAGAAAAAGGGGATAGGAAAAGATATTATCTTAGAAAAATTCAAATAAAACAAAACAAAAAATATAAGCCTACTACCCACAAAACCTGCATAACCCCTGTTGGCTTTTTTAAAAATAAAAATAATACATGCACATAACAGAATTTCTGAATATATATATATATATATATATGCACTCTTATGTGTATATGTGTGCATATGCATGTATATATACACATTATGTATGCATGTATGTATGTATTTTATATATTTTAGAAGCATAAACTATTATGCTCTTAAGTACATGTATTTTATTTTATATACCTTGGATCAAAACTCAGATGCCTACAGAAGACTGGTAGTTACTCAAGAGAGATATAAAATAAAACAAATTTGTAGGGAGCTGTAGTTTACAGGGCACTAGTTTATACCAATTGGTAAAACTAAACTGCTAATATTAGTCCAGGTTCAAATATTTTGTCCCTCACCCAAAGATTTTATAATTCTTCAAAAAGATTTTGATTATTGAATTTTTACAAGGGAGGATAGTTTAGGAGCTACTTTCCCTGGGTACAAGGAATTATAAAACTGATAACAATAATAGCTAATATAAGAGATTATTAACTCTATTTCAGTTACTGCGCTAATAGTTTCTTGCTTAATCTTTATAGCTACCTTATGAAACAGATATTATAGTTTTCTCATTTTAAAAATTAGGAAACTCAGAGCTAAACCACTTACCCAAAATCTGACGATCAAGACTGGAGTTTAAAGCCAGGTTCATCCAACTACAAAATACAAGCTCTTAAAAAAATTGCTGTAAGAGCTGAACTCTCAAGACTCAGCAGATACCTCTCTCACTTTCCTACTCTGAGCCTGCACAGGCAATATGTAATATTTATATAGAGTACTTAAATAGATATTTTATGATTCTCATAAGTCTCACAATATGAGGGGAATGATGGTCTGATTCAGAAATGAATTTGAAAGATATTTATATATTTTATCAAATGTTTTAACAAGAATTAATAAAAGTTAAGAATATTTTTCTCTTCAAAATTGAATCCATATCTTTAAGATAATTTGGTTTTATAAAAAATATCAATAGTTTAGACAACAGAGTAACAACATTTTGGTTGATCAGATTTTCTTTCTACTCTGTTTTTCTAAGAAGTTAGCTATTCAATCTGTCAGTTGCCCTCTTTCGGAGATATGATTTAAAAAAAAAATACGTTCATAAAGTGTACAAGTCATTTCCTTCTGTATCTAAGGCACTTTAACTGGGAGTCAATGTTCAGATTGATAACTTTCAGCCCTATAAAATTTCCATCATCAAAGATTCAATGATACCCCCACACTTACTAAGGCAACACTCAATAAAAAAGAAAATCCACCTAATAAAAACACTTCATAACCTGAAACGTGTAACTATTCTATTGGAAATTTAATAAAGGATGAGTAATAATAAGGACAATCTCTGGAGATGAATAGGCAAAGAAAGCCGTGGATATGGAACCCAAATCAAACTCAACAGTGGAGAATCAATACTGGGTAAGATGGAATGTTCATTGCCTTGACCAGAAACATTGTGCAGGAAAAATCATCACTGTTATGAGAGAAGTATAACCCTGGGAGAAAATTTTCCAAGGTCTTATGCCAAGGTCTATATTGTTACTATTGTTTTTATATAAATATATATTCTGTAAAATAGACCTAGTATGATTTGATATGAAGACCTGATTCATTAGCAATATTCAATAAATAACAGCTGTGACAGAAACCTTCCCAGAGCATCTGATCATGAGGCATATTTTACTTGCAGCATTGGCTCTAAACAGAAGTGTCAAGTTATTAGTTTTGAGATTTTATAGACTGGTTTTAGTAGATTCAATATAGCCAAGGAATATAAGTTGATATTAGAACACCTTAATGGAATTTTCCACTGAAGCTTAACTGAGGATAATCCCGGAAACTACATTTAATATAATTCATATGTACGAGGGTGTATGTATAAAGTTGTCACAGAAAAAGCAAGAACACCTGGCTAAAAATTTGTTTATTTATTCATTCAAAGGATGGATATTGAGTGACAACTATGTGCCAGATTGAGACAAATGGGAAACAAGACAGACAGGTATCTTTGCTCGTAGTGATAATTTTCTATTGGAAGGAGTTAAGTGATCTACAACTAAAGAAACAAATGAATAAGACAATTTTTGACCATGGTTAAGTTATATGAAAAAATTAAATATAATAATTCCCCAGCTTCCTTACTGTGGAAGAAACAGTAATTCCCATAGTAAGCCAGTCTTTCATTTTCTTCTGGAAGTCTTTCCTAGGGAACCAAAGTTAGGACTTGCTTCCATAGGCCTTCTAGTGCTTTGATAAGCACTTGATTTTCAGTTTGTGCTAAGATAGAAGAAGAAGGCTCTAGTTAAATCTGTTAGTTCAAATTAAACTCAATATTTCTGAATTTTTAAAGGAAAAGAGCATAGATTAAATCTTAAAACTGGTAAATGTTTATAACTTTAATGGTAGAAGATATAAATTTTGTTTTTGTTAAATACTTTTTTTAATTGTGAGAGGAATCACTTTATAAAACTCATGGTTAAGTTTCTCCTCAATCTACCTAATTTTGGTGGAATTGATCAACTGATAGTAGTTCAGACTAAGATGTCAAAAATTCTATTTGAAAAAGGCTGTTGTAGTCCTTGTATGAGGTAAGAACTCTCAGTTGTCCTCACATGCCAGGAAAAATTCATTGCTCTTTCCAAAGGGGGGAAAAATGTATATATATATTGAATGTTTGGATTACAGATAGAGATTGGGCCTTATTTACTACTTATTAGCAGCTACGGTCAGAGTTCAATGGACCCATGTGCATCTATGCTGCTGGATAGGCAAACTGAGTGTTTGTTCCCCATTTCTCCCCTGCATGCTACAGTACTGTCATTTATTCTAACTCAGAAACTAGCCAGAGTTATGTTTTCAACTGGACTAAGACAAAAGACAGACTCCTTGTAGATCTCAAATCTAAGATTATTTTCCAACTGAGCTTTATCAGAATGCTACATTAAGTGACATCAAGCACTGGGCAAATTAATTAAAAACTTTCCTATGGGACTTCTTGGGTCATGAGCAAGACAATAGCCAGTTATTCTTGACTTCTTGGTGATCATATTGTCAAAAATTTCATTTTAAGTCCTAGACTGAGAAGTAAAGAGTAGAGTTTTTTTTTTTTATTTTCCATCTGTTAATCCAGTAGTTTTATAAACATCTGTCAACCCAAGCCTTAAAATTATAAAATGGACAGAAATAGAGTAGCAGTGTTCAAGATAAATATTCACTCTTAACAAGATATTTGCATGAATTCTTGACCAAGTTGGGCAAAGATAGTTAGTTATAGAACTGTCAGGTAGTCTACTTAAACACAAGGAAACTCATAAAAAGCCAGTACAGAAATAGCTAGGATTTCATCACTTCTTGATAAAAGCAATGTTCTATTGAATTCTCATTATTTTTCATTCTATTCTCCCTTTAAAAGAGATATTGAGTTTCCATTTTTTAAGTGGGTATATCAAGGTAGAAACAGTACCTGTTTACCAATGGTATATACATGATCAACCAAGTATATTTTATCAACTGCAAACAAATGCTAAAGTCCTTTAAAACATGAGTAATTTTGGTCTAAGAATCAAAGTTAGATATACCATTTGTTAACTGTTTTAAAATATTTGATGGATAAATAGATGATAGATAGGTAGGTAGGTAAATGACAGATGATAGATGATAGATTAGATAGATAGATGATAGATAGATAGATAGATAGATAGATAGATAGATAGATAGATAGACAGATAGAGTCTAAGTGAGGCTACACTCAAGCCTTATCTTGCCAAGTTAAATTCCTTCAACCCCATGCAGAAATTGATGTGTTGGAGGCCAAGGATAGTGACGTAGATCTGAGTAAGAAAGGGAGACTAACGAAAATCAGGTTTAAACTTATCTAGACAGTAGACTTCGCCACTCACTGTGTGACTGATTCCATAGTTTACAATGGTTTGTACACTGCGATCTGGCTGAGAATCATGATCTATTTCATTGGTTGACCCATTTGAATCCCAACTCAACTATAAACACCTTAAAAGCAAGGATCAATTTTACTACTTCTACCAAATACAAAGCTTGCCAAGGGTAAAATTTCAATGAAAGTATGTGGAATAAATTAATTATTTGTCAGTTTGATTTCCATCTAGGTTGATGGCATCAAGAGCCCTAACCAAGCACTTCTCAAACAAATGTGCATATATTTACCTGAGGAATTCGTTTAAATTCAGATTTCTTTTTTTGAGAAGATCTAGGGTGAGGCTTGAGATTCTATTCTTCTAATAAACCCCCAAGTGATTTCAATGCTGCTGTTCTTTAGGCCACACTTTCGAAAACCAGAGTCTAACTCACTCCCGACAGTCTTAATTCTTATTTCTGTGAGAAAGTGTTGCATACTATTTAAAACCGTGAATTGGAGCCAGACACATAAGCTCAAATTCTATTACTAATTGAGTAAATAGAGAAAAATTATTTATCTTTCTGTGCCTTACTTTCTTTATATATAAAATTTGCTAATAGTGTCAATATTTTATATGGGTATCATGATATATAAATGAAATAATGTATAAAAATATTTAGCAAAGTACCTGGCATATGGCAAGCATTCATTCAGTAAATGATAGTTATGCATTCTCATGATTTTCCCCTCATCTATGCCTATGATTTTATATTTAAAAAAATTCTTTGTAGGCTAAGTGAGATTAAACATCAAGCCTGATTTTGCTGAGTTTGAATTCCCCAACTCCCTGCAGAAATTGATAGCAAAAAAAGGAAGCCCAGGGTTGTGAGGTAGATCTGAGTGAGAAGGCAAGAGTGAATAAAAAAGAGATAGAGACCATAGACAGATAGTAATGTCGTATTGTCAAGTTAATTACTAAAAAGGCAGAGTTTTTATAGAAAGAAAGAAAGAAAGAAAGAGAGAGAGAGAGAGAGAGAGAGAGAGAGAGAGAGAGAGAGAAAGAAAGAAGAAAGAAAGAAAGAAAGAAAGAAAGAAAGAAAGAAAGAAAGAAAGAAAGAAAGAAAGAAAGAAAGAAAGAAAGAACAGAGAGAAAGAGAGAAAGAGAGAAAGAGAGAAAGAGAGAAAGAGAAAGAAAGAAAGAAGGAAAAACTAAAGAAGAACATATAGAGAACCAATCTGTTTTATGGGAAAATGGAATGGGCACAAAATATTAAAACGGTATTCAAAGTGCTTCTATATGCCATATTTTAGGTTAGGTTGCCCATAAGAAATACCTTGAGATTCATGATTAGTGGTTTAGTACAGAAGTGTTCTAAGGAAAACCAGTGTGAGCGTAAGAAGCTAAGGAAAGAGAGAAAGCCAAAAGGGAGCTGGCTCTCAAGCAGTCTCACAGAAGGAAAATTCAGCTGGACCTTCTGGGAATTCCTGGAGTGTAAATTCACCTCAAAGTTGTGCTGGTTTGAGGGGAGAGAGCTAGAGCTTTATTCATTGCTTTCAGGCTACCCCAGAGAAATGGAAGAGACATAAATTTAAATCCCCACACACTTCTATTCCCCGAAGTGCTGGTAGAGCAAGGCCCCAGTGCCTAAAAGCAATCTTCCAATAAAGAACCACAGGACTTAAAGGTTCGAAGCCAAATCATACAGAAAAAAAAAAATGATAGATGCCAGATTACTAGATATTAAATATAAGGAAAACTTTATTGTTTACACCTTCCTAGGACAACTGCTAACAATAGTGTAGTTATTTATCTCTGTGATTTTTTCAATGCCAGTGACTTCTTATTTTAAGACATTAAACAGACATGGAAATGTTTCCTGCAAGTCAGGATGATTTTTCAACATGAGTTCTTGTTTTGTCTTATTTTTTAAAAAATCATTTCAGTAGCAGAACCACAGAAAGTAAGCAAGATGAGGGATGTGTTAGTAAGCACTCACATATGCATATAAAAATTGGGATAAAAAATAGTATATATCACATACAGAAATCGGGATAAAGATTATTATAGCCAAGTTGCTTAAAACATAGTATCGTAGACCAGAGAGGAGACTGTACAGAGATGATATGCTTCAGCGAAACAAAGTATTGCACCAAAAATACAGTTGACCTATATGACTTTAAAAATTATTTGCCTCTTTTGTTTGCATTCCCACTTTCTGAAATGAATAAACTGTCTTGAAAAATATACAGCTGAATCAGTGACATAAAGAATGATGTCCAAAATAGCTGTGCAAATTTAAATTTCATAACTTGACAGGCTGAAACTTAAAGGTTGACCACAAAAAGAAGTGTCTTAGGGTAAAAATAAACTGAAATGTTCTGTTATTTCAAACTCTCAAATCTAGTCCCATATTTCACATTGCACGCAAACTGAATCTGAGGTGAAAAACTAAAAATATGAATATATATATTTGTACTTGTTACCAAAAATACTGATATTGGAAGAAATGGAGGAATTGCCTTTTTCCAAAGACAAGAAATATAAAATATTTTTCCATGAAATTTCGACAGCAACTTTAGATTAACTCTTAAGTAACTGAAGCTTAAGAGACCAACGAACACAAGTATGTGTATATATGTGTATGCATGTATGTGTGTATGTGTATGTGTATATATATATACATATTTGGTGTATATATATATTTTAAAAATCATATTTCTCAAGTAAAAGATTTCATATATAGTAAGATGAAAATAATCGTTATAATAAAAATCTGGCAAAAATAATTGCTACTTATTTAGGGTCCTTTCAAATACTTTAGAAGCAAAAAGTATTTCAAAAGAACCACAAAAACTATAAAATATTGAGAAGAAACTTAAATGAAAATGTCTAATACCTGTGAAAAATAAATAACATAAATGAAAAAAGTAAATAGATAACATAAATGACATAAAAATTCCTGAGTAAAATGAGGAAGATACAGTTTTTCCAGATGAGAAGACTAAAAAATATATATATAGATATCAGTCCCAAATTAATTAAATGTAAATTCAACAAACTCCAATGAGAAAGCCATTTTAGATTAAATTTTATATAATTCTAGAGTTCACCTGAAGTAGAAAATGTGATAGAATAATTAAGAAATTCTTGGTAAAAATAATACAAAGACTACAAAAAAATTATTTCAAATTAGTGAGGAAAATATACACTACTTAATAAGTAGTGTTGAGATAGATAGTAGGATTTCCATTTGTACCCACTAAAGGCAAAAATAAATTTCAGATGAAATAAAGATCAACTTTAAATGAATTAAATATAAACAAAAATATGTATATGAAACATGAGAACAAAAAACTATAAAATTTTAAAAGAAAACAAAGGAATATAGTTTTACAATTAAGGTAGAGGCAGCTTTCCTAAGTAGCAAATTAGAGACTGTATAGAAAAAGCAGAATTGGTTTTTAAACACTTAAAACATCATTATGATGAAGATGGTATAAAAATGGTTAATTAAGGATCAATTTAGAAAGTATTTTAAATATTTTCAATATGTAAAATGCTAACATCTCAAATATATAAGGAGGCTAAAAGTCTGTAAGATAAATATAGGTATAAAACAAACAGATATGTAAGAAAGAAATACCAATGGTCAATTACCATATAATAAATACTCAACGATACTCATAAGCAGGGAAATACATTTTTAAATGATAAGTTACCATGTAAGATAAGAACATGTTTATATGTAATTTGGTAGGGAAAATCAAAGGCTTTTTAGTTTAATATCTAAATAGATAATATATTCACATGGGTCAAAAAGCACAAGCACAAAATACTATATAATAAATTCTTCCCACCCAGTTCCCTGCCAGTGGCTTACCTCTTACAGGCAATTAATTTCATTCATCTTCTGTGTAGTTTTACAAAAATGTTTAATACATTTACAAGCAAATACACAATGCTTTGCACTTTAATTTTTACACAATCACAAAAATTTCTATGTCATTCTTTTTTATGGCTTTATAGCAGCAGTCCCCAAACTTTTTGGCACCATGGACCGGTTCTCCTAAGAGAATCTAATGCCTGATGATCTGAGGTGGAGCTGAGGTAGTGACGCTAGCACTGGGGAGAGGCTGCAAACTCAGATAAAGCGTTGCTCACCCCCTGCTGTGCAGCCCCTGGTTCCTAACAGGCCACAGACTGGTACTGGTCCGCGGTCCGGGGGTTGGAGACCCCTGTTTTATAGTATTTCATTGTGTAGATGTGACATAATGAATATATAGGTTGATTACATTTCTACAATTAAAAAAAAAATACACTATACATAAGTTTTACCACGTAAGTGTGAATATATCTGCAGGATAAATTCCTAGGAGTAGAATGCTGGTTAAATTATATTTGTGCATTTGTAAATGAGTATATCTTTTGAGGAGGAAATTTAGAGAGAGCTTTAAATGTCTTGGGACCAACGACCAAGAATCAGTCCTGCAGAAGTATTTTTAGCATTAAAATGATGCCTCTAAAAAGATGCATGTTGCAGTATTTTAATGGCAATAAGCTGGAACTCTAAATGTTCTTTCTATGGGAATGATTATATATATAATGGTCTACTCATATGACTAAATAAAGTGCAGCTATTAGAATGACTTAGGTTTATATGAACAAAAATGAAAAAATATTCAAGATACATGTAATTAAGTGAAAAAAGCGAGTGACCAAACAGTATGTATAAGATGATTTATGTTAAAAACAAAGAAACAAACTATTGCTTCTGTCTGAAAGAATACACATCAAATCATTAAAAGTGATCATCTGAAAAATGAAGAGAAACTGGATATAGGCGATAGGGGTGATGTGAAAGGGAATTTCACTGTTTTTACTGTATATCTAAATTTATAATATTTTACAAATTAAAAAAATGAGAATATGAAGGTCACCACCTGAGTTGTGAAAGGCAGGGACATAGGTGCACTCACTATGAAAAAGTCAGCCTCTAAAATCTCTTGCCTACCTCACTCTGAGATCCTAAGGCGGAGACTGCAGATTGCAACACATAAAAAGGTGTGTCAACAGGGATGACCGTCAAGTATAGCACAAGCAGAAACGTAGAGTGCTTTTGCTGGTACACACAGTATTCCCATTATAAAAGTGCCTTTTTTAGTTAAAAGTAATAAATCTCATTTTAAAATAAAAAACAAAGCATAGCCACAATCTTTTCAATTTTTAAGTGATAAAAAGTGATAACTTCGGCAAAATATATAAAACGTATTTTATACAAAAAGGAAAATGTGGAACTAATAGAAATAAATCATGTTTTATAAGTTATTTGCAACTGATTGCTTTATATGGATCTACCATATGAGCCTATACTTACACCTTATAAACATGAAAAATAACTAAACCAGCAGGAGGGATTTTTTTCCCTCAATAAAAGAACCATATGTCAGGTAAAAGGAAAATAATCATATCCACAAACGTTGTTTCTGAACCTCTGTTCCTGCTTAATAACAGTTCATGGCTGAACCATATCATCAATTTTACATGATGACTTAGAGTACTCTTTATTTATGATGTGAATCAGTAGGACAGCTAAGTAGAGAGACTTTCTGTTACTGACTCAATCATCTACATATAGAAATATTCCTAGTGAAAAGTTAGGTACAGCCCATGATAAATACCAGGTGTCTATGCCCTTACTCCATCATTCCTGTAAAGTTGGCAAAAGTTAATCAGCAAAGACTGATCCCCAAGGCAGTCAGAATCCTTAACTCATTACCTTGGTCAGCAGTCCTTATCAATCAAATAGAATAATCACCAATCCAGCTTAAAGTCAGGCAATTCAGTTTTCCAGTTGAATCTTTCTTTGTTAAAATGCTTGTTGTAGGCAAGGATATTTGCTTTTGCTGTTAATTTTGATAGTTTAATATTCTTGATAATTGTGGTAGTTTATGAGGATAATGAATCAAATTCAATTGAAAATTACTTTCATTGTAATTCACGTGATTTTTGTCTTTACACCTAATGTACTAAGAGTTAAATGAAATATTAAGAATTTAATGAGTCTCTCAGTACATTTTTTAGTACTCTACATTGAAAACACACATATTAAGTTAATTTTTTTCGTTTAAAAATATTTCTGATTTATACTTTCAAAGCCAGAAAGATCAGTTTCTTTCTCACTATATTAAAACTAGTTATTAGTCAGATTATCTGCTTTCCAAGGCTCTTGAAGGTAAAACGTCATTTGCAAACACTTCAGTACAAAAAGCAGAGTTTAATAGGAGGTTTCAGCTTCTTCTGGCTTTCATAATTTCAGACCCGGGCTGTATGTCCCTTTTTTTTCCTCCTTTTTTCTTTGTTCTTCTCATAGAATTTGTGCTTGCTTTTCCTTTTATTTTCAGTAGTTCTAGATAGTAAGAAAATTTTTTGATAAAGATTTTAAGGCATTCTATTTATATAATAAGTATATTAATAAGTAGAATTTTAAGAAAAGGAATAAATTTAAAAAGTAAAATCTTATTTAACATAAAACTAGACACTTAGTAATACTATATAACTTAGAGTCCTGGTTATATTTCCACAGTGAAAACTAATTATTTATTAAATTCTGTTAGCCCTTTTAGTTTTAAGCTTCATAGTTATGAATAGATAAAATTACTTTTTACAACCTTCTGTAACAAGCAACTCTAAATTTTATAATTTTGCATTTCAGTGTTGGAATTTAGAGCAATTTAAGTCTCAAATTATACAATGAAAGTGTTTATCTTATGCATTTGCTCATTTCTTAGCATAATCAGAGCCTTACATAGTAGAAATTATGATAAGGTGCTGACCGACTAAATGAAGAACTAAATGAATGAATGACAAAATGAATAAGGAAGACTTGGTTCTTTTGATAAATAAGAACTATGTATCAAAGCAGACATTGACCATCATTTAATATAAAGGATGATTAAGTACAGCATATTATGCACTGATTTGTCAAATATATTGTGCATACTTACTGCACATGTTTATAATGAAGTCATACCTTTCATTCTGTGTTGCCATCACAGATACTCAGCAGTTTAGAGAATCCTAACTGTTTTATTAGTGAAGTAAATACTAATAAAGTTAATTATAAATAAATCTTAAGAAGAGGTTACTGCATTTCCTTGATTTAGAGTCACACATTTGGCATGTTTAATGTGGTGGTGAACCTTTCAATAAATGGCTTCATGTAGTTCAGGAAATAGAATAGTTGTAGAACCTGTCTCTCATAATACTTGACATACTCTTCTTTAGCCACCTCTTTATTCTAGAAACGTGAAGATGTAGCCAGAAGTATGTGTAAGTAACACTCACACTCAACACCAAATCATAGTGATAAATGGTCTGCATGGCTTCACCAAAGAGCTGTTTGAGTAGTTGAAATATGAAAAGAATTGACAGATGGCATATATCACTAGAAATTTGGGACTAAAAAGTTTTCTCAAATTTTACACTCCGTATTACTCATATGTACTCAGTAGAAATATATCATCTCTCACATAATCATTGCTCTTTCCTAGGAAAATAGACATATTGACAAAAAGATGACTCAAAAGCAGAATATGTATAGAATGGACAAAAAAATCTTGTTAATATCTTTAAAAATTAAGATGTATAGGCAAAAAAATCTATTACGTTGGATATATTTTAATAAGCACTCGTTTCACTTTAAGTATTATTATCTACCTTGCTAAAATGGCTTGGTAATTTTTTTCAGATTGATAGGTACATTAGGAGCACAGTTAAAGCAATGCTATAGAAATTCTCTGCTATTAATTTAGAAAAATTTTTTAAAAGGTAAAACTTAAAAGATGATATATCAATCTACAAAAATGTGTTTCAGATGGAATATTTACCATATTAAAATAAACAACATAGCAGTTTTATTTTAATTAATAAATGCATATACTCACTAAGGAACTGGAAAATCAATCATTACTTCTGCAGAAGGCCTAGGGATATATGAATTGGTCAATTATTATTGAGTAGCATATTTATTATTATAATTATCAAAGTCATTATAGAACTCGTCATCATAAAAGTTCTATTGCTAAGCTCTGGTCTAGAGAGTTGAGACAAAATCAGTTTTGAGAACTGGAAAGTATTTTTTCTGGTCATAGTCTTATCTATAAATAATTTAAGATTTTCCTTTTAATCTCCTCCATATTTCAATGCCAGAGGCAGTCAATAAGTAATGTCTCCTATACGTTTCTGACAGATGTGACATGCGATTATTTTCCTGTTTCTTTAGGGCACGTCATGCTTTCTGCTCACCATGGTACCATGCCACTAACTCTCCAGATTTCATCACCCTTTTACAAACATTTTACTATGACTAAAAATCTAATTTTTCAACTTCGTTGATGTAAAGTAATTACCTTTCATCATTACGTGCTGCCAAAGAACAGGAACCTGAATTAGATAAGGCTTATTGATATTGGATGCCTCTACCATGAGAACAAAAATATATATATATATATTAGCATATTTAGTGCTTTTTTCCTCAATAAGTCAATATGAAGTTTTTCTGCCAAGGCTTGAAAAATCTTTCTGGTTTTATGAATTCTCTCTTTCCAAATGCCTCTTCGTTCTCGTTATTTCATGCCTTTTTTCTTCTTAACTCCTATTTCCTTTCTTCCATCCTCACTTCTATCCTCACAGTGAATCACTGCAATATTTTTTCTTTACTGAGATCAAGGCTGTGTACCTGCGTTTTCACATGTAAGTTCTCCAATACCTTTTACTTCCACGCGTTCTTGTCTATGACTATTCTCTCGCCTCCCTGATGATGAAATCTTAGATGAAAGATTTATGCTCCAAAGTGACTTTTCCATTCATTGTCTTTGAATTCTGTCCACTCTTGTTCTTTCCCTAATGTCTTAAATATCTAATTCCTTCCTGGTTCCTCTTTATATCAGATAGGATTATATGGTCACAAACAACAGAGATTGTCCCTGGCCAACCCGTGAATTTCTCGCAGACTTACAGAATAGTTGGGGGAGGGGGAAGACGAAAGGGCCAGAAACCAGGGAAACTCTAAGGATCCAGCCAATAAGCACAATCTGTCAGAACAGCATGATTAAGGTGAATTGATTCCAATCACATTTTTTCATATTTTGGTCTAAGAAAGAGCGTAGCACCTTAATGAGAGGCCCCACTGAGCTATATACAAAGAAGAAGTGCAATTTTCCTAAAGCAAAAGCAGGTTGCTGTTACTTGAAGAGGCAGAGGTACTGCATGCCAGAAACAGAAACTACAAATCTCCTTTATACTCCCCCATCAAATATGCACAAAATCATTTTAAATCCACACACCCCCTAAAATACTATCACTTGCCTCTTACAGTTATTGTTCTGTAATAATACATATCATTCATTGAGCATTTATTATACACAAACACTATTCTAAATATTTTACTTGCACTATGTTATGTATCCTTACAAGGACTGTTAGTGGGTACTATTATAATTCTCATCTTATTCAGATGAAGGAACTAAGTTTTTTGCTTGATAGCCAGCCTGCATCTGCCTGGTTCTAAATACTGGGTCCTGAGCAGATACATTGTAATATTGCTATTTACAATGAGTTTTTCAAGCCAGTCAATAGTGTGTAATCTGTTTTCTATGGTTTTGTTGCATTAATACATTCTCTTTAATTTTGTGAAAACTATTTCCTGTTCCTCACAAGCCCTGAGAAACAACTAGGTCTCCAGGTGTCAAAGACTTTCTTACAGTCAAATCTGAGGCAGTTTCTGTTCCTCTCAATGTTCTGTGTCCAGATGACACTGTCTTCTTAAAATATTTTTTTCAGTTTTCATAACATCATGCCCCTTTTGTCATCCAAGCATCTTTCTGTACATAAACTCATAAAATCTTTCTTCCTCTTTTGCATCTTAACACTAAGTGACCCTCTTGGCATATGAGATATAAGTGTGGAAGACAAAAAGTCCAAGGCCAAGTACAGCGCTTTTATGCCAACTTTCTTAAGAGGGCTAGTCAAGTTTTACGGCCATCATTTCTTAGTGTTCTTTTTATTAAATGCTTGATATTTATTTCTAACTCTTTAAATTCGAATTTCATTTTGTAACTGTCTGCAGAACATTAGCCTTTCAAACATATATAAAATGTATCTTAATTGGCTGTTTTTTGGAATACCTGTTTTTTTTTTATTAGCACCATTAGGCTGCTATATCCTGTCAACTATTTAACTTATTTCAGAATTTTGCCTAGATCATTAAAATTACCTTTTAAATGATAAAATAATGATTATTTATTTAGTCCTATATTTTCCCCAGTCACTCTGATTTCCAGGACCAAATAAGTCTAAACAGCATACTCTATTCTGCTAACTTCGCTAGTGAATCCTTACCATGAAGTAGAGGTTAAAAGAGATCGTAGCAGTCATAAACCCAGTATCTGGTATCCCTTTCTGAGTCATGAACATCCACCCCTGGACCAATAAAAACTTATCATCTTGTATCTCTGCTAAGGAATGGGGTGCCATGTAGTTGTCATAAATGTATAAACTTGTCCAAATTATTTAACTTTCTATTCCTCAGTTTCTTTATCTGAAAAATGAGGAGGAGGATGGCACTTCATAGCACTATGAAGAAAGAAAGAAAGAATCAAATAAATGAACAAGTAATATGAAACAGTGATAAGTGCTATGATGAGAAAATAAGACAGACTTATGTAATAGAGAAAATAGAGTGTGTAAAGGGTAGGTGGTAAGGGCTAGCTCATATTCCTCCAAGTGGCACAGAAAAATGCCATGAAATATTTTGTCAAGTATCTTGCCCAAATCACAAGTTTGTCTATGGCATTTCTAAGAATGTTAGCCTAGTAAACGTCACATAAATGAAATAATTTTTGTTTTTATGACTTGTTCTCAGTGAATCTTTGCTGGCTGCTGCTGATTACTTTGTGTTTTGCAAGTGCTCGCCAAATTATCTGTTGAGTGATTGGTTATGAATTTCAAAGTAGAAAGCATAGTACTCATTTCTATGTTCTACCTATGCTCAGATTATATAGAAATCTCTGGAAAGCTACTTCTTTAAGTTTGATTTATTTTTCCATTGTGACTCTGTTATAGAAATAAAAATATTCTGATACTTGTTTAAATGGTAAGGAATATTTTATTCAAGACTATCGTAATAGGGGTATTGCAATAGAGGAGATTAGGCTAAACTCCGAATACAGCAAAGACAGCTAGGGATTTATTGTCAATTAGCAGAGTGAGTGGACAGTGGATAGAAAATTACTAAGAGAAGACATCGAGTAAAAGGGGATTCTTGCTAAACAAGCCTTATGAGATTCTTGCTAAAGGCAGGCCAATGACTTAGACTCAAATGTGAGGGATGAAGAATTTGATCAGTTATCAAGGGTCATCAAATATCAAGGGTGGCAAGATGACTTAGCAGGATTATTTGGTAAAACTGGGCTGAGCAGGCCAAAGACAGTACTGGACAGGGGCCAAAACTGAGGTTTGGTTGAAAAGAGAATCAGAAACGTCTAAATGAAATTTAGTCAAGGGGACAGTCTTTGTCAACCTGAAGTCATCCATTTTTGTCATGAAATTCTCTCTAACATGGTATGGGTTTGAAATTAAAAACAAAAAGGAACCAAAAATAGTGATGACTTGCTATGAACTGAATGAATGGCAATATTTTCAGTGATTTTTTTTTAAACCCTTAGCGATTTCTGATCTTGGGTTAAAGCTTAGCAATATCCCTCTTTTGGAATAGACTGAAGAAATGATTATGAGGATGAGCACTCAAATAATATCCAGTCTTCACAATGTTTTGAGTGCCCATTTTTGGAAGTTATTCAATAACTGTTATTGCTTAAATTATTTACTATGCATAATTATATCTCTAAGAAGGCATTGTAAAGCAAATATTTTTACCCACATCAAAATTTCAGAATAGAATATTTAAAGCGCAAACATTTCTATTTATTCATTTTAATGCAAAATAGGACATTTGAGTGATTTTATACTCTTTTATTTACTTTTTCTAATCTTAACAATGTATATCTTTATGTATTTATTCAGAGTTAGGACATCAAAAAACGTATATATCTATTTGATAACTAATGGACAATGTTAACCAATATATTATCTGTTAAGGCATGCCAGAAGTTTGCAAATTCTAGTTACAGAAAGGTCACAATCATTTCTGTCTTTCTATCAATCTTTTCTGACCCAAAAGAATGTATGAAAAGAATGTGATTTGGCACCTCCATCTCAAAGTTACAGACAAATCATTTTTAATTAATAGATTTAATTATAAACAAAGTATGTAATCCCTTCTAACATTTTAAAAAGAAAAACAACTTCTAGCAAATACATAAATAATAAATAAATAATCAAAATTTTGTCAATTACATATAATTGTTTATAGTAACATACATACACTTGTTTTATCAGTTAGCCAATTGTCCTTTCTCTGGTTTCTCTTGTCTTTGTGGCTTCTCCTGTTATGATATATATTAGTAGTCCAGAGAAAAAAACGTATCTGATTGATGCTCAGTTGTTCTCAAAGAAGACATAAATCAGTCCTATAGAGTCTGCAGATCCACATTTAAAATTCATCATTCAATGTCCTGTTGATAAGTATAAAATTAATGTGTCTAGTCACCTTGGCAGTGGTTACCAAATTAATTATATAGTGGCTATATTAAAGTATTTCTCAGCTGAATTTATAAAGATTATTTATATATTTTAAATGTCTGGCATATTGTATACAAAAAAATTGTATATGCTTACCTGTTTAATTCAACAAAAGTGCGAATAAGAAAGTGAAAATCAGAGCTTATGTTACTGTTTAGAAATAATAATCATTAAATTCAGCTGAACTGCCAGATACTTTTCTATGCATACATCTGTGCATATCTATATCTGTTGATACATATATCTATATCCACATCTATATAGATATATAGAGTTAGATAAATAGAAAGTAAGCAAGTAGATAAATAGACAAAAATAATGTACAAAAATTGAATTTAACAGAAAAAAAGTGGTTTATATGAGTGCAGGAGATTGACCTTCTTGGAGAGAAGTGAGACTATGGAGGCTGTTCTTTGGGAAGTGGAATTACATAATTATTGTCAGAGAGGGTACTCAATGCAAAGAGAAAAAGACGCTATTGGCTTCTCGTAATCCATCATTCTCCTGCTAGGGATTCTCATGGGCTAAACCTGTGGGTTAGGAGGCCTAGGAAATACAGTTTATCGAGATTAGCCCTCTGACTTAGAGAGTAAAGCGAGGACAGGGTAAGAAGCAGACCTGGAAGTCAACAGGCAAATTACCAGTGCCACTCTTTTTAAGCATAGACTTGGAAGCCAACAAAGCACCAGATAAAAAAGAAAAAAATTATGAAAAAGAAGAAAGAGTTGGAGATTTTGTTAAACCATATTATAATTTAGGATAGCATTGCTTGGCTTTTTATTGCAAAAGGTGAAGAAATTATCTTTTCTACTTTCTCCCTCCTCCTTTCTCTTCATCTCCCATTTTTTATCAGTGATGTATTTGTTACTTGGCCAAGATTTATAATATGCATTATACTTGACACACACACATACACAAATGTGATAGATTCAATACTTGCCACCAATCTTCCCCCTTATTTGTGCCCTTTAATTTTTTCTCATAATTATTTGAATTTCAGTTTTAAATATTTCTTTATAATCGTTTCATATATGCAACATTTCTAGAGTTTCTGTTTGAGATCTTGCCTCCTTGAGAATGACTGTTGTCATAATATTAAAAAGGAATATGGGTGAATATATAATTCAGGACAGATTTCATGGTCATTGCTCCACTCTCCTCTGGAAGTGGGCGTTGCACTCATTTTTATAAAGGCTCCTCAAGTTATCTTTTGAGTTACAGAATCTCATATGTAAGTAGGTTATTTTTATTTTTTAAGCTAAATTTCCTAAGTTTGCTCATGATTAAGAATTTCTGTGCGCTACCTTTTTT
This sequence comes from Rousettus aegyptiacus, assembly GCF_014176215.1. Taxonomy (NCBI): domain Eukaryota; kingdom Metazoa; phylum Chordata; class Mammalia; order Chiroptera; family Pteropodidae; genus Rousettus; species Rousettus aegyptiacus. The sequence continues at coordinate 92,362,886 of NW_023416308.1, forward strand.
TTTTTTGAGAAAAATACAAAGGGTCGTATAATAGTCATACATCACACTTTTTTCACTCTTTCAGAGCACTATTTATGTTGCTTATTTTCCTTGTGGTATGCAATCTTGCTATGCGAAAATTTGAAGCTAACCCAATCTTTTTCTTATCGTTGATTTAGTTTTTCCACCTGGCCCTCTTAAAATTCCTTCTTTGATTCTCTCAGTGCAGTAACTTAATCAGAACATATTACTTGATTGTTTGCTATTGATTTTTCCTTAAATGTGGTATGCCTTTTCATTCTTTAGGTTTATTTTATATTTTTTTATTTAAGATTTTTTCTGTTATATTTTTGAATATTTTTATTCATCTCACTTTCGAGGAATTGTCTACTCCAAGGATATCAAATGCCTGAATAACCTTGGATGTGTGATTTAACCTGCCAGAACTTCCACTTCTTTATTAATAACATGGGGAAAATGCTATTTATTTTGTAGTGTTATTGTGGTGATTGAGATAATATAAGTAAAAAGCCTAACAAAGTATCTGACAAATTGTAGTTGCTCAATAAATGTTAATCTCTTTCCCTCAGGCCCTCGGACCCCATGCCCATCACTCTAATGCTTTGTTCATTTAACTAGAAACTGCTATTTCTATTAGAAGTATTGCCATTCTTTAAGAAAAAAAAAAGTGATATGTGAATGTATGAGTGAGTCTCAGTAAGTTGTAAAGAATATTCATTTTTAATTTCAGTTCTAAAAATAACCATGCTTTCTTTTCCTATTTTTTCCCTCCCCATTAAAATTAAAGATAAATCTATACTGTCTTTTACACTGTTCCTAAAATATACACTCCAAGTCTCCTTCTTTTTTTTAACCTAACTCTATCTTACTATAACATAATAATATTCCGATAGCCAATATTCCTTGTGACTTCATTTATCTCCTCCATCACCAAGTAAGAAACACTTATTTCCTTGGAAAGAGAGAAGATATAACTTAGAACAATGATATCAAGTAGGATCCTAAAGACATTTTTCAAAACTTTTACTGTGGTGGTTTTACTGTTTTCGGATTCTTAAAACATAGCTCTGTACATTAAGAGTGCATGTCTGGAGGACTCAGACCAAAGGATTATACGATAAACTACAAAATGAGAGAAGGTTATGTGATAACATCTGACAAGTCTTTTCATAGAAAAGAGATTAAAATTATTTTCTGGTATAGCATAGAAATTCGAAGAGGATTTGGAAGATAGAGTAAGAGAGTTCAGATGTGAGTGTTAGCTGGGGAATGGATTGCCTAAACTGCTGTTTGATGAATAAAGGATGTGACTTCTCATGACATCAATACTGCCAGTGGCAGCTGAGGTATGGACATATTCATCAGGAAGTGACCATGAAGTTCATCATCCACTGCTCATGCCAAAAGAACAGATAAGTTATACCAGTAGAAGAGTGCCCACAGGATGCCAGATGACATAAAAAGCCCTCCTGAGCTGAGATTACCTATAGAATACAGAAACGGCAGGGAGAGTATTAACCCAAAGAAGACTGAGATTTCAAACACAAGGCATTTTATTATCTTAAACTGGAAAAATCAAATGTTCTGTTACCAGCAGAAATTACAGTTTGGGAACTAAGTTCAGTAGGAAAAGAAAATTGTAACGCTCAACAGTGATGATGTAATGTGAAATTTTAAACTAGCTACTCTACCAGGACATTGACTCAAGCAATAAAAGCTTCATAATTTCCACCAAAACTCTTATTTGAAAAGTGGTAAAATAATAGTAACCCACCTGACAGAGTTGTTATGAAGACTGGATGCATTAGTATATGCGGAAAAAAAAATCCTTAAAAAGTATTAGCTATTTTATTATAATTACTAATTATGTCCAAGATCATGTTGATTGTGACACAGCAACTTTCTTTGTACATCCAGGTCATTGCAGAGGGCAGCATGCATCAACAACATTTACCCATTTGAGAATCTAATGATCCTTCCAATAAAAATTAATATATGAACACCAAATTTTGCATGTAATTTCAGGAGTTCAAAAATAACTCAGCCCCTAAAGATTGGTAGACACAATGCCGAAAGCCCCTGGTTTTGACATTTGGAATAAGTGTCTTCTACTAGAACACTAAACTTTCAAGGAGCTTGATTTTTTTTCTCATTTCTGATAGAAAAAGTAAATTTGTCCCTTCAAAATATTTTCTTGGAGAATGTAAAGACAATCGACAGACACTAACACCAAATGACACCGCTGTTGGCATTATCTGACAAAGATTTTAAAGGAAATATATTGATGATTTAACAAGCAATTATAAACACATCTGAAACAAAAAAGGAAAGTTTCAGTAAAGAAATAAAAGACAAAGAAAACCCAAGTGGAAACTTTTGAATTGAAGAACATAATAACACATAAAAAAAAAAAAATCAATGGAAAGATTCAAAAGAAGTCTGGAGAAGACAGAGGCAAGAATCGGTGAACTCAATGATAAAACAGTAGACATTACCCAATATGAACAAACAAGAGAAAATAGAGTAAGGACAAAAATATGAACAGAAACTTAGTGACTTGTTGGACTAAAACAAATATTTAACATCATGTCATTGGACTCTAGGAAAGAGGAAAGATTGAGGCTGAAAAATATCCTAATAAATAATGGCTGACTTTTTCCATATTTGGCAAAAGATATAAGCCTATTGATTCAAGAAGCTGATTACATCCTAAATGGGGTAAACCAAAAGAAATTTACACCAAGATATACCATAATCAAACTTGAAAACTCTAACCAAACAAACAAAAATCTTAAAGCAGAAAGAGAGAAATAACATTTTACCTGTAGGGCAAAAACTATTCAAGAACTAGATTTGTCATGGATGCCAGAAGAAAATAAAACATTTTCGAATGCTGAATTAAAAAGATATATCAGCTTTAAATTCTTTATCTGGCTATATTATCATTCAGGAGTGAAGGGAAAATCAAGGCCTTCTAAGATGAAGGAAAATTAAGAGAATGTGACACCAATAGATTACCCGAAAAGATTGACTAAAACAAGTTTTTGAATATTCATGATCTTTATTGTTTTCATTAAAGAAAGACAGTTATTTTTCTTATCCAAATTATATGAGAACATAGAAGCATAGAGCAATGATAGAATTTATCTGAGGTTGTCCAGAGATAAGTGTTATTGATAAAGATCAGTAGTAAAAAGAAAGCCATTTAACAAGATTTTAAATTTATTTCCCCCTCTTTTCTCCTCAGTTACAGTTTAGTTTACCCACAATAAAAAAAATACCAGTTTTTTAAATCTTATTTAACTGTTAAATGGAATTATGTCTTTTAATCATAATATTATAAGTATATACTATTCCATTCACAGAACCAAACTATAAAAATGGGTATAATACCTTTAATGAATTGCAGAAACCATATTCTTCAAATATCTTGCCTAGTCTATAATGACAAATGGTGAAATAATTTTGACTCTACTGGGGCCAATTTGCTGGTGCCGTGCAGAATGTCCGGTGCTTCCAACTGCAATTAGAAAATGGTGCCTGCTCTAGATTGTCTTGGTTACTATAGAAATTCCATATGCAACCCATGCCTGCTGACTAGTGAACTAGATCATGTATCTTCTATAAATTGCTCTTGTTAGTCACTTGTAATTTATTTTATGTTTTCAACAATTTCAAACCAGCAGTGTCAGCAACATATGTTTTTACAATTATTAGAAAAACAGACCAGAGAATGTGTGCTTCCAACCTCATCCCCACTCTTGGCTATTAATGTTTATGTAAACTACTGAATATTTTTGAAAATCATTAGCTTGTGAACATGATTTTTTAGAAACACAAAATAGAAAATATACTCCCTTTCTGCCAAGAATATTTATTACAAAATTATGAGATCTCTTTATCTCTTAGAAGAGACTATAAAATAATTTATAATCTGCATTATTTTTTCTATTCTTCATTTCGATAATTTATTAGTGACATATTATTTGACATTTGATCTTAACATTTATCGTGTATTAAAATTCAGTTAATATTCTTAAGGTACCTAGTGTCTTAGATTAGCAAAGATTTTATCCATTTTGTCCAAGGGTGCATCTATATTCAGTGAAAGCTAACAGTGTGCTCGCTATTTTCTTTTTCATTCCCTTTTGGCATATTGTCAATGCTTGTAAATATATGCATAGCCTCAAACAGAATATCTTACCAAATAAGTATTGATAATATGTCAGACACTTGGTATAACAATGAATATTTCAACAACTATCCCAAAGAGCTTTGAAAAATTATGGAGAGTAAAATTCCAATATTGATGTACACATATAGCTATACCTCATACACTGTTTTCCAAACAAAGCTTAAGAAATGAGAAATTTGGTTCATAACATAAAAAATATAAGCTAAATTGGTTTATAAACATTTTATTGCATTAAATTATAGTCTGACATATAAGTAGTCGGTCAATACTTATTGCAGAAAGAAACAAATAAAAATTTGTAACACAAATGTAAAATTGAATGGTTATATGTAAAGTGAGGATGCTTTGTTATAGCAATAAATAAATTTGCCTTTAGAATAAATTTATTTTCAACATTGATGTGTAAAAGCCCTAATTTTAAATACAAATTTCAAATATATCCCTAACATTAAGACTATAATAGACCTCATTCATAGCATGACACTATTGTATATGTAAATATAAAATACAAACTGATTATTCACATTTTATATCTCTATGCTTATACTTCTGAATTACTGTATATGAAAAATTTTAAGATTTAAACGCTGATCATTCATGAGATAAAACAATAAAACAAAAGATTTTAAAACACCACAAAGCTCTTTCAAACTCAAACCTTTACCCCAATATTAAGAGTAATGAAGCTTCAAGAGACAGTTGTATACACATTCATTGTTGTAATTGTTCAAGCTACTTTCCCTTAGGGCCACTATATTTCTAAGCCAAAAGGGCACTCTTACCCCACAATGACAATTAGTATCTGATAAATGATGCTACTGCCACACTTCTAATATAGTGATTGATCATTTCCAATTAATTCCTGAGCAAAATCAATGGTTCCTTCCCGGAGCATTTACATTAACTAATTTATATAAACATGAATACCCTATACTTATAATTTGCTAGGGAAAATGGGCCAATCTATTTATAACTGATTACTAATTTAGAGCTTTGTTACTGTTTCAGAGCTCAAAAAAATATATAATAGAGCTATAAAGATCAAGCAGAATTGGAAAATTTAACCACAGTAACAAAATCTTGACATTAGTAAATATGGATCCAACTCAAATGCAACAAAGAAACATTGGAAAATTTTTCAGATTGTTTGGTTGTAGCTTAGACATGTTACTTTATATTGGAGACCCCACTTTTTGTTTAAATTTATACTCCTTATAAGTACTACTAAAATGATTTGTTTCTTAAAGATATGACCACATGGTCATGCTCTACTCAAATGTTTGCTCTATTTCTATTCCTTTGTTTACTCCACTCCTATGCATTCCCAAATAATTATCAACTACTCAACATAGTAAGAGGGTCTTGAATATTCAAGCAAAACAGAGGTAGTCATGTCCTCATGAGCTTATACTCTAATGGAAAAGACGAACACACATGAACAACTATAATAGGAAAATGGGTTGTCTGAAGGAAAATAACAAGGCGAGATATATTTGAATTGAAACATTATGGCCAGAGAATGAAATTAAGCTGAGAAGTGAAAGACTTGAGTGAAGAAATAATGAAAGTAAATGTTCTAAGAGAGGAAAAAGCTCAGCCTATTCCAAGAACTAAAAGAAGTACTATAGTTTTGGATTCTAAGAATTGCCTTAATGTAGACTAGCTTATCACTGAAAATAAACAGAAGGTGGAGTATGTGGGTATAGATGCTAGTGTAGATGCAGTGGTAAAGTCTTTGTTAAGTTCTCTTTCGATTACTTCAAATTTTTCAGTGAATATGACTGAGAATCCATTACTTGAGCTGTAGGTAAAGTAAGGGTTGTAGAGGTGTAATAAAGTGGAAAAACCAGGCAATTGCAGTGATCTGGCAGAGGTGTGATGGACAGGTGATCACATAAATTATAAGCCAAACCAAGAAACTTGAGAGAATATAAGGGGACACTTGAATTATGCCAGGACAACAAGCATAACTTAAATCTGTTCTGAGCAAACAAGAATTTATGGTCCATCCCAGCCTGTATTAGGTGGATGAATGAAATGGAGATAAGGGGAAATATGTTAATGGAATGGATGCCGGGGTTAGGGGAGAGAAAGAATTCAAGGATAATTCTCGGGTTTCTGGCTATTTACTGAGAAATACATGGGAATAGACAGGCTTATGTGGGAATATTAAGAATTGTTTTGACTGTTTGGCTTGAGAGGCTTGTGAGACATTTAAATGGGAATATTGGTCCTGAAGCTCTGATGAGAGCTCTGGGCTAGAGATATAAACGGTACAATAGCACTTAGGTCATGGAAAGCCATGGAAATGGATGAGATCACATGGGGTGAAAGTGTACAGAAAAGAGGGAACAGACTATTAAAACTCTAAGAAATGCCAGGAAGTTAATTAGGGGAGTTATCCAGAACATCAGACTGAAAAAAAAAAGTAAGTAGCTAGTAAAAGGAAACCAGGATTAAGTGGTGTCACATGTTGTGAGAAAAGGATTTCAAACCTAGTTTCAAAAAGAAGGGAGTGGTCAAAATGTCTAATGTTGCTGACAGGTCAAGTATCTTGATACTGGATGTCTTTTGAATTTGGCATCATGGAGATGACTGGTGACTTTGACAAGATTTATTTCAGAGGAGCATTAAGGACAGAAATTTTGATTGCTGTGAGTTAACGGGAAAATGAAGATGTCGACTTCTGGCAAAGCCTTGACTGTATGTTCAGTAAGGCCCAACTGCTGCAAATAGATTCTCAATAAAATATGCTTCTAATACTTTTGTTGAAATTTCAGGAAATTCCCACCTCCCTCTCCCAAACATATATATCTCCAAAAACAGAGATATGTGAGCAGCACTCAAGTGGAATTTGGAAACTGCTTTGAGCAATCCACAAGGCAAGGAAACTGATGCCAAAACTCTTGCATTAAGCCAGGAACCTTGCCAAAGTAGCCCTAGGTTAGAGGTGTTCACTACTCTGACAGAAGTAATTGAAAATGCCCTCAGGGGAAAGAGTACCCTATTTAGACTCCTAGGTTTCCATAGATTATAATCAATGTATGTGTCTCCTGACAAAAGGAATTGCCTTCTTGCATTAATAACAAATGCACTCTAAAGGATGGTCTACATAGATTAGAGCTAGAAAAAGGAATCAGACCACAGGAAACAAGAACTTCCTAGTATTAACTGATGATCATCTAGAAAAGTGGTGTACTTGCTAGTGGAACAGTTTACTCCAGGTTCTACTATAGAATAAAACATTCTACGAGATTATACAACCCCTTTTGCTCTAATTCCATTTCTGGAATTGAAAATTAGCTCTTGGAATATCAATGTTTTTCAAAGAATCTTGCTACTAACTTAGCTATAAACAAAAATATCAATGAATGAAAAATTATATCTAACAAAAATAAATTGCTCTTAAGTTTGGTGATTGGGAATCACTCTGCCACATTCTGGGTAAACTCACAAAATTAGGTTCCTACACACACGAAACAAATATTCTAAACCATCCCCATAGGACAGCCACTATGAGAAAGAAAAGGGAATTTAACTATTTTAGTCTAAATACTTAACAGAGGAGGCGACTGTAACACCAGTGTTGTGATTTATTACTAGTCATTGGCAGAAGCAGCACTAAAATTTGGGCCTAATTCAGGAGGCTGCTTTGACTTCTGTATGCTAAATCAATATCAAATACTAAATTAATATCCAAAGGCACATATTCGTACTTACTATGCTTTAAACAATTTTTCTTGTCCTTAAGCCAATGCTTTAAATTATTGTTTTGTCTTTCAGAGAGTAATAATTTGTAGGAAAGAGAAACAAATTTTCTGAATAACACAATTTTAATACATACTGAGGATGGTTAAATGGTTAGTACATTAGGTTACGAAGGCCAAAGTCAGAGTTTAAACTCCAAATGGGCCAGTTAATTTTTCAATCCATTTCTGACAATACATGTTGTTGGTTAAGGAAAACTCTCCACTGGGTGAGGGAGTGGGGAATTGGAGAGTGTTAAAAACAAAACAAAACAAACAAACAAACCTACACAAGTAAACCATACTGACAGAAAAAGTGTCTTGTCACTTTAAAGCTGCTTTTTCTTTAAGGACCTCTTTTCGGCATTCTTAGAAATGGACTTTCTAAAAAGCAACCTATAGAGAATTCTGTGGCTTTAAGTAGTATACTTTCCAAGTCACCTTCTCTAGCCAGAAAATCCATGGAACAAGCCAGTTACTTCATATATTTATGATTGTAAATTGTAATTACACCTATTACAAATCAGCACCTAAAATAATACTTTGGACAATGCAAGTATAGGCGGTTTGATGGGAACACTGTAATTTTATTTTTGTGAACCATACATACAAGTAATCAGTAACAGAACATTGCCCATCGAGAACTGGGGCCTGGGCTGTGACCTAAAACTTGTCTTTTCCCAAATGCAAGATCATGCACCACTCCCAAGAGCTAACAACAGGTCTGTCCAGATGCTAAGACCACGGACTTCGAAATCTCCATCTTGTGCCTTACAGGACTCCAGGGCAGTTAGAACTTCACCTTTCAGGGGTGAAGGGGCCTGGCAGAGGCTTTGAAACCTGCCGTACAACTCCTCCCAGGGCACATCTTGGGACTCAGCTCCAACCCAAACGCCTTTCTGAAGATCGTAGTGCAGACGTCGACCCCAGTCTGTTAGCAGGCCCAGATAGATCTGGAAAAGCTCTGGATAGTGGCTTGCCACCGAAGTTAAAAGCCCGGCTGGAAGACTGCGGCAAAAAGTAGCCACAATATCCGACTTCCCCAGAAGCCAGTGAATCAGCTCTTGACCCCCCTCTCCCGGTGTTCTGGAGCTGCCCAGTTCCAACTCATCTTTGGGGGGCCTGGGAGATGACGGCAGCAACAGCGCGGCTGCTATCACCTTCAGGAAGTTGCTCTGGGGCAAGCGCTCCCACAGGCTGCTGAGCAACCTGCTGGGGCCCTCCGCTTCGGCCCGGCCCACCTCGTGCAGACGCTCCAGCAGCAGCTCCGCTTGCGTCTTTATCAGTGTGTCCTCCTGACAGACCAAGTTCTCTCCATAGCCGTTGAAGAGCAGCAAGTGGACAGCGGACCGGCGGCGGGCGAGGAGGGCGAGGCTGCCTTGGAGCGTCTCCTTTTCCGCGTCCGGGACTCCAGGGCCGGGAAAGAGTTCCTGCACCAGGCTGTGAAAGGCGGCATCGCCCAGGGCCGGGTTCTCAAGCAATCGCTGAGACAGCAGAAGGTCGCAGCACCCCAAAGCCCGGAAGTTCGTCAACCCCGGGACTGAAGCGGGCCCAGAGTCGCCCTCCAGTTTCCATTGGTTTTGCAACCGTCGCTCCAGAACCGTGCGAATGTGGACATTGTGGCTAAAGCGCCTGTGAACGTGGCGCAGGTAGCGAGCCCACTGGAAGGCCCTGCGCACGGTCGCGGGGTCCCAGCTGCTGACGTGGGTCGTGCGGGAGACAGCCAGAACCTCAGAGAAGCGCTCCAGGTGCTGCAAGAGCGGGTCCATGGGGGCGCGCGAAAGCCGTACTTCCGCTTTCGCCCTGGAGACCGCGACTCTCTGCGTGCCGATTGGCGTGTCCGTGAAGTGACACGCCTTTCTACAATGCTATTGGAGAAAATCCCTGTCAATCTGACAACAAGGCCTTCATTTTTGTACTTCGACTCTGGGAAATTTAAACTAGAGAAACGGCCAGGCGTTTTTACTCTCGCCACCAATATAGTGTCTCTTAAGGGAGGGGAAATAAGTGTAGGGCATCCTAGCGAGAAATCCGAGAGCCACTTGCGAGATACCATTAGTCACAAAAGTATCCGTTCTTCCTTTCACTTTGGAAATAATCTCTAGTAGAGATTTCCTGAGTTTTGCTTGGGACATTCAATCTGTGTCAAGGTTTATAACTGGGCAACGCCAGAGATATGCTACTACTTATAAGAAAATGTTTAAACGAAAATTTTAGTTCAATTCGGCTTAGTGAAATTATACTGACTCGAGTTAATACCAACCACTATTCTAAAGTCTGGGCCTTGACATTGTTCTTTCATCATAGGAACTAAAGTCCAGGTTAATAAAAAGGTAAACTTAAAGATTAATACTTTATTAAAATTTTAACGAAACTTGAAATTTTATTTCAAGATTGCACTATTATTTTTTCATAATTTGTAAGGCAAAATAGCTTAGCTGACAATTCTCACAAATAACTGAGAGAAATGGCATTTAAAAGCATGACACAAAAACCAAATGCTTGGCTAAAGATTATGGGAAGAAAGGGTAGAAAAAAGGGACCAATTTTGGACTGTCATCTGGGTTAGTCACTCATTTATGTATTCAACAAATATTTATTTGCCAACTCTTGTTTTATTGTCCAAAAGCCAACAACAATTTCTAATTTACTGAAGTTCATGACACAATAACTCATTTGAGCTGAATTTCTTTTCAGTTCTGAAGACAACAACAAAAACTGTTTTAATCAGTAGTCTGAATTACTGTTTTGTTTTGTTTTTGCTTTAACAAAAAAGAGAAGAGAAATTTCAGAGGGGGAGAGTCATTTTCCATTTATGAAAATGAACATTCCCATACCTTTTAAAAAATAAATCAAGCAATGGTACTTATGCTGTTTATTCAGTTTTATTATTGGACATTTTCAGTTAGTCAAAACTTATTTGATCATGAAGTAGTTACTTGATTTTATCTTAAATACACCATGTATCCTAAAATTCTTTGTCTTAGCTAATAGAAACTTTGAGCCAAATGTGCAGTCTACCTTTAGCAAATGTACAGGTTTCACTAATGCATTTATTTATTCTTATATTGAGCAGTTATTATGTCACACAGTGTATGATGCTAGGAATTTAGTGGTAAATAAATAAATGTAGCCCTTGTCCTAGTGAAGGAGTTTATTTCCTAGCACTGAAGAGAGAAAAACAAATAACCTCAAATATATTAGGATATAATGTAGGCGGGGCTCTAAGACCAGTGATAGGAAAGGCATCTGCAAGACACTGACTTTTCACCTAAAAGCTCCAAGATGAGTGTTGAGAAAAGTTTTCAAGGCCAAAGAAATAGTTAATTTACAGGTATTCGAGTTGAGAGAGCCTAATCCTTTCAAAGAGGTGAACGAAGTCCAATAAACCTACTTTTGGTTAGGGATAGAGGTGAGACACTATGGCAAGAATTGTGCAGATTAACTTTAGCATCATATCTTTTTACTTTAAAGAAATTATTATTTTATTATAAATTTTCACGAGCATTTTAATGTGTAAGTTTATACACATTTCACCTTAGCCTATTTTCATTAAATAAACAATGTCTATGAAGTTTCCCCCTTTAGAAGAAAGAAAAGCCTAGGGTTTGGAGCTTCTCAGCAACATTTCATTTAATTCAACAGAATTCACCGATCATTTACTAAGCTTCTATTATATGTAAAGTATTAGGAATTGAAAGGCCTTCACTTCAAGAAACCTACATTATTGAGTTATGAGTAGAGAGGAGCACAAAAACACTAACCTATAATATGAATGAGATTTTAAGTGTTTTTGAAATTGTAAAGATGCTATGAAAGACCAGATATAAACTGACAGGAGACTTCTAAGAAAGCTTTACGAATGACCGATCCTTTGTTATCACCCCTACCCTCCTTGCACAATATTGATGCAATTTGAGGTACTGACTCCAGCTCAGCTAGAGGAGGTGGAGCCTGATAATGTTGATCCAATCATTTCAATTTACTCCTTTCTTAACTCAGTAATTAATTTAGGAACCCAATCTTAAACTTATCTTTGTATAGCATTTTTTTTTCATGACAGTAATTTGTTCAGAAATGACTAGGTGAATCAGTTCTAATTAATTAGGCCTGGATGATTCCAAGAATATTTATCTTACTCTTCAAAGTCTGTAGACCATGAGCACTGACCACTATGAAGAAATAAGTCATAAATAGACTGTGTGGTTGTATATAAGCTAAATATTAGGTATGCTTAAGAAATAGTTTCTTCCTCTTGATGTTGTTTTGTGTTTATATGAACCCCAAAGCTGCCACAGCCGTCTTCTTCCCAGAAGTAATAGAATCTCAAAATCACAAAGAACGCACTAGATTAAGATAAGTCTCAAACTAACGCTATTTCTTTAAGAGTCTAACCTTATATATTCCCAATTGTTGTTGTTGTTGTTGTTGTTGTTGTTGTTGTTATTGTTTTGTTATTTTTGGCCAGTTTCAGTTTTTTATTTTCCGTTGCTTTCAGCTAAATGCGCCCAACTAATACAAGCTGTTTAGAGCCCTATGTGGTACATATAAACTCAGTAACCTTTGGCTATTGTTGTTGTCAATGTTACATGAGCATCGAAAGTACACATTTTCTCATGTCTTCTCCAAATTCCACTCCTCCCAAATATAAAGGAGCAACTACCAACATAGTGATGGACAGTGGTGGGAAAAACTTTGTCATAGAAAGATTCAGCTTGCTGTCCTATAGTACTCTTGGTCCTGAGAATTTTCTAATACAATCAATGGACTACTAAGACTTGAAATGCTGAGTTGATTCCAAGCTCTAGGTTAAGCCTTAATGGTTATTTTAAGATATGTAGTAAACTAGAAATTATAAGAAACTGCAATTGAGAGACCAATAAAAACAAAGTGTCTGATCTTCCTTTACTCTGGACAATGCAAACTATATTTCTGAGAAAGCGGAGTATAGATCTTAGTGAGATTTATTTCAGTTAAATCAAAATTATTTCATTTCACTTGTTTTCCTTACAAAAGGGGAAAATCATCAGATTAATTATAATGAATAGAGGACTTTTGGCATGTATAAGGGAATCTGACAAGTTTCCAGGAACAAATGGTTTTGTATTGCATCCTACGTTATTACAACTATTAAATTTATTTACCAGATAGGAAAAACATACAACATTTACCTTGCCCACATTTAGAATTGTTTTCAGAAAGTTAAATGACTGTAAGCAAATATTTCTCTGGATCCAGAGCTTCCCAATCACTGTGAAGTAGAAAAGGTTACAATTTTATGTCTGAGATATTGATCTCCTTTGGCCTTGGGGCATATGAGTGAGGCCCTAGAGGCAGGACTCATTATAGAGATAAAAAGAGGTCTGACAATCTACCCTTCAGTCTTTCTTTGGATATGCTCTACTGCCTGGACATCTGTTTAGTGTCTAGAGTGAGTACACACTGCAATTTATCATGGACGAGGGGCCCCAGAAGTTAATGGAAGAGTTCCAGATATTCAAGACAGATGGGGAACAGCCCTAGTGAGTTCAGAGGAAGGTGTTGGAGGACGGATTCAAATATGAGATCTCTCTGTGTGCACTGGTCTAGATGATGGCTCCAGATTCCTGTTTTCACAAACTTGAGATACTCTTTTCCACTTGTCATGGATGTGACTTTAAGTGGCCTCAAAGCTAGCAGCCGAAAGACTGCTCTAACAATGCATATATATTCTGAAAATTGAAACTTCACGAAAACTTTGAAATACTTAATATGAAAAATTTTCTGTGGATACAAAATTCGTTTGGATCATCATAGTAATGTTTAACATATTGGATTTATAAAGAAAGAAAAGAAGAGCTTTTCTTTACATATAATTAAAAATGGTTTTTTACTCATTTCATCAACATTTGCAGTCAATGGTGACTCTCAAGAATATGATGAGAATGTTAAAATCTTGATCAGAAATTGTGATTGAGCATTTCTAACACAGGAAACAATATTTAGATAATTTGTGGCCCTTACCCGCCTAGCATAGCCTTGGCTCATGCTCCCAAGAAGTATCTGAAGCATGTAGCATCTCCGAAGCATTAGATGCTGGATAAACTGACCAGTTTGTTTCTTCTGGTCCATCCACCAGTCCCCAGAGCTGAGAGAATGGCTCCCTCTCATCATTTTTCTAAGGACCAGACTGAAATGTATCCTAACAGGTCTAAATGCAGAGTTTTATTAAGATTGATGGCAAGGTCTTTACCAATGTAACCTACCCTACTGGTTTTATGGATGCCATCAGCATTGACTGGAGAGAATTTTTGTCTGATCTATGACATCAAGAGTTGCTTTGCTATTCATTGTATTACACTTGAAAAGCCAAGTAAAAGTTAGTGCAAAGTGAGAAAGATCTTTGTGGGCACAAAGGAATTCCTTATCTTAGTGATCCTCAACTTTTTTGGCACCAGGGACTGGTGCTCCTGTGAGAATCTAATGCCTGATTATCTCAGGTGGAGCTGAGGCAGTGATGCTAGTGCTGGGGAGCAGCTGCAAATACAGATGAAGCTTCATGCCCTTGCCCACCACTCACTTCCCACTGTGTGGCCTGGTTCCTAACAAGAGATGGACCACCAATACCAGTCCACGATTTGGGGATTGGGGACCCCTGACTTATCCAGTGACACATGATGCTCACACCATCGGCTGCCCTGATTCCTTCATCAAAGTGAACAACACCATTCAGAGTTGCTAATCTGAGAAGAATCGGTTTGATCACAAATAGAGAAACACTCTGATTTTTGTTTATTTGGTTGGTTTTGTTTGTTTTATTTATTTATTTTATGTAGTTCATGCGAAAGATGCCAATGGGAATAGCTTTTCTATTGGCTCTCAAACATTTTTGTTGTTGGCAAAGGCAGCAAACCATGGATTTCTCTTCCCCGTGGAATAGGCGTCTGCCTCACCATTACTGAAGAGATAGACTGGCCGCTCGACAGAGTAGTGGGTAAAACGATCTCTAGGTGACATGATTGGAAGAGTCTTTGCACTTAATTAAAGATAATACAGCATGAAAAAAAATTCATGGAACCAAGGTTAATTTTTCTCTTTAAAAAATTTCAGTTTTAAATGTTGGGAAGTTTCGTTTAAATTTAATATGTAGAGAAATCTCTATTCATTATCATACAAAGATAGTATTAAAAAAATGTTTTCCTATAAGTCTTTTACAAATGCTTTTCAAATCCTCTTTGGTTGACTGCTATGTGCCATAATATGAAAAAGGTTGGAAAGCACTATTCTAATGTAGGCATTCTCACACAATTAATAGAGTAAAGTATGCAAAAGAAGGGGCAGTGTGATTCAAATTAGCTTGCCTTAAGTTTCTGTAACTAGGACAGAGAGAAAGTTAGTTGGCTAGTTATTCTCCATTTGTTCTTCCCATATCACCCCATTTATTTTCTTTCTTCTTCCCCCACCCCGCCCCCCCCTCCCCCGCTCCGTGCAGACGAAAGGCCTGATCCTATTGACTGCATCAGCCTTTTCCTTTGCCCTCTGGCTTTCTGCTGCATTGACCAATAAGAGGCATTGGCAAGTAATCAGAAAGAGAGGAAAGATGTAGGGTTTTTCTTTCTCTGCTGTCTGCTAAGGCCTCAGAATTCTTATTTCTTCAGTTCTAAGAGGCCTCCCTGAGCTTCTGATAGTACCTATTACTCCCTGCAGCCCTAGAGAATTCCTGCTGTTGCTAATCCCTGGATGCCCTGACATATTTTATAGATTCCCTTAACTCTGGCCATACTTCTAAATATAGCTCTGTTAAATTATCTTATAAATCCCTGCTGACTGTGCCTATTTCCTGCCAAGACCTTGACTTAAACAGTTGTCTCAGTTTTCAGCCATTCTTACAATTAATATAAGTCTATAAGTTATAATATTATCAGTATGTGTGTAGGGAATAGTTAGTAGTTTAGCGCAATGATTACTAAATGTCTGTCATTGTCATACACTTCTGCCAATCTATGACAAAGTCATCATTGTTACTGATACATAAAAAATATACGACAGAACAATGTAAGGTATTTTCATAAATGTAATTAATTTAAATAAAGGGAAAAAGCATTTCTTTCTAAAGTAATGGTGATATCAGATGGTCATTTTGTATATTCATAACTTGGAAAAATTTTAAAGTTTGCAATTATTATTTTAGATACCTACTTTAGAATATATATGTGTATAGAAATATATATGTATACACCTATACATAGATAAGTCAGTAAAATCCATAATTCTGAAAACTCCCGTTTAGTGTAGGAAATGGTAGAAGTGTTTGCAGATGGACCCAGATTGTGAAGACTTTGGAACACTGCACTAAGGAATATATGTGTTCAATTGGCACTAGATGCTATTGACAGTTTTAGGACACAAGAATGACATGATTATATCTGTTATAATGCAATGTAGAAAATTGGTTGTAGCCAGCTGGAACAAATGGCTAGAGATAGAGGCCCACTAAAAAATATATATATTGTAGTACTTCAGGTACACAAAATAAGTATCACTAAGGAAATGGCAGAGGAAATATTAAAGAGTGATGAGAGACAATGGTACTCAAATTTAAAAATTCTTCTGACATAGAATCTATAGATCTTAATGGAGAGGAGAATCAAAGTAACTGCAAATTCTCATTTAAGTGATTAGATGAAGTCTCTTTACCTTAGGAATGGAATGGGAGATTGGTACTGGTTTCGACTGATGCCAGTAACCGGGAAGAGAACAGAAACTCATAGCAAAACATGGCTCAACAGAAATTCTTATAAACTTTTTTAAAAATTCCAGACTACTGTCATTCCTCTCTTTAGCACCCCCTGGATTGGTATATTAGATAATAAACAAATAATTAGTGACTACTATGGTAATCCAGAAGATATCTTGATTGTATGAGAGTTGAGTTATTAAAAACATGATCGAATTATGCAAAAGAAACAATTTATACAGGAATTTCTCCTCTTCCTAAAATAATATCCAATTTGGTTCCCAAAATCTGAACATTTAATCTGTTATCTCTTAGGTTGCTAATATTCGGAAACAGCTTAAATACTTGAATCGATTCCACTGGAAAAAGTTCCTCCTTTATCATTTCTATATTTTTCCACTATTGGACATTTATTTTGTAAAAAAAAAAAAAATCTAAGAAACAATGATAAAATTCATACTGACATAATTGAATATATAATGTATAGTTTTGAGACTGTATGTCAATATACAGATTATATACCCTCCTCTATGTATTAGAAGTTAATGGAAAACTATTTCTTAAAAAAATATACTTGAACTAAATAATTGAACTAAATTTATATTTAAGAATTCATTTTTCTTTTATAATTAGTATTTTTTTTCCTAATGTCCAAACCAGAAAGAACAAATATGAATCAAAATTTCTCTTTCCCTTTGAATTAGAAGTTTGATTTCATGGAGGAGAACTCTGTAATAATGTCTGGATGCCTTTATTTTTATCCCAGTTATCAGTATACTGCTATATAAGTACCTGCCAACAAGGGCTTTTTTTTCTGGCTTAATAACTTTTTAAGTGTCTGTTGTTCCCATTTTCAAGTCTCCAAACTTTTCTGTGAATTCTTGCAGCACATTTTTTTCATTATTTCCCGATCTTTTTTTTCTAGATGGCTGAAGTTTCCAGACATATAACCAGAAATGTCCTAAGAGAATTTATATATATATATATATATATATATATATATATATATATATATATATAAAACTAAGGAAATGGGAAGCAAAGAAAAATATACATGTAGAATATATATATATATATATATATAGGCATATAAAATCATTTTAAGTTTTCCTTAAAAAGGTAATAGATACATCTAATTTTCCTTATTAATATTCTCTCACTGGGTAGCAAAAAAAGTAGAAAAGTTATCAAGAAACTTTCTTGTTTTTAATAACTTCCAGACTTAATCTTAGTTCTCAGATTGGGCTGGTCTGTTAACATCATTAATGTCAAGGCGCGTTATTCCCAAAGATTCCTAGCATTTCAGAATAAACTGGCTGAAATAAACCAAATAAGTGATTAAAACAAAATTCACAGTATCATGGATGCATTTTATTGGAATGTAAAAATTCTTTCTGGTAATGTTTTATTAGTTAGTTACCAAATTTTAAGAATAAAGGAAGGCTTTAAAGGGAATATTCCATCAGACTTGAGGAAAACCCTCCACTTAAGGGGAAAGAGGTATTTGACATAAGCTAATATTTCTTTTCCCTGCATTCTTTTAAGTGTATTAATGCATTTTATAATTTTTTAATACTTTGCATATCCTTACTTAAACAATTCCAATGGGTAAAAGCCAGAAACAGGCTCCTTTTTTTCCCTAAGTGATTCATTTATTTTTCTTTTAGAAATATGGTGTGTCTTCACCTTTCTATTAATTTACATAATTTTGGTATTCATCTCTTTTATTAATGTACTGCATAGAGAAAGAGATGTATACACGGAGCAACATCTCTGTTGCCAGAATGTTGGTAGTACTTGGATCCATCTGAAGACATTTCAGTATTCCATGGCCAATTCAGCATGTTAGAAAATGTCAAGAGTTCAGGACAAGACAAAATTACTGAGAAAGTTGTGGTGTAGAAGGAGGAAAGTACTGATAAAAAGACAAGATTAAAAAATATATATGAGCAGATTAAATTTGACTGTATAATGAAAAATATTGTGAAAATTTTCAGAGAAATAGTCTCCAAAGTAATAATGTTATTGAAATATTACAAAGTCAGGATTGCAGTCAACAATATAATTTTAAGCACATAAGAATGTCGAATTTCATAGTGAACATTTTTGTTGGTAAAAATTATAATTTTGAAGTATAACATTTTAATTTTTTTCTAATTCAAATGAAGTCTTATGTTCTTGGTGTTCATGGTTATAAAAGACAATATTCATTTGATTTTCTTTATTTAGTGAGGAAAAAACAATTTAGTGTTGTTATCCTCTGCCCAACCATTAGAATATCAGTTAATAATTACAATTCTGTATAATAAGAAATGATTAAAGTGAAAACCATAGTCATCTCTAGCTCTCCAATGTGATGATTTTAATTTATTTACATGTTGTAAAAAAGGAAGAAGATAGCTTGATTTAATTTTAACAGGATGACTGAATATCTCTATAGTGTTTAAGATCAATTTACCTTCTATCGCTAATACTAACTATAAAATTTTTCCTTATTCTTCTCTACTTTTTAGAGCCTAAAATACACAAGATATAGCTCTCAAGCTCTAGGAAGACAAGTATTTTCAACTTTAAACCTATGTGTTCTTGAATTTTGTAGTCTCATCATATATATTCATAAGGAACATAAACTATGAATGTTAATCTGATGCTCTGATGATAGGGAATTAGAAGGACTTCCAACACAGCATTAAAAGAAATGGGCTGGTTGAAACTGCCAGAAGAAATATCTATTTTGAGAAAGGCAGGTTATTTTGGAAACAGAAAGTCATAAGATATTTAACTATGTGAAATTGTTTGTGTATGGCATCTCTTTTAGAAAATAATTCAGAAATCAAACTTACTTCATACACCGTCCATGGTAAGTGGGTTAGTTAGGTAGTATCTGCACACTGCCAAGTTTGCTTTCTAATTCTAAAATTTCCTTCCTTCCTTCCTTCCTTCCTTCCTTCCTTCCTTCCTTCCTTCCTTCCTTCCTTCCTTCTTTCCTTCCTTCCTTCTTTCTTTTTTCCTTCCTTTCTTCTTTCTGTCTTTCTGTTTTTATTTTCTTTCTGTTAACTCATTTGTTTCTATATATGGTCAGAAAAAGACTTGTCAGCTTTGAAAGAATACAACGCACTCAGAAAAAGGGAGCTGATATTATTTGTGTAGTATAGGAGCTAAAAAGTAGTTAAAAATCTATGTAGGCTTTATTTTATATTTCCTTTAAAAAACACACTTTACCTCTAAATTGACTAAACTAGTCTTATTTCTATCCCAGAACACTCTTGTTTCCTTTATCAACTGCTTTGTGCCTAATGTGTCTTATACTTGGAATCAGTCTTCTTTTTTGCTTCACGTGAAACTATTCTTTCTATGCTACAAAATGCAAATCAAATTCTACCTCTTTTACAAGCCTTTCATGATAACTCCAGCAGAAAGTAATCTGTTTTTCTTCGAGATTACTGTAACACTTATGGTTGGATTGTTAATTTGTTGTTTACTATTTAGTACCATTTGCTGCAAGTTAGATTATTTTTATGATCCAAATGTTCAATGACATGAGCCTACTCAACCATTCACCAAGCTAGGCATATTGCTACCTCAAGGCTATACCAGGTTCATTGTATAGGCTCTCTTCTCCACAAAATGGGTAAGGACACACAGGTCAGTTTCAAGTGGCTATGTGCATCTTAGCTCCAACCTAAGTTTTTGGAAAGGGATGATTGTATTTTAATGGTATTTTTAATGTCCATAATACTGTCTACAGTATTTTACAGAATGTAGGAATGTAATATGATGGAATGGAAAGAATATGTCCTTTCTTAGATGTAGAGACTCCTTTTCGTTAGACTTTGAATTCTTAAAGGGAAGGGGCTAAGTCTTTGTTCCTTTGTTTTCTAGCATAATCACTGATACATGATTGGTGTTTAGTGTTTGTTAAGCTCAACAAAATTTTCTAATCAATCTGAGCTGGGATTAATACCAGTGTCCCTTTTAAGTTTACCTCAGGAAAATTATTTGACGTTTCTGAGTCTGTTCCTTCATTAAAAAAGAGGAAATAATATGTGTCATGAAGTTGTTATAAGGATTCAATGAAATCATGTTTGCAAGGCACTTAGCACAGTTACTAGTACATTGTCTATGTACAATTGACAGTAGAGAGTTTTTTTCTCTTTCTCATTAAAGTAAATGGTGTGTGTGTGTGTGAGAGAGAGAGAGAGAGAGAAAGAAAGAGAGAGAGAAAGAGAGAATTGGTAGACAGAGGAATAAAAAAGACATTCTAGCTCTGAGGATTAGAAAGATGAAAATATGAGGTGAGCAAGATGCATTTGGAAAATAGTTTATTCATTTTTTTAACTAATACTTTTTGAACCCATACTATGTGCCCTATTATGTTGTAGGAATATAATAATGAATAGAGTTTGTATAGCAAGACCCAGTATAAGAAAGAAGAAAACTCCAAATAGTCCATAGTCATAGGATTGAGATACTTGGTGTGGCCATTTTTAAAATGGCCTCAGCAATATTTGACACTCCTCCCATTGAAAAGATGAGTTTGTGACCTATTTGTCCAATAATGCATAGCGGAAGGGATGCTGTGTAACTACTGAGGCTAGAAGGGCACGCAAGTTCCACCCGGTTCTCAGGGATGGCTTGATCAAAGAACATTCTTCTAGCAACATTTCCTCTAGGAATCTGGCCACCATGCTGTGAGAAGGCCAATTCACATGGAGACACCTTCAGACATCCAAGACCAGGCACCGGATAAATGTGTGAAAGAGCCTACAGATTACAACAACCTCTCTTTGAGTTCTCCCACCTGAGACCAGGCATTGTAGGACAGAGATAAGCCATTTCGCCAATGCTCTGTTCGATATTTCCCATAGAGTTCATTAGCAAAATTACATGGCAGTTGTTTTACATCACTGAATCTGGGAGGGTTTATTACACTGCAGTAGTAACTGGAGCATTAAATGATACCTGGGTGAAGGTGCTTAATTCAAAACCAAGCTAAAGACTATGAGGTAATTATCATTTAATTGTTCAATAATATTTTTAAACCTCTCTAGATGAAATTATTTAATAATTATTTAATAATTTTCTTTCAAAGAAAGCATGAAATAACTTGTAAGAACTTGTAGGTCTGAGTGATGAGAAATAGTTAATAAATAATATGTAAGTTAACTATTTTTTCTGATAAAAGAGACGTTCCTTCCCAATATCATGTTTCCCTGAATCTATTATGAAACTGAAATACAAACCGTAAAGAGTTGGTTAACATAGAGTTATGTAACTACTCTTCGTGGTTAGAAAATAAACATTTTCATCAGTGGATAAAATATATAGTTGTGTGATGCTTACATTTGAATTAACTGAATCTGTTAGAGAAATAATTGAATTGAATTTTGAGTAATATCATTAAGAGCACAAACTACCATGATATTCAAGGCCATCTAAAATCCCCACTACTACCCTCTATTGCCTGAACTCCCACATTCTCCAGACTACCTCTCATTCCCTGAGAGTTATGTCTGTCACTCCTCCAGCTTGGACTCGTCTCCCCACCAGGCCACTTACACTCATTCCCAGACACGCCCTGGTTTTGCGCCTTTTTGCCCTTCTACAGATCGTGGTTTGTAGCTATAGTCAGTACCTGTTTCATTCTGCATTAGACGAATTCTTTGTATCTGTTTCCTTCACCAATGGAAAATCCTCGGAGGAAAATACTGTCTGATTCATCTTTGTACTCGCACGGCACCCATCTTTTAAAAAGTACTTAATGAAGATTTTCTAAATGTCAAAAAAAAAAAAAAAAAAGGAAACATTCCTACGTAAGTTTGTCACATGACAAGAAGCATTCCAAAAATGTTACCAGAGTCTCCATCTACTCTATAATTCCCATATTGAAAAACAAGAACAAAAACAAAAATTACAGTACTTAGAAATCATAAACTCCAAATTGTGGAAATTGCTCATTTGTTTTGGAAAAAAATAGCATGTCTATTCATGAAGACATCTGTATAATTCTCATACCTAATTTGGTTCCACTTATAAACTCTGCCTTGATGAAAAAAAAGTAACGTGTGCTCTGACAGGCCTCATAAGTGCCTCCTCAGCTCAACAAAGAAATCACACCAAAAGCATAAGATGTAAATCATACATTTTCTTGGTATAGAGCCTAACTTTATTTCCTCACTTTCGATGTATCTAGCACAAATATGTAAGGCTAAATATTGAAATTTAATTAGCAAAATTAGTGCAATAATTAAGGCTGAGCATATGAGATTTCATAAATTATTTAACAGTTCTGAGGAAGAGAGTTAAGTAAACATATGTCTATACTATATTTTTATACTTCCTGTACCTCTTGGATCATACTTTCTTCCTATTCATAGAAATATTCTTATTTGCTAAACAATAAAAATATCCTTATGTGGTGTCATTTTGTTGGACAAAACTATAGACCAAATTTATTCACAAACAAGGAAAGAAAAATATTCTGAAACGAATTGGAAATTTTTTATTTTAATCACATCTATAATTTCTACAAACTGTAAAACAATAGCATATGCCAGTTGTTGATGTTTCTTCTGATTCTTCTCTTAGATTTTTTGGGTCTTAAGCTTGGCCTTGTTTTCTGAGACTTGAAGCTTTTCATAGTCTCTTTATGAGTTGCAGCAACATGTGTCATTAATGAAGAGGTTTGGGTAACATCCCCGTTGTTCTTAGTTCAGCACATGACAGAAACCAGCACCAATTAAGGAGCTCTGCCTAAGGCATAAAATGTTTAAAATAGATGTCTGTCGAAGCAAAAAGGATTGACGTAATAAAAAGAAAATATAAAACAAAATTGTGTGAAGGAGGCATTGAATGAATGCAAAGAGAATATTCACATGTTGGAGGAAAAAAAATTACCATGTATAATCCAGGTAAACGATAAAGAATTACTAGAATAGGGAAAAAAAGCAACTTGTGCTATTGCTAAATCCACAACCCAGTGGTACAGCAATATTAATAAATGAAAATCATCCCCATACTTTATTCATAAGTTATAAGATGTATGAGTTAGAAAAAATTGCTGATGGTGGAAATAGTTAAAGGCAGTTCAAGTTACAGTGGATATCACACAGTGTATTGCTTATTACTCTCCCACTGGTGGTGTCTGTCACGATTGTGTGTGTGTGTGTGTGTGTGTGTGTGTGTGTGTTAGAGCACTGACATGCTTTTAAACTGTATGCTGGACATTTTCATTATTATTCTATTAAAGTTTTATTATTTTTACTGATATCTTTAATTTTTACTTTTACAAAGTATTTTGAGAAATTCATGAGCACATGGAAGTATGATCATGATATTTCTATAGAGAGGAAATAATGGGAAACATAGAACATTTTAAGAGAGAAGGACAATGAAGCAGGAAGAATCTGGTGATCATATAAGAGGAGAGAAATTCCATAAGTGTGCATAAGGTGAAGAAAGGGAAATAATGAGGCTAAAAACAGTTCTCCATCTTTTTCTTCCTATTTTATAAAATTAAAATTTTTTTTTCATGGCAGGATACATCAAAATATACTGACACTTGGACAGATGAAAACCAGAACTCCATTATAGTTCTAAACAGGAGAAGGCTACCAAGGAGAACCACACGAAAGGTTGCACTTTGGATGGGACAGGGTAACAGCAAGTTGGAGCTTCTGGATGACAAGTTGGGTGGGTTTAGTTAGTTTTCTGGAGCTCGTTTCAGACCCCAGGGTATTGGGGCTCTCCCTAGTTGTCTGACACCTGGCCCCAGGGAGATTAGGGCTAATGTCTGTGCATGTTGGCTCAGAGTGTGAGAAGTCAGTAAGGGATAAGGTTAGGGTGTGGACTTAGTTGGCTGCTTAAGAAGGGGAACTGTCCTGACAATACCCAGGGCTTCAAAACTGGGTCAAGATAGCATAAAAACAAACAAACAAACAATTAAACCCCACTATATTATACTATCCTGGACTAGAAAGAAAAAAATATTATATATTTAATATCTACATAAATTATGTGTGTGTGTATGTATGTGTGTGTGTGTGTGTGTGTATAAAGACTATTAAATTCTAAATACAAAGAAGGCAAAGAAGAACAAGAGAAAATAGGAGAGAAGAAATAAAACATAGGTTATCTCCTGAACGGGCGATTCTTTGCAAGGTTATTTTCTTTTCTTAACCTTCATCTCCACTCCTTCTCTCCAGGGCTTTTGTTGGCAAATTGGGCTGCCCAATTATGTGAGCATCATATCTTGGCCCATAAGCTACATTACTACTAATACATTTTATTAGGATTTAAATTCATGTAGTAACGAACTGTATCTCCCTGAGAGTTACATAACAAAGAGAAGCTAAACAATTAGAAATGATAATTAGTATTTCTACTTTTATTCAGCAAATCCCCAGTATTTTAGGTGAGAGATTTTAAACAATCTGGATGTGTTTGTGAGAGGAAGAATGAAGACAACGAAATTCTTATATAAACACATGAGGTTTGCTTTTAAAAGATCCAATAATCTTTGATTCATCCTTTTACTGTCTCCAATGACCATACATAGCTTCCCTTGAATATCAAATAATCATCTCACACTTAATTTATCAAAAAAGAAAAATTGAAATGTATTCCCTTCAAAGCAAGATATGGAAAAACAAAACAACTTCTTCCCAAAGTCTTTCTCATTTCAGTAAATGGAAGCATAGTTTTTTAAATGCTTTACAGAAAAAAAAAAAAAAAATCTTGGGTTTCTCTTTGTCTGTCTCTCGCACTGCATGTCTATTTATCAGTAATAAAATTTAAATCTTTTAAAATAAAAATCAGAGCGATATATATCATGGATGTTGTAGTATTCTAGACTAGGATTTGATGCTCACATTATTCATCTGCCTCATAAAATGAATATACTAAGGAGAAATAGTGTGAAAAAAGAGTGTGAAGAAAAGAGAATAATCTTATTAAAGATATGCAGAATCTACTTACTTACCATAACACCATTGTAATCACATTCATCTAAGTCACTATCACCTCTTGGCTGGATTGTTATAATAACCACCAAATTGTTTTCTTTGAACTCACCTATGCCCTTCTGCAGTCAGTCTGTTCTCCACCCGAGTCAGAGTGACAGCTTTAAATTATAAATCTGATTATGTCACCCCTCTGCTCAAATTCTGAGAGAAAAGCAAAGTCCTTACAAAGACTTACTAGGCCTTCTGGGATTTGAATCTTTCTTCTCAATCCCCAATCTATCTGACATTATCTCCTACTCCCCCTATACTTACCTCTGCCATAAGAGGCTCCTTTATTTCCTGGAGCATTTGATTTGTAGCATTCCCTCAAAGACTTTGCACTAATGATTACTGTGTCTGAAATGGTCTTTAAGAGTCTGTGTAGTGCACTTCCTTTGGATCTCTGCTCAGGTGTTGCTTTATTGGCAAGTCCTTCCACATATACCATATAACATCTGCCATCTCTCAGCACTTTCTATCACCCTTACACTCATTTTGTCTTTCTGTAGAGCGTACTATTACCTGATATAATATACATTAATTTTTAATGACTTAATTGTTTAAATTCTGTCTCACTTCCATTAAATATAAGTTCTATGAAGTTAGGGATTTTGTCTCCCTTGGGAAGAACAAAGCATGCCTCATTTTAATAATTTATTACCAGCAGAATAGATGGTACTTTTAGAAAACAACATAGCAGAAGAAAAGCTATTTAAAGGGAAAGGTGTGTCTAGGGAAAAGATTCCGATTGATTTTCTATTCAAATCTACATAGAGATATAAGAACAGGAAGTTAGTGGCCACATTTGTTATATGAGATTAGTTGATTTATTGTGTATTCACAGGATAAACAGTTTTGGAAGTGCTGTCTGGTACTCAGGGCACATGCCCTAACTTCGGTCAGTATGCTTTATTTCAAATGTAATGCATATGAACCCTTCCTATTTTTGTTTTTTTCTTCTTGTTTTCAAGTCATGCGTGTTTATTTTCATGCTAGCATATTAATTTGTGGGGAAACCAGGAAATTTAGATTGCTGAGAATAATAATGATCACGAGTGCTTAAATCAGTACCTTGTCAACTATTTCTCCTGTGATGGCAAATTTTATCTGTCAATTTGACTGGGCCCAACATTATTCTGGGTGTTTCTGTGAGGATGCTCTTGCTTAAAAATAACATTTAAATTGGTAGATTGGATAAAGCAGATTGATCTCCCTGATGTGGGTGGGCCTCATCCAATCAGCTGAAGGCCTTAATAGGAAATTCCTCGTTCCTGAATTCCTTTCAACTGAAACATCACCGTTTTCCTGACTTCACTCGCATACTGGAACACAGGCTCTTTCTGGGTCTTGAGTCTTCTAGCCTTCAGACTAGAAATATACCATTGGCTTTTCTGGGTCCCAACTTGCCAACTCACCCTCTAAATCTTGGATCTTGTCAATCTTCATAAATGTGAGAGTCAATTCCTTATAATAAATCTCTTCCAGTTTCTAAGTTATTCAGCCTGTTCAGACTATGGGAGCTAATTAAAAAGATGCCTTTTCTGACTCCCTTCTATTCTCTCCTGCAGCTAAAGCTAAAAGAAGAGAGATTATTTTTATGTAAGGTTTGAAACTTCTTGACTCTTCCTGGTCAGAAGTTTTCTCTCATTATCTCCTTTACGTGACTTTTTTCTCGCACTATATTTTACTGAGTTCTAGGTAATACGGAACCCTCAGCACCAGAGGTAATTTTTTTGGATTTGAGTTAGATAACCGTGACAGAAACAGGTTCCTTTTTTCAAAAATGATTCATTTATTTTTTCCTTAGAGTTTTTTATTATCACATGTAAAATATTTGAACATAAATTCATTTTACTTTTATCTCAGAGATAAAAATTACCGATGTACAGACTTTTCTTTCTCAAAAAGAAAGAAAAAAGAAAGCAAAGAGGAAGGAAGGAAGGAAGGAAGGAAGGAAGGAAGGAAGGAAGGAAGGAAGGAAGGAAGGAAGGAAGAAAGAAAGAAAAATGGAGGGAGGAAGGGAAGAAGGGAAGGATGCAGGGAGGGAGGGAAATTAGCACAGACTTTCAAATCAGACAGAATCAGACATGAATCTAAATCCCACCTGTGTTATTTAATAGACCATTTTTTCTGTTAACCTGTGAGCTCCTGGAGAGCTGGGCCTGCAACTTCGCCTTCATATAACAAGTGCACAGAGAAGGTTGGAGAATGAATGAATACATGAACCATGAAGACACTGAATGTATAAAAGGACATAGAATGAGATGCTGTAAATTGGGGAGGAGAGAAAGATTCAGAGAAAGGATGAATAAAATTCTCTGACCTTCTATGTTTTTAATGATGGTAATGTCTTTATCACAGGAGATTGTCATAATAAATCAGTAAGATGATTTAGGTGTTCAATTAATAAAATACCTAACATTCCTTTCACAGCAAACAAAATATTTTACATTATATAATGCTCAAGACAGGCCTATGAGAGAGGGGCTCTTTGTTAATCCTACTTTAAAGATATGGAAACTGATAGTTAGAAAGGTTAACTATTATGCCCATGATTTTTAGCAAGTAAGTGAAGAGGTTACAATTTGACCTTGATTTTGTCAGTTTCCAAATCTGAACTCTTAATTTTTATGCTAGTGATTGCTATTATAATTTAATATGTCTATTTCTTGACAGCTTTGGTGGCAATAACGGCTGGTGAAATCTTTTAGCCAAAGGCTCTAGGGTCCAAGTGGCTACTGTGACTGCAGCGTGATGGCAACACTTCCTTCTGCCAGGAGAAGCTGCACTGACTCTGACCCATTCCTGTGCAGTTCTGTCATGTAGGGCTTGGTGTGCTCATGCTTCCTGATTGACTATTAGGCACTAGAAAAACCCTTCCATGAGATAATTTTAGAAATGATTTCTCAAAATGCTCTGTATAAATCAGCAGTTGGCAAAGATTTCATGTTTGTGAAACAGGTTACATCTTCAATTATGGAAATTTCAGCCATTTTTTCATTCTTCAAAAAAGTAATCCTAAATTTGTCATTATCAATGATCTTAAGAATAAATGAATGATTGGAACAAGGTCTACCTGCAAGAGAGACCCAAGAAATGTGACAGCAAAATTTCACTTACGATGTAAATTTTTCTATCAATAAGGATGCACGATCAACAACTAGTACCATCTTTACAAAGGGATTTACATTTAATTCCCCTTTGATGGGCATAGTCTTTCTTTCATGTATCTGTTCCATCAACCAATGACACCGCTTTTTCTCTTTCATATATTCAGTGGTTATATGGTTCATTTATTCATTTTTTCAATAATTCAACAACCTTAGGTTTGGTACTGTGCTGAGGATTTGATATATAAAGATGGATATCCAACTTCTTGCTCTTTAGAAGCTCAGTTTTAGTAGGGGAGATAGATGTGTAAGACATTATATAAATGAGATATAAAAGAAATGAAGAAAAAAGCCCCAGCACAAAACACGGAGACATAGTAATTATTTCTTCCAGAGAGTCGAAGAGAACCACAGAGAAGATAACTATTATGCTGGTTCTGGAAGAATGAATCTGTTTTACTCAGAGGGAGAGAGCAAAAGGTAAAAGATCATTCTAGTCAGCATGAGCAAAGGCTTGGAGGTGTGAGGGTATACAACGTCTGAGATATTGTGATATTACATCATGTCGGGTCTACTGCCGACAATATACATGCACATCTGTTTTCTACTTTATAACGAATCCATGTGTTCATTGATATCCTACCTCAATTTTGATTGATTTTCTTCTTTGTTTAGTTTTTAAGTCAGATTTTTTCAAATCGTAGATTTGAAATAAATTATTTTTTAGTTCTCCAGTAGCATTTCTATTCAATTGATGGCACACAAAGAGTAGAATAAAGCCAGATAGAAAACTATCAGCGTCCATTAACTTAGGAAGGTAAGTACTATTTTCTGAAACATGTTTTCGTTGTGTGTATCTGAGTGTGTTTCTATGTCTGTTCCACAATGTATTTCTTATTGTGGGTCACAATACAAAAAAAATTTGAAAGCCACTGAAGTAGTAATATTTTCTATTGCTTTTTATTGTATTCATAGTATGTTGGTTATGATTAAACCTTGAGTCCAAATCAACCTTGGTTTTTAATGAAGTGACAAGTGACACAGACTGACCTCATTTATAAGCCTGGCACACAGGCAAGCATCTGTTTTACTGAACTCTAGTAACATTTTACCAGATGAAATGATTCTGGCCTGGGAATTAAACCATCATTTATAATGTTATTTTAACATATTTTCTATTCTGAGTTCCAAACTACTAAATTAAAAACAATATATAAAAATATAACCAATTAGCAGTAATCTTTTCAAGAGACTGGATTCTTCTATAATATTCATTCAACAGTTATTTATTGAGTGAGCGCCTACTATATGACCAACGGTATTCTAAATGCTAGAGATAAACAAGTTCAAAAGACAAGTTATTGCAGTAAAAATAGTTTATATTTAATATTCATTCATGTTAAATTGGACCAATTATAAAATATTTAATGAAAACCCAACTTCAACTCAGGTAAAGAAAATCACACAACAGTATATATTACATAGGATATTTAAAACAAGATGAGATAAATGGCATATTTCATTAAATGCTTTTAATCTATCCCCAGTGTAAAAATTAGAAAACATATGCTTACATATAATACATATTTGCAAAAATATGAGTCTCGTGCAATAGAGAACAGATATCTATACTATGTTGTGTTATATTTATAAAGTTTAAAGTTCTCCTTTGAGAGTAAAAGTAGAATTTTTTAAGTTTCACATCAAAAGCTGAGAGTAAACCTTGAACTTTCACATACAATTTCTCTCATTTAATTTATTCTTTGTAGTTTTATATATTAATGGTGATGAAAAGTAATGACATTTAATTTTATCACTAACAATACTTGTAATCACTATACTAGGCTATATAAAATCCTTTTTGTGTGCCTTATGACATTATAAAAATTATTTCAATATATATCAATAGAAGGCCTATACTATAGTCCAGGATGATGATAAGTAGAAAAAATAAACATATTTTATATCAGTGATAAAGTATTTCAATAAAAAGTAAACAAGTGTTTTCACTTATTACATTGCTTCATGTATTTCTCCAGTACCATTGCATGTTTTTATACTGCTTCCCATATCATTATCCTCACTTGCTTCTAGGGCTATCACTTGCCACCTTTAACAACCCTTTTGAAGTTATTTAGGAATATAAGAATGTGTTGGTCACCTTCAGAAATTTATTTTACTTTAACCTAGTGTCTATTTCCAAGTTATTTAACTTATTTCAAAGTTTCCTTGAATCTTTGTCATCCACTGAAGGTTTGCCACGCTTTTCAAAATAAATGTGTAAGTATACATTATTTCATGAGGAAGGAGAGAAGAGAGAGAAGGAGGGAAGGAAGGGAGAGAGGTAGAGGAGGCTACATTATAGATGAAGAAAAAAAGATTTTATCATTCATTTTAAACCTATTTAAATATATATTTTTTGAGTGAAAAGGTATGGTTCATATTCAAGATAATGTTTAAGGTTCAGAATGCCCAAAACACATAGTAACCTAGAAACTTTCAATATTGAAGTCCTCTAAACTTTAATATTTAAGTGATAAAATGAAAAACTAAATTATGTTTTCTTTAAATCTGGTTTGGCTTTTCTTTTTTATGCTGTCAATGTTCAAGAATGTCTTTAGACATTCTTCACCCCAATAGGTGAGGCATTTGCTTCTATTATCTTCATATCAGGAGAAATAAGTTGGACCATGGTTTCCTAAGATAAACATGTTTAGATGGAGAGAGACCCAGACAAGAACATTCTTGGACAAAAAGATTATCTCACAAAGTATCAGTGACTGATTGGAATACATAAATAGAAATTTGATTTTGAAAAACACAGAAGTCAAATGGGAATTATTACAAATTCTCAAAAAATTCTAAATTAAAAGACTTTTGATGTTTCTTCAGAAATCTTTTGTATTACTTCTCTTTTGTTTCAAAAAGAATATTCAGCACAACTCTCAGATGCTAAGGGAGAAAATGCATATTTCTCCCAGTATTTTTCTTTTCACTCTTGCTAAAAGGACAGAGGATCTGATACAATGCATAATTCAAAACTAAAAAGTCCTGAAAGGAAGGCCATCGGAGCAAGGAATTTGAATGATTACACTTTCCCAGTGTCTCTGTAAGCCTCCTTATTTTCCCAAACTAGGTTTAGCTCTGTTCCTAAATCAATGAAAATATCTCTTTACACTTTGCTTTAATAGTATCAATTTAAAACAATGTGACAAGAACATATGGAGAGGGTCTACATCCATGCTACCCTGAACAAGCCAGATCCTGTCAGATCTCAGAAGCTAAGCAGGATGGGGCCTGGTTAGTACTTGGATGGGAGACCACCTAGGAAGACCAAGTGCTGTGGGTGTAAAAAATAAAAAAATAAGGGATTGTAAACTGACAAGGTTTTTGCAATTTGTGAGGTCATCCAAGGGTTCCCTCATCTAATACACACACACACACACACACACACACACTCACACACATGCACGCACACACACATATATATGGAAAGGAATAGGATATGAGATTTTCAAAATCCAAGGTTCTGGATTTTTTGAACTTTTATTACATACCCTAAGGATACCTAAATTAACATTTATTAGTTAATGTTTGATCATGAGAAATTATCAAGGACGTTGGACTTTTTACTTAAGTTGTACAGGTTCAGAGACTCAAAATACTTTGTTGGGGCTCTGGGAATACTTAGATTCGGTTAAATTTTATTATTCAAAATCATTGTTTATGTAAACGCAAATAGTAATATAAGCCTTTTTTATACTGCTATTTTTCCTTAAAATGATGATCACTCCTTTTTTTTTTTTTTTTTTATTTGTTTCCTTCTGGGAAGCCAAAGAGGATATATATGGAGCTGATAACTGCAAAACCAAGTTCAACTAAAATAAAAGTTTGGAGGTCAGTGCTGCCAAGCTTTCAGTCTGTTTTCTCCCCTTCTATTATTTGTACTCTGCTAGTACAAGCAAATAACTGATGCAGTGTCTAGAGGTTTTAGAGCAAATAACTTCTAGATGCAAGAAATGATGCAAAACGCATTATTTAATTACATCTAAAATTATTCATGTCACTTTGCCATCGTGGATTTACAGGTATTTTCTATTGGGGGGGCAGGGAGGGAGGAAGGGTGGAGAGGTGGGAGATTCCTACTTGACTTTTACAAAGTGGTATCTGAAAGAGGATCAGAATACCAGTGCCACTGCCATCAGTTACTTTGGATGGAGATGCATGTGAAACTGATGAACTTGAAAATAAAACAACAAAAAAGTATGATACTTTCCATCTATACTCCATAGAAAGTGGTAATCTGAGATTAGGACACTCAGCAAGAGGTCACATGAAGCAGACACTTGAACAGCTGTCTACCTCTGTGGCAAGACTTTTTATCTCAGAATACATATACTAATAAATAACAGTTGGAGAAAATTGTCTGTGACATACAACATAATGTTGAGCTGAGCCGAGCTTGAGAGGAGGGTGGAATTGTATTTCCTTTTGAAAAGTGAAAACAGCCATAAGAGCAGCCTCTTCTAAAATCTGATATTTAAAGAGAAGTGTAAGAAATCAAATTGTTCAGTTTGGAACGAAGAGTGGCCTAAGTTACTGGAAAGCTCATGCTTCTGAGTCTGCAAAATCACTGGCCAGGAAAGCAAAACTTTTCCAACACCCCATTTTAATATTGTTCTAAAGCCATTGACTTTGTTAAAACCCTGGAGTTAAATATGATCCCCTCCCCACCCCCAGCCCTTTCTCTCTCAGGTTAGTGTTTGGGGGACAAGGAGGGGGCTGGAGCTTGGCCCCAACTTCGGAACTGCTGCCAAGGACTTGTAATACAATCTCTCCCCGTTTGAAGGGTAAATCAGTGTCAATTGCGTTTGCCGTCCACCAGAAAAAGTAAGCATTTTACTTCCGCTCGGTCTATGTGGACTGATGAAATGTAGGAAATCTGTTTCTGGCAGGGGGGAAAAATCGTTTTCCCAAACAGCACCAAGAGGAGCCATCAGAGAAGTATGAAGAGGGGCAGTGAAGCTGTAGCTGCTGCCTCTGCCTCGGGGCTGGTGGGGTGCGGAGAGCGGCTGCTGCAGGACCTGCGCCGGGAGGGGGCCGGGCCCGAGACACTGCAGGAGCCGAGCCGGGAGCACCCGCGCCTCTGAGAGCCGCCGGCAGCCAGCTCCGGACGCGGGGGTGAGCAAGGCGGGCTGGCGCCGCTTTTCGCCAGCGCCGCCGCAGCGCGCGCTGTGCAGCGTGGGGGTGCGGGAGCCAGTGCTTGCGGCTGCACGGTGGCGCGGGGCGGGGGCGTGGGGGTCTTAAAAATAACCTAGCTGGGAAGGGTGAAGAGCCGTGGACAGCTGGACCGGTTCTGGCGCTGAGTGGGTGGTCACTGCAATGGGTGACTCTCTGATTCCCTGGAAGCAACCATGTGTTCCTCATCCCTATTGTGGAACAGTCCAAGTGACCGTCGCGCGAAAAGCCCTCTGGGGCGCCTCAGCCAACCAGGGGCAGAAGTGAGGATTTCTAATTAGCGCATTGATTATAAAGGCACGTTTAACGCATTCGTGCACAATGGTGTCTGTAATGCATGCTCAGCGTTGTCTATTATTGGGAAGAGGGGAGCGGAGCGGGGCTGTTCTTAATGGAGTGATCCTGAATGTTTTACTTGAGGAGGCCAGGATGGGAGGAACATGTGGGGCACGTGTGATTTAGGGTGATACTGTTTTGGATTGATGAATTTGGCAGAGTTAGTTTTTTTGTTATTTTTATTTTATTTTATTATTATTATTATCATTTTTTACATGAAGGAACAAACGATAGTCTGTGAATCAACACCCTTTGGTACAGTTTTGCATAGTATTGTTCTTTCAGTCCAAAGAGCAGGGTTTTGGAATCTGATATTGTTTGGGGAGCAGAGGAGCCAGCTTTGTTTTGGAATTAATTACTCCGGCAAAAGTAAATTTTATCAGCCCAGGAGGTAAATTGCCATTGACCTAGTCCAGCCAAATGAAGTTTCTTGAATGGAGAGGGAGCAAAAGCAGGGGTTAACAGGTTCAGTTTTCAACACTCCTCCAATACAGTTGGGGGGTTGGGGTGGGATTATTCACTATTTTCCTCCAGTTGACCTTTTTGGAAATCAAAACCTTTGCCCTCTCCAAATATACATGCCTCTTCTTACATTCATCTTCATCCTCCTGTAGTCAAGATTTGCAAAACTTTTCTGTCTCTCTTGTAAACTCCACCCTCTTCCCAAGAACCCTCTCCAACAAAGCCAGATCAATTGTGTATGAGAGATCTTAAGCGAGGAAATAAGATCTGCTTGTGCACAGGAACACCCATTTGGCCTCCTAGTGTTAAAATAAAGGCTCAGACAGGTCGGATGTGCCAGCTAGGCAGAGGAAGTCCTCCTTTCCTCCCCACTTATCCCCTGAGATTCACAGAGGCAAGGCTGAGAAAAAGCCCTTGTGCTCATTGCTTCTTTCCACCAACCTCTTAGTAGTGTGGACACTGATTAACTACAGCTGGGATCTAGTGTGCCCAGCCTGTCTTTGAAATCAATCAATGAGTTCCTTCTCGAGGAATGCTCCCCCCTAACTGTGGAGGAGGAGGTGGTGGCTGTGGTGGTCCTCTCCAACATGGGCGTCCTGGTTCTGACTGCCTAAAAAAAGGTAAGGTACAGATGTCTGAGGCAATGGACAGAAAGCTTTTGCAGTACACTCTGCAGCCTTCACACGTGGCTGCGTGGGCTCTGAAACAGAAAGGTAGCTTGGATTTTAGCCTGTTTGCTACTGAACTTTGAGCTTCTTTCTTTACTTTATGGCTAAACACCATACCTTTGTGATGTGGACTATGCTTTATTGGGAAATAAGTTCACATGGCAAAATTTATTTCTCCTGGTCCAAAAGGTCATGTGATTGCCACTGAGTTTTCTAGTATCTTGATAAAAAATCGTAGTTAAAATTTAAACTTTCAGGGGTGATGAAATGTCAGGGCTCATGTTAACTCTAAATATGTTATGCATAATTTTAGAGTTTGGCTGCAAGTCTGCATTGTAGACTTTTGGAACCCTTCCTTGGAAGGCCAGTTGCATTGGTTGAAACCAGTTAAGGAGGCTTTAACAATTTATTTGAAGATGGAGTTTCTTAAAATTGCAGCTCATGTTAAGTCCATTTTGTTATCTTTGTGGTTTTGATATGGAAGCACAAACTGGATCCCACTGTTTTGACTTCTGAGCAACTATCAAGGTTCTCCACTGAGTGTTTTTTGTCTAGAGAAAGTAACTAGAGTGAAGGTAAAACATATCTCTTGTCAAAATGAGTAAGATGCTTATGTAATTTTTTTTCTCCTAAATGTTTTTCAGGGTTAGTTCAATTGAGTTTTTGCTAATGCTTTCTCCATACACGAGACCGATCTGTCTGTTTGTCTGTCTTTATTTTTTAAATTGAGAGTAAACTCATAGCTCTCAACTACATTATAGTTAAAACAGAAATCTTCATATTACAAACAACACATCAAAAAACAAAATCTTCTCATGGATGTCTATGAAATTTTGATATTTTGATTGATTTATAAATTTCAAGTGGTTTTCTATTCAAATTATGTTTCAAGTTAATCTGATAGGGATCCAAAAACCCATACTAAACTGTTTAGAAGAATGGTCTAGTAGAATTAAATAAAGAAAAAAAAGAAAAAGAATTTACTAATGCCATGAAAATATAAGCAATCAATTCCCACTTAATTTTTTGGTCATGATTTATTTGGTCAAGAAGGAACTATTATTGTAGGTATATCATTACTTGGTTCAAGACAAATCATTGTGGGGCACCAGAAAAAGAATTTACTAATGCCATGAAAATATAAGCAATCAATTCCCACTTAATTTTTTGGTCATGATTTATTTGGTCAAGAAGGAACTATTATTGTAGGTATATCATTACTTGGTTCAAGACAAATCATTGTGGGGCACCAGGATAAGAGAGATTCTTGGAAGAAGGTTAGCATTACTTGAGAATGGGCACCAGGATGGTTGAGTAGCATACTTGTAATGACTTTGGCTACACAGCCTTGTTACTTGGTCAAAGCATTTTAGACCTCCAATCATTTATTAAAGACCAGGAATTTGACTAGGTTAATCTTCAAATGTCCATTTGA
This sequence comes from Rousettus aegyptiacus, assembly GCF_014176215.1. NCBI lineage: Eukaryota > Metazoa > Chordata > Mammalia > Chiroptera > Pteropodidae > Rousettus > Rousettus aegyptiacus. The sequence goes on from NW_023416308.1 coordinate 92,399,794, forward strand.
ATGAAAAGATTTTGTTATATAATTAGGAAAACTAGTAATAATTTTTTTTTTTGTCTTTTTGCTTTTTTATTTGTGGACAAGTTGCTTCCTTTAGCCAGAAGTGGAGGTCCTTTTACAAGAATTAGAACAACCTCTATGGTTAGATTTGTATTTTAATTTTCTGATTAGACCCTTAAGATTTTTGCATTCATGATATTGGTTGACTATGTAGCATTGTAGAGATACAATTGGTTAGCCAAAATGAGTCACATAGGAGTAAAAAACTCAGAATAGTGAAAGAGTCATCCTTGCTTGTCAATTCTTTGAGTCTAGCTTGAAAGATAGCATTTTCTCCTTCTAGATTTTGGAAAGATTTTGGTGTGGTGTATTTTTTGTGAGTTTGTTTTAAATTTTAAAAGATAATGTTACTATCCTGTTAACTTTGTTTCTTCATTGTTTCACACCCATAACACACAAAACTAACTAGTTAGAGGTGGAGTCAATATCATGATGGAAACAAAATTGACTTTAGGGATGCGGACCCTTCACTGTGCGTTCATTAGCACTGTTTTAAATGGCCACAGTTAGGGATTCTTTGTTTATGAGGGTTGGGAGGGGGGAAGGTAGAGAGACATCTTTTCACATTTATTTGAAGAGGTGTGGTATTCTCCTACCTTATTAGCTTATGATTTTAACTAGCGTCAAAAGCGAAGTATAATTTATCAAAATTTGTTTTTAAAAACACATGTCAACTACTCATTTTAGAGCTCAACATTTCATTCATCATCTTGAGGTCTTCATTCCTCTCGATATGAAGAACACTTTGGATTTCCCAATTTTATGATTTTATTTCATTAATACTTTGTTTTCATTTCTCTTCCTTATCCTTTGTTTTCTCTTGGTGATTTAGAGATCTACAAAATATTCCTACTTTGTTACAGGATTGCTTTTCTTTTTAAAATAAGTCAGTGGAGGTTCTATTTTGGCATATAGAACCATTTCTTATGGTGATAATTGAGATTTAGCTAGTATTTATTAAGTATAAAATATATGCCAAACACTGGCACAAATATTTAATCTTCAATATTATATTTGAGGTGTTAGCCTCCATTGTACACACTGAAGAACTCAGGTACAAAGAGAGAGAGCCATACAACTAGATTAGAACACCTATTAAGCAGATAGGTAGAGAACCAGTTTTTGACCCCTGGACTTCTGATTCCAGATCTAATATTCTATCTATTAATCAGGTTTCTTAGTGGAATCTCATAGCGGACAATAGTGATATGTTTATCATTTTATTCTTATTTTTCTTTGTTTCCAGTTTTTTATGTAATATTGCAATGCATTTTTTAAAAATAACATTTCAGCAAAGTCTAGAGATAAACTACAAGCCATCTTGGTCATAAAACACACCTCTAGGTGGTGTGAAAGAATACTTTATCTTTAGAGTTAAAACCGTGAGGACTTCAACTGGGATTCTGGAGAAACAGACTAAACAAAGTCTTTAAACATGTGATATTTTACTTACGGAGTCATTAATTCTTTCTTCTTCCCCTGGGCTAGTTCACGTCTCATCATATTCGTAATGGTTATTCCAGAATCACTTCTATGGAAAGAAAGAAAAAAATATACACACATTCTTTGAAGAATTCTGTATTAAGTTTCTGCATGTTTTTCCCTTTAAGTTTTATTTTTCTGAATTCCAAATCCTGAGGGTTGCATTATCCATTTTTAGATAGACCCATAAAGCTTGGAGAAGCCATAGTTTAGAAGAGTCATAGAAGCATCTGAGTTCTTACTCCTCTTTCCAAAGTGGTTGATTTTGTTTAGTACTTACCAAACTTACTTACCAAGCTTTTAAAATATTTATATTATATGAATTTTAGTGGTAACATCTTTTGGTGTTTAGATACATTGTATAAAATAAGTTTTTCTCTCTCCCAAACTTTAACTTTTTTCAAATCTACTGAATCGTTAATCATTTCATTTCCTATTTTTAAAGCTACGTCTCGACTCAGCATCTTGTGGTTTTTGAAAACTTTTGAATAAATTCAAAACATCAGAAATGATCTTTTTGTTGTAGTTTGTACTTTGTGATTTAATTCAACTCTTCCACAGTAATTAAACATTTGTTGAAAATTATAAAAAGATTACAATCCTGTAGTGACCTTTTTATATTGGTAATATAAATTTATTTGACCTTTGTTGACCCCAATTTGATCATTTCAATGGGAAACTACTTCACCATAGAATACTTTTCCACACTCCAAATTTTGATTCTGCTAGCTGGGTTCATTTCCATGTTTCTTATTGATGTCTCTGCCATATCTAAATCCAAGACCTCCATGTAGTGACTTTCAGCAAAACCACAGATGGTGATTTAAAATATAAAAAATAAATAAAAGATCAGGAGAATTTGGATTGAAATTCTAATATTTTTCAAACAGGACTTAAACAGAGGAGACCCTAATCATGGCAGCAACTTTTAGTGTCAACATACTTGCCATATATTTAGTTGTTTAACTTCCCTTGCATGCTAATTACCTGCTAAGTCTTCCTTCTCCCACTTTGGCTTCCTGGGAAAGTATAACTCTCCCTCATATTTTGTAGACAATTTTGGTTACACACAAAACAGCATAAAAATTGTTTTATTACTCTTATCGTTTTTACTTAATTATCATCTATAAATATTAGAAGGTAGTTTGAATTATATTTCTGGCAAAATACAGGATAGACTACATGAGAAATAAATGTGCCACTGTCAAAGAAAATAAAAACTTCACTGTTTAGAAGTATTGAGGGGAAGGATTATGTCCCTTTGGCTCATTGAAACTGCTACATGCCATTAGGCTTACTGTAAACTATCCCTTGATGAATTCTTTGCTAGACAATGAGCTTAAGAGTCTGAGGTGTCTTCTTGCTTTTAGAGAGCAGAATAGACCTCAGATGCTTAAATAGAAGTTGCAGGGCAGATAATAGGACGTAGGTAAAGTTACTGACCTACCACATCTCACTTTCAGGAAAGTAGTGGGAGAGATTGTGTCTTGAGAAGAGAGGCATTTTAGAGGTAACCCTTTTAAGATTTCAATTAGTTATTTAAATGTATGAATCATGTGCTTAAATGTATTATTGTTACTTAAATGTGTATTTCTGAGGCTAGCCTATAGGAATCCTAACCAGGTACAGGGAGATGTTTTTTATTTTTCTTGGACTGGACCTAATTTTAAAAGAACTGGGACAAAAATGTTTAAGGTTTCTAATATTTAATTGCAACATTTGGAGGAAATTTTAGGACTTTACATGAATAATGTGATGATTAACTGCAAAAGAATAGGCAATGGTAATGTTCTGGTTCCTATAATGATAATTTAGTAACATGACAAGGTGTATTAAAAATGTTTCACATTTGCACTGGTTTACACTATATAATTATATAGAGAGAAATTTATAAAAAAATGTTTTCAAAGAAAATTTGTGGTAATTTTTTTTGCAAAAATTACTCCAAAGCATAATTGGAAATGAAAGTGTCTGTGCTTTTAAATTAAATATTTATGATATCTTTTAGGTGTTTATTCACTTTCCAGCTGTCTTTTCTGATACTATAGCAAAATTTTTGGGAGATGGTCACATTTGATATTTTTTTAACACCAATATCTTATTATTTTTTTCAAAAGCAGTCTTTAAAAGACAAAAAATAAACTATGTTAAGAAACTTAGAGTTTGAGATTAACTAGAAAAGAATACCATGTACAGTTGGAAAGACTAAAACTGATGAGAAAGTATACACTTGTATCAATAACTTAAAAATACCATAAATATTGAAATATGCTGAAAGCCTCAGTATATCATATAAACCCTACTTTTTTCTGGTTGCAGATATTTTCATTTTTATTTTTGTTTTATTATAATGCATTTAATGATTTCATATGCACTATTTGTATACAGAATAGAGTCTTATATGTTGTTAAACTTATAAATTTGTTACCTTAGCTGCCTCAGTATTACTTCCATAGGCATAGGCCCTATAAATTATGCATATAAAAGAGCTACATTCAAGGCCTAATATATGTTCGAACAACTTTTCCACAACCCACAAAGGAGACTCATAAGGTGATCGGATTAATGAAATGATCTTTTATTTTGTAGACATGAGATATTTAATTACTTCTACTCTAAAGGTTGCAACCAAAACCTAGTGTGTAAAACATATACAGTGGGGAAATATAAAGTAAGGCAAAAGAAAAACCTGTGGCAGTATTTGTTAGAATAATGGTGTTATTCTTGGGTCATAATATGGGCTCTTGAATTTACTTTGTAAAATGTGTCATTCTGAAAAGAGTAATGGTCTTAGAGTATGAACACCAGATTCAAGCCTGGCTCTGCCATTATCTACCTGTATGATCTTAGTTTTAAGTCTGAACTTCTCTGTATTTTGTTTTCTTTAATTGTAAAATGAGAGAAGTGTAATAGGAACTCCTTGAAAGCACCTCTGATCTTGTCTCCCAACCAGTTCTTTAAGTTGTGAATCCATGATTGCTTAGCAGTCTGCAAAGAACCAAGTGCTGTACTTAATCCTATAGGTAATAGTTTTAAGAGTAGTGACCATATGTTTACAATAAATTGTGCAAACACTGTCATTGCTGGCACTCGGTCCTAAAGTTCTATAGATATCTATAGTTTTAAAAATTAACCCCCAAAATAGAAGTGTACAAATTGGATACTAAAATTTTAATCAGCTATTTTGTATTGCTTTTGAATAAGTGGAATTTCTTGGCTTAGAAGCCGACTCTTTCTAAATATGATGTTTCAGATGAGCTTAGAGTTTACTGTTTGGTTTTTCTATTTGACCTTTGATTGCTGCTATTTTCTACCAAGTGGCTGGCCAAAAGATAAAGCAAATAGTGTTTCATGGGGTTTAATAATTAATAACCTGACCTGTCATCAAAATTTCCATAGATCTGGTGCCTTACTGTGCTACTGACACCAATATTTTAACCAGAGAAGTCTATATAAAAAGAAATTGCTCTTTTGTTTTCAAAACAGGTATTACAAGTGGATAAATAATGTGCACTGCTCTGAGCCCAAAGGTACGCAGTGGACCTGGCCTCTCTGATATGCATCAGTATAGCCAATGGCTGGCCAGCAGACATGAAGCTAATTTGCTGCCGATGAAAGAAGATCTGGCCTTGTGGTTAACCAATCTGTTAGGTAAGGTTATAAGATCTCATTTTGTGAATAAAGATAATGGGTTTTTCCCCCCTCATGTAGTGTTCTTCACCTAAGCATGTGACAGCATCTTGGAAAGAAAGATTTCATTATTTGGATTTTGCATCTGGGAGACTTGAAGCCTGTGGAAAATTTAAGTGCATTTCCCAATGTCTCTCACTTTAACTGTGCTCAGTAATTCTAATATCATGCACTGAAAAATTGAAATATGAGGTCACATTGCTTATTTCATCTATATGCTGTTCTGATTTATTTGTTACTTTTATGCAGCTGACCAATCTGACCCATTCTTTTTGACACTGTGTACAGGCCACACTCTGTGAAATCCGACTTCTCAAACTAGATTGCTTTGCCCTACTTTCATAGCACACCTTCTAAAACTGCTGAACACCCAAACTCTAGAACAAAAATGTCTATCCTTTGCCAAAGGAGCTGACTAGAGTCTCCCAACCTTGAACTAAAATTTTTTGTTTTATTTTACTTAACGTTTTTAAAGTACTCTTCCAAAAGCATTGTCTCTGAGAAAATGCTACCTCATGCTAAAGCTGCTTCCTTTTTAAAATTCTATTGTGCTGGTGTATTTATAGGATAAAATTTCAACCATGTGCGTTTAAAGGATCATAATATATAGCAACCTTATTTTCACTAATGGTTTTTCACACAGAATAAAATTGATTTATGACCTAAGAAAGGGTACTTATTCATATATAAGATTTAAGATTCAAGTATTGAGTAAACATACAATTTTTATGATACTTTATCATTTGTAGAAGGAAATTCACCAACATTATTTTATTACTTGAATCTTTCAAGGGAAGTGTTTTTATCCTCACTTTCTAGCTGATGAAACTAAAGAGAGAGGCACCCTGTCCATCTGAAATTTTAGCAAGGTTTTAGCAAGGTTTGGAAAGATTTCAGCACATTTTAGCAAGATTTTGCTTTTTGCTCACCATGGCTCTGTGTTTTTCAAGGCTTTTGTATTTTTTCTCCTTTATCTTACAGTTAAGATGTTTTCTTTTTCCTCATTGTGTGCACACTATTGACGATTGTATATAGTCTAACCAGGGCTACTGCAAATGAGTATGTAGGGTATACCCTTCACAAGTGCACCCAGCCAAAGGGTAACGGTAGAAATGCAGAAGAAATTCAAGCAAGACCCTTCACCATGCTATAGAGCTGTATCCACTTGAAGGAAGGGGCTACCCCCTAGTTAGTAATTCATCCATGCAAAAGAGGAGCTTTTATTTCCATCACATAAAGGGAATTGAGTTAACATAAGCAGATGGATTTCCTCTCCTTTTTTTATTCTTTCTGGCTTCAGTAATGGTTGTTACATTAGTACCTTATTATTAATTTTGAGCTGTCTTCAGATATGGGCTATCACGAGTATGGCAGTATAGAATAGAAGTTAAAAAAAAAAAAAGACTCAAAAAGAGACTACCTGCATTTGAACCCCAGAGCTGCCAGTTTTTAGCAATTTGATCTTGGGCAAGTTACTTAACCTCTCTGTGCCTCAGTTTCCTCATCTGTAAAGTAGCAATAATAGTACTGCCTACTTTTTGGGTTGCTGTGGGATTAAATGATTAAAATATGTATATTACTTAGAAAGTGCCTAGCATATTATAACCAGTATATATGTTGTTGTTGTTACTCCGCTCATATAGGTCTGAGATGCAGTTAATTTGGTTTTATGGATAAGTTGGTTCATTCAAATATTTGAGTGTGAAGCTACATAATATAGTAGTTTAAAAAAATAGACTCTGGTCTATGGCCATGCCACCCTGAACACGCCCGATCTCAGAAGCTAAGCAGGGCCTGGTTAGTACTTGGATGGGAGACCACCTAGGAAGACCAGGTGCAGTAGGTGATAAAAAAAAAAAATGGACTCTGGCATCAGAATGCTTTAATTCAAATCTCAGTTCCACTGTTTACTAGCTCTGTGACAGTGGGCAGGTGTCTAAATGCACTCTGCCTCAGTTTTGTCATTTGTAAAATAAATATAATACTAGTGCCAATCTCACAGGATTGTTGGAGATTTGAATGAGATCATAACCTTTAGAACAAGGTCTGGCACGTAGTGATCAACTAGCTATAGTAAGTATCAGCTATTGTGATTATCGTGTTATAAACACAGTCTGTTAAGTACTAGGAGGTAGAGTGGTGATTAGAAATAGACAGAGGGCCTGTTCTTATAGAGCTTGGAGTAGATTGAAAAAAGAAACATATTCAATAAGTAATTGAATAATTCATTAATTGGTTTGTCATAAACACTAAAGATACAAGTTGTAATAAGAGTATAAAAATGAGGAGCTGGGAATGGGGCAAAGTATTGGAGGTCTTGGGGAAATCCTCTTCAAAAGGTCTTATATTAAACTGAGGACTGTGAAATGATTAATAGCTAGCCAGACAAAGCATGGGGGAAGAAAGAGCCTAGTTAGAGGGAATGGCATGTGCTGAGAAAAGAAGTTTGGTACATTGGAAGAACTGAATGAAGGCTAGTGTCAACAGCATAGATGAAGAGGACAGTTTCATTAAACTTGTAGGGACTAGCTCATATACTGCTTTGAACACCATGTTAAGGAGTTTTATAATTTATTGTATGATCAATGAGGAGCCGTTGAGATGTTCTAGACAGGGGGAGATTGTGATTAATTAGAGTATATATAGCCTGATTATACAGGTATGTTCCAAGGTCTCATGACTTATCATCAAAGGCATTTTATTTGGTGAATATGATCATTTACAAAGCAGCTCAATCAGCATGAGCAACCCAAGACAGCCTCAAAGAATAGAGAGTCAGTGTGTGTGTAATGGAAAGATCCTTGGACTAAAAGTCAGGAGACCTGGCTCCTAACAGGGCGTCAGGAGACCTGGCTTCTGATTCTGGCTCTGCCACTGGGTAGGAAAGTTGCCCAAAGTCACTCAGCTATCTTTTCTGGGCTCAGTGTCCTCAGCCATAAAATGAAAGGGTTGGAGTAGATGATCTCTAATGTCCTTTCCAGTTCCAAAAGTCTAAGTTTCCAGGAAATCCATCTCTTGAGACCCAGTTTGAGATCATCAATATGCATAAACAAGGAGGACATAATTTACATAAATGAATAAACTTTATTTTAAAGAATAAGAAAACTTTTTTAATGCTAGTAGTTGGTAACACAAATGTAACTGATGGTTTATGAAATTTTCTCAGAAAAGGACTCAAAAGAATCTCAAGATATAGTAAAGCACCACCTTACATTGACTTAAATTCACAAAAGTAGATTAAAAAAAGACTTCAAGTGAAAATCCTCAGGGTAACATAAAAAGTAGATCACTAATTTGAGATTATTTAAAAGTGGTGAAATGTTTAAGGATAAGAAAATATTTTCTATACTAGAATGGTGATAATGTGGAGGGGACGAAAAAAATGGCTATGTTAGAAGGTATTGTTATTACACATAATAGATACATTTAGAATTCATGTGTTTTAGAAATAAAGTAATTGAAGTAAAATTTAAAATTATTTATTACTGGCCATTTTACCACCTCAAATATTTTAAAATTTATATTACTCAGCTTTCGATTCTTGCTTTTTATTTACTTGAAAGTTAGAGATATCTTGAAAGTGGTTCCAAAATTAATGCTATCTTCATGTAAAGTACCTGATTTCTTTTCTTTTCTTTTTCTTTTTTTTGGTGAGATAGAAATTCATGTAATAAATTAAAGCATTTAATTAGATTTTATAGTAGTGGACCTTAATTTTGGGAAGGGTTTCTACTTCTTTTTGGTCATACTTGATTAAAATGTAATGATTTTTCTTCAAAAGGAGTATTCATGATATAAATTCAGATTTTCTGGTCCTTTATATAAAATATCAATTGAAAGGTGTAGTTTCTTTAAAAACACTCAATGTGGATTTGGATATTTTGTTGGATAAAAATTATTTGATATAGAAGAAAATTATTTCATTGGTCCATAGACCAACATTCACTTTTGTGCCACATATGGTGCTATAATCTTGTAATTTTCAGTTACTATATACTTACTTAATAATACTAATACATAGCACTTTATATTCTTAGACATAGAATTAAAGTAGCAATAGCAAATTTTTAGATGAAAATTTATGTATTAGAATATAAAATGCAATGCCAGCTATCTTCTGATAAGTTAACTAGTTAAGATGAATAAATAGTTATGGTAGTTGAGATTTGTTTATGGGACAGCACACTAATCTGATACATAAGAAGATCATCATGCAATATTTACTGACTACTCACATATCCTTGGAAATATCAGTTGATCATATTGAAAATAGGTTTTATAGTACAAGTATGTTTTCCAGTAGCTGGCATCATGAAGGAGTTTTATGACCAACATTAAGAAAAGACAGCAAAAGAATCCTGAAGATCTCATATTTCTTCCCTATAAAATGCTTCTTTGGCCATTGTCCCCTGCTATACAGTAAATATACACATTTCATCTTTATTTTAGGTCTTCTGTTTTGTTATTTTTGTTTACAAACTAGCTATTTCCCATTTATTATTAATCTGTGTCCTTGGGACATATTTGAGCATCAGATGATTATACAAATAAATCTTGATGGAAAACTCAATTGTTTTAATGTTATTAAATAAACAGTTCTAGATTTTAGCAATCACCCATCATTCAACAAGATGAGGAACATCCTATGAATTTTATGACTGTTGATGGACTATTGAAGATAGTTGTTGGCCATGAGTCTGTTTGTCCTGTTCATTTGTTGCTTTTAGGTTTATATCCCACATATAAGCGATATCATGTGATTTTCAACTTTTTCTGTCTGGTTTATTTTGCTTAGCATTTTTATCTTGAGGTCCATTCATGTCATCATGAATGGCAGTATTTCGTCTCTTCTTATGGCTGAGGAATATTCCATTGTATTTCATTGTATATATGTACCACCGCTTCTTTATCCAGTCATCTGTCATAGAAGAGTGTGGTTGCTTCCATAACCTGGCCACCGTGAATAATGCTGCTTTGAATATCGGTGTGCAAATATCTTTTTGAATATGAGTTTTCAAGACTTTGGGGTAAATACCCAGTAGAGGGATTGCTGGATCATATGGCGGATCAATTCTTAGTTTTCTGAGGAACCTCCATACTGTTTTCCATAGTGGCTGTACCAATTCGTAGTCTCATCAGTAGTGTATGAGGGTTCATATTCTTGATATAGTCAATAAAAATTCCTTTGGAAAGGTAGCATCTCATGCTATTTAGAAAGTTTAAAGAATCAAGTTCATGTTTGCAAGTTGGCAACTTTCTAAGCAGTTACTGCCCAATTTTTTTACCCAACTTTTCTATCATAACCTGCTTTGTTTTGTCTTGATATAAATGCAGGGTAGATACTTGGAATCACTGTAGAGCAGGTGCTGATTTAGCTTTTCTGAATATAATGATCATTTCCTCTCTCATAACCTTCAAATTTTAGTCTTGAAACATTGAATAATTTGAGTTAGGGGAACAGATAAGTTCTTTTGAGTTCTCCAATTAGAGAAGTATACTGACATTGAGAGGTGCAGTGGAATTTTAAGCAGAGTTTGATCCTATCTGGATTGCCTGTAGAGATAAAATGTGCCCATTTTCTTCTATGGTGAATCAGGCCACATATTAGAACATGCCTGAGTGACATTCTTAGCTATTCACCAATTTACAAGGTGAACTGCTACTCATTTTTCAGCACTACTATCACTGTCTTCACAATCTTCAGCCCTAAGCTGTTTTTGTTTTGTTTTGTTTTTTTCTTGTTTTGTTTTTGCCTGAAGGGCCTTCAATGGAGTTTCTACAAAGGAAAAGACAGCTGAATTGGGAAGAATGCATCATTATAGGAAATAGTGTATTGAAATTTGTGTATTCAGCAAATCTTTATTTAAGTAACCAACCATGGTGGCTAAGAACATAGACTCTAAACCTACTTCATGAGTTAAAGAGTCAGATTTATTGTGTGACCTTAGACAAGTTACTTAATCTAAGTACCTCAGTTTCATTAATTGTAAAATGTATATAATAGTAGCACACATATCACAGTATAGTGAGATTAAAAACAAATACACGTAAAGTGTCTAGGAAACGGTAAGAACTCTAATGTTCAACGTCATTATTAGATGTTATGTCTTTAGAGACCTGAATTTAATACTATTAATTTGCTGTGAAGAAAACATTCTCAGTAAAGTAAAAGATCAAAGAGATTCTATTTTTCTAGGTGGTTCCATTCTAAAATACTATAGGTTGATACTTAATCTTTATGGAAATTATAGCAAGCACATATTTATAGTAGGAATACTCTGATATGTACAAGCATGTATGTCGATTTTAGTTATCGCACACAAGATTTCAAGCAGACATTTATTTTGTATCATTGCACCCTAATATTTTAAGAGGAAGTGACTAACCACAGTCTTTAACCAAACTCCCCGATCTTTGTCTCCTGAAAAGCTGTCAATCATGACTAAATTGATGGTGTAAAGATCAAAGTCTACAATTATGAACTCAGGAAGTAAAGATATTACTTCTAGACTAGGTTATTTCAGAGTAGATTTCAAGTCAACAGTCTTTGCAACTCAGTATGAGTTGGTACTCTAAGATTTAAATGATCTGTTCATTGTCCTATCTTTTAAACATATTAACAACATAGACAGAAGGGGCTGGGGAAAAAATGATTCTCTGGTACTAGAATCCTACCACTTCCAATATTTATAACCAAATGTCTCCAACCAGCTACACAATTTAAATTAAAGAATATCTGGTTCTGCGTAACAAAGGTATTTAATTTTGTATAATGTTTACTTGAGAATTTATAATTGGTACTTCACAGCCTCTTCTAATGGATTCATCCTGGTTAAATTCAGCTAACTTTATATATTCTGTTTTTTTATACTTTCAGTAATATTAATGCAATAGAAGTGAGAGAATATATTATGCATTCAAGACTTGTAATTGATTTCTTATAATTATACAGAATATTTAATATGTATTTTTATGATTTTTAATATTTGAATGGAAAATGCATTATATATGAAGGTTTTTTTAAAGAAAACTTCTCTGTCTTGCATTTTTCCTTCATTTTAGGCAGTATATTTCAACTATAAAGTATGTAACAGTGTCTGTTTTAGCCAAAAAAAAAAATCTCACCTTTTGGAGCTATAAAATATACAGAATTGAAAGCTGACACCTAATATACTTTTCATTAGATACAGATGTTCAATGTAAGTTCTTTCTTCAAATATTCATGAAAATCAGGATTACTAAAAATTTTTAGATATCATGCATAAAAGTAAAAATAATATCTTTGGGGAAATTAATAATAACTTTTAATAAAGACATTGTTTCTTTTTATAATTTATAAGTTCTTTTAAATATTATAATAATCTTGTCACAACATTATGAATAGAATTCTTAAATTGCCATGGAGCTTAATGAAATAAGAATGCCTAACGACCTCTTTCAAACACTGAAACTCTTAAAACTAATATATAAAGGAATCATTTAATATTTTAAAGTTTACCTTCTTTACCTTGAAATTTAATTGGTAATTTTGAAAATATGCCTAACATTTATGTTTTATACTTGTTTGCAAAATGTCTTTCTTATCATTAGAAAAATGTACACCAATATGGTGTATGCATGATACAAATTCTGTTGTGCTGGCTTTTTGTATCTTAAGACTATTACTGTCACTTCTAAATTGAGTTGAGCTTCATAGAATTTTGAAATAATAGTAGTTTTGAATAGTCTATGTCTGTGGTGAGCACTTAGAACTACTGATGTTTTGCCACCTGCAGAAATCATTATCTTAACTGGGGGCTAAAATGTGAACTATCCAGTAGGGGAAACAAACATTTTTTTAAAAGTAATTCTCTTTTCTTTTCTACTTTCCTTTCCCCCTAAAAAATTATTTCAAACAGATGTTTTCTGAAATCCAAATATATTAGATATTGTGAGTTTAACTTCAAGCCAGTAGTCTATCTATTATCCCAGCCAGTAGTTTATCTATTATCCCAGTTAGTTATATTTATTTCATGTTCATGGAATTGAGCTGTATGCATTTTTCTTAGGATAAAGGTTAATCCTATGAGAGTTTCATTTTAAAACTTTAAAATATCTCCTTTTATTTTGCTTTAGCTTAACTACTTTTCACAAAAGTAACACATATTATTTTTGCTAAGTTTTACAGTAGTTTATTTCTTCATTTGTTAATTCATGTGCTTACCAAACATACTTACTAGGTACCTAGGAGGTGAATGATATGCTTACCTACACACATACTTTGTGTGTAGGACCACACAAAGATATACCTTAGGAAGTTTATCATATATTGAGGAAGGCAAGGACTTTGTACAAAACATGTTACCAACTATAGAAGAATTTTGTTAGTGCCAATGTGAGTGATACCCATGACCGTATAGAAAAGAGATCAGTTTGCACTAGGAGAATCTCTTTCTGGATTTCTGATTAAAGAACAGGCAGATAGAAAGTAGGAGGACATTGCAGGCAGAGGCCATGCCAGGAACAAAGGCATGACAATAGGAACTGGAAGGTCCACTAATGAAACTGTGAAGGCAGGATGCAGACCAAAGAGCAGGGTATAAGGATGTAAGTTAGAAAAGTGGATTAGTGGCTACGGGGAGACCTTTGGATATTGGGTTAAAGTAGGTGTAGTTCATCTTTTAGGTAGAGAAGATTAGGAACTATGCAATAAAGATGAAGAATGACCCAGTGAGGGTGATATTTAGCAATAATAATTTTATGAGTGTGATGTATACTGGAGAGAGAAGTTGGTACAGGAAATAGCCATTGTTCTTATTTCTGGAGGTTTTGGTATCAAATCGTGAAATTTTTTAAGATTTTGGTGTCAGAAATGGAAGCATGGATCTATAGGACTTGTCACTAATAATCTATAAAAATTAAGGAAGGAAAATAAATATTCTGAAACTTAGAGAATTACTAAACCAGAAAAAAGAGAGCTTTGAGAGAGATGAGTTTTGGGAAACGTATAAATAGAAAATTAGTGGTTTTATAGGGCTGGGGGCATGGAACAATCAAGAGTGACAGTTAAAGGGTTTAGAGTTTCTTCTGGGAGTCATACAAATATTCTAAAGTTGATTATGGTGGTTACATAACTTTGTGAATACAGTATACTAAAAGCCATTGAATTACACATTTTAAATGGGTGGATTGTAGTATGTGAATTATATCGCAAGAGAAAAAGCAGAAAGAAAATACGCTTTGGGAGTATATAAAAAAAAGAAAAATAACCTTTAACCAGCTAAATGTCAGAGATGAACAATTGTGAATCATATTCATAAGAGCAGTAGCTGAAGCTGTGAGTGGTTGTGAAGAGAGAGAAAAAAGTAGAGATCTGAATTTGATAATTCCACAGTTCAAGGACTGCAGCAGGAAGGGGAATGGTTAGAGATAATGTTTTCTTACAGAGAGAGTTTATCAATTGCATTAATTTTACCTTATCTTATCTTAATCAAGAAAACAAATTCAATGAAATTTAGTGAGAGATGTGGCTTAATGCATTGGCCATTAAACTTGCCAGCAGTGGTTGATTTTTGATGTACTATGGCTCTACTTCAAATAAAAGAGAGCTATGATGTTCTTATTATCAAAGACACATGCATAATACAGAATACCAGTTCTTCTTTATGCCCTTGCCTTGCAGGCCAAAGTGATTGAATGGGCCACTGAGAATGAGAATTCAACAAATCTCAGAGGCCGAATTTTACAGTCATTGTTAAAGCTGGTTCTTTGAGTTTCATTGACTGCTTGACTGCCAAATGGTGGGACTCTTTCACCCAGGATATCATTTTGCCACTTTTACTGTGAAATAAAAACTTTTATGCATTTGAAACTATATTATGAATATATAAAACATTAAGATTTTTTCAACCGCAGGAAAATGTAAAATTTCAAAGAAACCATTTTTTTTCAGGTGAGTTCCTATCCTAGACATGTAACTCAGCTAGAATAGAAATTTTGGTGGTAAAAACTGTGTCCAATATGTTGACATGAACATCACATTTGTGTTGTGGCATAATTATGCCTTTCTAATGCTTTTTTGTTTTTGTTTTTGCAGGGAAGGAGATTACGGCAGAAACGTTTATGGAGAAATTGGATAATGGTGCCTTGCTCTGTCAGCTTGCAGAAACTGTTCAGGAGAAATTCAAAGAGAGCATGGATGCTACTAAGCCCACAAAGGTAAAAGATCCCAAGGCAAAGAAAAATGTAAGGAGGTGAATTACATTTGTAGTTACTTATGAATTGAGTTTAATTTGAAGATTTTTTTGAAAATGGAGGCATTCATGTTTCTATTTACAAAACATAAAGAGTGCTTTTTAATTAGATAACATGTTGTTTGTCCTCTGATTACATAAATTACATAATCCTTTTGGTAAACCTAATTAAATAAAAGCATATGGAAATCAATGGTATTAATACAAAACAAGTACTGGCTGAATCTGCTGTACTGATTAAAAATTTCGTAGAGAAATAATTTATGTCATCAGGCAATGAACATGATCTAGCCAAGAAAGATTTACTGAATAAGCCTTTGTTTCCAAATAGATCATTATGGCAGAATGTTGGAGAAAATAATCGGAAGTGTGTAATCTTTTGTTTGTTTTAAGTAAGTAGAAGCATTGAATTAAGTAATTTTGGACAATTTATTTTCTTTCTGACAAATTTCTTTTCTGCGTGTTCTAATATTCTTTTCTGATTATTATAAACACATAATAAAAGTGTGACATTTGATATATTTTGAAAGGAAGAAGACGGATGATACTATGATACTTTTCTTAATTTTTAATAAAGAAGGAAAATAGGAAAAAATAAGGTTAAATAATATTGAAGTCAGCTTAAAATAAAAAACAACTTTTAAACTTTCTGCAACTCTGGCTAAAAAGAGTAAAACTGATTATTTATGTACAATTTCTTTATGACTACTGAACTAAAACCCAAACGAAAGATCAAACTCCCTAAAACACTGTACTGTTTTTTACAGCATGGTACTTAGTTTGAGGATAATATTTTATATCACTCTGTGAAGAACTATGTAATACACAAATCCCTTCTACTTTTTTCCTCTTAAAAGTAGCTCTGTGAAAGTATTAATTAATTTAATGGCTCCCAGATTTTGCTTCACACTGGAATCAGGTGAGTATCCTTTAGGAAATACTGAGACCTTGCTCCCATGCCTGAACATTCTGACTTAGTCCCTGTGGGGTGCCACCTGGGAACTGGGACATCTAAAAAACTCCTCGGGCGATTCTAAAGTTCAACAATTTTGGAATCCACTGCATTCATTTTTCCCCTCCATTGGTTAGATGCAGACTAAGTGATTTGTGCAAGATCACCCTGCTGGTAAGTGACTGAACAAGAATTTGACAGACATCCTCTTTCCAAGTCTAGTGCTGTCATCTCAGTTCACCGTGGGTAACATAGATATGAGGAGATTGTTTATGAAAAGGTTTTGGTCTAATTTAATGTTAGGAATGTGAGAAAACCAATTATTCTTCTGCTCTGATTTACATTGTGATATAACTGGCCTTTACTGTAGCTTTCAGATGAGGAAACATATGCCTGTTAGGAAGATTGTTTGTATAGAAAGTTCACTATAAAATAATAAACAGAGGAGGGGGAAAGTGTCGTGCCCAGACACTTGAGCATATTATGTTAATATTTCATAAATCCTGAAACTTCTATTTGTATTGCTTATTCTTGAGGAAAGAGAGCCCATTGCCTCAATGTTAAAATATCTTGAATCCTTCATAACAGCAAAGAATAAACAAATCTCATAACAATAGTGTACGGTTTTCTGCTTTTGTTTGTTTTGTAAGCTTTTACTTTTTAAAACAGAAGCTAAGATCCCCAAATAGAATTGTAATTATAACAAGGCTTTGAGGTTCACCATATTTTGCTTGGGTTCTAGTTCTTTATTTACTAATTGGACATGTCTGACCTCAGTATATCTATAAAATAGGGTTAATAATTATATAATGTATAATATAAATTACATATTACATATATATTATATAGCTTCCAGAAAGCATTGCACAAAAAGATTCTAAATAAATGTTATCTCCCTTCTCCATGTGAAGGAGTTAAGAGATCCTGATGAGAATTGCAGATTAACTAGAAGGAAAAAAAAGTGCTTTGTAAATGTTCATGGCATAATGGTTACTATATGCAAATATGTGTACATTTCACCTAAATCTACATAGTCCTCTGTAATATTCAGAATAGTTATATATCAGAATTTTGACAGCTGTTTTCTTTTAAAACATTTATTTCAAATTATATCATTTTTATAATAAAACTGTAAAATGTAAAAAGAAACAAAGTAAATTTTCCTTTCAAAGTGCGTAAAACTGCAGGAAGATTTTATTAAACTGGAAATACTTCCTTGACCCTAAGCCATTTGTTTAATTGAACACAATGCTTAACTTTATTCTGATTATGATAAATGTATTTTAGTATGAAAATTCAACTGTGGTAATTGAACAAGTATAGGTTTAAAAATACCCATTATGATCTCAGTTTTTGTACTCAAAAAGATCATATTATATCTGAGTTAAAAGTTGATACCACACTACTCTTGACTGATTGCCTTCTGTGTCCTTGGCAGAATTTATATATTTTACAATTTACTTCAAATGATATTCAGCTTAAATCAAAATAGCATGTGCCTTACTATGTGAAAAATGCAAAGAAGGGTAATTTTTCTTTTTTGCATTTTACGAGAAGTTTTACAAAAAATGAAAAGCTAAATGATTGATATTTTTATAGCTATTATTGTTTGTAAATGCAATTTTATCAAAATTCATGGTTTTAAATCCATCTTTTGTGTAATGGAAGATGTTATGTGAGATTTGATAGCATTTTGTTATTATTAAATCTAAATTTAAACAAGAAGAGATGCACTAAAACTCAGGTATTTATGTTTACATTGAAATTTTCCCATATACAAAAAGGAGGCTTTCAAATTGGGTAGAAAAATCCTGGAGGTTACAGTATTAAGTCCGAATGTGTGGGCAGGTGTGTGTAATTATTTTCCACATTGGATTTTGAAATTTAGGGACAGTAGTGCTGAAGATAGAGGAGTTGGTCAATACTTTCTCTGAATTAGTGAAACTATTTTATATTTAGGGAGATGTTTAAACAATTTTTTAAAAATCAGTGACAAAGTTGATCCCATCTGTATTCATGTCACAGGAAGCCCTTTGTAATTTTCTTCTAGCAGCTAAAATCTCATGTTCTCATTCTCACAGCAATATTTTTACTTTTCCTGATTGATAGTTAATTTGGGGATTTTACAGCTGTATAAACACATTTGAGCGAGTAAGTTATGCTTGGTATGTGTAAAGTATGTCTGTGTTAAGAATGATTTAAGCACTTAATATTTGAAAGAAAATTTAATATGTGAAAGAGTTTACATATTTAATATTTTAGTTATAAATTCATGACTCATATCTATTCTGGCTTGATAAAATACCCCGAATGAAAATAAATTATATCCTATGATTTTTTTCTTGCCTCTCTCTGCTTCTTACTTACAAACAGTTAACCTTAGCCTTTGCATTTTCTCATTTTGCATAGAAGCAAAACAGAGATTTCACAGAAATAGGTAGTAGCTTGTTAGAAGCATTTAAGATTAATGTGCAGCAATTTAATTTTAATTAATTTTATTTTAATTAATATACATACCATGATATGATTAATTCAGTATTACTTTAAATTCACCATTCCTGGAGCTAAGGACCTTTAAAGGCAAAAATCTAAATAAAACTAATCTTTCTAATATTGTACTGAGATGAGAAAACCAAAGCAAGTGATAAGTCCAAGGTTGAGTTTTATGCCTTTTAACTCTTAATTAACTAACTCAAAGTTAGCATCTCCCATCAAATGTAACAATGATTATATGGTGTATGAACTTTCCTTTCCAGATCCAGATAGAGTTTAATTGTACGAATGCCTTCTTATTGTACATTTGCTCTATTCTTTTTCCAGCAGCCATAACTTGTTGATTCGTGTGCAAGATTCTCTCAGTCACTGAGGCATCAACATGGTACAAGATATTCAAAGTATTCAATCTCAACCTCTCTTTTTTTCTCCCAAATTCCTTTCTGTTTGTCTCATTTATCTTGAGAGTCTCTGCCCTAGACATCAGAGGTTTCCTGGGTTCAGAGCTTCCTTTGACTTCAAAGAGCCCTGGGTAGTTAGATTGGGTTTGAAGCACATGAAGGGAAAAGACAGAAAAAAAAAAAAAAAAGAAGAAGAAGAAGAAGAAGTTCTGTTACCTAGTAGAATGCTGCATTATGCTCCAAGGAAGGAACTAAACATTCACTATCAGAGTGTAGAATCCAGTCCTTGTTTGGCAGAAAGAACATCCTAGTCAGATAGAATGCCTGTAGTACATTTGCCCATCAAGAATACCTAGTTCTCTGAGCTGTAAGATAACAATACCTCAGGATGTTGTACCAGCCAGAAATTAAATTAAAGACATAAGGATTAGAGTTTTTCCCTTCAAAAATCAATAGTACGTTTTGTTTAGAGAACATCTTGTCAAGATTGAATTCAGAGAAATCCAGAACTTTGTGTTTATTACTGATATCTTTGACAAAACAAGAAAGTATGGTAGAAGTGTTAAATGTTTTTCCTTGAAAAGATCTCAGCTGCAATTAATTTAAAATAATCCATACCAGGTAATACAATTAAAATAATTATATATCCCTTGAAATTAATGGTTTTGATATGCAAATATAATGCAAAGACTAAACCAGTGGAATGAATTATGATGAGATGGAGAGAATATAGGTGTAATATGTGGAAATAAAAGATTGTTCAACAGGTTATTTGCTGTCTAGACCTGAGGGGAATGGGAAAAAATAGCAATAGAGTCTAATTCTTCAGGATTTAAAATAAATAAATATAAATATCTTCAAGTTTCAAATATACAAAAGTAAATTATTTCCCAGTATAAAATTAAATTGCCTCATCACCATTTGTCTAAATCCTTGACCCCCTGGAAAATTTTTCATCTCTAGATCAGCGATGATGAAATGTCTTGCCAAATGTTTTTTCTCATTGGGAATGTTTCTATTCTATATCATCTTATAGATATGGGATATGTCTAAATAGGGCTTCAGTGACATAGCAATAAATGTTAGTATATCATATAGAGTGACATGAAAAGAAACTTGATTTTTTTTTTCTACCCATAGTCAACTAGTGATAAGGGACTTGATATGAGCTAGATGTACAGGCTGAGGGGAAAAAGCAGTAGCGTGAAAAAGTAGGCATAATAGGGAGTGATATGCTTATTGAATTTAGCTGGATCTTCAGCCCTATTTGAACTAATCCTACATGTAACACTTGTATTCAGTGACATTGTATTGCTGGGCACAACTAAAAATATAGGCAAATTGATGAACTAGCACTAAGTTCATGATAAATAGTTCAAGTTTCATGGTCACTGGTATCTCAAGATGGAGATTCAACCTCCATCAGACAACAGTAGCAAGCTAGGAAAATTTCTGTGGTGTCCTTTACAAAGAAGGCAACATTCCTATATGGTCATTATTATTGGGCCTCGAAAATTTTATTTAGTTGGCAAAACTCCCATCCTGGATTCTCATGGGATTTATCTTTTACTCTCTAGAAAGTATTTTATGAAGCCATCTGGTTTGTCTACATTCCTACTCTTCTATATCAAATCAGCAAAATATTCTGGTATAGGAATTTGATGTCTTATGTGATGTTGAAATGTCCATGATCCCTATAGGTTACATCACAGAGCAGGAGCCGATGTGCAAGATAGTAAAAGAATTCTGTTATTTTTGTCAAGTGTATACAAACTGCTTCTTGAGTTTTCTATCAATCAGAATTGAGAAAATTGCCTTTCCAGACCATTAGATGTGTGCCAAGTACAGGATATTTACTAATATACTTCAGTGAAAATACCACATCTGGAACAGTAACTCTGACTGAAGCTGTCACTTCATTATAATTTTCTTGCTGTTCTCCACATCCCATCCATCATTTATATTGGCTTAAATTGAGTGGAGATGTGATAGAAATCACTTTGCCTGTAATGTTCTGATCATTGATAATAGCATGAATCTACATTCAGGAAAAAATATAAAAATAACCTCTGGTATGTTCAAAGGCACAATAGTTATAGTGTGAGATGGACTCGGGTCAAAAGTCCATCTATTGCCTGAGCCCTACAAGGCATTTCTCTTTCTCTAATGCACAGTAAACAATTCAGATCCCTTCGAAGATTAGTAGGAAGCTGTACAGTAAAGACTTGAGATCATTACTCCTTTCATTTAGTGGGTCTAAGTCTATAAATTGGCTCTAATCTGGGAATTGGGTCATCAGAAAGATTCTCTCATTTTGTTGTTGTTGCTGTTTTTGTCAAGAACTTAGGGAGTTGCCTTTCAGTTCACACCTAAAGACCCCATAATTAATAAACCACAGTCAGATCACTAGGAGTTTTGATTTAGCATACCTTATGTTCTGCCAACCACATCCACCTTGCCTATGGATGTTAAGTGCCAGCATGTGTCCTTAACATCCTGAGAATTTTCATTCTCACTAAAATGAGAGAACGCCTGTCACCAGCATTCTCATTCTGGAGAGAAAAGTCACATTAAAATAATCTGGAATTTTCCTCACCAACCTGTTCTTTACATTTTAGTGAAAAACAGAGCCTCTTTGGGCCACACCAAGTGACATAGTCAAAAATATGCTTGCATGAGCTGTACATTATAAGTTGCATGAAGCATTTATTCTCCTAGTTTTGAATTTCTTTTTCTATATTGTATCAAATTATTTCTGGCTGTTTAGTGTCATTTAGTGTGCACTAGCATTGCATGCATGTTTGTGTTAGCAACCATAGCAGACTTTGACAGGGTGCTCTGTGGCTGTCCATGCTTGCACACTGAATTCTAGTTAATGCAGCTAAATTAATTATGTCAAATCTAAAGTTATATTCTGTTTTCCTCAGACTAACACCTTGAAAATCTTACATAAATAGAGGGAAAACATTGCCATAATACACTTAGTGGCACTCAAGTATTTAAATGTATACTGAGACTCTGCAAGTACTTGGCCAGGAATTTCTGTGTTGGCCAGAAAGCTTACTGTGAGGTGATCTAAATCCTGGTCCAGGCAGCAATATTTTGATACCTGGTGGACGTTGTCAGCTCTGAATATGGCTAGCTGAGATTTTAAAGACAGAGCAATGCTTCTAAGAATGTCCACATTAATCGATACCCTTTTCTTATCCTGTTCCAGGAGAATACCAGGGGTGGAGAATCCACCATGTTCTTGAGAGAGAGTGCTTGCCGTTTCATCTCCCAGCAAGCACTCTCCTCCTCTTTATGTCTCTTCTTCTTTATGTCTCTGCCCCTCCTCCAAGATAAGAACTTAGGCTTTTTCCTATTTGAAAACAGGAACTAGTCAGGGGACAGGAATTAAGCAAATTATATTATTTGAATTCCTTAAATTACAGCTATTCTATGGAAAATTCTTCCATATCAAAAAG
This sequence comes from Rousettus aegyptiacus, assembly GCF_014176215.1. NCBI lineage: Eukaryota > Metazoa > Chordata > Mammalia > Chiroptera > Pteropodidae > Rousettus > Rousettus aegyptiacus. The sequence goes on from NW_023416308.1 coordinate 92,422,568, forward strand.
CTCATCTATGAAACATATTTATTATCCTAAATAAATATTTAATTTCACATTTACATTCATAATTCTGTATTCTTTTTCATAAAAGGACCCCAAAATAGTATAAGCTGAAAATCCCACAAAAACAGTTTATTCTCCAACTCTAGGAGCTGCTAGTTTTCCATTCCATAGTTTCGTTCCAATATGAGCCTCAGCACCAATCCCAAATATCTCATATCTTCTAAGAGTCGATGCCTGAACTTTACTTATGGTACTACAATAAAAAACAAAGGCCTTGGAGGGTCTAGGGTTTATAAATTCTTAAGGTTATAAAGCATAGATACATGGGCAATCACTTCGGAGTACCATTCTTAGATTCAATCACTTAGAACATTTTTTAGAGAGCGAAACTCAACAGAAGTGGTTAATAGTGCAGACTCAGCAGACAGACTTCTGGGTTTAGATCATGATTTCACCATTTAATATCTTGGGAAAATTACTTAACTTCTTTGCGCCTTAATTTCTTCATTTGTAACATTTAGATAATAGTACCTACCTTATCAAATTGTTAAGAAAACTAAATAAATTTAAAAAACATAAGCACTGAGTAGAACCTAGTACATGTGGACGCTCATTAACATTGAGCTATTAAATTTGCTTTACTATTCCTCTCAAGATTCAAATTTTAGCAAGAGATAATCTGATTAATATGATCAACAGCCCACTCTCTGATGAGGTCATGGTCTCACCTTGATAAACATTTGCTCAGACTGAATAAAATGAAAGAGGGTTATTTCCCAAAGGAAGAGAAAAAGGGATCCTATAAGAGTAGAGATGTCTTTTTATGATCACCTCCATGTTTATAGTTTCCCCACATGCCAGAGCATCTGTACCATGTTTTTATACTGAGTTGATTGCTTCTCTTTATCCCTTTGGTAGATTATAAGATACTTAAGGTCATGGTTTATGTTTTATTCATATACAGGTCTATCATAATATCTGATATATAGGTGCTCAGTAGATATGTTTGGATGAACAAATGAATAAATGGCCCAATGTAGATGTTTGCTTGTAGATCCAAAATATTGTTATCAATGAGTTTTAGCAATCTTTGATATTTTTAAATTAATTTTTTATGGTGACATTGGTTAATGAAATCCAATAAGTTTCATCTGTACAGCTCAACAGTGAGGCATATATATATTTAAACTGTGTGTTCACCTCTCATAGTCAGACATCCCTCTTTCACCACATATTTGACCCCCTTTAACCCATCAACTTCCCCCCTCCCCTCACTCCCTACCCTCTGGTACCCACTAGTCTATAGTCTATGTTCATGAGTCTCTGTTTGTCCTGTTCATTTGTTGCTTTTAGGTTTATATCCCACACATAAGTGATATCATGTGATTTTCAACTTTTTCTGTCTGACTTATTTCACTTAGCATGATTATTTTGAGGTCCATCCATATTGTCACAAATTTCAGTATTTCATCTCTTCTTATGGCTGAGTAATATTTCGTTGTATATATGTACCATAGCTTCTTTAGCCAATCATCTATCGTAGGACACTGGATGCTTCCATATCCTGACCACCGTGAATAATGCTGCTATGAACATCGGTGTGAAAATATCTTTTTGGATTTGGGTTTTCAAATCTTTGGGGTAAATACCCAGTAGATGGATTGCTGGATCATATGGTAGATAAATTCTTAGTTTTTTGAGAAAACTCCATACTGTTTTTCATAGTGGCTGTACCAATTTGCAGTCTCATTAGCAGTGTGTGAGGGTTCCTTTTTCTCCACATCCTCTCCAGCATTTGTTATTATTTGTCCTGTTGATGATAACTATTTTAACAGGTGTGAGATGATATCTCATTGCAGTTTTGGCATCCTTGATTTTTAACCCTGAAGACTTTTATTCTCATCCAGTTTAAAATTCCTCCTTCTGCTGGTTTTGCTTAGCTCAAAAGTCATTGATGTTCAAAATCATAAAGGAACAAAGTTGACTTTTAAGTAATGGAGAAGACAGAGGACTGAAAAATTTTATGGTGGTTCAGGGAAAGAAAAAGGGTCTGAGGACATCAGAAGTGCTTATGAGAGATTGGTTGATATAATAGACTTTAGAGGTCTAAACTAGTTAGTAAGAGAATTCTGGAAGAAGTTGATCATTTAGATAATTATAGATATTTTTATACAGTCATATGTTGTGCTGTTATTTCAGTTCAGAGCATTATCTAAAGGTAAAAACAATGACAAAGTGAATATATTTTCCCTATGAGAATCAATATCCAAATGTTTTATTCAACTTGAGAATGATTTTCAATGTCTATTTATAGTGTTTGCTATGGTCCCAATAAAATAAGTATCAGAAGTCATGACTGTGCTTTTATGAATTTGCTCACCATTCAGAATTAGGACAGGTATATATAGGTCCTAGGCAAATGGAAAATAATCATGTACAAAGCTTGGAATTGACCTTTGTGGCAAGCTCTTATGTTTGAGACAGCTCTCTTTTTATGTACTTGAAATAAATAAAAAGAATCAGAATTATTTCAGAATTACATTCAAATTACAGGAGAGTAAAATGTAATTTACTGTTACTGTGTTTGGCTCCACTTTCATTTGTTGTGAACAAGTAGTTGCTAACCTTTTTATTTGGACAAGAGGAAGTCATTATTTTCCCAAATTCTAATGTTGTCATGTTGGAGTTTGCTTCAGATGAACTCTTTGAGCTGAGATATGAGAGGGTATTTCTAGCCCTATGCAAGGCTAATAATCCCCACATTCCAGAGCAAGGAGGAGAGAAAGAAAATGGCAGCTTTTACCTAGAAATATGCCAAGTTTTAGAGGCTATAAGTTTATATGAATCTGCAGGTAAAAGACCCTCCGAAACTGTTCAGAATGGTTTCCTTTCAAAAGTTCATACTGTAAGCTATTGTTTGGTAGAGTAAATAATCATTGCATTAAAGGTGTAAGAAGCATAAGGCTAAAAATAAGACATATTGAATTGAAATTCATGAAAGCATGACAAAAAAACTAAAATAAATTCTAGAATAGGATAAGGAGGTACACACACACAGACATACATACAGGCACATTTTCATCTACATCATTTCACAGCACCAGGAGAACACTGCCCCTTGAAGCATTAAAGTTAACCTGATCGAATTTTTCCATAACGACATCATCTCTTCACTTACAGACTCACATCCTGAATTTAACTGCATGCAGGCACATGAGCAAGACAAGATTGTAAAAGAAGTGCAACTGGGGAATTGTTTCATGATATTTGATAGCACTAATTGTGGTCACTGCTGTTTCAAAAACTGTGGATATAGAATACTATGTCATGAAAAGTGACTCCCTCCATATGGAAAATAGAAAATTATTTTTAAATGAACTGTTACTAAATACATAAAAGAAATTCAGATCACTTAAACAAATCAGGGAATATTCATGAGCTTTTTTAAAGGAGAACATTCACAGATTTTATAACAAGAGCCTTTTTAAGGGACTGAAAATTAAGGGAAAAGTGTTCCTTTTTAATTTAAACATGTCTGAGGATTGCTAGGTGATTTAAAATGTAAGTACTCACCATATTTATGTGTGTGTGGTCCAAGGTATGTGGTATTGGTACATTACAAAGTAATGGCAAAATGTTTTTTAGATGAGGTAATTGACTTTATAGCATATAGAATTCTTCAACTGTATCTTAAGTTTTTAAAGGCTGACTACATGAATACCTTCTATTGTTTCACTTAGAAGTTTGAAAATGCATAGCATTTCATGCATGAAGCCATCTAGTATGTATTTTGTGTTTATACTATTTCGCTGGTCATGTCTAATTTCACACCAGCTTAGGCTGTTTGACTCATGGATGCCTGCTGGCATCACTATTCCATATAAGAAATAATGTTGCAATTTATATATCTTGAAGTTAATGTTAAAAAGAAAAACTTAGCTCAATCAAAACTTGTTAAAAATAGTTAAAACTTTGAAGGAAAAAGGAAAAAGGAATCTTTAAATGGGAGTGAACCAACTAAATTCTGAATAAATTCAGGAAATCTCTTGAGTCTATATTGTGGTAGATGTTATGAAGGATGTGAATACAAATAAGTGATAGGCTCTTTTTTCTAGATCAAGAATAGTTGTTTTTGTATCATGCCTTCTTTAGCAGTTTGGTGAAGTCCACGAATTTCTTCTTGTAATGATGCTTTTAAATACATTAAATAAAACATACAAAGTTACAAATACAAAATAAAGGGAATTAATTTTATTAAAGTAATTATTAAAGTGTTAAGAATAAATATTAAAGCACAAATTAGAAATAAGCAATATATCTGCTTTTCAAAGATTAATCTGGCATTTGTTCTAAAAAATACTGTCATTTTAATGAATAAGAAAAAGTAAACCCAACAGTTCTAGATATCTGCAACATTTATAATGTAAAATAAAAACATCTACAATTTCTTTTGGTGAGAGAGCTATTGTGTTCTGATTACATTCATAAAAAAGGAATAATAAAATTCAGTGAGAAGAGAGTAAAAATAAAGAGAACCTTTGCTCATCTCAGGATCATGGTCCTCCCAGAGCAAGAACTCCTGTTCTGGATGATCACAGCTTAGTAAGGAATATTGTCACAAACACACAAAACTCAGAATATACAGATTTTAAACAAGCATGATGGAAGGAATAAGGCAAGAGAGGTTAATCTTTATATTTTTACTTATATAAAAATAGATGTATCAATTATTTATATTATAAACTCTAAATGAGGAACCAAATTATATTTTGTGCCATGTTGTTATATTTGCTATATTTAGTGTGGTACTTTATTTTGCAAGTGGAAAGGCAGGGTAAGAGTAGGATTGGGGAAAGATCAAGGGTTCCTATGTACATATGCAATGTACCCCCATGGGTGCCCAAGGGTTATGAGCCCTGTGGGTGCCTTGTCCCACCACACCTTTTATTTTAGTCAAAGACAAAATATAGGCAAATGAATGAGGGGACAGTTTAGAGATACCCTTGAATATTCCTTAATCAGCATTTTCTATAAAAGATATTTAATTTTAAACCGTTAGATTAATATACGTTTTAGTTACAAACATCTGTAAGCTTAACTCTTAGCCGATTGAAACACATCACTGTATACTGACATCTGCTGTGTAGACAATAGGATCTATAGAGGTTCCAGAAACAAGTCAGTTTGTTAGAGTGTTCAGGGAAGTTTGCATGGAAGCAATGGAATTTGAATCACCTAGACCTGGTGCAAAGAAATGGACAGAGAGAAAAAGCAAATGCAATATAAATTCATAGTTATTGAATCCAATACTGAAGTTAGAAAAATACAAGCATATTCTAGGGATAGTGACGACCAATATGGTTGATGTGGAAAGCATATGTGGAGAAATTTGGGCACATGGACTTATGAAGTTGATAGTCCTCATAGCTGTGAAGCTTAAGCATTTGGGTCTTGTTTTGTAGAAAGTGAGTTATAGACTGAGAGCATTAAATTTTGAAAGATTAATATGATGATGATGATGATGATGATGACGACAATGATGGCAATGACTACAATGGTGTTATGGTATACAGATTGGGTTGGAGTGGTCTGAGGTTAAAGATAGGAGAAATATTTTGCGAAGTTTCTGGATTTGTTCTGACATAAGATATTAAAGGATTAGGAGTAAGGATATCAATGGAAGGGGCAGGATAATTGAAAATATATTTACTAGTAAATAACAATGAGCTAAACTTATTGGTCACAGTAGGAAGGGGTGAGGGAAGAATCAAAGCTATACTATGATTTTAAAGTTTGAAAAACTATAATAATGGGAAGACAGAACTAAAAGGAGGAAATTCTGTTTGGGGGAGAAAATATAATGGCATGATTAATATCCTAGATGGCAATATATGTAAGTGGAAATGAGGGATATTTTTGAGACTGTGCCTATGTGTGTCAGTGATCATTAAAATCCTCAAGAGTTTTATTGAAGCGCCAGGCTGAATTTTATATCATTTTTTTTAAAACTTCCTTTTGCTTTAGCTTTCTAACAAACACATATTTAAATTCTACTATGTGCCAGGCATTATTTCAAGAACTTTCCACATAAATTCATACCTCCCTCACAGTAACCCTACGGTATAGATACTATTATTATACCATTTCACATATGAAGTTAAATTATTGCCTTAAGGTATGAAACTAATAAGTGAAAATCCAGGATCAAACCAGGAAGTCTAGCTCCAAAATTTGTCCTTGTAACCACTCTACTCTGTTGCCCATCACTGGAGGTAATAAATGCCTTAGCTACAGTCTGATTTGTACTTATTCAATAAATATTCCATAAATACTGCATGCTGGGATAAAATGGTGAACAAAACCAGACACTGTTCCCCTCCTCATGGAACTAAACAGTCTGGAGGGAAAGAGCTTCTAATCAATTAATTACTTGCAGCAGGAGCACTGGAACAACATGGATTTTAACCAATCATAAAAGTGTGTGTATGGGGGGGGGGGTGTTTTGGGGTAAGTGATCCCTCATTTGGATTGGAAGTTAATCAGGCAAAGAGGCATGAGAAGGGTAGAGAAAACAGTAAGGACCGTGTGGTGGTAGAGAGCATGAGGAACATGTAGGAGTGGGAACAGAAGTAGTGGGGCTGTGGGAGACAGTGAGGGCCATGGTGCTAGGTCAGCAGGTAGCAGCCAGACTGATTCACACCATGGAAGCCATATCTTAAGGAGCTTTATCTTTATCCTAAAAGTACTGGGGAACTAAATTTACCTTTCGAAGAGTCCACTCTGATTAGCTTGTAGAACAGACTTAAATGCACAGCATGGTGAAAAAAATTAGAAGATGGACGAAAACAAATTGTAATTAAGTCACCATACAAATGTAAATCATCTGCTTTACATTGGTTTTCCTATATAAATGTGGGTGGGCTTTTTTACAGTAATTGCAGATGTGGTATATAACTATTTTTCAACTCTAATCGGGCATTCTTTGTAAATAGAACTGAAAGTACACATGTATTTGAAAAAATTATTTGAAAAGAATCTATAGTCTAGAATTGGTATTAAGCACTTTCCAAACATTTTATTTAATTCTCAAAACATGCTGAAAATGATGGACATGAAGTTCCAAAGGGTTAAATAGTTAAATTATTCTTGGTCACTAAGTCTTACTGCTACTGGTATGCAGTTTCAAGACTTAAGCCTTTCCTCTTTGAATTACTTTTAGTTTAACATTCCCATGTTTCAAAGTTGTTAAGAGTCTAGGGATACTCAGTCAATTGATAGGCACCAGCAGTGACAATGTGCCCAAGTCTGTAGTGCAATGCAGTTACCCGAAAAGAAAAAAAAGAAAAAAAGTTTTTGCTTAAAAAGTGTTAGTCACTGAAATAAAATAACTTGATTTTTCTGGAATCCATCTATAAAACATACTTTAGACTTCCGAAAATGTATTTTTTTCTTTGTTGGATTTTTTTTACAGATGAGTACCAAAAGTAGTTTCAAATAAAATATTAGAATGCATGACTCTGTGAATTCAAAATTTGCTGCCAATAATTATAAATATTTACATCTTGGAATATACAAAATTTTTGTTGGAAAAGGAAAATTCAAGATACATTTTAAAAGAATTTTCCTGACTATTTCCTTGAGGTAAATCCTTGATTGTAGAAGGGACACAGAAAACTGATGTACATTCTCAAAAACATTTTTAAAACTATCATCAATTTGTTTTGGTTTCCATAGTTCATTAATAATTAGCAGTTACTATTAATTTCATTGAGAATTTAAGAGACTCTCACTTCTGGTATCCAACACTTCTTCTTCTGAGATATCTTTCATATTCACAAAGGAAGTTTCTCTTCCTCCCATTCAAACATCACTCTTCCAGTCTTGCTGCTCTAGCTGTCATTTAGAGGTGTTACGAGATGGAAGTTGCAGAAGAAAAAGATATTACTGTTTTTTTACTTTTGTAGAATTATCTGAAATTTTCTTCTTTATTCCCTTAATCTATCTTTGACAACAAATGACTGAGTTATGTTTCCAAAAAACATACACAATTTGATTACTTCTTATTTTAAAATGTTAAAATCTTTTTATTGCCCCTCATTATGAGCACTGAAATTGTAAGCTGTCAACCACATCCATCTGACTACAGATCCAGTTGTTCAAAATCGGGGAATTTTCACATTAAAATACCTTTTGAAATATTGGAAGCTCTAACAGCATTGGCTCTGCATTACTTTATGGAAGCGATGAGTTCGAACTAAATAAATATGGCTGCTCCTCCTGGACATGGCATGAATCTTCAGCTTTCCAGTCACCACCATTCCATTTAGTCCCATGGCATTAGCCATTTCATTCTGTTATTTAATCTTCCTGGCCTATTCTGCGCCTTTGAGTTTGTAACTCTGGTTGAAATTGTAATATTAGTCATTCTCATTAAGCAAAAAATACCCTTTGTGACCCTGGCACAGTCGACTTTTCTGGTCTCACCTTCTCCACATGTATTCTGTACTCATCCATAACACCCGTGCTTGTTCAAGCCTCTGCCAGATGTGTCACTTTGTAGAATGCACTACCCCCACCCCCCCTTTTTTTTTTATTTTGCCTGGCCAGCACTTGAGACTCTTCCATTTTGTAAATTGCTTCTCCTTTTTAAGGCTTTCCTATGTTGATGCCTAGTCAACCCCTTTCCAAAGTTAAATGCACACCCTTCAATTTCCCAAAGAACTAAATTGAAACTTCTATTTAAATAATTAAACTGCCATTGTAATTCTTACCATATGATATCATAATTTTTAATTCTATTCTCAAAAACACTGATGGTCTCCAGAAATAAACGTTGGCTTTATCTTTCTTGTATTTCAGTCTCTCGTTCCCAGTGTACAACTGGTATAGAGTTATGATTTAATAACAATTGGTTGAATTGAATCAGATTAAATTCCTACTAAAATTTTTAGATAGCCCCACAAATTAACTGAATTTTAAAGTGTAAGACAAGACTTTTGGAATTTTTAAGAAGCTAACTTTCTAGTCATATGTAAACAATTAGATGGAGAACAGAAGCTTTTCATAGCAGCAGAGCATTTAGATAATGATTCTCATGTGGATATATATATATAAAATTAGGCACAATGCCTATAAAAATGGAAAGAATACAATGTTCAAACTAACTATATTTTCTCTTTTGTTAAGCATTTGGTGCTTTTTAAACAACTATTGATGATATAATTACTTTTCCTATAGACTTTATTTTTTTTATTTTTCAATTACAGTTGACAATATTGTTTTATGTAACTTTCAGGTGTATAACATAGTGGTTACACATTTATGTAATTTATAAAGTGATCCCCCTCCACCCCGATAAGTCTAGTCCCCAGCTGGTACCACATACAGTTATTACAATATTATTGACTATATTCTTTATGCTGTACTTTCCATCCCTGTGACTAGTTTGTAACTACCAATTTGTACTTAATCCCTTTACCTTTTTCGCCACCCCCATTTCCCTACCATCTAACAACCAATGTTTGTTCTTCATACCTATGAGTCTGTTTCTGTTTCATTTCTTTGTTTACTATGTTCTTTAGATAAGACAAATACCATGTGATTTCATTGATAGACTTAAATTTTTAGAGCATTTTAGGTTCATAGCAAAATTGAGAAGAAAAGTACCAGTGTGGGTACATTTGTTACAATTAATGAACCTACACTGATACATCATTATCACTTAAACTCTAAAGTTACATGAGGAGTTGCTTTTGTGTATTCTGTGGGTTTTTCCAAATGCATAATGACTTGTATCCATCATTATAGAGTATCATCAGAATAATTTCAGTGCCCTAAAAAATCCCACTGGATGAGTCTCATGATGAATTGCCTATTTATCCCCCCTCCTCCTAAACCTCTAATCATTTTATTGTTTTATAGTTTTACCTTTTACAGAATGTCAAATAATTAGAATACTACAATATTTAGTCTTTTACTTAGTAATGTACATCTAAGGTTTCATCATGTCTTTTGTGGCTCAACAGCTCATTTCTTTTTAGTGCTGAATAATATTCCATTGTCTGGATGTACCACAGTTTATTTACTTACCTACTGAAGAATATCTTGATTACTTCCAACTTTGGGCGGTTATGTATAAAGCTTTTATAAATATCCATATGCAGGTTTATATGTGGATGTAAGTTTTCAACTCATTTACATCCTAACTTTATATTGTTCATCTCATCTTTTAAGCCTGAAGTTTGAGTACCAGACTTGTCTGTCATTTCCAACATCATTTTATATTATGCCAGAGATAATTTCAGATAATTCAAAATACTTCAGATATTTTCTAGCTTTATTATTTACATGATTTCTTCATAATTTTACAGGGCATACCAGAATTCTCCTATGAGAAACCCATTTTTTTCATTTATTTTTTATGTATGTGAATATTCTTACAGTTATGACATGAAAAATGTACCAAATTTTACCAAAATATATTATGAGGGAGGAAATATAATTTTTCTTTTACCTTTATAAGTTCTGGCTGGTCTAATATTCAAATTGACATGAGGCAGATTAACAGGAGAAAAGAAAGGGTTCTATAAGAATATCGGACGAGCAGATGAGCCTTATATACTGTTTTGAACTAAGGAGAAATTGGGGTATGTGGTTTGGGACTTCAAAGGGCAGGAAGGCAATTCATATGGAAATGTAAAAGCAAATTTTGGGTAAAAAATTGTTTGTTGAGCCATCTTTAACAATGAGTGGGACACAAAGAAGACTTTGATCAAATGGGCTTTGCTAGATTCCTCCCTGTCAGTCACATACCAGTTTATATTAAACCATAGTTATCTATGATGATAGCTTCCTTCCTGGAGCAGGTCCCTATCTAAACTCATTTAGACAATAAAGGGGAAAGGCAAAGATTTTTCCTGAGTCTTCTGTTTCTTTACAATAACCAGCTTAAAGTAGTCACTATTTTGGATTGGTAAATTCTGTTTCCCCTCAATATCTTGGAGAGTGAAAGGAGAGGAAAAGTCCATTTTGAATTCAGTCCTAGTGAGCTCAGTTGCTACTGTATTAAATCATAGCTCACTTTGAGGCATGAAGTCTAACTGCAAAGTCCCCAGGAAAGGTTGATGGTACTATAAAGAACTTTTTACCCGTACTTCTAATTTTAATAATTTTGACCTTGAAGAATATTTTTTCATTCTTTCTAAAGCCGCTTTGTAGTTATATTTAGATACCTTGATGCTGTGAATGTTCAGTGAAATAATTTCATTGCAGTGTTTTTTAATAAAATATATAGCACAACTAAAAGTAGCAAGAGGGCACAAGTGGAAATATTGATTCCATCATGGAAAGACTGACTTTATTGACTGCATATTGGAACAGTACATTCTATATACCCTTTGGAAAAGGAAACGTATTCATTCTTGGCAATTTTCATATTTCTTCTGTATATCTCTTATATTTCATATCTGAAATATCTACAATCAAGAAGAGTAGTTTGCTTCAAACGTTTGTGAAGGATTATTTAAACTACTACTATTAAATTTTCAGTTTACTGTCTATAGAGAAGTAAAGGTGCCATTTTCTCAATTTCTTTTCTAGTTTGAATAGATGAAAGAGAATACATAGTTTTTTATTTTCATGTTACCTGGCTAAAAAAAATGAGAAATAAATACTAAAATATATTAAATTCCAGGCATTGGTAAGCCATCATAAAAAAATTAGAAGTGTATACCAAATGATTTGCTTTGTGCAAGTTCATTTTTTTCATCTTGGAAAATAATTAAAGATGTTATATAATTTAAATATTATAGGAGTCCTTTGAAGAGTAGAGCAGTAAAGAGAAAACTAATATGGAAAATATATCAGACCAACTATGTATGGAGGTTCTCTATTGAATCTGTAGTTCTTTAGATTTTAAGTATTCCTCTCCATATCTGGGATCAATTTTTCAGATATTCAAGTCCATACTTCCATGATTATTCAAGGCAGTTCTCTATTATAAATCTCTTCTTCAGATTTTCTTGACTGGATAAAAGCCAATTTTATTTAATATTTCAGTTTGTTTTTTGTTTTATTTACTGATATTAAAGAAGGGAGTCGGAGCTGGCTTTTTTTCAGGATTTTCACATGAACCTAGAAATTCATACTTTTTAAAAAAATTGTAGAACTGGAAGATATATAATTACTGAAGTTTTCAGAACTTTATAAATATTTTTGTGTAAAGTGTGTCGAAATTTTTTAAGTTGTGATGGTATCGAGTGCTGGTATCATTGAATAATTTGATCATGAATTCAAGTGAAATCAGACTTCTGCCCTGACTCTTAATTATAAATGGCGCGTCAACCCTGGGAAGACCCTTGATGCTTTGCTTTTTGATTGGTTTATAATCAGAAAGAATTTTACATACCATAAGCTATGTGCTACTGTTCTCAGCCAATGAACAGAGATCCTTACTCCTGGTTATATGTGATTACTTTCATAGGTACTGTGTTGTAAGTGTTCATTAGTCATTTGGACTAATGAGGATGACTTTTAAAATATTATCAAATAAAAAATTTCATATAGATGAAGATTGGAAGCTTCCATTCACATAGTTCACAGTTTCCATCTTCAACTGGCATAGAAGCACGAAATCTAACAGCTCCAGAATAGAAACAAATACTCCATAAATCACTTAAATGCCAAGTCATTAGATCGATGTCACTGCTGAGTTCCTCTGCATTGAAAATTCCCAAGTTATGAAGTATCAGTAGCTAGTTTTCATTTTATTTGTCCCAAAGTAACGTTCATGTCTTTCAATATAAATGAATTTTAAATAAATACTTAGATTCTGGTATATGATATGTAGATGATTTTTTAAGGACTACAGGATTATAGGGAGGAAAAAAGATGCTATTTTCATTTATGTGTTCAGTACTTGTTCCTGTAAGTTCTTAAAGAGTAGTCTGAATACTTTTTGAGGGCATGTCACTTGTGGGTATTCTCTCAAAATGTATTCTTGGTAGACTGTGTCAAATTGGTCTCTAGTTTTTCTAGGGCAATATGGATATTATATTCTTTTTTGTCATACAAACCATATACCTCACATCCTTTATCATGCCCTTAGCTATATCAAATATTTTATAGGTCCTAGGTTATAGTTCCTGTATGCAAATTCATTTATCTGATTTAAGTGATTTCACAAATTATTTTTTCCTCACTCAGTGATACAGGTAGTAGATATTAAAATGGCTCAGCGTTTGACACTATATATATTCTTAAAGATGATCTTGCTTTACGCACATCATAAAAAGCTTTACAGTCATCTCAGGGAGATTTTTTTCAGCAAGTCATCTTTTTTTATGTTTTAGCTGGCATAATTTATCTAATTTGATTATTTAATTTGAAAATATTAAAAAGTCATGCAAAATCCTAGTAGTAATTTTGGAATTATGTAAAATAAGTAAATGATCCTCTATGCATCAATCACCTTCCTCAAAGATAATTACTATAATTTCAATGTGTGTCTTTTTGAGTTTTTCCTAAATTAACATTATACAAATAAATGTATTATTCGTATTTATAATACAAATGATTTAACTTTATGGCCATCTATATTGTGTGTATTTATGCACATACACATCATAAAATGAAATTGTGGTGTATATATATCTGCAAACTATTTATTTTTACTTGACTATATAATGAACATTTTTATGATTCAATACATATACATTGATCTTTTTAAATGATTGCATAGAGTTCCATTGTATTTGTACACTATATATCATTCCTCCAGCCCTCTCTTGACATATTCTTGTTTCTATTTTTTCCTTGTCCAATCACTGTTGCAACAAATATACATCTATATTTAAGCACTAATGATATTATATTTATAGAGTATATTTGTATTCTTAGAAGTGAATTGCTTAAGAATATATTTTTTTATTTTAATAAATATTTACTAATTGATGTTTGTGAACTTTTTATTAAGAAGATATTATACTGTACTATTTCTGATTGTTTTTATAATTCATATAGGAAAGTACTTCTGAAAACTATTACTTAACCAAATTAGATAAGGCAGTATTGCTATATAGGTAATTCCATATGATTTATGTATCTAGAGTGTCTAAAGTATATATCTCTATAAATATTTGTGTATTTATGCAAAAAACTTGATATCTACCCTAAAATTTAATCAGCAACAAAGAGGTGGATCTTTGAGGTTGGACAGACATGGCCTTGAAGTGATATACCTGAATGTGTGAGTTATATAGCCATAAAATCCTTGGACAGGAAAAAATCTCATAGTAGTTTGATGTTAGCAGGACTTTACTAATCCATCCTTGTAAACCATCTGAGCTCAACAATTGACAACATTTTGCTTATACTTGCCAGTTAACAGTAAATAGAGAAAACCTCTTATCTATAAATTAAAATCACAAAGTGCTTTTCCTTGATCTTTCTTTACTCTTTGAGGCAAAGCTCTGTGTATCCCAGATCATCTAAATCCATGGTTCAGTCTTTCACACAGAGTCATAGTCTATGAATTCATGAAATGCCATGAAAACTGGTTATATCCTATTGTTTTTATTAAATTTATTGGGGTGACATTAGATATTAAAATCATATAGGTTTCAAGTATACAATTCAATGATACATCATATGTATATTGCATTGTGTGTTTACCACCCAAAGTTAAATTTCCTTCCATCACTATATATTGACCTCCTTCATTCTTATCTACCTCCCCCCATTCCCCCTTTCCTCTGGTAACCACTAAACTGTCATCTGTGTCCATGACTCTGTTTGTTTGTCTTGTTTGTTTGATGCTTTTAATTTTATATACTAAATATAAGTGAAATCATATGGTTCTCATCTTTTTCTGACTTATTCCACTTAGCATGACAATCTCAAAATCTATCCATGTTGTCACAAATGGCAGTATTTCATCTTTTCTTATGGCTGAGTAATATTCCATTGTATATATGTAACATATCTTCTTTATCCATTCATCTGCTAGAAGGCATTTCAGTTGTTTCCATGAAAACATTTATTTTTAAAGATATATGCACCTCGATGTTCATAGCAGCATTATTCATAGTAGCCAGGACATAGCTATATCCTATTAAAGAAAAACAAAACAAAACACGCACAACTCTTTATAACACTTGGTATGGTGGCAAGGGAGGTTTCTTGGCTAAAACAATGCAAGACTGTTAATAGAAAATCCTGTCAAGGTTTACACCCTTTCTTGTCTTAACCATTTTCTTATCCCAGAAATAATGAATGTAAGTAATATGTTTCAAGGTCAGATTGTAGAAATCCAACCAGAAATATTTTTGTATTACATAATGTAGCATTAGCCTATGACTTAAAAGAAAATAGTCTAGAAGAAAGATGGTAGAATGTTACTGTTAAAAGATTTTTCATATTTTCCTTTCTTGATATTGGTTATAGAGACTCATTAGATAATTCTGCTGCTCTCCTTTTGATTTTATAGTTCTTGTGTAATTTTTATAGTGTGTTTATATATGTGCATAAGAATGCAGGTGTTTGTGTTATGATTACATATATTTATAAACTATGTGTTTCATTATTTCATGAATAAGAAATACATTTGTAAATACTTTGTGAGAAATACTGATAGAATATTTAGATGAAAGAGAAGGCCAAAAAAAATAATAATAATAATAGAAGAAAAAGAAAAGAGGCAATTTGAACCAGGAAAGGGATTTATGTGTATTTACCACTGAAAAGATACTGAAAAGGTAAAGATATATTTACAGGTACAGATTTTCATAGTTTCTTATTGACAGTTAAGTTTCATTTCTATTTCACTTTCTTTTTTATAGACCTTCATTAACCTATTGACAAGAGCTTTGTCTTAAAGGATTTTGTTGAAAACATAAGAGTATATTTAATGTGTTGCTGTGATGACTTTGTCAGAATTCCACCAGAGTAAGATTTCTTTGTTTTTCAGAATCTGCCTTTGAAGAAGATCCCATGCAAAGCCAGTGCACCCTCAGGCTCCTTTTTTGCCCGAGACAATACAGCAAATTTCTTATCCTGGTGCCGAGATTTAGGGGTAGATGAAACATGTCTATTTGAATCGGAAGGTTTGGGTATGTATTTCCTTCAGAATTTTAGCTGCTAAAATTTTTAAATTATTGTCTCTGTCAGTATAACTGTCAAAACTAACTTTTTTGTGCCACTTCACAGGTTCTTAATTTTAAGAAAATTTGTAGTAGCTTATAAACTTACTGGTCTGTTGTAAATGAGTTTTTGAAGATGGAAAATGCTTGCCCTCTTACAATTAGTTACCTTGTGTGTAAAAAAAAATAGGAGCATAAATAGCATAATCCTTTCCAACCTGTAATGAAATACATACAATGGAAAATGAAGGATATTTGGAAGATGTAGGATTAAATTTTACCACCAGGCTCTAACCTGGAATGGAAAAGTAGTAGCTATATGTGTTCCAGCTATGAGAGCATTTTTACAAAAGTATGAAAACATCATTTCCCATAAGTTGTTTCTTCGTTGAAACTGAACTTTGTTAATTTATTCGTTTATATATTTTGTAGTGAGTTAAAAATCAGGCAAGCAAGGAAAAGATTGGGATAATTAAAGATGAGGAAATAAAAAACAGATATTTCGTGTCTTTTTGGTCTTGTTTTGTTTTATGATTGAATTTTGGAAAATCCACTTCCAGACCATAGATTGAGCTTTTGCATTTCCTTGGGAGAAAACATACATTGTTTAGTGTTTCAACAGTACTTGATACCCTACCATTAAATGTGCAAGCCTCCTATATAGAAGCTCTACCCCAGTATAGCTCTACCAGGGAGAATATTGGACTTTAAGTCTCATTCTAATGAAATATAACTGCACAAAGAAAAGATACATCTAAGGGGAAAAAAAGCTTTTGTTTTCTTCCTGAGGCTTTAAAAAAATCAATTTACAAAATCACATAATACCAAATATTAATGTCAAAGTAAGCTGGGCATCCTTCAGAGAGAACGAGTATACAAATTGCCTTCCAAACAGAATACTTATGCTCTTAGGCCCCACAAAACAATATTCCCCTGCTGAACCTAGGAAACTGGTGGTAACAGCTAAAATTTTACTCATTTTTTTTTTTGTGCTTAAGGAAATTTGTATTTGTACTGAGGAATTGATGTGATATGGAAAAGATTATCATCAAGTTCCCGAGAATTAGCTCAGCAAAGAAATACATGAATTTAGACTAGGAGAACATTTTACACCTAAAAGAAAAAACAAACCAGAATAACTACACAATAGCATCCTATGTTAAATAGTGTGCTCCTTGAATATTCTTCATACAAAGGGGCTTTGAGTGTTCTTATCATTTCCTCGCATTAATGTAAAACGAATTTGGTGGAATGTGTGCATATGTATACACCTCTTTTTTAGACCAGGTTAATTTTACAGAGAAATTTAACTTTCAAGTTAATCAAAAACTCAGTGAGTGGAGGATTATAAGAAGGGAGCATAGAGGAGTTATTTATGAAAAAAGACTCTTGAAAGATCTAGTAAATATATATATAGCTATGTAATCAAATCTTAGTAATAAGGCATCCACTCTTCAAGTATAGACAAATAACATCATGATTTTAAATTCTAGAGTTTCCCTCCATTATTAAAGAACTGCCACATGGGGAAATTACTTTATTGTTTATTATTTTGTTCGTGGTACAGATTTTCACTAAAGAAGCATTTTTCAGCGACTACAATCAGCCAAGTGGATTACTATGAATGTAAATATGATCTTGTCTCAGTTTTCTCACTGTCCATGAGTCCTTTTGTTTCTTGAATTAATAAAACTTCCAGTTGGAATACGAGAGGAGTCACTATAATAATAAATTTTCTCTGGAGTAAATAACACTATAGCCCAAGGTCCTAATGAGAATTAAATGAATATTGTTTACCTTAATGGCATTTTGAAACCCCCATTCAGAGAATAATTAATGCATTTTATCTTAAAACAATAAAGCCCAAAGTAAGTTATATAATACTTGTGCTGGTATATAAATACATACTCTGTATTGTATTGCATATAAAATTATGTCAGGAAGAATTTCAAGATGGCCTAGTTCTTCGTCTTGTTTAAAAAAAGCTGACTTTATAAAAAAAAAAGTCCATAATAATTTATATATAATAACTATCAAGTATTTTCATGTACTTTTTATTTTGGTTATTTTCTACATTATAATTTAGCTTATACCTTGCAATTAAAATTCATTTACATATCCATGAAAGTTTAATAAGACTATATTTTCAAGGCTGTAAAAAGTTTTAAATAATTTTTAACCTTCTAGGTACTGAACTAAAGCAAATAGTTAGGCTTTCTACTTTGCTACTTAATGAAAAGATAAATTTGAAATTTCTACTCCTCGGAATAGGACATGAGGCGATGTATAATAGGCCCTGTGGAGATGGAAGAAGGGAGCCAATATTATAGCATTGACTTTAGGATTATTCAGAGAAGGGAACAGCTGTGCCCATAGATGTTAATGATAATCAAGGGGAAGGACAATGAGAAATTCCATTTCCCTGAAGTGGAACGCTTTCTCCTTGGATTTTTCTTATTATTCGCTGTGGGTGAGGAAGTGATTGAGCCGCTGCTGATGGCCTTGGACTCTGTTCTTGCAGAATTGACTTTCTTGCAACAATAACACTGTGTACTCTGCTTGATGTCTTTTCACACTTCACTTTGAAAGGGAATTTAGGGCAAGGTTTTTTTCTTTTTTTCCTACCTCAAGATTTCATTTCAGTAGCACACAAGATGAAGAGCATCCTTTGTGTTCTAGTGTTTTGAATAGCAAATAAAATGAAAAGATGCCCTGATAAAGGGGGAAAATCTGTTTGAATGAATGATAAAGTAGATCACTGTATTGAGTGTGTATCAAGAGGCTTCTGTCTTTAGCAGTTCAAAGGTCTTTGCCTGTATAAAGTATTCTTATCTTTGTAGCAACTGATATGCTACCCTCTGTTGCAGTGGTTTTTGTACAATTATTTGTGAGAGGATCTTGATTCACAACTCAATCTGTTCTCTTTCCACAACAGCTAATGACCAGAAATCTCAGCGGGTGGGAAAGGTATGCCAGAGATAAACTGGGAAGTATGGACAGCAACTTATTCCTATGCTTCTCTCATGTTCTTGGCAGATAACTTTCTATGCCACGTGATACAATCACATGCAGAGTATAATCTGCAGTTTACCTTCTATGACATTCTTGATAACTTTTTCTCTTGCAAATGTCAGTTCTTAGATCATAGGTTTACTAATATCCTGAATATTATTTTCAAAATGAGCCAGTAGGAAAATAGACAAAAGTCATGAACAGCTTGTTTATAAAAGATTTATAAAAATCCAATACAGATATAAAAGTCAGACACATTAATAATAAGGTAAATACAATTAAAACTATGAAAAATTAACAAAGATCAAGAAAATTGTGTTTAATGTTGAATATATAGTAAAACAGGATCTATACATTGCTGAAGAAAATTTGACATTGGTATGCTTCCTTTGGAGGGCAATTTGATATAATGTTTCAGAACCCTCAGAAGTGTTTATATCCTTTGATCAAATTATTCAATCTTTAAAAGTTTATTTAAAGGAAATAAGTAGAGCTAGGTACCAGGATGTCCACTGAAACTTTTTTATAATAGTAAAAGCAATATGGAAAGGAACTGAATCTATTACATTTGGTGATACCTTAAATAAACTATAGTCATCCATAGCTACCAACCAAAAAGAAGGATATGAAAAACTTACACTATGAAACATGAATTCATACATTTATGTCTAGTAAAAAAATAAACAGTTGAGTTGTCAATGATATTTTCTTCTTCAATTATCTATTAACAAAATTTAGACAGTAAACAAGTATGGCATGTAATCTGAAACATGAAAAGTTAATTTTATGTTAAGATACCATTTGAATCAATTTGCATAGAGACGTATTTAATGGACATAAAAATTTATACATCAGTGTATTGTAACGTCTGTTTTGCATTTTTGAGGTTAAACTGACATTTCAAGTTATTGTAAAATTTTATGCTGCTGTAGGAACAGATGACATAGATCTGTGTGTGCTTTATGCAGCCTACCTTCAGAGTCTACATGTAACATTTACCTACAATCTCCATTGTTCAAATCCTGCTGATATATGTCAGTGACTAGAGGAGATTCCGCTTTCATGTTTCTGATTTATTAATAATTGGTTTCATTGAATTTCTTAACAATATTTAGGACTGTACTTTAAGTTAAAAAAAAAAGGTGAACATGAATGTTTCCTTGAATTTAAAAGTATGTAGTTTATCAGGCTAAAAATAAAATATTTGCCTAATTATTATTTTAAAAGAAATGAACTTTACTTTTAACTGTGGAGTTAAGAAAAAATGTTTAGAAGATTCTAAGTGCGAAAGCATTTTCTGTTTTCAGTTTGACAGAGAGGTAAACATTATTGGACTGTATAATTGATATTTTTCCTAATAGTAAACATAATAATTTTTCAAAGGTTAAACACTTACCCTTTCTGAAATAATGCTGAATATTTTGATATGGCTAATTTTTATTATTTAAATTAAGGACAGAAATATATGATTTATTCTCAATCTTAAAAAGTCCTAAAATTGATGCTCTTATGTGAATTTTTTCTAAGACATTTTAGGTAAGAAACTACTTAAATCAGTGATACTTAAATTAGTCTCTGTGTAGGGGATTTATTTTTTTGTGATTTAACACACTAATTAGAAATCGTCAAGTTAGTTTAATTTTCCCCTCAGACACTTGTTTATTTTGCTTTATTTGTTTGCATTCTGGTGATCTGGGAGTTGGAAAAAGGTGGGGGAAATTCTTTAAAAATGCACAAGTTTTTGCTTACTGTAATTGTGTCAATATTATTATGTTATTGGATGATTATAGGATTTGGAGGCCAGTGACTATTCTTCATCTGTTTCTCTGGGAAAGAATCTGCTCAGCAAGAAAAGGGTTTGCTCTCTGCTGTGCTAGCATGCAAATGTGTGTGATTTGCTTTTTATTTTTAGTTTCTGTGTTTGTGTGTTGTGTGGCACTGTCTTCTTTTGATGCATGACTCTGATCTGCAGTTTTACAAAGTCCTTTGTTCTGTTGAATACTGGTCAAGCACTGATCTAGCTTCAGTGTTGGTGTGATGTTGATGCACAAAAGTAAAAAGGATTGTGCATGGATTTTAAACGTTATTTTACATTTTATACTTTTAAGTCACCTGTTGTATCTGAAAAAGAGCCTGCATTCCACTGTTTGATAAATCATCTTTTGTTGTTGTTGTTGTTATCTATATTGAGGACTATAAGGGTATTGCTATAGAAAAAGCTTTGTTACTTTTATTAGTACTAATGCAGTATAACAGTTTCAGGACACCCATTCAGAGATGGGTTATATATATTCACATTATTTCCTTCCCAGGAACAATGTATTTTAGACTTTTGGATTTTTACACCTATTTTATAAAGTACCTGATTTATAAGCACCTCAATTTACATTTTACTTTTAAATTCAGAAACTCTTCCTAAATATAACCATTTACCATATACCTGAAAAAACATGAAAGAACAGTATAAAATCTGATCGAGGCAACTAAATGTCCCTTGAAATGATAGGTTTATCAGGACTTGATGGAGTCAGGGTCCAATTAGAAAAGTGGAGCACTCTTTAACTTTTCGAGGCTAAAATTTTCTCTGAATAATATTCAATAGCTATATGCTCAATAATGATAACTAAACAGTGTGCATGTGCTTTCACTTCTGGTTTCCCCAAACCATCATTTTGTAAATGAGAATGCTGGGAGCTAGAGAATGAAATAAAATGCCTAATGTTACACAGCTTCCTAATGACCCAGCTAGGATTCAGCTCCATTTATCTCCAAAGATCATGCCCATGTGTTACAGAAAGTTATGCTTTGAGTAATTTTAGAAGTTCATATGATTATTTCAAGTAAAAGAAAAAATAAAAAATAAAACAACTTAGAAAAGACTCTGGCCTCTTATTGCTGTTCTGAATGAAAGTGACTTAATCCATTAATTTAACATAATATCTGGTTCTGGAGGGGGAAAAAAGGTCACTACTTCTTCCAGGACATTCTCACCTTAATGATAAAGGCAATGAGCTACATTTTATTCTGTACATCTTCTATTGTCAATGAGATTATGAATAAACTCTATGTTTATGGATGTCATAGGCTATTTTAAATGTGAATAGTGATTCTGAAAGATTGGGCTACACTCAGCAATAATGAGATTGCATGATTCTTGTTTGCCTTTTCTCTTTAGTCTCTCTCGGGTCAGTTTTCAGGCATCTAAATTGCTATACTATGCCTATTTGCCTCCTACCTTTAAACTCAATGATTTCAGCATCATCTAATTGGGAGTCACATGCTAGAGAGAAGAGTCACTTTCTTTTTTGTACCTTATGGATCCTGGCAGGAAAGAAATGCCCACGATACCCCTTAAAATCTAATTCAATTCATGAATTATTTTCTCTCCTTTCATCATCATCACCACTGTTATCCTAAACATTACAGAGCATATTTCATATATCAAAGCATATTTGAATACTTTTCACAAAATAGATGTAGGAATTATAGCTGATGTTTTTGCGATAATAATAGCATTGATTAATACAGTGCTTCTTCAATTTTAATGTGCATACTCATCACCTGGAGAGCTTGTTTAACTGTAGACTCTGCTCAATAAGTCTGGGGTGGGACCCAATAATTTGCATTTCTATCAAGCTCCCAGCTGATGTCAAAGCTGCTGGTCTGTGGACCACACTTAAGTAGCAAGGGAGTAACATTTATTGAGTATCTACCATATGCCAAGTGCTCTTAACTAAAAAATTACCTTGTAAGGAAGAGCAAGCAAAAGGCAAGACACCTATTTGAGAGATGAGAAAATTATGCAGCCTGGACTAGAACCCAATCCTTATGACTTCTAGTTTACTGTATCTCCTACTACTCTTCCTGAGTATTAGAACCTCTTCTCTACTCAGGGAAAGTGAGCAACCTTTAATTTATGAAAGTTTCACAATTAAACAATATTCAGCCCAAAATATATTTTTCCACGTTTTCTTCCTAAATATAAATCTAAAAACCAGTTTTCTTCAAAACCAACATGAATGTTTTAGCTTCTAATGTATAAAAACTAAAGGAACAGGACAATTTTTTATGCTTTCATTTGTTTGCTTATCTGTTAAAACAATATATTTAACTCAGCTATACATTCATGGTCTAATGCATTTTATCCTTGCAGATACTGTGACATTGAAACTCTATGCCTTGCTTTAGTAGAAGACCTCATTTTCTATTCCTGGAGCTAGCAGCATTCTATTTGACATTTGATGCCCATGAGATTTTTATAGAATCTAGGTTATAAGATTGAGATTCTTGCCACATATTTTTGAATAGGGATCTGTGTTACTTTTCCCAGAGGTGTTCTGCATTATACTTTTCTTTGAAATGGTTTTGATTATTTCAAAAGAAACCTCCAGTGACAAAACCTTTTACAAAATAATCACCATTGACTAGAGAGCTTTTTATTTGTTTTAAAGAGAATTTGTTCAGAGGAAATAAAGCAGTGGTTATCCCCTCTTCTACCCCTAACTCAAAGCAAAAGACCATATTAATATTACATTGCTAAAATGGAAAAAAGTTTCCTGCTGTAAACCAGTAAAAGTAGAAGTTTTTATATATTCTTGAAAAAGAATTAGTAAATGCGTTTGGAATGAGTATTAGATATGACTCAATACAAAGGCTTTAGTTCAAACACAATACATTAAACGTTGCCTTTCTAATCATTCTGACAAAGACATGCATTCAGTTATTTGATCTTCTAAAATATATAATACATAATCAACTTAGATAAGTTATTGAAAATGAACTCAGCTAAATTACTTTATTCTCAGAGACAAAGGAAAATTAAAACTAAGATATTTGGTGTTTCACAAAATGACACGTCCTAAGGTAATTGTTACTTAAACTTCATTCTTAGCACAAAATCATAATAGCTGTAAGACATTTGTTTTTATATCTGTCTATATAGGCTGGCCAATCTGACTTGTTTAATCTGAAATTTGATGAAATTTAGAATTGACTGTCTGATATAATATAAATGATAAAATATTCAAAATACACTCATTACAATCGTACCACTCTAAATATACAAATCTACCAACAGTAATTTTTTTTTATTGTAAAGTTTCTTCTATTGCTTAGTATAGTGACTTACCTGTGTTAGGTACACCAAAAAAAATGCTTATAAGAAAAAAAAGTGAATTAATTTTGACTAAGCCAAATAAAGATCATCTTCAAGAAAATAATATATAACAACGAAAGTGAAAATAATAAAGAAAACTAACCCTGGGGAAGTCTTTCCTATGTGCCAAGCACTGTGCCTAGGATAACAATAGGTATTATTTTGTTTAATATGCACAAAAATATTGTGTGGTACACACTATTCTCTTCCCTTAGAAAATTTAGATTATATAGGCTAACCTCCCCAGATTAATTACACAACTAGGAAATGTTAGAGCTCACACTCACATTGAGCCAGGTCATGAATCCCACAGCCACTATACACTTCCCATCCATTAACGTTAATTTAGAACTTGCCTTGGTGCAAAACCAAAGTCACCTCTTAGATATAATGTACATACTACTTAAAAACTCTTAAATTCAATTTTATAGCAATATGGTAAGATTGTTTTTACAATTAAATAAACATTTACATAATTTAAATTCTTACCTTTCCTAAAAATGCTAGGTAAGATTTTAGTGTTTATTCAATTTTTCCATTGTCACCATCACTATCATCACATAATTTTCATCATCCTCAATATTATGAGATATAATGCTTATATAATTAGACAATATCATAGGGATGTTTTGAAGAGATTTTATTGCTTTATAAAAGATACTTCAAAAAAAAACTGACAAGTAAAATATTATCTTTCCATTAGCATTTTCCTTAGAAATGATGCTGAGGAAGAGGTTTATTTGACTTAAATTTAAAGTTGATACTGTTATAAAGTGGAGAATCATGCAATTACTTTTCAGTTAGTCAAACTCAATTTCTAATGCATCTATGATAAATTTGATTTTTGAGTTCGGGCATACAAAAGCTATTTTAAACTGGTACCTCAATTGAGGAAGCAAAGAAATACACAATTGTGATGCATCCTGTATAGCTCATTGTCTTCCATATATTACTACATTATTGCCTTTTTTCAGAATGACTTTTACTTTCCATAAAATTGATGTGTTTATTCCCAATGCTTATATAGTCCTCAGAATATGTACAATAAATTGGCTAAGGAATCATTATATTCAGGTCAGGTATTACTTTTTGTAGTTGGTTATTAACTGCACATTGACACAGTTTGGTCAGTTCACCAAAAATTTTTATATTTTGACACTTTTCATAAAAAATGCATGGGCTTGTATCTAAAGCTTCTGATGCTTTGGCCACTTGCTTCACACAGCTTTCTTTACTGAAGATGAGGGTATTAACAGGGCTTAAAATTCTTCATCTCTTCATGTTTTATGTATTCTTTTTTCCACTCAAAACTACTGTTTGTTATTTGGTACTCTGGACAAGGTTAGAAAAGAAAATCCGAATCAAAAGAAATTGATTATCTAGACAAGAATATTGATTTTCATTTGTTTGCTTGTGTTTTGTGGTGTTTGTTATTGTTCTCTGTTTGAAATTAACGCCTGTGATATTACAGTCCATACGTTACAATGTGGTTAAATTGATTTAACATATCAAAAGTTTTGAAGTTTCTATCATTCTATCCAGAGCCAAGTAGTGGAGCATTTTGATATTGGAGATATTAAATATTTTTATCTTAAGCCCCTTTAATTAAAAGTAATTTTAGGCCTCCTCAATTAGAGTTTTGTGACAATTCACTAAATGTCAGCTGAAACTAAAGTATTAATTGCAGAGATTGCAAATATTCTATAATTCCCATAATCAGTCCTGTTTTACTGAGCATTGCTGATGGGATTAGAATGTATTTTAAAAGCTTTAAAGGTGATATTTTATAACAAGATATAACAATCCAAGTAAGTATTTTTCAAACCACCACATACTCCCAACAAATTCCACTCCAGTGTCCATGGACCAAATATTACCATTACTAAAATCTGTGTAGAGAAGGAATTACATTTTAAATTAAAGGGGTGGAATAATGTTGGAATACTAAATTATAAAATTCTTTGTTTAAGAAAGCAATATTGCTATTTTTCTTGAAGTTTATCAATAAACTATTATTTTCTTTTGTCAGGATATTAATTGTGTCTATGTAAAAATCATTCTTGATGCAATATTTTTCCAATACTTGTCTTTATTAAGTGTCGTATAAAATAACATTTTAAAAATTCTCTAATTTTGGGTTAAAAAGAGTAGTGTGAGCAGTACATACTCCTCTGGTAGGTTTAACAAGTGAAATTACAATCTGGCAACATTACTGAGTGTGTCCAAAGCAATTGGTAAAGCAGATTTATTAAGTAATCAGGTTATATTAGAAGAAATATCAGTGCAAATAAATAACATCTTTGAATTTTCTCATTTTATGAGTAAAGCTGGCTGATGGTATATATTGGGAGAGATTTACAAAATCCAGTCAGTTAAAAGTGTTCCTTTCTAGATTATCATTTAATCAGATTTGATTAGGAGAGGACATTAAGTTTCAGGGACTAACTCGACATCATTGTATAGAGGATAACAAAGGACTGTGATGTGTAATTTCTATTCTTATTCATTGCATATTTTTTGTTAGCATCACTAGTAAAGGTAGAACCAGGATTTAAAAAAAGACAGTCTTTACAGTCTTCTGTGTGCTCTATGTTTGTAAATATCTATCAACTATGTCATAATTATAGCCACATACGTTTCCAATATTGACTTATAACATTAATTAATTGGATAAAATAATATGACAGAGAGATTTATGCAGGTTGAGATTTCCTGAGACTCATGGCTTAGGGGGAGAGGATGGGCAAAGAATTTTAAAAGCTACTTTAAGACTTTAAGAGAGCAATATCTACTGTGGGGCAGGATAGTTTTTGTGAATTTCAGAATGAAAGCTCGCTCATTTACTAGGAGCAGGAGGGATGAGGAATCAATAACAAGCCTGTTCACCATTAAGTTGCTTTATAATCCTTTCTATTGTAAAAGTGTCTGTCTCTGCCTTGTCTTTCAGTTCTCCACAAGCAACCTAGAGAAGTGTGTCTCTGTTTGTTAGAGCTTGGCCGGATTGCAGCCAGGTAGGTCAAACTACTGCCACCATGACAAGACATGGACCATCTCAGCATCCAAGAATCTGAGAAGCTTGCTAACTTTTTATTGCTGATGTTTAACCTGGATGCTGTGAACATATTCCTTCAAATATGATCAATACCAAGATCTCAGGAAAGCATTCAAACAGAAAGCATGACATCAATATTCTTTAACTCTGTGACCTCGTCAAAGTCACCATGTCTAAAGGCCTTCTAAACTCTTTCTTGGGAGTATTTTGTACATTAAGTTTTTTTTGTAACAATTACTGCTTCCTTATTGGAAAGTCTATTCTCACTACTTTCTTTCTTATTTCTTTACTCTATCTCTTCCTTTTACTCTGGAATAATGTTCAGCCTCCTCTTTTGTTCTTATTTTCTCATTTTCCCCTTTCAACATCTCATCTCTCAGCTTCTTTGTTTCTAATTCTGAGTGGGAGTGTAGTTTTAAAATTATTCTCCATGTTTTGATTAGAGAAAGACATAAAATATTATTTTTTTATGTAGAGACATATTCGGAATCTTTGTCCTCTGGGAAAAAAATAAAGTAATTATAGAAATCATAATTAAAGTTAAGTAGAAGAAGGAGCTTTATTAGCTAAGCTGACTTTATTTCATGTCTTCTTTATTATCTTGCAAACTATTAAACAGGATTTCTGACAATTCTGTGAAGCCCAAACAATTAGAAATGCAGATATAAATTTTTGAAGAAATCTTGATGCAAAATTGAAATATTGAATTAATTAGATGTTTTCTCATACAGATCTGGGTATACATTTAAAGGCAAGATTAGATTAGATAAATCAATAAAATAAAGTGAGAACTATCTCTGGGTATAAATTCTCAAAGATAAATTTATAAAGATCAAGCAAGAGAGAATACAGAGCGTGCACATCAGCAAATTATAGCAATGCATAGAAAACTTTCTGCCAATAAATAGACCTTTATTTGATCCAATGAAAGATTAACCTATAGTCAGAAATAACTCCAAGTTCTTTAAAACACTATAGTCAATATAATCTGAACAAATTGCACATCAGGTATATGTTTTACTTTACTACAATAATTGGGTGTGAGAAAGATTTTTAATTTAAAAAATTCTTCAAATTAAATGACTGAGGCTCCACTCAACAAGGAGTGAAAAAGCAATTAAGGGGATGGTTTTATAAACTTTATAAATGTCTAACCAATGTACTGTATGCTTACGGGGGTGGAGGAGGGGGGAGGGGTGACGAAGAACACAACTAAACTCAATAAATGAGCTACTGCCACTGAAGTGCTGGAGGAAAAGAAACACGGGTGGTATAGAGTCCCTCCTTAACAGATTAGGCAGAAAACTTTTTGTTTAGTTGTTTGTCAGAATATTCTAAAGTGTCAGATTACATATCGTTGCTTTAATCTAAAAACTATAAATCAAATAACCATCATGATTCTGAAAGCTTGATATAGAGGTAAAGAGGAGTTGCATTATCTATGGAATTAGCTGGGAATTATCATTTTCCTCTTGTTTAGTTTATATTATTTGCCTGCTTTCTGGATTTATTTTATTATTATTATTTTTTGTAATTATACTTCTTGTTATCTGAACTCTTATTAGAATCCTTCTGAACTAAACATTTTAACTATGAATGAGTCATCAAAAAAATAAACATGCTACCCAATGACAGAATCCATTTAGAAATCACCTTTCCTCCAGTTCTGTGTCTGGCATAAAATACCCCTTTCCATAATAATAAACCAAATTAAAATATTAGTTAATGAAAGGGAATCATAATGGCCTGATCAATTTCAAGGTAAAGCATCATATGAAGAGTTTTACATTTTGGGTTTTTCCCCAAACATTTTAGAAATTGAGATTCTGCATTGCTCCATTTTTAAACCATTTTATTGAGGTACAATTATGATTGGCTGACAAAAAGCTGTACATATTCAATGTATACAACTTGATATTTTGAACATTAAGTATACACCTGTGAAACCATCACCACAGTCTACGCCATAAACATATTCATCACCACCAAAAGTTTTCTCTTGCCATTTATTTTAATTACTACTACTACTGCTATGATCATTATTTGTCATAAGAATGGATCGCTCCATTTCTGACCACACATATGACTTTGCAAGCTGACAGAGGTGATTATTCATGTTATAAAAAAATTTACTAATTTCATAAAGCAGTTGTAAGGATTAAGATAACCCTTACATAACAATGCTCAAGTTGCGAATTTTGCTTTTTATTTTCTTCACGTACTTGAGTGGTGTGAAATATTGTACATTTACACTGAAAAAGAGAAAATATGCTAAGAGATTACTCAGGATGTTTTGTTGTTGTGTACAGCATAAGATTAAACATTTGAATACCAATTGGATAAATTGAACATTTAAGTATCAATATGTATTAAGTTTTCTCTCTGTACATATTTAAAAATTTCTTATTTTAATGAAAGTTCAATGTGCTTTACAAATATCAACCCAATAAACTCAAATCTCATTACCTTAGCCCAATGTTGAAGCATATTAGTTAGAGGAAAAGAAGTGAAATTCATCCCTTGATCTTATCTTACTCCTAGAGTTTATATATATATAACCTATATCTAGATCCTTATTTTATGCTTCTTCCTCCCCCCCCCCCCAACTCCTCCACAGAGGATTAGATAAAATATTGAGTTAAGGCAACTTAAGCCAAACTAAAAGTGATTTCGGGAACACTCTCAAGAATCACAACATTAATTGGTACATACAATATGTGAATTTCGACTATAACAGAGTTCCTAATACAATCTTTTGAGGTTTCTATCCTAGTCACTCATAGATGATGTTTTTTATGTTTCGTTCTAAACATTTCCTTCTCAAGTTACAAAAATGTCACCTTGAAAGCATCAACATCACTTCTGATGTGATTCACCAAATGTTTCTGATTCTCTGCCATCTTCTCCTGCCTGGCACACCCAGTGAAGCTCCTTTGAGAGCTGTGAGCTTTTCATGAGTTCTGAGATGGGAAGATGAAACTACTTATTTTTGTTCTTATAAGTAAAACTTCCTCTTTTTCCAATTAAATAGAATCGTCATCACTGGAGAGTTAAATCCCTCCATTAATATTTCAGAAACCATGTCAGTTTCTGAATATAAAATAAGTACATTTGCCTTGAGAAAAGTAAAACACTCAGTAAAAAGAGGTCAGTAAAACCTCAAAGATCTTTTTTTAATGGCAGTGTTTTGACATTTGTTGCTTTTAAAAAGGTACTATGAATTCAACCTTTTTACAGACTACAAAATTGAGATTAGCTTTATGATGAAAGTAAAAAACTTGATAATATAATTTAGAGCTATAATTAATAATTAGAATCATAGTGGAGCTTTTTATTATTTTTATTTTTGAGTATTTCCTTGATTTTGAACAATATATATAACCATTCAAAGGAAATGTATTTTGTGAATATTTTTGTCAGTCTCCCATTTCAATCCATGGCCCAGTGAAATGTTACTTAAAAGGAAAATATTTTCATACAAGGCTTATTAATTAATTCATCTTATTTAAATCCCCTGACTCTGACTACTAAGAATATCACATTTTCACATGAGTGAAATTTTCTTCCAAATCTAAATTTATTTTAAATTACTTTAAAACAATAAAAATGGAGCAGAACCTATCTTGCAATAATCTATAAACCATCTGTTACATGCCTTAATATGTCTTTTTAACTTCAGTAAAATAGGCCCAGATGTCTTTTGTTTGAAAACTATGGTCTACTGATAGTTTAAGTAAATTTTCTTATTCAGGGCTCAGTTTGGAGCTCAATTATTTCATCTAGACCAACCTCAAAAGTTGTGTTACATGCCAGAAAAATGAAAAGTCCATTTCTAGAATCTCATGATAAAGTCATTGACTATAAGACTCTTCTGTGGCACTTTGCAGTTTTTAATTATATATATGATATCTGATATACATAATTGCCCTTTCAGTATTCACCCTGTTTTCCTATCAATCATTAGGATATATACAGATGAGAGAATTTGGTTTTAGTGGATTCAACCTTCTTGCTACCTTTATTTAGATAGGCCCTATTCAATTTGAGAGTTACAGCTGTCCCCTTTCCCCCAAAACTCTAAAATCTTGTAGTTGGAAAGTAGTGGAAACAGTATAAATTCGTGAAAACCTTATAGACAAAATAGAAATGTGAAGTGGTATAGAGTTAATCACGGAAACCAGAATGAAGCAACCTTTTGGAGAGCAGAAAAAAAAGACCTATTTGGTGACTAAGTGGGCTTGCAGGTGTGGGCCCCCAACCCAATGGGAATTTTATGATTTATAGCCTGTTGACATCTCCAGACAGACAGGAAGCCAATTAATCGTATTTAAGTTTGCATTTCAGGACTGGCTGACTGTACCTTAGGCAGCTTGAAGTATTCAAAAGCCAACATAAGCAAAGATTTGGGGCTTAGTGTTGGTGGTGTTCTGTGTTCAGGGGCATAGCTAATTTTCAGCATTCCCATATAAAGATCTGCAGAGCAAGGTTTTCCATTTGTGACTTTGTTACCAGTTTCATTCTAACTTAGTCTCCTTTGTGTCAGACATTGAGTGAAACCTGAGAGAGAGAAAAGAAAAAATATATACAATTTGTTCCTGAAAGGTGGCATGAATTCACCTACAATTACAAATAAAATCATATTGTCCAATTCACCTACTTTATACTTTGAGTATGATTTTTTCACTTATGATTGACTTTTAATTGGCTGTGACTTCTTGTGTGTTAAATTCCTCTAGCTTCACCACTCAGTTTATGTTATTCTTTTAAGACCATTAAACATAATAAAATGTTATACCTTGATGGCATTAAGAATTCAAAGAAGTCTAGAGTGATTTAGAAAGGGTTGCCTGCTCCAGTTCATCTAGTAAGTTATAGCAGCCAAGCTAAATTTATAACTTGCTCTGCTTTACCCTAGCACTGAAATATTTCTGATTTTCCATAATTCTAGGAAAATCAATTTAAAGAAAGCCTATAATAAGTCCTTTTGTAAGGAATACAAACTATAGTAATAATATAAACGATAATAATAATATTTTTCATCTTAATTATGAAGCTGTTTCATTTGGTGGTAGAATATATTTTTTTAAATAAAAAAAATTGGCAAAAGTACCTTAGTGCTGCAGTTCCCTGGTTGTGCAGGTTTTGATACATCGATTATCAACATCAGTCTTGGAAGCTGTGCCGTGTGTCAGATACTCTACTAGATATGTAATGGATACTGTTTGAATCCCTTCGAACAATATTAAAACACAGGAATTAGAATTTTTATTTTACATTTAAATGAAATGGAGGCTCAGAAATAATGTCTGTCAAGAGCACCAAAGTTCCAGATGTGTTGAAAGTATTTAATAGCAGTTACTTTTCTAACTTTCTTCCCCCTTCTCCACTCCACTGCTACATCAAGCCCCTAGGGAAGGTCATTTCCCTCTTTACTTTCCTGATGGTAAACAGACTCCTAGAGGTTAAGTGATTTGCTAAATTTAAAGAGTAGGTTAATGACACAGCCCAAGTCTACCTCAGGGAAGAACCATGTGCAAATCCCCCTGTGAGTATTGTTGGTATTTGTCAAGGGTAATGAGATGCCGGGTTGAGTTCAGTGTAATAACGGGATGCTAGAAAGTAAAAAAGAAAAAAAAAATGAGTTTTAGGTTTCGCTAGAGTTTAAACTTTTCTAGAAGAACTTATTTTGGTAAAGCATTTATGAACATTTGATATTGGCATGTT
Source organism: Rousettus aegyptiacus (assembly GCF_014176215.1). Classification (NCBI taxonomy): domain Eukaryota; kingdom Metazoa; phylum Chordata; class Mammalia; order Chiroptera; family Pteropodidae; genus Rousettus; species Rousettus aegyptiacus. The sequence goes on from NW_023416308.1 coordinate 92,455,644, forward strand.
TTATTAAAGTGATATGCATTTAAAATCCCAAACAATGAAACCAAACATATTTGGAACCCAAAATCATTGTCATATGAGAATATAGGATTTTTTTTTTCCATTCAAACACTAACTATTTAGTACCTACTCTGTTCCAGGATCTATGGCAGCTGCTGGGGATGCTGGGAATCAGATCATAGTCTCCACTGTTAAAGAATTTGTGGCCTAGCATATGTTTCAACTAATATCCCTAATACATATGAAAGGTTGGAAATATGGTAAATGGTGCCTAGGTCTTTTAGCCAGTGATTTATGTAACTAAAAATTATCCTATTCAGTAGAGTCAGTTCTCAAAACAGCAGTTGTTCAGTTGAGTTGTACCAGCTTAAACTATTTTGTATTGAATTCTGTTTTCCAGCTCTCATGGGTTACCTGCCATATAACACCCATACTTGCCATCTAAAATCTGAAAAAATAAAAATAGAAATAAAAGAGTGGAAGATGGAGCATCAAATATCAGCTTTGTTACTGATACGGTCCAAGTTGACAGACATGCTTATTATCTTTGACAGAACTCCAGGCCAACTAACTACCTAATTATAAGCAAAGTTCAATCAGGGTGGGGTTTCCCATAGAGATCACCCTGCATTCTTTCCTAGAAGAAGAAGTATAAACTGAGTCAAACATGCTCAGTTTATTCTTAGATTTAGTGATTTGGTAAATTCCATTATCTTGTTAGAGAGTTGTAAGTAATGAAGAAGTGAAATTAGGAATTAAATTGATTGAGCACCCTCTACAAGAACAAAATATCAAGACTGGAGAAATTGCTTCCCCCTAGAAGAGTAGACTGAACATATGTAATGATGTCAGTTAATACAACCAGCCATTAGAAAAGGACAGTAATCTAAACTTTTACATTTAATACTGTTTAGTGTACTATTCACTCTAAGATACTAAACTTACTTTCAACATATTTATTTTCTATCTATAAATTTACTTCATAGATTATCCATAATCTATTTTTTAATCTCCAAGTGACTTTTTCCTCTTCTAACATGTGATTGACCATTTGAAAAGTGGCCTCAGTCCTGAAGTCAGTGGTCAGTGAAAAGTGTCCTCAGTCCTGAAGTCAGAAAACGTGGATTTGCATCTTTTCCCAGCTCCTAGCTCATTCTATGCCTTCTCTAGACCTGTATTCTTAATTGTACAAATGAACATATATAACTCAGTGATCCCGAAGGTCCTTTCCGCTCTTAAATTCTGAAATTATCTTTGGCCCCCTCCACATGGGTACAGTTGCTGTGCATCTAAGAAATCAAGCCAATTTTAAGTTTAGCCTTAAAAAAATAGATTATGGGAGATCAGAATGCTAATAACCATTACATGTCTCTCTTTCTTTGAATTTCTATGGCATTTATCATTTATAACATAATTTTTAACATATTGTTATTCTAAATTGTTTCTCTTTCTTCTCTATTTATATTCTTTTCCAGTAACACTTTACATGCTTTCATTATATAGTTCTTAAGAGAATAATCTGTATAATCCATAGTTCAGGGGTCCCCAAAGCCCCAGGCTACAGACCTGTACTGGTCTGTGGCCTGTTAGGAACCAGGCCCCACAGCAGGAGGTGAGCAGCGGTCCAACAAGCAAAGCTTCATCTGTATTTGCAGCTGCTCCCCAGCACTAGAAACCCCGCCTCAGCTCCCCCTCAGATCATCAGGCATTAGATTCTCACAGGAGCATCGGTCCCTGGTGCCAAAAAGGTTGGAGACCATTGCCATTGTTCATAGGAGGTATACAACTAACAGTGAATTTCTTCTGTGTTAAATCATTTAAGAATGTGTATTTGGGGGCATTGCTGTTTTTAACCTTGATTCTTACTGATTTTATTTCCATCTTTAAAGAGCTTGTTTTTAAAATAGGAGTTCAATTACAGCAGTAATATTATTAGCTAGTAAATAAGAAACAGGATTATGTATATTACTGATTCATTAATGTATTACAGGTAGTATTTTTATTTAATCTAAATGTTATATGTTCTGTATCTCTTTGTAGATGTGTACACATACACACACACAAACACACACACACACCAGGAATGTTTTTCCCAGCTTAGAAGGATGCCACTTAAGAACTTTTTATTTCATGCCAGAAAAAGTTAATGTTTTATATAGTTATCACTTTGTCATATGGTGTTCGTAATCAAATGTAACATATGGTAAGTTTATTATTATAAGCTATGCATGTATATTGATCCAGTGTCTTTTAAAAGGTATGGTGTGGAGCCTCCTGGTTTGATAAAACTGGAAAAAGAGATTGAACAAGAGGAAACACTTTCTGCACCTTCTCCTTCACCTTCTCCTTCATCCAAGTCTTCTGGAAAAAAGAGTACAGGAAACTTACTGGATGATGCAGTAAGTAAAATTGATCAGATTTCTTACCAACACTTAGTTTTTTTTTTTAAATTACAAAACTCATTCTCTACAATCGCCTATCAGTCTAATCTCTACCTATTTTAATTTCACTGAAATTCGTTTAAAAATCCTATGAAAAAGTTTGTAGTTCTGCATTCACTTTGAGATTCAAAACTGAGCCAGTCACTTATAATTAAGTGTAAAAGATATCAAATAAATGGTTTCGGAAGATTTGACTTTGGGTAGTGAACACACAATGCACATACAGGTAATGTATTGTTGAATTGTTCACTTGAAACCTATTTAATTTTATTAACCGATGTCACTCCAATAAGTTTAATATAAAATGAAATAAAATTAAGGGTCACTTAATTCTGCTGAGTAGTATCTGAAATTTTAGAATAATAAATCAACTCCAGAAAGTTGACTTTAAAGACATTTAAGCTTTATTGTCATTGGTTTATGGTTCCCCTTTTCATAGATAAGAAGCCTGAGGTATGAGATCTTGAGGACCGTTAAAGAGAGAAAGCAAACATACCACAGAGAAAAATAGCTTCCCTTTACCAACTGCCCACTATGGGCCAGGGCCTAGCATTGTTTTCAAGTGCTCTCGGTATCTGTAAGGCAGATTTCTTACAGAGGAAATTGAAACTTAGAAGTTGAACCTCTTACCAAGGGGAACAGAACGAATTAGATTCCAACCCAATTTTGTGTAACTCTTAAGTCCCCATCCCTCCTCTTAACAGAGTCCTTGAGTCATAATCTTTGGTAGAATAGGAAATACTTTCATTATACCCTCATAATCACACACACAAAAACCCAGATTCTAGGTGTAATAGCAAACAAGATGAATTAAAACTCTCTGGCTTCTGGCTACCTCTGTTGTCTATTAAGTAGTTCTTGGTTATAAGTAGTGTGTTTGATTATGATGTATATGCCTTTACCTCTCAGGGCATATAGTTTGAATGCAAATGTGAAAAAAATCTTACTCATTTTATAGGAAACAGTAACATCATCAGTCTAACATTAGAGGCGTTAGAGTGAAGTATGTCTCACACATACAGCGAAATCCTTAGAAACAAGCATCAACCATAATGCCCATTATGTGCAATAGACAGGACTGAAAAAAACTCCTGGTCCACAAACTGAGAGTTTCCTTCTCCATGGTCTGAGCTGAAAAGAGCTGGGACAATAGTCGACAGTATAGGCAGAAAGAGAGATTTCCTCATCTGTGTTTTTTTCCACATGGCACTCTATCTTACACTGCAGATTTAGATGAGAAGAAATATAACAGATTGAGAATTTTCATTTCTACTAAGGGCAGCAAACTTAAATTGAGCCTGTCAAGGTATTTTAACCAGTGCCCATTTTATTTAGTTTTCTTTTGTTCAGTCCACTCAGGAATTAAAGAATAGGTAAGGGCATTTTAATACCACCTAAAACAACTTTAAAATCACAGGACTGTTTTTAAGGACCAGTCACATGCCTTGCTTATCATAGTATTTCATTTTTATTTTGTAAGGAAACTGTATTAATAGATAATGATGCACTACTTATGTTCATGAGAACAATGTTTCTTGTCTCTCAATTATACTTTTTTTGATGAGACTTACTTTAGAGTAAAATGTTCCTTTAGTCTTTCTCTTATAAATGTGTTTCTTGGGCAACTACATTTAAATTTAGTCTTTTTCTTCTCAGTTGTCACCTCCATTAATTTTCTTAAATGCATTACAGTCAGAGCTCTGGATAGTGTCACCCTTAACCTGCTCATGAATGAATTACTGAGTCAAACACATTTTTTTAAGTCCTCAAATTATGAGGCTACTTTCTGGTATTTAACACTGTCGACCAAGGCATTCTTGAAATTCTTCTCCATGGACATTATTTTTACCATAACGATCACCTAAATGCAACTCAGATTTGATGAAAATTATATAGGGGCTCCCTTTAACACCCGGGGTAAAGCCAAAACTTATTTATATGTTGCATAAGCCCTCTATGTTCTGGCCCATTTTGTCTTTCCCAGCCTTATTTCTCTCTAGATTCATCCTTGCATGTATCCATTGCACACATGCCTGCTAATCCCAAATTTCTAAGGACACTTTATACCCTGTATTTTTCCTCACTTGCTTTCCTTACCATAATTCTGCCTACTCATCTTTTAAATCTACTTTTAAATACCGTTTTACCTTTTAAATTTTAAGTTATGCGCTCTCCGATATTAAGCTTTTCTCGGCATCTCCCAACCCAGGCAAAATTGACAAATTAGTCCTCAGTGCCCATATTTTTATATATTTAATGAGGCGATTGCCTTATTGGGCACAAATACCCATTATTCTCTAGGTGCTGTCCTTGTTCTCAAAAACAAAGACCATATTTTATTAAACTATGTCTATTAGTGCCATGCTTGTTGAATAAATTTTCTATGTGAGTAATTAAGATTTTAAAAAGTCTCTTCCTTGTCCTATTTATCTGGAATGGCCACATGTTCTGAAAATGCATGCACTTCTCAACTCTACTTATAGCTTTGCAGAGGGAGGAGATGTGGTCACTTGAAGCCATTTACATGAACCTGGCAGAAGTAGCTAGAATGGTTCCCTTTCTTCACCAGCTTGTCTCATATATGGCCATCCCTCATCCTTGCGAAGGTGAGGAAAAGAACAGGAAGGAGAAGGTGGTGAAACAACTATGAAACGGGTTTTGGAAAAGATTTACCAGTGCTCCAATTCAGAAGTGGAATGAGAGAAATAACTCCCTTTAAAATGGCAAAAACCGCCACTCTGCGCCGTTCTCCCCTACTCCAAGTTCTACTCTTTCAACCAGAAACAATGAAGGGAGGGGCGTGGTAGATCTCACAAGAGCTTTAAACACCCTTTAAAGTTTACTGGAGTTTGGAAGCATAACCATCTGTTTAGTTAAGGGGTTTTAATTGAATATAGGAAATATGCAATATGGATATTTCTGTACTATTACTAGCTAGAATCTATATCTAAAAGGCTTTAAACCAGCATTTCTCAAAGAATATATAATCAAACACTAACCCCACCAGATGTTCCATGGGGAAAAGAATTCCATGGTTAGGTTAGTTTGAGAAATACGGCTTACTGTAGTCCCTACCGAGAATTTGGCATTGCACCTTTGTATGTCAAAAACACTAGTGAGTTCCATAATAAAATCTTGTTTAACCTGGAATTTTCAAGATTATTTGGCCACAGAAGTCTCTTACTATCTCCTTCATACCATGAAGGGGAATGCATTGAAATATTTGCATTCCGTTTCAGTGGTAGTTTTTCACTGAAGTGTTTTATTTCAAGGACAGTGGAAAATAGAGAAAAATAATCTGAGCCTCACTAATGATTTAAATCAGAGCTTCATATGTCAAATATAAAAAGTAGTTCCTATGGCAACTGTTTCACTGAATGTGAGGCACATATAGCCATTGAGGAGTTGAAATTCATGTACCCTAGCTTGTGCTTTAGAATAAGGATATAAAATAGAGATTTCTTGTAAAATTCCTTTGTTTAATTAATGATATTAGCTATTTATACTCTAGCAAAGCTACTGTTTTCATCAAAAAAGAAGAGAAAACAAAAAGGAGGATAAAGAAAGGGAATAAAAGAAAGAAACGGAAAAAAGAGTACAGAAAAAAGAAAAAAAAGCAGACCCGTGTGTGTTAAGATATCATATTCCAGTGAACAGTTTCAACAATAACTGTCAGTTTTGAAACTTTCAATATTTCCTCATATTTCCTTTTCTGCTACTTAGGGGAATTGTGGAAAATTGGAAAAAAAATAGGTGACCCTTTATGTGGATAATATATCCCACCTTCTTTAATCAAGATATCATAAAAGAAGTACAGTGGAGTCCATTCAGATTAATTTATTCTCCAGATGTCCCGATGGAGTGATTCAGTGATAAAATGGAGAGGTTGGGTTTAGTTCTCCTCTTTGCATTCCCCAGTGTGAAACTAGTTCCCACACAATGAGTTGAATACAGCTCTAAGAAACCATTCTTATTTTCTTCCTCTTCTCCATCAACTTCCTCAGTCTGGGGATGAGAGATAGTGTAATTCTGAGTAATCAGGCTCCTCTTGAAATCCCATTTCAGCAGAAAACTGGCTGGGTTCCTGGCCAAAAGCAGAACACCTGCCAGACTGACTTATCCCGAGGTAACGTGAGAAGCGCAGATGTCATCGGTCACTGTTTACTTAACAATATGTTTCCACTACCCACAGTTTGGCTTTGTCTCTTCCATTTCTGTTTCAATCTCTTACACAACTACAAAAAAGCCCTTGATTTAAAAAAAAAAAAAAAAAAGTCCATTTTCAAAGCTAGGAAGGCATTAGAGAAGGGCAGGCCACTTGAGAAGATGTTTTTTGTATTTTACTTCATTCGATAGCAGTAGTTTCTGTGTTTTGTCTTAGAACACTTCAAGATGGAAATACCTTTCACATGGGCTTGTGATTGTCATTTCTTAGCAGAGGAACCACTTGAACACCAATTTATCATTTGCTCAATGACTATGTGGCAATAAAGCTGTGCCAAGCATGGCTCTCTTAAAGTTTGGTCCATGTGCTTTTATGATGCGACTGTCTGATGTTCTTCGGATGGCCAACATCCTTCTCCCTCCTTCTATTTCTCCTTTCCTCCTTTTATTCTTTTTCTTAGTCCTTCTTTTTTCATGGAACACCTTGGTATAAATTAAACATTCTATATATTTTAGAAAAACATTTTTACCAATACATATAGAAAGATGCACCTAGAGAAACGCCGAAAACAGCACACATTCCCACCTCCCCCGCCACTCCCCAGAATGTGGTTCTGCGTCATGGAAGGGATTGATACTACCACTACCCTACTCTTACACTTATTGTTCATTATCACTATCATGTTCAACAATAATTCTTCAAAAAACCCTAGGGACAGAATGCTGTTAATATTAGGGGAGTGGGTAGAGGTATCTATGGGCCAAGTATCATGTGGTAGGAAAAATTCAAAACTCATACATGGGCCTAATCATTTACTTAATGCTGTTAGACAGTTTTCTCATATTTTCAGTGAAAGCCATCTGTAAGATTCTTTGAATCCAGTCTTAATCTGTTGCAATAATTTTCCCGTGTCCTTTATAGGTTTATGTTCTTATTTATCCATTCATTTATTTATGTGCATTTATTAAAAACAGAGTAGGCATTGTGTTTTATCTCAGGGATTTAAAATATAATGAAATACTATCTTAATACTTAAGTAATTCACAATCTAGCAAAGAGAAATTAATGTTAAACAATAACTGAGATCCAATTTGCTATAAGAATAAGTATTAGAAATTATAGATTTATATGTTGGCAGAATTAGGGAGTTCAAGAAGGGGCTGGTAAAAATACATGTCAGAAATTGGTTCTTTCTTCCAGCAATAGGATTGTTTTTTTCTTTAAAAGTCTTCACTGAGGCATAATTGTTTACTTCTTAAGAAAAGTTTTGTTTCAAGATTCTTCCACCCTTTTTAGCTTTCCCTCTGGTGTTCTATGCTTCCATACTTTCTGGAACCTTTCCTATACTAGGGAAACCAGTCTGTTTAAGTCCGTTAAACCATGGTACCCAATCCCAAGGGTGCGGACTGGTACCAGTTCATGGCCTGTTAGGAGCTGGGCCACACAATAGGAGGTGAGTTGCGGGCAAGGGAATGAAGCTTCATCTGTATTTGCAGCCTCTCCCCAGTGCTAGCATCACCCCCTCAGCTCCATCTCAGATTATCAGGCACCAGATTCTTATAGGAGCACCTGTCCTTGGTGCCAAAACGGTTGGGGACCACTGCTTTATACCAGCATGCGCGTAAGTTCATGTATTACTCTTCCCACAGTTTTTGTTTAGTGGAAGACTGGTTGGAGTCAAACATCGCATCATTTGAGAGACTGATTGAATGTCTTTGATGAAAAAATCTAGGACCTATATCTTTGTAAGAGAAAGAATTTGGGTGAGGAGAGTCCAACCTAATTCCTTAAAAACTAAATTTCTTCCATGTAGCTTTTCAAACACAGGCTGCTCATTGTCTAGTTTAGAAACCTTGACTCAAAACACAGGAAATTATTTTTTTTTTGGGGGGGGGGGTGTTGGTTGATTGCTTAGCTCAATAGAGGACAGTTATAAGACATAGCATGGCAGGTTCTCAGTCAAGAGAAACATAAATATCAACCCTGTTCCTGCAGTCATGAGCTATACAATGTCTTTTAATAGTAATAGCTATTTATTAGCATTGTGCACATATCATTGAGATTATTTATTTTTAAAGACTAAGAAGATAGATAAAAAAAATAGAAAAATCTGATATTCAGACATAGATTCTATAAAATGCGTGTAAATTGTAAAATACTGCCACAGAAGTAGAGTTTGATAGGGGAGACTTACTGAGATGAAGTGAATTTCTGGGTGAGCCTGGGTGAATTAGAAATGACTTCTTAAAGAAAATCTTGGAGTTCAAAATAAGATGAAACAATAGTCTCATTTAAAAAAAATTGTTTAATTATCATTTATTTTGAATTTGGGTAAAATTAATACCATTAAAATTATAATGAGAAAACACATACACTATGTTAACATATATTCTATTCAAGTTTTCGGTATATTTATCTTGGCAACATTATCTTTTTAATTCTTCAAAAATGAGAACCTGACTTATCTCTATGCTGCCAATAGATTTGCTTGTCATTATCCACTAGCATCCTTATCATTGTCATCATCCAGCTTATGCCTTAGTGCAGTTATTGGCCTTCAGAATATGCCTTCAGAGTCTGACCTTTACATAATTAGGATTTAGTGTGATATTTCTATGCTCACATCATGCCCATAGTCTGATATAGCACACATTTAAAAGCATTAATGATCTAGGGACCTTTGACCCATGGAACAAATTAATCTAAATGAGACTTGATTAAGGAGAGTGAACTTGCCTGCTCTTCTGTTTCAGGTGAAAAGGATTTCCGAAGATCCGCCTTGCAAATGCCCGAATAAATTCTGTGTGGAGAGGCTCTCTCAAGGAAGATACCGAGTGGGAGAAAAGATCCTCTTCATTAGGGTAAAGTTTTACTTTTCTCTTGATATCTTGTCCTTTATGAGTCATTTCAGGACTTGAGTTGGGGGTTACAGGGGAATATGACTGATAACTATACAGGAACTTCCCTGTGGTGGGATTCAAAAATGCAAGGTATGAACATTTTTAAATATCTCATACATAATTACTGTGAGGGCTAAATAAATAAAACTCTGTCTCTCTCTCTCTCTCTCTTTATGTACTCACAAAAATGTGCACCAAACAGATCATAGAGATCACATAAAATGAGGAAAAGAAAAAAAAATTCCTTTTTTGTTTATACAGTTAGTGTCAAAGGAAGAGATATGCTCTTCCATATCTCAATTTCATTTAGATCATCTTGTTGGTCCTGGTAGCTTTCAAATTATTTGAACATGATTTTTCAAGTAGTTTGGGTTATGAACCAGAGTGAGGAGAATGAAAGCTTATATAATCACATAGTTAAGTGGTGACTTGCATTTCTCGCTTAGTCTTCTGGGATTGCATAAAGAAAGGTGGACCTGTGCCAGTGGATGATTTGGTGGTATCTGTCTATTTTATACTTGTTCTAATTAGAAATCTGACTAGATATTATGAACAGTTTTATTTCAACTTTGAACTGAAAGTTGTATGACAATTTTTTAAAGATTCTACAGCATGTTATTTAAAGAAAAGTTTGATCATAATTAGCCTTCAAAAATAATGCCGATTATTTTGTATTTTAATTTAATTTAGGTCAATGTTTATTGATTTAAAAACTTTTTCGGGAAGTAACTGTTATTTTGCTTTGGAATGGCAACAAACAGGATATGATGATATGTTACTATTAGAGGTTTAAGTACAAATCTGGGAGAATGACCTCATTAGGATAAACAGTTGCCCCAATCAATGCTAATTGTTCTTCTCTTCCTTATTATAAGGTTAACGTAAAGGTTTATTTTAACCAAGCTATCTGCTTTCTTTTAGTGTGTTAAAAAATAGTTCTTTGGTGTTTCCATGGATATGTTTAAATTTTACTAGGTCGACCTTTCTCAGTTGAGAATCAGGCTCCTTGAGAATATTCGGCCCTAAGGCCTAGAGAAAACATAAGAGTTTTACTTATTTAAATAATTATTCCTTTTTAAAATAGAAGTACTGACAAAACACATAATTAATAAATTTGATACTTTCCCCTCTAATATAACCCAATATCTTTAGGCAAAAATATATATTACATATGTTTATTTGTGTAAGGTCTTCCAGATCTGGTCAAAGAATTTGATATCTATATTTATGAATAACAAATTCACATCATATTTAACATTCAAGATTTGTTTTTGGTGTTTTATTTTTCTTTTGGTAAAATCTATGCATGTATTGTTTACAGGAACTGAGATTTGGTTTACTGGGAAAAAAATTGCATTGACTTCCTTAGTGATGGCAAAAAATTTTGAAAGCTACTTTAATTCTTCAGTAGAGCAAAGTCTACTGTGGGGTGGGATGGTTTTTGTGAATATCAGAATGAAAGCTTGCTCGCTCGTTTACTGGGAGCAGCAGGGATGAGGAGTCAATGACAAGCCTGTTCACCATTGAGCTGATTGTAAAGAAGGGGATCTAATGTGCTTGCCTAACTGGATTATGATAGTAGCAAAGTTTATTAGGTGTTTACTGGTACTACAGACACTGTTTAAAATGCTTTATCATGCCTATCTTGTTTAATAGGCAAAACCAATTAGACCTCTATATATCATAAGACATATTATTATCTGTCCTGATTTCTTTTTAATAGAAGTTAGAGGATAAATCTTCTATATGGCCAGTATAATCTTGCTGAGTCTTCTTGCTAATTGTAGGTGTTTAAATGCGTTAATATTATTTCAAGATATTTTAATAGCAGACTTTCATGGTTAGGTAAAACCATATTAGGATCCATGCTAGCACCCTAATGGTTCAGAGGGCTTTTTCTTTCACATTTTTAAGAAATGTGACTAAAGAGCCTGAAGAAAAGACGATGAATAATTTAATTGGAAGTTAGCAAAGGGATTTGAAATGTTATGGAGTCAGCTTCTTTAACACACATTGCTATTGTTTCATTGTAATTTTTTCTTTACCATAAAAATTCTTCAGGGTTATACCTGAGTGGTAAAAATCAACACATTGTAACAAACCAAGCAAAAGAGACACCAGAGCTCTGTTGCTATAGCAACCTAACCTGACAGTGTCTTCTGGGAGTCACTGGAAGGGAAGGTCCAATGATAGCAAGTGATATTACTTTCTTTTCTGCTCTTTTGACACATATTGATTTACTGTGAGTAAAAAGTAGCATCGTTCAAATTGCATACCTTTCCTGGTAATGAAAAATGGGCCGTTGTATAAAAATGCAAAGGAGTTTTAAACAAGTAGCAAACAGTAAAACCTTCATTTATCTTAGTGGAAACATTGCACAAACAGCCATTACTCAGCAGCCGAATGTCGGAAATTCATTTTTAAAAAAACATTAGTATAAACCTTTCCTCTAATTTAGAAATTAATGTAAGCAGCGATTATGCTTTCAAACTATTGATGGTTTATATTCGTTTGTAGGAAAAAATATGGCCATGTTTGCCTCTGATATATGTAAAATTTCAGACAACACTCATAGTGCTCTAATTCGTGGTGATAGAAACATGGCTGTTGTTAGCATATGAATATTTCCCCACTGGGTCCCTTTCTTTGCCTAGCTACCTCAAAAGAACACTAATTCGGGAAAAGCAAGCAATAGCATTTAAAATGTATTTAAATACTATACTTTCAGATTTTAAATCACTTTTTAATAATATTTTTATTCCATTAAAGATACTCTCATTTGTATGTAATTCGCTCATGTTCAATGAGGCTGGGCTAATAACATGGATATAATTTACACCTTGGTAACACCTCTCTCAAGGGACTTTGTAAATGTTAATAAGTCCTCTTAACCAATTCTTTCTGAGAAAGGTGTATATTTTGCATAAATACAAATAATGACTAATGATTGCTGTAAAAAAATCAACTGTTAGGGTATTATTTTTCTGAGATTTATCCCTGGTGGTTGAAACCCTTTAAACATAGAAAAATTTAAACTAAACTTTGTCAAAGACACCACTTCTAAAAGTAAGGGAAAAATATGCAACTCGATATCTCTTGCAAGAATGGAAACATTAGCTAATATTTATGAGCAGTTCTCTGTATTCTTATTTTAGAGAATTCACTTCTTGATTGAATTGTTGAGGTTTTGTTCAGTGTGAAGAACAATAAGTAAATGAGAGCTTAAAACCAAGTACTTTTCCCCTGAGAATGTGTTACTGTTGGTACTGTTGGCCACTTAGCAACGAGTAGACTTAAAAATAGTGTCTACTTTTCACCTGACCTGATAAACATTCTTATTCATCTCCACCTGGATTAGCAAGGTTTACCATACCTTTAACTTGTGCAATAAATTTGTGACTCTCTTTCATCTTGTATCTAGAATAAACGGACAATTTTTTTCACTAGCCCCAAATCAAAATTAAATTTACAGAAGCATTGGAAAATTAAATGGCTTTATTGAGGAAGTAGATAAATCTTATAATCTGTATTCCCAATTTCTACATTGCTATAGCCTTCCTGCCATTAAGATAAATTTGTTCCATGTATCTATCTATCTATCTATCTATCTATCTATCTATCTATCTATCTATCTATCTATCTATCATCTATCTATCTATCTATCTATCTATCTATCTATCTATCTATCTATTATCTATCTATCTATCATCTATCTATCTATCTATCTATCTATCTATCTATCTATCTATCTATCTGCATCTGTCTATCCATCCATCCATCATCTATCGATATATACACACACACATACTTATATACGTACATATATGTGTATGTATATTATAGTGTGCTGTGTGCTTGTGTGTGTGTGTGTGGTGAAAAGACACAATATAAGAAAGTTGAATTAGTGATTTGGCATTTTGATTTTAAAAGAGATCTCAAGTTGATTTTTTTTGTGTGCCTGAGATTTAAAACCCTAGACAAGAATTTTGTAAGAAAAATAAACCTTTTATTTTGTCTACATTTTATTACGTATACTATTTAACACTCACTGAATGTTTCTGTGTGTCCGGTGTTTTTCTGAGTATTCCCCTTGAATTCTTTTATTTAGCCCTCACAACTCTTCGAGATTAGGCACTATTGTTAGCCTCAATTTAAATAGTAAGGAAACCAAGCCTTAGGAAATGGATTGCTTGCCAAAGGCTGCACAGCTATGAGTCAAAACCTTTCTTTGAATTCAGCATATCTGATTTCAGAGCCCGTGGCTTTAACTATAGTCTACGCTTTTCATTCTGTTTCAGATATCTAGTCTTTTAGTATGTCATGTTGTAAGTATTGCTTCTCAACCTTTCAACATTTGTTAATTTACCCGTACTTAATGTACAGCTCCTAATTTGCTTATTCCTTTGCTGATGTGCTTTGAAAACATTAAATTTAATGGCCCAGCCCTATTGGGGAGTCAGAAGAAAGTATCCAGAAAAGAAAGATTCTTACAAAACAGTAGCACCGCCCTCCAAAAAAGTTTTTTCACAAAACCAACCAGAATCACTTTTACATCATTCAACATATTCATTGTTTTTTTTAAAAAATAATTTCACCAAACTTGAAAAGAAGAAAAAAATTATTCTGGAAATGGAAAAACTAAGGCATTCTCTCAATTTACTATAATTATATATATTTTCAATTTGCTTTTATGCAGCTAAGATTAAATCTTTAAATTTGATTATGTATGAAAGGATTTCTGAACATGCTGTGGTGGGGTATGGAGGTGAAATTGTCTTGTGTACCTTTTTACACTTTTATGAAAGAGTCTAAATTAAGCTTATGACAAAGTGTTAACTGAAAACTTTTGGTATAGCAATTAATGCTTTTGAAAGCAAGTTCTCTAAAAAGGAATTTCAGATAGTTTTTAAATAATATTTTTCTTAACTGTTTTTATCCTGTTGAGGGTGGTAGAAAATATTTTACTTTTATATAGTTTGTAAAGTATATTCACTTATATATCATTTCATTTAATTTCATTACTACTCTTAAAGAAAAATCAGTGTGATTGTTAATTTACAATTGTAAATTATCAATTAATTGATAATTTACATATCGTATTAATGAGGAAACTGCAGATAATAGAGATATAACAATTTCCCCAAGATAATCCAGCTAGTAAGTGTTGATCCAGGGTTCTATCATATTATACATTTTTACATATTAAATTTATATATTTTAAATTTCACACAGTAAAATTTTCCTTCAAAGTTTGTTTTTATCTTAATGAAAATGAAAACAGTCGTTCACTGTGGTTTTGATTTAAGGATCATTTGCATTGCATTACAAAGTAAACATCATATAGTAATGTAAAGTTTATAAGATTGTTCTCTTCCTTCCTTTTGTGGTCTTTCCAACACGAATATTTTTTGGTTTATATGTTCAATGCCAATATAAATATGAATGTGTTTAATGATCAAAGTGTGAATAATTTTTTTGCAAAAGGGAAAGAAATGAAATAATTATATATGTGTTGTGATCTTGAATTATTGATGAGCCTTCTAGCAGCCAAAGAATAAACCTGTGTAATATCTTTCATTATAAATTATATATGATTCTCCCGGAATAATAGGATGCAGCCAGATTCATTAAGAAACATACTTTGCATATTTAGCCATCTTGCATTTGTATTGAATATACTCAAGCATGATGGAAATTTTGCCATTAAAACAGGGACTTAATAAAATAGCACTTATTTATTTAGTAGTATACTTTTCATAAAATTAATGAGTTAAGTTTCTGCATGACTCGGTCATCTTGCACTGCATTTCCTCTCTAATACTTGAGATTTTTAATTTCAATTCCTCAATAAAATCATGGAATCTCGATCTTAGACTTAGCAGTTGCCTCCTTTCTTTACCTAACTCCCAAGCCCTCCCAAGCAGGAGCCTTACTGATTTACAGCAAATTTTTGATTACTGGAATGGTGTGTTTCAATTATATAAGTATTAACATATTTAGTGGAAGCTTGGTTGTGTGTTGTTTTAGGATATTTTCTGCCATTTCCTGCCATCTTGTTAGAAGCATATTAAGATCTTGAGGAAATCTGTGCAGATTTTGGGAGGAATAAGGTATAATGATTCAGGTTTAATATTGGCCTTAAAATATATTCTCAATTTGTTTTGTAATGAAAATCCTGATTTACTAAAAAAAAAAAATGACCTCAGCAAGTTATTTAGAGATAGTTGCCCTATTTTCCTAAAGGAACACCAGCAAAAAATCACTACATTACAACATTACTTTTCTCCTAGTTGCAGCTTTCTCTTACACTGCCATTTCTTTTACATACTAGCATCTCTTGCCAACTTCTAATCTTCCTGCACCACACTCACACCTTATCCTTCTAATACTCTTGGCTATCATGGAGAAATGCTTTCTCTCTACCCAAAGTTCTTATACTCTATTTTGTGTTATAGATAAAATTTAGGGGACTATAAACTCCATGGAAAAAATTATAATTATTTGAGAAATCACCATGTAAAGAGCTCTATCATCCTTTTTTTTTTTTTTAACCTACCATCCATTTTTTTATTTATTCACTTTTCCAGAAACTGACACCTTGGAAAACAGTCTCTAACTTTCGTTCTGAACACAGTCATTTATCATATTCTTCTTGAAATCCAGTCTTGAAGAATATGTGGAACAGAAATAATTGGACTGTCTCACTGAGGCCTCACTTGAAGGCTGGTAAAGGGCTGACCTTATTTAAAACTGGACTAACTTTGATATCAGGCATGTTTCTAAGAATCCCATTTCTGAAACTGTAGCACCCAGATGGTAACATGTTAATTTGTCATCATCCACCAATATGTTAGTCATGATAATTGTATCCAGTCTAGAACTTTTTTTGGTCATTTGAAGTCATACGTTAATAGAAAAACTGTGGAAATTCATATGGCCCACTGAACCTTAGGATTTTTAAAAATGTTTTGTTACCTACCCACCTGATAGGACTAAGGCTAAAGTGGGCTTCATCCTTACACAAAGAAACACTTGAGACCACAATGTACAAATCACAAATTTTCTCTCTCATGGTAATGTTAGCCAAACACCTTTCTACCTCCTCCCATTTCCCTAAAAACCTACAGTCAACATGACAAGGAACTAAACATGCTCTCAGAAGCAGAGGATTGTCTCTCATATTTAACTTGGAGATCTCGTCTCCCTTCTGTATTTACTCAACATCTTATAACAGAAGAAATCCCACAATGTGCACTGAATTTCACAAACATCTGAATTTTGTTGACATCTTGGCACCAAAGATTGAATAGGATTTTCTCTCATATATACTACCCATAGATTTGATGGATAACACATTTATATATGTCAACTAGAGGAAATATGAAGATGAAATATTCTAAGGATAAATGTGGAGATATCCTTGACTGGCAGATAAAGAAATTACAGCCATAATAGTATCTAATCATGATAAGATAGAAAAAAATATTTCCCAAGACTGACTTTACTTTGGAACCCTAATGCTCAGATGGAGAATCTGGGTGATGTCCTTTAATTCTGACTGAAAGACTTTCAACAAATCACCTTTCAGATGAAGTAAGTGTCTCATTATGAGTATGTAACCATTGTGAGCTTAGAACACTGCATAAATACATTTTTTATTACAACAAAAGGAAGTGGTAGAGTGTTTCATGTATCACACAGTTCTCTGAAAGGTAAATATAATTTTAGGGCCTTGAATAAAAACAAGTGGGCAACATCAGCGTGCGGAATGGGTACCAGGGAAGCCAGAACAAGATGGCAGGATATCCCCCAAAGGAGGAAGTTTCACACTGAAAATAACCACTTTGTTTACTTAACAATTTTCTTGAGGAATTCATCAGACATTCTCTAGAGTCTATTAGGTTATTCTTATGGAAATAAAACATGAATTTAGTTTTGTTTCCCAGGCAAAATTATTTCCTTACATGTATCTATTATTTTTATAGTAAGAACTCTCAACAAGGAATAACACACCAAAGATCCCAGCGAATAAATAATTCTAACATTTGTGTTTTAAAATGCCAATGGCCAACACAGTCTATAATTCTCAGACTATATATGCTTCAGTTATCATTTAGCGTGGATTATTAGGCAATAAAACTTCCCTTCACTGTGGGATACGAAAAAATATAATAGTCATTCTCATGGTAACTTGAAAAAAAAAAAAAGGTTTTCTTTAATCTTGTTACAAAAGATCACAGTTTGCATTTTCAGGTAATGTTCGTGTGCATTTCTGCAACAGAGATGGAGAGCATTTTATGGACTTCGTATCTTCTTGTTTCAGTAGGGTCTTCATGGTTGTGACTATGTCTCCACAGCCAAAGCAAAGCAGACGTTTAAGGTAATTACTTAGATCATTAAGGGAAAAGCCTCTTCACTTTGCTTTCACTGTGGAGCCTTGGCTTCCAAACACATGAGGGTAGCAGGGCACCAAAAAGTGAATAATTTACCTTTTTTTTCAGTGAGGTATTAAAATGGTGGTTCTCCTTTGGTTTTCCCATAACATTTTATAAAAACATCTATCTGCCAATAACTAGTATTTTTGTCTTTTCTGAATGCTATTCCTATGCTCCAGAGCATTCCTTCATTAAACATATTATTAAAATTGTTCAAAAGTGTAAACTTGGGTTTAGCCTCTGTATGCAATATCATCTTAGTCTTCGCTTTAAACTATTTAAGATAATATGCTTGTGGAATGAAAATAAAACAACTTATAATTTCAGAATATTTCCTTTCTGTTCCCATTGTACAAATGGCCCTTTGTGGTTTAACACGTTTGGAACCTCATGGCCCCAAATTTCTGCTCCCGATACCATATATAACCTCTGACATATCAGCAGTGCCTTGCTAATTGCATGTGATTTATTACTTTGGTACGATATAGATTAAAGAGGATAGGAATGGAATAGAACTTGGATTTATAGCCCCAAGGTTGCATAGGAGGGTTGGTTCAATTTTAGTTTTTAAATATTAATAAATTATGATCTAGAAAGAATAGCTTAATTGAATAAGTCTTATCTGTTTCACATAAATACAAAATAATCATTAGAAAAGCCACATTTTATAAATTATTTAAATAGAATGGTATATTTTGAAACTACATTAGGATAATTAGTTCAAATTTCTAAAACAGTATTGTTAAATGCCTTTCTTTATCTGTAATTTATTCCCTCATTCATTCACAAAATACAAGAGTGTGTGCCATGTGCAATGAACTATTAGAAATCTTGAGAATACGATTTCTGTGCAAAGCTGTTTTTTTGTAAAGATCATGCTTACCAATGTAAATAATTGATCACACACTAATAGTTCGGACAATGAAATATATTTTAACTGGTTATTGACATTAATAACTGACAAACAGGAGAAAGAGGTTTGTTCCTGAAAAGTAACTTTTAAAACCTTCTTAATGAACCTGAACATATGTTATAAAATACCAGAGTACTTGACCAAGTCAGGGTACAGAAACACCAGATATAACTTTCCTTGGACCTGTTGAAAGATATTGCAAAAAGACTTATGAAGCAAGTTACTATTAAATGAATGTGAAACCTAAGTCTGTTGTGCTAATCTGGCTATGACAGCCTTGACCCCCATTTATCACCAAGTTTGACGGAACAACTCTTGCTGGCTGGGTGCAAAGTTTGCTTTTTCACTATTCAGATGTCACTTGGTTAAAAGGGATGATGTTGCCTGACAGTTTTCGTTGTTCAAGGACTATGAGTGTGTGTATTCTTTTCACTAAATTGTCATACCTCTCATTGCTTCTCTTAAAAGTAATTTGTTTCTTTTGCGTAGGTGTATTTTATGAAGGCACAAACTGAATTAGTCAGAAATGCAGTTATCTGATAACCCTAGTCACAGTTCTTTGATTTTAGGGTGAGTCTTTAAATAAAAACTATTGGGGAAGTACTGACTTTAAGAATTTAGATCATGTTGGAGGAAACGCTAAAGCTTCATTTAAGCTCCATCTTTCATTAATCTTTCATGTGATACATTTCTTGGAGTTGAATTCTTAATAGTGTTACTTATCACAGGATTTTTTCTATTCATTCAGACTTCTGGAATCGAGCAAGGCTATCAGGAGAAAGAAGTCTGAGATGAGACTCAAGGATGTGAGCCAAACAAAAAGAAGGGACAGTGTTTTGGTCAGAATCAGAAAGGAAACAGCATACACTAAGCCTCAGAGGCACCCAAGAAAAGGGAAAGGTAGAAAGAGATAGAAAAGAATGAAAGGGAGCAGAGATAAAAAGAAAAAGTAACAAAATTCTTAGGAACGCAGCCCGCAGAGCAAAGGGCAAGAGTAGGAGAGGGAATGCAAGGCTCCTGGAAAGGGGAGGCAAGAGGTAGGCAGGCGCTCAGAGTCAACTCACGATGGGCCACCTGCTTTGGCTTTCTCCTGAAGGCAATATGGAGATTCCGAAGGATTTTTTGAAGTGGAGAGATGTGAGTAAATTACATTTTCAAACCACTCAGGCCAAAGTATAGAGAATGAATTGCAAAGGTGTAAAATTGGGGGAATACCATCCAAACTATATTGCCTTGGGAAGTGGGTGGGTTATGACAATGGCGGCTCAGCCTGGAGAGGTATCTGATAAAAATTCCAAATATGATACATATTATGACCTGCTGGATGAGGCTTTCTAGCTTGGTACATAGATTATTTTAAACTGAAACATTTAAGTTTATCTTTTGCCCTTAAACAGAGTATTTGAAAAGCAAAGTGTTCATTTTGGCTTGTTCTAACACATCTGCCTGGCATAAAGGAATTGGCTGGGTTTCAATAGGTCAGAATTTCCACTTGTTAATAAAGAGTCATTTTGGTGAGAACTTTACCATTGGATAAAATTGTAAGCTACTCATACCAACTAAGAGAGAATGATGGGAAATGGTGTTTTTGTATTTTACAAATGTAGTAGATTTTAAAAAAACTCAGTAATATCAGTTGATGAGTCAAATAAATTAAGAAAAAAAAACACAGGCTGGTTCTCCTATCAACAAGTTTTCAGAAAGTTGTTACTCTAAGCTCTTATTCTCCAGATGTTATCCAGATTCTCAGTTCCAAGTCTGCCTGGTGATTTAGGACATGTTTCTTTTAGAATAGCTGGGCTGTAAAAGAAAAAAAAATTAAAATAAAAAAATACAGTGCTCTGCCCCCAATAAGCCTGGCAGTACGGCCAAGGCATTTTCTATGAAAACTGTTCCTTGGTTCAAGACTGCTCCTCCAGAGTATTGTTTGGCCACTTTCAAATTTCTTTACATGAGTTCATTACATATATTATGGAGAAGGCAGTGATTCCAGACATGTAGTGAGTTCAGAACTTTGGGTACATGTTAACACAATATCCCTTCTCCTATCAAGTCTGTGAGTAGCAACAGATATTAAGCACCTACTATGTGCCAAGCACTAGTGTTATGGTTAGAACAGTAAACAAAACAGTCTCATTTCATATTCTGGAAGTAAGGAGGCAGACAATAAACACATAGATCAAAGATTAGATAGTACAAGACCACATAGAAACATTTTAGGCTTCGTGCACCATTTGGTTTCTGTCACAACTACTAAATTTAATGGTTTAGGACTAAATCAGCCACAGGAATAGTTGTGTTCTACTAAAACTATTTACAGAAATCAGATAGGGCAGGATTTGTCCTATTGGCATGTTTTGCTGACTCTTGACATTAAACTTTTCTCATTTACTAATAAGGAGGACAGGATAAAGTGGAAGGGAGATACTGGATAGGACTGCTTTGGCTACAGTGGTTGGGGGAGGCCTCTTTGTGAGTGGATGAAATCAATGCCCAAGCAATTAAAGAACAAGTTGTCAGTTTCATCCATTTGTCTTTCTTTCAAAAATATATGTAAAGCTATTAGTTAAGTTATAGATTATAAATTTATAGAAGGTCAGAACTGTATAGAACAGTCCAATGTGCACAAAGGGGCCAGTGATTTTTGCACTGTTGTTAAAGACAGTTTCAGGTATCTTCCCATAATGCCTCAGCCATCATTACTAAGTACTTCCTCTAAATTTTCATGCCATTTATTAAATGATGATACATAGCATTGAGAAAATGTAACACTGGTCACTATTCCTTTTGTATATGTTACCCTGAAGTGTATGGATGTATTTTGTACTGATTTCTATCCTGGGTGCCCTTATATTGTTGGCACATCACAGCTATTGGCTTATCCTTTCATGAGGATCAGAAAAGTTAAAAAAGAATGCAGCTAGGGTTCCAACAAGAAGTGGCTTAGATTATAATAATTTGTTTTCACAATGAATCTATGATGGTAAAAACATTAACTGAAGAAAAAGGAAGGACATACTTTTGAATCTTAAGTGTTCTCTCTGATAAGATCTGTAAGGTTAGTTGATTTAAGCATAGTTGTTAAAACCTGAGCCATATAACAAATTAGGGAAGACAAGCTTATCAATAATACTATATGGTATTTGACTCACTTGGTTAAAGCATGTGGAATAATCTGTTAAATAATAGGTATTACCTTCTGTGTATAAGGTGCTAGTAAGTGTCATGGCCCCAGACCTCAAAGATCCAGTTGGGAAAGAACCCAAGAGTAATACCTCAAATAAAATAAAAGGTGCCATAAGACAAAATATGGTTTCAATGATAGTTCCAGTAATTCATTTGTCAAGAATTGCTGAGCACCTACAATGAGCTAGGCACTGTTCTAGGCACTGATGAACTTAGATACAGTTGAATCTGTGTGTATTGGATTCATCTGGTAAGTTTTCAGAGAGACTGGAAATTTACTAGTGTCTTGAGAAATGATTAGGATTTGAATGTGGGAGAGAGTTTTTGGAGGATTTCATGGGGAGCATATTAGAAGAATAGGAAGAACTTGAGATGTTTGAACAGTGAGTGAGCCAGTTTCCCTGGAGATAATGTAGAGAGCTCAAATAAGAAGTAATGTGAGAAAAGCAGATGAGGGAAAATTATGGAGGGCTTTGAATATAGAGGCGAAAAATGACAATTTAACCCAAAGGCATTAGACACCAGTTGGAGGTGATAAAATTAAAGTTTAAGGAAATTAATCTGGCAGAGGTTTGTGTATAAAATTATAGGTTGGAGCAGGAAGAAACTAAAGCTCTTAATTAGGAGGCCATTTCAGTTGTTCATAGGATATGAGCATTAATTAAAATGATGGCAGAAAGAATAGAAAGAATGGACAATATGAGTAGTACTTTGAGGGTAGACTTATTTGGACATTAATATAATAGAAGAAGCAAAGATGAAACTAGAGTTTTGAAAATGATGATTTTGTTCAAAGAAATTACTTTTTTCCCTAAAAAAAATTAAGTTAAGAAGAAGCTTTTATAGCTTAAAAGAGTTTCTGAGGTCAATTAATTCTGCCATCGACTTGCTGCATAACCTTAATCAAGTTATTTGAAATCTTGGTGAGTCATCTGTAATATGAATAATAATAAAAATATTCATTTTAAAGCACCGACCATTTATTCATTCAGCAGATACTCCACAAATTCTTTTCTAGTTCCTTGTGAATAGAGAGGTGAATAAGACAAGGTCACTGCTTTTAAAGAGTATACTTTCTAACAGAGATAGACTTTGCAAATAGGCAAATATACAAGGTAACTTTGGGTTCTGGTAAATGTTAAAAGGAAACTTTTGATGCAAGACAGAGTAATGAGATTCCGGAGGAGGAGTTACGTTACGTAAAGCTCAAAGAGGTGGCCTGTCCAAGGAAATGATGTTTGAAGTGACACCTAAATGAGAAGAAGCCAAGCTTGAGAAGAGCAGGGAAAGCAGTTTAGAGGTGACAGAAAGAGCAAGCACAAAGCCTGGCTTATTTGAGGAGCAGCGTAGCAGGTTTATTTCTCCCTTATATGTGAACAGCGCTGGAAAATCGGACCAGTTTAGGCATGCATACCTGCAGTGGTAGTGCTAGGATGTCTGGTTGGAAATTAGAGCCGATTTTAAAAGGATTCCTGCCCTCTAGTGTCCTCTGTGAATGATTTAATCCTTTAAACAGCCTTTTCCTAACTCTTTTCAGAACCATGGAGGATGTTAAAAGTGGGCATGCACATTTTTTCAGTGGAATTCATTAATATTCCCTTATGTAGGAAACAACAACAACAAAAATTCTGAGAAGCCAGCTTCTGTCAAAGAGGAGAGTTACATTTATTTATTTATTTTTGTGAATGAAAAGAATTGGAAACAGAGGGGAACAAGAAGTGTTCTGTTGAGAGGGATGACTTGCATGTTTTAGATTGGTCTGTTCATTCTTACATAAACTAGGGCAAAACAATGATCCCATTAAGTGTTATCTTTTCTCACTTCAGTGCTTTTCCTTTTTGGGGAATAAATAAAACCCTAGAATCAGGAAACGCTTTGATTCTATGGTGTGGGTTTAAATTCTATCTCCTCGCCCACAAGAAAATTCTGAAAAATGGGCCCTAGAATTTTCTTCTTCGTGAGCTCTCATGGTCTTTCTCGTCCGTCCGCATAGTTTAGGGAGGTGATGGTGAGACGATAGAAAACAGGGCGAGAAGTTTCGGACCTCGCCCGCATCTCCCTTGCATCGGGTGTCTCCGTGTTCTGCTTTAGCCGTTTCGAACTCATCTTCTTTCAACACACTATGCTGTTTCCTGCTCAAAAGTCTTTAGAAATACCGTTTCTCTTTATAGAATGCATCTCCTTTCTCTGCTCATTGCCTAACAGCTCATGTTTTAGTCGTTACTCTTGATGTCCTTCCTCCAACAAAACTTTCTTCCTCCCCACATTTCTCTATTAATAGGAGGCTGATCCTCAACACCCCACATTTCTCCTTCTTCCCTATTAAAGAACTTAGGGGTATGGCTTGTGTTGGAGTTGCTTACTAGCTTCTCTCTGTACAACATACTCTCTAGTACTTACTTGGGTTCACATATGAGAGTCGCATAATAAATATTTGCCAAATGTATTGCACTACAATAAGCAGGTATCATTGAGACATAGTGCAGGCTTTTTGAAAGTTGAGGGACTCTGAAAACACAGATGTGGAAAACTGGTTTCGTTAGTTGGCGGTGAGTAACAGAAACAAACAAAACATTATTTCTCCATCACGAAAGTTCAGAGCTGGCTCGATGACTCTGCTCCTCAAAGTCCTCAGGGACTCGAGGTTTCTCCAGCTCAACACTCTGCCCTCACTAGTGGCTGGTCTCAGACACGTGGTCCTGCTGTGCCCCAGGCAGAAATGTGAAGGAAAGGGTGAAGAAGGGGTGAAGTGCCTGTGCCACTTAAGGAAAGGTCTTGACTCACTTGACTCTGTCCACCTGTAGGGAAGACTAGGAAAGTGGCCTTTATCCCAGGCAGCTCTGCGCCCAATGAAAGTCACTTCTGCTCTGGAGGGAGATAAGAGGAACTGGGGATCCACTAAGTCTTTCCCAGGAAGTCAGAAACAACACCACAAAGACTGGGCTTCAGCTGAATGACCACTTGGCAGATCATCAAGCACTAATTGTGACCTTGGCTTAAAGGGTTTGATTCTATAATTTGAAATACAAATTAAAGGCACAAGAGTTACTAATACTAAAATGATATATTCTTTTGAACAGGAGGTATGTATGTATGTATGTATGTATGTATGTATGTATTTATTTATTTAGCTATTTTGGTGGAATTCATACAGGAGACAAATGTATCAAGGATCGTTTTAATAAGGAATAGCATGCTTTTCTCATAAAGTGTATTACTTACAAGAAGTTTAATTCTAACTAGATTCAAATTAAATTCAATCAGCCATATAAGACTTTAACTTTCAAAATGTATGATGAAAGAGAGTATTGTGGTTTATAAATAAAGAAAAAATAGTCATAGCATCTTATGTTTATTTAATGTTTGACTATTTACATAGCACTTTGAATTAAGGACATTTGGCCCTATAACAGCCCTAAAGTTATATAGACTTACAGATGAGAACCTGAGGAATGAACAGACCAAACAAGAGTCAGACAACCTATAAGTGATGAAGTCAGGATTGGACCATGTTTATGTCTTAAGTTTTAAGTTCTTCCTCCAGTCTCCAAATGCATGTCAAAACCTGACGCAGAAACACGTGGGAATTTGGGCAAGAAAAGATGAATCTCCTAAATGCCTTTCTCGTAAAGCAGGCAATAGGAGGAATTATGATATTTATGTGTATAGCTTGTATTCTTTAATCATAGTTATATGATTACATACATGGAATCTTCCATCGTCAAGGCTTTAATTATTTAATGACTGCAGCAAAGGCAGCAGTGCAGGACGGCAGGGCACACTCTCCTTTGACAAATGGGATAGCGCACGCACGAAAGACGTGCTGTGGTCTACACTCTGGTGTCACTAAGCAACCGAGAGCAGATTGCATTGTATTCTGATTTATTCACTGAGCTAGAGGGGTCTCCTAGAAGGCCCTTCAGAGCTAGGCTTTATGGAGAGCTAGATTAAATGAAACTCAAGGATATTGTGGCTGCTCTCACAGGGTATCCATTTCCTGATGCATGTCCCCGCCTCTGCTGTTTCAGCAGGTCACATATGAGTGCCAGCCTGATTCAGAATTTTTCACTCACAGGTTTAATTAAAATTTCTAGCAAGCACCATCTATCATTTGTCTTTTGTAATTTTTCTCTCTCTCAGAGAAAAGCACAGTGCTCATTACCTCTTGCATGTTTATAGTGCCTTTGTTTCTATAGGAAAAGATTAGTAACCCCTTTAACAGCTCATAATTTTCATTGGGAACCTTAATAGAAAGCAAATCACAATTGTTGATCAGTGCTTTTAGCTAAAAATATGTGAGTAAACTCCCTGAGGTTTATTATTTAACTCAGTATAATATAAAGTTCAGACACATAAAATCAGCAGGAATTATTTTTTATAATAATGTAACAAAGTAGTTTCCACCTTGAGCTATCTAGACTCCTAGGTCTCACGCTTATAGAAATGGGGAGGGGTGAGGGGTTCATCATCTAATTTCAGTATCCCAAAGCAAAATGGAATTTGTATCTTCCCCCAAAACATCAGACTTTAGGTCAAATTAATATAATAATTTTTCTTTTCTTTTTTTTTTTTTAGGCGAGGCAACCCTTGGTTGACCTCACAGATTGCAAGGACCTTGTCAGCTTACAATCCCTTGTTTTTTTTTATTTTTTAGACCTATAGCACCTGGTCTTCCTAGGTGGTCTCCCATCCAAGTACTAACCAGGCTCGACCCTGCTTAGCTTCTGAGATTAATAATTTTTTATATTAATCAATTGATGTTTTACATAGCATTTATATGCCTTTGATTAATTCAAGTGGGTATTAAGTTATTGCTTAATGAATAAGATTTGCAGACAAATTCTCTCAATATGATATATAAAAAGAATGCAGATTTTAGAATAAAATATACGACGGAGCTCTGGTACTGTTTCAGCACTTTGAGTAAGTCATGCAGAGACCGTGAGAATGAAATCGTAAGGGGATTAATAACATCTATGACAGATTTGTTGTGAGAACTAGAGAGGATACCTAGCCTAGTAATGAGCACATAGTAGCCTCTTAATAAGGAATGGCTGTCATCATTATCATCTTTATCCCATCAGAACACGAGGGTTAAAAGAAAAATAAAGTAAAAGGGTTTCTTAGTTGTGAAGTGATGGAGGAAGCACTGTTTGAAGACTCAACAAAGCTAAGTCTCTGATGATCTGGGCAAAGCCAGCTTGAGCAAGTCATATCATGTAAGGGCACCTTGTCATCATCTGTGAAAAATAAATCATTGGATTGCTGATCTCTAGGATACTTTCTAGGTAGTTTATATTTCTCACCACCAACCAAGACTTTCCCTCCCCAGCTGTGCCATAATTAATAGTGTTGTCTGATGAGTCACTGCTCTTCTGTGAGCCTGTTTCCTTATCTGTAAAATAGAGATAGAAATATCCGCATTCCAGATTGCTATATATTAAGAGCCTGGCCTATAGTAGAAATTTCTTAAACTGTAAATGACAGCTGATTAAGGAGTTCACTCAGTCCTTTCCACATAGAAGTTTGTTTGTGGGATGCTTCACCATCCTGGCCATGGTCTGGGCACACTCTGAGTTGCCTGTATCTTTCCTCCATGGGCCTGGGAATCAAACCAGGTCCTGCACATGTGTTCTCAGAAGTGGTCTAGGTCCTCTGCATATCTTCTGTCTCTAACTCTCATGGAAGAGCATTTAGCCTTCATTTCTAAGACCTCCCTCTTGATATTCTTTCTACCTAGTTTTTTCATCTAGGTATTCCCTCCAACTGTAAGGTCTGAGGTCATGGGTTAGATTCATCTGCAGACCACTTTGCACTTTCTGGTATGGGCATTGAAGGCTCCAGTAAATCTGATATAAGCAAAAGCCTGGGGTTAAATTGCAAGGACTTCCTCATTTTTACAGAACAAAAAAGGACCGGGAAAGAATAAAGATAATGTCCAAGTTCTTCTTTTAAACTCTAAATGCTCCATCTTCAGGGAATCTAAATATCAAGGATGAGTTGTGTGACCTGTGTAAGTTGTGGCTATTTTGTCAACTAAGCCCGGCCTACTCAATGTGTCACAGACCTACACTTCACAATTTCTGGGGAAAAATAGAAGAAACAACCTACAGACTCAAAGTACCTCCTTATAGGCTGCATGGACAAGCAAGATCAATGAGACAAAGCTTTTGGTGCCCTGTGTACCCATTCTGTTCATCCCGAGTGGGTGGTATTCGGCCCTCCCTCATACTCTCATCTCGCTTCTCTGATTCATTCTGATGCATTATCCTCATTGGAAACAATTTTTTTCTTACTCCTGACACATTCTTACTGTATTAGAGCTGTGCTTGACCAGGAAGTGCCAGATGGCACTGAATCATCAGCTGCTTAATATTCAAGAACAATATTATATACGGAACAGAATAATGTATGTTCTGATTAAAGGACTTTGCTGATATCTTGGGAATCTAGGAATACCCCAGTCTCCTCCACAGCTGTGCCTTGATAATTTGTATGGATTAAGGACTCTGTTGCCACCTTTACTTTTGCTACTATATCTGTAGCACTTGAATATTTTAAATCTGAGCTCTCTGTGATTTAAAGTACTAGATAATACACCACCATTGCTGGAAGCGTTGTCAAAAAGCCTCCTTGATGCCCTTCTGTATGATGATGGGTCTACAGGAATATAAATGACAAAAAAAAAAAAAAAGAAAAAAAAGAAAAAAAAAGAAAGAAAGAAAAAAAAACTATTAACATAGATGTTTTTACTTTTATGGGAGAATTAGCATTATTATATGGAAGATGTCAACCTGTTAGCATATCCAGGAAGTGCTTTAATGCTGATAGTTACTGTGAGTTGTATGCTGTGATCTAAATTGTTTCTGAACATAAAGGAGTACAGTACATACAAGCCAGACTTCTTGGATTAGTCTGGCAAAAGAACTTAGTTTTCCATGGGGAGCTTCTGTTATAAACCAGAGCAAAGCAAAAAAAAAAAAAAAAAAAAAAAAAAAAAAAAAGAGAGAGAGAAAGAAAGAAAAAGAAACCACAAAACACTGTATTACTATTGTATATTTCCAAAGGCAATCCACACTTCAGAATAGCTTTAAATGTTCCCAATTATATCTGATAGGTATGTTAAAACAATCACAAAGCTTACGAAACTTTCATTTTTTGAAAACAGATCTGCATTTACATCATTGAGTTAAACAAAATTTATGAAAAGGAGAACTTTATCTGAGCTGTCACCATCACTCTTTATTATTTTTTGAAAACAATTGGCTAGATAGAAATACTGGTAGAGATTACTAAGAATGCCTTGAAGTGGATTTTTTAAGATTTACCAATAATCTCAGCCATGAATCTCATCACTTAACAAGTTAGTCTACATTGTCCATTTATTCACTTACTCATACAGTGAAAAGATTATCACTTGTCCATTATATGCAAGAATCTGTGTTCAATAATAGTAACTTGGAGTTAATATTCATAATAAATCAAATCTGAAGATATATCTTAAACATTTTGTTGAGATCCTAAAAGATAATCAGTAATGTAAGACAGAAATTATTCTAATTATATCTACCACTAACCTTTGTGAATGTTGACCTTTCATGAAATTGCCATTTATTTAAATAGACAGAAATAAATTCCTGCCTCTGTCACCGAAATCACAAAATTAATCACAAAATGAATAGATCAAAATAAATAGTTCTATCTTTGAGGACTTATCAAAACAAAAGTGAGAAAAGGCTTCTAAAACTACTAAAAACTTACTCTCATAGTCACTACCCTATAGATTCTCAGAAATAGCTATTACCTGGAGAACTTTAAGAAAACTGCTCTCTATAAGAAATTCTGATTAAATTAGTCTGAAAAGGGGCCTTGTAACCCACATTTTAACATGCATGCCAGTGATTGCCATTATTTTCCCACATAATTATTTTTCCTTGACACCATGAAATGGGCACAAGCTGTTCTTACAGCTGACATAACACTTGTTGAGCACTTGTCTGTGTTTCATAAGGGAGAATAGAAATTAAGACAAGATCCCTAATCTCAAAAATCTCATGGACTGAGCTCTCTGAAATGTATAACGGAAATCCTAATCCTGTAGTTCATTACACTGTGTGACTCTGGAAAAGCTGTTTAAACTCTCTGATCCTTGGCAATTAAGCTGCAAAGGGAGAAAGTGAATACCTTCCACATAAGGTTGTTAAAAGTATTGAGATAAATTGTTCAATAAAAAGTCACTATTATTAATATATCATGTTCAACTTCATTATTATTATATATTGCATGTAATAATTTATACAATTACATAAAATAAATGTACCATATAAATATAATATACATAATTATATGTATAAAATTTATATATGTACATATACGCATGTGCATACTAAATATTACTCTCACACAGATATTCTAGAGTGAAATGTAGATTTATTCAGCAAACAAAAGCTGCTTAGTAATTTTAAGCCTAGTAAAAGAAATACAATGCAACAGTGAGAAATGTTGGGGAAAAACGTACTTTTTTGTTCCAATAGAATTTTAACAGTGCAGCACTAAATTGTTATTCTAGGGTAAACCCACTCACTTGTGTGCTGCTGCCACCTAGTGCCTAGATTTAATAATTGCAATTTTGCTGCACATTTTTTTTCATTGACAGATATTCAAGGTTGGAAAACAGCATGGTACCTTGTTAGTTACTTTGAAACAGATGTTAAATAACGTTGAGATGTGTCTGTGGGAATTTATTTCTTCCCTTTCCCTTTTCAAGAATGTAATAGTGAATAGCTTGGCTGGCCCAAGCCAAATGGTTTACTGGCACCTTGCTGATCCTATGGCTTGTCTGTCTTAGGTATCACAGTGCCTTTGCAATGTGAAACAGTATACATTTCCTTACCTGGTCTGAATTTCAGCAAAGTTCTGCTATCCTACAAGAAAAGGAATGTAGCCATCACAGCTCCTCTATTTTCACCGCTATTATTCCTAGAGTAAAATATTAATTTGTGAGTCTTGCATGTTAATTAATCTCATGGGAATAAAAACAGCACTAAAAAGAGAGCTCAAGTGTCAGGAAAAATTAAGAATTTAGTGTTGAGATTAGGAAAATGATTAACATGTGTTTTCTTTTTACAGGAATGATTTCACTTTAATTTGACTTTGTATGAACAAAGTCAAATGACAAAGAACGGGGTTCCTCATATCCGTCACTATTGACATATTGCACCAGATAATTCCTTGTTGTGTGGGATTGGCATGTGGATGCTTGTAGCCTCTGTGTCCTCTACACATGCCCCCTCCCATTTGTGGGAACCAAAAATGTATTTAGAAATTGCCATATATCCCCTGGGTTGAGAACCACTAATGTAAAAGCACACTATGGTGATTATGTATAAGCAAGTGATTTGTATATTTTTTAAAGATGGTACAATGCCCAGTGAATTGTAAGCAAATTTAATCAATCTGGTTATTCATTTATTCACTTATTCATATATTCAAGAGAGGTAGCATTATGTAATAATTATTCTGAGTTCGTCACTAAATTTTTTGATTAAATTAATTAACATCTTTAAGTTCCATTTTCTTCAGCTGTAACCCAGAGATAGTAATTATATCTACTTCATAAGGTTAATGTAAAAATTAAATTAGATATTGCATTTGCAGTCTTTAGCACAGGGTCTACTAATTAGTAATTACTCAATAATTTTTGGTTATTGTTTAATAGATATGCTTAATTACTGTGTGCTAGGGATTGTGACAGTTCCTAGAGAGAAAATGCTAGTAAACCCAAGCTTTTTCCAAAATAGATTAGAATTGTGTTGGAGAAAAGTTAGATAAAGGTATACATAATCATTTTAATTATTGTGATAGATGGAGAAGTATAGGGTGTTACTAGGTCTTACTTTTATTTTATCAACCCTAGAATGACAGAGATGCTTTTAGAGAATCAACTCCTACTCAATAATTAATCAGCTGACTTAAAGAAAAATCCAGCTTCCTGGAACAGTAGGATGGTCCCTGGATTTAAAAAATCATGTCACTTTATATACTCCAAAATTAATTAGCAGAAAAGAAATATGTTTTACCTCTGAAATATATTTTACCTATGCTTATAACTAAGTTTTAAGCTGGGTTATAAAAGAAGAGGTTTTTTAGAGAGAAGGTTGATTATAACATATCAATTATAACAATTATAACGAAATGTTTTTCTACCTTAACATGATATACAAGGATTAATCTCAGAGCTTGTTCTGGAAGTTGCTTTAAAGTGATGAAATGTTTGGTGAGCCAGTTCGTCTTGTGTCAAATGGGGAATATATATGCTCCCCACTCATGCGCTATCAGAGAAGAAGACATGATTCCCACCTGTTAATTCGTGGTGCATTTTGGGGAAAGAGGATTACATCAATCCTGGGGTAGGAGAAATAAAATGATGTGAGGTGATCAAGACATAATTATTTCGATTATTATCGTTATAGATGGAGGAGAAGTATAAGACAAGAGATTAGGCAAAAAACAAGTAATTATAATAAAGATATTTTAAATATAAAAACTATTTTACCAGGCACATCCCACCTGGCCCAGTCAACCATATTTAGCCTGGACCACTGCACTAGCGTCCACACTGGCCTACTGCAGTATCTATTCTTTTTTTCCTTTCTAGTTACTCTAGATGCACGTTGTGCATCTAGAACAAACTTTTAAAAATGCAGGCATGTGATTTCGCTCCTCAAGGTTCTCGAAAGGCTTTAAATCGAATTTAGAAACCAGAATTCTATGGCTCTATAGGCCTCGTGCCTGATTCTTCAGGGTGGTATAATGACATGACCTTATTGTTTTCTTCACCATCATCACCACATACACATTTCTGTAGCATCTTCAGTGAGCAGAGAGTACTCTACATCAGTGACTAACTTGATTCCCATAGCTGAGATGTTCTTCCCTGCCTGCTGCTGCCCCAACTTCCTTTGACAGATAAACTCATACACATCCTTCAAGGATCAACTTCCAGGAATCCTTCTTGAACTTCCCAACACTGTTAGTTTTCCTTTGGATCCATTTCAATTGCGTTTTGTTATGTGCAACAGAAAACTGTGTTGGTAGTGGCTTAAATTTGACATACAGTGAAGTTCAGAGATTGGTTTCTACTGCTGTGGGTCCATCAACACAGGCTTGTTCCTATTAAGGACACAGGCTTTTTGCATCTTCTACTCTGCTGCCCTTGGTGTGTTGGCTTTCATGTTCACATTTCTCCCTTCGATGTCATAAGATGGCTGCTGCAAGCTGGAGACATTGTGTCTGTGTTTGAAAGAGGAAGAGGGTGGGAGGAGTGGTGCCAGTCATGGCTTCCTTTGGGGGCTCTCCTTACCACTTGTTGGTCAGCAAAGTCATATGGCCACCTCTACTGCAAGGAAAGCTATGAGCATGAATACTCAGATATCTTAGTCTTGAGAATAGACACAGAAAATGAGAAGGCGCTGAGAATGGCTACTGAGAAAGTTAACCTAAACTGACGTTCTAAGCATATTATTTTGATCCCTTAACCCCCTGGAATTGTTCTTTATCACAATATAGAACAGGAGAAGATGAACTAAAAGGAAACAATACAAATAACAAAACTTTATGTTCCTAAGTTAATGTCATTGTCTGATCTAAAGATATTATGGTGGTTTTGCTTGGTGTTGGGATAAATCTGAATACATGTAATATGAAAATAATTTAAAAAGTAACATTCGAGGATAAAATGAAATGGTGTTAGTAAGGATTTTGTAAACCATTAAGTACTATTAAAATGTCAGGAAACTCATTTGAGATTTAGGTAGCCCACTATACTTAAGGTCTGAATACTCTTCCTTTATCTATTACTCCTAAAGTATGTCAAGGTGGAAAAAGATCATCATTAATTTTGTAACGATTTAAGATAAAACTGCATCCTAATAAGTAAAGTATATGAGAGACTGCTAGCTAGGTTGTGAAAGAAGAGTAAGGTTTTTATAGCAATAAAATAATTTTCTGGATGATGAAATACATACAGGTCCTATGCTGATGCTTTAGAATTTCTATTTTTTCCATTTTCTTCTTGTTTTCTTAAGTATAAGAACTGTTTTAAATTTAAATTTGTATAAAGAAATACATGTATCTAGTTAATGAAATGGCGCTATAAATTTATGACCAACATCAGCAAACTAGCACCATCTTTTTTTCTTCCCTTTTCACTCTTGTTTTCTCCTGAGTTCTCCCCAGAGGCAACTAGTTTCACCTCTTATAGCTGTTTCTTCTTTTGTCTTCACGTCACCAAAAATTATGCTATTCTTTCTTAGTTTTTAAATTTTAGGTATTTTCTGTGCTATACTCATAAACCCAATGTAGCCAGAGTAGGAAGATGATGATTTAGAAAGTCTCAAGATTTCCCCTCACCCTGCCAAACATACACTTCTCTCTTCCTCCTATTTGCCACTATGTTGGTCAAATCAGTATTCAGCATTTACTCTAAAACGATCATGCAAATACTGTCGTGTGCCACAGTTACTTTTCCTTTTGTAACACTTTCTATTTTCCTTGAAGTCAATAATGTCTCATTTTGTTGTCTTAAGTATAACCAAAAAACCCTCAGCAAATCCCCTTAGCGAACTGTTAAACCCATCACGATGACATCACAGGAAGATATATATGCTAGTTCATCTGTCGGTGTCATTTTTGTCTGTTCCGCTTCTTCCCTTGCCCCAGGTCATCCTCACAGTGTCACCTGAGGTTTCTTTAACTTGCTCTTATATTGGTTCCCCTATTTCCTAGGTCACGTGTCTTCTGCAGCTTGCTCCATTGTTTTCTTAGAGGTCATCATGAGAAAATGTGTCATCATTCACTCATCCGACATATACGTATTGAACATATATTATGAAAAAAACAGCATTCTAGGAGCTAAGGATATATCAGAGAACAATATAGTACATCCTAAACTCCCTTGTGGACCTTACATTCGTGTGTGTGTGTGTGTGTGTGTGTGCGTGTGTGTGAGTGTATATGTTGTGGTTGACAAATAAAATAAAATCCAGGGGCTCAGTTACATTTAAATTTAAGATAAACAACAAATACTTTTCAGTATGGATACATCCCAAATATTGCAGGGGACATACTTATTCCAAGAGTGCTTTATTATTTATCTGAAATTCGAATTTGACTGGGTTCCTGTATTTTTATATGACAAATCATATACCATAATTTTTGATATGATATATATAAAAGGACAGTTGGGAAGAATTATACTGCATAAGCAATAAACATAATATGGTAATTGTAGAGCTTGCTAGAAAGTGGAAAATGTCATCTGAGGTGGGGAAGGAAGAGTAAGGCAGGGTAAGGCAAATTGGGTATGCCAGGAGCAGAGACTGCAATTTTAAAAGAGCGGTATGGTAAGCTTCACTGAGAAGGTGAGAGGTGAGGAAGACATGAAGGAGGAAATGTCTGGAAGAAATGTCTTCTAGAAAAAAGGTTTGCCAAATCCGGAGCGTGCCTGTGGAGTGGTCTTGGCGTGTTTGAGAAATAGCAAGGAAGCCAATGTGGCTGTAACAGAGCATATTAGAGGCCTCGGTTGTAAGACACGAAGTCAGAGAAGTAACAGGAGTCCAGACCACACAGGAACTGAGAGGGCATTAGGAAGCCTCTGGAGTTTACTCCCAGTGAAATGGGGAGCCATGCAGGGTTTGGAGCAAAGTTGTGTCATGAGGTGTCTTATGCTTTAATAAGATTCTATAGTTTCTCAGTCGAAAATATACTGAGGGGCAAGGACAGAAGCAGGAAGCGCAGTTGAAGGTCATCGAGGTCATCCAGGTGAGATGAAAGAACCCTGGATTAGGGGGATAGCAGTGGAAATGATGAGAACAGATTGGATTTGGGATGAAGTTTTCCTCTACTATTTTATTGTGAAAAAATTTCAAACATACACAGAAGTTAATACCCATAGAATTACCACTTGGGTTCTATACTAGACACTGCTGTATTTCTGTTATTATCTCCATCCTGTGCCTGTATCATGCCCTAGCCTAAAGTATCTCTGATTCAACTTCTGCAAAAGCGAAGCTTCAGTCTCCTTCTGTGATGATGTAGTCATTTGCAATACGGGATAGTCACAGGCATAGCAAATCTGGAGTGGAGTGCACTAAATCTGGAGGACTTACGATCTTTATACTGACTTTTAACCAATTTTTTTTTTTAAGAGTCTCTCCTCTAACAGTGAGAGTACCTGGTGATTCTAGAACCTCGATTTCTTAATTTCAAGGCATAGTTTGACTTGCTTCTTTTCGGCAGCTGTCATTTCGGGCTTTTAGTTTAAGCTCTCTCCACTGTTAGTCGGTGATGATTTGGTGGTGTTTCCCATATTCTAAAAATGTGTTGACCTTTCAGGTCTACTGTTATATCCTCTCAATTTCCCTTTATCCCGGTGGCTTTATAACATTTTAATCTTTGCCTTTCATTTGAATGGGGCTTTGAGAGGAAGGAGACATGTATTTAAATATTTTGTCAATATAAAAGTCCCGAATACACTTAGTAATACTTCTGTTTTCCACTTTAATGGATCTACCGATATGTTAAAAGTATATTATAAACAGCATCAAAGTAACAGTTTTCCTATTATCTGGATTACAGATACTGTTGTTACTTTTCAGGACCCAGGAGACAGACACCAGGTTGGAAATGATTGGTGTGTATTATTCTCACAAAATGTTAACTTTTGGTTCTCCCAGTGCTGATTCCAGTCTGTTGGTTCTTGGTATTAGTGTTTAGAAGAGAGAGAATGGGAGTTCAGACTGAGTCAGACGAATGTTTGATTAGCAGAAAGAATGGGTTTTCATTGCCTCCTGAAGCCCAGCTTCCCTTCTCGAATAGTTATTGTATCTTTGGGGCAGTTGAATTCTGGTTTCAGTAGGGTACATACCAGCTGCAAATCCTTTCTCCGGGCGGCTCTTCTTTCCAGCACCAGCATTTTCTACCCCGTTGCTTTCACTATGCTGAGTGTTCTATAAAATATTTATCATAACTTTGCCTTTCCTGTCTGAAATGGAGCTGCAGACCGGTAATTAGATTGCAGCTAAGGCTTCTTAATCTCATTTGGTGCAGAGCTGGGAAAATGGAGACCTTACATAACAAGTAGATGAGAATTGACAGGCAGTCGGCTTTAAGTGCTCCTATACATATTTCCAAGCAGACATGCAAATGGAACTTTTTACCCATCAATTGTTACATTCGTCTGCCAGCTTTTCTTCTCATGTTTGCTTCTAGAAAGAATCTACTAAGATTCATTTGTCTATAATGAGCCTGGGAAGCAAACTGCCTACACTAACCCCTCCTCCTCCAGACAGAAACAACAAAAGCAGGCCAGAATTTTTTTTTTTTTCTGGCTGGCCTCAATAGCCAGCAGATTTTTGACTAGAGGCCATGTATCTACTGGAGGATTGGCTGTCACCATTTAGGGCACTGCAATAGTTAACCCTTCGAATGAGTTTGAGGATTACATTCTTCATAATGTATGATTTATTACTAAAGAGAACAGATCACAAAACCAGATATCAGAAGACTAAACCTGTGTTCTTGCTGTATGTTCATAAGCCATCCACTAAACTCTTTAAGCCTCTACTTCTCCATTTTTGCAAGAGGAACAGTAATACTGGCCTGTGTGAGCACTGGGCAGGTATGGTAGCAAAATGAAATGATACAAGAGGAAGTACTCTAAATGGTATAGGACCTCTCTCCTATACCATTTTTCTTTTGGATTATGGGACGCTGGGTGAACCTAATTTTCAACATTTTGTACGGGTGCAACAATAAATTCTTCCAAGCTTGTATTAAGCACCTTCTTTGATCTGGGTCTGGGATATGTTCAGAACTGAGCAATATGATCATCAATGGAGTTGTTACTGAAAAACCCAAGTTCAGCTGCTCACCACTCGAAAGCCAATACTTGAGAGACAAGTATTAGGTGGGAAGGAAAGTTTATTTTATTCAGGAAGCTGGCAACCTGGGAAGACTGTGGACCAATGTCCAAAGACTATCTCTGAAGTTCTGAACCAAGCAGAAGATTCGTAAGGGGGAGAAAGGGGGAACTAACAGGAGCTCTGTGCTGGCCAGCACGCAGCCAGTGTGCAGCTAATCATTTTCTTGGCTATACAGAGACTTGCTGCCATCAAGGTTGTTAATCTCTGCTTTGGTCTGGCCAGACCTGGGTCCGTCCTTATCCCCCCAACACATCTGGTTCTGCTATCCCCTGGGGTCTTTCTCTGTAAAGTCTCAACAAAGTTCCGATTAGCATGGTTAATCATCCAGTAAGTCCTTGGGTGAGAGAGAAAACAAGTAAGCCCTAAGGATGCTGTTACTATGAAATTACTTTTGCTATATAATGTAGCCTGGTTTTAGGGACATCGTAAAATGCCAGCATATATTCTTAAAGATAAGAAGTGTTGTCCATAGGAAGAGGTTAGATAAGAACTCAGACAGCTATGACCCTTGGCAAAGACCTTTTTAGAGTATAAAGTTAGGTAGTAATCGGCATTGTCTTGAAGTCAGACTCAGGTTCAAATCTAAACTTGGTGACTGCCTAGCTAGCTGACCTTGGGCAATTTTCTTAACCTTTCTAAGCTACTGTTTTGACATTTTCTCACCTGTAAATGTGGATAATAATACAAAACGCTTAACGTTGCTCCAAGAATTAAATGAAATAAAACCTGTAAAAAGACTATCATTATCATCACATCAATAATATTATTGTTTTAATAATAATAACAATAATGGAGGACTACTATTGTGTATCATGTGCCAGGCATTGTTGCTATGTGCTTACACATATTAATATCTTTGTCCAAACAATTCTTGGAGGAGGGAATTATTATGATAATTTTACAGATGAGAAACTGAGGTAAGAAGATTAAATGAATGTCTCAGGGTTATGTAACTAGTTAATAGTAACCATATCTTGGCAGTCTGGAAAAGACAAAGCAATTGATAGCTTTTGTTCTGGTTATTCTCATTCATCTCTCTGAAACTTTATCTAAGAAAAGAGGGTAATAAATAAAGGATTGTTATGAAAATAAAAATGAGACAAAACATATGAAAGAAGTTTTATAAACAATAAAGTAATAATTCCAAAATCTTTTTTTTTCATGTAGTCTTTAACCATTTATAATTTCAAATAGCTAGAGAGGTTGAGATGAATCCCCAACCTTCATTTGAGAAGTCTTCACATGTCAGCTGTGATTAACAGAACCTCAGTTGCCCTATTAACAAGCAACCTTATCACTTACCTGAAAAATGCAGGTATCAGGCTTTCAAAATGGCAAACTAGTGATTGAACACCTGCCATCTTACTCCTCCATGTGTCAGCATACCTTAGGCAGATAGCTGAATTCCCAGTCACTCAATTTTGAGCATATGCCGTTTCTGTATAATATTAGATGGTGACAGAGTCTGTTGTCCTATAAATTAATTTAACAGTCTTTCTCTGGAGAGCAGATGCCTGCATTCTAAAAACAATATTTTCATTCAAGTTATGATGGCTTGTAAAAACACAGTGAATGGAATTGACGAAGAGTTATTAAGAAGCATATGATATCCCAGGAGGCTGAACTGATCTAAGGTTAGTTGGGTTTTCTCGTCTAGGCAGTCAGTTTCAGAGACTGCTGTCACTTAAGGGGATGGGTCGGATGGAGAGCGGTTAACACACTGGCAGAAATATAAGCCATTGTGGTCAGCTAAGTAGGGAAGGGCTTAATGAGAGCTGGGTTTGTCCTGGGTGATCTCAAACACTTAAGCATTAAAAGACAAAAAGGGGGTGAAAATTTTATCAGTTTGTTACTATAGTGAACAATATATTTTTAAATGCATTCTAAGTATAATGAGGATTTGTGAAGAAAGTCATGAAGAGAATAATATAATTAACTAATTCTGGATTTATTCAAGATATTTTCTCCTCTCGCCCCCCTTCTCCTTTCTCGCCTATTCATTGCACTGTTGACTCTCAATAGAATCTTCTTCTTTTTAAATACAGTTCTTGTTATAGCTTCATTCTTATATCTATAATCTATCTTTCTCTCAAAGGAATTCTCTAAGCAATAGTTGATGTGAACTATCTTTCACATCCTGTATTTTTCAGACCGTCTTCTAAAGACAAATTATTTCATCTTTTCTTTCTTCTTATCTTTCCAAGAATAAGTATGTTTTCTAGTATCATATATTGTAATTGTTGCTAGATATACAAAGGATGTGACCCTTTCGGGGAGTTACAAGGAGTTAGAAAAAGATGGACAGAAAATAAGGCAACAAAGTATTAAAGGTCCTTTGCAGGGAAATCACAAGATCCTAAGAAGAAAAACTAAAGGTTAGAAAGTGCAAAAGTATTCCATAAAGGGAGCGGTGCTGGGTGGAACATTAGTCGGTGTTTGGTTTGTTCATTCATTTATTTAACAAGCATTTATTGAGTGTCTACTGTATACTTGGCAACCGTGCTGGGCACTGATGGTATGAAATTTAACAAGAAATAACTTACCTGGCACTCAACAAATATTTGTTGAATGACCAAAGGAAGAGACTTCATTTTAATTCACCTGGTAAATGTGAAACAATTCACTGCATGTAGAAAAGCATGAAATTTTCAGGGGATTCTAAGTTCAGAATATTTGTGGGATAGGTGATTTGAAAGGTAGCATGGGGACAGACAAGAAGGGCCACAGTATAGCTGCGTAGTTGTGCAGTGCGCAATCTGCACAGCAGTATGTGGTCATTCTGTCATAGAAAGAAGGTGAAAAAGGAGTAGCAGCTGAGCCATACAATGCTTCGTGTGTCAGGCTAGTTGTTCTCATGGAGGGGATGGAGAAGGGCGGGGACAGAGGTAGGAGAGGGGATATCAAAATTGCTGGTGAATTGTTTCTCCAACTTATGTGTGCTTTTGCCCACCCTGGAGATGCAGATTCTGCCCACTCCCTACACACAGACACGCGCACACACACACGTGCTATTGCTTTCCCAGAATCTTTGCCACAGACTTATGCTGAGGATGTCAGATGCCTCAGGTGGGCTGGAGCTGAAAATGGCTGAGAAACACTGTAGGTAACCAACCTCTCACAGGTTTTTAAGCAAGGCAGTGGCATGATCAGATTTTCCTTTTAGGAAGATCGCTCTGGCACCGGAGTAGAGGGTAGATTAGTCAGGTGTGAGAGATGACGAGGGCGTCCTGCTGGAATGCTTTCACATCTTCAGGGTCTAATGACATTGGTGTTCAGAGCGCTTGATAGATGCCCCTGCTTCCCTCTGTTTTCAAGGTCACCAACAAGAGATTCGAATCGACATGAAACAGATTTGTCAGTGTTGTCCTG
The DNA here is from genome assembly GCF_014176215.1 of Rousettus aegyptiacus. Lineage (NCBI taxonomy): Eukaryota > Metazoa > Chordata > Mammalia > Chiroptera > Pteropodidae > Rousettus > Rousettus aegyptiacus. The sequence goes on from NW_023416308.1 coordinate 92,497,033, forward strand.
AGAAGGTGGTGACACCTTAAGCATTTCATAGGAATTATGATTTAGGACAGATGTGAGCAGTCAAGCAGATCTATGCTGGGGAGTTGATAAAATAAAACTATCAGATACAAACATGAAGCATTTTATTTTAAGTTCTGCTTGTCTGAAAGACAGTTCCTGTTAGTCATTGTTTATTTTTGTTGGTGGTGTTTTCACTTGTTTTGTTGCGTGTATAATAGAGCTGTATACAGCTTGGTCAGTTTAAAAAACAAATACACTACCAAGAAATCCATAAAAATTTCAGTTCTCCTATGTGACCATTTATCCCCCATTTAGTAAAAGCTATGATTTTCTGTGACCTACATAAATATAGCTGCACCTTGTCAATAAAAAGTAAGTTGATGTATTTCTGTTTCTAAAGACTAATTAATGCACGCAAGAAGAAAAAGACATACTTTTTTCTTACTTTAAGTTCTTAAATGCCTATACATAATATGGTTCTAATCTGTTTCTTCAAACTAAAGAGAGAGGGGGAAAAATCTCCTTTCTGAAATCCTGTTATCACATATCACAGGAGCCAGAGTGCTGGACCTCCTGATGCCTCAGCGACCTCAAGATTTATGGGGAGCAACCGATGAGTCATTTCTAAAAGTTTTGAATTTTCCATTATGTTCTAAGTTGATATGGAAGAATTAACTTATATCCTTTTAACGTGTTTTTTTTTTTTTCCTTTGAACTAAATATCTGGATGAGCTACAGAACTTGTTGCTTATGGGATAGTTTTTTACATTCTAATGCTGGGAAAATAAGATTTAAAGTTGGCACTAGAAAGCAGTCTTTAGGTAAATGCATTGGAGCCTAACAAAATGTACATTGAATCCAAAAAGACAAAGTTAGGACTTACCCGATATGTTTTAAACTACAGCTGGATAAATACGTTAAGTGATTCACCCACCTTTAAATAGTGGATTCATTTTAGAATAATAATTTTTAGATGAGGACAGCTCAGTTGTATGTTCATGTACCCAATTGGGAATAAAGGAGATGTGATTTCTAGCCTGGCTTTGGGGAACCCCTCTGTGACTCTCTTCCTGCTGTTTGTATGTTTGTGAAATGAAAGTATTTCTAATGACCTCAATTTTTTTTTTTTTTTTTGGTCCTCTTTCTTTCAACAAGACATATTTGCAGACTACCTGGCACATGTCTTCTAATACTACGACTCTGTCATCTAAGAAAGAAAGGTTCCATTTTGCTGGCACACAGGAAGAAGTCTCCTATGAAAGCAACACAAAATTAAGCATTATTATAGAACACATAATTAAGCATTATTGTAGAGCAAAGTCATAAAACAAAAATGCCTTTGTTAAGAATGGCAATGCTTCTTCCCATTACTAAAGAAATTACAAAAAAAAATGTAATTTTGAGCTGTACTGATTCTTTTCTCTGGGCAAGGAAACTATATCACTCACAGACGTCAAAAAAGAAAATGTTTGCAATGTTTCTAACAGCCCAGATTTGCCTACAGAACTTGATTAAGGCCATTGGGAGAAATATCGAGATGAGATTTTTGTTATTGTTTTGTTTTTTTCCCTTCCATGTTGAGAGGTGTTGGTGTCTCTAAGGGGCCCTTTTCTTTGTTGCGATCAGGGGCACAGTGAGAATGAGGCCAATGGTGAAAAAAAAACCAAAAAACCAAAAAAACGAAAAAAACCCCAAAAAACAGTAACAGCCAGATTAGCATCCCATGCAAAAACTGCTTTGCTAGATACAGTGGGGAAGATTTGTAGGAACTCTAAGTTATTTTTCTTTACTGGAGAAGAAATGCAACAGACAATAGCATAGAAAATTAGTATTAAATACTCAAATGACTTGTGCAATGATGCTACCGGTCAAGAGGAGTTATCTTTTGGAATAGAGAACACAAAGTCGTTCGACACTGTGAGGCATTGAAAAGAGAAGAGCTGTAAGATGTACAGTGAACAGAGACTCAAAGCCCAGTCCTACTTAGGCCAGCAGATACCTGGCAAAAAAAATATCTTTTATCCTATTACCTGCACTTGACACATGTTTATTTCTGAAATAACTAGGGCCACTAGAGGATAATCTTCTGAATTAAATTCAGTATTTAGTTAGGGTTTATTAGAACATAACGCTATAAATCATTTTACATGGGCATTTAATCTACTCAAGCTACTTATTACTATTTCTGATATTGGTGATCCCCTGCCTGTGCTACATTACCTTTAGTAATTAAGCAGATATGAAAATCCAAATCTAGAAGCTTTACAAAATAAATGGGTGTGGTGTCATGGAATAAAGTAGCCTTTCCCCCTCCCCCTTATATCAGTTCTGTCACCTCTGATTTGTGGTGTGATTTTGCGCTGGTTGTTTAAGAGCATGTTATTCTCCTGAGAGTATTTGTTTTTCTATTTATAAAGGGAGAGTAATAATGATGATGATATAGATTAGGCAAAGGAAGTAGAGTTTGTGGAAGTGTCCACGAAAAGGAGTACTACGTGATTACAGTATTGGTGCTGTTCTGAGCTCCCGTCTGTGAAATCCCCAAAATGAGAAGTACATCGGTTGTTCTCTTCAGAGAACTCACACATTATTAAAAACGTAAATTAGCAATTACAATACAGTAGTAGAAACATTGAAACAATAAAATCATATGTAACTAAACAGTAGTATGGAAAGGAATTAATTACATACTTGATGAGCGGTTTGGTCATGGAGGACTTTTCAGGTGGAGGTGATGTTTGAATTGGGAGGTTTGCGGTCCTGGTAAGTAGGAAGAGCAAGGCAGAGAGGACATTCTACAATTAGGGGCAAATGTGAAAAATGTGAAGTCTGTTTTCCGTGAATATAGAACTAAAAGGACTCATGGGTTTCAGAGCTCAGGGAAGGGCAGTTGAGGCCTGCAGAGATTGTTATGGAGAATATATAGGTAATAAAGGGAACTGAATCTCAGCCTACAGGAAAGAGGGAGCTAGTGAAGGTATTTAGGCAGGAGATAATCACACTTGTGTTTTAAGGAATTCCTTTTGGTAGTAATTTACTAAATGGATCAGAGAGAGCAAGGCTAGAGGCAATCAGACCTTTACAATAGCCCAGGGAAAAGAGGAGGCACTTAATGAAATAGCAACAATGGCAGCAAACACCCTGAGGAATATTTAGGAGGAAAATGAATGTTTTTGATATTTGACTAGTTAACAGATAATGGCTGGTCCATCAACCTTATTAGGAAAGGCTTGTGGGTCCTTCCAGTGGAAGGTCATAGACATATCCTTGCATTTGAAAGCTCAAGGAGGAGGCAAAGGCTAGGGTTAGAATTTTGGAGACAAAAGTAGCCGGTAGTGAAAACCATGAGTGTATGAATAAAGAGTGGTTAGAGTGAGAAAAGCAGTAGGAGAAAAGACAGAATCCTTTAGAACAGCAAAACTTGAACATAGGTAGAAGAAATATAACCTATGATGGAGGCAGAGAAAGAACAACCAGGTAAGTAGCAGGAGATGCAGGGCAGAGCCCTGTCAGAGAGAACGAAGGAACAGGGAGTTTTAAGCAAGGAATGGTCAGTACTACTAGATGGCTTACTTGAGTGATCAAAGATGATAAGGATTAAGGACCGTCCATTGAACTGATAATTTTAGAAGCCATCTAGGTTTTTTTTTTTTTCCCCCCAATGTAATCAGTCAAGAAATGGGGGCAGAAGCAAAGCCTATTGTGGGTTGGACAGTTAACAGGAGGTCAGAAGTGAAGACACTGAGTGTAAACTTAACTCTCAGGAATCTCAGGCGTGAGAATATGTGAAAACAAAGCAGACTTAGATGAAAAGAAAAAAGTTTTGCTTTGTACAAGAGTGGGAGAGGCTTGGGTAGTTTATTTCCTGAAGGTTACGGACCTTTAAGCAATAAATTGGAGAGAAGAGAGATGGGACGTTCGGTGTAGCAAGGTTTCTGCATGAGTAGCAATGAGAATTAGGACACAGGGAGAAGAATTGACCTTGGAGAGAAAGACTTTTTGTGATGAAGACAGTGGGGAAAAGGATAAATATAGGATGAAGGAAAATAGACAGTGGAGGTGCCAAGAGAGAGGAAGTCAGGCCTGATAAATGTGAAGCCATCAGCAGACTAATGAGGATGGAGATAGGTACTGTGTTTGAGAATAATGGAAAGGAACAGGAAATGGAGCTGACTAAAACAGAAAGTAAAGGGATCTATTAATTGCAATTGACCTAATGTCACTAATCCCAGAGATGGGAAAGAGTTCTTCCAGCAGAGCTCAGTAGCTCTGCCCTGGTTTAGAAGGAAAATTATACACTTGATTCAAGATTGGGGTTTTATAGGACAAACACTAAGGAGGGAGGGAAGAAAGTGTGGGAGGAGAGAGTAGAGAGTAATTTGGTTTATGATTTGCTTTTAGGTTAAACAGTAGGGGTTTTGTTTATGGAGGTATAGGTAGATGTTAATTTTTTTGTTTTGTTTTTATCTATTTTGAGACTGAGCACATACTAAGAAAAGTTGTGGAACTTAAATCTCCACAGTCAAGGCTGTAAATTCCAATGTCCCTGATAACTGAATCCCATGCTTGAAACTATTGCTTAGTTTGTCCACTGGCTTTCTTAGCAAATTATAGGTTGCTGATTAGCTATAGGAAAGATATGGAAGAGGAGGTGGGCAGAAATTTAATTCTCGTGTTATGCAAATTCAGTATGACTCTGTTTCATGTTGGATCTACTTTGCGAAGTCCTTTGGATTCATTAAAGAATCTGCAAGCAGAGTTTGTACTTAAACAGTTATGCACCCCAGATGTAAAAACATTTCTGTCACTGTTTTTTAGAGTTAACTAATTGTTTAAAAACTGTTCTGTCTGGTGATTCTTTCTGGTTGAATAGCCTCACAATCAAATGAACTTCATCACTGTGCCAGAGGCATTCATACCAAGAATGTTTAGAGGCGATTCTTAAATGTAATTTGCAGGCCTAAGAGGTGCCAGAACTTCAACAATAGACAAAGCCACTCTCTGGAACAGTTTTGACACTGTCTTTTGTTCCAATAACTCTAAGTTGTGGAAGCAGGAAGTCGAGAGGCACACATGGGAACTCGGGGAAATAGGCCAGTGAAAATAAAAAAGACCTGATCGTTTATTATTACTTTATTTTATTATTATTATTATTATTATTATTATTAGGAGAAGGAACTGTTGTGGGAAAAGCATTAGATTGGGAGTCAGAAAATCTGGGTCTTGTTCTAATCGAATCAAGGTCTGGGCCTCAATGTCTTCATCTGAAAAAACAAAAACATGGTACCACTGACAGGACTAGGGGAAGGCAAGCTAAATCCTGATGGTTTTTATTTATGGATTCTCATTGACATTTTGACTAATGAGTAGATTCTGATGCTAAAATAAATTTAAAGACTTCTAGTTAGAAGGTGTTTTGATGCAGGACAGGGCAAATTTCCCCAAGTAGCAGGGAGACCGAGCCCTACACCAAGAGAAGAAGAGGGTCCCCAGAGAACAATGTCCCCCCTCAGGATGTGATGGTGAAGGGGGACGAGAAAATACCTAATTATTGAGATTTCCAGCTAGGCACTCTTATCATTGGGCCATCTATTAAGTCTGGATCTCGAAGGCTTCCAGGGATTTAGACTTAATACATACAGACCAGGCACATTCTACAACTGCCTCAGAGGTCTGGGTCTTGGTGAAGAAGTCTAAAAGCCTGTACATACAGGACTTTGTCCTGCTTTTCCTGTTTCTTACAAAGAGATCTAATTGTAGGATAGTGTTGTAGTTTAGCCAGCCTTTTACAGGCTGGACTTCTTGGTCCCCTCCCATAGTTTGGAAGGAGGAGTGGCCCCTAGGGGTTCTCCTGGCCTGGTTGTAGAGCTGATCAGCATACTTCAGTCTCTGAATGTAGCTTGATGAACATTTTAATTCTCTTGCCTCCTCCCTACATTAGTTATTTTATTCTAAAATTCTAATGCTCTAAATGAGAATGACCAATACTTACAGATAATTTAATTTTAATAGTTTAGAGACTAACAGTTTTAATTATTGATATTTGGCACATTTGTATTACTTTGTACAATCTTTAGTTTTGAAAGTTTCTTCATGTCAACCACGTGAGTCAGTATTTCTTAGCTTGAGTCCATAGACGGATTTCTGAGAGTCTGTGAAACCCCTGAACACACATGCAAGACTTTGTGGATACGAGCTTATAGAGATTCCGAACTTTAATCAGATTCTCAACAAGTGAAGGCAGTAATAGCACAAGTCATCCTCCACTCGATGGGAGTCAAAAACGTCTGGATCTCAAGCTGACACAGAATGAGAGGAATTAAAACCGATCTTATAGACTCTATAATGAAAATAACTTCCTCACACAACTACATCCCCTTCCAAAGATTGCATTGCCAGGACGACTTCATAATATTGTGGGCAGGTGAGAGGGTGAGCAGGGTCTTTGATGACAAGACAACATTCTCTTTTAATCTCACATTTTCCAATACTTGAAATAAGCCAAGATCAAATTCTTTGTTTCTCCATGCCAAACCTCTACAACTCTGACATGTTTTTACTAGATAGAAAGAACCATATCTTCACTTTTTCTGTCTATAGCCTTGTTAACCTGCAGCTCTAACTGGCAAATGGGCTTGAAAGTTTTTTTTAATAGATGTATTCCAAAGTAATTAGGAAGAATAAGAGTAAAGGAAAACAAAAATGTTTGGCCCTTCGGTAACATCTTGCCTTGAAGACTTCAGTTTTTGTGAGTGCACTTTCAACTCTATTTTGTGTCAAATATTTGTGTACTCATTATAGCCAACAGCAGACATTTCTGTGGTCTTGTAAGTCCCGTTTCAGAGGGGAATAACTTGGTGGGGAGAATGTGAGGTAGTAAGCAGGATATAGGAGTAGAGATGAGTCTGTAACAATGTCAAGTGTCAGAGAGAAGCCTCCAGACACATTGAACCAAGCAAGGGATTGTCCACGGACCCTGATTCACGCAGCAGGGTAAAGCTAGGTTCTAGGATGTATACCCATGATCCAATTGCATGGAAAAAAAACAAAGCTGCTTGTATAAACGATATGCTCACTCAGACACTGTGCACCAAGTAGGAAAATACCAGGGCATGAAAACGAGACAAAAAAATAATAGCAATACTATAACAGAAAGTCGATTCAAGATACTGTAAGAGTTCTCAGAATTTAACACTTTTGCTTTCCTTTCATTTCAGATGCTGCACAACAAACATGTCATGGTCCGTGTGGGAGGAGGATGGGAAACATTCGCAGGGTATTTGTTGAAACACGACCCCTGCCGGATGCTGCAGATCTCTCGTGTGGATGGCAAAACATCCCCCATCCAGAGCAAATCTCCAACCCTTAAGGACATGAATCCAGATAACTACCTGGTGGTCTCTGCCAATTATAAGGCTAAGAAGGAGATTAAATGAAACTAGTTGGTCACTGCAAGGGGACTCTCATAATGGCCTGTATCCACTTCTTCAGTGTAGTCAGTTTAGTTCACATGCTCTGAAAATTACTTTGGAAAAAGGTGTAACAGACAGAAAAATGTCATGTTGAAAATGTTCAAAGAGTAGCACTATTTATTTTACTGCTTCTGTAGAAAATGACCTATTAAAAGAAATTCTAACCTCAGATTTAAATTAGACAAAGTGTAGGCAAATCATCACTTCTCAATATGTGAACATGGTATTTAGAACACAATAGTAGAAATACAATTCTAGCTTACGATAAAAGTTGTTATTAGAAGAAAATATTTAGGATTTTCAGATAAGAAAACAGAAAGTGCCTGCTTTATGGCTACAGCATAAAAGCACCCCAGACAATTTTTAACTGCAGGATTTTTAAGCTAATTTTTAAAAAGTGACAATTAGTGTGGTGATGTGCTACTAAAAATATCCAACAGCACTATAAATAAGTACAGAGTATTTACAACAATGATACTTTACTGGAAAGGCCACTTCAGAAAGTTTACATTCACTTGGAAGATTGCCTTAAAGTTTATCCCTTACCTATGACCAAATATCTGGGGTACTTTGGGAAGTTTTCACTACACCTTTTAGAGACTCACTTATGAATTGTTGCACACATTCCTGAGAACATGGCTTGTTGAGACTGAGTGTAATCCACACACATAAGCTAACTTACATTTATATTTTGACATTAAATTGTACAGTCAAAAGTACATTGACTTCACGTTATTTTAAAGCATTTTCTTTTAAAAATATATCTTTAGTTAACCCTACTTTGCTATGCTGTCTAGTGAAGTGAATTCGCTGTAGCTAATAATGTTACAGACTTATGTATACCTTTGTACACCTGGGACAGAGCTGTTTCGTACCCATAAACAGCAGAATATTGTCCTCATTGATTCAAGAATTAAAAAAACATTAAAAAAAGTTTATGTCTCTATATCAGTGCTTCATTCTGAAATACAGATAATCTTCAAATGGCATCTTTTCCTGAGAGTTATAGGAAGAATCAAATTATAGTTACCTAGTAAAGTTGCGGGTTGCTTCACTTTGGGCAGCTGAGTGGTGGTACTGTGTGTGGTCTAGGTTTTATCACAGGTAGTCAGTCCCCTTAAGTGCTCCCTTGTGTTTACAAAGTGTAGGGGGAGTTAATTTGTCATTTCCTCATTCTTTAAAAACAACATTCATCTTTCTTGCTCCAAAATGTCAGGAGGAAAGTATTTTGGTTTGTCACATGACTAATTTAGCCAAAGCATATACAATCGGTTAATTGGGGAGTTTTTAAACAACAGATGTAGTGTAATTTGGTGGTACCGGAAGGGGTGATAATATTTCTAGAAAAAAAAAATTAAATTTTGTAGGAAATAAAATCACCTTGAAACAGCAAATAATTATCCTTGAAACAGCAAATAATTATATCTTAAAATACAGATATTGAGTGATTTGATGTTTATGTTACTAAACTAAATATTAATTAATACCGAATTTCTCTGAATAGTGTCAGTAATATTTCCATCAAAACTTTCTCCTGTACTTAAATTTTCCCCATAAACATATTTGTATCTTTAAAATATATATTTAAATTTTTTTTCAATTACTAACGACATTCAATATAATTTTAGTTTCAGGTATATAACATAGTGGTTAAACATTTATATAACTTACAAAGTGATCCCCCTGATATCCACTTAACAAAATACAGTTATCATAATATTATTGGCTATATTCTCTATGCTGTACTTCACATCCCTGTGGCTGTTTTGTAACTGCCAATTTGTACTTCTTAATCCCTTCACCTTTTTCACCCAGCCCCCCAAACCCCTCCCAACTGGCAACTATCTGTTTGTTCTCTGTATCTATGAGTTTGTTTCTGTTTTTCTTTCTTCGTCTTTTAGATTCCATGTATAAGTGAAAACATAGTATTTGTCTTTCTCTGTCTGACTAATTTCTGTTAGCATAATACCCTCTAGGTCCATCCATGTTGTTGCAAATGGTAAAATGACATTCTGTTTTATGGTGGTAATATTCCATTGTATATATATGTACCACTTCTTTTTTATTCAGTCGTCTGTTGATGGACTCAGGTTGCTTCCATATCTTGGTTATTATAAATAATGCTATAATGAATATAAGGATGAATACATCTTTTTGAATTAGTTTTTTTTTGGATTTCTTCAGATGAATACCTAGAAGTGGGATTGCTGGGTCATATGGTAGTTCTATTTTTAATTTTTTGAGGAAGCTCCAAACTGTTTTCCATAGCAGCTGCACTAATTTGCAATCCCACCAACAGTGTATTCACCATATCCTCACCGACACTTGTTGTTTATTGATTTATTGATGACAGCCATTCTGACAAGTATAAGGTGATACCTTATGATGGTTTTGATTTGCGTTTCCCTGATAGGTAGTGAACTTGAGCATCTTTTTTCAAGTCTATTGTTCATTTGTATGTCTTCTTGGGAAAAGTGTCTGTTCAGGTCTTCTGCCCATTTTTTAATTGGATCGTTTTGTCTTTTCGGTGTTAAGTTCTAACTTCCTCATATATTTTGGATATGAGCCCCTTATCAATGCATCATTGGCAATACCTTCTCCCATTTAGTAGGTTGTCTTTTCATTTTGCTGCTGGTTTCCTTTGCTCTGCAAAACTCTTTTAGTTTGATGCAGCACATTAAAAAAATTTTTTTTAATTCCCTTGCCTGAGGAGTCATACCCCCCCCAAAAATATTACTAAGAGCACTATCAGAGATTTTACTATGTTTTATTCTAGGAGTTTTATGGTTTCGAGTGTTATATTTAAGTCTTTAATCCATTTTGAGTTTATTCTTATACATGGTGTAACAAAATGGTCTAATTTTATTTTTTCCATGTATCTGTCTAGTTTTCTCAGGACCATTTATTGAAGAGACTGTCTTTACCCCGTTATATATTCTTTCCTCCTTTGCCATAGATTGACCTTATAGGCGTGGATTTATTTTGAGGTCCTCTGTTCTGTTCCATTGATCTATGTGTCTGTTTTTATGCCGGTACCATGCTGTTTTGATTACTATAGCCTTGTAGTATAGTTCGATATCAGGTAGTGTGATATTTCCAAATTCGTTGTTCTTTCTCAAGATTGCTCTGGCTATTCAGAACTTTTGTGTTTTCATATAAATATTAGGAATATTTGTTCTAGTTCTGTAAAAAAAAATGCTTTTGGTATTTCGATAGGGATTGCGTTGACTCTATAGATTGGTTAGTAAGGACACTTTAATGATGTTAATTCTTTCTATCCATGAGCACGATATATGCTCCCATTTATTTGTATCTTCTTCAACGTCTTATAATTTTCTGAGTAAAGGTCTTTTCCTCACTTGATTAAATCTATTCCTAGGGTTTTTTTTTTTTTTGATGCAATTGTAAATGGGATTGTTCTCCTAACTTCTCCCTCTGATATAGCTCATTATTGATGTATAAAAATGCAACCAATTTCTGAATATTAATTTTATATCCTGCGACTTCACTGAATTCATTTCTCAGTTCTAATAGCTTTTTTTGGTACACAATTTAGAATTCTCTATGGTATCATGCCATCTGCTATTTATGTCTTTAGTAATTAAAATTAGTTTCATTAATTTAGTTTTCTATTCTGATGTAATAACTTACCAGAAATTTAGTGGCTTAAGAAACACAAATTTATTATGTTATAGTATGGTAGGTCAGAATTGAGATGGTCTCTTTGGGCTAACAGCAACATGTTAGCAGGGCTATGTTCCTTTCTCAAGAGTCTAGGAGAGAATCCATTTCTTTGCCTTTTCCACCTGCTAGAGATTGCCCAATTTCCTTGGCCTGTGTCCCCTTCCTCTGTCTTCAGAGACAGCACTAGAGAATCTCAATGATAATGCTGCTTTCTTTATATCTCTTTGACCACTAGTTAGAAAGGTTCTCTACTTTTAAGGATCCATATGGTTAGATCGAGTCCACCTAAATAATCCAGTATAACTTTCCCATTTTAAAGTCATTAACTGAATCATATTTGTGAAATACCTTTTGCCATGTAATGTAACATATTCCTATGTTCCAGGAATTAGTATGTGAACAGTTTGTATTATTTCTGCCTATGATGGTTATTTAAGTGTCACTACGAACATGGTAACAATTGACATTGGGGTCTAGTTGCTAGCTGAATGGCAATGAACCAGGATTATGGAAAAATGAGACTATATTCAAAAGGAAATGATGAAATTGTAAATGGTTCTCACTCATTGACTCTTTAGCGAAAATTAGTTTTTTAAAAATTGTTTTATTATAAATCTTGCATTTTCACATACATTTTAGGATCATCTTGTCAATTTCTCTGAAAAAGCTTGTTGGGCTGTTGCATTGAATTTATTGATCAGAGAACTGCCATCTTGACAATGTTAAGTATCCCAGTTCATGAATATGCAATATTTCACTATTTATCTTAAAATTTTTTTTCAATGTTTTGTAGCCTTTAGTTTAGATCTTTTACTTCTTTTGTTTTTCCCTACGTCTTTTATTCTATTTGATACTATGATTAGAATCATCTTCTGGTTCATTAATAGAGTTGACTTCCGTATATTGATTTGGTATTCTGCAAACTTGCTAAACACACTTAACAAATTTTCATGTATTTAAGAATTTTCTGTATACCAGATATTTGGTATTTTTTTTTAAAGCTACTGTAAGTAGGTCTGATTTCTGACTAAGAAATGTAGAACGAGAAAAGTGCACTTTAGGCATTAGGTAGGGTGAGTTTATGATAATTCTTGGACTTATGACTTATGTGACACAATAGATTTCAGAGAAATAGCCTAGAGAGAGCCAGTACCAATATAAAACTAATTAGTTCTGTTTGAGATAAGTTTGAAGTACTTGCAAAAGATGGTTCAAACATGTTTTTTGACTGGAGGACATTAACTCGAAACTCCAAGTCAAGTATAGTGCTATACAAGACAAATTCTGGGCATAATAAAAGTATATCTAGGTCAAGTGATTTATCAATATTCAATTCTTAGACCACAATGATCATATTTAAAGGCAATATTTGCAAGATGAGGCATACTTAGAATAGGGAAAACAAGGTAAAAAAAAAAGCCATGTCATATAGAAACTTAGCGTCTGAGTTATTTGGACACAAACTTCTGTGTCAAAGCATAATATTTTTCAAAGTCTGCTATATACACAAATGTCTCCTGTCAATGGCTTTTGAGATAATCAAAAAAAAAAAAAAACAAAAAAAAACATCCACAGTACCACATTTAAATCAACTTAAAGTACATATAGTAGTCATGGGAACTTGAGATGCTTGCTTGGAGATGTTAAAGGAAGACACATCTAAAATTTCAAGGTATGCATATCTATTGACCTCTGACTGATCTCTTTATGCATGTTATTATACAAATCTAAAACTGATGAGTCACTTTTTCTTCTAAGGGTAGAGTGTAATTCTTATCACAAAATAAACAAGCTGAACCTTCAGAGGAGAAAAGGGAAATTCAAGGTTTGTGTAAATTCTGAGGGTACCAAGATGATAGGTAGAACCTTTATATAGTATTTTTTCTCTAAGAAAACAGGAAACTAATAACACTATTTCTCCTTTATAGAATTGAAAAAGAAACATGCCTATCTATAAATTCAGAGATTGTATGAACACACCAAATAGCCTTTAGCTGTGTTTTCATTAATCCCAGAGATGAAAGCATCACTAACCACTAACCACTAACCCAAGTTCTAAGTACTTGAGATGTAGTTTAGATAAAACTTTGTTAAACAGAGACATCCAAAGCCAATTTTTATATAAAAAAATTGTATATTTATACCCCTATAAGGCAATACAGAATTTATAACAAAACCATATGTGGGAAAACTATTAATTACGTTCCAAACACAATTAGTGGAACAACAGTATCACATATAGGTGCTTAAAAAAACATGCAGTATGTCAACAGTGGTTGTGTAAAATCTAATTTTTGTCACCTGTCACATTAATAGATTAGAATTAAAAAGTGATGACTTAAGCATTTTATACCTTACCATGAGTTACATATATATTTTACTGTTTCATTTATATTTTAGTAACTTGGGATGTTTGGGTGACATAAGCATTGTTGTCCTACTTAAATTATGAATTATGGCAAATTGGCTCTAAGTTAAGGTTTTCATCAAGAACTGATTCATTTATGAGATGTCTGGATGTATCTGTATGCATGTGTAGAACTTTTATTAGCAGTTATTTACTGGCTTCTTATCAGGCTTCTATTCTCCTTTTCCCTTCCCCTTCCTAACATTATTCCTAACATTTGAGTATCACCCCTTAGCACATGCAACTCTTGTAGTTTGGGGAAAAGCTGATCACACCCATGGCTGGCTGGAACAGCACATCCCAGTGTTCCCAGAAAGCATATGCCAGCATATCTTTCATAGTTCAGCAATTAATAAGAATAGTATTTGGATATAAACTATTAGAAATAGGGCATTACCCCCTAGATGTAAACCTTTTGTTTACACTAACCCAAGCTGTAATTCTTTAAGGTGTAGTACAGATAAAACTGTTCTTTCTGTATTAAAACAGAAGGAAAGATTTGTGCAGGGAAGGACATGTTTGGTTCCATATCCATTTAGCTATTAACAATCCTTTTTCCTTTCTGCCTTGGAAAAATTATGTTCAGAAAGTCAAAATTTCATTTCTAAAATGTAATTCAATAATTTTACTATCCTTTATGAACAAAAATATCACTAATCCTCTAAGGCAGTGGTCCCTAGCCCCCGCGCCATGGACTAGTACCAGACCACGGCCTGTTAGGAACTGGGGAGCACAGCAAGAGGTGAGAGGCAGGCAAGGGAGTGAAGCCTCATTTGTATTTGCAGCTGCTCCCCAATGCTAGCAACACCGTCTCAGCTCCACCTCAGAGCATCAGGCATTCGATTCTCATAGGAGTACCTGTGTCTGTGCCAAAAAGGTTGGGGACCGCTGCTATAAGAGATGAAAAAAATTGAGTTTAACTATATGCCTTGCATGGAAATTATAGACGATTTCATGCCATAACAGGAAAGGTAATTTTTCCAATGAGAAGTCAATCTATACCATAGTTCAAACTCTTTAAAATTAACATATATACTACAATATACACAAGTCTTGTGGGAAGGATGAGTAAGATAGTGGCTCAGTTTCCTTTCTGTCAATCAAATGAGCTGGGTATTTAATTTAGTCCCTACTGGAACTTAGTATCTACAAATTCTAATTTAGGGCTCAGATCGTAGCCTTGCCATCCACGAGTTTGCAAACATAATAGCTAATTTAAAAATATAGCAAATATTCTACCTTGGCTTATTATATATTAAAAAGAAAAATTCAAGAAACAAAATGCTGTAAAACTCATGTTACTAATAAAAATCTACAAAGTTTATGACTATGCATCATATAGAATTGCCTAATAGTTTTATGTTTAGAGTAGTGCTTTTTAAATACAGTACCTGCATGTTTCTTTCATACATTCATACTTGCCTTGCCAATTTCACATCTGTATAAATTTTATGACTATTTTTTAATAAATACAAAAGAATAAAAACATCTATAAATTTGGACAAATATATTACCACTCAGTATAACTCATCCAAAGTCTTAGTCTAACTCATTCAATTACTACAAAGATCTTCATAGAGCTGAATCTGATACTGTCTAATAGTACATCACTGCCCTCTCTTGGTACCACTAATATATAATTTTAAATTCAGCAAGGAAAAAAAAAATTATTGTAATGTAAAACACAGTATGTTAAGTTTATAAGCTACATAAATAGAAAATAAATTAGGAGAAATTCAATATTTTCTACAAACATTACTTGGTAAGTTACAAAAATTTACAGCGTTCCTTCATATAAGCCCTTCAAATGATTTTTCAAGATTTTCCCTGATAATCAGTTTAAAGGCACTAAGTCCCCAAGTTAAAGCAAAAGTCTTCATATATAATGAAATAAAAGGAGATAAAAGGCTAAGCAGCACAATGATAAACAGCTAGATCATTTTATGAAGGAGGGAAAACGATATTGCAAATTTTAATATTTGAGATGTATGTAGACTCTTTACATGTTATGTACATACACTCACTATTTAGGTCCATGTTTTAACTACTAAAAATGGCAAATTATCCACTACCTGCAGAAGAACAAATGTAGGAAAATAAGTATTTAATGAACTATCTGGCCATTTTTTTAGTCTGAAAATCAAAACCATTTCCAATATTTCAATACTGACAAAGCACTGCATTTATGGCACTAAAATTACAAAGTCTGAATCTTCATTTATTCAAAGAGAAGTAATTAAATTGAAGATGTCCACTTGATTGCAGATATTAGTTGTTGGCAGTAGACTCTCACTCATAGTATCCCTTATGAAACTGTCCACTAAAAAATAAAAATATACAGAGAAAAGTAAATTTTATTTAGGTTATGTAACAATATTCCAAGTGAACACACAGGTAAAGACAGGAATATGAGATATGCAAAAAAACCCTGATTTTTGTGAATAGCAGTGATTAGTAAAATTTTACACTACAGTCAAAAGTCTGAAATAAGATATATGATGGTTTAAAAACACAAAGAAGTAAAAATATATACATATATGTATATCAAGCCAGGTTAAGGGTAGCTAAATCCCAAATATCCAATAAGCACTAATGGAAAACAAAACAAACCACCACCACATGAAAACAATGATGAAACTACAAAATGAAAATAAAAGAATTCTTGTTGAGGTAGGAAGCCAAGAAATGGTAGAAATCATTAAATAATGGTTTGGTAGTCTTTTCATTGCTTGAGATGAAAAACTATTCTATTTGTTGTTCTGTTTAATCAAATCTATTAAACCTGCAATAAGAAGTTTTGAAAGAGCCATTGGGATAGGACCAGGAGTATTTTCAGTCTATTAAGTAGTGTTTTCCAAGTACATTCAAGAAATATCATTTGGTGATATATATATAATCTGTTGTATATTGGTGATTTCATATATATATAAAATCTGTAAATACATTTTAAAAACAAGGTTTAATTCAAGTAAACTTGCTTTTCTTTATTGTAGGACTTCTTAGAGACTTGAATCTCCAAGAAAGGGATATAGTATATAATATAGTATTCAAGATCTTAAAACATTATTTTTTTACAATGGTACTCCACTTTCCACAATCTATCTCTTAGAACTAGTGTTAAAAATACTAGAGTAGTGATCCTCAGTCTGGTTTGACATTAGATTACTCTGGGGAGCTTTAAAAAGTACTGATGGCTATGTCCCACTCTCAGAGATTCTGATTGTATGAGCTGTGGACCAAGGTTTAGCCTTTTCTGAAAGCTCCTCATGTGACTAATGTGCAGCCAGGGCTCAGAGCCCTGCACTAGAGGTCTGCTGTCACTCCTGTACTGGTTGATCCTGTACTGATGCTAGTTTGTATCCCAATGCCATCATCCCCTTGACTTCTTAAGGTAAGGCTGCCTTTCCAGAAGACAATGAGTAGCAATACTAATGTCAACCATCCTAGGAAGAGGCAGAGCTAGTCTGGCGACGTGTAGAAGGCATGAAGACAGGGCAAGGGCATTTCCCTCATACTGTGGAGTCTGGTCAGATCAGGAAGAATGCGGCTACACTAAAGGACATGCCGGGCCAGCCTGTAGGATGGGCCTGATAGCAACCATTAAGGAACCCTAGCTAGGCCCAGGGGGTTGAGAATTAAAGTTATCCTTTGCCTTTTACTCTTCCGTTATCCCTGAGCCCCCAACATTTTATTTTGAACTTAATTATACACTCTTGATGAGCTCTGCAGGTGGTCAAGGGGAATGTCCCTTAAAGCCAGTGAATGTGTTGGTAGTAGAAGTGACTGGGGATATTCCAAGGGCAAATGACACAGTGGCAAAAGCAGTGGTTTACAAGAATGAGTTACTCTTACTGGGAAAATTCTCCAACCACTGTCCAGTTTAATGGCCTTGAGGACCATTTTTATTAAAGAAGCCAGAGAAATTTCCTACCGGAATAAAATACAAAGAAACAAAGGTACTAAATTTAACACGGAGATATTTTTATTTTGAACACTTCTGAGGGAACCAGGCACAGTATAAGGCCTAATTTATTTTTAATCTGTAGGCTTTGGGGCAGGGAAGCTTTAGGTTTAATTAAGAAAGCCCATTTCTTTCTTAGAGCTTAAAAGTTGACATTAAATTTGTTATGTTAGAAGTTGTAAAATAAGTGCTCTTAATTCTGGTTACATTTAAAGTATCCTTTTCTTAAAATATTATGACTTTAAGTCAGTACCTCCATTTCTTCTACTATGAAACAGTGGATCTCAGCATTATAACCAGTCTTACAATTTAATTTTTGCAAATTATTTGCTTGTTTTTGAAAAACCTCTATGAATTAAACCCTGTGACACATATCTTTATCTCAACAGAATATTGAAAGTAAACATCTATACTTTTGACAAATATTTTACTTTGTATCTCCTAATTTTTATTTACACTAAATTTATTCAATTGTTGGGGGTATATGAAAAAAAAAAATAAGCACAATGGTCATAGCTATTTATTTACCTTAACATTGAAATGAATTATTTTATATATTAAAAGTTAACAATAAGTGTTTTAATTTCATTTATTAAATGAAATTAGATAAAGCTAATCTTATCTCTACGTGATATTCTTGAGCCAGAATCACCTCTGCTCAGGATGCTCCTAAATTGTCTGACCCACAAATTATAAATATACATATATATATATAATGATGTATAGTTTTGAGAGCAGAAAACTGAACTAAGAAGACAGTGAACTGGCTCAACAAGTGCTCATAAATCATTGACAAGTTGAATACAATTGACTAAAATTCAGGACACTATCCTTTTCACAAATATACTTACTTGAGAAATGTAATTACTTTAAAACATGGACCAACAATCTTAATATCTGAACCATTATTTACCTGAGTTTTACCATAAAATAAAACCTTTATAGTCCTGCTAGACTATAAAGATCCCCAAGTTCAAGGATCTTGTTTAACTTGTCCACCACTGTATTTCCAGTGTCAAGGGCTGCAACTGCTGCACTGGAATGTACATGTGTCACACTCACTCCTGTACACCCAAGTTAACTTTTGCTTAACTATGATAATGAGTGACAATGAAAGCTCCAGTATATCAAATCACTGAGTAAAAAAAAAAAAAAATGGATTATAAAAACAAATTTATAGTGTAATCCAATTTAATAAGATTGATGTATAAATGGAGATGAGAAATATCTGTCAAAATGACACTGAATTTGGGTGATTTTTCCTTTCGTTATATTCTTCCATATTGAGTTTTCTACATAGTTTAGTATTAATTATATAAAGTATTAAGATACAGGATTAATATAATCAGAAAAAAAATCTATTTTCATTTTGGGAAAAAGAAAGTAAACCTATTCCAATAAATGTTAGAAAATGTCCAAAGGAGTTGGTACTTCTTTCAATTGATATTTTTCATGCTTTAAAATTACTTCAAAGTTTTCTGATAATCCATTTCGAGATAAAATTAGTGAATGGACTGCTACTTAAGTTTTTAAAAATTCCAGGTAAATTTAAATCTTACATAAATTTTAATACTTACTCTAAGTCCACCTTCTGGTGGGGGCCCAGATGTAGCAATTTGTTTTTCTATTTTTTCCTTTTTCTTTCTCTTTTCTTCCACAGACTGAACATTCAAAATGCCCCGAGATGCAGCCTTTAAGAAATGTGATTACGGATATTAAAAAAACAATAAAATCAGTACATAAAAACTGGGGTGTGTTTTTTTGTTTTCGGTTTTCAGGTTTTTCTTTGAGGGTGAGGACTGGTCTACTTTTGATAACAAAGAATTAGACTACTTCTACAACAGCTTTATATGAAACAGTATCATTTTCTCATTGGGTATTTTGTAACTGTACAAATTTTCTCCTAAACTTACTTCCTGTTTTATAAGGTATGGTCATTTTATCCCTAGGAATAATGTTATTCAACAGGCATCTCACATTATAGAAGACATCTGCATAGTTATTTTCATACATTAAATGATATAAATGCACTAATATAATTTATAAAAACATGGAGGTCATTTTGAAAAAAAAAACTATCCTTAAATATAAATTTACAGGATAACCAGGTATCATTTTTGTTAGAGAATACTACTAGTTATAGATATCAAGAATAAAGTACAAACTTAATTATCTAAGCAAGCACTATTTTACTTTTACTCTCACCTCCTTCTGTCTTCTCTCTGCAGCCTCTGCAAGCTTTCTTCTTTTCTCTTCCTGAAGAAAATATGTTAAAATGTTTTAAAAATGTTTTAAAATAAAACCACACATTATCATGGAAAACTTACACACTTCTATCTTACAGGTAATAAAACAGTTTACAAAAATATTTAGTACTGGCCCAATAAGTCCCACAAAGACTGCCAGTATTAACAACATTTATAAAATAATCAACTTTCTGAATTTCATTTCCTCAAACAATATACTTTCAAATAAATACCTGCTGATAATTATATAGATCTATGTCGTATATTATACATACACAAGTTGACCTATAAAATAATCTATTGTTTTTTTTAAAAAAGGGGGGCTTACAAGCAAAAAGGGAGATAATAAAACAAACGACATGTAATACTACAAGGAGGAAAAAACATGGTTTGGTACTGCCAGTTATAAAGGAGTTTGAAGTAGGCTGGTGTTTTCAGGAGAGGTTCATAAATGAAGTGGGCAAGAGAGGAAGGACTGTAAAAAAGTTAGGAGAGGTGCTGTTCCGTGTTGGGATACAGTGAATATTATTTTTCTACATTATATATTATAAAAAATTTTAAATATGTAGGACAGTAAGTAGCATTCTCATGAGAGCTGTTAATAATTCCCTTGTTTTCCATACCATAATTCATTAATTTATTCTTGCACAAAATACAGTATGTACAGAGCATATACCATGCCTGAGGAACTTTTTTGCTGTTGAGGATACAACAGTGAAAAAATAGATAAATGTTTTCGCCCAAATGTAACTTAAATTCTAATGAGGGCACATGGTCAAATGCAATCAAGTAAATACGTGTCTGTCAGGTGGGTGGTATAGTGGGGGATCTATTTTACTTAGGGTGGTGAAGAAAAACCTCAAAGACAAAGTATAACATTCAAGTAGTGAGCCATGTGGTTATCTGTGGGGTTAGGGGCCTAACAAATGCTGAGTGATTGGGGTTTCGTCAAGGGCCGGAAAAACAAAATTAACATTTAAAAGCAACAGTAGCGGAAAAGACAGGTGAACTTTCTGGTACTAATTTCCAGGTCATTTTTAGTACCTATAACCACATGGCCGAAGAGTTAATGTACTTCCCCTAAACAATTCATTTCTTTCAGCGAATTTTTAGCTAGATAGAAAAGAGGAATTTAGGTTTTCTGTTATCAACTCCCTGTAAGGACTATTAATGTAAAGAGACTGTTAAAAACTGAAAACTACAAAAATCATAAATGTACTATAATAGTTAAATTTGAATTTCAGTTAAACAATGAATAATTTTTAGTGTATGTCCCAATGCTGCATGGGACAAGTCTACTTTTTTAAAAAAGTATGCCTTGTTTATCTGAATATTCAAATTTAACTAGTCCTGTATTTTTATTTGCTAAATATGGCAGCTCACCAATTGTACTCTCTGGACTACAGAGAATATTCTTTTTAAAGAAAAGGAAGAACTTAAAAAAGATAAATACTAAAGGGATACAATATCCAATAAAACTCAGGAACATAAGGGACTTTATTGAGCACCTTCTTTGAACAGCTGGTACAGACACAGGAAAATACACATCTCCTAGAACATCAACACTTCAGTGCACGCAGAAAGAGGAATTTCTTTTCGCACCCTAACTCCATCTACCGCATCGCCAAGAATGGCCCCTACACCGCACCGTCTGCGTACGCCTGCGTCCTACGAACTTCCAATTTTGCCAAAGTCTGCGAAAAGGACGGAGACCCCCCCCCCCCCCCCGAGCCGCCTTTGGACAATTCTGGGTAACCCAAGCGAGGAGACAGACACGGAGGCGGCGACCCAGGTCCGGCTGGCGGCACCTCAACGTCCCCTGGAGCGCGACCACACGTCTCCGCCACCACGGTCGCCCCCGGCGGGCTCTGGGGCCCGCGCCGCCGCGCCCAACCGCCCGCCCAGGTGTCCGCAGCTCGGGGCCTCCCGCAGCCTCTCCCGGGAACAGGTGCGCGCGGCGCGGGCTGCCGGACGCGGAGACGCGGGAGCGCGGCCGTACTCACCACGTCCGGCGAGGGAGGCGCGGACTCCCCGGGACAGGGGAAACACATCCCCATCGGGAGGCCGGTGAGTGCCAACTGCGCGATCGGCCCCGCGTCCCCAGTGGCCGCGCTCGCCGGGTCCCCAGCCGGGCGGGCCGCCCCGCGGCTCGGCTCCGCCCCCTGCTGCAACGCTCCCTTCTCCTCGCGGCCCCGCCCCACCCGTGCAGCCGCCTCCGCCCGCCCGACGCAGCTCCCCACCCCCACCTTCGTGGGCCCCGCCCGGCGAGTGCCAGGCGGCCTTGGGACGAGGCCTCGGTGCCAGGGAACGCCTGCTGTGGGCAGCACGCAGCGGTGAGATGGAAAAACTTGATTCGTGGCTCACCCCGTGCCTGGCCATTGACAAACGGGTGACAGGGCTCTGGATAGTTTATTTTACTTCTGCTGTGAGATGGGACTTGTAACCTCCAAGAAATTAAAATTCAGTTGAATTAAACTTTCCAAAACGGCAAATTGACATCAGCACTATTTTCTGCCTTCTGGTGACTCGTGTTATTTCAGAGAGTAGAGTATGAAGTCCATCGCTATGTTTTAAAGAAGCCAGCCTCATAAATGTGGCATTAGTTGGGATGCCAATTGGTTTATGGTGTTTTGGATTCACTTATCCTTTTAAGGGTAATAATAGAGATTGATTTATTCAGAAATACTTTAATTGAATGCTTCTCAAATTTTAATAGGCATAAAAATTCACCTGAGCATCTAGTTAAAATGTTTATGATTTAATAAGTTTAGGGTGAAACCTGAGATTCATTTCTAGTAAACTCCCTGATAATGCTGAAGTTACTGATCTTTCCACATGATGGCTTTTGTTTGATTTTTTTTCTTGCATTTTATTAGTTTTACTTGTTTGTTAGAATATCTTCAAACATCTCAGAAAGGTAGGATGTAAAGTGACAGTTCCTCAGAAATCGTTGTTATACGGTTTCAGGACTTATGTTTAAATCTTTAATCCATTTTAAGTTAATTTTGTGAGCCGTGTGAGATTGGGGTCTAATGATGTTCTTCTGCAAGTTTTCATCCACTTTTCCCAACACCATTTACTGAGAAGACTAGCCTATCCCTACTGAGTATTCTTGGCTTCCTTATCAAAAAGCAGTGGGCTATATATTCAAGGGTTTATTTCTGAGCTCTTGAGTCTGTTCCATTGGTCTGTGTCGATTTTTATTCCAGTACTATACCTTTTGATTATAATTGGTAGTGTAGGTTAAGATCAGGAAGTGTGATGCCTCCAGCTTTATTCTTTTTTCTCAAGATTGCTTTGGCTATTTGAGGTTTTTCGTGGTTTCATACAAATTTTAGTATTGTTCTATTTCTGTGAAAAATGCGATTGGAATTTTGATAGGAATTGCATTGACTTTGTCGAATTTTTTTGATACGATGGAAATTTTAACAATATTAATGCTTCTGATCCATGAACACAAGATTTCTGTTTTCATTTATTTTTGCCCAAAGAAAGCACTAATTTGCTATTGTGCCTATAGATTGATTGTATTTTCTAAAGTTCCAAATAAGTATATGCTTTGTTTGGTCTGGCTTTTCTTCAACATAAAGTTTTTAAATTCATTAATATTTTTCTTCAATAATATTCCATTTTTTATAGAGGTACTCTATTTTAAAAATGAAGTTATCTATCCATGGACATCTTGGCTGTTTGCATTTTGAAGCTATTATGAACAAAGAAAGCTCTATAAATATTTGTGTACAAGCCTTTGTGTGAACATGTTTATTTCTCTTTAGTGAACATATAAGAGTAGAATAAGTAGGTCATATTTCATATGTCTGAGAAATTGTTAAGAATTTTTTTAAGGTAAATTGCTTATATCATTTCATTCACGTCAGTGATGTAAGAAAGTATCAGTTTTTTCTCATCCCATCCAATGGTTGGTATGTTGTCACTTTAATTTTACCCATTCGAATAGATGTATAATGGTATTAATTTGCATTTTCCGTCTTTTCATGTACTCTCTGGTTTGTATAAGTTTAGAAATGCCAGTTCAGATCTTTTGTCCAAAATATGACTTTCTGTTTTAGTTCTAATTTTTTAAATATTTCGTGGTCAAAGGACATATTCTGTACCACTTTCATCCAACGAATCTACTGAGGTTTATGTTATGCCCAGGAGATGGTCCATTTTCACATTCCAGTGTGCACTTGAAAGAATATGTGTTCTGTTCAGGTTGGGTGGAGTATTTGTAAATATCAGTAAAATTGTTGGGTGGTAGTGCTGTCTCCTTTATCTTTACCGATTTTCTAATCATTACATCAGTTTTCAAGAGGAACATTTATAACTGAGTTATAATTGTGGATTTGCCTATTCTTTGAATTCTTCCAGTTTTGCTTAATGTCTTTTGATGCTTTGTTACTGGATGCATGTGTTTATGATTGTCTTTGTGATGAACTAAAGTTTTTATTGTTATAAAGTATTCTTTATATAAAGTATTCATCTACATAACTGATAATATGACTTACTCTGAAGACCAATTTGTGTTAATAGTCATTGTAGCTTTAAGATTTGTATTTTCGTGGTAGATATTGCTGCATCATTTTATTTTTAAACTTACCAATTTTTATATACAAAGTGTGTTTCTAGTAGACAGTATTTAGTTGGTTTTGCTTTTTAAAAAAAAGAATCCACTTTGACAATCTTTGCCTGTTTGGAGAAAATTTTTAATTGGTTTTGCATGTTTTTGTATGTTTTCTGAACAAAGGTTTTAATTTTTCTCTAGACTGTCTTTTCAAGGATGTATAGTAAGCAAACTTGGAAGATACAGAGTCTCCTTAAGAGCAGATTTGTTTACTGTCCAGTATAGTGGAAATAACGCCACCCTCCAGAGTAAAAATTGAGCAGATTTGCTCAGCATCCCCTTCTGTAAGATTGGGGCTTCCTAAGCTGTACCAGGAACCCATAGTGTGCATAGTATCCCCGGGCACACTTCTGCATCACACTTATGGGGCTTGGAGAGTCACGGGGAACCAGTGCAAGCATGCACTTGATACTGCCTGCTGTGCCAGAAGTAATACAGTTGTCTTCACCCAGTAGCCCCCTCTCTTCTGCCAGCATATGAAACTGTATCTAACTTGTATTCTTGTAAATAGAATAAAATCTCAAATCATTCTTAGCTCTTGATACTGCCTTTTAATTGGAGTATTTAGACCATTTAGATTTAATATAGCTGTCGATTAATTTGGGATTAAATCTACATCTTGCCATTTGTTTTATTTTCAAATCCATTTTTTGTTCCTCTTTTCTATCTTTGGATGGATTTTGTCTCCCCTATTGGCTCTTTGTGTGTGCACATGTGTGCACGTGTGTGTGCGCTTTCTGTAGAATTTACAGTATATCTTTAACATAAGCAAGTCTACCTTCAAATAATATATCTCTTCCCATAAAATATAAGAAACTTTCAATGCTTGTACCTCTATTAACCCTCTTCCAACCTCTGTTATTGTTGTCATACATTTACCCCTATGTTATTAAAACCACAATAATTAATTTTGTGTAAAAAAGTCAATTTTTAAAGAAATAACAAGAATTAAAATGATTTTATATTTACTTGTATGAGTATCATTTCCAGAGCTTTTCTCTGTTTTGTGTAGATCTATCTCATATAATTTTTTTTTCTACCTGAAAACTTTCCCCTGCAAGTCTGCTATTGATAAGTATTTTTTAGCACTTCTGAGAAAAAAGTCTTTATTTTGTCTTCAGATTTGAAGGACATTTTTGTTCCATATAAAATTTTGACAAGTTTTTTTAAAATCAATTCTTTAAAGATTCGTCCTACATAGTTTCTAATGAGGTTCGTGGTTTTCTTATGCTTGTTCCTCAGTATTTAATGTCCCCCACCCACTGCTGTTTTCCTTTCTCTTTTCAGTGTTTTTCAGCAGTTTAGGAGGCAATTTGATAAATTTTTGTCTTTATATTGTTTGGTGTTGATTAAGCTTTTTGGATCCATGGGATTAGTTTTCATCAAATTTGGAAAAGTTTTGGGAATTCTTTTTTATTCCCATCCTCCCCTATTCAGACATTCTGAATTATTCATGTTAGACCATGTGATATTGTGTCATAGGTCAGCGAGGTACTAATCATTTTTTTCAGCTGTTTTCTCGTCACCTAAATTGGGTTATGTCTATTGCTATATCTGCTGTATCTTCAATTTCATAACTTTTTTCCATCAAATATACTGTCAATCTCAGCAAACTTTTACCTTTTAGATATATTTCAGTTCTAAAATTTCTATTTAGTTCTTTTTAATATCTTTTATTCCTCTTTTAGTCATGTTCATGTTTTCCTTTAAATTGCTGAGGATAGTTAACATATAATATTTAAATTAATCTTCTAATTACATTATCTGTTTTAATTTCTGTATCTCTTTTTATTGACGGGATTTCCTCTTATGTGGTACGTTTTCTGCTTCTTGACATGCATAGTAATTTGACTGGATACTACACAGTGGACATTGATAATGGACAAAGAGGAAACAGATTTGACCTTGCTGAGTTTCACCCTGTGCACATGTAACTTAGCATTCAGCAAAGACTCAATACAAACCACATGCAGAGCTACAAAGAACTGAATAGTTCCTTACTCTCTGAAATTCTTCTCCACAATTTTCAGCTACCCCAGACTTCCTGGATTCTTATCTCTGTTTCTCAACTCATCTTCAGCTGAAGAAAGCAACTGTGATCTGCTTATAGTGCTCTTCCCTGCATCAAGCTCTGGAATGCTCCTCCAGAGAGTAAATGAAGTAGTTATAGGGTCTGCCTATTTCTCTTCTAGGGAACAAAGCTCTTTTTAAACTTTTCCCTAATTTATGAAAACCATTGTTTTTAATATTTTGTCCTATTTTCTAGTCATTTACTATAGAAGCATAATTCTGGTACTTACATCGTGCCCAGAAGCAGAATCCTCTGTACTTTTAATGGTATTTTGGATGCTGCAAATCAGTGAATATAATGCTCATGTTAATCTAATAGTTAGAAATTCTTTAATTGAGAAAATAATCCTGGTAATTCCATTTGCATGTTAAGAATTACATATGTAATTAAGCAAGCATTTTACAGATTTAGGATTATCATCCATTTTGTACATAAGAATAAAATTTAATTCAATATTCAAATTTTAATTGCACTACAGCTTATTTGCAATATTAACATATAACATAGGTTTTAGTTATGTTAAAACTTTCTCCTAGGACTATTTAAGTATTTTAATATTTAGTTTAAACACAAATCATTATAAATATACAGTAGAGGAAGTCTGTTTTCCCCTATTATTAAAACATAATTCTAAATTTCTATATGAGTCATAAGTCCAACTGCAAAATTTAAACATGAGTATATTATTTTCAAAAGCCTATACAAATTCATTATTACTTGCTGAAAGCAAGCATTTCTCGAATTTCCAAACAAAAGAAGGTGGTCGTGCGATATAGTATTTAATAAAATTCTTGAGCCCGTGGCTTGGATGTGAAATAGTTGCATCGTGTTTATTTTGCTGAAATGGCAGGTATTGCCTTTATTTTTCAAATGAAGTCAAATCTGGGAATGCCACTTGATGTTATAAATCTGCACATTTTGGTCTGACACATGATTTCTTCCATACAGACTCCAGCTTTATGTCCACTAGAAGAGATTAAAATATACAAATAAAAATAAATTCAATTAAAATTTATATAAGGAAAAGTTTATGCAAACTATAAAGTATCTTGAAAATATATCAAAGGGAGAAGCCTTTCTTACACTAAAAGAATTGTATAGAGAACTAGAAATGCTATTCTCAATTAAAGTAAGGTCATATTCATATGGAATCCATATATAAAAATTACTAATATCAAATACATCATATCTGGAGAAAATGTGATATAAACATTTTTTTTCTGAGTCAGGCAACAAAAAACTACAAGCAGGAAGAATTTGTAGAATGAAAAAAAACAGTTTGGTGAAAGGATCAGAGTCATTTCTACACGTAATGGATGTGACAGAAATGTTAAAATAAGGATTTTCTTTTCTGTCTTATGATCTGTGATTGAGAAGGCATATTATATACATCTATTGAGAGTGTTTTTTAAATAAATTCATTAGGGTGACATTAGTTAATAAAATGTCTCAAATGTGCAATTTAATAGTATGTCATAAGTATATTGCATTGTGTTTACCACCCAAAGTTAAATTTCCTTCTATCATCATATATTAGACCTCCTTTACCCTTATCTACCTCCATCCCCCTTTTCCCTCTGGTAACCACTAAATCATTGTCTGTGTCTTTGAATTTTTGTTTGTCTTATTCATTTGTTGCTTTCAGTTTTATATCCCACGTGAGTGAAATCAGACCAAATAAAGCTTCTGCACAGCAAAGTGAAGCATCAACAAAACAGGCAACCAACTGAATGGGAGAAGATATTTGCAAACAACATCTCAGATAAAGGGCTAATATCAAAAATATATAAAGAGCTCCTACAACTCATCATCAACAACAACAACAACAACAACAACAGCAACCACCACCACCACCACCACCACCAATCCAATTAAAAAATGGCAGAGGACCTGAACAGACACTTTTCCCGAGAAGAGATACAAACAGCCAATAGACATATGAAAAGATGCTCAACTTTACTACCTATTAGGGAAATGCAAATCAAAACCACAACAGGATACCACCTCACACGTATTAGAATGGCTATCATCAACAAGACACGTAATAAGTGTTGGAGAGGTTGTGAGGGAAAAGGAACCCTTGTATACTGCTGGTGGAGATGTAAATTGGTGTAGCTACCATGGAAAACAGTATTAAGGTTCCTCAAAAAAATTAATAATAGAAATACCATATGACCCAGCAATCTATCTTCTGGGTATCTAACCCAAAAATTTGAAAACTTTTATCCGTAAAGATATATATGTACCCCGATATCTATTACTTTCAGTTTTATATCCCACATGAGTGAAATCAGGCTAAATTATTCCTGGTGGCCAACACATAGAAACAACCAAAGTGCCCAATTAGATAAAGAAGAGGTGGTACATATATATAACGGAAATGGAATATTACTCAGCCATAAGAAAAAATGAAATGCTGCCATTTGCAACCACATGGGTGGATCTTGAGACAGTTATGCTAAGCAAAATAAGTCAGAAACTAAGTTGAGAATCATGTGATTTCACTTATATGTCTGATATAAAACAAAGCAACAAATGTTGAGACTGTTATAAGTCTTGAAATAACAGGGAGCGACAGGGACAAATAAGTGAAAATGGTAAGATTATATGTTTCATTATTGATAGGAATTTACTTTAAAATAACATTTCAGGATAATTTAAATATACACGAGTATATAAAATT
Source organism: Rousettus aegyptiacus (assembly GCF_014176215.1). Lineage (NCBI taxonomy): Eukaryota > Metazoa > Chordata > Mammalia > Chiroptera > Pteropodidae > Rousettus > Rousettus aegyptiacus. The sequence goes on from NW_023416308.1 coordinate 92,526,181, forward strand.
AATGAAATAATTAAAAAATAACTTTTGTTATAGAGTTTTTAAATAGACAAAAATCAAAACAAAAATACTTTTCAAACTTAACAACTGATGGCTTTAGCCTCATCCTGCATCCTCTGCTCTACTGGGCACAACCCATATGTCAATAAGGTACTTATATGGATAGACTGAGGTCATCCCAAACCATTTAAATTGTACAGACGCTGTTGTTATTTTTCCTGAAGCCAAAGATCAACTTAACAAGAAGGTAGAAGAGGGTATTAGTAGAGATGGTGCATACGACACAACAATTTGCAAAAGACATGAGAAGAAAACGTGAGAATTAGTACAGTTTAAAGCAGTGTTACTTTGTGTAGTTTTGGTTATAGTCTTAATATTTATTCTTTGCAACAAGATTAGCAGAAAATTAAATGTAAACAATTATGTTTGTTTATAACAATTTGATATTGCTATGACATTTTGCTTTTGTGTTACAAAATAATCAGTCCTCAGTGGTTTGGAAATTAAACCAAACCAAACAAAAGCAGCAAAAAAAAAAAAAAAAAATTGGTCTTCGATCACATTTGAGAAGCACTGAGAGCTCGAGCTTAAATAGGAGATCCTACACATTTTGGTCAATATATAGAAGAATATAAGTGGGATTTTCCGGTCTGACATGTAAAAAGTTTGATATCATCACTACCATCTTCACGAGAAAAAAACCGAACACATTGTAGCATTATTTACAATAGCCAGGAAGCAACCTAAGTGCCCATTGATGGATGAATGGATAAAGAAAATGTGGTATATACAATGAGATATTTATTCATAAAAGAGAAGAAAATCTTGCCATTTTTGACAACATATGGATGGACCTTGAAGACATTATGCTAAGTGAAATGTCAGAGAAAGACAAATATCATATGATCTCATTTATGTATAGAATCTAAAAACAAAACAAAAAACCCCAAAACTGAGCTCATAGATTCAGGGAACAGATTGGTGATCACTGGAGGGGAGTTTTGGGGGTAGTGGGATGGGTGAAGATAGTCAAAAGGCACAAACTTCTAGTTATAAAATAAGTAAGTCCTGGGGATGTAATGTACGGCATGGTGACTATAATTAATAATACTGTATTGTATATTTGAAAGTTGCTAATAGAGTAGGTACTAAGTTCTCATCACAGGGAAAGAAATTGTAATTATGTGGAGTGATAGATGCTAACTAGACTTATTGTAGTGATTATTTCACAATACATTCAAATATCAAATCATTATGTTGTACACCTGAAACTTGCATAATGTTATATGTCAGTTATATCTCATAATAAAAAAAGAAAGAAAAAAACTGAACAGACTGAACATCAACAATTCTTAGATCCATCAGACTATCAAGGTCACAGGGCAAACTGCTGTGCTGGAAACTGGAGAGACAGATGATTCTGCTGCTGGAGCTAAAACTGGTAGGAACACTTAAACTTTAATGGACAAATTGCTAGAGGCTCAGTATGGATTAGCATGAAAGTTGAAAACTCTGATGAAGGGACAGTCTTATGGAGTTCCTAATACTTCTTTGAACTCTGGAGAAGGCACTATTAGATGAATGAAAAGATGAGTAACAAGAGTGAGAGAAAACATTTGCAAAACACATCTTGTAAAGAACTGGTATTCAGTGTACACCAATGACACTTAAAACTCAGCAATAAGAAAATAGCTAAAAATGGGCAAAGGATGTGAACAGACACCTCACCAAAGAAGTTATGAAGATGGAAGATAAGCATATGAAAAGATCGTAAATATTATATGTCATCAGGGAGTGCAAACTAAAACAAGATACCACTACACACCTGTAAAAATGGCTAAAATTCAAATCACTGATAACATCCAATATGTTAGAATGGGGAGCAACAGGAGCCCTCATTCACTGCTCATGGTAATGCAAAATGGTGTGGCTGTTTTGTCAGTTTCTTACCATATGATCCAGCAATTGCATTCCTAGATATTAATCCAACAGAGTTGAAAACGTGTCCACTCAAAAATCTGAGACACCAATGTTTATAGCAGCTTTATTCATGATTGCCAAAAATTGGAAGCAGCCATGATGTCTTTTAATAGGTGAATGAATAAATTGGTATATCCATACAATGGAAGATTATTCAAAGATAAAAGAAAATGGCTTATCAAGCCATGAAAAGGCATAGAAGAACCTTACATACATATTGCTAAGTAAAAGAAGCCAATCCAAAAGAAAGGCTGCATACTGTATAATTCCAACTATATGGCATTTTGGAAAAGGAAAAACTATAGAGAAAGTAAAAAGATAAGTGATTGCCAGGGGCTTGAGGGGGTTGAAGGGGTGAATAGGTAGAGCACAGGGGATTTGGGGTGCAGTGAAACTATTCTTTATGATACTGTAATACCCAGAATTGTACAACACAAAGAGTGAATCCTAATGTAAAGCATGGACTTTAGTTAATAATATATCGATATTGGTTCATCAGTTGTAACAAATGTATTACACCAATTAAGATGTCAATATTAGGAGAAACTGTTGGGGGAGAATGAGAGGGAGTGGGAGCTCTGGACTTACTGTTCAATTTTTCCATAAACCTAAACTGCTCTAAAAATAAATTATATCAATTTAAGTAAAAAGAGGACACAATTTTGAGGGTGATGGATATATTGATTATCTCAGTTGTGGTGATGGTTTCATAGATGTACATGTGTCCAAATGTTAAAACTATACATTTAAAATATGTGCAATTTACTGTATGCAAATTGCACTTCAGTAAAGCTGATAAAAACACACTACACACACACACACACTCACTCACAGAGACATGTACTTCATTTGGAGGCTATTTTCCTGATGAAAAGGGAACTGACTTAGCTGGTATATGCCTTTGGCCCTTTGTGCTGCACCTTCTCCTCCTGGAACGTGGACACAGTATTTTTTGAGGTAAAAGCCTTTTTGAGACCATGAGAATAAAGGTCGTGAGAAAAGTTTGAAGAATCAAAAAGGCAGAAGGAACCTGGGACTTTGGTAATTTCTAGAACCACCATATCAGCCTTATAGTGCCTAGGTCAGGAATTCTTGTTTGGAGAAAACATATACTCCTATTTCATTAAGCCACTGCAGTTAGTTTCTCTTATAAGGAACTAAAGTTAACAGTTCTAACTGACATAGCTATTCATTAATTGTGTTTACAAATTATTTCGAAAAGAAAATAGAAAGAAATCTTAATTACTGGAAATATAACTTTTTCCAAATCTTTCTATAATAAAATATAATTCTGTTCCTAGAGATTGCCTTGATAAGGCCATGGACCACTACTAAGTTGAAAAAGGAATAGATGAAGAAAATGGGGATTTTTACCCTGAAGAAAAGCCTGGACGTTAAGGAAGGTGATAGATATCCTCAACTAGCTGAAGAACTTTCAAATGGAATGGCCACTGGACTTATGTCTGGCTATAAGAAATATAATACCACATGCGAAAGGCTCCTGGGGGCAATATAATGTTATGTGGCAGAACTTTTAAATCCATGTCAAAAATATGTAAAGATGAAGTAAGCTATGATTGGTGTAGAGTTTGTGATGTGTTTCAGCCTAGGCTGAATAAATATTTGGCAGGAGATTTTGTCATTTATTTTCCAAATAATATAATCCAAAATACTCAAGTGAATAATTTTGTCAGATAATTTTTTCAGCAAATCTGGAATCCAGAACATGGTTTCAAAGATTGTACTTTTTTTCATTAAATCACATCATCTCCAGGAGATGACTACAAAGAAGATTTAAATAATAGATGAGAACTTAATTAGAGGAGCTTTAAGGTAGCTTCGCAGAGTGCAGTTACGCATTTCTTAGAGGAAAGATGAAAGAAATTAGAGTATTACATAAATTTAAAATAAGCCTGTATGTTACATTTAAGGATCTGTTAATAACAGTGAAGTCTTTATACTTACTAGTAGTCCTGGTTCTGGAAGAGGAGAAGGCCTTGAAAACCGTTTATTAAGTTTCCTCTTCTGTTTCTTTAGGTTTCGCATATTCTGAATACGTTTATCTATGGCCTTTTGGAAAATTAAAAGAAAAGAAATCGTACTTTTTATAACAAAAGGTAATATGCTGATTATATTTTTGGTTTATGTCACTAAAAAAGGATAAAAGCAATTAGTGCATAAGGTTTACATAGCTACATAGAAGTAGGAAAAAATCATTTCAAATGTGTGGTTTGTAGATGAAGAAAACACATTAGACCATCAGTAGAGTTTTCAAATGTGACTGCTTACTCTCAATTCACACTTTACGGACTGTGTAAGATAGATCCAAGATTCATGGATATAGGTATTTATTTTTAGTTTAAAGGTAATGTTCATTAAAAACCTCCAAGGGATTTTTTTTTTTTTTTGGTAATAAGGAAACAATCCACATACATTATTTCTCTTAAATGCTTCATATCATACAAAGCTTTTTTTTTTTTTTATGTCCCCATTATATGGGATATTAAGTAGCAGAGACTTAGGGGATCAAACTGGAATGCTTTGAGGATAGTGAAATAGAGTATTAGGGTGAAGAGGATATGAGTAATAGGAACTTTTACCCACTGCCAATAGAAATGCATTGGTACAATTAAAAGAAAAAAAACCCAACGATGTGGCATTACTTAATAACAATGAAAAATTAGCTTTCCCTATGATCCAGCCATTTACTTGTGGTTAAATCAAGTGAAACTCTTGTTCATGGGCAAAAACAAAAAAACAAAAATATGTACTAGAATGTTCACAGTAGCATTGTTCATTACAGGAAAATGTGCAAAATACCCACTGTTCATCAACAGGGGAAAGAATTGATGAACTGAGATGTGTTCTACAAGGAAATAAGAAACAGCAGTGAAAATGAAGGAATTATAATTCTACCCAACAATGTGGATGAATCTTAGGAAACCGTTTTGAGAAGAAAATAAATTATACACCAAATTTTGTGTGATCATATGTTTATAAAGTTCAAAAGTAAGCAAATCAAACAATATACTTTGAGGCACATATGTGACAAACTATTTCTTAAAAATGAGATTGATAAAAATAAAATCCAAGATAGTGGTTACCTCTGGGAGAGATGTAGGGAGGTAGAATAGAGAAGCAGCCCCTGGATGAGTTCAAGGACACCGAGAATGTTTTCTCGAGTCGAAGGTATATTTTATTATTCTGTTTTACAAAGTAAATATTCTGCATATATGTTGGTATATGTATGAAACATTACATTAAAAAATGAGAATATAAGCTATTTAGGTTATCCTAGTTAAGACTAACTCAGAGTCCCAAGAAAGATAACACAGAAGTAGCTAGCTATTAAAAATCTTGTCATGTTAGGGACTACCACATATAAAGTTACAAGATCAAGTCCCAATTTTGAAATACCCATAATTATTTACTTAAACATTACCTGCCTTTCAGTGACTTCTGAAGGATGATGCCGTCTTGGTCCTTCCTACAAAATATGTAAAATAATTTTAAAGAAAACACATAAAAATCATGAGCAAACAGAAAGATGAGTTATAACAGAAAGCCTATGCTACTGTTCTTTATTTATGTAACATACATATTATCTCAATTGCAAGAGACAGGATCAGAGGAATATTAAGGTAAAAATCAAGGTGGAGATTGGCAATGGTACTATGGTGTCACACTGATCCTCGCTTAAAGAACCACATTATAGGTGTGAAAATTAACAAAGGGGAAGCTCATTTAAAATGGAGTCGGGAGGCCGGAAGAGGACGCTCTCATGCACTACCACCTGTTAATTACAGACCCTTATCAGGAAGAACTCATTTATGGACCTCAGCAGGAAGAGACCTGCCTTGCAAGCTGGTACTACTTTACCGCTCCAGCAGGAGAAGGAAGGTTTCCTTTTTTGCCCAGCACCTCAGCAGATGAGAAACCAGCACCACTCTGAATTCTCACTCTTCTCCAATGGATTTTCCTTCAAAACAATCCCTCACAACTTACTCCTTTTTCTCTATAAAGTTCTTCGCCTTTGTGTGTTAGATTTGCCTATAGTTTTTGCTATAGCATGCTTGTCCAGAATTGCAATTCTCTGCTATTGCCAAATTCATTTTGCTGGTAAGATAATTGGCAATTTTATTTTTTTCAGGACAATACAGAAAACGTAAGGTATAGAGGTTATAGGAAAAGTGTATAGAGCAAATCCAGAGAGTCGTGTTTCTTTTGTTGGTACGTGACTTCAGTGGTGTCACACTGATCCTCGCTTAATGAACTGGTCGTTAGTCCGGCTTCTAAAACCTGGGAAAGCTGCGGTGAGAAACCCCATGAGGTGGTATTGTTTTCTGAGGCACAGGCAGGTTGGCTTTTAGTTCATGGGTTCCCACTCCTCCCCCTGACTTCTAAATTGTACCACATACTTCCCCCTCCTATCATTTTGATCCAGTTGTTTAACCCAAAGGCTCCTCCCTATCTGAATATTGAGAAGTTTATCCTCCCCACTACACCTCTCTAACCCCACCCCACCTTCTAGGGCGGCTCAATGAATTAGTCAACAGACAATTGAAAGTGTATAACCCCCTAGTAGGCGCGAGGCCTTCCCCTGTCCTTGGTGTGCCCTGTAGCCCAGCATCTGGTCAGTTTACTTCACCAGGATTTCCCAACACCCAGCACCGCACTGCAGGTGCAGTGGCTGAAAGCTCGAGTAGCTGCCATGGCCTCCAGGCTCAAGGTGTGGGGAGGGGTGGTCAAGGTGGGGTTAAAGGCAAAGGACTCACGGGGTTGACTTGGGTACTATCGTCCCCTAAACAGTGCAGGCACATGCTTGAGCCGCAGAGCGCCCCTGGCGCCCACCGCCTGATCCCCACCAAGTAATTGCAGGGCCTGCTACCCACTGCATGCGAGCCCCGCCCCGTCCCATCACAATTCTCTTTATCCTTGCCCCATGGGCCCCACCCTTTCCCTGAACTATTTTCTAATCCCAATGCAGGGATGGTGAAATCCTTAGTTGTTCAGAAAGCGTCTGAGGAATTAGGGTTGCCAGGTTGCCACAATTCCCTGCTCAAGGTATAACTACATAATATCAGTTTTCTATCTTATTAACCTATCTAGCTTGGGTTCCATGGTTCCTCACTTCAGGATTCTTAATTCCAACATCTCATTGTTCTTTCATCACAGCTTCCAGTTGGATTCACCCAACCACAGCTGAAGGGAGAAAAACCTGAAGATTGCTGCAGTACATGTTCATGATCTCCAGCTTAAACTGTGTCCTCTCCAGAGTTTACCACTTCTTTTAGGTTACACTAGATCTTTCTGTTTTTGTGCTTTACAGAATTCCTTTCAAACTGTCTTCCTGCTATTAAAATCTCTGAACCCACCAGCTCTCAGGCACTTTCACCAAAAGCAGGAGACTCTTGCTCTACACACTGATAATGGCTGACACATGGAGAGCTTATGCTCAGCATTGTTAGACGAATTTACATATGTTAGCTCATCAATTCCTTAGGACAACCGAGCAGGTGAAGTGTGTGATTATTATGGAAACAAGTCACTAGTATGTTAAATAACTTGTTCAAGGTTATACAACTAGAGGGTGAGCTGGGATTTAAATCCACAGAGTCAGCCTTCAAAGCCAGTGATCTTAATCACTGTGTTATGCCACCAATTGTTTTTGAAAGCCCAGACTAGAGGAAAGAAAGCCTGTTCAATAAATGGTGCTGGGAAAATTCAAAAGCCACATGCAAAAGAATGAAAGTAGACAGCTCTCTGTTATGATACACCGAAATGAACTCAGAATGGATCAAAGACCTAAATAAAAGACCTGAAACAATAAATTCCATGGAAGAAAACCTAGGTACTAAACTCATGGACCTTGGATTTAGAAAGGATTTTATGAATTTGACCTCAAAGGCAGAGAAGTAAAAGCAAAAATAAATGAATGGGACTATATGAAACTAAAAAGCTTCTGCACAGCAAAAGAACCCATCAACAAAACAAAGAGGCAACAACTGAATGAGAGAAGATATTTGCAAACAACACCTCAGATAAGGGGCTAATATCAAAAATATATAAAGGACTCATACAACTCAACAATAAAAATAAAACAAAAAAACAATCCAATTAAATGGGCAAAGGGCCTGAACAGACACTTCTCCCAGGAAGACATATAAATGACCAACAGACATATGAAAAGATGCTCAACTTCACTACTTATTAGGAAAATGCAAAACAAAATCAGTGAGATACTATCCAATATTTGTTAGAATGTCTTTCATCAATAGGACAAGTAATAACAAGTGTTGGAGAGATTGGGGGGAAAAGGAGCCCTCATACACTGCTGGTGGGAATGTAAATTGGTACAGCCACCATGGAAAACAGTATGGAGGTTCCTCAATAAAGTTAAGAATAGAAATACCATATGACTCAGCCATCCCTCTTCTAGATATCTACCAAAAGTTTGAAAACATCTATAAAGACATATCGGATACCCCGATATCCATTGCAGCATTATTCATGGTGGCCAATGGGAATAACCAAAGTGCCCTTTGTTAGATGATTGGATAAAAAAAGCTGTGGTACATATATACAGTGGACTATTGCTCAGCCATAAGAAAAGATGAAATACTGCCATTTGCAACAACATGGGTGGATCTCGAGATTATCACGCTAAATGAATTGTCACAGAAAAAGTTGAGAACCATATGATTTCGCTTTTATGTGGGATATAAAACTGAAAGCAATAAAAGGAAGACAAACTCGTAGACACAGCAGTTTAGTGGTTACCAGAGAGGGAAAGAGGGGAGACTGGAGGTAGATAAGGGTAAAGGGGGTCAAGGAAGGAAAGAAAGAAATTTAACTTTGATTGGTGAACACACAATGCAATATACACATAACATATTATTGTACACTTGGAACTTATTTGATTTTATTAACTAGTATCACCCCAATAAATTTATTGTAATAAAATAATAAAAGCCCAGACTGTTGCTACACCAATTCCTTACCACCTATAAGCCTATCACCTTGTTTGTATCCACATGATTCTTTTCCCTGTTTGAAGTAAATCTCTCTGCTTTTGTTCTCAGGCCATTTCCCTCCGAGAGATCTCACTGCACAGACTGCTCGCTCTTCTTGTTACCCTCTCTATATTGCCTCTTTCCTTTAAACATTTAAATACTATATGCTCAAATCTTCCTCTCTTCAGGCTAAAAACCCAAAACCCTTTAAACAACAAATAATTATAACTATTGCCCATCCCCTTTATCTACAGTAATATTCGTAAGAGTTATCCGCAATTCCCATCTCCTCCTCTTTACATCCAGTGTAATATATGGCTCACTGCGACCTGCTTCAGTCCTTACTACTCTATTGATATCTGTTTCAGAATGGTCGCTAATGATCTTCCTGCTGAATTCAGTGAACAGTTTGTGCCACGTGACTTTTGCATAGTGTTAGAAACTGCAGAGAGATCTCTTAGAAGAGTTAGGCTTAGAGAAATTACTGTTGCCCACTGAAGTGCTCGAAACCACAGACCACTCCCACATCCAGTTATTTGTCTCATTTCCTGTCTGAGCAAAATTTAATGACTTTGTTTTATATCTTAAAGTGGCTGTTTCATAGTGCAAGTAAGATTAGCTTGTGAGGGTGTTTCTATACTCCTGCTGGTGTTTTTTTATTAACTTTCTCTGTGATGAAATACACAGTGATGAAATCAGGTGAAATAGCATTGCATTTGTAAACGCTATATCTATATCCTGTATTTGCTCTTCTCTTGCTGTTTTAAAATTCTTAATTTTTAAGCACTGGCTCTTCATTTTCATTTGGCACTAGGAACTACAAATTGTGCAGGTGGTCTTGAACCTACCCTACAAAGTATGTGAGAAATTTATCTATTTTTCTTCTATCTATCTATCTATCTATCTATCTATCTATCTATCATCTATCTATCATCTACCATCTACCTACCTGTCATCTATCTTTCTAATGAACACCTGACATACAATAACATTTAATGTCATTTTTATTATTATTTCCATGTACTAAGTTTACTGCACTTTTTTCTGTACCTGTGCAGTTAACTTGTGAAATTATTGTAGCCACCGGCCCTTGAAAGACACATGGACCACCAGAACTCAGTGAATTATAGGAAACACTCTTTATTCAGTCAGCCGGGTCTGCCAGGGGTACGCAGACCCCAAATTAAGCAACCCCGAAATGTAGAGGTACAGGGTTTTTAAGCCTAAAATCTCATTATTCATTCTTTCTAAACACAAAGGGCTATTTTTCTTTTACTTACTACCTGTCAACCCACAGGTCGGTTGTGCAAGCAAAAGTACAGAAACAGAAAACTTACTGTTAGAATGTTATGTTCCTATGGGCGATAGCCTATGTTCCCATGATGATAGCCATGTTCCCATGGGCAATAGCCAAGCAGTAATTTTCTGCAAGTAATAAATTTCTAGCAGTCATTTTTAAACCACCACAAAATCTAGGTTGTAAACTTTTTTAAATTTCTCTGTTAAGTTACATCCTTTTAGATTCAACTTGTTATTTCATCTGGTTCTTCTCTGTAGGACAGCACCCCCATGTCTTCTGATTAAATCAGCATGTTATGTCATCATCCAAATTTGTGATGAAAACATTGCACACAACAGAGCTGAAAAGAATGCTTTGCAGCAAAACACATAAGGCTGCACTGCAGGTTCATCAATAATTACTTACCAGTACCTGTTAGTAGAATTGTTTATTCCATTACAAATTCACTCTAATATCAACTAGTTCTGATTATATCCATCTCATCCACAGCAATATCATGACTTTTTCATTGATATTGCTGGAATCTAGATATGCTTTATGTTACTACTTCATATTGAAAATTGTTCAGTTAATTTCTCCCTTACTTGAATATTAACTTAGACAAAATTCTAGAGTTAATATTGCACAAAGAAATCAATGAAGGAGTTAAACTCTCGGGAAAAAACATCCAGTATTTTTTTTTGGACTGTTTTATATTTTATGGGTTAGTATGTTAGTTTTCTATTGTTGCTATTACAAATGATTGAAACATAATGGCTTAGAACAACAGAAGTTTATTCTTTCACAGTTCTGGAGACCAGAAATCTGCAGTCAAGGTGTCAGCAAGGCCTTGCTTTCCCTGAGAGCTCTGGGTAGAACCATTTCCTTGACTTGTCCATCTTCCCTTGGCTGCCTGCATTTATTGGCTTGAAGCCACATCATTCCAATCTCTGTTTCCATCTTCACTTGTCTTTCTCCTTTGTGTGTATCTGCTCTCTCTTTTTGCCTCTTGTGATGGTATTTAGGGCCCACCCAGATAATCCAGCATAATCTTATTTCAAAATCCTTAACTTAATCATATGTGCAACAACCCTTTTTCCAAATAAGGCACCATTAATAGGTTTCACATATTAGGATGTGGACATATCTTTGAGAAGAGTTATTAACATATCACAGATAATTTTGCCTTTTAATTTTGAATTACTTGTAGGAAGGACAATATACATTTTCATCTTTTGGGTTGCTACAAAGCTTAACCTGGCTCTGGATAGGGGTTAATTTCACCTTCTCCTCCTTTGCCCCACAAGGACCTGCTGCTTTTTTCCACCACCTGGAGCTATAACTCTTCACCTCTGTGGTGCAGAGCTAGCTAGCATCACACTTAATGTCTCTAGGTCAGTCCGTTGTCCCCATCCTTTTTGGCACCAGGGACCAGTGCTCCTATGAGAATCCAATGCCCGATGATCTGAGGTGGAGCAGAGTCCAGGATGCTAGTGCTGGGGAGAGGCTAATAATACAGATGAAACTTCGCTAACTTGCTCACCATTCACCTCCTGCTATGAGGCCCGTTTCCTAATAGGCCACAGATCTGTACTGGTCCAATGCCTGAGGGTTGGGGACCCCTGCTTTTGGTCATTGGACCATCGCAAGGGAAGCAGTTAACCAGCCATTGCAGTTAGAATGCTGGAAGTAGCAAGTGACAGCTTTTGCTATTTAGTTCCTATGAGAAATTGTCTTTGACAGTATCTTTATGGCACTTTTAATCACATATCCTGTTTTATATGACATAAATCATATGTCACTGTATCTGGTTTCTGAATTCCTTCTGGTCTAGCAGATAAGTCAGGGCTCTGATTGAGGCTGCATACAGGAATGAGCCCACAGAGGTCGTGAGCTATCAGCCCCAGAAAGGGCAAGGTAGAACAAACACAAGAAAAGAGATAAAGGGCCCAGGCTAGAGAAGCACAGAATATCAGAGGTTGGCATGGATCTTCTCCTAGATTACCTATATACTAACGTGTGAGTTATGAGTGAACCAGAGGAGAGGCAGGAGGGAAATCAGACAGTTCACAAGACATGATTCTATAGGCAGGGAGGGACCATTTAAAGGGTCACTCACATCTGGAGTAGTGAGAAAGCTGTGGGTGGAATCCGTTAATTAAAAAAGGTGAGGTTAAATGCAGAGGGTTAGAATTGGTGGCTGAGGTAAAAAAGGGCAAAGTAAATCAATTGGAAGACGCACAAACCAGTGGTGATGGCTGCTGTTCTCACCGTTTTTCTCTCTTCTTTCCTCTATTTTCTCAGCCCTCCAACCTCAACATCTAGGGCTTTAGGGAAATAATATGCCATGAACCCGCTTCCACCGAGTTAAACTTTCTTCTAAGTAGTTTTGCACTTGATCTGCATTTCATCCTCATTACCTTTGCTGGTTCTCTGCACCTGTCATGCCTGTCTCAATATAAAGTCGGGTCTTTCCTCAGAATTATTCCACAGAAAAGAGTGAGTGTCTTTATATCAGAACCCCTATGAAATCTATTTCAGAGCTCTTTCCCAATTACTGTATTTTGAAAAACAGAGTTTTTCAGGAAAATGCGTAGTTTTACAAATACCAGTTTTGGATGCTTACAGAGGTCACCTAGGCAAATCAGTAAAAATACAAAGTAAAGAAAGTAATAATCTCTTGGGGTACAACTTTATATTTGTCTTGTAAACAGCCTTTTAAAAGTGCTTTAAAAACGAATAGGACAAATAAATGGCTATATTTTGGAGATCTTTGATATACCCCTAAAGGACAAATGAAGAGAACAATTGTTTTAATGTTATGTGAAAAAGAACTTAGGGCTTTGGATAGATTTCCAGTAACATGTAATAGCATCAAACTAGAATGTGAAAAGTGCTATATTTTAAGGTACTGAGATGGGAGTGAAAATGAATGTCTTTTAAAACTGGTCAAAAAGTGGCCCTGGTGACAATTAAGACAGTGATGTTGAAAATGCTTGTGAAAAGGGTGAATAAAACTGTTTAAGAAAATGTGGGTATGGAGATAAGCAACATTTCTAAACTAATATTTATATAATATGGTTTTAAGAATGAATGTGTAAAAAAAACTAATTAAATATTATAAGTAGGCATTTAGCTATTATAGTTACATTTTTAAATGTTCAAATTGTCAAGCTAACAATAAAAATTTCTAGGGATATTTGCCCCGTCTTTCTCTCTTAGTTGGAATGTTTTAACTTTTTATCAATCCCATATTACAATTCAAAATATTTGAAAAGGACTACAAATATAATTTTTTAAAGTGAAAACCTAATCTTACTATTGGATCACGGGACACACACACACACACACACACACACACCACAAACACAACACACACACTCTGAAATATGGTGCTGTTAAAAGATGAACTGAAGCATATTAAAATTTTTAAGAGTATATTTGAGCAAAATTCAATTGGAATTGAGCAGTGCCAAACCAGAGGAAGTGTTAGGAGCCCTTCTTCCTCTGACAGGAACCTGGGGAAAAGCAGAAAAAGTGCAGAAACAAAGAAAGGAATTATTTGATTGACTATAGCTTAAAGACTAATTGGCTGCTTGTGACTGGCCATTATTGGTGTCATGAATTCATAACATTGAGGGATTTGCAGGGTTAGATTTTGGGTTGCTTAACCTAGGCCACCAAGGCATTAGAGCCATATCAGTCTAATGGCCTTCTTGTTTAATTAATTTAACCTTGCAAAACTTTTTCTCGTCCCTTAAGTCTCAGCCTTTCATTACATATAGTCAGCCTACAGGAATGTGTAGGAGCCTGCTCTTCTCATTTCTCATTTATGCTCTGATTTATAGGAACTCTGGGTTATAGGATCCTTGGTTCTTGCTTTATCTTGAAAGGCAGATCTTCACACATAGTAGGCTGAACCTTCAGAGTTATCTGAATAGAGTCAACAACACAAAAAAAGGCTGGTCATGGTAATGGTGCTCAACTTTCATAGCAAAACTGAATGATCCCCTTCTCATCAGGTGTGACCTTAGAGAATGATAGAAAACCCTGTTGCCTACTATCTGGAGAAATCTTTCAAAAGTGATGATACTTTCATGTTTTCTCTTGGAAATGATATGACTCTAATGATAAACTACTAGTGGATTACTTGGCTGGAATGACAACTTCCCATTGAGAAAAACGATCCTGAATTTCAGAATCTAACATTAATTTTTAGGCACTTGTCAAAACAAAGGTGAAATGAATGACTTATAGTTACACTTTACAACTGTTGAGTACTTAACTTTTAATCTGGATAGGGCACACTTTAAATGGCTCAACATTGGATGCATTTTTATTAGATAGTGTGTTTCTAGGAATTGCTTAGTAAATCTAACTTGCTGTTTGGGTCAATAGTGTTCAAGACTTATGGTCTCTTAGATTAAGTCATAGCTCCTGTTACTGTCCATTTTTCTATATGTTCATACTGTTTTATGTGAATTTATAAGGACAAAAACAAGGTTCATTTGAAGACTCATTTTTTTTTTTTAGTCTTCAGTTTATTTAGATTATGCTTTTTGGGGAAAAAAAAGCGCAACGCAGTTTAATTTTAGAAGAAAATTAACTTCCGGTTGAGTTTAACTGATAGAGAGAAGCTCCTCTTTAGTACTTCAAAGTCTTAAAGTTTCAAATCATGAAGAAGGTGGGATGGGAAAGGTGACTATGCTAAAACTGTCATCCTGTGTAGAGTAAATAAGTATATTCAAATTCACGAGGATTACAAATCTTCCTTCGTGTATTTTCTAGTTTTGGCTGTTATACAATTTTCTACACTATGTTGCTATTTTGAGGACACAAATGAAAATATAAAATATAGAATCAGAAATTGGAGATTTATCTAAATAGCACACAGACCTACTTGTTAAGCAAGAAAAATGTAACCTTATTAAGATATGCTCATCTTTACTGAAGATGTAATTCTTTTGAGACATCTGATTCCAACTTATCTTAGGTCTTTATTTTAATTAGTCTATCAAAACTGCTTTAGGCATTTACATCACAGGAATAAATATGAAATGTTCTTGTGATTATACAATCATGGGACCATTAAGAATTGGATCAGTATTTCACAGAAGGCATTCTCCAAATATCAGGAACTGAAAATGAGTGTAAGAAATGATCTCAATACTGATAGATAAAATGACTTCACTTTTTTACAAAAGAGAAAAAATGTAAATGCAATGTTATTTCATATAAAGCATTATCTTTCAAGCCCCTATTATAGGACAAATACAGATGTCAGTGATCATTATATTGATATTTCAACCTAATCAACTAACTTTGTCCAAACTTTGAGTTGTAGTACTGATTAAATAATAAAACCCGTGGAAAACTACCCATTTTTATCTTTATAAGTTAGAATTGACACACTGAAGCAGATTTAATTTTACTGAACATATGCCATTTTTGAGAAGCACTGTGCTAGGGACATGGATTGGTTTGTTTAGCAATTGGTTTGTTCGTATACCATAATATTGACATTTATATATTACATTTATAACATTTCATTTGAACTCCATAAACCTTGGAAGGAAAGTAAAGTGTATATGAGTCCATTTATTTTATAATTGAATTTTAAAAAGTGAAGCTCAGAAAGCTTAGGAGAATTAATAACCAAGATCGTTCCTTTCAATATTTATTAAGCCAATAAATATTTTCGGATACGGGGTTAGTATTTCTTTAGTTATAAGAACAGAAACACAAGAAAGTAACAAACTACAAGGGATTATTATTTTGGCTTGTATGAATGGGAAATAAATACAAGAGGAAATTTGGTTTAGTCAAATAATAATTTTTCATCTCTATTATCTTGTTTCCCTCTGAGGGTCGACCTTCCTTTGTCCTGCTACAGATGAGTTTTTCTGTAGATAATAATGACCTCTAGCACCCACCTCCATCCTGCCAAGCTATCATCCTTCTTTACAATTTGACCAACTACATAAGAGAGTCCTCACTCCCAGCTTTCGGGGAGCATTCTGACTGGCATATATTACCAGTTATGAGGACATTTGAAATGCATAATTTAAAAGCTCGGGTTAAATCACATTAAATATGATTAATATTAGTAAATTAATGGAACATTTATTTTCTAACTCAGAAATTTTAGCACTCTTATTTTTAGGTTGAATCTAATCAATGCTTTAGAAAAAGTGACAAATCATTATTTCTTTCTTTGGACTTTTCTCTTCAAATATCAGTAAGGGAGACTTAAATGTTATGGCTGATTTTAGAGATGCCCACACAGAATGAAATTTAGGGTGACAAATAGAAAGTGTGGCATTCAGCCTATGGAAAAATTAATAGAGGAAATAAAGTCATTTTCACGTAGGGCTGTAAAGTTCTGATAGGGAAACATGTTACTAGAGGTTAGAAAATCTTTTAATAAGCCTTTAAAATCATATTTATATACAACCCACATTTACCCATAACCCAGTAAATAGTAATGAAAAAATGGCAGAAAAAGCAGGGATTTCAGTGTAAAAAATACCTTGGTTCTAAATTTTCTATGTTCCATTTTGGCAGAAGCTATTTTAGATGCAGCTAAACCACATCTTTGTTTACCATTCAGTAAAATGGGGCTAGTCATGCCTATTTCATAGAGTTGTAAGACCTAAAGGAATAGTGTATTCAATTGTGTTCAAGTATTATTTTATTTTACTCTCTCAAACAGTGGGGATCATATCTTCTATAGCTAGAGTTATTATGGGGACAGCAAAAGAGGAAATAGAGAATGAGTTACCAAAGGGATAGATATAGTCTCTTTCTCATAAGAATAAATAGAACACATAATGATTCTTTAGGTTATTAGCATATGATGTATGAACAATTCGGAATAATTCTTAGAATCAGGAGGTTTAGCTACTTAGCAGTTATTAGAGTGATTAGAAGTTATACTCCTGCAGTGTAATCGTCTAATTTCCCAGCAAGAGCTCTTCAGGATAACATGTTCGTTTTTAGGAAAAAAAAATGTCCAGCAGGTGGCGCCATAATAATAATATTTACACAGTAACAATTTGTAGTGAGGGAGGAAACAAAAGTTATTATACAGCCAGAAGATGGTGCTAAGAGACCGATCTTTAAAAAACAATGTCTCCATTTGAAATAGGCAACTTCAATTTTGCTGAATTCCAGGATTTATAATCAGAGTATTATTAATGTCACTTTTGAAATTCTTCATTATCTTCAAATTAAACTTCATATTTATTACTTTCATGGTAAAAGAACAGATCATAAAGGCAGGAAATACTTTCCTATACTACTACTTATCATTTGCAATCCTTGCAAAGAAAAAATACTCTGTTAAATTTTTTTTTTATTTTTTTTGTTTATTTTCGTATGTTTCAGGATTATACTTTTGAGGAACCATAAACACTTATCATCCAACTCTAAATTCCTTGCTCTTTTCCTTCTGTTCTCTCACCAAACTTCTCTTGGGAAGACGAAGCAATGAATTAGATCTCGAAACCAACAGAACTTTCTGACATATCCAAATTAGAAAAAAAAAAATCAGTTGAAACATTTCTTCTGTTGCACTTTGTGGACTTTTCTAAAATACTGTTTGATTTTAATCCTTGGTTTATTAATGTTGTCAATATTCAAGTCTTCAATCACTTCAAAATAACAGGAAATAAATTGCTTCATAACTTTGTTTTAAACTTTCACATAAACACAAACTATATTATAAAAACTGGTGCTGATTCATTTGGAATTTTAAACACTTTCCTGTTAAATATCTCTTAAATGCGTCCATTTCTTATGGGCCACCCCATCTTCTACAGCCTCTAGGCTCAGCTGCTGGACCATTCTAGCAGCCTCCTAATAATAGACTTACATCCCTCCTGTCCCCTCCTGTTTTCTCTCATGAGCTCAAAGTGATATGTTATCAATGTAAATTGAATCATTTCACTCCCTTTCTTAAAACCTTTCAATAACTTTTCATTACTTGTAAACATCCAAATCTAAAGCATGCCCCGAAAGGTACTTTTTCAGGTCTGTCTCGTACCATTTTTCCTAATTATTTTCTATGCCCTCGCTATGTGACCTTTTTCCGACTGCTTCCTCCTCCTACAGGTCTTATACATGTGTTTTTTTCAGTTTGCAAAACAATTCTTCACATCTCCACCTAGATATCTCATACATATTCTTTGGATCAGAGCTCAAACATCACCTTCTCTGGGAAGTGTGCCTGTTACTGAGGTCTATCTAGGTCAGAGCTCTGTTATGTGGTCCCACAGCACTGGGTAAGTCTCCTTTATGGCACGCCCCTCCGTAGTTGGATGTGGTATATGGAGATACATTTATCAATGTCTTTTTTGCTTTAACATAAACTTCATGAGGACAGAGGCATGTTCACTTCTCTAACTTGTTTTCCTAGACAGGGAGAGTGTCATACTTGACATATGGGAAGCTCACAGTAATTATTAGTAGACTGATGGAATGAATGATCAATGAGAAAATCGGAGGCCTCTGGGAAGTGTAATTGAATTGATGGGTTCAGAATATTTTTTGTTGGCAAGATGTTTACTCTTAAGAGAAACCTCAGGACGCAGATATTAACTAACTGTCTTCAGGTATTCGTGAGGCTGTTTTGTGAAAAAAGGGTGAAGCTCCTTTTCTGTGGCTCCAAAGGATTGATCTAAGACCAAAAGCTTACAAGAAGAATTAAATCTAAGATTTTAAAAACTGAGTACCTAAAAATAGAACAAATTTCTACAATAGGTGGGGAACTTCCTATAACAAGGGATTTTCAAGCATAAGCTAGTAGTCAGTTGGTGGAGAGCAGAAAAGGGAATTCAAGGACTAGCAGGGCAATTAGGTGGCCTTTGAAGTCCCTTTGAACTTTGAGATTATATGGAGGTATGACTTGTTAGAAAGGTTATCTCTGTGTTTGCCATGCTGATTGCATTCTGAGGCCAATGCTTAATGGGATGGGGTTTCCTCAGCCTGTTCTGGGATTGTTTCATTGTATTTAGGACTTCAAAGAATGTGTCATCTGTACCACTAATTTTCCCTTAAATTCATATTGTCAGCCTTTTCTTGGAATATACTTGAAACAAAGTACAACTAGAGCTTATTTCAGATGTATTATTTTGTCTAATAACTGAAATGATCTATTTCTAATTACATTTTTAATCTTAACTTTTTCTGAATCATCAGTAACATTAACTGATGAATTTTTGAGAATACGTTTAGATTTTGAATAAATAAAACTTGTTTAATTTGCTTTTGAGGGATGGACTAAATTCTATATTTAAGATCTTCTCAATTTCATCCATAAACATAAGTGGTTAAAGATTTCTTTGTTTCATGAATCTATTTTCAATTTACCGCAGGAAAAAGAGTCAAGTTCTTTACACTTACTATACTAGCTCCTAACTTTTATGCCTCAACCCAGATTTTATATCAAACCACAAACAAAAATATTAATTTATCCTCAGGCCTCATAATATATAAATTAAATGGTTCTTAACATTTTTTTTGGTAGATGGAAAATGAAACCTTCTTTGGAAAAGTTTTTTTTTTTTCCCAAATAAAATTAACTCTAAGTACGCTAAGGTATACATTGCTTATTGTTTTCATGAACCAAAGTGAGGAAACAATCTCAAAATAATGTGGACCAAAATGCAGCCTTTAAAAGAATGAGATGGCCCAGTGTGTACTGACATGGGAATAGGTCCATGATATATGAAGAGAAAATACCAAGTAGCTAAAAGTACTTAGTGTTTTCCCTTTTTTTTTTTTTTTTTAAGAAATGTATGTAAATATATCGAAGAATGTGAGAAAGAGTTTAACCAAACTGGTAGCAGTGGGTACCTCTGGGCAGCGGGATTGCATTCTGGGCGCGCTGCAAGGATACAGTTTGGGAATTCCCTTTTTACACATTTAATACACTGCATTGTGAGCCAGATTTTTCCTTTAAAAAATAAACCTAATGAAGACACAGATTAATACAATCCAGTATTAACTTTCTTTTATAAGAATAAAGTGGAAGAAATTAATCATAGCCAGAGACATATCATTTTCATTTCCAGCGTGCACTGCTGAAATTCAGAGTGTTTTGGGGGAGAAGAATAATAAACCATATGTAGAGATCAGAATATATAAATATACACTTCCAGATCATCCTTGTTTTTGTACTTACCTGCTCAAGGAGAAACTCTAGGAGAAACAGGGAAAGTCTCTTACCACCTGAAATTTTCTTTGGGACTAGAGGATTTCCTCCATCTCCAGTTCACTGTGTTTTTGCCCTGCTGTGCTGGATACCAGTTTCCCTACATGGACTGCTGTTGCTTTACTGGGCGTAGTGGAAGAGGCAGGAATATTAGAACTCTTTACTCTTGCACAATGTGCCATGGTTTTTCTCAGTCAGGCTTGGGTAGACAGAAGGGAGACATACATAATGCAAATGCATACTTATAAGAATGAACAAAGAGCATTTCTGGGAATAGCAAAGAGACAGCTTAATTTAAACAAGAATTTGTGTAGGAGAGGAATGGCATGAGATTCCAAAGAAGTACTTTTGTTGTATAAGATCTATATATGTACCGTCACGATGTAATGAAATATAGATGAATCAATAGGGTTGAATGCAGAAAACAGAAATTACTCTAAGTATTTTAAGCAGAAAGAAATTTGATATACGGTATTACGCCTTTACATAGTTGTGGGAAAACCTGAAAGAACAGGTTCTGAGCCAGACATTCTGGGCTAGCTCCCAGAGTGATGCAGCACTGATCCACAGGCGGAGCTCCTTTTTTGGAGGCAGCCACTACTGCTTGCCGTGACAGCTGCCTCCCATGCTGAAGAGCAGTGGACTATGCGAACCAGGTATTAGGAAGTTAGACTAAGAAGTCACAGTGTTTTCATACCCACGAAAAGAGAGCACGAGCACTGAAGCGCAGCTACAGGGAAGACTCACATTTCTAAATCGCCAGCAGCAAGAGCGAAGAGTGGTAGGGAAATGGCCCTTTCTTCATGCTGCCTTCCAGATCTCTTGAAAATGCTCGCAGCGCATAACTTGCATCCAGAGTGCTAGTTGTAAGAATATCGGAGAAGTTTAGATTAAAGCTTTCCATAGCCTTCAAATTGAAGAAGAGTGGCCCGAAGGCTGAGAATTAAAGTATTCGCTTCATATAGGGAAGCTCCAAGTAGAAAAAAAGTCACTATAGTATGTTCATCCAGATACAATAACTACTAACATTCTGTCACATATCTATTAGTTTTCTCGGTGTGTGTAAGTCTGCCTGTCTGTCTGTCTATATATCTATCTCTCTTCTATTCAGTTGGAAGTAGTTATTATTTTTCTGCCTTATTTGGCAGACCTTTCTCCCTTTTGTCAGGTAAAAACAGTACCTTTTTTTTTTTTTTTTAGAAAACTCTGCCTCAATCCATATCCATGTTTTCCCAGTTAACCTTGTCTGCTCCAAACCCAGCACAGCAAAATCCTATTTGTAGATTATATAAACTCAGAAGTTCCTTTTTTTCCCAAATCATTATTGAGTTCAGTTTTTGTCAGTGGTATCTGAAGAGTCCTAATGTGTGTGAATGTAGATAGATAGATAGATAGATAGATAGATGTAAATATAGATAGATATATCTGTATAGAGATATGTAGTTATCTATATATTATATAGCTATTTCCTAGACTAGGAAATACTTTGTAGCCTGTGATTTTTCATGGATAGAGAGAGGAGAGGGTTTATTATGAGGAATTGGCTCACATGGTGATGAAAACAGAAGATCTACGATCTGTGGTCTGCAGGCTCTAGACCCAGAAAAGTCACTGGTTTAATTCAGTCTAAGTCTGAAAGTCTAAGAACTAGGAGAGTGATGATTTAAGTCCCAGTCCGAGGGCCAGATGAGATGAGACGAGATGAGATGTCCGTTTCTGTGCCCCTCATAGGACAAGGTTCAACTCATCTTTTTTTGTGATTCTTTCTCTTCTTCCTCATGTCTGGTATTTTTAGATGGCCTAGAGTAGAAGCGGTTTTATGGGGAATCCTAGTACATATGAAATAGTGTATTAAGAGGTATCAAATATAAGGGTTTTAGAGTCAGGCAAACTTGGGTTTGAAGACCAGCTTCATCTCTTATCAGTTATGGAAAAAATCACAGCAAGGCTCAGTTTAGTTACTTGTAAGATAAGATTTTTTGTAACCATTGTAACCACTAGAGATAATGCATAAAAGTTTAATGCAAGAGGTTAACATTCAAAGGACAAATCACAGCGTTGTTATTGTTTTTTTTGTTGTCCGGTGAATAAAACACTAATGAAAATGTTTCCTGTACATTGTTACATTCTTACTACTGCCTTTGTTGGCTATCTTTTTAAAGTAGCAATTGCTACCAGCAGCACCATGCTCTTCTTTTACATAAAGATTTATAAAATATACTTATTTGAAATGGAATAATGCTGGTGACTGAGGTTCTGGAGCAGATAATACCAAGAAAAGTAAAACTTCACAAAGAAGTTTCTATCATGTGGTGATTATTTCAGCTCAACTTATTCCATTCACACAGGTAATTGCAAAGCATGTTCCATGGGCATGGGTATTGATTGAGGACTTTCCGCACCGTGATAAATTCTGTTTTCAATGGCAAGCCTAAAGCCTTCTATGTTAGTAGATACCCCCGCAAGTCAGCTGCATTTTGTGTGGTGAGGCAGAATAGTTTTCAGCTGAATCCCTCTTTCTCCTTTAACATTTATCACCATGGGCTCCTCAGGGTTGCATGGCCCATGCCAGACAAGATTTATGTCTGCTTTGGGCTCGTTTCTCTCCACATGCACATTCGCCCTACAACGCACTGTGCTGTGCTTCAGGATCCTGCAGAAAAACGTGCTAGTGTGACTCGTGTCTTTCATGTAGACGTCCCAGCCCTGCTGCTACTGTAGCCACTCCTGTCATAGATCGCAGCACAAATATGATCAAAGGAGCAGAGATGTTGGCTGGGGTAGCTAAAGATGATCTCCCATGGGGCAGAGACCAGAGGGGTCCTCCGACCAGCAGGAGGTTCTACTTTTAGAATACATGTAGCAGCGTGCTCAGGTGGTAGTATTGAATATCCCTTTTGTCTAAAACGCGAATTGTTCCCAAATATCTGACTTTTCTCTGGTTATTTTTTGAGAGAAAAGGTGGAAAGAACAAGGACAGCATATACAGTGCCATGCTTTTCTGCACCCTGCCCAGTGCTAGGGTGGCAGACACTTTTGGTTGCACATCCAAACACACCTCTTCCTTTCTTTCCAACAGGATTCCAAATGGGTTTGGGTGATAAGGCACCCACCCCCATGGTATTTTATTGTTCTAGGAGTGGATAGTCCATGAAATATAAGGCAAGTCTGAGGGGGAATGTCCTGGGAATAATTTCCCTTCCCAGTGAAAGAGCCATGTACGCAGAAACCCACTCTGCTCATGCCTCTTTTTCAGATGCTGTCGTGGCAGCGACGTCACAGCCACGGCGAAGGCAGCAATGGCAGAGGGAAGAGATGGAAGGAGTCTGGATCTTTGGTAACAGAGCTGGATCGCTGCTCCCTTGCTAGCTTCTCCTCTATCTCTAGACTTATGATTTGGTGAGATGCTAAGTGTTGTTTAAACTGGTTTTAGTTGGAGATTTTCTTCTTTCAGGGGCAGGCCTTCTTACCGATAAACATGGTATTTTTACATCTTTTTAAATGATTATTTTTGTAATAGGCTGGAGCATCATTTCAGCAGGCCTGTGCCAGGGTGTTATGGGCTAGAATCGGGTCAGGAGGGATGGGCATATGAAGCATCCAGATGAGGAAAAAGTGTGCCTACGTACGAGTTAATTTCCAGGAAGCTTAGAGATTCAAAGCCACAAAACACACACACACACACACACACACACACACACACACACACACACACCCTGTACTGTCCAAGTATACCTGAGGCTGAGAATGAAAGATAAAACACAAAAGATCAGAAGTCCCTAGATGGGAGAGCAGAAGCAAGACTATGGGTCAAGTGAGAGAATTAAGTGTATTTTCATGATAAGAATAGGGTGCCTCAGGCTGGTAGTTATTGGATGCTTTCAGGCCCCCTAAGGAGTGTGTGATCTTGGCTTAAAAGCACAACTTCAGAGAGATAAATGAGTCCTTTTTCTAACATCCCAGCATCTTTTCAATTCCCCTTTCGCTAAGCTCCAAACCACAGTGGGCA
Source organism: Rousettus aegyptiacus (assembly GCF_014176215.1). Taxonomy (NCBI): domain Eukaryota; kingdom Metazoa; phylum Chordata; class Mammalia; order Chiroptera; family Pteropodidae; genus Rousettus; species Rousettus aegyptiacus. The sequence continues at coordinate 92,550,672 of NW_023416308.1, forward strand.
TCTTATATTAAGAAGAGGATTTGTAGGTATCTGAAAAGTTCTGCTATGTGATTTTCTGCAGAATAGTTCCTATTCTAAAATCACCAGCCAAAGCAACATTCTGTTCAGAAAGTGGTAAAAATATGATTAGGGAATTTTCATATACTGTGCTTCATGTAGTCAAGTTAAGAAGCCTTTCCTGAGAGCCTTTTATGAGCTTGGCACTGAACCAATTACCATCTTTCAGGAATAACTATGCCATATTGTACAGGAACCTTAGAGAATCTACGCAGAAATAATAGCAAAGGCACACTTTCTTTTCCTGTCAACCTAACTTTTCTCTTTAAAAGCAATCTTTATTTATCAGGATCAGTGGAATTGGCTTGTCTAATACATCAAGAAATGCCGATGTATGATGTTTCTTTTCCAACATGTAGACATCACTAAGGGGTTGGCCAGCCTCTCTAAAGGAGAGAACAAGAACATTCACTTGGAAGCCAATTTTATGTATTTCATAATTATTTGTCAAAGCTTCCTGAAACATCAGAATTTATGCATTAGCTATTGTATCAGTCAGAATTATTAAATGTAACAGTAATAACTAACAAATTTGAGCAGATAATATATTGAAAGGCTATTGAGCAGCTCTCAAAATCTCTGAAAAGGGTATAAAAGCAAGGTTATGTAGGCAAAAATAGTACTCCAGATGACAATGAAGAACTGATCTGGTGCAGACACCACAGCACTCCCATGGTCATGGTCACCACAATGTATTCTGCAGACACCTTTAACAGTGGTCCATGGCACTATCTTTGGGTACATGATGTAGCTTACTGCCGATGCAACCTGACTACTACTGATGCCGCCTACTGCATAACAGACTATGCAGGTACTGGCTTTTGCATTACTAACATATGATTCAAAATCCGGAATGGGTGCATGTGATTAGCGAAGACTAGATTACATCCCTGAGCCCCATTGCAAGAAAGGCCAGGAAAATGAAAATTTGAAAGTTTCTCTTTCTGTAGTAGGAAATAAGATTTGTCTCACAAGGTAGGGATTTCCTAAACCAGTATTTTAGGGAAGTATTTAGGATGTCTGTAGACATTTTTTATTATGACTTGACTGGGGTGGGGGTCATGATTTGCTACTGACATCTAGGTGGTAGAGGTCAAGGTTGTGGCTAAACACCCTATAAGGCGCAGGAAAGCTCATGTTAACAGAATTATCTGCTCTAAAATATCGGTAATATCATTGTTGAGAAACCCTGCCTTTAATAGAAAAGGGTTTCATGTACACATGGCCAAATGAACGACACATTCATGCAGTGGCCAGCAATTATTTTCTTTTTCATTTGGTTTGCTTTTACAGTTTTATCCTTTGCTTCAATTATATTTTTCTTTTTTTTTTTTTTTTTGTGAGAAAAGACATGCTTGAAGAAGACATAATGGATTCACTATCAATAAGGAAAAAACATTCAGTGAAGACAATAGCTTGCTTAAGATAACAAAGATAATAAGTGACAGAAACATGACTGAAACCCACAACAGATTTCAAAGCACATGCTCTTTCCTCTCTGCTAAGTTTTTATTCTATAGTTGTCTGAGACCACAGACAACATGTTTATGGCATTATTGTTTTGATAGAAAGAGCACATAAATAATTAGGGATGAGTCCATGATCCTAATTTCTTTGACAGCATCCTGTAACCACCTGAGTTGATAGTGTACTCAACCCGCATCCCACTCCTCGGGATCATTCAGCCATTTTTAGAAGAACTCAAGCCACATGGACCTGACAGTGATATATGCTGAGTTAAATGAATAGTGTCTAGCTGTATTCTGAGGCCAGAGCTGGAAGGGGAAGGATGGTAAAGCAGCGATGGCATTCCTGAATGGAGATGTAGGAATATCGTTCCCTCTCCTCCCATTTTACCCACTATCATGCTGCACGCACACCCCAAGGCAGCACTGTTTTCTGCTGAGCACAGCACTGAGGATTGAGAATATTCTCCTCTCCAGAGAAACCCACTGCAGCCTGAGATAAGCACTTGCATCAGTCACAGTTGCAGTGTCCAGAGCAGGGGATTCATATCTAACCACACATTCACACATGCCTGCAGCAGCAAGGAGAGGATCCCTTTGGAATAGCTCAGTGTCATCTGTGTCAATCAGCTTTTGGCTTTGGCCCTAGCCATGATGTTCACATAGCATTGCATGTTGTACTGGAGCAACCAACTTCAGGTGGTACAAACAGTTTTGGAATTCCCTGGCCTCCAGGGGCATATCTAATCTCTGACACCAGAGACGAGGAGAGAGAACATACTCCTTTGACAAGAGTAGGCACTTGGATTTCTAATTATATCTGGGGAAGTCTCCAGTGGGTTAGAGACATTGGACCCTTTGATAAGCTGAAAATGTGTGAATGTTTTAGAAATTTTTTGGAGACTGTTATTTACATCCTAGTTAATATAGCAGATTATTTTAGTTCTCATGTTAATGTACTTAATAATCAAAAATTATGAAAAATATATTGTGCTCTTCTCATCTCTAGTTTGCAGAAGATATGGCAGCTGAGGACTGGAGATGTTATGTAATATGGCATTATTATATAGTAAATAATGGATTTGTACTCAAATCCATATTTTCAAGACCTGGACTTTTAAACATGACACTTATGCTGCCAATAGCCCTTGGTTTACTTCTTGTAGGTGGGAGTATCACCAAGCTGTTACCTTTCCACCCTTTGTCATTCCACCTATTTATTTTGGAAATGATTAATAGCTTGTGCCTCACAGCTTCTCCATTGGAAAACCACAAGGGGGCACCTTTAAAACTCTGAGAGAAGACCTAATGCAGCTAACACAGAGGGAGAAAATCCAGCTTCCTTGTCCTATCCCCCATACTCCTTACTGCCACCAAAACTAGTGGTTTTTAAAAATGAAGATCATGACCATTTAAAGGATCTTAATGTAAATTTAATGATCCGTAACTGACCCTTTAAAAAAGAGGGATTGGCCAAAACACAAAATATGAGAGCACATCACATCTAGTAAGGGCAATAATATTTTGTGAAAATTTATTCCATTTTAGTGACATATAATGAGGATGAGTGTAAATACAAAATGTATTTCTTATTGTGGACTGTATGGTCAAAAAGCTGTTGGATGGCTCGTGAGCTACTGAGAGACCCCCTCTAGATGGGCACAAATTGCCGTGGCATTACCTGAGCTGAGGAGGGTGGAATGGATAGAAGGAAAGTAGTCATCTTAGAAAATTAGAATGCAGAGAAGAAACTTCATCATGGAATCCAATAGTGAAAAAGTACACCGGTTACGGAGAATACACACACACACACACACACACACACACACACGCTCCTCAGCTAGTTCTTCCAGTCCCTTGTCAGCAGCTTCCCTGGCCTTGGAAGAGGGGCTACAAACCTTGAGGAACCAAATACTTAGCGTCTACATTGTGCCAGGTGCTTTACATATGTTACCCACATTATCATTATTTTAAGCCAATGGGGTAAATAGAATTGCCTGACTTTTCAGGTAAAAACCTGAGTCCCTATGGTAACTGTGGTTATCGTCTACTTGATAAATTCTCATCATTCCATTCTTCTGGTGACAGGCTGCCCCTGTCAGGAAACTGGAGTGCCCGTCCTTGGGCACAGAGTTCGCATGTTTGGATAAAAAGGAAGGGAAGTGGTCCACCCTTGGGCAATAGAGGTCACTCTCCTGGATTTTAAAGGAGTGATAACTCCTTTTTCTTTGATCATGAATATTATGGAAATACCAGAGCTGAGGACAGTTCTTGGGGAATGGAGGGAAAGAATTTAAAGAGGAAAGAAAAGGAAGTTCTGTTGGTACTGAGGCCTCTGAACCAATCCTTGAAGTTTTTTGGCTGGCCTTGTTCTAGATTTTGTGAGCCATCTAGTGCCTCTCCAATCAATCCCTAAATCCTTATGGCGATAAAGAGTTAAGTTTTTGTCAGTTGCCACTTGGAGGGTCCTAATTGGAGAATATGTAGCTACTCTGACCACACTTTGAATTTGAACTGTCTGCCTAATTTTAAAGTTTTTGATTTTGCACTGAAATAGTTCATAGTATTTTACATGTATACGGGCTGCTGGAAGTATTTTTGGGCCCCCATAGTTGTTCCTGGATTGCTGTCTTTTCAAGTCTTTTATCATCAGTCCACATTCTGTTTTAGACAATGCGGTGAATGATGTAATTGTTCCCCTCAAAGCACTAGGGAGAAAGAGGCATATAGAGAATATAGAGAATGGCTTCTACTACTAAGAAAGGGAGGATAGAGGAGGGGCTGTGTGTGGGTTCTGATGCTTGTGTCTCTGGTTCAGATGTTGGCCCTTCTTCAGGTTATTATCTAGGTAGATTTGATCAAAGTACCTAGGTTGTGCTTCATTTTGCTCTTCTATAAAGTATAGATAATTGTACCTATCACAGAGTTCACTGTAATAATTTAATTAATGAGTGGAAAGCTCTCAAAATAGTGCCTAGCACATGATAAATACTCAAAGAATGTTGGTTATTATTCTTTTCTTGATTTTCATCTTTTTTTTTTCTTTACATAGTAAAAACCTCTTTCTAAATGGAACCTTACTTGAAAGTTCAAAACAGAAACCGGATAGCCGTAGAATTGCTTTGGGAGGTAGGATGAAGGTCACTGAGTCTTGGCTCTCCTTTTAAGGCATCTCTAACAGATGATAATAGAATTTATTGAACTTTTACTCTGTACGAGGTTCTGTGCTTAGTTTGTCTGCATTTTTCCATGTAATCAATACAGTGGCATTGTATTGATTGGGTAGGTATTATTATCTTCTTATGCAGATCTACTTATTTATAGGTGATGAAACTGAGGCTTTTTGAGGGTTAGTAACTTGCCAAGAGTCACATAAGCATTAACTGTCAAAGTCAATATGGGAGCCAGGTCTGCCTGATGGCCCTGACCTAAAGTTTTTCTTAGCCATCCCATTGTAATGCTTCAGGTGCCCAGTTTTAAAACCACCACTTTAGATGTATTGAGTCATTCTTGCATCTTGAAATGATGAAAAATTGGTTGTATTCCTGGATTTTACTCAGGAATAAATTTGAGAACATTTATTTTTTTATGTGAGTTTGAGAATTTCTGCAGTATTAAATTATGTAAAATATGAATACAAAGAATTTGGATCCATTGGGATGAGCATAAATATTAGGCCATTGAAGCCAAGCAAACAAAATGCAGGCTAATAAAATAGATATAATTAACAAAGAAGCAATAAAATGTTTAGATTAGTTTAGAAGAGTAAAATTTTATTGAATGCTTGTTTTCTTTGGGTCAATTTTTACTATCATAAAAATCACAAGAAACGATTGGAAACACATAGAGAAATTTCTACTTCCCTGAAATTCAGAACCTCTGTAATATTCGATGCTGGACAATCCCCTGCCCATAGTAGATTTTTCATGATCGTTATCTTGATAATCATTTATCTCCCCTCTATAATGAATCCTTCAATAAGAAAGAACTCCCTTATTCCTCGGTGCTGCATATTGTATTCTCCTTCCCACTGACGTCTGGAAACTTGTCAGAGGGAAGGCACTGGTTTTTGTTTTATTTCTTTCCTTTATGCCTCCTTTCTACTGCTACTTAGGTGGCAAGAGAGAAACTTCTGGAATTGGTGCATCTTAAAGATCACAAACTCTGTGACTATTTCCCATTTCCCTGACCCAGGCCTAAAGGGTTAATTGGAAGAATTTGTTACAGACCATGGATAGAGTCATATAAGATGTTCATCTTGATAGGAGCAAAGATCTTTGATCAAGAGACAGAAAGGAGACAGCTCCTTACCTGAAAGGAGACAGCTTTAATCTTAGTAATCTTATTCTCCTACTCCTTTTGAGCAACTGCTGGGGCTACTCATTGAGAAAATTCAAGTGGAAGCCAGAGGGTACTAAAAGCTGTTGAAGCAGCCCATACAAGTCCGCCTCTGAAGCAGAGATCAAGAAGGAGGTGGGTGGGGAGTGGACTGGATGAAGAAATAGAGGCTATTTAGTGTAGATATCAGTACCCCCTCACACACGCCATGCTGAAAATCTATTTTGTACCAGTTATTGGTGAAATATTCACTCCTTGGCTGCAATAAAGGAATTCTACATTATCAGTGGAGCTGGCCTGGGTAAAAAGTTTTTTCTATTAAAATTTTAAACTCATCGCAATTAGTTATAGCTCTAAATCAGCCAGGGAGAAAAATTGAAAAGTAACCTAATTTACTTTTAGAGTTTCACAAATAATTGCATCAGATGAGATTGCAGAAGAAAAATCCCAGTGGTCTCCTGGGAGATAATTTTTGTAATGACATAATTAGAGCAGGAAATCATAGGGGCTAAGGTATTGGAGAAAATGGTGAGAAATGTAATATTCCTCTTGTCCAGCTTAGATTTTTCTCAGAGAAAACCATACCTTTTGCATAGATTGGCTATATTTCTATTTCACATATTAATTTTAGTGATCTACAGTGAGTGGTTCTAGTTGTATATTGAACCATTGAATTCTTATCATGAGTAGTCTTCCAGCTAATTTAAATGCAGTTCAAGGGAATTCAAGCACATAATTCCTTAGGCTAGAATAAATATGTTCCTTTCTGGATATCATTTATCTATAGCTGCAGGTTTACATTAAAGTAGGTTTTCAAGGCTTTTGCTAAAGGGGCCTAAGTTTCAGAAGTTATATAATTACAGTAAGTTGGACTTCACTCTCTCTGAAGCTTTTAACAGTTTCAAGTTTTGAAAATGGTCATTAATAGATGTGTGAGTAATTTATTAACTGGAGTATGAGAGAAACAAAATAGCCGACATGGCACCTGTGTTAGTGGGTGTCAGGGACAGAGTGGCAGCTTGTTTGTCAGGGGTGGCTGTACGTTAGGTATCAGCTTTCCTGAAGCCATGCCCTGGGCAGCTCTGGAGGGAGATTGCACCAAGGAGAAAAAGGACTTTCAGGCTGCCTCCCAGCTCCCAGGTAATATGGACATCTCTCCCGACAACAGTCCCTGAAAGACATAACCCTGCTCATTAAAACCAACAGCACAATACCTGGGCAGAGGGGTAAAGGGACTCTTTGACTCCAGAGGACCTGATCTATCAGAGAAGTTCAAGCCGGAGAAGCATGTATTTGTTTCAGTAGCATCCCAGGTTCTCAGTACCAATTTTCTTAGTCCATCAGGGCTGCTATAACAAAAGACCACAGACTGGATAGCTTAGAAACAACAGAAATTTATTTCTCACAGTTCTGGAGGCCAGGAGTCTGAGATCGAATGCCTATTCAATGTTGTCATTATTTCTTATGGATTCAGTTGTTTATAGCTAAATAAATTCTTACATTTTCATCTGTCTCTTGAGAGATAATTCTTCAATGAGTATATGATTTAAAAAATAAGGATGATCACATACACAAAATGGTCATTTCTATTAACTGTAAGAAATATTTCACTGATAAACGCCAATGGAATTGACAATTTTTATTAAAAGATATGTGCGTGTAAGGCTGTCTCAACCTCTTGCAATGAATAAAATTACTGTATTGGAGTCTTTGCACAGGCATACTTTGGAAATTCCATTGATTTGTACCCTTTTATGAATAGAGATGGTAATAATATACTTATTGCTGTAGCATTTACCAAAACACAGTTAGAAATATTCAAGAAACCAATTGGATCCTTAATGAGGAAGTGAGTAGAAAAAAATCCCTAGGCCTATGGGGATTGAGGGAGAATATCTAAAAATACAGGTCTAATATTAGTCATGGATTTGTTGCTGTTTTGGTTACCTGTTTGTCATATACATGGCCACTGTGTTTCATAATAAAGTGAGGGACTTAAGCTGTTTAGGCTATAGAGTCATGTGAGCACTATGACTTTAATTAATTAGCTTTAAAAAGTACATAAATAGGCCATCTCATTTACCTGTGCCAGTAACAAAAGCACCATTTTCCAAACAATAAATGATTAGAATATTTTGATCATTAGTGTATTTTAAATTATTTCTCCAGCCTTTGTCTACATTTTTGTTTAATAATTAATAAATAAGAAATAGTATACTTATGCTGTTTAATAATTAATAAATAAGGAATAGTATACTTATGCTGCACCTGCTGAGGATATCTCAATTATGTGCAGCTGGATTATGTTGTTTGCTCAGCTGCTCTGTGCAGCTGCCAAGAATAACAGGGAACACAGGGAGAGAAATGATTCTCTTTAAGTATAGTTTACGCCCTTCACTTTGCTTTCTATCTCCAAACATGAGTATGTTCCACAGTTGGATATGCTTTTTTTTTCAGAATGAATATATTGCACCCTACATCTCATGGTTCATGCCATCTTTAATTCACAATAGTCTACTAAAGCTGTAATTTATGGCTGCCTTTGTAGCTTCGCCTAGTAGAAACTTAGGTATAGCATTCTGGTAATTGGGTAACAAATGCCTAATGGAAGTTGAAAGCTTAAGTGACAGTATTAATCTGTTATTTTAAATGGTTTTAATTGTTTATATCTTCAGTCTTTTAATGTAAAGCACTAAAATGTAAGGCACCACTGACTCAAGTTCACTCTTTCCTCTATAGTCTCCATTCTGCTATTGAGACAATTGAGTGAGTTTTTAATTTCAGTTATTGTATTTACTATTCTAAAATTTGCATTTGGTTTTTAGTATCATAAATTTACTGCTGTGGGCCCCATCGTCACCACTGCTGTAGCTATAGGATTGTCCAGGTCTGAGGACACAAAGGATGAGAAAAGGAAAAAACAAATAAACGAACAAGGGATTCTTTCTCCTACCTCTGAGCATTAAGAAACCTACCCCTAGAGGCAGAACCAGAGGGTTTCTTGTGGAGATCTCACTCTCCACAATATTGCCTACTTCCATGTTTAGGGTTATGTTGAGTTCAGGCTGGGGATACACCAAAGCAAAAAACAAACAAACGAAAAACGTAAACTCACGCATCAGTTAGTGGTACTTCAAATACTGGTCCTCTTCCTCAGTGTGCCTGCTACTGTTTAATTTCAGAGTCTTCAAATAGCTGCTCCATGCATTCTGTGCATATTTTATAGTCAGCGTGATTGATAGGATGGGGTGTATTTCCTCCATCTTACTTGGAACAGGCACATATGTCTTTCAGTAGTTTTGAAGTAATCTTTCTGAAAGAGGTTTTTGGAGTAAAGTGGTTAACTGAATGCATATCTGTCAAATATATTGTAATCTGCTTCTGCCACAGTGTAAAGCCCTTGGCGCTGTTGCTCTTTATTCACGTTATAGTGATTCCAGAATGCCTGTAGTAGTAATGTTTCTTGTAGACATGTTTACGACTTAACAAATGAACTTACCAATACTCTTTATTTACATTAGTGCCTCATTAATAGCTTGTTAACATTTATCTACATGAATGATGGCAAACAAATGCCATGTCATGTTCTACTTATCTCACCTAGTTGTGACTATTTGGAATGTGAGTCTGAGAAGAACAAGGAGAACCATACTGATAACATGGAGGTGTGCCAGGGTTGAAGAGTTGGTCATACCTTCCATGGGAAGAGTCGAAGCACTTACATTTCACATTCCTGCCTTTCTGGGTCTACATGACTTCATGGTAGTCAATATATATAAGCTGGTGAAGCTATAATAATATGATTAATGAATCGTTGGTACTTTGTAGTCTCACTGAAGATGAAGTTCTGTTTGGTCAGGGAAGCGTGCGACAGCACCGATCACCAACAGCTCCTTCATTGTGCAGAAGTATTAATAACTGTCTCTGCCATTCTTAGAGTTGTAACTCAAATGCTATGTCTCACCGGCATAAATGAAACCACACTAGCATCGATGCTGAAATTTTAGTAGTTCTTAGCTCTAACTTTATTAAGTTTGGGACAGTATTTTCCAATGGGAACTATAAAACCAAGTGGGAGTATTTTGGAAACCTGCTTGAGTCTATATCATTGCCCAGATGATTGGAGGTGCCAGTAGCCTTGGGTAGCTGTGGTTTAGGAATTCTAGAAGGCCTGCAATGGGAAGAGCAGCACTGGATAAATAAAATAATGTTATGTGTCCAGCAGGACTCTAATATCCAGTGAAAAAAGAGAATTTATAGATACCTGTAGATTCTAGCAAGAGGTATTCATGTGCCAGACACGTATGAATAACTTTATTCAGGCCCTAGGGCAGCGTTTTTTATATCATTTGCCTTATGTCCTTGGAATAAGATGACAGTGTTCATGTTGTGAAGATACATAACTTGGGCCACTGCTGATGTTAAGAACACCTTGCTTTGAAGGGCAAGGATGATCTAAGAGGCAGAAATGCTTGCCTAAGAGAAAAGGCAAATTAATTAATCTGTCAAATTATTCCTCTAAGAGCCTAGATGTGAATGGTTCTTGCATACCAAGTACAATTTTCACAGTAGTGTTGAGTTCCCCTTTATTTTACATCTCTTTGTGTTCCAATTTATGATTACTCATGATCTGGCACAGTATTTACAAACACTACATGGAAGCTGAGGAAAATTTTACATTGCATATATAGAGATATAGAAGCAATGTACATGCAGCGACATATATGTTCTCTTTACAAGATTGGCAACAAGACAGTAAGTGCTAGAATTTTGAATAGTTTTATTTTTAAAACAATCTTTAATAAGACCATAAATTAAAAATGAATTATAATTTCGCCTTTACTCAGTTAATTTTGTTTAAAAAGTAGATATTGTTAATTATAATTGGTATATTATTTTGATTTTAAAAGTTTGAATATTTTTCTAAAAATAACATTTTCTATTTAGGCTTTCTTCATAATGATTTTCTTCTAAATTACTGGCTTTTTAAGTAAATTCTTATAAAAAACTTTCCATGATTATTATGTATCAAAGTACTAAAAATTTATTTCACAAAGAAACAGAACAGAACAATATGCCTGCTTATAATTCAACTCCAAGATTTTTCTCCTAGTTCTCCAACTCCCATATCTAACCAAAATGCCCCCTCCCCCATAAGTCTCTGTGACAAGAACATTCTGAGACTACCAACAGACCCTAAACTATTTCAGGTCGCTGTAGCTGTGGCTTAAAGTGACATAGTGTGAGAAACATCCTGATTTTAAAAGCCAGTAAGAAGGGAAATCATTTGAATTCAAGATCTCTGTGTGAGCTTTTGTTTTGTGAAAGGTTTGAAAATGGATTTATATATTTTTTGGGTTTGAGATATTTAAGTAGAGAGAAATGGAGAAAATTTACTGTAATAAATATTCGTTTAAGTTCACATATTATGTGGTCCTGGAAACACACAGAGAAATCACATAGATTCCTTGCCCTTGAAGATGATATGGTTGAGCATAGTGCATCTTAAATTTTTCTGCCTAATTATTTTTTCTGTAGAGCAAAGTAAATGTGTGACCCCAGGAGTTCTGGGAGCAGGGACTTCTTTAGAATGTCTGTGGGCAGCCAGGTTGGGGCAAAGAGCTTAGGAAAACAATGTAGTTGACAAAGTGGGCTACAGATATTTTTTGCTTTTACTTCATGTGTTAAAGATGGTAAAATAGCAGTTTCCCACTTATCCTTAATTTATAATTTTTCATAAGTGAGAACATTAATTATTTTTATTTCCTGTATCAGGGAGTGGAGTAAAGGACATTATGGCCTTGTGGAAAGATCTGGAGTTCTCCTGAGTCATTCCTCCAGGCTGCCACCTTCTGGAAATGTTACCTGAGTGTCCCCATCAATGGTACAGTCATCCTTTGAAGGCTAGAATTTTACTTTAAAAGATCATGCAGATTTTTCATTCTACTTTAAAATATATCTTGTTTTAATATAAAATTAATTGTTCTGAAATCTTCCAGAAAAATTTATAGTCCAGGTATATTTCATGGTTATCTTTTGCCTTCTTGTAGCATGTATATTGTGGGGTGTTTATGCACCTGTTGAAAAATTTAGGGAGGGGACATGGAAACGTGAAGGCTACTCAGTTTTGATAACTACTAAATACTAAATAAAGCACTTTACCAAAGGAGCATGGAAATGGCCTTGCCTTATAGAATGTTCTTCACTGTAGTAAAATTTTAACCAATTCCTCTCATTTTCTGTCTAGACCGATGATCTCAATTCTGCACCTCAAATTCGTTTTTTAAAAACCTGACTTCGGAAGTTTTTTGGCAAAGTAAAAAGAGAATAGGAATTTAAAAAATCTACTTAGGCCTCTCCAAACTTATTATATCTCTGTGTAGTGTTCATAGATATTTTAAAGAATAGAGGCAAAATTCTTATGCCGAGAATAATTTTATACACACACAATTTATAATTTTATTTATAAAATAAGGGAAATTTCCAAAGTCTGTCAATGAATCTGAACTTATTTCATTGAAAGCACATAGTTATATCCATCATTTTTGTCATGATTTCTTGGAAGTTCATGGTTAAATTTTTGCACTCAATTGCTTTACCTTTTTATAGAGAGATATTAATATTGTTTTTCTCCACATCTTCCTTCCTCCAGTTTTATATTCTTTATTTTTTTTTTAATGTCCATTTCTTAGGTCTGTTATAACTGTGCTTTAATTTTGAGCCTCAATCTCCTTTGGAAATGGTCAAGTTAAAAATTACCCTATTGCTAACCAATTGCTAATTCTACATGTTGTCTCATATCTTAAGCTTATGAAATAGGAGGCACATGCATATAGGAAATCTGGCAGGACAAGAGACAGCACCTGTTACAGAACTGTACTCACCAAATCTACCTACTCTGGCTGTAGAGGTTTAGCTACAGAATTGAGAAGAATTCTGCATGATCTAAATAAATATAAAGAGACTTTAACTCAGGTTTTAGTAGTTATTGGCTCAGCTCCCACTATAGAGGACACTACACTAGTTACTAGAGAGTTAACTTAAAAATATTCATAAATTTAAAACTATAACATATAGAATAAGTTAATGATTTAAATTTTATTCTTCTTCCCTGAAAAATTGATGAAATCCATTCACCAAAGTGGTTCAGAAAATCATATCTCCTTCAGTTTTCTAGACTTTTTTATTGTTTAGTGCATTCCTTGCTACTTTAATCCTAGGAGTTTCTGTGCACTTTCTTGTGGTTCCTTTAAGAAGAGAAATGGTCTTTTTCAGTTTTATTGACAGGGAGGTTCAAATTCTTTCCAATGTGCAGCTACTTACTTATTATGGGATATTGACTTCATTTTCTGTTTACATGGCTCTGAGATTTCCTGTATCTAAGTGTTCTGTGTTTTATGGTCAGCTGTCTAAGTATTTTGTCTCACAATCCTCTAACTACTTTTTTAGAATCTAAAGTCTTAGAAAATTAAAAGATTTCATAACTTATTTCATGGCAGAACTTGAAATGAACTGATCTGAATCTATTAATGGGCTTCATTCACTTATTGTGAATACTCACATGCTTCATTGCAGTAATGTTAATGCGTTTAATTAGAGGAGACTGACTGCGTCAGACCCTTCTGGGGTGTAATGTAATACCCAGATTATGCACTTTACTGCTTTTCTAAAATGATAAAAGTTCTGGACTCCAAAACAATCTGCCCTCAGGGAATTCAGATAAGGGATTAAGAATCTGTAAAAGCAAGAATTCTATTTTTCAAATCCGATTATACTTTCTGTTTAGAAGCAGTAAAACTATTAAACATCTTAATGGCTATAGTTTTACTGTTTAACTATTTCAATGTCAAGGTTAGGTGTCTTTGATTACTTTAAATGATTTAAATTATTACTTTAAATAATGTAGACTACTCTTCATTAGAAACTATTGTAAGACAGTCTTAGCAAAATTACAAGTAGAGGAAAAAGATGGTTTCTCAATTCTCTCCCTGATCTACAAATTTTTTATAAACACGCTTTTGCTTTGGAAATTTTTCATTCAATTGTTTTCAAATGATTACTTTGGATATTTTTTATCCTACTGGGTACAATAAAAGGCTATAAAACCCAGTACTGATATTTATGGGATACTTTCTGAAAAGATTTTATTTTCCTATTTTTAGTATTGCTTGACTGATCCAACAATGTCAGAGATTTCTGAAAGAAATGTTTCATTTAATATGGTTTGAATTTAATGGTAGATTCTTATGTAAGAATGTGTTAAAAATGAATTTTTTTTGGCTCATTTTAGATATTTCGAGGAGACAAAAGTGAGGGTTTGAGCTTAAACACACCCCCTGCACCCATAGATATTTAACAAAGGGAATAGAGGACAAACTTTTACAACATATGAACCCCTTCATTCACTTCTAAGATTGAAAAAGATCAAGAGAGCAGAGGTCATTGGTGAAGTGCTCCCTCTGAAGAGCTGTGGCGGTGCTGTAAGCGACCACTTGGTGACGGGTCGGGTGGGCTGTTTTCTGACCCCATGTTTGATAAAAAGTTCTTCTTGGAGAACTTTAAAATGTGTTTCCTGCAGTGGAGTTCACAGAGAATGGGTGAACCGCACTTGAGAAAGCCAGACTGATATGACTCCAGTCCTGGGAAAGTATGAGAACAAGATATGGGGTTGCCAAGTGCTTCGTGGGGGGCTCATGGAGAGGACTGCTGTTCTGAGATTAGCCTGAACTTCCAGAATGAGTAGGGAAGTTCTCTCTGATTGCAAAGCTCCTAACTATAACATTTTTGGGTGAAAAAATAATGGTCGTTGGTGGATTAAGTAAAAATTAATGTGAATTATTATACAAAGTAATATGTTTTATCTGTTTAACAGTGTGAGCACATCTGCATCTGCTGTTGGTAACAAGCGGTAATTAAGAAAAGAATAAATTTATTCAAACTATAGCTGCTTAGATCCTAAGAACCTAGCAGGTTGGAGAAGAAAATTTAGCCTCAACAAGAATCTCCACGATGAGCGCTTTGGAAGACATTTAAGTAGCCCTCAATTCAGAAATAATTGCAAAGCTTCCTATCTCTTTCCAGAATCTGTTTCTATCCTCCTCCTCATCTTTCTCTCTCTTTAGTAGTTATATTTCCAGGGTATATACTCACTAAATTAATAATCTTGCTTTTATTATGTTTTTCATTAACTCATAAAATGTATTTTTATCTCAGTAAAATTTATGACTGTCTAGATTAGTACAGACAAAAGAGAAATGGCTGCTGGGCAGTAAACTGGGTTCTCCCAGTAGCTAAGTTATCCCCCCGACTCCTAACCCCACTACCCCATCCCCATCCCTGTCACCATCTACTTTTTGATTAAAATTTCCATCTCATCAAAATTGCATTTTGCCACAGGCTAATAATTTGCTAACTAATCAATATCATTGCTACATATATTGTTTCCTCTGCCTGGAATGTCATCGGCAACACACGCGCACACACACACACACACACACACACGCACACGCACGCACAAACATACTCTTTCCCCTATACAAACATTTTTCTCTAATTGACTCCTAGTTGGTCTTTCTAAATTCACCATGAGGGCTTCTTATACATGAAAGTCTTCCAAGACCCTCCTGGCCTGATTCCATTGGCCTTCTTTGTGAACCTAAAGCATTTCTGTATGCACACATCGGAACTTATCCTGTGGCCGTTGGTTTATTTACCTATCTCACCTACTAGCGCATACTCTCTGTGAAGGAAGAGAATATGTATATTTGTTGTTGTTCTCTCAGTGCCCACTACAATGTCTTGCACGGTGCAGGAGCTCAATAAGTATTTGGTGAATGACTATATAATTTAATTAAATGTGGGGGAACAGATAACTGGACAACAGAACAAAGAGCTTATTTGCAAAAATGAAGAATACTACTACTGATGTCAGGGTTCGTATAATATCTTAATGAGTTAAAATACTTAAGTATTTTAACTAAGTGGCCGGCACATAGTAAACTTTATGTAAGTGTTAGCTATTACTATTAGCAGTAAATTTAGTGATTTGAGACATTAAGAAACGCTACCACATTCAAATTTAGATACGATAACAGTAGAATTAAAGTTAAGGATGCTGTTGGTTGCAAGAATTGAACTGAGAAAATAGAGGTATGATTATAATCTGCTTTCTTCTTCTGTGATCTTTGTGTTACGCTTAGTCCAAAGTAGCGTTGGAATTCATCAATGGAGCACTAATATTAGATATCATGAGAAAGCTGTTAACTTTAGTGAATGTGATTATAAAAGCAAAATTAAAATTAGTGGGCCCAGGTCCAGGGATCACTCTCAAACTCAATAATCTGAACTTTCCACATAGAGTAGGGATGAGCGATAATTCCTGTTGCAAAGACCAAGATGTAAGACAAGTCTTATTCAATATAATGCAGCTCTCAGTGTTTCTAACTAGGCAATTGAACTGGACCATGAAATAGCAGCATGCCCAGAAAGTGGACTATAAGCAGAGAAAAAACTGAAATCTGGTTTAGCATTATAGTTTACCCTCTTCCTATAAAACTTGGAGCATTTTTAAAGAACTAGATATGACCAGCACTTCCATTTCACCTTCATAAAATAAAAATCTTCCAACAGAAAAGCTATTAAAAATGATCAGATAGGAAGCTTTTAAATGAACACTAAAAGTTTCTGAACTTTCTTCAATAGTCGCTCTTTTCTTTCCCAAAGTGTATGGCTTTAATCTACTGGGTCAGCTATGTGCATCGTTTTTACTCATGTGAGACTAGGCCTTTCAAAGCCCCTTTAAAAAAAAAAAATTGAGGTATATTAACTTGCAATGAAAAGATTATTTTTTTTATTGAAAATTCTATCTATAGTAAGAAAGTTGACTGTAAACTTGTCATGTCTTCTGTATTCTTTGTGGCTAATCTTAGTATGTTTGACTCTATATATTCTTAGCAAACTCTGAGCTAATATAATATTGATTTTTCTCAGAAGTTATATTTTGTTGCAAAATGTAAACATGTTTCAGAACAGATGATATACCATTTCTTTACTATTACTAAAAATTTGAATGTGATGGATTAGTAACACAGTGGAATATCTAGGATGACTTCTGACACTATCCATGGTATAGAGTATCACATAAATTTATAAGAAGGGCATTACATTGCCAAATTTCACAAATAATATTTTGTGAAACAGTGTGGGAAAGGAGCAGAAGAGTATAAACATTACAAATGAGTGATTTCTGGAATTAGATAGGTCCACTCCTGAAATTTGTGGGCCCGGGTAAGAGTTCAAATGGTGGCCACATATCTAAATGGATGAATGTTACAAAATGTAAAAACACAAAATATGTTATATCTCCTTACCTTTATAAATATTCTTTTATAATGATCTAGAAAGCCATTTTCAAATTTCATTGCTCAAAATCTGTAGAGTTTTCACTGAAGCATGGCAGCACAGAAGGAGGAAGCTGCTGGCCTCTGGACCATGGCCCACTCTTTTCTTCTCACCCCTGGATGTGTCTTGAATTATAAGACATCTCTTATACACTTGTATGGAAGTCCTGAGATTGCATGTCCATGCTCTGCCCAGATTCCTGTCACCCTTGAAGGTTCGCATCTAATAGTGCAGTAAGTAAGTAATTAGTTGACACGCAAGAGGTAAAAGCAGGAACAGGCATGGATGTTCTGGAAATAGCAGTTCTCAGTGCTAGTTGCTGGTAGTATGGTTCTGAAAGGAGGGTTGAGTCCAAGTGCATGGAAGGGGGTTTGGTGAGAGGAGGACCAGAGGGGAGCCCTCTAAAGTACAGGAACCCAGGATATAGGCTCTTCTTACTCAAGTATAATAGTGATAGTGCAGTTAGACCTTGGTTTAAATCTTGTTCATCGAGTATTAGCTGTTCATTCTTAGACAAGTCACTGAACCACTGTAAATGTCAATCGGAGGCCAGAACACCTTGGTTTGAATTCCTCCTCCACCAGTAACTAGTAGTATCACCTTGTGTCAAGTGGTTAACCTCCCTGCCTCTCAGTTTTCTCATCTGAAAATTGTGGAAAATCATAGCCCCTATCTCGGAGGGTTGTTATGAGGGTTAAAAGTAGGTTAATACTTCTAAAGTGCTTAGTATGCTTTCTAGCACTAATTAGTACTGTGTGTTTGTTTAAAAATGAAAATAAATAGCTTGCTCATTTGTAAAAATGGAGCTAATAATAGTGTCTACCACATAGAATTGTTGCTATGATTAAATAAGATAATGACTACAAAATATTTACTTAATGTCTGGTACCTGGTAGTAGTAAGTACCAAAGTATTGAATAATAAGAAAAAGCAATGAGAATAAAACAACTGGACATCCAAGTACCAAAAAAAAAAAAAAAAAAAAAAAAGAATCTGGACATAAACCTTACATGCTTCACAAATATTGATTCAAAAAAGATCAGATACCTATATATAAAATGCAAAACTCTAATACTTCTAAAAGATAACAGAGGAGAAAACCTAGATGACCTTGGGTCTGGCAATGACTTTTTAGGTACAACACAACAGTCATGATAAATAAAAGCAAAAATTGATAAGCTTGACTTCATGAAAATAAAGCACTTCTACTCTATGAAAGGCAATATCAAGAGTATGAGAAGACAGTGAAGAAAACAAAGATTTCTTCCCTTTGGAGATTATGGGTGGTATGTCTCCCCAGCCACCTGTGACTATCCCAGGAGTACTCTTACCTCCATGATAACAACATTTCTTACTTACTCAGGGACTATAATAGGAGCCCTGTTGATACAAATAGGAGATTTATGTATCCAAAGGTCATAAGAGTGGTGATTCCGATTTCACAGTCTTGTTCCTAACCCCTTAATGCTCAATGGGTATTTCATGATAGAGTCCAATAAGATATGCGGTAGTAATAATAGCTCATTGCATCAAAATGGAAACTGTACTCAGAGTGATTCATTAGCCCAAGTTCATTTTGTTACTTCTATTATATCGGGCAGTTAGATTGAGCTCTTCTAACTCAAAATTCCCCATCCTCTGTCTCAGAATCCTTTGTAAACAACTGTGTTTTGGGCTTTTCATTTTTTGATTTAGCTTTTTAGTTTTATTTTTCTAAATGTATCATAAACCTGACAGGAGTAGAGATCGTGTGTCATATTTCTACATTATTCAAAGACACCTTCTTAAGGTATGAGAATACAGTAGGTGCTCATGAATATATATTATTATTCTTCTTCAGTTTTTCAAACAGAATGCTTTTAGGGCATAGAAATTATGCTTAGGTGACAGTGGAAGTTTTTATATTGTATATTAAGAATCAAAGGTAAATCTTCAAAAGACAGTTGCTAGCATTTCTCTGCTACTTCCCTTTCCATTACCAGCACATTTGGATCTGCAAACAGATGTTCACTGAACAAAATAGCTACTTACATGTACAATTACCGATTTTATATGCACCAGTGAACGTGCCAACTTTAGAAAAAGTTGGCTAAATATGTTTGATTTCACTGAACTGTGTTTTCTCAAACGGACTAGAAGTCCTGATCTTGCTAGCATGTGTGAAACAAAGTGCTTCTATTTTGTCTCTTGGATTGGCCTGAAGCCGTAACCTGTTTGCTGAAATGAGGGCTAGATCTGCTCCAGACCTAGACATGTGTTCACCGCCTCTCATAGTTAAAGACACCAAATTTTCTCTCCATACAAGAAAGAGAATACATTTTCAGCCAGGAATAATTTTATTTGCACATATTACCTAATATGTTGTTTTCCTCAGGGAAGAAAATAATCTTAGGATCCCAGAGGCAGAAAATGAAAAACATCAATTCACCTGTCCATTCTAAATTTCGGAACCAACCAATCTAAAGAATCAGTGGAAAACAACTAAGCTTTAGCAGCTATTTTATAGCATTTGTATAAGACTTAAATTTTAATACTTTTTAATTAATTATATTTAATGAAATTTTTATGTTAACTATATTAACATTAATTATATCTAGTGTAGTTAATTATATACTTTTAAATTAATTATGTTTAATGTAAATTATTTTAAAATTATAGTTTATTTCAAAATTTCCATTTTAATTAACCATTTAGGGGAAATGTGCTTATAACAATGTACAGTGGTAGGATTTAGGGAAGAATTGAACCTAAAGTCAATAGTTTTAAAAATTGGAATCATATCTGTTAGTTTTAAATTAGCTTTTAATTAAAAATTTTCAAAAAAGTATTTTAAAACACATTTTGTTTCTTCAGAGCTGATCAATTGGAGGTAGACACAAAATAAATACTTTCAAAACACCTAGACCAAAAATAGAGTTGAATATAGATATGTTTTTGAAGTCAGTTTTGAAACTGACTTAGTATTTTTGACCCAATTTGCATATAAAGGTGTGCCGGAATGTTTATAACCTTTCAGAAAGAAAAATAAGGCATTTTCCCACTTTCAGTGAGTGAACTAATGAATTCTGTCAACTATAATTGTAAATTTGCCGGTTGAAATTAGACAGTTGCTATAAACTAAGCTCCCAGAAAATACTGAGCTCTAGTTATATTTTAGCTTGACACAAAACAATATACAGTCCACTTGGCAATCGATAATATCTAGAGAAAAATTTAATGGAACGTTCTGAATAAAAAATTGGCCAGTAGCATCCATAGCTGCCTGAAATGGACCCTCTGAAAATATATGTCTTTTTTCCTTGGAAATGTCAACAGTAAAAAAATAAGTTCACCTATGAGGTCATTGCTTTTGTTTGGAAAAATAGATCTAAGGGTACCCCTTTTTAAAGTAAACTACTTTAGAAAAGTTTTAGGTTTATAGAAAAATTGCAAAGGTAGTATAGAGTTCTCATATACCCCACATCTAGTTTCTCCTGTTAACACCTTATGTTAATATGGTATCTGTGTCACAATTAATGAACCAATATTGATATAATATTAACTAAAGTTCTTATATTACTCATTTCCTTACTTTTTACCTAATGTTATTTTTATGCCTTAGGATCCTATCCAGGATACCACATTACATTTAGTTCATGTCATTTTAGACTCCTTTTGACTGTGACAGTTCCTCAAACTTTTCTGCGTTTGATGATCTCAGTAATACTGAGGAGTAATGACCAGGCATCTTGGAGAATGCCAAGTTTCGACTTTGTCTGTTATTTTTCTCATGATTAGATTGGGATTATGTGTTTTGTGAAGGAAGAGCACCAGGGTAATAGGGCCGTTATCATCACATCATTTTAAGGATGTCTGCTCTCAAAATGATTTGTCACTATTCATGTTCACCTTAATGATCTAGCTGAGACAGTGTTCATCAGATTTCTTCCCTTGCCATTGTGTAATCTTTGGAGGGAAGTATTTATGTATAGCCCACACTCCGAGAGTGGGGAGTTCTGCTCTACCACCTTAAAAGTGGAGGGTGTACATGAATTAGAATTCTTCTGCACAAGGTTTGTCTATTCTCACTCATATATTTAGTTACTTAATCATGTATTTATGTTAAGCGTTAGTATGGACACATAGACATTTATTTTATATTTTGTGTTCTAATCAATATTTTAGTTGGTTTTCTAGAGGAATAATCAATAGGATGTGCCTGTTGAAAGAGATTTATTCTGAGGAATTAGTTCACGTGGCTGTAGGGGCTGGCACATCCAAAAGCTTCAGGGCAGGTGAGCAGACTGGCAATGAAGGGGAGTGATCATGTCGCAGCTTGAGTTTAAAGGCAGTGTGAAGGCAGAATTCCCTTGTCTTCAGGGGATCTCAGTCTTTTTCTCTTAATACCGGCAACAGATTAGATAATAACACCCACATTATGGGGGACAATCTGCTCAACTGATTTAAATGTTAATCTCAGCTAAAAAAATACCTTCACAGCAACATGTACACTTTTGACCTAGGTAAATATCTGCATAAAGCATTCTAGCCAAGTTGACTCATAAAGTTAACCATCACAACTCATAGCTGCTTGTTTTGTTACTCAGACTGTTCCAGTTTGGGTGATTAGTAGCTTTTTCAGTTGGCTCCTCTTACATATTGTTTTGTCTGTCTGTCTGTCTGTCTGTCTGTTTTTAGTACTCCTTAATTTCTGGTACTATGGATGCTACTTAGGAGCCATTTCTCTAAGGACTCTTTTTTCTTTTATTGGAAAATAGCGATAGAAACTAGTCTGGTAAGTGCTTCATTTTACAGAAGCCATTGCTTCTTGGCTCTCTTAGATGACAAAACAAGAAAATAAATCTGTGTATATTCACTCATATATATACACATATCTATAAATATTTCTATATGTAACCGTCTGTATCTACATTAAGCTAAATATAAGGTCATACTGATTTCTGCAGCTATAACCCGTTGCCACATGAATCATTCTGGCTTCCCCTTGCTTGTCTATAATCTCACATAATGAAAAACTTGGTTCCTGCCATTGACCATCCACTAACTTAATTGTTCAAGTTCAGTCCACATGTATAAAGGTTTCAGAATTTTTAATTCATGCCTCAGTTTAAAACAGCCTCATCAACTAGAATACAGTATTGTATGTGCATTTCTCTTTGCCTTTAGTCTTTCAGGCTCCACTATTTCTTAAGTTACTTAGGTAAGTAGCATTCTCTTACCCCCTTCAGTGCTGTTGTTTGAAATGTTTGTAAAACAATTGTTTTATCACACAATATACATCCTATCCTAGGCTCTTCTAGTCTCCCAAATATATATTTTTTAATTTGCATACACTAAGATCACTTTTTATCCTGTAAAATTCTATGGATTTTGATAAATATATATAATGTTATTTAACTACAATTATAGTGTTATATGGAATAGTTTCATGATTCCAGAAAATCACTTGCACTTCACTTGACAATCCCTGGCAATAACTAGACTGTTATCATGTCTATAGTTTTGCTTTTTGCATAAAAAATGAATATAAATGCGATTATACAATTTGTAGCCTTTTTGCACAGGCTCTTTTCACTTAGAAATATGCAGTGAAAGTTACTCCATGTCCTTTCAGGGTTTGACAACTCATTTATTATCACTGAAAATATTCTGATTCATGAATGTTAACACATTTTGTTTATTTACCTACATATTAAAAGTCACTTTGTTGTTTTTAGTTTTTGATGATTATGTACACTTGGTGATTGGATCTAAACTTGCTGTAATTATTTATGTGCTGGTTTTGATGTGGACAGAAATTTTCTTCTCAGTTGGATAAATATATAGAAGCATAATTACTAATTCATTTTGTTTACCATCGTAAGAAACTGCTAAACTGTTTTCCTAAGTGGCTGTACCATTTTTCATTCCCACCAGCAATGAATGGTGGTTCCTGTTGCTCAGCTTTCTTCTTAGCAATTATTGTGGTATCTCATTGTTTTAATTTTGATTTCCCTGATTATAAGTGATGTGGAACACCTTTTTATATGCTTATTTGCCATCTGTATATCTTCTTTGAGGAGGTGTCTGCTCCGATATTTTGCCCATTTTTTAATTGGGTTATTTGATTTCAAATGTTGGGCGTTAAGTGGTCTTTTTTTGTTTGTTCTTTTTGGATTCAGGTCCTTTATCACTTATGTATTCTGGCATTATTTCCCCCTAGTCTATTAAGAGTCTTAATTCTCCTGATAGTTTTATTTTTTCCCCACAGAGCAAAAGTCTTAAATTTTAATAGGTTTCAGTTTATCATTTTTTTTCCTGTCATGGATCATGCTTTTGGCATTATATGTAACAATTCATCACCAAACCTAAGTTTATATATTCTCTTATATTTCCTTCTAGAAGTTTCATAGTTTTCCATTTTATATTTTTGTCAGTAGTCCATTTTGAGTTTATTTTTTTGTCAGTGGTGTAAGGTGTGCATTCACATTTTTATATTTGGAATTTCACAGTTGCAATACCATTTTTTACATTTTTTTTAAAAAACTATACTTTTACCATTAAATTAACTTTATACCTTTGTCAAAAATCAGTTGACTACATACATGTCAGTGAACTTCTGGACCCTTTATTCTGTTCCATTTATCTATGTGTTTATTCTTTTGCCAGTACCACTCTGTCTTGATTATTGAAAATTTACATAAGTCTAGAAATATGAATCCTCCAAATTTTTTTTTTTCAATATCATGTTGGGTATTCTAGGTCTTTTGCCATTCCATGCAAATTTTAGAATAAATTTGTTGACATCTACAAAATATCTTGCTGGGATTTTGGTTGAGATTTTGTTGAATGTATAGATTCAGTTAGGAAAAAGTGACATCTTAGTATTGATTATACCAACCCAAGAACATGGTGTAACTCACCATTTATTTATATTCTCATTGATTTATTTAGTCACTTTTTAAAATTTCTCAATATGGAACCTATATATACTTTGTTAGAGTCATACCTAAGTATTTCCCTTTGTGTGTGTGTGTGTGTGTGTGTGTGTGTGTGCGCGCGTGCGCGCATACGTGAGTGTGGTATTGTAAATGATACAGTTTAAAATATTTAAATTCCAATTTCTCATCACTTTTATAGGAAAGCAACTGACTTTTGTATATAAACTTTGTATCCCGAAACCTTGATATATTCACTTATTATTTTCAAAAGGATTTTTATAATTTTTAAAAATTTTCTACAGTTATAATTATGTCATCTGCAAACAGTTTTATTGCTTCCTTTTAATCTTTATATACCTTTCTATTGATTTTCTTGTCTTCTTCACTCAATAAGACTAAATTGAATAGGAATGAGTGTGAGAAAGGACATTATTTCCTTGTTCCTTATTTTAGAGGAAAAGTGTCCAACTGTAGGGTTTTTATAGATGGTTTTTATTCAACTGAGGCTGTTCCTTTCTTTCCTAATTTGCTGAGATATTTGAACAGATATTGAATTCTGTTAAATGTTTTTCTGCATTAATTGATAGGATCACATGACATTTCACCAACTGGAATAAGACTTCGACAAGTCTTTTTTTCCTAGAACATAGGCCTTTGTCATGAAGACTGCTCTGATCTTATTTCACAAAGGTTACTCTTCCACTTCTCTTCCAGAAGCCAAAGATATTTTTTCTCATAGATCTTCAACTATGAGAAAGTGGTATAGTTCCTTGAGGTAAAAAAGCCCATATTGTGTGTGGGTCCCACTAATACTGTGGTTCTCAAGAGATATTCACTCTCATGCAAGTCCTGCTCAGCC
The DNA here is from genome assembly GCF_014176215.1 of Rousettus aegyptiacus. NCBI lineage: Eukaryota > Metazoa > Chordata > Mammalia > Chiroptera > Pteropodidae > Rousettus > Rousettus aegyptiacus. The sequence goes on from NW_023416308.1 coordinate 92,575,712, forward strand.
TCTAGTAATTCATTAAAATTGCCACATACGTGTTTTTACTAGTTTTATGCCTCCCATACCGTCTGCTCTATTTAAGTAGTTTAAGTAGTTATATCCCTGTGTATAAACTTGCCTCTCCATATTTTGAGTGGCAATTTGCCCTGTAACTCAGTTCTCTGATATAGCTAAGAAAATTCATTGATTTCCATTTTGTTCAAATTTTTCTTGTTATAAAGGACATTAATGATAACTTCCAAACTCTTTATGTGTTGGAAATGAAACTAATCTACAAGGACTATTTTTTCCCTTTGTGAAACCCTTCAGATATTTTATAGTCACAGAAAGATAAATTATGTTTTCATATTAGTTGATCTTTTAGAAAGCCACACTGTTTGCAGGGATAAAATAGAAAAAGAATATCTTTTCAAATGGAAATACAGAAGTTGCATTTGAAAAGTAGATATCTGTGCCTAAAGTGGAGAGTAAAAATATTATTGAATGTCTTTGTTAGTATATAACCTCAATACAAAATTAACAACAACAAAAAACTTCAGGAATGTAAATCTGATAACAAAGCAAACCAAAACAAATAAAAGTGCTTTGTATTTGTATTGTTATTAGACAAAACAGACCTTAAGGCAAAAAGCACTACTAGGGCTACAGAGCAATGAAATGCTATGTAATGATAAAATGGAAAAGTAATAATTTGGAACTTTCATTTCCATAAACATCAATGAACTACTATGAAGAAAAGATGAGCAGGACTGGAAGCTCAGGATCAGGGCTGGCTTCATGGATTTTCAATCTGTACAATCGTAGCGCCCCATGTTCAGAAGAGTAGCATGGTTATTTTAATGCTCTTCTGTCACCATTTTGCAGTTCATAATTTTTGAACAAAAGACCTCATGTGCAGCCAGTCCTGCTTACAATGCCTGGACTAGGATTGAGGATATGTTCTTCCCTGGTGGAAAGGACTGTGCTGAACTTAATTTCTCATGGATTCAGAGAATCACTTTCCCCCCAATATCTTGGGTCCATTTTCTTGCAAAGCTGCTAGCTGTTTCTACTGGCATTCTCACTCAGTTTCCTGTGTAGTTGTCCTCCACATTCATTCAATTTGGAAACTTAGTTCTCTGTTCGTATCTCATATCCAAGGCTGTTTCTCACCTACACTGTACAAAGGTAAAGTAGGAGAGGTGCAAGGTCCCTCCTCAAGAGCACATCCTCTCGTGTGCCCAGCAGTACACACTGGTCCCTACATCTTTCTTCAAGGGAAGATGAGAAATCAGGGCACCATATGTCTTCTCATGTTAACCCTCAGCTTTTACATGTCCTGAATGAAGCCTATTTCTACACTAATTCTATGGAATATTATGATACTTACTGTCAGCTCCCTCTCAACAGTCTTGGAAGTCTATAAAGTGTTGACAGAAATTTAGAAACCAACAACATATTAGGAGATTCACATGTACCTCTCAGTTATTGATGGATAATAGCAGATCGAACATTTGTTAATTGAACAGCCTAATTAACAAACTTTATCTATTACACATTCACACAACAGTATTTGCCTTAAACAATTTATCTGCTCCTTCATACAGAAAAAAATATATATAGATTTTTCAAGACTTGACTATTTATACAGTTTCTTCCTCTCATTTTTTGCTCTCTTTTGACTCAATTCAATATGATTTCCCTAAAGTCCGGTAAAGTACTCTTTTCATTTTCAAAAATGGACATCTGTGTTGTCATATCTAATAGATCTTTTTCCCATCCTTATCTATCTGGACCTCAGTGCTGACAGTAACTTCCTTCTTGATATGTTCTCTGTTCATGGCTTCAGCAACAGAACTTGATCCTTAGCTCTCTTTTCTTCTCTATCCATAATCTCTACCAAAGAGATCTCATTTATTCTAAGGCTTTAAAACCTGGACATAAAATAAAAATTAGGTATAGAAGTCAAAAAGAAAAGCACAGAGCTGGATTGCTTGGGTTGAAATCCCGGTTCTGTCACTTAAAGCCAGTTTGAGCACAGACAAATTATTTAACTTCTCTGGTCTCAGTATCCTTATCTGTAAAATGGAAATTATGGTAACTATCTCATTATATTGTTAAAATGATTAAATCGGTTAATAAATGTAAAATACTTAAAATAGGGCCCAAGACACAGTGAGGGTTTTTGTTAAAATATGTTTTTAAGTATAAAATTATAACTTTAATACAAATATAAAATGAATATGTGTCAAATATTTTTCAACTCAGTCAATGAGGAACTAGTAAGATATTACAGTGATTCAAAGAAGAATTTAGAGAGAAAGAAAATACATAAACCAACTACTTAGTTGGCCAGGAAAAATATGTCTGAAACCTAAATATCGAGAATGATCCAGCCATTTGAAAACCCAGGAAAATGATGTCCGCCAGGCAAAGGGAACAGCAACTATAAAGGACCTGAGTGGAAAATGAGCTGAGAGTGTTCAATAATTAGAAAAAAGGGTAATTAGAATGTAGCAAGTAAAGAGAGAATGGGAGGGAAATGAGGTCGGATATAGTCAGGCAATAGACCACAGGTACCGCTGAATACCACAGTGAGGGAGTCTGAATTTTATTAAGAAAGCAATGGCAGAAATGGAGAATTTTAAGGAGGAGAACGAAAATTTGGAAGAAACAGACATTATTATTTTAACTGCCTGGTGGTAAGACTTAAAAATCAAATGGTCATTACTTCTACTCACTATTAAGATGATTTAAGGGAACTTTTATACAGATTAATGGAATGTAAAGAGATAGTACCACAAACATCTATACCAGCAGTCTCAACCTTTTTTGGCACTAGGGACCAGTGCTCCTGTGAGAATCTAATGCCTGATGATCTGAAGTGGAGGTGAAGTAGACAGTGATGCTAGTGCTGAGGAGCGGCTGCAAATACAGATGATTCTTCACTTGCTCACCTGCCACTTCTCCTGCTGTGCGGCCCGATTCCTAACAGGCCACAGACCAGTCCCAACCTATATAGTCCAGGGGTTGGAGACTCCTGTTCTGTACATTATTATCCAAGACCAGTGGTTTATTGGAAATATGTCTGAAGATCCTAGGTTTAACTTACTTTGTGTACCTTTAAGTACTAGAAAGACAGTATGTACAGTAATTAGGAGTTTTTGCTTGAACTTCAAAGGATCTGGGTTCAAGTTTCTGCTCCACCTTTTTGGGACAGGTTAACTAACCTCTCTTTTAAATTTCACTTTCTTAAATTTTAAAGTGGAGATAATAATAATGACAATCCTAGAATGCTTTGTGAGCATTAAATTGAATGATAAATGACAAATATTCTATGTTTAGCACAGTAACTAACATATTAAAATACCTCAATAAATATAAGCTATTATTCTTAAAATCTGGTCACTGAGGTTACTCATGTTTAAACACCAGCCAGATCATATAGGAAGCCAGTATCTGTCTACATCATTCTAGGGGTGATTAAAATGGCTTGCATTTCTCCTTGTCACCTTAAATGCCAAGGTACCAGTTCCACTGAGTTCAGTTTATGCATGATTTTGTTATCTCAGGAGTATTTCAGCCAACATCTAAAATGGCTTGCAATTCTCCTTGTCACCTTGAATGGCAAGGTACCAATTCTCTTGAGTTCAGTTTATGGATGATTTTACTATCTCAAGAGTACCTCAGTCAAAATCTAAAATTCTACTTGCATTGTCTTCACTAGATATCACCTTAATACCACCATTCCCCAGTATATTTACAGAATTAATCAAGTAAGGTAGGTTGTGCTGCATTAACAAATATGTCCTGAAACCACAGTGGTTTAACACAATGAAAGCTTGTTTTGCTCAAGCAAAGACTATTGTGATTCAGGTAGCTCTTCTCTTTCCTGTAGCAACACTTTCTGGAAACTGTGGCTTTCAATGTGGCTGTGTAATTGGAAAAGATAAGTAGAGGATTGTGTGGCCCATTTCAAAGAGTTAGTCCTTAAAGTTATGTTACATCTCTATAGCATAAGAACATAACATTGGATATGGGGCATCCGGGTTCTTTAGATAGCTTTCCTTATTCCATGTTGAGATTCTCTATACCTTTTTCATCCTTAACTTCTGCCAGGATCTTTGTCTCCTCTCTTGTCCCTCTATCCAGGGTTCCTAGTATCTTCAGACATTCTTACATTTTTTAAAAAACTCATACCTCTTCCTTACTTGTCCTGCCTTGAAGTCTGCATATGTGTTTTGCTTAAAAAAAACAAGCTATCTATACTTTGAAGAATATAAGCCATTGATTTCAGAGATAGTACGCGATACAATCAGATAGATTGCTTTTTTCTCCTCCAAGTATACTAATATTTTAGAAAATCTTTATTTCACTGATGTAGGAATATAAACCTGAAGTCAGTTATTACTTTTATAAATCAGGTTTCACAGTAATATTTTACTGGGACATGCAATTCCAGATATGCTAAATAAGGATTCTAAAAGCAAAATCTAATAAATGTTACAGTTAAGGTTACTTCTGGTTTGTTCAGTATCAAAAATATTCAAATATTTCACCCACTGCAAACTTAAGACTAGCCACAGATTTATTAAATAAAATAATTTTGAATGTGTTAAAAATAACTACAACTGAATGGAAATGAAGTAATTAAAATGTAAGTAAAATGCAAGAAACAGTTCTGAAATCTAATTATGTTAATGTTCATATGTTATACATTGGTATCTAAAATCTACATATATTTTGTGTTTGTCCTTCCCTTACACTCAGACTTGTTTCTCAGCAAAAGTTTATGTACATTAAAAAGTTCATAGACATTATTTTTTAGAGAAGTTTTAGATTCACAGCAACATTGCAGGGGAAGGTAGAGAGATTTCCCCTATGCTCCCTACCCCTGCACACATAGCTTTCCCCATCAACATCCCTCACCAGAGTGGTATATTTGTTACAATTGATGAGCCTACATTGACACAGCACAGTCACCCATAGTTTACACTAGGGGTCACTTTTGGTGTTGTACATTCTATTTTAGATAAATTTATAATGACCTATATCAGTCATATGGTATTCACTGACTTAAAAATCCTCTCTGCTCCACCTATTCATCCCTGCCCTTCATCCCCTTCCCTAACCCCTAGCAACAACTGATTTTTAACTGCCTCCCCAGTTTTGTCTTTTCCACGATGCCATATAGTTGTAATCATACAGTATGTAGCCTTCTCAGATTGCCTTCTTTCATGTAGTAATAAATACGTAGGGTTTCTCCATGCCTTTTCATGGCTTCATGGCTCATTTCTTTTTAGTGCTGAATAATAATCACTGTCTGGATGGACCACCATTTGTCATCCATTCACCTACTGAGGATATCTTGGTTGCTTCCAAGTTTTGGCAATTATGAATAAAGCTACCATCAACATATGCATACATAGTTTTCAACTCTTTTGAGTAAGTACCAAGGAGCACACTTGCTATATCACATACTAAGAGTATAGTTAGTTTTGTTAGAAGCCAACACAAACTATTTTTTAAGTTTACTGTAGCATTTTACATTCCCACTAGTAATGAATGAGCATTTCTGTTATTTGTTGGCATCTGGTATTGCCAGTGTTCTGGATTCTGGTCATTTTAAGGTTTCTAGTGGTATCTCACTGTTGTTTTCAATTGTATTTTTCTGATGACATATGACGTGGATCATCTTTTTATGTGTTTATTCACCATCTATATGTCTTTTGTGAGGTATCTGTTAAGGTCTTAGGCTAATTTTTTAATTGGGCTGTTTTCTTATGGTTGAGTTTTAAGAGTTCTGTGTATATTTTGAATAATAGTCCTTTCTCATAACTATCTTTTGCAAATATTTTCTCCCAGTCTTTGGTTTATCTTCTCATTTTCTGACATTGCCTTTCACAGACAAAACAAATAAAAACAGAAAAGAAAGAAACAAATGTTGATGAAAATATAGAGAAATTGAAACCCTCTGCACTGTTAATGGGAATGTAAAATGGTGCAGCCACTATAGAAAACAGTCAAAAATTAGAAATAGAACTACTACATGAAGCATCAATCTCACTACTGGGTATATACCGAAAAGAGTTGAAATGAGGATTTCGAAGAGATATGTGTGCTGCCATGTTCATTGCAGCACTAGTCACAATTACCAAGTTATGGAAATAACCCAAATGTTCATCAGGATATAAAGAAAATGTGATATATACATACAATTGAATATTATTTCACCTCAAAAAAGAAGGAAATTCTGGTATTTGCAACAACGTGGATGGACCTGCAGTACACTATGCTAAGTGAAATAGGCAAGTCCACAGGACAAATATTGCATGATTCTACTTACATGAAGTACTTATAATAGTCAAAATCATAGAAGCAGAGACTAGAACAGTGATTACCAGGAACTGAGGGTACGGAGAGACGTGAGGAGTTGTTCAATCAGTGTAAAGTTTCAGTTATGTAAGATAACTTAGTTCTAGAGATCTGTATACAGCATAGAGCCTATGGTCAACAGTACTTTGTTATGTACTTAAAAAATTGTTAGGAGACTAAACCTCATCTTAAGTGTTCTTATCACAAAACAAAACAAAACGAAAATGAAGAGGAAATGGATATAAGGGCTAAGTGAAATATGTCAGACAGAGAAAGACAAATATCATATGATTTCACTTATATGTGGAATCTAAAGAACAAAATAAACAAACAAACAAAACAGAAACAGACTCATAGATACAGAGGATGACCTGATGGTTGCCAGATGGGAGGGGGTCGGGGGCAGGGTTAAAAATGCGAAGATTAAGAAGTACGAATTGGTAATTACAAAATGATCATAGAGATTTAATTACAGCATAGGGAATAGAGTCAATAATACTTTAATAACTATGTATGGTCCAAGTGGGTACTAGACTTATCGGGGGGATAACTTCGTAAATTATATAAATGTCTAACCGCTATGCTATATACCTGAAACTAATATTAAATAATACTGAATATTAACTGTAATTGGAAACAAGAAAGAAAACAAAGAAATGGATATAAGGAGACATGAAGGTGATAGATACATCTATTTTGATTTATCTTTGATTGTGGCGATGGTATCACAGGTGTTCGCATTAAAGAAGGGGAAAAAATTGTATGCATTAAATATGTGCAGGTTTGTTGTATATCAATTATATCTCAAAAAAATGTTAAAGAAAGAATCACAGAAAAAGGACATTTGGTCCAATAGGCAATATTTTTAAGCTAGAAGTTCAGATATCCAGAATTGCTCAGGATTTCTCCTTCTCTCAGGTCAAAGTTCTCATTGTCTGTAAATAGTCATTTTTTTCTGCAGTGACAGATGTTTTCCTCTATATTGTTGATTGCATTAATTGTTGATTGATATTTATAATTTTTTTATAAATTTCTATCATGGGTTCACCAAGCTAAATACATTCTTTGAATGTAAGTACATTCTCTTTTATGTATTCCTATTACAGAGAACAAAAAAGGAATAATTGGTATTAGTTAAAGAGATTTTTAAAATTGAATTTAAATGTTATCCAATGTGTTCTCAATTTATTCATTTTTTATGAAGCTCATATCTAGGTAAAACATTTGTTTTACAGTGAAAATCATTAAATTGTTTTATTGTTAAGTAGGTGTTAATGAGCTTTCTCTTGATAGAGAACAAATCCAAAACAGAGCGAATCAGAGCTCTTTAACTTTTTTATATTATCAACATTAATTAGAGAACTATTTCCTAAAGTCAGAATGCCAATAAAAAGCAACATTGCTAATAATATTTCATATTCCTTTTTTTATGGAGAGATATTCTTTCTAACATTTATTTTTTTTAAAAAAATCACAAAATCACAAATATTTTTGCCTTTTTGTGTTGCTTTTAAATGATTTATTGAAGCATTGCAAATAAATTCTGTTCTACCCATATTTATTTTGATATTTAAAATTAGCACGTTTATTTGTTTAATGTAAGTAGGGATTTATTGATTTGCAAAGGAGGATTTTATGTTAGTTCTAAGACTATTTAATTTTTTTTTATCAGGGCTGCGTGTGTGTCTATTTCTAGAAAGCTTCAGTTCCATAAGAAATTCATCAAAATCCCTAGGGAGTCTGGTATGAAAAATGAAATAGAAAACTTTACACAAATATGTGGTGAGTAAATGTCTAAGCTATATCACATCTGACATTGCTTCCTTGGAAGGAAAGGATGAGGAGACTCATTACATTTACAGTTGCTGGTTTCTTTTTTTTTTTTTTGGACTGGGCAAATCTGTAAACACCAAGATAAACACAAACAGCAAAGTGGCTGAATCTCCTTATTTATAAGCCAAGGAGGATGGTCTGGCTCAAAACATGAGAGTGTACTTTAATATCCACACAGTCAGTGGGAAAAGAAATAATGGAATTAGATGAGTGGGGTTTAGGAGTGAGAAAAGAGAAGCAGAGCCTGTCATTGCCCCCAAGACACATGCATAGTGACAAATATATGTTGATAAAACAAATCTGTATTGTCTCTTTATAAATATATTTTTCATAAACTCATCTGGATTTATGCATTCAATTATTTGATGCCTCAGAAAGGCCATAAACAGCATCTGGAGAAAATGATGCCAGGAAATATGGCCTACTTATTTCAGCAGCTGAACCTGAAATAGTAGTGGATTGTGAGTAATAATACACCTGTTGGCATACAATTATTGTGTTGGGAGGGAAGACAAGGACCAATGTTAAAATTTCACAGTGAAGGTGAAAGTCATCCTTTACTGTGCTTCCGTGTTAAGAGAGCTAAAACTATTCTTTATATGTATTGTCAAAGAGACTGCACAAAAAGAATGTGCTCTTAACAAAAAGAGACACATTTCTTCCTATGGAAATAGAACTACTCTTCCAGAAATTTAGACTGGTTAGTGATTTGCTATCAAATGTATGTTTATCGAAATGCTATGATTAACAACAATACGTTCTAGGATGTAAAAGGCCTTAAATAGATTGAAGGTTCCAGATTACATAATAAAAACTACGCTGCCTATAAACAAAATCGAAAGATCAAAGATATATATATATACATATGTATGTATATGTGTATGTGTGTGTGTGTGTGTGTGTACATACATGTACACACACATCAGGAAAGTTCCTGATGAAATAATGGAGGGAAAAGATGGTAAAACTTTCTTGTCCCGGAAGTTCTGGGAAACTTAAAATTACACATGAAGCTCAGAATTGTGAAGTTTTGCCACTTTAACTAGTCATATCTTCTGTTATTGCCATCATCTTGAATACTACTTGGCAATTAGGGCTGAGAATAACTGTACAAGTATCTATCTATTTTATGTTATCCTCTTATAAATAAGGACAACATCGCAGACATGTCAAGCATAATGAAGCTGTCTTTACTGAGGAAAACTCATGTTGACAGCATCAATAGGGTGTGTGTGCGGGGCTTATATCACCCTTTCATTTTAGGGTAGTACACGGATAACTAGCAGGACCAGTTATCATGGTTTAGGAAGTGATTTTGACCCTGTGAAATCTGTGGCTTTTAAACTGTGTAATTAGGCAAGGTCAGACCCTTCTATGGTGGAATCAGAGCTAGGATTAAGTAGCTATAGTTACTGATAGAATGAACAGTGACTCCAGGTCTACCTTAGCGGCTCACATTCATAGTTGTTTGTAGCACCAGCTCCCTTGGAGTGAGGGCAGGGAGTTTGAGGGTCAAGTCTTACAAGAGTATAACTTCCTTAAACACTAATTTCCATGGAGCTCTGCAAGAGGTAATTTCTGTTTCTGAGAGGCCAGCCTTCAGGGAATTAATCTTAATAAGTTAAACCTACTTCTCATCCTGTGAAATTTAATTAAAAAAAAAAAGGCAAGGTAAATCTCTTTACCCATTCATAACATTTTTAAGGCACATAATGTAGAAGAAAGGCAGAGAGTAAATTCCTACCCCCTTACAGCTTGGCTCTTTCTGTACTCCCTGACACTTTCCAGAGTGATCCAGTTCATTCATGGATATGTGGGACCATGTCTGCACAAAAATATGGTAGATGTGATGGGACAGGGCTAGATAGAAGCTCTGAAATCCATTAGTTACGTGATCTTGAACAAATCTTTTCACTGTTTTGTAACATAATTTTCTTTCATATCAAATAGAGATAATAATATGTATGTTTTTGGGTTGCTGTGGGAATTATGTGAGATACATAATACATCACTTTTCCTACCACAGTGCCTGGGCCATAGTAGATATTAAGAAAACATGAATTCCTTTTTTATGTTCACATTATAAAAGTACCATAAAAATTATCTTTACATTTTCTGCAAAGTACACAGCAAAGAAATGGGGAGTGAAGACTGTTAAGATAAATCTAGGAACATGGATAAACACAATTAGAATTCCGAGAAACAATGGGAATTTTTATCTCATGCTTCATGCTTATCAGAACTTCTCACCTAGTATTCAACAAATAATAGTCTATATTCAAGGTGTTCATTACACCGCCATGCTAGAAAATGAAAAGAACTCATTTGTAACATGAATTTCAAACATAGCAAAATAAAAGACAGAAATTTATTCTGATTTTTCCTTAAAAAAAAAAAAACAAAGACTTGTATACACATATCACGGTTTAAACTCTTCAGGATCAGGGGCTATGCTTTATTCCTTGTTTCCTGACTACGTATATGGCAACCTACTAATGTCTTTTACATTCAGAAAATACTAGAGATAGAAAGTAAATGGTCTCTAGTCTCAATTACTGGCATTCTTGTGAATCATTATAACACATCTATTCTTTTTCAGTTTAAAGAAAGTCGGGCTTCTGAAACCTGAGTTCTTTTATTTTGCAATTATTTGATCTCTTTTTAAATCATTTTTTGAATGTTTATGCTATTAATAAATGAGAGTATATCATTGGAAAGGAGTCACGGAGGTTTAAATTATAATTTATCAATTTTTTGATCTTTGAATTTTAATCAATATTTTATTGAAAATAACGGTAACTATTTAGGAATGCTACTGTAAGTTTATTGTGATCCCTCAGTCATCTTTTATAATGCTTGCATAACTAATATACTTTGAGTCAGGAGTTAAACTTCCATTTTATACTTAGCTTCTCCTGCTAGTACCTTAAAATAGAGAAACAACATCCAGGAGAGACAGTGTATGGTTTTGTTCCTGGTATATGGGTTGTCCTGAGAGTATTATGCAGGAAATTAGTCATTTTTCCCTTTTATAGCAAAAGGCTTCATTTGAGAAATATTTAGGTCACTCCAACTGTGATAAAACCAAAAATGAAAACAACTGCCCACAGAGATGGTACTAGTGTGAGGCCAGTGAGACTTGCCTCAGACACAAGATTTAAGACATGCCAAAACCTAGTCATTTAGATAAAATTTTAATGCACAATAAAAAATAAACATGAATGAAAAAGCTCCATGGTGAGCATCAGTATTTCTGATTTTTCCTTTCGTCTCAATCTCTATGTGGTGCTTACTGATCATGTCTTGATTTAAAATTTTAATATTTTTGTTCATCATGGAGTTTTTGCATTAATTTTTATCTTTTAAAAGTAGTCCATTAAAATACAACTTCTCTTGACTGAGTTTTTTGATGCCCTCTTAAATTTTATGCCCAAGGAAAGTACCTCACTTGCCTCACACTATTTACAACCCTCCTACCTCCTACAAGGTGCAGAAAACTGATGCCAACAGAATAAAAAATGAGTGAAGCACAAAGGAAACAAAATCAGTTACAGGCATAGAGCAGGACAAATCTATAACAGCAGGAAACTGCTAGAGATTACATAGATAAAAATAGAAATTAAAATAATTTGACTTGAATTAATACACCAGGTGCATTATAAACATTTTGTACTTTGTAAGCTCTTATTAGCTGTGACTATTATCTTTTTCATTACTGTTAGTGGTTATATGACTCGTATATAAATTCTTGTGTTTCTTTACTCAACTTGTGCTCTTTCTTAACATATTCAATAATCTTGGCCTTGGCTATTTTATAAAAGTTGTGTTTTTAATATTTGTTTTACCAAAATTGCTTACATAATTTATGTTATCAATTACCACATGAGATGATTTAAAGAGAATTTTGTCAAAATAGTTTTCACTCTGCCTCCCATATCCAGTATTCAATTCGTCCTTTGGAGAATGACTGATATCTCCATTTCAGTAAATTCCAAAAAATTTGAGAATCTTCAAAAACTCAGAAATAATATCTTAAAGAAATATAGTTTTGTTTTTCTTCTGATTTTTAAAATACAAAAAAGATGAATATTTTGGAAAATGAAATATGCATTTTCATGCTTTTGACAAAGTTGTTTTTGATTTAAACTAGAATATGAGCTAGATTAAGGTAAACCTAAACACCCAACACTAAAAATGACCAGAATTAATATTTAATAATTGAAAGCATACATTTTTAACTTTCAGAATTTTTGCTCTATTGTACAGAATAATATTATCTAGTACTATCACACTTTCTGAAATTCCCCTTTAAACTTATATTTCCTACAAAATTGGGATTCTTGTCCAGAGAAAGGGGACTGTGACAGAAAATCTGTAAGAGAAGAGAATTCCTCCAACTTTGCCAAACTTTAAGCATGTTTGTCCTTAGATGAGTAAATATTAGCCGGGGAAGGGGGGAGGAAAGAAACTAAATTGTCTATTAATTTAAACACAGATTGTAAACCTACAATGGCTCTATAAACCAACTTTTATCCCTCTTCCAATGCCATCTTCTTTCAAAATTATATCCACTATTGAATTCCCAACACAATATTCAATTTCCATGAAGAAAGAACAAATAATATCTTGTTGATAATGGACAGTGTGCTAGGCACATGTCGCTACGCAAAGGACTAAGTATTTTAAGGGTAGAACACTGAAGTAGGTGATGTATCCCCAGATATGCTTTTATCAAAACTCTGGAGATCCAAAATGCTATGTCTTACCCAAGTTAGTAAATAATAGAGGAGAAAGTCTAGGTATCTGTAGCTCGTACTTTCTTCCAATGAGATCATGACCCAATGAACCTAATTAAGTCTAATTATTTGTTCTCAAAACATTTCGTTATTGTATCAAAGCCAAAAATTTGCATATAATTGTACTTGACATAGGGCAGTGACTGTATCCATATAGTATATATTTCACATACTACGTATTTCACAGTGTCCTGTGTGTGCTAATTCACAATAAATACACATTTTTTGAATAAATCCTTAAGGAGAGAATTTTATTGCATAGATACCTTTAGAAATCCTGTTTGTTGGTAATCAGCATTTTCACATAGAATGGATTTGCTTTTAGATCCAAAGATGGCCTCGACATCTCTCCCCATTAGCCAAAATTTTGTAAATCTAATCCATGATGACTTCATGACAACACCAAAAATAATAACATGCAGTTTTGACCCTCTTCACCAATTCCTCTTGATATGAATATTAGTCCTTCTCCCACTCCAGTGCAAAACCACTTACTTGAACTTATGTTAACTTTCTGAGGGTGCCTTTCAGAATTATATACTGCTATGTCATCCTCATCCTTTCCCAAACTCTGATTTCCTCTCTTTTAACTCTCCTTACATCCTTAACTCGTAAAAAGAAATCTGTGTGCCAAGGGGAGGATAAAAATCTATTAAATAGTCTTTTAAGTTGAAAACTTAATCTCATATGCAAATAATAAGAGCTCTCATTAAATATTTTTAAAATTTCTTTATGCTAAAACTAATACATAAAGAGATATGCTTTTGTCCCAAATTTTAAGATACAGCAACTGTATAGGGGGTGATCTATGCTGTTCTTTGAAGTAAGTTACATTTTTCAGGTTTATTCTTCAATGAGAGTAGACTTTGGATAGTACTTAATGATAACCTCAGGTTATAAGCATTATTTCAAAAGAAAGACATGCGATCCATCACCTATTATTATAATCTTATAATAATAATAGTAGTAGTGAAGGACCTGCATTATTAACCTATTACTTATATGAGTTATCATGACTCATTTATAAGCTGAAAAAAACTTTTATAGTGTAATATATTTTATATCCTGATCATGAAACTTTAAGTAGGTCATGCTTCTCTTTTAAGTAATTTATTGAAATTCATTTTAATATTGTGGAACTTTGTCCCTTAACCTCCTTTTTAAAATAGGTGGAGATTGAAATTAGAAGGACTAGACATAGAACCACCTCTATATATGGTACTTCAAAGTAAAACATCCCTTTGCTGCTTACAGAGTTGATAAAAGTTGTTCTCTGGATCTAAATACTCTCTTTAACAGGTAATGAAATTTTTTGGAGAGATTAGATGAGGAAAATTATTTTATGGATACTAAGGTGAACACCTAAAATTACTCTAAAACAAAAAATCTTCTCACAAGGAAATGCTATTTTAAAAATATAACTTCTCTGAAGGTTTATATTTCTTTACTACAAGCATAGAAATATATGCTGAAGTTAAAATAATGTCCTTGAAATCTTTTTTTATATTAATGTATTTAGGTACTGTGGTCCATTTTATCTCATAAGCCTAACAACAACAACAAAAAATAGCTAAGTGAAAGAGAAGCAATTAAATATGTCTGATTTAAAATCGTATTCATTTATTTAATACATTATTTTTGAAATCTCTATATTCATAGTGTTTTTTAAAAAGAAATATTTTTGTTACTGAAAAATTTTAATTACTGAACTATTTTTGAGTTGTCGATTTCAGTAAGCACTTATGAACTGAACTAGAATTTCTTTTCTTTATATTTCTACTTTGTTCACAAAAATTGACATTTAAAAATATAAAAGGAATTCAGATCATTTTTAAAAATATACATGGTAATTACTTTCATGAGCTATAATTAAGTGTTGTGAGGAAATGAATTTTTTGTGAAATATATAATATTTTTATTTTCCGTTTATAAAAGAAGGAAAAGTGAAGTCTCCTAAAGTCATGCCAAAAACATATAGCAGGATAGAGAAGGATGTTCTTTTCTTACTCGACGCTTTAGAATTCTTCTAGGAGGCCACTTTTCTTTAGTGCCAGACAATCTTCCAAATGTCTTATGAAAGATGACAGTAAAAGCAAAAATCTTTGTAGATATATAGAGGTATAATGTTTTGTTATTATTTTTAAACATAATTTCTTACAGTTAAACAGGTAAAGTAGTGGTTAAAAACAAGGATTTTCAATCAGATAGACCTGAATTCAAATCTAAGCTCCTCCATTTACCTAAACTTATGATCTTGGGAAAGTTATTTAGTTTTTCTATGCTCCTGTTTCTTTGCTTTTAAAAATGGAGATAAAAAAGCATGCTTGATAGTCATGAAGACTGAGAGGCTACGTATAAAAACAGACAATGGCCAGGCCACATGTGCTCATAGGGAATCTGACCAACAACCTCTGTAGCAACTGGCACTGGATGCTGAGCAACGACCTCTGTAGCAACTAGCCCAGGCCGATCAGGAGCTGGTCTGTAATTGCCAATTTTCCTATTTTTTTGTCCCTATTTCCAACTCAGGATCAACTATAGAAAGCCAAATATGCTCCCCAAACTAATCACTGCTTTAAGTTAGCCTGCCTCTAGCTCCCCTATGCCAATGATCTCCAGTCAGAGCATACCAGAACCTTCTGTTTTCTTTTTCTCACTATAATTTTCCTATTCCATTGCCTACCCTTGAGTTGCTGCCAAATGCAAGCCTCAGTGGCTTGCTAAATAGCAAGCTTTGCAGAAATGTTTGGTCTCATTTGGGTGGTCTTCATTTTGTTCCACAAGATTCAATGAGAGAAGGAATGTAAAGATCCTGGTCCCACATTTGGTACATGAATGCTCAGTTAATTAATTGCATGGCTGGTGTATATTCTTTTTAATTTTGCTGAAGTTGATATTTCAAACATATTTCTATATTGTATTTTGAACAGTTTAGTATACAGATGTTTTTGCTGTCTGCCGGCATGCATACATACTGGCTGGCTATCTGGAATGAGTAGAACAGTAATTTTGATTAAAAAAATAGTGAGTCTCCTGTCATAAGAATCAAGCAGATGATTGCAAATGACCTAAGACGCTGATAGATAGGATGGAAAGTTGAGCTAAAAGAAGCATGTCAGAATTACCCAGTGAGCCTTTAAAGAACACGGATCAATTGGCCCCAATTATAATTTAATGGTTCTAAGTACATAGGCGGTGGGATCCAGGATTAGAATCATTAAAAATCTTTCCAGATAATTCCAGTGAGACTGGCTTATATAAACAACATTGGCAGACACCTAAATTAGATAACTTTGTCATTTTTAAAAAATTAGAAATGGAAAACAAAATCTTATATTACTCTATTAGTAAAGCTAGAAAATAAGGCAAATTTCAGTTATATCACTTAATTAGAGAATTCTGTGTTAAGATTAACATCAAAATAAAGTTTCTCCATTCCAATCTTATATCCTCTTGAGTGGAGAGGTGACTTGGATTCCAGCCATCAGAAAATACAAGACTTTGAGTTCAGGCTGCAACTATGTTTTCATTCACCCACATAATAAAAATTGTAGAGAACCTAGTAAAAGCCAGGCCCTATTCTCTTCAGTTCCCTCATGCCCTAGAGTCATTGTTCTATACATTCTGCCTCTCACTCCTATAATCTCCTACTCTTCTCTTTCCATGGCACTCGGCCTAAGGAAGAGTAGATTACAGTCAGCCCTGTCTCCCTGGGTCCTGGAATTCGTGGATCCAGAATTAGAGCATCCTCAGATTTTGGTATTTGGGGGGTCCTGAAACCAATCCCCATCTGATACTAAGGGATGCCTGTACTTCAAAAAGCTCTCATGACTCAAACTCTCTATTTCAGATGATGATAACAAATAGGGAAGGATGACAACCTATACACAAGAGGAACTCTGCTCCTCTGGGGGCATCTCTCAGCTTGACATGTGGCCTGAGCCCTTACAGTGTCCCTGCACAGCAGACAGGAAATGGATACAGTAGGCATGCTCAGCCCTGACTCACTGTGGCATCTACCTTTCTTTAGTGTGTCTGTGAAAATGCTTTTCAGAAACTTTACAGTTAAGAATATCTGTGAGGGAAATTCAGACTCTGTGTGCCAAGCACACAGAGATGCTAAATGGAGTGGAAAGCATTGCCAATGGCTTGGTACAGATTCTGAGAGGGAGAGGGGGGAAAAATGAGGATGTAGGTGATATAAAATAACAGATGCCCCTCTGAAATTATAGTAAGCAACTTTTCATTTAGCCATCTATGCCCCAACTTGCTTAGTAGGAACCCAGCATTTACAAAAGGATTTACTTTTTTCTTTAGGACTTTTCTAAGGACTGGCCTCAAGGTGCTTACATTTATGCTGCCATGTGTGTCTGAGGGTTCTAGTTGTTATTCATTCACTAGTATATCAGGTCAGAATCACTTGGTTTGAAATACATTGCTTCAGTAAGATCAGACAGAGGATCTATGCTTCCCCAACTTTCCAAACATTTTTGAGAACCATAGCACTGTCTTTTTTGTATATTACTGACAGAAGTTGATACTATATACATAACACACACCAGATGTTCAGGAATTTTTTTTTTTTTAAGTTGAGGCAACATAGAGAAAAGGCTTAAAAATAAGACTAAGGAAATGCAGGAAACATTCATTTTTGCCTACTGTTTCCCAGGAACTGGGCACACATTAACTCAATTAACTTTCTCAGTACCTTTGAAGGGATAGTCAGCTTTGTCAAAAAAGAAACTGACTTGCATAAACATGCAATAGCCTTAGAATCACAAAATCGCAAAATGACAGAGTAGAAGTACAAACTCATGTCTCTACAAATTACTCTTCCATTCAATATCACTTAAGGTATTTTACTTTTATCCTAAAGAAAATACAGCGTCAGTAAGAATTTTTGAGCTAGGAAAAAGATAGGATTTTATATTTTAGAAAACTTAATATGGCAAAAGTGTACATAATTTTGAATAGCGATATTGAATTCAGACAAGAATAATGCAAAAGACCAAGGAGATTGTAAATAGTGTACAGGATAGAATGGAGCCAGTGGAAACTAAAAGAAGGAATAACTTTTGTCATAAATTTTATTGTATCTTATGGTACATTTATGAGAAACTTCTGGATATTTTTTCCACTACAGAGAAAGAAAATATTTTTTAAAGAAAAGAATCACCTCCTAAACACAGGTCAAATTCAAACTTGAGGGTATTTCAAAAAATTTATGGTGCTGTTTTTCTATTTAGGAGACGTGCTGTAACACCAAGCCAATTTCTGACAGTGCTACAGCTTTTCTTCTACATCCTGGAGTAATTAATCAAGTAACTGTAGACAAAGGAACTTAAAGATTTGGTGTTTCCAATTTCATTAGCTGACAGCAAGCCCCAAAGCTAACCATAAGGAAGTACGTCAAAAACTTGAAACGTATGGCTCCTTGACAAGATGCTTGGTAGGAATTGGTGAAGAACTACTGAATAGGACACAGTTAGGAGGTAGTTGTTGCCAGGTTTTTAAAAATATGTCAAATAAAAGGTTCATAAAACCTAACTTGATTCATTGTAAACCAGTCATCTCTTGAGTTCAAGCGCCTTTTAAAAGTGAGTGCACATTGCCCAGCTGTAGATGGTCTTAATAAGATTGAGTGACAATAAACTAAGAATGAGCTGATGCAATCTGACAACTGTAATAATAATATAGGGACCAAAAATTCCAGAAAAAGGGATATAGTCATTAGTAAAATCAAAACGCCTATGAAAAGAACCGAAGAAAAACCTTTTGTAATGTTGCCTAGCCAGAGTAGAGAGAATGCTATAATTTACCATTTTTGGTATCTGTTAAAATTAAATGATGAAATTTTGTTCCTAACTTACATTACTAGAAACTCTTATAATATGAAAGTGTAATTCTGTAAATATACTAAAAGCTACTTAAATATTTATTTTTAATGCATGAACTTTATGGTATGCAACACATATTCTAATTCTTTGTTAACTAGTGTTAAAGTCCAAAGCAAATGGAGCTGAGCATTGAAAGTTTTCTGAGTAGACAAAACCAGTTTAGTCATTACTTTATCTTAATTAGCAATTGCTGTGAAAATACTGCTTTGCAATGGTATACCCTTGAGGCTCATTTCATGTTTTGGTTTGAATGTTCTCAGTTTGCAAGCTATCTTTTTGGTGTGTGCACAAAAAACTTTTAAACTAATTACTACTTCAGAGATTCATTGGATTTACTTGGGCTATTTCTGAACTTCTGACATTTTTCATGGTAACATGTTGCAAATAAAGGTATAAATATGCATAAAGCATGCTTAAAAGACACAAACCATATTCCTATAACAACAAAAAATTATTCTGAGTCAAATGCACTGATGTAGTTTCTTGCATGTCAATTCATTACATTGGTTTATTATTTTGTATTAAAATAGAGTTTTGATTCAAATACTGACCTTAAAAATGCTAAATCAATTTCATGCATGTATAACCAAGTGCTTTTTGAACAATTTTATATGCACAAAACAATTCATTAGATTTTTATTGAGTACAGCACCAGACACTATGCTAGAGGCTACAAACAGAGATGTGATTAAGATATAGTCACAACTTCACTGTGCAAATAGATTAGTAATGGAACTAGCCATATCACAAATATAGTTTAATAACAAAAGTATGCCATAGATAGAGTGATAGAAAAAAGATAGATATACTAATTCCGGGCCTGCCCACTTCTGCAACCATCTCTCTTTCATTCCATTCCATGTTCTCTACATACCACTCATATCGTTTCCAAACTCAAGGGGTTTGTCAGTTCATAGGTTGGGGTGCTCTATTCAAGAATGAGACATTGGTTGTCCTTAGGTAATTCTTTTTACTTGCAGCGAGTAAAGGAGACAGGATTAGCATCCAAAGCTTTGTCTCCCTGAAGGGAGGTTTAGCCATTGCTTATATACACTCTTCAGTTAATTACATGTTTATTTCTTCTGTGCAGTTTGTTAAACTTACCAGATTGTATTGCCTTCAAGCTCTTCCATTACAGCTGCATCTGAAAATTCTGTGCTATGTGAATAGCATTTAGTAAGAACTGCGCAGACCTTAAGACCCTTGTCCTACCTAATAGTATAGACTAATAATAATAACATTAGCATGCTCTCACATCTCAGTGCCTTTGCACAAGCTGCTGCTTTCTTTCTGGAAGATCTTTCTTGTTCCTTATTCTTTCTTCATCTGATATAACCTCTGTTCATTCACTGAGTCTTGATTTTGGTCTCCTTTCTCAGGGAAGCATTCTCTGATAACCACAGATTGCTCTTGCTGCTCCTCTGATGTCCTTCCAGCTTCTTTTATGGCTTCTTCCACCCAGGCAATATTAAACTTCTTTATGACTGTCAATTTATGTTTCTTTCTCCTAAAGTTAAAAAAAAAACTAGAAAGCAGATTCTAATTCTTATTCAATAGCATGCACTCATAACTAGCAGAGTGCCTTGTAGGTGATCAAAATATATTTAGTAAATGTCCCAGTGAATGGATGAAATAAGGAATAAACTTTTGCAGGAAATTTGTGGAAGATTTCATTCTGGAAAATAGAAAATAAAGCACTAGTTTTATGTGGCATAGACACAAAATGTAAGGTATGATTCTGTTTTGGAAGAGCTGACAATCTCATTCAAAGAATCCAACATATTCACTTGCACATATAATGGCCAGTTGTGGTTTTGCCCAAGCAGTAAATCATAAACATTAGATAAATATTATAATCAATGCTGTAGAGAGGAAAGATATATAATTTTAAATTTTAGGTTTTATAGGAGAGGCAGAACTTGAATAAAGTTTAGATCTACAAGTAGAATTTGTATAAGTTTATGTAGAGAAGAAAAGAATTCTAAGTATGGGAGACAAAGAGAGCATCGAAGTGAAGGCGTTACCGCTGGGACCGATCAGTGGCGGTGGGCGCGAGAGGGATGATGCCACGGGAGCGCAGGCAGCATTTCCCCTCGGCTCTTCATCATTGATGCAGTGAAGAATCACAGGTCTGTGAGATTTAGACAAGATTTATTAAAAGTAGATTTTAGAAAGACAAAGCAGGCCCCAAGGAGGTACATGGTTTCAGCGAAGAGCTGTAACAACAACCACAATAACCAACACAAAAATTAACAAAAAGGCCACAAAGGGGCCAGAGAAAGCCACAAAAGCCTGCACAAAAGATCACAAAAGGGCAAAAAAGGACCCAGAAGTGGGACGTCTGTATTATATTTGGGCTGTGATGGGTAGTTCCAAAGACATTCCTAGGTGACCAGCAAGTGAGGTCATTTTGATTGGCACCTGGCTGCTATATAACTCTTTGCCTAGTGTGCATGTGCATACACAGAATTCTACCACCATTGGGGTGTTCTTTGGGCAGTCTCTAGGCTGGGCCCTTATCCCTTTGTTCCCCCCGTCACTCATTCTGACTAGCTACCTAACAAAGAAAGGTAAGAATCAGGGTAAGATGCAATTAATTTGAAGATAATCTCTGGGAGTCGTGAAAGCAACAGCATAGAATAATGGCTTTGTGGATATTGCCAATATTTATGAGAAAGTAGTCTACTATTCTATAGTTATACATGAAATAGAGGTCATTAAACTTTTATCTTCAGGTCAAATGAAAACATAGAGAGAATGTCTGTCTTTTCCAGATGGTCAGTCCAAAAGACTGAATTTATAGAAGCAGAAGAACGAAGCACAAAATTGAACTCTCCTGTAATAAATCCACCTTGACTATTTTGGCTGTGAAAAGTTATCACTATTAGTGGTGGACAAGATTTGTAGGTTTGATCCCTAGGACATTCTGCAAAAGAAAAACAATTTAGCACATCCTATTTGGGGCCTGTAATTGAAATGAAGTAGAAAAAAATAAGTTTTTGCTTTCTTTCTGCCTAGCTAAATTGCAAAGTAAAAACCTGGAACTGCATTAACTCATTATATGCATTTTCAAACAGCTCGCAAATGGTGGGCTGAATGACTGGGCTTTTCACATTCAGCACAATTGTATTAAAAGAGGAAAAATAGCTATTAGAATTCATAGTGATTATATTTTCTCTAAACATTTTTTCACTAGAAAATAGAAAAAATCTAAATAAGATCAAGGAGGTGGGGGCGTGGCAGAGCAGGAAGAAACAGCAGAATAAGTGTCAATATGAGCTTTTTTTTCTAATCACTCCCAAATTATATTATTGGGACTCTCACTTTGTTCACAACTTTAGCATCAAGACTCATTTTTCTTTTCTCATTCATCGAATTTAAGTCTATGAAAACTTCAGTAGAAAATGTGATCTATCTCAAAGGGAAAGAATCTTGTGTGTCACCTAGTGAAGCTCCTAAAATTTCTTTCCCAGTGCTAAAACTTCAAATGTGGGATTGTTTCTCAACCTATATTTGATTTCACCCATCTCTGTGAAAAGCTACCATTACTTTTTTCTCTTTTCCTGTACTCCATTCATTCTGTTTGCCTGGCCCAAAGGAAAGGAGATTTGTGCTTGTTTATAATATTTTTCTTTAAAAATTCATTTTTTAGCACTAATATAAATATCACACTACTTGTTAACTTTTCAAAGGGTTTCTTATTGCCACACGAATCCCTGAATAGCATATCTTAAGTGTAACCTTTCTTCTTACAATCATTATAGCTAACATTTATTGGCATTTACTGTGTCAAATATTGACTAAATATAGTACATGAATTACCTTGTTTGTCACCAAATAAACAAATGAGATATTGTTATCTATATCTGTATCTATATCAATATCCATCTCTATCTCTCTATCTCTATCTCATCTCTATCTCTATCTCTGTCATCTCTCTATATATATCTATATAAAGAACTGAGATACAGAGGTTTATTATTTGAAACCCAGGCAATCTGATTCCAGAGTCTATGTTCTTACCTACTTTCCATCCCCACCCTTAAAGCAGAGTGGTGCATCCAGGGAGGGCTCTTGTTAGAAGCACAGGGAAGTTAAGTTGAAATTCAAGGATAGCTGAGGACTCTTTTCCTTTGGAAACAGCACCTCACAGGAAAACGAGAAAAAAATACTTAGTTTGCCATTTTAATTACAGGCATCATTCATTTAAATCATACAGTGTTAGGAAATACTTAATTCTCATGATTACTGGACAAAAGAGTTCCAAGAGTTTCAGAACTTTCCTAAATTTGAATGCAAAAATTCCCTTTAAGTAGATATGTATACTTTTCTGAGTAGAATGTTCAAAGCTGTCATCAGAGTTTCTAAGAATGAATGATATTTTCAAAAGGAATAATACCCACTGCCCTGGTGTATCCAGAAGGCAGCCGAGTCCGGGGCTCGCACTGCTGCCTGTGCGGCTCAGCCAGCACACCGACTCGGGAGTGGGGTGTTTAAAGTTAGCGTTTATCGTCAGAGCACTGGGGATCTGAGAAGGCAGCAGGTCGACAGCTCCAAAAACTGTCTGGCCTAGGGTATTTAAGGGAAACCCGGGACATCCTTCCAGGGGCTACAGGTGATGGTTCCGGGTTTTCTGTTGTGCTTCACCAAGCCTTTCCTCTGGCAACATGGTCTTCCCCTGGTGTTAACAACCCAAGAACAAAGATGGGAGTAGTAAGGAATGCTAGACCAGAAAGATTGTGATCAGGACCAGAGAGATTGTGATCAGCAAGCATATGGACATTAATCATAAGTTTCAGGGCAATTTTCTGTGACAGGGGACTTTCCAAGCTCTGGGTCAGGCCACTGGGGACAATCTATTGTTAAGCGATAGGACAAGGAAAATGAAGCTGGGGACGCTTGTTAGGCCTCTACTAGGGGGATCTCAATGGGGCCCTCTTCACTGGGAATAATAGAGCAAGGAAGACTGGTTTAGAACCAGGCCACTTAGTTCTAAGCGAGGAAATCTCTCACACACATGCCTCAAGTCAGCTTATTAATACCCAGGGTCCACATAGGGAGGGGAGTTTCGAATTCTATAGTGTTGTGTGATTTTTGCCCAGAGCCTTTTTGCACCAATGAGGATTCCAGAGACTGAGTATGGCCATCTGTCTAACTCTTTCCATAAGAAGGATCAAGTGACAGGAAAACCACTGGCATCAGCACAGTGAGCATTGACGATAACGTTTTATTTTGTATTTTACTGTGACAGAAACTTGTTCAGCATGTTGAGGAAAAATTAAAAATAAAATCTTTCAACCTAGAAAATCTTTTTATCAAGTATTGAAAACAGTTTTATTATTGACTAAGTGATAAATTAGACTCGGATGTGCATCATCAGTAATCTGTTATTGATATTATAAAGACAGAAAGAAATCCCATCCTTCGTATACCACCAAGCAAATAAACTCTATTACATACGTGTTCTCAAGACTAGTGATATTCTGTCTTCTTGGAAAAAGACTTGACAGAACTGCTTGCAATATATTCTTTCATAGTTCATCCCTAATTCATCTGGTAATTGGGGTAGCCAGCTGGGCTAGCTAACTGCTTTTATCTGAAGAAATAGTCAAACTTCTGTATCTCTGTGACAAGCTGCTGGTTGCAGCAGGGAGCAAGGCCCCAGGCTAAAGTTCTGATGACTAGAAAGTAGGGACTTCAGCTGCTTTGATGCTTACATTTCAAAGAGATGGCTTCTCCTAGGCCTTTAAGAAAACTTCCCTAGGCTGTAACACTAGTTTCTTTATCCTTTAAAATGGTTTACAGTAGTCCCACCAAATGAGTGCTTCTGTTTGGTAGGGGGCAGGCAACTGGGGAACACACCAGAATATCCACCACAGTGTGTTTGTCATTTTCTTTTTTGAGATCTAAATTCTATATTTCAACATCATTATTCTCTTTATATGTTGTATGAGTCATTAAATACTTCTAAAGCAGAAGAATTTTGCTTTACTAGAGGATTTGCGGATTCATCATTATGCACTTAAAGCACAAATGCAGAAAAACAGGGTTGAGCTGTTTAAAAACCAGGCTACCTAGATTCGATTTCCAACTCTGCACCTTCTGAACTCACTTTCCCTTCTCCTGTCCCTCCTAAGGAGTCTGTGAGGCACAGCCTAGGCGTTTACAAACCTCCTTTTTGAGAAGTCTGTTTCTCTCATTGCTGGCAGTAAACATTATCAGGATTAAATCCACAGCTTGGCATGGTTATTCAGAGTGTTTTAAAATATAACAAAGCATTACATGTGATAAATAGCAGTGCATACTTTAATTATATAGTTTTCCAATTATATCTATTGTACAGCACTTTAATAAATGAATTCTTTCAAAGAAAGTTATAATATGCATATAACATTACTTTACCTTGAAAAGAAATTTTTATTTTACCTGTGTCTTTCATATTTTGTAGTTTTGCAAACAATAAAAATGTCATTTAAGACATTTACTACTGAAAAGTCTTCAGTGGCTCTCTTTAGGCTGCAAAAAGTTCAGAAATCTTACACGAAGCTTAGAAGGCTCTCAGTCTTAGACCCAAGCAAGGGGCACCCCTGCTCTCACTGGGCTTTGAAGGGTACCACGTGGTCCTCCTCTAGCTATACCATACCTTTCCCTGCAGGAGGGCAGCCCATGGAGCCAAGGAGATACGCTCACTTGTAGTTCTTGTTCGTGCATTCCCCACCTCTCTGATTGTACTTTAGAATTTCTTGCCCAATGGTCGCCTGTTTCCAGGGCCTCGGTAGGCCTGACCTGGGTCGGTTGTTGACAATAGACAGCCTCAAAGGTTTGCGCACCCCTAGAACTCATGAGTGACCAAGAAGAAGCTGCTTCAGACCACGCTCTGGGGAGCTGGGGCTCTAATTTCCTACATGTGCACTCTCATGTGTTGTGAGTAACTTGAGTTTGGCCATTTGGGTAGGAGGACAAGGTTAGGGCTTGGATGTGCATGTTGTGTGTGTGTGTGTGTGTGTGTGTGTGTGTGTGTGTGTGCGCGCGCGCACGTGTGTGTCATAGTTTGGGATGGAGAGAGGTAGAAAAAGGGGACCGGTAGGCCAGGGACCAGGGGTCAGCTTTTACTCTCTGCCACATTCAAGCATAAATTTCCCAAGAAACCCTATAAACTGGCCTTCCAAGTCATTTTGTGGTATTATTAGTCACAGTAAAAATGACATAATTCATTATATTTAAGTTTTTTTTAAAACTTGACTTGTAATTTCTAAAATTATTAATATTTGATAAGTAGATCTATATTTTTACCCTTCTCTCATGATTCACAGATACTGCAGAAAATCCTCTTTCATGATTGAACCCCCAATTATCTTATCTTTTTTCAACCTTGTCTTTTACCTTATAATGTGTACTTGGAACATACTAAACTTACTTAACTATTGACAGTTTCTTAAATAATATTTTTCGTTATCCTTCTATGTTTGTATTTGCCTCTGAGTGATTTTCTCTCCATATACTGTCTGACCAATGCCCAAAACTATTCCACCTTGTCCACCAGGTCAGTTTTCATTGAAGAGGCAGTTTAAGTATTGTCCAGTGAATCTCTCCCTGTGTCCCTCTTTGTCCTCCGGCTCTCCCTCACCTGGGTGCATTTACATATATACTCATTTTTCTCCATTCTCAGTGAAAAATATTGGTACCAATGAAATTATATTCTGGTCGTTAGTAACTTGAGGAGAGGTACTCTTTCTTAGACATCTTCCTAACAACAGAGTCTATCATGGTATCTCACGAAGACGAACACTTCAAAAACATATGCCAATTTAATAAATCTATAAACTATTCAGTAATGTGATATTAGCATTTTTAGAATTAAAAAAAAATGGCCAAGTAAGTACTACTGTATGGATTTAAATGTTAAATATGGTTGATGAGTATTTGGATTTTATGTATGTAACTTATATGCTTGAATAGCTGTTGAGGCATGGAGAATTAAATTACTAAGTCCAGAGATAAAATTTATAACAATGAGTCAAGGAAAGGTTTAGTATTTATTTTGATCTGTCAACAGAGCACAGTTAGTAACTTTTTCCCCCCTAAATTTACCTCAAGGTTATTGATGAATTTAAAATACATGTTCTTCATTACTTTTACAATAGTGAGATGGATAAAATACTAAGAGAATGTTGTAAAGGGTGGATAGGGGATATGTAATCCAAATGGAATTGGATTATATTTATTTCATGACTGTTAATGCTTAAAACTTCATAAATTTAGAAAGTGTTGTCTATATTTATTCTGCAACCTTGTATCATTTCCTTAGAGTAACTGCAGGCTTATCACTCCAGACTTAGCTATTACAAAGCAAGTACACAGAACTCGATCAATACAAACAGTTCACATGTTTAGATGGTTTACATTCCTGGAAAAAAAATGTTACAGTAAAAATGATGTCAATATTTCTTATATTAAAAAATATAAGTCAAAATACTAAACCTTTCCTTGACTTATATTTTATAAAAAATATAAAATAAGGGTATAATGCCAAAGTTTTTATACACATAAAATTTAATCTCCTCTAAATCATAATTTATATTATGGTACTTTAAATTATATTTAAATTTTAGAAATAGAACAACATGGTAACACCATACTTAAATAAGTCACTGATAAAATGCAGAAGATGCTCACTACTAATGGTTAACAATCCAATATTATAAAGTGAAATGCATTGGAGGTACAAAGAAGTTCTGACTTTAATAACTGAATATTAAACAAATTCGAGCTCCCTTAATTTGCTCCCTATTTAGGTCAAAGTCTGTGACTTTGCAATGCAAGAAGCCAGTACATACAAGCCTACTGTTTTGCCCCTTGTTTTCCCAGTTTGTAAAACAGAGTTCAAAATTGTGTTCGCCTCCATTCAGAGCAGGTGAGAGTATCAGATTATATAATACATTGAAAGTGCTTAAAACAGTGTCAGGCTCATGAAGAGCACTCGATAAATACGGATGTTGTTATTCTCATCACTAATATTATGTAGTGATGCTGATTTTTAGAGGTAGCACAGTTAAGTGATAAAAAAAAAAATACAGAAGATGGGACTTTGTTCAATATTCTTTCTCCACTTGTGGAATTTAAATAAATCTTAGTTTCTCTGAGCCTGTTTTGTCACCTGTAAAATTGGGATAATGAAGGTGACCCATTTCACAATGGATAAAAGGAACAAATATTAAGAATATTAAGAAAGTAAAAAGATGAGACTCTGCCACTCCCAACTTGTGAGCCCATTCAAGCTGCTTCTAGTGATTTGTTTCATACAAACGGGCTGTCTTGGCTCCTTCTGTGAACTTTTCATAAAATCTCTCAAAGGCTCAAAAAACCCAAAGAAACAGCATCTGGCCTTGGCATGCTCTGTACCTCTTGCTGAGCAGCTCCAAGTCCTGCACTAGTGGCAGCCAGCCTTGGATTCAGACTTGACCCCTTGAGTCACATAAGCCTAGCATGAGTGACAGCCATCTGTGGATTGCTTGGTGACACTTACCAGGTGGCCCCGGAGATACACAGGCTGTGGCTGAACTTGGCCTGCAGCTAGACTCCTCTAAGGTCTGTGCCAAGGGGTCCCACAGCACACCTACTACATAGGGCCAGTCTACTAAGACTGGAAGAGTTAGGAGCTCTACCCTAATCATAAAAATAGATACAGGGAGGCAGCCAAAATAGAGAGACAAAGAAACATGTCCCACTTGAAAGAACAGAACAAAGCTCCAATAAAAGAATTCGCCAAAATGGAGACAAGCAATATACCAAATTCACTGCTTATAAGGATGTTCAAGGAATTTAGGGGCAGAACGGATGAACTCAATGAGAACTTTAACAAAGAGATTAAAAAAGAAAAAAAAAACCCTTAAAAACAAAGATGGAAATTATAAAAGAGAACCAGTTAGAAATGAAGACTACAATAACTGAAATCAAGAATACATTAGAGAGAATCAACAGAGTAGAAGAAGAATAGGATCAAATCACCAATATAGTGGATGGGGAGGCAGAGGACACCCAAACAACATGCAACAAGAAGAAAAAAATCCAATATAATGAAGATATATAAGGAGCCTATGGGATAGCATCAAATGTAACGACATTTGCATTATAGGAGTACTAGAAGGAGAATAGCAAGAAGTTGAAAACCTATTTGAAGAAATAATGATGGAAAACGTCCCTAACCTGGTGAAGGAAATAGACATACAACCCCAAGAAGCTCAGAGAGTCCCAAAAGAGATGAACCTAAAGAGGCCCACACCAAGACACATCATAATTAAAATACTGATGGTTAAATACAAAGAGAAAATCAATCTTAAAAGCAGCAAGATAAAAGCAGCTGATTTCTCAAAAGAAACTTTGCAAAACAGAAGGACTTGGCACAAAATATTCAAAGTGATGAAAAACCCAGGGTCTACAACCAAGATTACTTTATCCAGGAAAGCTATCATTCAGAGTCAAAGGACAGATAAAGAGCTTCCCAGACAAGAAAAATCTAAAGGAGTTCATCACCACCAAGCCAGCATTACAGGAAATGTTGGAGGAACTTATTTAATAGTAGAAAAAATATGTAGCAAAAATATGAATAAGGAATGGCAATAACTACATCTCTATTAACAAGTACTTCAAATGAAAAAGAATTAAATGCTCCAATCAATAGAGAGGGTGGCTGAATGTATAAGAAAACAAGACTCTTACCTATGCTGCTTACAAGAGACTCACTACAGATTCAGAGATACTCATAGACTAAAAGTAAAGGGATACTAAAAGATATTGCATGAGGGACCTAGAGGGTAGCGTGCTGGGTGGAGTAGATCAGATAAAGGAGGACAAATGCCATATGATTGCATGTATATGTGGAATCTAAAGAACAAAATAAACAAATAGAAACAAACTCATAGATATAGAGGACATTTTGAGGGTTGCCAGATTGAAGGGGGTTAGGGGGGTCAGTGAAAAAGGGGGAGGAGATTAAGAAGTACAAATTGGTAGTTACAAATAGCCATGGACATAACAAGTATAGCATATGGAATATAGTCAATTATATTGTAATAACTACGTATGATGTTAGAGGGGCACTGGATGTATTGGAATCATCACTGTGTGAGTTATATAGATGTCCAATCACTATGTTGTACACCAGAAACTAATATAGTATTGTTTGCCAACTATAACTGAAAAATAAAAAAATATTATTAAAAAAATAAAAAGAACTAGTCGATGGTAATTTAATATATTTTTATTTAAACCATTATATCTAAGATAAAATTAGATGTAAACAATTTAAACTATGTAGAAAATTATGATTGCAATATTTTGCATTATTTTTTCATTCTATATCTTGTAAATCCAATTTGTATTTGATAATTACAGCACAACTCACATCAGAGTGCCTACCTTTCAAGCGCTCAATAATCATGAGTGAGTAGTTGCTACCAGATAGGGCAGTGCAACATTATATTAGATAAACCTCACTTTAATTAATGAGGTAGATATTATTTTTATTATATTCATTATTTTCATTCTTGTTTGAAAACAAGATTACTAAAGCTTAGAAAGGTAAAGTCACTTGGTTGAAGTCATATAACATATATGTGGCATCACTAGAATTTCAAATAAGGGTTTTTCTCACTCCAAATCCCATGTTCCTAACAGACTACACCTACTGCCTCTTGAAACTTTCCCCTCTATGTCTGCCTTACTTATCAATAGTCTCTTCATTTTTAACTTCATTGGGAATTTTACTCCTCTCAGGGGATGATGGACTTTGGAGGGAAAACATAGGGTGTGGCCAGACTGAAGTTTGTAGCCCAGTGAAGCACATTACAAATATTCACTCAAATACAATTTCATATCCTTCCTTGGGAATCATAACTTCAAATATTTTTACCGACATCACCTTAATAGTACAAGAAGTAGATTGGTACTCATGGGAGACTAAGAGCAAAGCCAAATAATCTGCTATGAACAGGCAGCAATTTTCCTTTAAAGTCTTGTGGTTTTTCTTTTCCTTTTTTGGAGGGTGAGGTGGGAGAATTATGCTAACAGTGCATACAGCTTCATTGTAGCCATCTTAATATAAA
Organism: Rousettus aegyptiacus; assembly: GCF_014176215.1. Lineage (NCBI taxonomy): Eukaryota > Metazoa > Chordata > Mammalia > Chiroptera > Pteropodidae > Rousettus > Rousettus aegyptiacus. Next base: position 92,606,690 of record NW_023416308.1, read on the forward strand.
ATTAATGTTAAAATGATTTAACATTGAGTAAAATGTGACTTTGAATACCCCTGCATACTTCAGTGTATCTTCTGGTATGTTCTTAACACAATTAGAGAACCATATCTTCCAGGTGGTCTACATTTTATTTATGAAACATTCAGATTGCCAAACGGTTGCACATTCAGAATGCACTATTTTAGTACTACCTAGAATTACATTCGTTGGATTGTTCTTTCATAAGAAATCATTATGGGAACATCATTGATGTATTTATTGTATTGTATTCCACTACAAAACATGATGTCTCCTTTTATAGAGACAAAGTTCCTGATCTTTTTAAAACTGAGTTATTGATATAAATTTGCACTGTCAAAGCCACATTTTTGGCCCACTCTTAGAAACTGCATAGGGCTTTAGGTATGTATTTGATGGGTATACTTGAATTTTCCTTTTTGTTCATCTTACTTTTTTTTTTTTATTTTCCAATTTCTAAGTAGACTTTTTTAGAAGTTTTAGGTTCACAGTAAAATTAAGCAAAAGGTACAAAGATTTCTTATGTGCTCTCTCCCTCACATATAATCTCCCCCACTATCAAAATTTCACACGGAAGTGCTACATCCTTTACAATCGATGAACCTACATTGACACACCATTATTACCAAAATTCCATAGTTTACATTAGGATTTACTCTTGGTGTTATACATTATGAATCTGGACAAATGTATAATGATAGATATCCAACATTAAGATATTGTACAGAGTAGTTTCACTACACTGAAACTCCTCTATTCTGCATACTACTTTTCTACAACATAAATTCCTCTTTTATTTTTATTTCTGTTGTATCATACATATCATACTTAAGGACATGTTTAAATGAGAAAACATATAAGGAAAAATCATTTTATTTTACTCCAAATATTCATAACTGTCATCTATCTAACCTTTGTAATAATATCCTAATTCCCTTTCCATATTGTAAACTCCTTGATACCAGCATCCACGTTATTTTCACTTTGAAATCCGGCCTCTGCCTTTCATTATGCCTTGGCACATAGATGGTGCTCAATAAATATTTTCAAAATCGGCGTTATTTGCCCTTAACCAACAATCCAGGAACTGCGATTGATTTTTTGCTTTATGGCTTGATAGTGCTGCAGACACATAGTAAACACTCCACAAAGAGTCATTAAATTAAATCTGGAAACTTATGTTGGTAGTATATTTATTAGTTTCATTGTATGCTTTTACTTCTTTGACTAGGAAGTTAAGTATATTAATATTTAAAGCATCTTGTGTTATGTACTGCAATCACATTTGCTACTTCGTGGCTAAATGGCATGATAGCTCCTGTAACTCCTAAACTATACAGAAAAAAACTACAAATGTATTCTGTACTAACTTTACAGGAAGGGGATTTAAAGATTTTATTAAAAGTTTAAAAACTAAGGTTAGGCTGTCAAAAACATGCCTGTCTAAAAATTTTAATACCTCACACACTCACTGCTTATCTGGAGATTGGCAAGGATTCATTTCATATTTTCAAAAGGTTTTTAAGAAGTGGAGATGATTATGATGCTCTTTGTGACTCCAAAAAAAAAAGTCTTTGAACCTTCAAAACATATTCTTTCTCCTTCCTAGAAGCCAAGGATTATTAATTTCCTTTCTAAATTTTACTTCCTCTTTTTAATAGATAAAGGCAAAGCATGTTAACTATAAATTATCAGCCTCCTGACATGCTCTTATCCTGTTTACAGAGTTCAGAATCTCATTAATTTAAGATCTGATAGCAAAAACTCAAGCAAACCTACATGGTAAATGCCAAAATCAATATTAAATTTATGTTCTTTGAAAAATTCTCTGCTACATTTACATTTTAGAAAAGATTAATAAATAAGCTAGTTAATACAAAATTGTTTTTGTGGAATACAGTAAGAATATCATTGAGTAGAGCTAATTCTCGTTCTTTTTTAAATTGTCATTTTTTTGAATAACAATATTAAGGAGAAATTCAGGAGCAAATGCATTTATATATCTATATGTACATGCCACTGGTAAGTGAATTATAAATAATAATAGCCAGTAGTTTACAAAAAATGAAATTACTTAATATGGTGCTGTACGATAGTTATATTCATAGAACCTTTTAAATATCCCTTCCTAAAGTGTGCCTACACCGTACAGGTAACTGAGTCTAAATTTGATGCTCGTACTTCGTGTTTTCAGTTACCTGTACTGTTCTTTTTCATAGCAATTATCATATCTCTGATTATGGGCTTATTTGCCTAATTACTATTTATTAATAGCTGTCTTCCTCACTAGAGTATAAATTCCAAGAGAGGTAAAGCCTTGATTTTGTTTGTTTGTTTGTTTGTTTGTTTTCTCTCTGCTGAATCCCATTGTCTGGAAGGAGGTGTCCAGTAAATGTTTGTAAAATTAATCAATTAATAAATAACTCTTATCCAAATGGTACATCTACAAATGGCAGGACAATCAGGCATAGGCACTCAGACATTTCTTTCTCTTAACTTTTTCAGTAAAGACCTAGTCAAATATATGTTTGTACGGTGTTTGAAATGTAATGAATTAGGGCAGATTAATGTTGCAGCTTTGAAAAAGTCTTCCTCTTTCCTCCCTCTCATTGGCAATCAACCCATTATAGATGTGCAAATTGGGAGGCAAAGGATTTATCAGTTCTTTCCTTCCTTACTCTCAAGTTCAAAGACCCATCAACAACTCAAAGATGATAGGTTACTTTGTACCAATTATAAAAAATTTCATATTCTTCATGTAATATTTTTTTAAAGGTATTACAATCAAATAATACAGTTCACCCTGAACAGTGTGGGAGTGCATTGAAAAATCCACATATAACTTTTAACTAATCCCAAAACATTAGTCATCCCTTGGTATCTAGGGTGTAAGGAGTGATTCCAGGACCCCCCACCCTCCACAGATACAAAATCCACGGATGTTCAAGTCCCGTATATGAAATTTAACAGGGTGATATAATAAAAAACAATGGGAAGGTATGGCCTGTTTCTGATAGGGAAGTCGGAGAAGACTTCTTCAAGGAGAGGATAATAAAGCTGGAATCCGAAGTTAGTGAGGGATCGAGTCTGGGAAGAGCCAGGGAAGACCAAGACAGAGATTCAAAAGTGCAGAGTTCTTGAGATAGAACAGTGTGATATTTGAGGAACTGGAAATTTAATGCCTGTAGTATATGTATTAAGTGCCATCAGAGTACCAGATATCATTGGAGAGTTAGACGATTCATGCAGAGCCTTACAGACCCATCGTGCTTTATTCTGTGGAAATGCACCAAAGGGTTTTAAGTCTCATAACATGATCTGGTTTACATTTATGAAGAGTGTCCTGGCTCCTTGCTGTCAAAAGAATGGAAAAAAGAGGGACAAGAACAGGAAAAGGGAGACGACTTTCAGCAGTATTGAAATCAATTGCGAGAAAAAAGTGGTTTGAACAAGGATGGTGACCATGGAGTGAAAAAAGAATGAACAAATTACAATGCGGCTTGGATGATAGGATTTGCTGATGGACTTCATGCAGAGACTGATGAAATGATATGATTGTCATTGACTGTCATTTACCATGTGAGCGGAAAACAGAAGGGAAGCAGGTTCAATGGAAAAAAATCAATTTATTTTTACATGTTAAGTTTGAAATGCCTTTCAGACATCCAAGTGTAGAAGCCAAGTTCATGGTAGATGAGTCAAAATACAGAGAAAATGTTGACTTGAAGTACACATTTCTAAGTCATTAGAGTATATAACTTATATGGTGCCAATAATCTATGACACATAGTGTCAGGAAAAAAATATGAAAGATTTTGAAAATGAGTACATCAAGATTATTGAGTGTAATCAATGGAAAATTATGTCTTGTCTACAACACATTCTTCTGGGTTATTTGATTTTATAAGAATTTTGCTTTTTATTTTCTTTGAGCTGCTTTGGAATTGTGTAAATTATAGATAATTGATGGTAATGAAAATGATTCTTATTTAAAGATATGCAAATGAATTTTATCTGGTGGAGGGACAATTGAAATTGAGTCTCCCATTCCCAAAGCCAGTTTTGCACAGTCTATAAATTTTGGTCTACTCTTTATCTTCTTCATGGTTCATATTCCTCTTTGATATAGTCTTACTTATTTAATGGTTTAATTATGTATTCCCTTCCTTGTCTGAAAAGAAACTGAGATCCAGAACAGCAGCATTATTATCTATCTTTAGTTCACCACTGAATCACAGGGTATTTAGCAAATGCCTGCTACTAAAATAGAGGCTAATAAATCTTCTTTAATGCCTGTTAATAATGACATTTTTGCTACCACTTGGAAAATCTGCTGATAAACAGAAGAGGACATAGTCTAGTTATGGACATGGACCCATATGACCATGGACCTTTGTTTTCTCATTTGTTAAGTGGTGATAGTAACCATACCCACCTCTTAAGATTATTATAAGAATTAAATGAGTTGCAACTTGTTAAATGCTTAGAAAAATACCTTGTATCTAGTAAGCACTATATGTGTTTGTTGGACAAGTAATGACAGAGTAGATGACTCAAATTTTATTTCAAAGCTTTAAGTTTTCTTTCCAGTTTCAGCTCTTTCCTTCTCACTGACAAGTTCTTCCAATCAAGGAGTATACAAATGGGCCAAAAAATTTCATCAGTTCTTTTCTTTTTTAATTTTCTCTTTGTTTATCATATGCTCACAGCTGCCATTGTTTGGTGACAGGGGGAGGGGAGTGCATTCCTCACTTTGCAAGTTATTTTGGCCCTAAATTATTCATAATGTTTATTACACAGCTAACATCTATTAGGTAGCTGGCACCTGCATTTTATTTTTTTATAGATGGAGAGTTTTATTTATTTATAACTAGGATAAGGATTCTTTTCAGGATTTCCTTGTGCCTTGTCATTTTGTGATGTGAATTTTAAATCTTTTTTTCTGCACATGGCATTTTTCCTAAAGAATTTTGTAATAATTTAGATTTTGAAGTATCGTGAACATGCCTGTCCAAATCCTTTGTTATGACATTTCAAATCTTGGAACACTGTGTTCAAAAAATATATCCAACATATGAGAAGATGTGGACATTTTTTTCCACACTTCTGTTGGCTTTTCTGGGTTAAAAACAACAACAAAAAAAGCCTAAGGAAGGCTCTGAGAAAAAAAAATGTTAAGTTAAAAACTTCATAATTTGTCCTTTCTCTACCTTTCTAATGTCATCTCTGATTACAATCCCCATGTACCTAGCTTCTTAGTCTTACGGACTTAGAAGCTAACTTGCACTACCTTAATTCTTTCTTGCGTCTAACTCTTTACTCAAGATGTTCCCTCTGCCTAGAATATTCTTTTCCACCTTGTAAACCTAATAAAGATATTTTTAAAACCCACTCAAATTTTACACTCTCAAAGATGCCTCCCTAGAAACAGCCAGGATTTTTATATGCCTTTGTTTCTTTTCTAGGATGTTTGCAACTCCATCAGAGCACTTGCAATGATCTGCCTTGAACCAAAATTTCTCCATTTCTCTGTAACTATTAATTTAATTGTAAGCTCCTGAAGTTCAATTTAACTTTTAGTCATTATGGACTACAGGCAGGGCCCTGTAGAATGTGTCGCCAGGGTGAATATCAAATGTACACGTACTGAAAGGAATAATTCTCACTGGCCATGGAATACAAAGTTGAAGCTTTGTATTGTTTGAGTTCAGAGCTCGTGCATATTCCTGCCATGGGCATACAAACCACTAGTGTTCATTGCCTTCATCTGGAAAATGAGAATAAAACCCATCGTGAAAATTAAATAAGATAATGTTTTGAAAGTGGCATATGAAACATAAACAGCAATATAAGCACAGATTTCTGTGATCTAGTTTCTTCTGTCTTTTCAGGCATTTTCTCTCGATTTCCTGTGCCTTCTGAGCAGCATTCCTCATGCCAGACTTTTTCTTCCTTTCATATACCCCACTGAGCAACTTTGCCTCGTGTATTTCTTAATTTAGTAATGCCTGTCTTCATTTCTAGCTTATACATCTAATTTAACATTAAGAAATCCAACCATATCACTGCTCATACTTGCTTCTTTTAATCAATATGTAGCACCAAGGTAATGATCAGGAGAGTTGTGTGATCGATAACACATGATAGTGATCAGAACAGTGGAAGGGAACATGAAGAGCAGCAGGTATATGCTTGGCGATAGCTATAGAAAGTTAGAGGTTTTCTAGTCTGGGTCATGAAGACATAGGCTATGAATTTAGGAATCAAAGAATATTAAGAATATGTAAATATTGATGCAATTAGAATGCATAAAGATAAATGCATTTTTTATTTTATTATTTTTAGCACTGCTCCAAAAAGAAATAGGAAAATGAAGTAAAATAAGAGAAAAAATGATAAAATATAGACTAGTCTCTTTAGTTGTTTATTATATAATTTAGTAAAAAAAACCAATAATCTTTGGGCAATGAGGAGCTTGGAGATAGATCATTAAAGGAGATAATAATTAAGAGTAGACTGTAGTTTTCCAGGTTAGGCCTCTTTCCTTCCAAGTCCTCTTCATTCCCATTGAGAGCAAATGCATCTTGCTCTGCTGAATACCACTGAGTTCTTGTGGCGCCTCACAGATCATAGCTCTGTGTGGTTTCCAGTACCCCATTTTTCGTGGAAACCTGAAATCTCATATTGTCATCATCTGAACTCTTCTCCAGGGAAGCTTGTTATGATCCTCAGTTGTTGGAAATAAAGTGCCAGGCTTTTTTTGTTCAATACTGCCTCCACGCCCCTCTTCCTCCTCAGTATCCTAAGTGCTACTAGCTCTTTCACTCTGTCTCAGGTTTCTCAAAAAATTTTTCTGCTAGACATCTAAATGTTACAGTTTTTTTTTTCATGTACAATGTCATATTATTCAAACACCTTTCTGTAATCATTGTCTAAATCTCATTTGTACATGTGCAAATATCCAGAAGGAATATGTGTGTTCATAATACAACAGAATCTCTGATTCAGTTGGTTTCACCTGCTGTGGAAGAAATGCATTGGGATTTAGGATCTGCATTTTTGAAAAATAAATAAATTCTCCTTTTTAAATTTTCCCAATCATACTTTCATTGTCATAACCTGGTCCTTGGGTGGGTTATAAATATTCAAAGTATTATCACAATACACAGGCTATTAGCAAAGTGAAATTAAAATTACTTTGCTGAGGCAATAAGACATAGCAATAAAGGAGCCCCAGGAGTTTACTTTAGTAACAAAGTGCTCTTAAAGCAGTGGCCTCTAGCAGCATTGATATATTTTTGTACAGTAACACTCACTGAACTATCTAAGAACTTGCTAAGTTGAAGATCTGCAGCAACTTTTGGTACCAAACCTTTCATTACTGCATGTAAATTCTTCTCACTGACCCCAATATATCACTGAGAGGAAAGGGGATAGAAGCTTTTCATTTTTTCCTTTTAGAATTGTTAATAAGTGGATCAAAAGTCAGATATTGAGGCAATTACCAAGTATTTGGTGCTCTCGGCATATGTTCTTAGAAAACTGTTTAAATCCAAGAGGTAAATTGTTAAAAGCAAAATCTAACTGTTTATGAAATCTATACTAACAAGCAAAGCAGGAAAACCTGAAACTATCACTTAGCATCAAGCGATAAGGCTGCTTCGGAGATGCTGTAGAGAGTAAAGAGAATGCATTAAGACATAAAATACTTCTGGGGAAGAAATAAGTTCTACCGAATGAGGGGAAAAAAAGATATGTATTGACAGGCTATATTAAACTATTCTGGTCTGTGTTGTCCAAAAGCATATTATCGTGAATCTCTGCCTGTTAAATTATTCAGGATATTGCTTCTACAATAAACAAGGTGTCAGCCATAATTATGAGAAATTCCCAATGGGATGGATTCTTTCGCAAAACTCTTGAATCCTCTTTGATATTTCGGGGTTAAAAAAAAGACTTTTCTCTTGAACAAGAGATGATGGGATATCTGCGAGACACTACAGAATTAATCCAGAGAAAAAAATTATTGGGAAAGGCAGTCTTGTACATGAAGTCTTTCCATCCCACTTGGCCACCTAAGAATGGTTCTTAGACTGGGGCACTTCCTTACCTAGAGATAAAGAACTCACACAGTCTGTGCCAAGCTTAGCCATTAATATTTGCTTGAAGCCTGTGGGTCATATGGTACCTAACTAACCTCACTGCAGAGAGTAGATAAGGTACTTCACTGTGGCATAAGGTGGGTGCACACAGGCCTTGGGGAGAGAACCATTGGCCATCAGAGAACAACCCCATCTATTAAAGCTGATCTTGCTCTGTCTCTTCTCTCTGTGAATAAAGCACTACTGTGTTGCATCCAGTGATTTACTGCATTTTTTCTTTTTGGTGACTCTGATACCAAGATGCAATGGGTAGATGTGTTTGGACTTCTATGCCGGGCATTGTGATGATCTTTCCTATTGTCCATACAGTAGGAGTGGTAACTGTTGGTAATCTGCTCTGACAAAAATCACCATGATTTTTCAAGTACATATGTTTTATGAAGGAGAAAAAAGAACTGGACTCTGTTTACTTATTTTTTTAAGTGATAACATGCTATTGAGACAAAACCGACATGTCCCCTGAAAATGAAAGATTTAAAAAAAGAGAAAATTTTTCTTTTAATAAAATCTCATACTGATTTTGTTTATCACCACAAATATTGCTCTTATCCTTATGTCTAAGGATGGACATAAAAAAATGAAACATGAAAATGTTTTCTTATTCTATAGTCATGAGTAACTAATAAAATATCTTTTCCATGACAGAGGCATTTACTCAAAGTTTTATTACTTTTTTTTTTTTACCAGGAAATTGTCTATGTTGCATCTTATTTTGGCCTAAATGTTTCTTTATGCAAGTAAATCATTACATAACTGCATATCTTTTTTTAACACTGTGTTTTATATGGCTAAGTTTGCCACCTACTAGAATATTCAATGACAAATAGTGGGTTTTTTAAAAAACTTTTTATGGTGTTTGGAAAGTAAATTGTTTCTCTCTATCCTAACTTCATTAATTCAAGCCTAATCATCTTGTCAAAAATATTTTCAATAAATTTTGAAAACATTATAACATAATTATCAAGAGTTTAGTCTCTGAAATTAGGTTTTACTTTTAATTCTGTCACTTGCTAAAGAGGTTACTAACCTTTATAAGAACCACTTTTACTCATATATAAAATCAGAGATTTTTGCTTCTCCCTTCCATTGGGTCTGGTAATTAGATTACACGTTCCATATTCCATGTTAGATTATTCTTTATTTCATTAAGTGTAACAAACATATTTTTCATCTGTAATTTCATTTCCGTGATGTCCTATAAAATATTATAGAAATCACTAGGTAATTTGAAATACTGTAATAATAGAAAATACAAGTACTTTGTGCTTATGATCCCATTTATGCTGAAATATAACAAAATTAATAATGACTTTATGACAGTCAGAATGGATAGCACAATAATATGTTTAAAAATGTAAATAAATAATTTAAAATTCAAAATACAGTGAAGCTTTGAGATATTTTACTAGTTATTTAAATTCTCTGTGCCTCAACTTTGCTATTTATAAAATGTGTTATTAATAGAACCTATCACATACCTCTCTGTGAGTTAAATAAACAAATGTAAATAAAATACTTAAAAGAGTAAATTAAATATAGTGAGTAAACATCATTTATTATTATGTGAGTTTTTCTGTTCCTGATTTTCAATGAGGAGTTCAATAGACCTCAATGCTAATCTTACCTATAATAGAGTTTTAAAGTGTTGCTGAATTTCGCCTTATTAAAATAAGCATTCAAGGAATGCTCTGCAGAGGAATTTTAAAAATCAGTTTCTTCAAACTTACTTATTACAACTAGCTTTCTCATTATTGCATTATTTGTTATTATTTTTAGTATTGTCAAACTAGAAAAATATATCTGTTTTGACATTTGCTCTTCCAACTATTAAACCAAGAGATTGTTTAACATATTAATGTGAAGTTGGAAGTTCTCGACATGTTATTTGCTTACATTCACGTTTTAAACTTAATTTAGTTATATAATTTTTAAGAAATATATGTTTAAAGAATTTAAATTTACAAACATTTAAAAGGCATCATGATTAGAGTACATTAAACCAAAACTGAATATCTCTGATATACTTTTTTATTGTTATTAAATGAGATCTATAATTGAGTTTGAGAAACACTGGCATTGACTGCAAATATAAGGAAAGGGAAATGAGATGTGATTTAGAAGTGGAGGAATGAAAGATGGCTGCAAAGTACCTTGGGGGAGCATCAGTTGTGGGCATGGAGATTTACCACCCTGGTCCCCCTTCAAGAAATACTTATTGACTCCATTTCTGTGAGTGCTGTCAGTGAACAGCAGTTACCTCTCAGCCTCCCCAGGGATTGCAGCCTTGCCCAAACTTATGCCCTTTTATGTGTGACCAACATCCGATGACTGATCAAAATGAAACTGTAATAACCTGGCTATTCTTACAACCCATGGGCCATTGCAGCTCTAGATTCCCTGTGGAGCCCACTGAAACTGTCATGCCTGCATTCAACTGTACCTTCTGCCTAATGCTGCTGCCTGCCTTTTCCTTTCATTCGTATTGATGCCAAAGATACCCTCTCATTAATATGCCAAAACCTAAACTGCACTTAAGATCTGTTTCCTAGAGTACCCATACTGCAATAGCATCTATTCCAAATTTTTTATTTTATAAATGAAGTTTGTCTCTATCATATAATGGGAATCAGGATGTGGTTGATACTCATTTCACTTTCTTCCATTCGACCTGTTCATATCTTTGGAAGTGGTGCCCATGAGAAGCTAAAAAGTCTGTGGAACAAAGGAATCAAGTGACTGATTAATTCTTAAACTGAATACATTCTCTATGGTGATTATAGGAATTGTTTAAAACCATTTCTGAATGAGTAGAGAGCCTGAGCATGATGTTCAAAAGCTCAAGATTTCCGAAATGAAGAAAAACTGTAATAAAAAGAACCTAACTTTTTAGCAACTCCTAAAGTTGCTAAGATGGAATATAAAGTATAAACAAACCACAGAGTATTGCTTTAGTCCAAGAAACTCTTATGAAGTAGATCAATAAGAAGCTCTCTTTCTTAAGACCTCTTTGCACATGTGTTTATACAACAAAAAAGAGGGGGGAGGGGAGAGAGAGATCTTGCAGAAATTTTGCTTTTTAAAACTCTCATACTATTTTCCCATAAGATACTCTACTAACATCTTATTTTTTACTTTGTCTTAATAATTGATCTGTGCTTAGTTGCTTTTGGAACTGGAGTAGGACTGATCCTTGGGCAGTCTTACCTGTCATGGCAGTTGGTTGCAGGCCCTTTTACCTGTTTGGGGGATGATCTGAGGCAAAGCTACTTCTAACTTTTGTGTCTTTAACCCAAAGAAAACATAAACCATGGGAACCAATTTTTAAGGCAACTTAAAGTGCACTATCAAGAAATAAGAAAACTGTAGAGAATATTTGTATGTTATTCATAGACTTTAGGAAACTTCATTAAAAAAAGAATTGATTGAAAAATTTCAAGCATTGGGTCAGTGTTATTAAGATTTTAAATATGAGCTGAGAGAATAACAAAGCCGCTTCCTCCATCTACATTTTCTAATTTTGAAACACAATACAGTGATTAATTATCTCACATAAATATCATTGTATTTACTCTTGTTTTATTTGTAGCAAGCTATTTTTATAAGATCATAATTTCTGAAGAACAAATGGCTGCAAAATATTTTTGGAGAAATATTACTTGTTTTAGAATTAAATAATCATTTTTATGGCTATGATCATTAGATAAGTATTGATCTTTTTCCAGCCATAGGGAGAGGTTGAAAACTTGCCATTAAGTTTTAGAGTCGTGAAGGTAGTAGCTTTCTTATACTCTTGATTAACAGTTGAATCTCTTCCTTGTGTTCTTTTAATCAAAGATATTTTCTCTGAGGAATATGAGAACATTTTGAACTACTGTTTTGTCATCTCACTATACATGGAGGAAGAAAGAGATCAGAAACATGAAGCATTTTGTTATATGTGGTCTGTACTCAAGGGCAATCAGAATGCCGTTGTAGTAATTCTGTTCATTAGCTGTGTCTTGCTGGAACTTGAAGAGATAATGAAAAGCAGACATGTCCAATATAGAAAAATAACCATAAACTGTTAATTACAATGCTTTGAAGGTTTTTTGCAGAGCCTTTTGTAATAGATAATTTTAGAAATCTTAGGGTACATGTTTTATTGGATGGTCATATAATTTCAAACTCAATTAATCAGTTTTGTTCTTAGGTATTTATGATTGCCGGAGCCTTTGCCCATTGTAGGATCATTATGTGATGACTTTGGAAGGAATAATTGCCATGGAGACATGACAAACCAGTTGGAAAAATAACCTAAAAATATGTCCGAATTAGAGTTTTCAGCTTGACAAAAGAGATCTAATTAGTGAATGTGTGTATGTAACCAAGGCACATGGGAAGGATATGATATTCCTTAAGTATTTGAGATTAACCTTTCTTTCCAATCTCATGTTGCTAAGAGACCCTCTGAAGAAAATCAGTGATAAATATGGGAAACAAAAGTGCTAGTTTGGCAGGCCAAAGTTCTTTGGGTAAATAAGAATTGCAAATATTGCAGATAACGTTTGAATGTTATAAGTTAGATTGTATCTGAGACATAGTACTGACGTTGAATGGGTTGCTAAAAGACAATTCTCTACAGAACAATTTACTTAGCTAGTTAAGTGCATTAAAAATTAATGCCTTGGTGAGAAGACCTGCCCTTTATGTTGTTTACTTATTGTAGCCTTGACTTTTGTATCAGGAGTGGTCAGGCGTTTATAGGGTTGGCTTTGCATGCACAAGTGAAGCCTTGTTTCTTTAAATTATATCATGAAAGCCTATTACATTTTTACAGTTAAGCACACATTTATAACTAAATAAGAACTACTGTATTATAAAAATTACATCATTGTGGTTATAGTTTAAGGCCTGTTGATGAAAAAAGGAAAGTCCTGTCAAAGGCTGGCATTGGTTTGAGGGTTCCATTCTTACACAATGAGGATTTTACTGGGGATCTCTACCAATGCACATGGTAACAGAACGGTAAAAGCAAAGATTGCAGAGCCACAGAGTTCTCTATTCTCTATTCTCTTGTGTATTACTTTACTTCCCTCGTTGAGTCTAATCATTTGCTCTTCAATTCATAGGAGAAAGGAAAACCCACTGCCCGCAAGATAATTACTACCCTGGAAACAGCTATTATCAACAGCAGCAGTTTCAAGCCTCAGGGAGTGTGGTAAGACTTCGGTTAAAACACTTCTATATTTTTATAATAGAAAATCCAAAACATGTATTCACATTTAGATAGTTGTTAATCACTCTTATTAATTAATGCTTGTTTATGTGACTACTTATGATGTGTTTTCACATAGTTCGTGTAGAAGGATAACTCTCATAAATCTCTTAATTAACTTGAATCAATAGCATTTTTACATTCATATTGGTTTTCTCATTGTCTCTCATGGCTCTTTATTAAACAGCAGATGAGGCCAGGGAAGCTAGTTGCTTACAATGATTTTTTCTTAAGTAACTTCCTAGTAGGTTGAACTATATCCATAGTAGTCTTTCTTTTTTCTTTTCTTTTTTTTTTTTTAAGACTCTAGTAGTCTTGGGCCCTGATGTGCTGCAGTCACTGGAGCGACAGACATGGGCTAAAGGTGTGCCGACATAGTGAACTCTTCAGCCTTTGGAACAGGCAAGCAGGGCCTGAGGCAGCCCTTATCACTTTTTGCAGGTTGGGTTCCTGTGGAAACAGATACTGAAATTGAAATTGGACAGCACGTCTTTATTGGAGAGTGCTCTGGGTGTCAATATCTATGGATGGGATGGAAAAGGAGTCAGGTTGAGAAGACAGGGAATTCTAGTAAAGTCCTCAGCTGACCCTAATGAGAATTTTAGAGTTAAAAGGCCTTTTAGATTTGTTCAAAATTGGATGGAGGGGACTAGGCCTTTGTATACCTAAGACACTAACTATGCAAATAGATAATGGCTAGACTACACATAAAAACAGAACAGTGACCAACAAGATGTAGCAATCAGACCAAGGAGCCAACCCACTATCTGTACCAACCAGTCCAGGAAGCCAAATAACAAACAACTTCTGTCAACCTTTGTAGCAACTGACAAGAAGTTGATTCTTAATAATAATAATAATAATAATAATGGAACACATTAACATTCATTGTTCAATTTATGACATAAATTTTGCATTACAGTGAATGTAGAAAAACTAGAAGCTAAATAAAAATGAAAAGAGCCATCCCAGGGATAAATATTTTATCTTCGATTAGCTTTCTTTTTGTTCTTGCCATGTTCTGAACAATTTCCAACACGCATTCTAATTTACTTCTCTTCCTGTTATGCACTCACCTTTCTCTTGGGTGACTTGCATAGGTAGGTTTGGGTTTGAGAACAAACATGGTACACAAACATTGTGGGCCCAGGATCACTATATATGTATTTTACTTCACATTTGATCTGATACTTAAAACCGAGGCTATTTAGAATTCTTTCTTTAGGGGAAATAATTCATTAGGAGAAAATTTATATTCTGTGGAGCGTGATACTAGTTCACAAAATTGTCAGCTGAGCGACTGTCAGGAGGAGAGAAGGTGTGAAGTTTTCCACATGTACCCCCTTTTCATTTCCATTGAGCCTGGAAGTATTGAATACTTGAGTACAATTCTAAAAACTATGTAGTTTCTTCATTTTATTTTGGATTGCAGAGGTAAAGCTCTTACTTACAAAGCCTGTCACTTTTAACCTATTCTTTGTAGAGTATTCCCAACTCACAAGTTATCATTTTGCCTGCATACGCCCTATCAATGCAGTGGAAATGATTTGAGTACAATACATTCTGAGAGCATTATGCATCCTAAAAGTTTTATACTCTCAGAGTATTGTCATGATGATTAAAGAAAATTTATCCTAGAGAAAAAGAAATTAAGAAGATGGAGTGTAGTACAGTGATTAAAATAAAAATTGGAATGCCAGAATGTTTGGGTTCAACTTCTTGTACCAGCAGTTTTAGCTGTGTGACTTTGGGCAGGTTATTCAATAAGTCCCTCTCTGTTTCTTCATCCGTGAGATGGAGACAACAAGCATTGTAGATTTTCGAAAATAAATAATTTAATATGGATTAAGCGCTTCTCAAATGCCTGGGTTAGAGTAAGGACTGGAACCGCCAATTTTCACAGCTCCAGAGACACGATTCGCAATGACTATATGTAATTGGTTCCCACTGGAGCACAACATAATGGGGATGTGGTGCCTCTTGCAGTTGTGTTTCACAGTAGTGTTGGTAAGCACCAGGAAAGTATAGCTTTTATGTTATAGTGGTTTGTGTTGGGATGGCTGTACCGCAGTTTCCTCAGGATAGTACTGGTTTCTGCCTGTCATCTTTGTGTTATTGGTGCCACTCTTCTCTCAGAAGTGTTTCTATTGAATCATGAATTATATGATCACTGTATGCATGGCTGTTGAGGTGAAGCTTACCAGTATATATCTCTCAAGCTGTGATGAAGGACATTTTTCATCTGTTCAAAGTCTACCACATCAGGTCTGTATTAGATGATTTTTATAGCCGATTCATCAATACGGTTTTCCAAAAGAAGGTTACTGATTTTTATTTCAGAAGAAATGACCTAAATCAGTAATGACTTGGGTCTTATGTCTTTGACTTCCTTTCATTATTGTTGTTTAGTTTTAGTTTTTCCAGTGATTTATGTTCTTATTTTATTCAACGCTCCAGAAAATAGTATTTTTGCACAATTTCTTAATGTTGTTATTGCCTTCAGTTTATTTATTTAACTGAAATTTTAGCTTTTCGCTGTTACCCAGTCAACTGTGGAATTAGACTTGCTTCTTTTCAAGACCATCCAAGAATGATCTATAATACTTCAGCATTGATTTTCATGTCATAATCTGTATAGAAAATTATATTTACATTTAAACTTGGGCCAAATGAGAGCAGGTTTAGGTCTGTGTACATTCTAGTCTATTGAAATAAGCTATCACATTTTCTTTAGATTTTAAAATTGTAAGGAAAATAACATTTTCCAGTTTTGAAAATGACCTTACTTCTGTAGCTTTATTTATTAAATCAGATTTCATGCTCAAAATAGTTGTACATATACAATTCTTAATTTTTTACAGTTACCACCTGTGATAAAGGTGTGGTACAAGTAGGTGGTAACAAATGACAGAAGAATATTTATCATTTTGAGTTTTTTGGGGGAGGATGAACATCTTATATTAACGGATATTCAGGTAATATAATTTCTTTAAATTGTGTTTTAAGAGCACAATTAATTTTTCAGTCTGAGAGCCTTCTTTAAATGAAAGGTGTTATGTTGAAATTTGTTTTGATAAGCAAATGGATTTTGATTCAAATTGGACTTTTTGATATAAAAATTATTTAATAGTGTTGATAAAAATTTCCCTCAAATATGTTTATTGTTATCGCATAACTAGTCTACAATTTTGTTTGTTGTATTTTATTTTTTTTAATTTATTTTATTTTTTAAATTTTCTTAGCTCATTCTTCCTCCCAATATTTACCAGTAGGCCCTTCATAGCCCTCAATATATTTTTACCATTTCTAAATAAAACTTCCTACATTTTTTCGCTCAGAACTGTTATCTCACAGTATTGTCATAAATAACTTGTCTTAACCAAAACCTAGGCCATCTTGGGAAATGGTCACTTCCCGTATATCTCTTTTGCATAGAAGTTCTTTTGTGGTTTCTCTGGCTTTATTAAAAATTTTATGATTTATTTTATCCTTTCTTTTAACATATCCATTTTTTTGGTGACTATCATTGCCCTAGAGTTTACCATATACATTTTTAACTAATCTAAGTCCATTTTCAAATAACATTATGCCACTTCATTTGCAGTGCAGGTACCTTATAAACAGCATTCCCAATCCCTTTCTCTGGTCCCTTTGCCATTGCTGTTATTCATTTCTCCTAACCATATAGTATAACATCCTAATATTACTTATTGCTTTTTTCAAAAGTTGCATTTTTTTTTTTTGAGCTTCCCATGGCTGTGGGTTGATTTCTGTGGTTATTTTGGGAAATTCTCAGTTGTTATCACTTTGTGTGTGTGTGTGTGTGTGTGTGTGTGTGTGTGTGTGTATTCCCCCCCTGCCACAACCACACCCTCTTTCTCCCCTTCAAGATGTTCTAATTGTCTGTATGTTATACCATTCGGAATTATCCCAAAGTTCTTGGATAGTCTGCTTTAGTTTTATGTTTATTCTTCTTCACTTTGCTTTTCCATTTGGGAAGTTTGGATTGAATTATTTTCAAGCTGAGTAATTCTTTCCTCAATTATATCCAGTCCACTAATGAGCTCATCAAAGGCATTCTAATTTTCTCTTGCAGTATGTTTGATTGCTAATCTTGTCTTTTGTTTCTTCTTTAGGGTTTCCGTATCTCTGCTTACATAACTCATCTATTCTTTTATATTGTCTACTTTTCCATTAGAGCCTTAACTTATAAATCACCATTATCTTAAATTCACTATCTGATAATTTCAACATCTGTGTCATATCTGATACTGGTTCTAATGCTTTCTTTGTCTCTTCAGTGTTACTCCTTGCATTTTCACATGCCTTGTAATTTTTTGTTGAAAGCCAGACAGATTGCATTGTACTGTATCAGTAATTGAGGTATACAGGCTTTTAGTGTGAGGATTTATGTTAATTAGGCTAGGAATTGAGCTATGCTTAGTAATTGTCATAGCCGTAGGTGCCTTAAGCTTCAGATTCCACTAGTATCCTTGTTTTTGTCTCTTGAATTGACTTTGGGCTTCCCTAAGTACTCCTCCTCAGAGTATGTGTCTTATAGCTCTTCCAGCTGTAATACCCTGGTATGTAGAGCCTTGTTGCTATGGTGCGGAGTAGGCCTTTGTCATGGAGAAGATTCTAAGTGTACAGCATAATGATTGTTCTTTACTTTTCCCAGTGAGAATACATAAGGTTCTTTCTTGGATCTTTACTTTGAGAATCTTGTGGACTTTCTCAGGGTAAAACTCACTAAGTGTGGAATTCTCCCTAAAATCATGGCCCCTTGGAGTTTCTCACTTTCTTGCTAATCCGAACTCAGCCTCTGTCAATTAGTCAAATTGGCATTTAAGTATACATACCAATCTCTTGTTCCAGTGACAATAATCAGAACTTGTTCTTGTTACAATAATCAGAACTTGACTGTGATTCTCTGCATATGCTTGTTACTCAAGAGACCAGGGTCAGAGGTTGTCCTGCAACCTCAGTTACCTGACAGATCCAAGAAAAGTCATTTTTTAAAAAAAATTTATACAATTTCTTCTTGTAAGCATGCGAGTGACAACTTACAGATGTTTTTACACCTAGGAACTGAAACCAGAAATCGAAGCTATTACTTGTTCACTTTCTTTGAAAAAAAAATTTTAAAAAATCTCTTTATTAACATTCCTGTTATTATCACACAAAGACCTCCCATTCACCTATGATCATTGAAGATCTTTGCAATTGAATGATAAACTATTTCAAATTCTGCCAGTCAAGGGGATTTTATTGTCTGTTGTTGGATGTTAACTATAAAATAAATAACCTGGTGATCAATGTCATTACTCAAGCCAATAATCTTTGACCTGGTTTTTTTTTCTCTTATGTCTCCAGCTCTCTTTGTCACAAACCGTCTCTCTCCAGTTATTTGTTGTGGCAAATGTTAATACTTAAAAAGAAGCCAATTAATAAAAATTGTAATCGGAGAATAAGAAAAACACTAAATTCGCCATCATTCCCTGATACCTATAAGAGCCTTTTGAGAGATGTAAATAAATATTCTTAGATTCTAAGAATTGATAATAGGAATTCTAAGTATTGATAATAGTATTTATCAATCAGTTTTTCTTCAAAAATTTAAATTTATATATAAGATCATAATCTAGTGATTAAGAAAGATCTGTAAATTTTGGCAAACAAGGAAATAAATATTTAAAGACAGAAAACATTATCAAGCACTTAAATAATTCGTTTGCATCCATTAATGAACAAGGATGAAAGAAACTTGTTGTCCCAAAATATGGGATAACAAGCTTAATGTAGCCATCATACTAAGTTCCCAATGATTTTATTAGTTTTGTCAACTCCCTTATATAGAAAATGTTTATTTCTGAGATAGATTGCTATTTATGAGTAATAGCATGACAATGTAATTGATACGAGATCTCAACCATGAAAACTAAAGATTTTAATTAAAAGTGAGCTTGTGAAAATAAGGTTCATGATCAGTAGGCAAGATATTAGACATAACATTAAAGAGATTAGGGACAAACAATTGCATTCAATGCAAAATAAAAGCTTTTATTTTAGGTGATACAATAGTATACAAAGTCCGCACTTCTGATTCCTGGATAAGTTCTGGAAAAATCACTTGTAAGTAGGGGACAGAGGTTGTTTAAATTGGTCTTTTATTAAGCGGAAGAAACTCAAAGACTTGAATTACCCTCATGATAAAAGCAAATGGCATGAATTTTTCTTTCTATGCTACTTCTTTAGGCCTGTCAGTGAGGCCAGCAAGAAGAATAGAGTCCTTACTCTATTTCTGTCCTGAGAGGGGACAGATAACCTCACACATAGAAATTAAAGGACAAGCAATGCAGCATATAAAATGTGCTCAACTTTGCTGATATCCAGAAGATATCAGAAATTTTATATTAAAACTGTATCTTAACATCACGATAACATTCCATTATACATTTAGTATATTGGAAAGAGTTCTCCTTATAGTAGACTGCCAATTCAAAACATGAAGAAATGTTGAAGTTAAAAAATCACCATTTGCAACCTTCAGAGTAGTAATTGAGTTAGGTAAGAATCTTCACTGTTTCCTAAAACAAATTTGCAAAAGTTTAATGCAAAATAGAAGATTTTAATATTCTCAGTCTTTTTTCACATATAATTGGTTAATTATAGTGGGAAAATTATAGTGAATAAACCTGTGGAACCTCAACTTATCCATGTGATTAAGCCTTGGATTCTTATTGCCTAATTATATAACATGACCAAAAGTGGCACAAATTTACCTTAATTTCCTATAATCCATAATCATAATCTATCATGGCAAACATCAGCAAGCCGAAACTGAGAAGCATTATACAAAATCCAGCTTACTTGATATGATCCTATTAATCATTTTGAAATGAAGTTTGACTCTCCAACTGTATTGTTTTGGGGGAACATCTTTCTCGTTTAGAGTATTTATAGCTTATATTGTTAACTAATATGCAAAAGGATCTTATTCTTACTATGTATATGTGTTGTTTTGCCTTCCACTGCTGACCCAATAGATACACTGTCCACAGTACATTTCCAGAGACTGGAGTAGTTCTTTCCCTTTCATGTTGTTGTGCTTTATTTTACTTACACTTAAATATTGATTTTTTTTTTTGTTGACAAAATTTCTACTAGTCTCCTTCACATCCTTTGTTTGATTATGTCATTTATGTATTCATTCTTCATATTTTAGAAGACTCAAAGATCTATAAATTATTTTTCTTTAATTTTACATTCTTACAGCTTTACCTGGGAGCAATAAGAGGAATAAATTAAGTTTTAGTGGGTTTTCATGACTGAAAAAATAAAAAATATCCTTATTTTGCATAAAAACAAAGTATTTTAAAAAGATAAACTGAACATAAAATTTAATTCATATTTACATGGTCACATTATTTCCTTGACAATGATTAGATATTAAATTGAAAGGTTATATGATGTGCACATTGGAGACAATTTGGGTTTCTGTTTCCAGTGTTAAATCTTTCTTAAAGTCAGTGTCTTTCATTACATGAGAATCCATCTAATGTGTATTTTGGTTTAACATAAAAAAGACTTGGTGTTCTGGACATACTGTGTTTACATTAAGATAGGACAAGTTGGATTTTTAATAATAACTACATATTCTCTAATATCCATGAACACAGAATGTATTCATGCTTTTTTACAATTTCATGAGAATATTTAATATTGTATAACCTTTAAGCTAATGTTTTAAATGTAAGAGGAAAAGCAACAGAATACCTACATCTCTTTTGGGAATGTTGCCTTTCTTCAACAGACTAGAACAATGAAAATAAAGTCTTTCAAAGTTATTGGGTCCAAATAATATAGATACATCAAGGTTCAACTTAGTCTTTCCTTGCCCTCTTTTTTATAGACTAGACTTAGTGATTCACTTCCAAATAACAGAGTATGACAAAGAAAAATATTAACATTGTAGTGGACAAACCTGGTAAACATACTTTAATCAAAGGCTCATGGTAAACATCATCAGTAATATCATGGTATGGTGTTATAAGAAGGGTACTTAAGGTATGGTGTTCTTTCCAAAAAACACACAACCCTATTGTAATCATGAGAAAAACATCAGATGATTCTAATTTGAAGGACATTCTACAGAATTCTTGACCAGTCTTCCTCAAAACAGTCAAGGTCATGAAACATAAAAATAAAAAAAAAAAAAAAAAAAAAAGGAAAGAAAGAAAGAAAGAAAGAAAGAAAATGTCAAATACTAGGGGAAATAAAGAAACATGATGGCTAAATGTGCTGTGTTATCCTAGAGTGGTTCTAGTACAGAAAAAGGGCATCAACAGAAAAACTGGGCAAATTCAAATAAAGTTTGGAGTTTAGTTTATAATAGTGTACTGATGTTGGTTTCTTAGTTGCAGCACATCTAATGTATATAATTTAAGGTGTTACTAACAGGAAGAACTGAAACAGGTGAGGGGGTATATGTAGACTAACTGTACTATCTTTGTAATGTTTCTGAAAATCTAAAAATATTCCAAATTAAAAAAATATTTTTAAAAAAATGAAAGAAAAATTAATGGAGTAGGGTTATTAATAGCTACCATAAACTCCTTAGACATAAAATATTTAATTAATTTCAGGAAAAGTTTGGAATATAAGTTAATAGTATCTTTTATTGCAAGTCAAGAAGCACTGACGTCAATAAATCTAAGTTTCAACCCCAAGCTTGGTTGTCAACTTAAAGTAAGTCCTTATTTATTTAGCTTATACAATGATTATTCTCATGAAATGTTACTAAGGTCACCTAGTCCAAATATCTATTCAATGTTTGATTTCTCTTGTGTCTATTTCTCCAAAGTAGGTCTCCAACTTGCTTAATCCTCTGTAGAGATGAAGTTCCCATTTATAAAATGTAGCATATTAACTGACTATATGATTGTAATTATTGGACCACTTTTTATATTCAACACAAAGTCAATTTTCCTCTAGCTCCCCCCAGTTGGTCTTAGTTCTGCCTTCTACATCCACACCAAACAATTCTCATTTCTTTTTTTCTGCTGAGCATACTTTCTAGTTTTTTAAGACAGCATTTATTTCCTCTCAAAAGTCTTTTCTGCGGGCAGAACATATAGAATGATCATTAAGGATATTTCTGAATTCAAAAATCTATGAGGGTCATTGACTACTCTCCCTCCACCCCACCGCCTGGCTCTTTTTCATAAAGGAACGTATACATTTTAAAAAGGATGCACTTTTAATTCTTCAACCAAATGTTAAAATCATTAACAGCTTAAAGAGGATAATGAAATTCTAAGCAGAATAATTACATTTGCTTATTTTCTTTTCAAAAAAATTTTAAATTAAATTTATTGGGGTGACATTGGTTAATAAAATTATATAGATTTCAAATGTAATCATAAGTATATTGAATTGTGTGTGCACTTCCCAAAGTTAAATTTCCTTCCGTAATCATATATTTGACCCTCCTTACCCTTATCTACATCCCCTTTTCCCCCCATCCCTCTGATACCCACTAAACTGTTGTCTATGTCCGTGAATTTGTTTGTTTGTCTTGTTCCTTTGTTGCTTTCAGTTTTATATCTCACATATAAGAGAAATCATATGGTTCTCAACTTTTTCTGTCTGATTTATTTCACTTAGCATGACAATCTCAAGGTCCATCCATGTTATCCCTCAGTATTGTTTTACTGCAGTTCCATATATTGTCCTACTTTTATTCTGCACTAGTGAAATCTGTATTTTCCTAAAGTACAACATCATTTCTCTTTTTAGTTCCTCATTTTTAAGTGTTTCTCTTTCCAGCCCTGAAAACTGCACCCTACCACTAGCACTCTGGGACTCTCTCTGGTTCACAGCCACATGCCATCCTCCTGGGCATGGCATCTCTCTCTACTTCTCTACCAACATATCCCCCTACTAAAGCCTGAAATTTATCTGAATAAACTGTATGAGAAAAGATAAAATTATATACAGTAGTATCTACTGAGGTGTAATCTGAGCAGTGCCAATAGTATTTCTTTAGAATAGACCCCAATTTACTCCAGTTGTGTCCAATTATGTTAACTTTCCAGGACCACTTTTTTGATCATTATAATCAAGTTCAACAATTTCAGAGGACAGCAAATGGAATTGTGATGGAAACATGTCTTATGAAGAGCACTAGAAGAGAATTATTACATTTTTTGAAAAACCTGCTGTGTGGAGGAGATAATTTTTTTGACTATGACAGTAAAGGGGAGAACTAAACCAACTGGGTAAAAATGACAAAGCTATGTGTTTGACCTGCTAAATCTAATAGGCATCTCTACTTGATTCTACCAAAGTATAACCCTTGATTCTTTCCCCCTTTCTCCCATGCCATCAAGACTCAGTAAAGGGTTTTGCTTTCTGATTAAGCTAAATTCTAAGATTACCTCTTAATTGCCTTTCCCCTTCTTCTATCTCTATACCTAATTCATAGCCACATCCTTCAGAGTTAACCCACAAATATATCCTGACACTATCTACTTTTTTTTTTTTTAAATCTCCACTGGTACAAAGATAGTCCAAGTCACCACCATCTCTCACTAGGTCTAACTGGTCTCCGTACTCCCATTCTGGCCTTCTTCCAACATACTTTTTTAAAACATAAAACAGATATTGTATTTTTTTTCTGTTTAAAAATATTACTTCTTAGAGTAAAAATATAAATTTTCAGTTGAATCCATAAGACCATGTTTACCTCTCCAAAGTTTATGTGTATATGTGTGTATATATATGAATATGTATGTGATTTTCCTTTTTATCATCAATGGCAATTTAATTACCTGACTTAGGAAATTTGGGGGGAGTTATTGAGTGTTGTTTTTCATCATCTTCTTGTGCTTAGCTGCTTCTTGTCATGACAGTTCCCATATGTATGTCTTTAAGGAGGTCTCTGGCCTCTCAATATAGAATAGCTCCCAGTCACTGTCACGGCACCTTGATTGACTCGCCTCCTTTGTTAGAAAGTTAAGTTCCGTGGGAATGGGTCCATGTCCACCAGGGTGCTATTCAATCGCTAGGACATGGAAGACTATCTGGCACCTAGTAATACTCAGAATGACTGAATTTAGAGAAAAATTACGTAAAAGTAAAAGGACATATAAGCCAACTAGTACTGGAAATGATGGATATGTTGTGAATGGAAAGTTGAATTACATAGCCATTAAAACTATTAACCTTGAGATTCTATGGGTTTTGAAAATTTTATCTTAGAAGAGATTTTGAAATTTTATCTTAGAAAAGGTTTTAGAAGTGGTACATTCTGATGGTGCTTATGGGCTTAGAAGCAGACTGATCACGGTTCTCACAATGACTAATTATGTGATTTGAGACTATTCACTTAACTTTTCTTTTCTCAGGAGTCTGCAGCACGGAACAATGATAATAGTGAATATCTCATGGCTGTCGAATTGATTAAAAAAGAAGCTAAAAATAATACATATGTAATGCCTAACATAGTGATTCTCAGATAGTGTGTGATGATTAGATGTTACTTGTAAAAATTCTCAGATCTATTTCTTCATATAGAACTGTGTAAAAGTTTTAAGTTTTCATGTTCAAATCATTCTCAATAATGGCTTTATGCTAATGATGGTATGTGGCCCACATGGATTTCCCCAAATAAACCATGTAACATTGTTCTGGAACTATATTGTCATAGTTAGTCTTCCTCTTTGTTTTTTCCCCATTCTCATTTAGTCAGTGTAGTGTATGATATACATCCACCATGCGGAATGTATCATGTAGTATATCTTGGATCCCTTTCACTTTTATAGCATCCTCTGAAGACTCATATTTTCTGTATAATTATGAAGCTATGCAGCCTTATCGAGATTATATTTATTTGGTTTAAATATAGATGAGCAACATCCCTGAGGCAGCAGATGAGTAATGTTTTTTCCAATATTTTTCTAAATTGCAAAGACTGGCCCAAATTCTTGAAGCCAAGAATTTAAGGTAAAGAAATATCACATGCATAGATAGTTCCACTTAAGGAACACTTTTTTTTTTTTCCTAATGCTACCATGGTTTTCTAGATGTATTAATGTAGTCATATGGAATAAATTATTTTATATTTTTGCACGGTACAAATATCAGGAAGTACTACTAGTGAGAAAAGACTTTCAAGTAGAGCAAAGTTATAATGTTTATCATTTTCTCAATATACATTACCTCTAGATACTTTTGTGCTTGGACTTAAAAATTGCTTATTTTGAAGAAACTACAAAAATATGAGTAAAACTATGTAGTTGAGATATCTTTTTAAATAGCAGTCTACCTTTATGAGTATATAGAGCCAAAGAACTTTTAAAAATTAAATAAAACATAATTATACATTTGATATTGCTTGAATGTGTTATTAAACATTTGAATAAAGTTGACTGTTCTGGAAGAAGATTTTCAGTCATCATTCCTGTATGATTGTATAATTAAAGCTGTTTAAATTTTTGTTGAATTTTAAAGACCAAAGTATTTTACATTGTTCATGTTTCCCTTTGCTAAAAGGAAAAAAAAAAGAGGTTTTGTTAAATAATGTTGGAAATTATCCCATTTAAGTGAACACAAAATGTATAATAAAATTTTAAATATAAAAGTAAAAGCAAATTCAAATGCCTTGCTTAATTGTAATGTCAATTAAAATACAAATGGAAGACATTTTAAAATAAAATGCTACAACTATGAACTTCAAAGGTTTAAAGTCACCCTTGCTACTCCCTAAGTATTTGATCTTTTATTTTTTAACTCAGGATCATATACATTCCTGAGTATGTGTGTTAGTGCCAAGAAAAAGGTATTCTTAGCAATAACCCTTGTCTTCCAAATGGCAAAAGACCATCCAGATTTGACTTAGTGCTTTAAGCGAGTTGAGGGCCTATTTTGTGCAGTTTCAGGATGATATATAGAATACCTATAAACACTTACATTGATTTATTGGGCCATAATGTTCTGCTCAGTGTATGAAAGCAGTGGAGGAAAGGGTTTTATTTTTCTCAGAAGTTTGATGTCAGAGTCTCTTCCTATAGATTCTCATGTTACCATTATGCTAGAAATCTTTTCATTTTAAATGATTTTGTGTATTCGAGCCCCACAATATTAAACCGCTAAATATTATATCTGTCAAATTATTCCAGTATGTCAATACTATTATTTTTATGAGTTGAGCTGGCTTTGTAATTAAACAATTAAACTTTTAAATAATTTTTTCCAAGAAATTAAAGAAGCTCTTAATATATATATATATTTATTTATTAAAGTTATTGGGGGTAACATTGATTAATAAAATCAAATAGATTTCAAATGTACAATTCAACAGTATGTTGTATATTTACCTTGTGTGTTCACTATCCATAGTTAAGATTTCCTTATGTCACCAAATATTTGACCACTTTACCCTCGTCTACCTGGTTCCCTCTGATAACCACTAATCCGTTGTCCATGTCTATGAGTCTATTTGTTTGTCATGTTTGTTTTTTGCTTTTAGATGTGTATCCCACATATGAGCGATATTATGTGGTTCTCAACTTTTTCTGTCTGACTTAATTTCACTTAGCATCATGATCTCAAGATTAATCCATGTTGTCACAAATAGCAGTATTTCATCTTTTCTTATGGCTGGCTAATATTTCATTGTATATGTGTTCCACATCTTCTTTATCCAGTAATCTATTGTATCAATTGCTTCTATGTCCTGGCCACCGTGAATAATGCCACCATGAACATCAGAGCGCATATATCTTTGCAGATAAATGCTTACAGGTTTTTTGGGGGTAAATATTTAGAAGAGGGATTGCTGGATCATATGATAATTCAATTCTTAGTCTTTTGAGGAACCTCTATACTGTTTTCCATAGTGGCTGTACCAATTTGCAGTCCCACCAGCAGTATATGAGGGTTCCTTTTTCCCAACATTTTCTCCAATACTTGTATTACTTGTCTTGTTGATGATAGCTATTCTAACGGATATGAGATGGTATCTCATTGTGGTTTTGATTTGCATTTCTCTAATAGCTAGTGAATTTGAGCATCTTTTCTTATGTCTGTTGGCCATTTGTATGTTTTCTTGAGAGGGGTGTCTATTCAGTTCCTCTGCTCATTTTTTAATTAGATTGTTTGCTTTTTGTTATTGAGTTGTACGAATTCTTTGTATATTTTGAATATTAGGCCCATATCAGAGGCATTGTTTGCAAATATATTCTCCCATTTAGGTATGGCCCTTTGTTTTTTTGGTTTCTTTTGCTGTGCAGAAGCTTTTTAGTTTGATATAGTCCTATTCATTTCTTTTTACTTTTACTTCCCTTGCCTTTGAGGTCAAATTCATAAGATTCTCTCTAAATCCAAGGTCCATGAGTTTAATACCTAAGTTTTCTTCTTTGCAATTTATTATTTCAGGTCTTATATTTAAGTCTTTGATCCATTTTCAGTTTCTTTTGATGTATGGCGACAGTCTAGTTTCATTATTTTGCTTGAGACTCTCCAATTTTCCCAGCACCTTTATTAAAGAGACTTTCCTTTCTCCACTGTATGTTTTGGCTTTTTTGTTGAAAATTATTTGCCTATATATACAGAGGTTTAATTCTGGGTTCTCAATTCTGTTCCATTGGTCTATGTGTCTGTTTTTCTACCAATACCATGCTGTTTTGATTATTGACACTTTGCGGTATAAATTGATGTCAGGCAGAGTGATACCTCCAGCCTTGATCTTTTCTGTAAGGATTGCTTTGGCTATTCAGGATCTTTAGTACTTCCATGCAATTCTGATGATTTTTTGATCTATGTCTTCAAAGAATGCCATTAGGATTTTTGTTTTAGTATTTAGTAAGCATTAAATAATTTTAAATTAAGTTTATTGAGGTAACATTGGTTAATACTATTATATAATTTTCAGATGTACATTATAATTTGACATCTGTATATTCTATTGTGTGTTTACCACCCAAAGTCCAGTTTCTATCAGCTGCCATATATTTGATCCCCCTTTATCAACTTCACCCTTCCCCTACCCCCTTATGTGTGACCCCCTTTACCTATCTACCACCCTTCTCCTCTTCTACCCACTACCCTGTGGTAACCACTAGTCTATTGTCCATGCCCTTGAGTCTCTGTTTGTTTTCCCTGCTCATTTGTTGCTTTTAGGTTTATGTCCCACATATAAGTGATATCATTTGATTTTCAACTTTTCCTATTTGGTTTATTTCACTTTGCATGATTATCTCAAGGTCCATCCATGTTGTCACAAATGAGAGTATTTCATCTCTTCTTATGGCTGAGTAACATTCCATTGTATATATGTACCACAACTTCTTTAGCCAGTCATCTATCGTAGGACACTTCGGTTGCTTCCACATCCTGGCCACTGTGAATAATGCTGCTATGAACATTAATGTGCAAATATCTTTATGGATATGATTTTTTAAATCTTTGGAGTAAATACCCAGTAGAGAGATTGCTGGATCATGTGGTAGATCAATTCTTAGTTTTCTGAGGAACCTCCATACTGCATTCCATAGTGGCTGTACCAATTTGCAGTCCCACCAGCAGTGTTTGAGAGTTCCTTTTTCTCAGCATCCTGTCCAACATTTGTTATTACTTGTCCTGTTAATTATAGATATTCTTACAGGTGCGAGATGGTATCTCATTGTGGTTTTGATTTCCATTTCCCTAATAGGTAATGATGTTGAGCATTTTTTCAAATATTTTTTAGTCATTTGTATGTCCTCTAGGGAGAAGTGTCTATTCAGATCCTCTGCCCATTATTTTTTTTAGATCATTTGGTTTTTTGTCATTATTGAGTTGTATGAGTTTTTTGTATATTTTGGATATTAGGTCCTTATCGGAGGCATTGCTTATGAACATATTTTCCCATTCGGATAGTTCTCTCTTTACCTTGTTGATGGTTTCTTTTGTTGAGCAGAAGCTTTTTAGTTTGATGTAGTCTCATTCATTTATTTTAGCTTTTATTTCCCTTGCCTCTGAGGTCAAATTCATAAAATCCCCTTTAAGTCCAAAGTCCTTGAGTTCTATTCTTATGTTTTCTTCTATGCATTTTATTGTTTCAGATCTCATATTCGGGTCCTTAATCCATTTTGAGTTAATTTTGGTGTGCAGTGATAGACAACAGTGTAGTTTCATTCTTTTGTAGGTGGCTTTCCAGTTCCCCGCACCATTTATTGAAGAGGCTTTCATTTCTCCACTGTATGTTTTTGGCCTTTTTGTTGAAAATTATTTGCCCATATAAATATGGTTCTACTTATGGACTCTCAATTCTGTTCCACTGGTCCGTGTGTCTGTTTTGCTGCCAATACCATGCCATTTAGATTACTGTCACTTCGTAGTATAATTTGAAGTCAGGCAGAGTGAAGCCTCCAGCCTTGCTCTTTTTTCTCAGGATGGCTTTGGCAATGCAGGGTCTTTTGTGTATCCATACAAATCTGATGATTTTTTGTTTTATTTCTTTAAAAAATGGTGATAGGATTTTGATGAGGATTGCATTAAATCTATATAATGCTTTAGCTAATAAGGTGATTTTAACTATGTTGAATCTTTCAATCCATGAACAGGGAATATCTTTTGCTTTTTTTTCTTTCTTCAGTTTCTTTTTATAATATCTTATGGGTTTCAGTGTATAGGTCCTTCACATGCTTCTTTAGGTTTATTTCTGGGTGTTTTATTCTTTTTGTTGCAATTGCAAAAGGAATTGTATTTTTCATTTCTTTTTCTGAAAATTTATTGTAAACATATAGGAATTCTGAATTTTCGTATATTGATTTATATCCTGAAACTTTACTCTAATTATTTATTGTTTTTAATAGCTTTTTGGTGCAGTTTTTAGGGTTTTCTATATAGAGAATCATGTCATCTGCAAAAAGTGACAATTTGACTTGCTCATTCCTTGTTTGGATGCCTTTTATTTCTTTCTCTTGCCTGATTGCTCTAGCTAGGACTTCTAGTACTATATTGAATAATAGTGGTGATAATGGATAGCCTTGTCTTGTTCCTGATTTTAGACAGAAGGTTTTAGTCTTTCTTCATTAAGTATGATGTTAGCTGTGAGTTTGTAATATATAGCCTTTGCTATCTTGGGGTACTTCCCTTCTCTATTCATTTTATTGTTTTAATCATAAATGGATGTTGTATCTTGTCAAATGCTTTTTCTGCATCTATTGATATGATTTTTATCCTTTTTTTAAAATGTTTATTTTGATAGATTTACATATGTGAAAACATCCCTGTGCCTCTGAGATGAAGCCTGCTTGATGATATATAATCTTTTTAATGTGTTGTTGTATTAGATTTTCTAGTATTTTATTTAGGATTTTTGCTCCTTAGAGATATTGGTCTATAGTTTTCTTTTTTGTTTTATCTTTATGAGGTTTTGGTATCAGGGTAATGTTGGCCTCATAAAAATGGTTAAGAATTATTGCTTTTTCTTCAACTTTTTGGAAATTTTTGAGAAGAGCAGGTATTGAATCTTTGAATGTTTGGTAGAATTCACTGGTGAAGCCATCTGGTTCTAGACTTTTACTTTTTGGTAGGTTTTTGATGATTGTTTCAATTTCCATACTGCTGATCGGTCTTTTTGGATTTCCAGTTCTTCTTGATTCAGTCTAGGAAGATTGTATCTTTCTAAGTACTGGTCCATTTCTTCTAGGTTAGTATTCTAAATGATCCTTTGTATTTCAGGGGTATCTCTTGTAACATTTCCTTTTGCATTCTGATTTTGTTTATTTTGTGTCTCTTTTTTCCTTAGTGAGTCTAGCCGGGGATTTGTTGATTTTATTAATCTTCTCAAAGAACCATCTCGTTGCATTAATTTTTTTATGATGTCTTTTTATTCTCAATTTCATTTCATTTTCTCATGTAATTCCTTCCTTCTGCTCACTTTGGACTTCATTTATTCTTCTTTTTCTAGTGTTTTAAGATGTAAAGTTAGGTTGTTTATTTGGGTTTGTTCTTGAAGTTTTTTTGAGATAGGCCAGTAATGATATGAACTTTCCTCTCATTACTACTCTTACTGTGTCAAAAAGTTTCGATATGTTATACTTTCATTCTCATTTGTTTCTGTGTATCTCTTGATCTCTCCTTTTAGTTCTTCTATGACTGAGTCATTCTTCAGTAGCATGATGTTTAATCTCCCTGTATATGTGGTTCTTTTCGCAGTTGATTTCCAGTTTCAAAGCGTGAAGGTCAGAGAATATGCTTGGTACAATTTCAGTCTTCTTAAATTTGTTGAGACTAGTTTTGTGTCCCAACATATGGTCTATCGTTGAGAATGTTCCATGTGCACTAGAGAAGAATGTATAATATGATGTTTTGTGATGAAAGGGTCTATAAATGTCCAGTTGGTTTAATGTGTCATTTAGGGATGTTATTTCCTTACCGATTTTCTCTTTGGGTGGTCTATCCATAGCTGATGGTGGGGTATTTGAGTTCTCTACTATAATGGTGTTTTGTCAGTTTCTTCCTTCAGTTCTGTTAGTAGTTGCTTTATGTACTTTGGGGCTCCTCGATTGGGAGCATAAATATGAGTAAGTGTTATGTCTTCTGATGTATGGTCCCCTTTATCATTTTGCAGTGTCCATCGTTGTCTCTTGTTACTTTTTTATCTTGAAGTCTATTTTGTCAGATATAAGTACAGCTGTACTTGCTTTTCTGTAGATGGCATTTACTTGGAATGTTGTTTTCCACCTTTTTACTTTGAGTCAATATTTTTCCTTACAGCTGAAATGTGTCTCTTGAAGGCTGCATATGATTGGGTTTTGTTTTTTGATCCAGTATGCTGCTCTGTGTATTTTTATTAGTAAGTTCAGTCCATTTACACTTAGGGTGATTATTGAAATATGAGTTTTTCCTATAGCTATTTTATCTTTTGTTTTGTGGTAGCTTGGTGTTTCTGCTGATTTTTTTTTTTTTTTTTTTTTTTTTTTTTTTTTTTTTTTTTTTTTTTTTTGTCATAGTGGTTCTATCTGTTTAATTTGGTAGTGGTTTTGGGTTTTTTCTCTCTGTTCCCTCTCTTTTATGTTATGTGTCTCAGTTCTGGATTTTGTATGTGTGTGGTTACCATTAAGTTTATGTAAAAGAAAGCTACACACACACACACACACACACACGCACGCACGCAGTAATCCTTTTTCTTCCACATGTGCTTTATCCTCTTTGCAGATTTAGATCTTTACTTCCTCCCCTTTTCTATTTTTGTTGTCTCACATTGTCCCTCTTTATTCTGTATTATCCTTTCTAAGTCGCAGTAACTATTGTCTTCTCTTTTTAAAGTTTTTTTTTGTTGTTGTTTTATTTTTTTTTTTAGCTTTAACCATTATGTAATATTTGACCTCATAATACCCTGTTCTTCTTCAGGGTTGCTTTTTTCTACTTCTGCCTGAATGTTGGTTATCTTATACATAGTTATGTATTTTTTTTGTCCTTTAATTTCAGGTCAAATGACCCCCTTCAGTATTTTATGTAATACAGGCCTTATAGTGGAAAATTCCCTCAGCTTTTGTATGTCTGTAAAGGTCTTTTATTTCTCCTTCACCTCTGAAGGAGAGCTTTGCTGAATATATTATACTTGGCTGGTAATTTCTTTCTTTCAGTAGTTTGAATATTTGGTTCCACTCCCTCCTAGCTTGTAAGGTTTGTGCTGAGAAGTCTGATGATAATCTAATGTGTTTTCCTTTATAGGTTGCTGTCTTCTTTATCGTTATTCTTCTCTTTCAGTGAGTTCTTCATCTCCACTTCTATTTGGCTCTTTTGTAGACTTGCAATCTCCTTGGTAAAGTATTCCTGTTTGTCGATTTTGTTTCTAAGTTCTTTGATCTATCAGAATTTTTTGCATCTCATTGAATTTTTTTTTTCCAGAAATGCAATCTTAAATTCTCTGTCATTTAAATCACACCTTTCTATATCTTTAAGCTTATTTTCTGGAGATTTTTAATTTTCTTTCAGAGCTGCCTTGTCTCCTTGGTTGTTCATGGTATTTGATGGACTATTTCTCCACCTAGGCATTAATGGGAATGTAATCTCCCTCACCCCCCTTTTTAAAAAAAAATTGTTACAGATTTATTTCTCTTTAGCAAGTTGATAAGAGGTTTTTCTTTTTATTTCTAACAGGTGGTACCCAAGCTTTCTGTACTACCCAAGCCTTCTGGATATTGTCTTTGAGGTTAAGAATGCCCTTTTTCCTCTGGAAAGGTATGTATCTCCTCTATGACCAGGTCACCTCAGTCCCAGGGTTCCACCCCTATGAGGGAATGTGAAGGGCGATGGAAGTCCAAGCCTCTGAAAAGGGCCTGAAGCCCCAGGACTATAACAACTGTCAGGTGCAGTGCTTTTACCGCTGCCTTGTGAATTAGCCTAACTGGGTGGGGGTGGGAGGATTAGGAGAGGCCAGCTTTGTGTGTGACTGTTTTCCTTCCACTGGTGCTATGTGTGTTTAAGTTCTGGTTATGCAGTATCCCCTATGACTCGGTGTTCATGCTTGGAGGGTGGAAGGGGTGGGGCAGGGAGAGCACTCTCTGGGATGGTGAGAATAGGCAGCCAGGGTCCATGGCTCAGCTTTCTGCCTGGCAAAGGCGGTTGCTAAGACACAGTTGTAGCCCCTCCGTGCTCCATCTCTGCTCTGTTCTCTGAGCTCCACTGTGTGGAATATGCTTATCCTTCAGGCAGGACTGTTTGAGGCTTCAAAGAGCCAAGAACCCATTTCATTGTTGTTTTCCTCTCCCCTTCACCTTGCCAGGAGCTTCAGGCTGCTTTCCACAGTACCAGCCTCTGTCTCTTTCTACCCACCTCCCTGTCTCACTTGCACATAGCCCTCCTTCCCGAGATCTGATGCACAGATCTGTCAGATGTGCTTGTGTGAAGGTTGGACGTTATTTGTTGGGATGTAGATGTTCAGCTTCTTGTAGTTTCAAGGGGAGAGGTCAGGAGAGATCCCTCACACGGCCAAGCTTCCAAGGTCACTCCCAAGAAGCTCCTAATAAAGGAAAGTTTTATTTTATGAAAATTAGTGATTTTTTTTGGCAGTACAGTGAAAGTCACTAAAATTTAAAATTTACCTAGCTTTAATTAAATGACTAGAATAATCCAGGATAAAAATTTTAACTTTTTAATTTAAATATTTCCTACAGTATGATATACAAAAGAAATCTCAACAAACATGATTATTTTACATAGATGCCATTGGAAATTGCCTGAACTAGTTAAAAACTGAGCAATATAAACAAAACAAATTAACATCATCTACTGCTTCTCCTGGGGACAGTAAATTTAATTTAAATTTAGAACACTAATTGCTGCAGTTAGAACATTGTTAAAAATTAACTGATACTACTAAAAGTATAGGTGTGACAGCTATAAGAAATGAGTAAATTAAATAGAGTTCAACTATGCAGGCAAATGTCAATGCTTAATTGGTAGTTCATTATTACATTAACAAGGAATAGAAGATTTATCATGCAAACGAGTCCCAATACAATGAAGCCACATCTGTAATCGATTATATGATTATCAGTCATTAAAAACCATTTGGTCTAATTTAAAGATGCTTCAGTGAACATACATTTGTTAGAATTAAAAATGTAGAAAGGCAAATGAAGTAGTAAAATTTCACTGTTTTAAGGAGGTAAATAGAACGTAAAAATTGATTATACAAATACCTTAGAACTTTATTTCTTGTATTATATAAATGACCTGTAAAGTGGGAAGTGATTTTTGAAATCATTTATTCTCTGCTCACAGAGTCGATTCCTCCTCACTTAGCAATTTAGTGGCCGTGCTAAATATAAACACCACTCCTATAGTCCCTTTCTTGTGGATTTTCCACTGACTATATATACCATGTAGTCTTTCTTTCTGAAAAACATTTAATAATTCATTGAATATAATTAAAATTCTGTTCTATTTCAGTTGAATTTCATGATACATAATCCTCGTCCTCTGGTCTCCTGAATTGGTTTTATTAGAAAGAAAAGCAGTTTAAGAACTTTATTCACATCAAATGCAGTATCACAAGGTTTCAATATTCTCTTTCTTTCTCCTGAGACCTAGAAACCTGTCTGAAAATGACTACACTCAGCAGACTAAAAAACATGATTTTCTCTATTGTAATGATTAACAGACATATAAAGACATCTAAAAATATTCTCTATGCAAGGTGAATTTGGTCAGGTGCAAAGAGTGCAGAACAGAGTGAAATTACTGCACTTTTCCAGACCTTGGTTTCTTATTTTTAGAATAAGTTAGATTAAATGCTTTATATACTCCCAGTGAGCTCTCATCTGACTCTCAGTTTGTCTCCACATGTTAAAAGGTTAACAAGACTGGCATTAATTTAACATTTTTGAATTTCACCCAATAAATTATCCTGACTATATTACAATAAAACTAGTGATTTCTATGATTAATATTTCAAAAGGGGCCTATAGAGATAAATGTCATCTGGTGTTTCAAGGACACACAAATTAATAAGAATAATAATATGAGAGTGTAAAGAGGGATTTTTTTTTTTTTTTTTTTTAGGTGCTAGAGAAGAGTTTGTGACATTCACTCTCCAGAATGGGATCCCTCCTTTTTGAAAATGGGCAAATGAGCTTGAATGTGTTATTCTTTCAATTATAAACAATAAACCCTAATAAAAACAAACTAGAATAGAAGTTTTTTCTAAAGTTTTAAGTGTACAAGTACTTCATGCGACCCAAGAGTAAGAATGCAGTTAGCTCTCGCAAGAGTGGAAAGAGAATTCTTCATTAATTCATTTGGTCCTCTCGTGCCTTTGCATGCCTCTCTTCCTTCTTTACTGTCTATCTTACTTCAGTTCTTCTAGAACTGGCTTTCTCTGCAAGAGCCAGAAGATAAGTGAATCGTGGCTCAAAAGAGCTATTGCTTTAGTTCTATTTTTTTACAGAGACTAAATGACCATCTCTGAAGAGAGATGTTACTTGCCCTGTTAATCAACCATGATAAGTACAGATAGGATCACATGGTGAAAATGTGACTCTTGGAGGCTTAGCTCTGTCTCTGTGGAGTACATTATTCCTGGAACAGGGATAGTGGTTCCTGGAGTGAATGAAAAAAATATGTATTATAAGTATTTTTTCCTTCAGTTCTGAGCATAATGTACATTACAAAGACAATGCTAAAGAAATAATTTTGAACAGATGACTAGAATAACAGTTAATTTCTCACCTACCATCCTTTATTTGTGGAGGTTTATTTTGCCTAACTGCATTAATTTATGAAGGAACGAGAAATAATAACTCCATTTAATGAACTCTTATTGCATGTCAGAAACTATGTTAAATGCTTTACACGTAATTAATAGAGTTAAGCATTTAATTGTTTTATTGAACATCTCATTTTTCAGGCACTTTTCAAAGGACTGGAGATTCAGCTACATGAAACATTTCGTTGCAATCGTGAAGCGTATTCACAAAAGAAAATAAAGGGTGCTATGGCAAAGTAGAATCAGGAAGTTTATCTTACTTGATATTCACATAAACCCAGTTAGATAGTGTCACAGATGAGTTATCTGACATTTAGCGTTATTAATTTCTTTACCAAGTGCCCAGAAGGGTGGGAGGGATCCTAAATTAGAAGTCAAGCATTTGATGCAGAAGTCCTTGCTTTGTTATAATGAGGAGATGTTAAAACTTGGAAGTTGCTGTGATGCACACAAAAAATCAAACAAATAGTTAGTTTTTCCTGGCACAGACGAGGGCTAGAACTCAGGTTTGCTGACTGGGAAACACACTCTTTCTCCTGCTGTGCATTCTCTCTACAGAAACAGATGAAAAGTACAGAAAGAGTGGGTTCAGCTTTCTGATGAACTACATTAGCAAGAAATGCCAAACCAATTTAGCTTTTGTTACTAGCGGTGGCACAAAATCTTCATATCCACACATCCGTAGATTTACTTTTCTGACAGAAAATCAGTTTTTTGTAAAAGTGGTACTGGTGCAGATGGAATATTTTGAATTTTATTTACACGAAGTCATTTAAAGGAAGAAAAGTTTGATGTCCTATATTTTAAAAAATAAGATTTATTTTAGTGCCACGTCACAAATAAGGAAAGAAATGTCTTTGTTTAAAAAACCCTTGAGTTTGTATGTCCTACAACAATAGGTTGTTGCCCTGCAGTTTTTCATTGCTGAGCATAATATAAAAGTCAGATGATTATGATTGAAGTGTGAATCTTATTCTCTATGAAAGAATTGGGCTTTTCATTAGGCGATATATTCCTTATGTAATTTTAGAATTTTATATTTTTTCTGTTTATTTTGTATGGAGAAATTCTGCTCTAAATTCTTAAAATTACTAATATTAATAAATCACTTTATAGCAACTTGGTAACTGTTACTAATGATAGCTAAAATTTGAAAAGTTACCACATGTTCAGTATGCCTCCATTAGTAAGGCAACAGCCAACAGGACTATGCTGAGCCAACATAACAGGACACACATGTGTTTCAAAACGTTACTAAGAATATATAGTCGAAATAAGTTTACTTTTTAGTGATAAAAACAAGAACTGTAGGGAGAGTTTCCCTCTAAGTGATTCATTATTTCTCACTGTATTTTAGTTTTTGCTGGACGTTATGGTCCGAGTATGATATAATTTATTCTCTCGTCCTGAAATTTAATATGAGGGGCTAATGAAAATTGACATCCTTTAAAGCATAACATAAAGCAGTAAGTCATATTTAGAACTCTTAAAGATTCAAAATGTTTTCTCATCATTTTAACTTGAGCATTGAGATTATTTTAATGTGGTCCTTATACTTTTAAATTGAGAGATTTCTAATGCTAAGTGAAATCTAGATATAGCATGATCAAGAAAGTCACATACTTTCAGTTCTTCCAATGTTAAACAAATTAATGGAGATTTTGCACTTGTCATATTTCTTATGGTATTCCAGAAAGATTAATGTCGTATAAAGACATCAAAATAATTAAACATTTAAAGCAAACAAAATAATCTAAACAATTTCTCATACAAGTTTGCTATAATCTCTGTTTATATTCTTTTTTTTCAAATAGCACTTTTTTGTCTGAACTTAGTTCTTAAGTGAGTTAGGTGGTGTGAAATAGTAGTCTTTTGCAGTTCAATAATATATTTTATTATTATTTTCTTCCACAGTTTTGAACCACATGGACTGTGAAATATATATGCAAAAGTCACTATGCCAGTGGAGTTAACTCTACTGGAAACAAAAGAGAGTAAGTAATTAAAAGTGCAGCAAGTGAAATTTCTTTGCTAAGAAATCTGCAAATTTAGACAAGTTAGAAAACCTTTCAGTAGTTAGTTTCTTCATCTATAAGGTTTGGGTAATAATACTAAAATATCCTAGTGGTTTTCTGATGGTTAGTGAGAATAATGCTTCATAAATTTTATCTTTGCCATAATTATATATCCTCACTACTTATATTTCTCTGTTTTCTATATTATTCCATATTTCTTAATTCTTCTCAAAAGATGAAAACTATGGTCTTTTATGGGAAGTCTCCAAAAATAGCAACTTGTAGAGGAAGCAACAGATGTGGATAAAGCGTGAAGATCTCTTGATCTCTGCAGTTGTCGGTTCTTTCAACATACTTTCTTTTATCTCTTTTGATACTTTTCAGTTTTAGATTGACATACTTTCAGTGAGATTTTGATTAACTACTATGCCAAATTTGTATAGCATTAATAATAATGACAAAAAGGATGATAAGAATTATAGCAACTATTTATAAATAGCCAACTTAGTGAAATCACTTTATGTTTGTATACATTAGTTCATTAATTGAATGAAGTATGAACTATAATTAACTTAATTTTATAGATGTAAAACTACAGTTTGATTAGCTATAATATGATAGAGTGAGAAAAAGAGTTTTGAAACTTGAAACTATGCACTGAGTCTCCAAATAACTTTCTCCTTTTCCTTATTTGTATAAACATGTTTTAAAAGTTAGACCTTCATAAGTTGCCAAAATTTGTATTTCATGTGCTTTAGATAAAAATAACAGTAGTTATGTTTTTTCATAATTTTTTTCTAAAAGCACTTTAATATCAGAATTCGTGTCTGCTGAGAAAAAAAAGAGAGGGAGAAAAGGAGCAAGGAAGAGTGAGAGAGAGAGAAAGAACTACAGGCAAAAACACAGAATCTTCCTACTAACATGTTAAGTATTTCATTCCTTTTGACTTAAAATTTTTATGAAATATTGATTGTTCTTTTCAGTTCTTTAAAATCAATAAGGTTTTTTTTTAAATGATGGCCATATTAAAAAATTATGTCTGAATTACAATCTCCAGAAATCTAAATTTTAGGAACATAAAACAGTGCATAATTTACAATTCATTCTGAGATGATTTTATTTCAGTTATCTTATTTGAATAGCTATCAATATTTATAAAGCTAGATTCTTTTTGTGCTAAGTTTGCATTTTGTATTTATTTCAAACTTTTGTGGAAATCTGAGATTATTTTCAATATGTTGGTTTTATACATATCAAAAGTATTTCCACATAATTATGAAGATAGATTTTTAGATTAACTTAAGCTGATTCTGTTTAAATGGAAGTGCATTAGTGTACTTTAGTTTTGTAGAAATAAACCTTTAGAAATATAATTTCTGGGTCTTTGTACTCTTAAAAGTTATGAATTGATATTTTTCTTACAGATGCTTCAATTTGGTAGAAATACATGATTTGGTAATAAGAATTATGCAAATATTCTTCAATTCGTTGCAGTCATTTTATATTAGCAGGTACATTGGCAGTGTTCCACTTAGCGTATTTTGCACTATGTAATTTAGTTTTTTTTTTTTTACAAAAGAGAATAAAATAATTCATCAGAAATAAAAAGATTTTTTTAAAATTTGTAATTCTGTTACAAGGTAGAATGAACTAAGCTAGTAGCAACCTATAACTCTCACCAAGAACAAAAATTGGATAAAACAAAAGAAATATTTTTATTTATATAATAGTTAGGTGCTGAGGAAATAAACACTTGAGAGACCAATTTACCGGGATGATAAAACCTCAACAAGGTGCCATTTCCCCCCTAGGGATTTGCCAATTCCACTTACTCCCTGTGGTTGAGATTCAAATTTTGTATTTGTATATGGCTGTTGAAAAGGGCACAGAAAAAAAATAGCGCTTTTTGAAGATGCTGGCCTTGGCGTGTGCGTAGGTTTACCCTCAGCATGTTTGCTGAAATCTGGGACTATATCGTGTGGAAACTAAAAAATTAAACATAATTCTACTAACATACCAAATGGAATTTCAGCAGTCTCATGAAACACAAATGAGAGGTTAGAATTTATTATAGGAAGGAAACCTGTAAACAACACTGGGTTGTCTCTTCAATATTATGGATGGTTAGGGATAAATCAGCGGTAGAGTGAAACTTACAGTACTGTGAACAGTCCTTAACTCATCATATTCTTGAATTGACAGTCATAATCTTCTACTACTTTATTAGCCTAGCAGAGGGAATTGTGAACCTTCTCTGGAGGAATATAATATTTGGAGCCTTTGTAACTGTTCTATACACAATTTCTGGCAATCAAAAAGCACTATATGTGATAAAATATAGCAGTACATAAATGAAAACCAGGATTAAAAACAGACAACAGAAACAACTGCAAATGATGTATATTTATGTAATAGATGGCAAGGAATTTAAAATAAATTTACTGTAGAAACCAATAGAAGAAAATAAACGATGGAGAATCAAAATTTCAAATAAGGAATAAAATGCAAATTCTAGAATTAAAGACATCACCTGACATGAAGACAGTTTTTAAAAAAATTTAACAGAAGACTAAGTGCAGCTAAAAAGAATCATCAATGCAAAATACTAACTGAAGCACATAAAAAAAAGGAAACATAAAAATGAGTTTTAGAGATATGTGAATAAAAGTTTAAATAAAAGTCCAAAAGATATCTAAATGTAGTAGTCCCCTCAGAAGACAGGAGAGGAAAGGAAGAGAAATAATATTTGAAGAGATAATGACTAAACGTTTTTCCCAGAAGCCCTATATTTGTTAGAAATCTGTATTTGTTACGAATTCAAGACTAACAAATGCAAAGGATACAATGCATAGGTGCGTCACAGAAGACTGTTGAGGAACAAAGAAACAGAATTTTCAAAAGACAGTTCTCAAAAGGTGGGGTACAGGTGGGGTAGAGAAGAAATAAGATGTTCAAGGAACAATGAAACTTAAAGCTGACTCTCCCGCAGACGTCATGGAACAGAGAAACTTGGAATAACATATGGAAAGTGTTCAGATAACTGCCAATGTAAATTTATACAAAGTAAAATAGTGCTTCAAAAATGAAGGCAAAATAAAAATGTTTTCTGATATATAAAAACATAATTTATTGTCAGTAAACCAGCACTGAAAGATATACTAAAGAGAGTTCATAAGACAGAAGGAAAATGGTCCTGGAGAAAAGCACATATTTCAGAGAAGAAGTAGAAAAAGGATAGTTCAAATATATACATATATATATCAACACAAAAATGGAGAATGAAATGAAACATTAATTAGGAATAAATATTAAAAAGTTTTGCAAGAACTCAACACTTAAACCTATAAAGATTATTGAGAGAACTTAAAGATTAAATGAAGAGTCATGTATTAATGAATTGAAAGACTCAATATTATAAAGATGCCAATTCTCTGCTATATTATTTTCTTAAATGCACTCCCATTGAAAATCTCAGCATATTTTTAAAATTTATGTGAAAATTGGTAAGCTGATTTAATTATATATTTAGTAACTCCAAGATTCAAGAATAGATAAAATAAACATGAAGGAAGAAAGCAGGGGTAGGGGACCTAATTATCAGTTATTAGAATAATTAAAAAGAATTCAATTAACAGACATAGTATATTTAATAATATGTTATAATTTTCAATTGATTGTCAGTCATCAATTTATTAGAATCTTAGTTTGAATCAAAGTTAAAATTAGGGCTACTGCTGTTTCCTGATTCTAATTTTGAATGACTGACATTAGATTTTTACTTTACATTTAAAAGACAGGAAATTCCGTTGATTTGAATTAAATAATTAGTTGTCTCTGCCTCTGTTCCATGCAGTATTGAGCAGGTGTATACTGAGGACTTGCTATACTCTCTGTAAACAATATCATCACATAGAAAAACTGCTTAGTGACAGGCATTTACTGCTATGTCATAGGAAGTGATTTTAAGTATGTTTCTTATATTTCCTTATGAAGCTTTAATTTTTAACCTTTCATGTTTAAATTTAAAATACTTAAGATATTGATTTTTGTATATAATATGA
This sequence comes from Rousettus aegyptiacus, assembly GCF_014176215.1. Classification (NCBI taxonomy): domain Eukaryota; kingdom Metazoa; phylum Chordata; class Mammalia; order Chiroptera; family Pteropodidae; genus Rousettus; species Rousettus aegyptiacus. The sequence continues at coordinate 92,649,463 of NW_023416308.1, forward strand.
GGTGGGGGACATAACGATATCCAGTTGCCTCAGCATTGTTTATCAAAATCTATCTATTTTCTGTACATTTCAGACCATCTTTTGTTTAAATAAGAAAGATGTACATATAAGAAAATTTGTGTGCATTTACTTCTTAATTCTCTATTTTTTGGTGTAATTTTCTATATTTTCCATAATTTTGTAATATCTTTTAATATCTGTATTAACATCATTTTGGCTAACTACCCTTTTTTCTAAAGCTAATACCCACTTTGTGTTTGTAATTAACTGAATCGCCTTTGGGCACTAACTCATGTCCTGTTTTTATTAGGAAAAAGTCCCTGACCACATAAACTTGTGTGTACATGAGAAAAGTAAATATAGTTTATGGAAGGTTTTTCTAATGAAAAAAAAAATACTGTAACTTTAAGCAAATTGTTTAGTCTCTCTGTACTTCAGTTTCCCTACCCAAAACATTTGAATTGTAATAGTAGTTTCTCTATAACAATATTGTTAAGATTAAACTTGATATGTATATAAAGTGCCTTATACAGTGTCTGCCACATAGTAATGTTTCCCAAATTTTTAAATATTGTGGTTATTTTATTTTTACTATTTTATTTTGGATGGGAGTGGGAGCATTATGGATGAAAGGCCAGGAATAATTAATTCATGGTCCTCTGCAATTTCTCTGATTGGAATTTGTGATGAGCAGAGAGAGATAAGTTAAGGGAACAGATTACTCTCCTCATTTAAATAGGTAATAGTTTTAGAAATAGAAATTGAAAATCAAAATGATGTCAGTCCAGGGAGATTTCACGCAGAAAGTGATGTAGTGCAGTCTTGCCCAGGGTCTGCTCCTCCCCCTTCATCACAGCATCCAGTTAAGTTAACAATAAATGAGGCATACGTGCTTTGAAAAGTTTTAGGCTTTCTAAAATACATTTTAACAAATAAATAAAGACGATAACGATCACATGTAATAATTCTTAAATGACACATTTCTATAGCATGTAATAAAAAATATGTTTTACCCTGTTGCAACATGTGAAAATGAAGAATCACTTTCTTTAGGGGAAGGAAATTTCTAAGTCGTATCATGTTTACTACATGTTTGACACTGTTCTATGTGCTTTACATATATATTTACTAACTCAGTCTCCATTTAAAAAAAACATACTTGGAAGGTGTCATTTTTATTGACATTTTCCACATGTCAAAATTGAAACTCATACAATTTAATTTGCCCAGTCACTCACCCAGTAAATGACAGAGCCAGAATCCAAACCCAGCTGTCTAGCTTTGAAATTAATACAATATAGAAAATCAATAGAATATTTTTAAAAACTTTAATACACTGTAGAAAAAAATTATTATGTTACCAGAATGCTATCAGTACATTTTTATGAAAACAAGTATAATGACCAAAGTAGAGTGTCATGTGATTTGGAGGACAGAAGACTCCTCTGGCTTTCAGGTTAAAATATCTTCAACATGATAAACTAGGTTCTCTACAATATAGTCAGTGTTTATCACTTTGGCCTCACCATCCAGCATTTCCTTAAACATCTCCTGTCTGCAGGTATTTTTAATACTATCACATGTCTGAAAGTTTCTAATCACACCAGGCTCTCTTCCTTACTCTGAATCAGTTGATTCCTCTTGAATAGAATCACTCACCCCAACCCCACATCCAAGCCACCTCTTTCACTAATGGTTTCTCTCACAAACAGAATCAATCTTTCCTTTATAAATCATTTATATAATTTGATATTTTCACTCAATATGGATTTATTATTCATCTATCCAGTTCTCCAACTCGATTTTAATAAAAGATTAGGTCTTTTTATTCACTTCCATGTTTCTATTCCTTAATTTAGTGTCAGGCACATAGTGTTTATCAAAAGTAATTTATTATATGAATTAACAATTTGCTGAATGAATATATGGAAAGGATGTATGAAATAAGTCTTATAAAGATTTGAGATTTGGGGGTGTAAATGTTTTGGAATTATACTCATTGACATATTTTTCAGTCTTTAAACAAATTATTTATGAAACATTTATAATGCTCAGTTTAGAGTGTATGTGGTTCGGGAGATGGGCAGTTAAATGTGAGTCAGGGTACTGGAAGTCCACAGAAAAGCTGAGAGTGTTCATAATGGATGCAAACAATTGTAAGACATGGTAGAGGATAACAAAGGGTATAAGAGATGTGCTGATAAAGTGCTAGAGAATTTCAAAGGAGAGAAAATTTCCTTTTATCAGGGAATAAAGGATTTTTTTCACGTATTCTATTACTTCTGTGTTATATTTAAGAATTTTTCCAGTGCCTTGTTCAGTGCTGAGCGCATAGTAGATTCTCAATTTTTATGGCATAATTATATGATTTAGAGATATAGATATGTGCAAGGAGAACATTCAGAGAGAGAGGTAGGTAAAAAAAATCTCAGAAGCAAAAACAAGTATAGCCAGTATGGTGAGGGCAAAGTGTATATCTGTTTTAAGTAAGAGAGTGAAGTGTGTGGGGGTGTGGTGGGAATGAAGATTCAGAGGGAATAGCATTGCGCTAGAATGTTTATGGATTCTATCCAGCAGAAATAGAAAAGGAAAAATAACTCAGACTAATTTCATAACAACTTTATTACAATATAATTCACGCAATATGTTTTATTAAATTGTACAATTCAGTAGTTATTTTTTTTGCATATTCAAATAATTGTGTAACCATCATCATAAATAATTCCTGCATAATTGAGTCCTGATACCAGTGTCTCAAGGTTATTATAATTAAACAACATGTTTACAAATCACTCAATAAAGCATCTGGCTCCTATTAAACATGGCTTAATAAACGTCAGCCACATATTGTTACTATAGTAAATCAGAAGTGACAGAAAGTCTGTGAAATGTCCCTATAGTGATCTGAACCTCTGAGTGCCACAGTCATTAAATTTGGAGCAAAATTTTTGACCTGCCTCAAATAATGTTCAGAAAACATCTATAAACACCTAGTTAAGTTTTACCAGTCATTGAAAAGTGGATCAATAGGAGACAGTAAATCATCAAATCTAAGGAACTAGCTAAATTGACAGCATACCCCTTGATGAAGGGGCTTACTACCAGGAAATGTTTTACCAGCAGAGGTCAAAGATGAGACAGCCACTGAGAACCTCCCATGGCCTTCTAATGGTGCAAGTGCCCCTTTTAACCTGTCCCTTAGCATGTTAGAGATAAAAGTTTCCCTGTACTTTTTTTCAGCAAACCTTTATGGTATATGAATTTCAAATGTAAGAAGATACAAGAGCAGCTGTCTACATTCTGTGGTTTATGGCTTAAAATGTTTTTGAAGCCTTGTTTAGAATGCCAGCTATTGAAAAATCTCAGCGAAATGAAAGACAGAAGATTATATGAATTTCCGTTCAGTTAGGACTGTGTGTGTTTGGGTACATGTATGTGTGTGTGAGTTTGATTGCATGCTTGCACAATGTCATTCATGGACATTCATGTTCTTCCTATGGTTGCTAAGATTTCACTGTTCTTCCAACAGGCAAGACAAGCAAATGTACATCATTTGGAGATCACCTGGTATAACCCCACTTTTCACTATGACTTCCCAAGGGGGCACAAAAAGCTATATGAAGAACCAATTTTAAAAATCAGTTTAAGAAAAACTTCTGTAATTGTGTAAGGAGCTCCATAAACCATTTACCTAGTGAAACTCTCATGACTGGTGAAAGTTATAAAAGAACAACCATTTGTCCTGGAAATTGTCCTAAGGACAGAGTAAAGATGCATATGATGGACACAGATCATAAATGTGGTGCATTAAAGAGATGTGGGGTTTTTCTTTGTGACATGGAAAGAAGAGAAGTAGTTTACATGTACTGAATACTCACCTTGTTTCTGGCAGTGTGCTGTGTGTTTTTAATTATGTTATTTAATTGAAATCTCACAAAAGCTCCAAAAAGTTACTGCAAGTAAAGTGATTCTGTAACTTTCACTTGAAAGGAGAGAGCAGTTCATTTATAGTGTAGTTGTATTTAGTGAGCGTGCCCCTTATGGCAGACATTGGGTTAGGTCTTGGGGATGTAGTGTCCAACAGATGGATACCATTGTTATCTGTGTAATGGGGGAGCAAACGTTAAACAATCACTAAACTCACAATATTTATAATGTCATATCTGTTTTACCACAAATACATTGATTAAGTTATTAACTGCTTACTATATGCCAGGATTTGAGCTGCATTCTTATTTATGTAAGAATCTTACATATGATAGCTGACATTTATTTGACAGATACTGTTTTAATTCTTAAAATAGACTTATAATTTAGGTTCTGTTGCTAACCATATTTTATAGTTGCTGAAACCAAGACGCCTGGAAGTAGTAGTAGTAACTTATCTAAGATCTTACAGAGCCAGTAAATGGAAGAAAAAAGCTTTAATCCTGGGCGTGTGTGTATGTATGTAGGTATGTATGTATGTATGTATGTATGTATGTATGTATGTATGTATATATATATATATACATTTTTTTTTCCTAGCAGCTTAGTTGTGCATATTACCCACAACTTCTCAGTTAATTGTCACCACCATTTCTTACATAATTTATAAACAACAGGGCTGGACTTCCGAGCCCTGTGAACCTGTGCTTTGAACCTCCCTGCCATGCTGTCAACGTGTGAACCAGGAACAGAACAAACAGTACTTGGGGCTGTGAGATGTATAAAGAGGAGATTTGATCCTGAGAAGGTATCAGTCAGGAAGAGACACTAAGGTTGAGTCAGGTGAGCTGTGTAATGGTTACTTAACAGAAGGAGGAGGGAGAGAAACAATGTGCTGGAGCAGAGGAAACAGGATGTGAAAATCTTAGAAATGGCAATAAACTTAAGGTATTAAAGAAAGGTCAGTGCAGATGGTGCATGTTAAGAGGACAGGGAAGTGAAGAGGTGGGTCTGGAAAGATAGGTTGTGATCAGCTTATGAATAGGTTTAAAAAAAAAACGAAAAACAAGAAAGGGAATGTTGACCATCACTTTTAAATAGAGCCAGGCAGAGATCATACCTCAGTTTCTGATTTCTAACTACTGTTGCATTTTTCTAGTAATTCTTAGATTCAACTTTAGTTCTTGTTTTTCATAATTTGTCAGGTGCTCTTTCAACTTCATGAGAAAAATTAGGTAGCTGATGTGGAAGATTCCTACTGCTTCTATCAGTAGCTGTGAGGAATCTGCATATTGGATATTTGTGTTTAAAATTTTCAGTAAAAAATCGTTACCCAATGTTAGTGAATTAGAATAAAAAAAAAAACAGAAGTCTTTGCTCATCAGACAAGAACACTTGGTAAGTATTCAAATATATTACACATAAAAACAAATAGCTGAACCTAAAATTGATTTTTTGTTGCAGCTTTATTTAATGAATCTATTAAGACCTGTCAACTATTTAGCTATAAGTATAAATCCTACATACATTTTGTACTTCCAAAAGAGCATTAATTATCTATTTTGGGCACAAATTTCATAAGAACTATAATTGAGTGGAATTACTTGTTTGTTTGCCTTTGTAAGATTCTCTCAAATCTCTACCAGGAATAAAATAGTTTAAAATAAGAAATTCACAAGATTTGGGGTTTATATATAAATATTTTAAAAATAATCTACAATGAGAAAAAATTCTATATCAAAAGTACTTACATGTTTATATAAATATAGACATGTTATAAATAGTTTAGATATCACATATAAAAAACTGGTGCATTGGTATTAGGTTTAATATGAGAAGGCTCTGAAATATAACTTAGTTTTTCACTCACACTATCTAAAGAACACTGTGGGCTAAAAAAGACAATGAAGTATTCACAAAGATGTGCTTTTGACACATTTAGAATACAAGGCTGACTCTGTATACCTTTGTCTCTGCCTCTATTTCTGCATATTTACCTTTCGGTAAAATCGTGCCAGATTACCCACTTCCTGTTGTTCTTCACCTCTGTATATTCTGTTTCCTCTGCCTGGAGTGCCTTTTCTAATCTCAACTTTCCCCTGCACTTGTGCTTCTTACATTGTTTTAAATTTTTATCTCTAAGTCACTCCTTTGAACTTTTCATCTTTCTTCCTTTTCCTACATGTCACTTCATCTTGTTATAGTGCATTTTTTTTTCTGCCAAGTTATGCTATTTATTTATATGTACATTTTCCATGTTACTACCTTGGAATATAGGAAAAATGTTCTAATCATCGTTGTGTCTTTCGTTTCTAGTGCAGTAACTAAGACTTAGTTGGTGTTTATTAAATGTTCACAGAATGAAGTTAGGATGAGTGGATGTTTAACAGGCAGGTGAAGTCAGGCGTGTGGACTTCAAGGCATGGGAGTAATGCATGTATTGGTAAGTGGATGCCAGAGAACATGTTGTGTTCTGGCAATGATGATGTATACAACATGTATGGGGAAAGTTCCGAGCGAGAATCCAGAAGGGGAGACAATTAAAAGGGAAAAAGTTGTTCCAAGTTGTGAAGCTTGTTTACTTTGCCAGGGAGTTTTGTTGGCCTTTGGTAAACAAAGACCTAGGTCAGGAAATGAGAGGATCAGATATGTGTTTTGGACAGAGAACTAGTTGGTTGTATGGTCGATGAACTTTATCTAAAAATCCATGTAATTGGAAAGGCTAACTCAAAGTGATTGTTTTGTTAAAGAGGAGAAAATTAATTAGAAAGGCACTTTGAAGATGGAATTCACAAGATCTGAAGAGGATGTGTTGCTTAGAAATTATTTTCAATGTAGCCTTTCTATTGAGATTTTCAGTAGAACAATGTGATACTATTTTTGGATAGGGCTTTATGCCTGGGTGGAAAGCATAATTCAAGAGGAAAACCTTTAGTAATTGCCCTCTACTACCAATCACCATTCTCCAACACCTGGATCCTATCTTTTGGGGAGAGGAGGCATTCAGCTCTCTTTTATTATAAATTTATGAAATAATTAATGTGCCATTGGTGATACAGGGTTTCACCTTGAAATAGTTTCAGTAAACCTTTTTGTTAATGTATGTAAACTCACAGACTTCTTTTTCATGAAAATAGATTGTTTCTTGAAAGAATGGCCATCCCTTTATCACTCCAGTCATAGTAATTAACAAAAAGCAAGCAATCCTTTAAATTTTTGCTGAATGAATGTTTGAAAGGCAGATAGAAAGTTGAATAAGAATGAAGAAAGAGGGATGTGTAATTTTATGATTCTAACACAAACATGCTTAAAGAATCACCATTTGCTTGATTCTCGTTACTATTCCAAAATGTCATTGGTAAAGGTTTTACAGTTTTTTAATTATCATTTTTATATCATCTTTTGGTCAAAATTTTCCAATAAGAAGCATGCTCCAAAAATATAATAACTTAAAAATTTTAATGGCTATGCTAATGAAAAATTAAACTATGACTTAAAATAATTTTGCATCAAAATCTAAATGCTTTTCTTTTTATTATTAATTGAACAAATATTACTAGTACGTCCCACGTGTTGCTGTGATGATGATGCAAAATGAAAAGACATCGTTACTATTCTCAGTAGTTTATGACCTTGGAAGGAGAAAAACGTACACAGATATCTCAGTACCAGTTAGGTGGTATAATAGTTCTAAGGGCTGCCATAACAAAATACTGTGAATGGGTGTTAATAACAGAAATTTTTTTTCTCACAGTTCCGGACTTATATGTCCAAGATCAAGATGTTGACATGTTTGATTTCTCCTGAGGCCTCTCCTCTTGGCTTGCAGATGACTGTCTTCTCGCTGTGTCTTCATATTTTTGTTCCTTTGCGTGTGCACTTGTCTTATGTCTTTGTGTCTAAATTTTCTTTTCTTATAAGGACACCAGTCACATTGGACTAAGGCTTACCTCAAAGACCTCATTTTAACTTAATCACTTCTTTAAAGATCACTCTGAATATGGTGACATTTGAAGGTACTGCAAGTTAGGACTTCAGTATATTATAACTGGGGGACACAGTTTAACCCATGATAATAAGTTGGATATAGGATTTGGACCATCTAAAAGGACCAAGTGTCTCAGATTCTCAGACTCTCTTTAGATCTCTGTTTAAATGAAATTAATGTTAGTATCCCTCTAAAGAGTAGCTATATATTAGTACTTTCCTATTTTCTTCTGTTTTTCATATTGACTAAATTACCAGAGCTTGAAATGAATATATATACATATGTATGTATATATGTATATTTTATATTTTACATATTAATGTGGACAAAATCGTATCCCCTCAAAATTCACATTTGAAGTCCTAACACCCAGTGTTACTGTATTTGGGTTTAGGACCTTTAGGAGATAATCAAAGTTAACTGAGTTCATAAGAGTGAGGCTGCAATTCAACAAGGCCATGCCCATTATAAGAAAAGGAAGAGACACCAGAGCCTGCTCTCTCTGCCATGTGAGGACGACACAGTGAGAAGGAACCATCTGTAGGCCGTGAAGAAAGATTTTAACAGAATCTGACTACGTTGGTACCCTGATCTCAGACTCCTAGCCTCTAGAACTGTGAGACAATAAATTTTCTGTTACAGCAGCTCGAGCTGACTAATACACATATTTATAATAATGTAAACATTATATGCTTAACTGAAATTATACTATAATTGTTAAGAATATGGGAAAAGAGTACTTTTTGTAGCAATAGAGGGTAAAGAGCTATGTAATCACTTAATAGCAATAAATCCATAGCCATTGCTTATTGATATAAAATCAAGAAGTAATAACACAAATGAATTATTTAGAGATACAGAAGTAAATTCCAAATATTCAGAAGAGACCTGAAAATATTGCTTCTGGTGAGATGGAAATTAGTGGGGAGATAGAAACAGAAAAAGATGTAGGACTTCAAGTTTTGAAATAAAGCATGTAAAACTGTTTTAATCTTTAAATTATGTGTTTGTGAATTTTTAATAAATAATGCAAATAAAGTAAATGTGAGAATGTGAGTGTGAAGTTTGATTGCATGGCTTATTTTGTAAGTGTGTCTAATCTGGATCTTAGGAAGTAAGTGAATGTTGCAAAACTGAAATTTTTCCCCTCTAAAATGTAATTTGTGAAAATTTGAAATGCTTAAGACTGGATCCAAAAGCTCTGTAACTGACCTGTTCAAAGTTTAAGATCTCGAGGGAAAAGCGAATCTGCTTCCCATTTGATTTTAACCGGCCTTCCATTGCTGCAGCAAGAAGTACTTATTTCCAGCCTCGGTCGCAGACTTTGCTTTAGAGCTGTGTGTGGTGTTATCCTTACCAGAAACCAGACTAACAGCGGGGAGAAAACGCATCTCTAAAAGAACACCGTGGTGAATGGATATTAGTGACAAAAATATTTTTTTAGATAAAAACAAATGCCTGTTCCACAACCCAAATTCATCATTTTCACAATCAAATGTTGGCTAGTTCTTTCTCCCAGGTTCTCTATTATAGCATTGTTACCACAGTGGGCCCACAGGTTTTGCATTTCCAAATCATCTTCACCTCTTGTTTTTCCTTCTCTACATTTAATTATTTGCTAAATTCAATCAGTTTATGGCCTCAGTGATTCTAACTTATTTCAGCATTATTATAGTTTAGTATTTCATTCCTGCTTGCTTAAATTATCAAAGTACCTCATTACTTGTTTTACTTTTTTCATATTTTTTCTCTTATCCCACTTTTATAATCACATATTTGTGATAATTTGCTGTTTCTCTTAACTATTTTGAGTATTTTCCAGCACTTTAATAGCTTAAAACTAAAAAACAAATTAATACTTAAATTTAATAAACTTTGGTACATTAACTCGATGTAATATTATACAACTCTTAGAATTATAATTCTGAAGATTATAGAGATATATGCGTATATTATGATGTAATATTAAAGAAATAAAGAATTATTCAACATAGCTGTAACACCATTACACATGCCTTTCTGTATTCGCTTAGATGAAGAAAAAACAACTCACAAAACAGGTGAAATGTCTTCTTTATGTATTCTTTATAGTTTCTTTTTTCAATTTTGATGATAACACATCTGTAACAGAGACTCCTAATGCTCACACATATTATCTGTTCCTATGGACATTTGAGAGGTTTATATTTCTCGGTCTTTTTGTAATTATATGGGACCATATGGTTGGTTTTGGCCAATGACATTTGATTGAAATGACGTGTGACATTTCTATAATGAAGCATTTATTTCTTGGAATGAGCCTTTCCAGCTGTGTTTTTTCCCTTCTCATAATCAGAAAGCAATTCTCATGTTAAGATAGTAGAGCAAAGAAAGAGAATTAAAAGGCATCCGAATTGGAAAGGAAGAAGTAAAACTCTCGTTATTTGCTGATGACATGATACTATATATAGAGAACCCTAAAGATTCTACCAAAAAACTCTCAGCAAAGTGGGAATAGAGGGAACCTACCTCAATGAAATAAAGGCCATATATGACAGACTTACTGCTAACATCATACTCAATGGGGAAAGGCTAAAAGTGTTTTCCTTAAGATCAGGAACAGGACAAGGATGCCCACTTTCACCACTCCTCTTCAACATTGTATTGGAAGTCTTAGCCACACCAATAATACAAGAAAGAGAAATAAAAGGTATCCAAATTGGAAAGGAAGAAGTAAAACTCTATTTGCCGATGACATGATACTATATATATAGAACCCTAAAGATTCCATCAAAGCTGTTATAACTGATCAATGAATTCAGTAAAGTAGCAGGTTACAAAATAAATATTCGGAAGTCAGTGGCATTTTTATACACCAATGTCGAACTTTAAAAGAGAAATTAAGAAAACAATCCCATTTATAACTGTGTCAAAAACTGTTAAATACCTGGGAATCAAATTAACCAAGAGGGTAAAAGACCGGTTTTCAGAGAATTATGTCATTGAAAAAAGAAATTGAAGAAGATACAAATAAATGGAAGCATATACAATGCTTATGTGTAGAAAGAATCAACATCATTAAAATGGCCATACTACTCAAAGCAATCTATAGATTCAGTACAATCCCTATCAAAATACCAATGGCATTTTTCAGAGAGATAGAACGAATGATCTTAAAATTTATATGGAGCCATAAAACCCCCAAATATCCATGGTAATTTTGAGAAAGAAGAACCAAGTTGGAGGTATCACACTACCTGATATCAAACGATATACAAGGCTACAGTTATCAAAACAGCATGGTACTGGCATAAAAACAGATACATTGATTGACCAATGGAAGAGAATAGAGAGCCCAGAAATAAATCCACGGCTATACACTCACTTAATATATGACAAAGGAGGTAAGAATATACAATAGGGTAAAGACAGTCTCTTCAATTAATGGCGTTGGAAAAAAATCAAACAGATACATGCAAAAAAAAAAAAAAGCTGGACCATTTTCTTACACCGTATACAAGAATAGCCTCAAAATGGATTAAAGACTTAAGTGTAAGACTCAAAACCATAAAACTTCTAGAAGAAAACATAGGCAGTAAACTCTCTGATATTACTAACAGGATTTTTTTTTTTTTTTTTTTTTTTTTTTTTTTTTTTTTTTTTTTTTTTTAGATATATCTCCTTGGGCAAGGGAAACAAAGGAAAAATAACAAATGGGATTACATCAGACTAAAAAGTTTTTGTACAGCAAAGGAAACCATCAACAAAACAAAAAGACAACTGACTGAGAGAAGATATTTGCTAATGTTACATCTGATAAGGGGTTAATATCCAAAATATATAAAGAACTTATACAACTCAACATCAAAAAAACAAACGATCCAATTAAAAAATGGGCAGAAGACCTGAACAGATACTTCTCCAAAGAAGAAATACAGATGGCTAATAGACATATGAAAAGATGCTCAAGGTTGCTAACCATCAGAGAAATGCAAAACCACGATATTACCTCACACCTGTCAGAATGGCTATCATTAATAAATCAAAGAACAACAAGTGTTGGCGAGGATCCAGAGAAAAGGGAACCCTCATACATTGTTGTTGGGATTACAAATTGGTATAGCCTCTATGGAAAACAGTATGGAGGTTTCTCAAAAAAACTAAAAATAGATATACCTTTTGACCCAGCAATTGCACTTCTGGGTATTTATCCAAAGAAAACCAAAATAAAAATTCATAAAGATCTATGCACTCCAATATTCATGGCAGCACAATTTATAATAGCCAAGATATGGAAGTAACCTAGTGCCCATCAACAGACTATTAGATAAAGAAATTATGGCTCATATATACAATGGAATATTACTCAGCCATTAAAAAAAAAATCAAATCTTACCATTTGCAATGACATGGATGGACCTGGAGGTATAATGCTGAATGAAATAAGTCAGACAGAAAAGATAAATACCATATGATTTCACCGATATGTGGCATCTAAGGAACAAAAATAACAAACTAATCAAAATCAGATTTACAAATATAGTGGACAATTTGGTGATGGACAGAGCTCAGGAGCTGGGGTTGAGGAGCAGGGAGAATGGGATGAAGGGTTGAAAAAGTACAAATTAGTAGTTGATAGTTGGTCACAGGGATGGGGAGCACAGCAGAGGGGATGCAGTTAGCATTAATATGATGGCTAGGTGGAGAGCCAGGGGAGGGAGGGAGCAATTGGGGGCATCATTTTATAAACTATATAGATGTCTAACCAATGTACTGTATACTTGAAACTAACTTAAATAAATAAATTTTTTTTTAAAAAAAGAGCTGTGGAATCTAAGCAACTCGGTCACAGTTACTTTACAGACAATAGGATATTGCCCTGCTGAGTCACCTAGACCCAGTGCGCACTTTGTATGCATGACAAATAAACTCAGGTTTATTTGGGTTGGGTTGTGTCAATATCAAGATATCAGTATAATGTATTTATTTGTTTAAGCAATATAACCTAGCCTATCCTGATTAAGACATCTTTTTAAACTGAAGAGACAATAACAAATCTGTTTGATAACCAAAGTAAATAAATCTCTTATTCATGCTTAACTTGAAGTCACAATTACAATTTTCCTGAGGTTTAATATATATTTAGAAATGAAGCAGATTAATTTTCTACTGAATAATATTAATTTGAATTTATATTATAGTTTCTTGAAGACTGGCTTGGTTACTTCCTAGCACATGCTCTGTATTTCCAGTTATTTCATGACTTATAGGATTATCATAAAAGGCAAATATAATTTCAATTCCAACAGAAATTCAGTTGTTAATGTATTTGTTCATTCATTTATATTTTATTAATGTATTCAACATGTTGAAAACCTTCCACTGTTCCAAGTACTAAGGATACAAATGATGATAATAAACATGATAAATGCATATAACAACTATATATTTTTTGTTTTAGACATTATTTTAAGCCTTTTATCTAATTTAATCCTTACATATTATGATCAGTGTGATTACTATTCTAATATTAGATAAAGAATCTGAGATCCAGAGAGTCCAAGTAACGTGCACGAGGTCACACAGTTGATAAGGGACATAACTAAGATTTAAATCCATGTTTAATCCCAACTTTTTCCCTCATCCTAAGTGCGACCATACAACTCAGTTTGCAGTTTATATTTATTGTTCTACTTATTATAGTTTCAAATAGAATACTCTATTGCCTTCTGAAGTGTTCTGGTTTGGATGCCCTATAGCTTCACATGGTCCTTGCACACAGTGTAGGGAGAGTTCAACTGTGTCCAGAGGCATTGTTTTAAAAATTGATGAAATATAAAGGTGAAATTGCAAGTCCAGTAAATCTTCCTAGCTCACTGTTGTCCTGTGCAGCAGATAGAATCTAAACAGAAAGGGGCATTTTAGAAATAACAAGAAACAAGGAAGTGGAGGAGCTACATACACAGAAATTTAGCATTAATCAAGTTATGTTAACAATGAACAAAACTGCGCTAGTTTGCTATTAAGAAGGCAAGCACTTGAACTTCCCAATGTTCAATTATTTATGACTTTTCCCAGTTTATCCACCCACTAGATTATGCAAGAGTACCCAGATGACCAGTCATGGTAATATAGATAAATAGGAAAGTACAGGATATTGCCTGGAGAGAGTAATATCACTGCTAAATAAGGATAATCAATCTCTGAACATCACACTCAATGCATTTGTGAGCCAACATATGGATCAAGAATGAATACAAAAAATTTTATTTTGTGGCTATGGACATTAGTCATAGTGTCTTTCTATGTCAGATTATAAATCAATTCGATAGCACCACTTTGAGATTAATGAATATTTAAAAGCAAATGACTGGGATTTACATAGATTTATAATATATTGGAATCTATTTTGAAGTAATTTATATGGCTTTTGCTTCCTCTTTGGACATCAGTATGAGGGTAGAACTCCAGGAGAGGAAATGTACTAACCAGGAATAGTCCATTAAAAAAATTGTTTTGATGCACTTATCCAGCATCTTTCAAATGCAGTATTTATTTCTTTATGGCATTACTCAGAAAAATAAATAACAATTTGTTTGATTATATTTAAAATGCAGGAACCCTTTGTGTCATTTAAAGGCTTTGAGTCCTTTCTGTGATTTGAAAAGGATGCAAAGGATTATTCCACGTAAGGACAACAAATTATGTTGTTATCAGGCAATATTTGAAAATGTGAGGTAATTCATGCTGAAAATTGGTGAATTCAACATAAGTAGTATGTTGTACACTGTTATAATTAAACTATTCAATAAAAACAATGTCGTTGAAGAAAAAGACATATCTTAAAGTCATAGAGTCACACACCACTTAACAGAGATTTGTTCTGAGAAATGTACCATTAGGCGATTTTGTTGTGAGACCATCTTAGAATACACTTACACAACCCTAGATGGTCTAACCTACTGAACACCTCAGCTATACGGATCGCCTGTTATTCCTTGGCTACAAACTTGTAAAGCACGTTACTGTACAAAAGAACGAGATTAAATTAAGCACAAGGGAAAAAAATGATGCGATCAAAAGATGCCATAACTCTGAGACATCTGAGGCTGCTGCCAGCATAACACAGCATAGTATTACACCAAATTTTCTTATAGCACACTCTAAAATAACAATAAAAAGCATAGTATAGTGAATATGTAAACCAGTAACAGTCATTTATTATCGTTATTAAGTATTATGTGCTATGCTTTTGTATAATTAGCTAAACATAATTATATGTGCTATACTTCTATACACCAGCATCAACACAAACACATGAGTAATGCATTGCACTGTGATGGCTATGATATCACCAGGTAGTAGAAGTTTTTCAGCTCTATTATAGCCTTATGGGACCACTGTCAAGCCTTTATGCAGTTTGTCGTTTACTGAAACAGCATTTTACAGTGCACGACTGTAGTTTATTAATCTATCTTTGAACTACTGATGCCAATTCTTATATCTATAGAAACATATACAAACATATATAGTGAAAGGTGCATGATTTTTGTTTCAGAAACTTGGAAAGGGACTTTATATTTTACTTGATTGAATTCCAATCATGGTCTAATTTATGCTCACAATTCTAGCTGAATGAAAGGACCCACAAATGAAAAGGAAAAAAACAGAGATTATACGAAGGTATATCATTGTGAAAGTTTGAAACTTTGGGGATAATAAAAACCAAGTCTTTCCATGGAGAAGAAAAAAGAATTAAAGAAGCAAATTGCTTTGGATTTCTCATCTTTTTTATCATTCTTGGAATTCGAAGTAGTTTGGCTCCTTAGAATATTGGATTGAATTTTCTGCTATTCTTTGAAAAGTGAATACCCCCAAAACACTTTTATATACCAAATCTCTTATTAATTACTTGAAAACGAATTTCTTCTTTAATTTAGGAGTTGGTAAAATATGGCTCCAGGCCAGATTTGACACTCTGCCTGGTTTAGTAAAGACTGTGAGTTAAGAGTAGTTTTGATATATTTTAATGCTTGAAGGTATCAAAAGAAGAATACTATTTTATGAATTCAATTTTGGTTTCCATAAATAAGATTTTATTGGGAAATGCTATAATTTATGTATTGTCTGTAGTTGCTTTTGTACTGCAATGGTGGAGTCGAGTAGTTAAAACAGAAACAACATATGGTGCTTTACATGTCGCTCGGTGCACTAATGAATCAGTAACAACTCCACAGCATTTCCAGTACTTGTAGAATTTTCTGTGTTTGTAGCATTTCCATTGCAACATTTTTATTTTATTTTATTTTATTTTAGTTGATCTTATTTTACCAGTTCATACCAATCATGACAAAACAAGAATACAGGAGAAAGGTGGACTTGAATGATGTGCTTACAAGGCACAGTCAACAGTGTCTTATTTTGATGGAAAGCATTGAGTTTGTTATGTAATAACTCTAAAGATGTGCTAAAAGAGTACAACATATGTTGATATTACCAAAGCACTCACCAAATATCCCCAGCTCACAAGAAAGCGATGATTAGAAAAAGTAGGAAATTTAAAATCCATCACCACAGCAGAATTTTATTTTTATATAAAAATAGAAAAATTAAAATGTGCCTGCCAGCAAAGTAACTTTCTGTTGAGCTCATTTGTAACCCGAGCAGGAAAAAAATATTTACTGATAGTGAGCTGATAACATTATGTTTGATAGCAGCAACTGAAAAAAATGTGATGCAGAAAACAAACTTTTTAAGAGGTAGCCTTTGGTGAAAACAGTGTATTGAAGAGTTTGGCATCAGAGTCAATTTAAAAAAAAAGGAAATGATTTTTCGGTGGTTTTGTCTCTTGATTAGTTAACAGATGTTATTGATACTGCTCACTTGTTTATTCATGGAATCAACACCAAGAATTAACTGAGAATTAGCCTCTCTGTATAGTCAGCATGGAAAACCTATAGGGAAGAATATTTTCAAAAAAAGTTGAGAAAACTCTCATCGAGTATAAGCTGAAGTGGAATCCTGTAAGATATTCTGTAGTGCTCTGGAAAAAAATATCTTCGAAGCAGAAAAATACCTGAACGGATTTACAATGTTATAAAAGCGTGCAAAGAACATGGGTACCCCTTGCACTCATCAGCAATTACTTTGTGGAAAAACATTGTGTCGTTACACTAATGGTGTCCATAGTTAACCTCATTTGCTCCCATGCATCTTCTCATTATTGAACACTAATTATCTTTGGAAATTAGCTTTTGTTGAAGAATCGATAAAGTTTCTTAATGAGTTCAACCTAAAATCTCCAAGTAAAATAATACTTATTTTATAAATTTACAATTTTAAAGAAATAGCACTTCTATGAGAACTATCGAGAACTGTAATTTGAATCAAAAGTAATATTAAGTTGCTTGGTATACTTGCCATGCTGTCAAAAGTTAAAACACGAATAGAGGTCTCCATTCTCACACAGATTTATAGTAGATATCTTTTTCTAAGTTCAACTACAGTTCCAGGAATATTTTAAGAACTTTAGAGCGAATGTCAAGAAAATTTTCACGTTTTCAAATCTATTAACTAGGAAATTGAGATATTCTAACCAAATTTTAAAATTAGAAGTAATTTTAAAATTACTTCTAAGTAATTCAAAGTAATGACATGTTGAAAGTTAAATATCAAGAGAAGAATGTATTAGAATTCTATAAATGTCTTCAAAGTAATTAATATGCTCAATTAAAACCACATGCGAGTAGACTGATATCAGTATTTGCAGTATCTATGTATGTGAAAAATCATCTTTAATATGAGATATGTACAATTTTATTATAGATCACCATCAATAGATAAACATCTGCAGTTGATTTTGATAAAAGAGAACACCAGCTCTGAACTCTATATAAGCTAAATATTATCCCACAATCAGAATCCCGTTCTTCTAATTAGTAGACCTGTATTAAAAATTTTACTCAATTGTTATTATATTTTTAATTTCATCAGTAAAATTTTGTATACAGCATTTTCTCTTTTCATATAATATTCTCTGTTTTACCTCTTAGTTCACAAAACCTAAACTATTTTAGCTGTTTACAGAAAAAGTTTGATGGCTTCTCTTAATCTACCTTTATCTTCCAGAGGTCTTAATAATATTTTAATTATGTTACCTCCATAAAATTTTCATATTTTTTCTTCTACAATTAAATGTATAAATATGTACTGAACCATATACGTCATATAGCTAAAAAATGAACCTTCTTAGGTATTTTAGGGTGCATGGAAGACAAACTCACTTTCTTTTTACCTATATAGAAGAGATTTCCAGTAGGAGCTAAACCTCTGTTTTATTATAAATATTCAGACACCAGAAGCAAAAATTTCTCTTTTGGCTTGAATTATCTTCATTTATGAATGGGGTGATGTAAATAATAACTTTCTATATTATAAAATAATTGCTTAAAAAACTGATGCAATATATATGCATATATATATACAAACGTACATACATACATATATATATATATATATATACATATATCATATATCTGATTGTCATTCACACTGTTCAGTGATATTTCTAGATCTTACCTTTCTGGGCCCAAAGTAGAATCACAATTCCTGCCCCTCCATTGGCCTGGGTTTCTGAGTAACAGTGATACAGAACTAATTTGGATGGACATACAGCCTGAGTGAGTAATAAGCCTGCATTTTGTTAAGCTATTAGGTTTTGGGGGTTCTTATATTACTATAGAATATCTATGGTTATCAAGACTAATATACCTGATAGTTGTGAATTTTCTGAGACACTTTAGCATTTAAACATATCAACAATCATAATTAATCTCCATAGTCATTTTGTTTCTTATAAGTTAATTAGTAGCTAGCTTGAGTAAATAGTAAAGTACCCAACTCATTCACTTAAATGGAAGGGCAAAGCAGCTAGGACAGGCTAAGGAGTCTCTTGATATTTCTTAGCTTGTCAATTGTGCCCCACTTCTGCTTATTCTTAGAAACTGAGATGATCATGTCTGAAATAATTCATAAAGCCTCTGAACTCTTAGACCACAAATAAACAGATTTGGGCTAATGCAGTGCTTTTCTCTTGGTCCACTTGAACGTAACTTACTTAGAAGAGGGGAGAAGAAGAAACCGTGGAAGGACATCTAATATAACATCCCGATTTGATATATGCTCTTATGCTTAAATGTTTTAGTGGTGGGATTTGGCCTAGAGATATATTGCATCTCGAAAGGTTGGGAAAGGACAGGTTTTTATAGTAGATGAATTTATTAAAATTTAGATTGATCATGTTGGAGATGGGAAGTTTCCAAGAGAAAAATTTAAAATAAATGACAAAATTTAGAACTGGTATTTTTTTGAATAACCATTCATTGCTAACTAGATAGGATTTTATCTATTAGCTTATTTTACAATTCCATCTACATTATGAACTTATACTTACTGTTGTTATCATTGTTCTTATTACTTCTATTATATAAGAAAGGGATTAAAATGTGGACTTCTAATTTTCTCTAGTATTCCAAAGCTAATAATTTATGTAATTGAGATTCATGTCATTCATTTAACACACTGATTGTACACTTGTGTATTGCATTTGAGGTGTGAAAGGGAGAAAGGTGTCAGGTATGATTCCAACATTTTGGGGTTTGACCAACTGAAGGAATGGAGTCACCATTAACTCAAAATCTGGAATTTACCAAAAATCATGGCACCCCTTGTATATTGCATACTTCAGAAATAATCCATTCTACAATTTTAAATGCCAGTCATAGGAACAATGTAATTCTTTACGCTTCCTATACATGCCCTCCATTAATAGAGTGCACCAAGATCTGAAGATCTATATATACATATATATGCACATATAATAGATATATTTTCAATTATTTAAAACAAAGGAAGCAATAAAACAGATGTGTAACTATTTGAATCACCCAGGTTTTATGATCACTCTAGCAATGAATGGAAGAGAAAATGTAGTTTTTAAAATCTACCTCTTCCTCTTTCACTACTACTGCTATTTTAAAATTACACCTTATAGCTTGAATAGTATTGTAACCTAACCATATGACATTTAGAGTTCTTCAAGGATCACTTGATTCTCTTGCATTAAGCTTTCTGACATATCTGTTTGTCAACAATGGTGCCAAAGGTACGCATCTTCATCGAGGGGAGAGTTAAAGTTTATCCTACACTGAGGTTTTATTGTTCTTTGATCCATTACAGTTTACATTTTTCTAGACAAATACATTCAATTTTTGAATGTCTTTCAAGGCTACTGAAGGCTTTCTAATAGCCTGAGTGGAAGTGTATCCAAATGCTTACAGATGGGTAAATGATACTTTAAAAAACACAGTAAGTTTAACCTATTTTTTCAGAAGTCACAGAAAAAGCAATTGTCAAAATGTCATACAGGTTAAAAAAAAAAGAAGAAGAAAATCCAATCAACTACTCAGCAGGATCAAGTTCCTTTCTGTTTTTTTATCCTTGGACATGTCACAGAAGAGGTCTAATTCCTTTGTTTTCCATTTCAACATGAAACTTAGAATCTAAAATAAAGCCAGATCAGTTATGACTGTGTTGAAAAACGGGCTAAAATTAGCTTCCCAGGAATAAAGAAAATGGATGTTTTAGTAAAATATGTAATTATTTAATGCTGGTTGTATGGTAGTCACCATGTGCTATTCGTTCAAGGACAGGAGGGAGACCTCCATGACATTTGGTCCATCATTTTCCACACCGAGATCAACAGATCTTTGGTTCATTGTGCAGTACATAGATGTCCTCTCTGACTTTGCTTTGCTGCTGTCACCCCTGTCAACAAACAAACTTCGAGAACTTCCTTTTACTTATTTACATATTTGTACTTTAACATAATCTGTTCTCCCTTTGGTGCACAGCTAGACTACTTAAATTAGATGGGGCCATAGGCCTTAGTTCAGACTGATAGAATTGAGTGGGAATGAGACTCACACATCCCTGAATAACCACATGAAAAATGACTTCGCTCATCTGAATCACACCTGTTAGAACTATATGTGAGTAAAAATAGATTCCTGTTGTGCTGAAATAGTAAATATTGGATCTAACTCTTTAGCAGCTGAGCTAGAACAAGTCTACATGGCATTCAAGACCACTTATACCGTGTCAGACTAGTATCCTCTCACATGGCATTCTGCTTTGTAGCATATTTTCTAGACATAATAGTCTATTCTTTATTCTTAATTCTCCAAAGGACTTAATCCTCCCTTGTTCATATTGTTGTCAAGGATACTTTTCTTGTATTCTGCTCAAATGCCTGGAAGACTTTTACTAAGCCTTCTTTAGAAACATTCCAATGTTAGTAGTGAAAATAATTTCCATCAAATATTCCCATAGCACTTTTTACACACCTGTAATGGATCTTATATTTAACTCATTGGTAGTAGTTCCCAGGAGAAGACCTAGCAGTTAGTGTGTGTAATTCTGAGAAATGCACTCAAGAATGTACATGGAACTCAATTCTCTTATATTTTAATAATAAGCCTATCTACTGGTTTTCTGTTTTGAAATTTCATCTACCGAGATTCTGATACTCTGTGATGCTTTCCCACATATAGAAAATCCAGGATGATAGAGGGTACATTATCACCCAGGCCTAGAGACTGAAAGAGTAAATGTTAAACAAAATCAGGGCCTCTAAGAGATATTTGTACACCCATGTTCACTGCAGCATTATTCACAATAGCCAAGAGGTAGAAGCCATTGAAGTGACCATCGATGAACAGATGGATTAAAAAAGTAATATATGCATGTAATGGAAGATTATTTAATCTTAAAATGGAAGGGGAATCTGACACATACTACAATATGAATGAACTTTGAGGACATTATGTTACGTGAACTAAGCCAATCAGAAAAAGACAAATACCGTATGATTCTACTAATATGAGATAACTAGAGGAGTCAAATTCATAAAGCCAGAAAGTAAAATAGAAAGTAGAATAGATTATTGGAGGCCTGGGGCGATGGGAAATGGGTTTAATGGGTACAGCGTTTCAGTTGAGGAAGATGAAAAGAGTTCCGGAGATGGGTGGTGGAGGCGGTTGCACAACAGTGTGCATGAAGTTAATGTCACTGAACTGTACACTTAAAAATGGTTAAGATGGTAAATTTTATGTTCTATATATTTTACCACAATTTAAAAAAAAAACAAGATTATGTAAAGTTAAATGGTACATCTTTTTTGCATTATTTTTAGGGTTTAAAGAAACAAAGACTACTTAAAAGAAAGTCAAGTGCCACTTAGAATGACTAACTTTCATGTAGCATCCATGGAAGACATAATATTTAGAGCATGAATCTTGAAATTATGAGGTGATAAACCTTGAAAATGTGAGAACGAAAGGACTGATTATTTTACTTCATATCCCTCTTTCAGTCCCCGTATTCCTCACTGCTACCTCGTAGTGCTTAGCATTTCTTCCTTATCACATGTAAATAGTACCCACTGCAGTACTTCATGGTTTTGTTTCAGAAAGACTAACCATTTGCTCTTTCTACCTTGGTGGTTTTCGAATTGCTGAGCTACGGCGAGGTAAGCAGCACTTATTTCAAGTTCATTATTCATGCACTATTGGAAGAAAGTGGAAACAGTAAGTACTGAGAAGGTTTTGATACAGTGCTGGGTTGTTGATTTTCAATTAAGAATGGAATAAAGTGGAGTAGTGTCCTTGGCACAAGGCCATAGAACTGAACATCTGAAAACTCTATGGTATATCTTCCCTCTGGATACTGGTAACTATTTGGGAATTGCTGCAAATATTCTATAACTTAAATAAAGCGGCAGTGTATCTTCTGAGTCACCTTGGAGTTCCCTGCAGCTGCAAAGCTTATGCGTTTTAGAATTTACTGTCATCATGGAGTTAGTCTCTAAAAAATTTTTTGTCTACGTTTTGTCCTATTTTCTTTCTCCTTGCCCTCTCTGATTGCATAGATTTTTTTCAGATACCTAATTCTGTGTTATAAAAAAAATGTATTTTTTAGATGAATTTTATCTAACTAGATAAGATATGTAGATAATCAAACCATTCCTGCAAAGGCTTCATATACAAGAAATAACCTTTAATTTTCCATTTCCTTTACTTTGCTGTGTCTGCTTCTTTTTTCTAATTTACTTATTTAGCTTTTTTAAATATGTATTTGCCTTTAGTTTCTGTTTCCTCTGTCATAATGTCATATTCCTTTATCGCTTCTTTTTAAGCATGCATTCTTCTCATCTGGAATTTCTGGTATTTCCTACTTTATTTTCTCCATTACAAGTTATTTTCACCATCTCTCTAATTTTCAGTTCCATATGGATTACCAAAGGAAAGAGGAAAAAATCATTTATGTTTTTAGAACCTTTCAGATACCAGTTTCTACAATGAGCTTTTTCATTATAGTAGATAGATAGTAGCATTTCCATTTTTTCAAATCAGGAGTCTCAAGAGAGGTTATGGAACACATCCTGCAGTAGGATAATGATGTAGGAGTTTCACTTGGATAAATGGGATGTCCAGAACTAATTAGTGATAACAACAGTAGAACATTCTCTTAATGGAATATTATTCTTATCTCTTTGGTTTTCAGGGAGCATTTCTAGCATCATCAATTTCATATTAATGACTAAACATTTGGCAGCAGCTAGGAGAGAGGACACTCAGAAGAGCTGTGCTAGAACCCACATAAACCTGTCGATGGGAAGAGTCCTTGAGCTCTGTAGCAGTGATAAGTGATCATCTGCCTTGTTTCTGAACTCTTTAGGCACGCAGACTCAGTCATAGCACAAAACCACATATATATGCCCTACAACTTCATGTCATGTCACGATCCAACTTCTTTTTTAATTAAATTTACTGGGATGGCATTGGTTAATAAAATTGTATAGGTTTCAAGTGTACAATTCAATAATAAATCATATGTATATTGTATTGCGTGTTCACCACCCAAAGTCAAATCTCCTGTGTCATCATAAATTTGATCCCCTTTACCCTTATCTACCTCCCCAATGATCCAACTTCTATTCCACCCAAATCGGTTCTTCAGGTTTTTGGCTTGTGATCATTTATTGTGCTATTCATCCTCCAGACTTTATACTCAGACCTTTTTATCTAACTTGGACTTTCACTTACTATCTCAGCCATAATCAAATTCTCCCAGAGCCTATAGAAGTTAAACTGTCTGTGGTAACTACTTCATTTATTTCAGCCTAGGCTCATAAACCTTTCATTTCAATGCAAGTCCTGGTGGGCAGTTTCCCTAAATGTATTGGCCTTACATTCATGAGTATTTCTCATACTTAGGGAAAAAATCTAATTGCTATGGAACTTTTCAGTCATTGTAAGCAAGCAGCAGAACTAATAGTTGTTGCTGCCTTTGCTTGTTAATTAAACCAATTTCTACAATATTGCATTAATACTTCATGAAAATAAGGAGTGATGAAAAATTCAAGAAGGAGCATTTTTCTCATTTTCATTGCATGGGGGCCTTAAAAAATCAAGTTAAGTCCTTGTTTATGTGTGTGCCCCAGGGGTACTACTTACATGGGGATTACTTAGAGAATGATGAGAACTAATTTGAGCATTGAAAACACATTTTATTAAAAGTCAGATTTAGAAATGATCCAATATATAATTTTCTATGCCTTTGGGATCCAAAACCGTAACCTTGACCCATGATTTTCCCCAAGTGAAGTTGACTATAAGGCATGAGGTAAAGGCATCATTCTACTGGATTTCTGAGCAAGCTGACTGGCAGCTGTTAGGGGAATGTGTGTGTATGTCGTAGCTGAAAGATGCTTGTAAGAACATTTATTAGTGTATTTGAAAAAACTGGCATCTATAATTTATCAGAACAGCCATTTGAAAAATGAATAAAACATAGCCACACCATTTTTGAAACATAGGTCTCAGATTTGCTTGTTAAAATAAAAGTTACTTATTTTGAAAAGACATGAGTTGCAACTCTGGTATGTAATTGTACAGCTTTTACAAATATGTTTGTGCTTAAATTTTAAACTTATTTTTGTGAGGCATGTAATAATAAATATATTAAAAGGAAAAATATTTTTGCCAGTAACCCCACTTCCCTACACACACACACACACACAGAAGTTTAGAATATGTCTACCTATACCAAAAAGCATCTTCAGTGGAGAAATAGAAATATGTATTATAAATTAGTACAGAATATGTTTGCATTGTATTCACAAAAACTCTTTGAAAACAATTTATAAAATTAGTTATAAAAGAATCAAAGAGATTAAGAAAGAGTAAAAGAAAGGACAATAAAAATGGGAGAAGAAAACCCAAACGGGAGAGATGTTACAGTAAGATTCAAGAGAAACTTAAAATATGATAGCCAAAATAGAGGGACTCAGCTGGCAACAACAACAAAATTTAATTTTTCTAATCCCGTTTAATTAGAAGTTGTTTGACCAAACAGCTTAAAGTGGGATTGCGGTGTAGTTGTAAAAAAACACCCACGAGTAGATGTATGGAAGCATATCCTTAAGTAGCCAGTTATTTTATACAACTAAATGTACCTATGGTTAACTCATTTTTAATTTCCTTAATGACAGAGCTGGTTGCTTCCAAATTAATGGCTCTATTACACTTCAACAACTTATATACAGATGGAACCTGATGTGTGGGAGCTCCAGTCAAGTAATGGAAGTATAACTGAAGAAAGAAAATGGAGCATGGAGTCAGAGATGTGCTATACTATAAAGCTGGCTTCTTTCTTGAGCAGAGAAAAGAAAAATCTCACCAGGTAGCTCGAATGAAAGAGCTAAACATTCTGTCATAGGAGAATTTTTCTGGAAAGAGGAGATTTTGACTAATAGTCCAGTTCTCTCAAATTTTACTGAAATTCATCATTATTCCTTGATGAATAATGGCTTCCCTTAGAATTTCTGTGGATTTAGCAGGTTTTTGAAACCTGTATTAATTCAGTGTCTTATAAATAAGCTCTGGTTTCTGGTACATTGATCTCTTTGACAAAGATCTCTTGTTGTCAGAATGCTGAGCAACTAATCTTTCTTAAAAATCCCTTGATGAAAAAACGTAACCAGACAATTAATGGAATCCATCTCCAGATATTCTTATAGAAGATATTTGCAACGTTGAGTTGGGAGAAGAGACAAGCAGAATACAAGACTTGAAAAAGTCAGTTGAGAAACACAATGTTTTGTTATTTTTGAGACTGACAGTACAGAATTGTCTGCGAGAAGAAGACAATGGGGTTTCCCTTGCTATTTAAGCAGGTAGCTGCCTCAGTTTGTAGAACATGCGCCATCAAGCATACATAGCTAAACCTCATTTCAGTTACACACTTTGTCTCCATAAGGATACAATATTACAACCTGGGATAGTTCTATTAAATATTTTACGAAAGTAATTGTTCATATTATTGTGGAAATGCAAAGTTAGGGAGAGTGTCCAAATTCGATCTGCTCCTTGCTTACCTATTATCAATCACAGAGTGTGGTAGATGGGGTTCTTTATAAGGAGACAGACAGTTCAAATTCCATCTTTATCACTTGTTAGCTGGTGACTTTGACATATTACTTAGTTATTTGATTCATAGTTTTTCATCTTAAAGATGTTAAAATAATATATAACTCACCGAATTGGTGAAAGTTTTTAAAAAGATATACACCTACGTAGTGTCAGTAGTCAGCAAAATTAGATCCCATTCACCTCAACGATTTATGAAAAGTTAGGTTGCTTTTATCTCAAATTTATCATCACCATGGATTACAAGTACCAGCCAGTGTTAAATTACCTCTATTTGAATGATGGTTTCTGTTTTCCCAGCTGGATCCTATTGGATACAGTCACTTAATCTCCTTGTGAAGGATTATTAGCATAAACTTTTATTTTTATTTGATTTTATCTAGTAAGTTATTCATAGTATGTCATATTCCCTTAGCATAGGTTTATAAGAATTTTAATGAATGAGGAAATTAAACACTTTTATTTTTTTGTTTGTACGTTAGGAATACTTCATAAATCTAATTTTGCTGTACTTTAGCTGTACCACATCTTCTAAATTGTGCATAGTGCAAAGTACTTGGACTATTTCAGATTATGTCTGTAAAATCACATTCTCATTCTTTTCTCACTGTTTTAAAATTATATTTCAATAGCTTTGGCGTCCTCAAAAGCCACAATATCATTATTTTGAATATATTGTACATTGTGCCTCTTTACTATTCACTAACCATCTGTGTTATTGAATACCTTGCAATTAATACTTAGGAGTTAATGAATTACTGGACAAAAAAAAACACCTTGTGATGTTAAACATTGAAGGACTAAATTATTTTCCACTAGTGAAAAGGTATAGTACAGATATTTACATGGGTACCCATTTAGATCCATCTTATCTCATGGTTTACTGGATGGGTAGTAATCACTCTTAATTTAGATGCATTTTTGTTCAATTCTGGAGCTTTTGAAGGGAATGTTACATGTTCAGTATTGAGGGGTTATAGAGAGGCTGTTTTCATTAGTCAGGATAAGTAATGCAAGCTGCTACAAAATACTCTGAGATCTTAGTTGCTTGCGTACACAGACACACACACAAATGTTTTTATTGCTCGTACAGGGCCTAGTACACTCCAGTGAAAGATCTCCTCCATTCTGAGACACAACGATAGAGGCTTCACCAAATTTGTGATTCAGCCACCTCAGCATGTAGACTACTAGATCAATCTGACAAGTAAAAAGAGAGCTGAAATTTCACACAGGATCTTTTCCAAGGGCAAAACTGAGAGTAGCTTACATTGCCTCTGTCTGTTTCACTGATCAGCATGCAATATCATCTATCTAATTTAATTGCAAGTCAAATTGGAAGAGCACATGGAATATTAGGTGAATGCTTATTATGTACCCTGTGTCAGCCAAACAAGTGGGAATGGACATCGGGATATGAAACTGTCTCCATATCTTTGTGCTTCAAGTTTCTTCTTCCTGGATTCCCTGGACTTCTTGCTTTCCTGAGGAATTTCTATATAGCTCTTTTACTAAGAGATTTGGAGCCTACTTTTTCTTTGAAGCCTTCCCAGATACATTCTAGCAGATATAATTACTCCTTTCCCTACCTTTTTGTGTTATATTTTATATTATGACAATAATAAGAGCTTCTGTTTATTGATCATTTGCTTTATGGCATCCTAGAAGATTTTATATATGTGTGTATATATATGTATATACATACACACACACATATAGATATATAGATATATAGATATCTATGTATATATCTTCATTTAATTCCATCTCAAATTCTTTAAGATTCATATTATTATCACACTTTTCTATAAGTAAGGACCTGGAGGGTTAAAAAAAATTCTCAACTTGGGCCATAATCTAGAACGAGTAATTTGCAGAGCGAAGATTAAAGCCAAAATCTGTGGGATTCTAAAGTAAATACCCTTTCCCAGTGTGTATGTTCCTCCATTATCTATCTAGTGTGTACCTTTTCACATAGTTAATAAGATATAATATAATCATGCATATGGTTCCTCTGAGCTTAATCTTTAAAACTCCAGAGTCCAGCATGGTTATAGGCCTTCAGAAAACATGTTAATGAATGATGGAACACAATTTAATTAATCCACATGAAAACTTAAAACAACTATGCCTTCTTTATATTTTCAATTGATTACAGTACAGCCTAGGTTAACTAAAAAGTACAAGTAAATATTCCATTTAGATCCCAATAACACCCTTCTAACAAGAGCTCAGGGTGGTTCAGAACCCTGACTTAGTTCACATAGGCAGTCTGGGAGAAATGCCATTGTCTTTTCCACTTGTTTCTTTGTTGTTATTGCTACTTGTGTTAGGTTCTTAGGACCACTGTACAAAGTAGCACAAACCGGGTGGCTTAAAACCAAAGACATTTATTTGTTTTCATAGTCTGGGAGGTTAAGGGTCCAAAATCAAGGTATCCACAGGGCCAGGCTCTCTCTGAAATCTGTAGAGGAGACTCCATCCTTGCCTTTTCCTAGCCTATAGTGACGGCCGTCAATTTTTGGTGTTTCTCAACTGGAAACTGCGTCACTCTAATCTCTGCCTCTGACATCACATGATGTTCTGGTGTGCCTCTGTCTTTATGCTGTGTTTTTCACTTTTTATGAGGACACCAGTCACATTGAATTAAGGCCTAGCCTAATGACCTTATCTTAACTTGATTATATCTGTAAACATTCTATTTCCACATAAGGTCACAGTCACAGGTATTAGGGATTAGAACCGTCAACATTCTATTTCCACATAAGGTCACAGTCACAGATATTAGGGATTAGAATGTCAACATGCAGTTCAACCCATGACACTATGATAAGCTAACTCCCCTGCTTAAACCTTTTTTCCTATCACTGTAACTATGTTCATCTACATTTAGCTTATTTATCCTTAGATTCTGTGCCTTTTATAAATTACTATACCTTATTCTTTGCCTTGGCTCTGGTTTCCTTTCTTTCCCCACTCTTCTACCTGATCCAGGTCGCTTTAGATCCAGGAGCCAGGATTCCTGTCTGTATGTTTGGGTACCCAGAGAGATCTCTGGTTGTCCAAAGACATCACAATCTCTACCCTTTGGTTCCATGGTCCCTGCATGGTAATTCTTTGAGCTACTAAATCAAGAGCATATTCCTTCCAACACTTCTGCAATGTGGACCTCCAGTGGATTTATAGCAT
Organism: Rousettus aegyptiacus; assembly: GCF_014176215.1. NCBI lineage: Eukaryota > Metazoa > Chordata > Mammalia > Chiroptera > Pteropodidae > Rousettus > Rousettus aegyptiacus. The sequence goes on from NW_023416308.1 coordinate 92,679,094, forward strand.
AATCTTCTTTTGGCTAGAGACTGGAGAATGTAGAGACTAATGACAGCTGGAGAAAATACTATAATCTCTTAGATATTCAATGATATCCTGAGCCAACTTAAGCTTTCTGTTTTGGTATTGTTTAGTTTTATTTTTCAAAAAAAAATGGTTTGTTATTAGATGAGCCTCTTAGCCTGCTTGAAGTGATTACTGACCACCCTAGACAAAGGGCATCTTACCACTATCCCACAGTGTAGTGTATGAGAGGGTAATGCCATTTTTAAAATGAATGCACAAAGCAGATGTTGCAAATTTATTTGCATGAAAAATGAGGGCTATTTTTAAGGTTGAAAAAATGGTTCAAAATTCAAACTGCACCAAAAGGGAAAAGCTACACAGCTTCAATATTTAGTATTCCCGGACTCTCATCTAACTTGCTGTTCTGAATTGTGCAGACAGCACCCAAACCCTCACCCCACAGTCTCTTGTTTCTTCAGTGTAAGGAAACATTTGTGTGAGCGTATCGGATTAATTTCATGTGCAAAAGAGCAAATAGATGTACTAATTAGCAGATCTTTGTTGTTGTTATTCAGTTTTTACGTGTTTAGAGAGTAAAGGATGTAAAAATAAGGATCTTTATGAGATACCCTAGTAAAAAAATTAGTGTTGCCAAATTTCACTGGCTTCTCCAAAACCTTAACTTACCTCGTGTTCCAGTTGCCATTTGAGATGAGATACTGTGCAAGAAAGGGAACTACTTTCTGTATTAAGCACATAATTTGGAAATTGATTGTTGCAGGTGTGCATATTACATGTGAAAAAGTGGCATGGAGAAAAATAATGTTAACTGAGAAATTCTTGTGCTTCTTAGATTTAAAAAAGTCACAATTTCAAAGAAATGACAAAATTTAATACCTCCATGTCTGCAAAAAAGTCAGCAGAACAATGTCGAACATTTTAAATTATCTACATGTCTATTTCTTATACATGTCAGAATACTCATAATATATTTTTAATCTTTTAAAAAATTATTGTAAATTTTGACATTTTTTTTCTATAGTTAACTTAACCCAGAGGACCCTGTCCTTGGTAAAATGTAGGGTATTTGGGGAGGCCATTTGAAGTGAATGACGTCATATGTCATTGCATTTGTGAAAAAGTATTACTTCATGGTAGAGTAAGTTAGCTGCTTTATATGATAAATAAGAATGCACTCAGCAAAAAAATTAAAAGTGAACAAGGCTGACTTTGGGGATAATATGATGAACTTTAAACTTTCCTAATGGCAAGTAGCTCTAAGCTATGATGGAGAGAGACAGAGATACAGAGACAGAGATAGCAACAGAGAGAGAGATAGATTAGAGAGATAGAGAGGAATGAGTTATCTAGGGATTTTGTTGGCATTTTTGTGGATTGTTGGTACTCCATAATGAGAAGTTTGATAAAATTTTCCCACTTTAAAAAATATATAGCATAACTATCAGAATATCATTTGAATGGCAAAGATGTAGGAGAAAAGGAAATATCTAGGTCCAAGTATCATTAATCTTGTAATTACTTCAGAATATAAGAATATAATGAAGATATTTGAAGAGGCAAATTAGATCTTACCATTTGATATGCTAGATGAAGTAATTATTTCACTCATGCATTTACTCTTGTATGCATGAAGCATTTATTAGACGATAATGGTATGGCACGTACTATGTTAGAAATCGAAGATTAAAAAACTTTTCTTGGAGATTTCATTCTAGTAGGTGAGCCTGGAATAACATACAATTTCAATATGCTAAGAGGAAGGAATTGTGTGTGTGTGTGTGGGGGGGGGGAGTCAAATTCCCAAAAAGAATTCATTGGTTTTACAACTTTAAAAGAAAACATACTCATAGAAACCCTTTTGTGGGTAGAACCATTACAGAATGTTTGTTTGTTTGTTTGTTTATTTATTTATTTAGTTAGTTAGTTGTTAGTTATTATGAACGTAGCCAATACAGGGACCCATTTTACGGCTGACGCTTCACAAAGAACCATGTGAAGGTAGGAGTCCTGGCTATTATTAAATTTCATATAGTGTTACACATTCCAGGCTAGCCCCCACAATACTTAAGGTAATAAATCCTGTATCCGTAAAGTTTGAGCTTCTGGAGAAGAGGAGTTATCTTCAACTTTTCTTTTTTTTAATTCCCAGTGCCCAGCATAGTTCCTAGCTCAAAGTAGATACTCAATAAAAGTTTGTTAAATAATCCCGTATATGCTGATACTATAGATGCTGTAGGAAAACTATATCCCTTATAGCTCTCACCAATGAATCTTTCTTTCATCTCTGCATCTCCATTGCTTATAGTCAGGTTGACTCCACTTTGATTAGCAAATTATTTACATTTACTTGATTGACATTGCCCAGTTTTAAAATGTGCTGCAATCTGATTTCTCTGTCAAGCATCTACATTTGCTGCATTAGGCTACGAACTTATCTAAAGAAAAAAATACTCAAACTCCTTTCACTGAGTTGCTTTTATCCTTGGAAGAAGCCAGTTAATTCTTTACTTTGGTGATTTATTTTTGCTATTTATATCGAAAGTGATTTATTTTTGCTATTTATATTTGCTCATTACATTTAATGCAATGTAATTATAAAATAGATTGGCAGCATGTAAGCTCAATGTAATGTGTGATTATCTTCTTCATTAATTATATCCAAAGCTCACTGTCAGCTTTACAAAGGTTTTTTGAAGTTTAATAATTTTTCAAAGTAACTCAAGAGTCTCAGTCAAGGGAATGTATTCTTTTTAACAAAAGACATAATTTGGTTTAATTCACTGTAATTGGCACATTTTTAGTATTTTAATTTTTAAATTACAGTTGGCATATAATATTATATTACTTTCAGGTATACAACATAGTGATTAGAAATTTACGTAACTTACAAAATGATCACCCTGATAAATCTAGTACTTGCCTGACACCATATAGCTATAACAGTATTACTGACTATATTTCTTGTGCTATACTTTACATCCCCATAACTGTTTGTAACTAGGAATACGTGCTTCTTAATCCTTTCCTCTTTTTCATCTACCCCTCATCCCGACTCCCATCTGGCAACCATCAAAATGTTCTCTGTATCTGTGAGTTTGTTTCTGTCTTGTTTGTTTACATGTAAATGAAATCATTATGGCATTTGTCTTTCTCTGGCAAACTTACTCCACTCGGCAGAGTACCCTCTATGTCCATCTATGTTGTTGCAGATGGCAAGATTTCATTCCTTTTTATGACCAAGTAATATTCCATTGTATATATGTACTACCTCTTCTTTATCTGTTCATCCATTAATGGACGTGCAGGTTAGTTCCGTATCTTGGCTATTGTAAATAATGCTTCAATGAACATAATGATGCATATATATTTTTCAATTAATTTTTTTGGATTTCTTTGGATAAATACTCAGAAGTGGGATTACAAAGTTGTTTGTCTTTTGTTAATAACCTTTGTTTTAAATTCTATTTTGTCTGGTATAAGTATTGCTACCCTGGAACTTTTTTTCATTTCTATTTTCATGAAATATCTTTTTCCATTCCTTTACTTTCAGTCTGTGTGTGTCTTTTAGTCTGAAGTGAGTCTCTTTCAGGCAGCACATGTAAGGATATTGTTTTCTTATCCATTCGGCCACCCTATCTTTTGATTGGAGCATTTAATCCATTTACATTTAAAGTAATTGTTGATAGATATGTGGTTATTGTTATTTTATTGTTTATACACACACACACACACACACACACACACACACGCGCACATTTTTTTCTTCTCCTTAAAGAAGTTCCTGTAACATTTCTTTTAATACCAGTTTGGTGTTAGTGAACTCCTTTAGCTTTTTCTTGTCTGAGAAGCTCTTTATGTGCCCTTCGATTTTAAATGAAAGCTTTGCTGGGTAGAGTAATCTTGGTCATAGGTCCTTGCTTTTCATCACTTTGAATATTTCCTGCCAGTCTCTTCTGGCCTGGAGAGTTTATGTTGAAAAATCAATTGACAGTCTTATGAGAGCTCCCTTGTACGTAACTAATTGGTTTTCTCTTGCTGGTTTAAAATTCTCTCTTTGTCTTTAACCTTTGGCATTGTAATTAAGTTGTGTCTTGGTGTGGGCCTCTTTGGGTTTATCTTGTTTGGGTCTCTACCCTTCCTGTGCTTGTATGTCTATTTCTTTCACCAGGTTAGGGAAGTTTTCAGTCAGTATTTCTTTAAATAGGTTTTCAATTCCTTGCTCTCTTTTTCTCCTTCTGGTACCTCTGTGATGCAAATGTTAGTATGCTTCATGTGGTCTCAGAGGCCCCTTAAACGCACCTCTTTTTTTTGATTCTTGTTGCTGCTTTGATTGGTTGTTTTCTGCTACCTTTGTGATTGTTTTTGTTTTTTGTTTTTGACTTTTTTAAAAAATTTTTTTAACTTTTTTTTATATTTTCCTATTTTCTTATTTTCCCCTTCTCCCTCTTCCCTCCCTTTTGGTTGTAATGGGTTCTTAAGTAGGTTTTTTTTTTTAAAAAATAATCTGTATAGAGTTCCATTTTGACTTGTTTTATGAGAAATATTGGTCAATAGATTGCTTCTTTGGGAGTCAAATACATAATTCTGTATAAAAAATAAATTAAAATTATTCAGTTATTGACTCACTTTATTCATGTTCAATATTTTATTCATAAATGTTAATATTTCTTTATTCATAAATATTTATAGAGAAAATGAAGTCAAAATTGAATAATTGCTGTACATATTTTTCAACTATCATTGGATTCATTTAGAAACTTTATAGATATTATATTGAAGACTCCATAAAAATACTTTTGTATAGCGACATGATTAAATGTATGCAAGCAATATTTTAAACTCTAGGATTTTTAAAAATAATAAAACCAACTCTAGAATTTTTAATTTAAATATAACTTGAACTAAACAATACTAGTTGATAATAAAATATAGTGATGATAAAATTTATCAGGTTTTTTTAGAGATAATGAAGATACTTTTCAGTGCAGAGGTTTACACTTGATACCACCAAAAACATCGTAAATAGAAATATTTGAAATTATCACTATGATAATTTTAAAAGCAATGTGCCTCAATTCTAGCAACCTAATTTACTTAATGTTCCTCATCTAGTGGTTTTTTTTGTTTGTGTGACTTAATGCATTTTTTTTTTTCTACCTGGAATAGATCCTGCCCATTATCTCCCTAAGGATGTCAAGGGTTCATCAAGGTTTAGTTCACATATCTCCTCCTTAATGAGCATTCCACAATCACTTCTCAATACTGAAGTGATCTGTCCCATACATTATTTTTCTCTCTTATACTTTTTGTTTTAAATGTATATTTGTGTAAGAAAATATATTCCTTTGTTTTGGCAACTATGAGTTTTAGAATGGACTAAATACATTCTCATCAGCAATGCAACTGATTCTGGTGGAAAGGAAAACAACCCTGTTACTTCCAGGAAGAAAGGAAGGCACACAATTCAGCCAAAGCCAGCTTTGAAAAACACAGCAAATTATACCTCAATTCTTCTACTTTTCTCAGCAATGAATTTTAATACATTAAGTGATAAAAAACACCTAGTTCCATTAAACATTTCCATCACTTTCTGTCATAAACAATGTATATGGCCACTACTCTATACACATTAGATATTTCCTGAGACCCCTAAGGAGAATTACAGTTTTCTCGAAAAAGCAAAAACACCTACCTCTTGGTGCTTCAAGGCAATAGTAATAGAATCTACGATATGAGCAAATGAGATTCTATTGAGTTCCTGCTGCTGTTTCTTTTAGAGCATTTGGTGGTGATTTTTTACATTTTAGTTTTTTTGTTTATCATTGTCATTTCATACTTTTTTCTCATGCCTGAAATATTTTTTATTTTATCACCATTTTTTAAAATTTCTCTATTATTCTAAACCAAATCTATATCACGTAAAGGTATCCACATCTTCTTAATATAATCCAAATGTGAAAAGTATTCTTTAATACAGAAGAGTTGGCATTTATTTTAATCTGTTTTGTCTGCAAGTTTGTTGTTTTAAGGTACTGTTTATTTGAGTAAGTTCTAAGTCTTCAATGAGCACTCCTACATCTCCCAGCTGCTATTATTTACATAATAAAACTGAACCCTTTATTATTCAATGAAGATGCTCTAAAACACGCTTTATTTAAAATTCATTCTAATCTTTTATTATTTCTTGTTTGAACCTTTATTAATTATCCCATTAGTGCCCTGTGCCTTTTTTCATGCTACAGAATTCCAGATGCTCAATATTGAACAACTATTAACTCACTACTTGAAATCCCATGTAACTGTTAATGTTCTGAACCTGTATTTTACATTTCAGAAAAGTCTGACCTCAAAGATATCTTTATTTTGTATTAAAATAAACTATTTTCCTGAAAAAATTTCCACTAACCTTCTAACCTCTGTCTAACCCAAGGCCAAATTGAATGAGTTTAAGCCATCTTCACAAGTTTACACTGTATTCTTTCATATTCTTAAAACTTGTCTTCTCTAAGATAATTTGTTAATTATTTCAACCACGTGGTTCCTATTGTCCGACATCATCGTTTCATATGTGTGTCATATACTCTGGAATGATTCTGAAAAGTGCAGGTATTATAGAGTCTATAGCTAATCCATCCTTGTTCTTTAGGCTAATCTTGCTGTAGAAATATTCATGTAATATTCATGATAAGGCTGTTGAAAAGGGGATAAATTTTCTAGCTGATGTCGAATATAAATGAAGCTAATGCTTTCTTATATTTGAGGAAAAGCTCAGTGATGACAATGAAACTGTTGTGGACTAAGATGAATTCGTGGCTAGGGTCAAAAAGTGTATGTTGTTTCAGTAAATTGCACCTACTAAATGCTGTTTCTCACTCCTTTATATCTAAAATGGAGAAAAAATCATGATCATAGAAACATTTTCATTCTTCCTGTCATTATGGTATTTAAAATTAAAATCAAGAGTGTGAAATCTTTTACAAGATTTTTTTTTTTTTTAATTTGTGGAACTTGAAAAGAGGTACAACTAGAAGGTGAGAACAATCAGTATAGGCACCATGAAGAAGCTGGAGGGTCATCTGATGCCTGCCTTTTAAAATAGGGGTCCTTGTATTCACATAAAATATTTTTGAGCTCCATGGTAATGGTGTTGTTTAAACTAATATAATATTGCTCTGCCAGTGTTGAGTACAAGGTCATCTTTGTTTGTGGAGGTGAGAATGGGCTTATGCGAAGGATGACATCAGTCATTGCTCTGTCCATTATCTGGAGAAGAAGCTGTATTTCGTATTTAATAACAGACCTAAGGAAACAAATCTAAAGATTAGACAGAATTGGGGGTTGAGAATTCATTACCTAGGACAGACATTTTCCTCCCCTGGAGGATTATAAAATGTGATAGAGCTAGTAAGCAAGATAGTTGGGATAAGATCGTAAGTATTTACCATGTTAATAACATTATGCTTACTTTCGACATATTGTCATCTTTGACATCTCATGAAATATTTCTGATATAGATGCCATTCCCATGGTGACTTATAACTCCTTCAAACTAGTAAAGTTATAGAAATGCAAATTAAGGGATGAGAACATTTACCACAATGTGATCAGGGGTTAAAAGTAAGCGTCACTTGTCAGATTTTCTTTCCTGCTAAGACTTTTCCACATTTTCCTTACATAAAAACTGAAGATACACACACACACACACACACACACACACAAATATGATATGTACAGATATGTAATATGTTATATAATATTTATATATTATATAATGTGTATCATATGTATATAATAGATATATAATATCTATTGTATATTATATATAATTTCCACAACCTGGACATCAGATTATTCATTTGGAAATGGATTAGGTTGATCGGTTGATTGCCAACATTTATTTTCAGAGGAGATCTTTATTGAAACTAATGCATATACAGAATCCATATAAAACACATAAAAATAAAGGTGTTTTCTGATCGATATGTGAAAGCAATGATTCTTGATTGGTACCATTAAAAAAACAGGAACAATAGTCAAAAATTTAATACAAATAAAATATCATGTTCCAAGAATTTCACAAGCAGATTTTTTTATAAGTTCAAAGACCTATTAACCATTTCTATCTTATAAACATACCTACAGATGTGACCTCATATAAATAATGCCATTCACTGCAATATTATTGTACTAGTGAAAAATTGGAAACCATCTAAATATCATTCGGTAGCAGAATTGTCAAGTAAATGATGAAAAATACGTCTAATGAATTTCATGCAAGAGATACAGATATCTATTCAGCTTCAGTGAACAATGTAAATATTCATATGCCTGTTGGCACCTGTGTAAGATACCCTGTAACCTCTGAGTTAAGAATTTGACTCTAACATGAAAAATCATCCAAGCAGAATTAGTATTAATTAATTAACATGACTAATGTTAATATTTTGTTATAATTTTAATAAGACTGAGATCGAGGCTAGATTCATTGGAGCACAAATCTTTGTCCTGTGCGCTTTCCTTTTTTATGTTAAAAAGCTTTTATTTTCACTTTGAACAGCAAATGTAGTCAAAAGTCCACAAATAAGCCTGCTTAAAGAATAAGATTCCCTGAGGCACTTATTTAGGAGAACATATTGCCCCCCTTATATTGATTCCCTCTGTAAATAAAAGTCTTCATCACAAGAGTAGATCAATTGTGGAAATCTTTCAACTGCCTGGCTTTGTGTTGTTAAAAAAAAAAAAAAACTACCAAATTGAAATCGTTCAGTTAAAATTGATCTCTCTCAACTCTACCTATATTATAGTACTGTCTTGTGTTCATGTTTTTATGTAAAAGCATAGCTTTTAAATCAGTGTGAGCTCCTTGATGGAAAGTGCTTTCTCCTAACATTTTTCACATCTGCCATGGATTCATATGGCCCTAAAGCACAGTAGAAAAGTAAGGTTTTATAGATATAGATATCACTGTCTACCTATATACCTATATCTATATCTAGATATGTATATCTAGATTATCTATCAGTCACCTATATGTGTATATTTACCTGTGTGTGTAACTAAATTCATTTTTAATGTTCAAAAGAAAAGTAGGAGCTTGGAATACAAATTGTCTCATTTCTGACTGTATAGCAAAACTCTTCTCTAGTACTTGTATTTATGTAATAAATTAAAACAAATTGCTATTTCTTTTTGTGCATCTATGATGTTCCAGGGCCTTCTGAGAGATTGATATACATTATGTTATTTAATCCTCATGACAATGCTATGAGATAGATCTTATCTTTAGTTTGTAGTGCATAAAATAGAAGCTCAAATTCATATAGTTAATAAGAATTACTGCTGGGATTCAAGCCTATTCTTTGTGATTAAAAAATTTAGCCTACATGCCTAAAAAAGAGATTTACGCAATGCAATTATATTTATTTTATTTTATTTATTTTGTCTCTGCCATTTTTAAGTACTTTTAAAACTGGTAAGGCAAGTATGAGCTTCCCAGGTTATGAATCATTGTGCATTTGCTATTTAAATATAGCAAGTTTAATGAATTGCTGTGTTCTAGACTTTCAAAGCTTGTTTTCTTGCTATATCCAGAGGCTTCGATATCAGTCACAAACATCTTAGACCTGAGACAAAAACACTTCTATGTTCTCAAGTTAATCAAGTCCTCTGTCCCCAGAACTGCCTGTCCTTACTAAGTTCATTCCCAGAATCATTAGTAATTAGTTGCTATGAAATTAATGGGAGTCTAATTATGAAAATTGGAAGTGTGCATGCATTTACCAATTACATATCCAGGATATATATATTACTCCAAAAAAAAGTAATCTGTCGATTTTTTATGTATCGGCATCCTAACATAGCATCAGATTGTCTGATGGAGGATGAGTAAAAAGTATTATAATTTAATTCTTATAATTTGGAAGACTGGAGTAAAACTAGTAGTTTATAAAAGAGCTAATAAGGCTAATGTATCATTAATAAATGGTAATGTTAAAGAATTATTTACTTTATAAAGTATAACTTTAAATGAACTATTTAACAAAAATATATATTTTATAATTTATATACATATAATTTTGTGTTGAACTTGATTGAGATTTTATATATTATTTATAATATATAAATATAAATATTTAAAATATGTATATTTTAACAAAACTGCAGTGTTCAGTAAGGTTTCGAGGTTAATCGCAGTTACCTTTTTTTTAGATATGATTCCTATTTTAAACATTTATTTGAACTATGAAAATAAACTTCCAGTTACAGTGGTGATTAATATATCCTCTAAGGCAACCTTTTTCTTTCGGAGGCTTTTTTTATTTTGGATTTTCAAAAATTCAAAAAAAGAGAGTAACAGAGCTAATAGAGTTAACAGGACACTTGTAAACAGGCAGAACCTATAATGCACAAGTTTTTCCGAATGTGTTTTTAATGTACTCATCTGTTTAATTGTTATATGCTTCCACAGAATATCCATTTCTAACTGAAAATAAAAATTTTAATTCATGCAAGAATACTATTTTTGAAATTTTTTGTTAACTCGGCACTTAAAAAGAAATTTTTATTTTAAATCGAATTTAGATATTATGTTCTCTTTATTGTATTAGCTTCCAGTTGTTCCAATTTTAAAGGTTTATCATTAAAACTAAGATTATTTGTTATAGGAATGATTCAATTTTAATAAAATTTAAAGTACCATGTATTAAAATAATTTTACACAGTAGTACTTACATTCAAAAATAGTATCTTTTGAAAAGCAATTCTTTTTCCATTGATAAAGGCTTTTGGATATATTATTTCTTGCAATATTCATAGTATGCTGCAAGAAAGACAATTTAATTTATTTACCCAATAAAAAGCAGCATTCATGAAATGTGATAAGCAGTTAGTTGCCTACTCATCCACTCTCTTTTATTTTGTAAAAAACATAATAGTAAATAAGACTGATTCTGTCTGTATATCCTGGGATTGGGCCCAGATGGACCTATTCAGTTAGCAAGGTGTTATGTACCTTGCCCTTGCTTGTGTTTTAGGTAATCTTTAACCACCTAGACCTATGGAAACCAGTTCATGGCAATTACCAGCCACAATGACTGATTCAGGAGTGGCCACCTAAGTCTACCAGTCAGGTGAAGCCAGGGATTTCTGTTCAATGGTGCTCTTTGACCTTGAGGAAATATGACCTTTAATACATTCTGAGTCTGGGTTTGGTAAATAAATAATCTGAATAAAAATCTTCTTATTCATGTGTTTTCTTCCTGCGAAGGGTTATCCTGGATCAGGGACTCAGACATTTCCATCGTTAGATATTTCACATTACAAATATAAAACGTGCAGTCCAGGTTTACCTGTTTCTCATTAGTTTGTGAAAGTCAGCTACCAGGAGCTAGAAGGTCTCTGAGGAAATAAGAACATCCTATCCTCTGGGTATGAGAGAGACTTTCAGATTTATTTCACAGTGATCAACAGATTCTACTTTTAAGACTGGCATTTCCTCTTCTTCAGTTGAGGAGACTGACTGCTGGGTTGTAGCCAAATGCTTCAAGACAGGCTACATGGCGCAAAGTTAGACATGCTTCTTAGGAAGAGAATAATAGGATCAGGAAAAAACCTGCTTTCGTACGGACATATATTTCAGAAAACATCACAAGCTAACAAGTGAGAGGCGTAGTAATACACGACAAACACTTTATAGCCTTCGGATATCTAGCAACTTCCTGCCAGGCAGAAAAAAAATTCACCTAATCCTGACAGATGTTCTCATATCAATAAACCACAGATGGTGTTTAATAGCAAAGTCTCTGGCTTCATATACTGCATTATATATATATGTGAAGTATATGTGTGTGTATTTCTATTCTTTTAGCAAATTTCAATATTATAGTGGTGTTATCAATTATAGTCACCATGTTATATGCTAGATCCTCAGACTTTATTCATCTTATAACTGAAATTTTCTACCCTTTTACTAATCTCTCCCTATTTCTTCCACTCCTCCAACCCTGGGAACCACTTTTCTACTCTCTATTTTGATGAGTTCAACTTTTTTTTCTTTGTTTAGATTCCACATATAAGTAATACAATATAGTATTTGTCTTTCTCTGGTTTATTTCTTTTAGCATAATGCCCTAACGTTTACTCATGTTGTCACGAATAGCAGAATTTCCTTCTTTTTAAAGTGTGAATAATAATATATATAATTATATATAATAATATGATAGATATGATATATTATATATATATATGATATATATAAATCAGTTCCTGAATTTAATCACATCTGTAATCACTTTTATATACTATTTTTTTTGTATTTATTCATCCTTCGATGGACATTTAGGTTATTTTCATACCTTGCCTACTGAGAATAATGCTGAAGTGAACATGGGAGTACAGATACCTCTTCAAGATAATGATTTCATTTCCTTTGGACATATACTCAGAGGTAGTGTTGAAATTGGAGGGAAATTGAGTTGGAGGCTCGTGCTACCTGTGCCGCTCACAGCTAAAAGAACAACACAGCTGTTGGGCTAAATAGAATAAGCATTTATTAGAGGATTGCAGCTCCTGGAGACATGTGAACTATTGTTCCAAAAGCCTGGCTCTCTGAGTGCCTTGGGATCACGGATTATATGGGGAAAGAACTAGTCATGGAAACTAAGGAAGTGGGGGTGGCCAGGGCCATCTATCTTGTCTTTTCAGCCAAGGCTTGTTTCTCGGACCACCTGGAGGGGATGCAAGAGGAACTGGGTGTCTGGTCCTGGAATGAGCTGCTGCATCATCTCATTACCTTGTTCCTTGATGAAACTAGCTCATGAGGGGAGTGAGTAACTGCCTTCCCAAACGAGTGAGAGCAAAATGTGCTGCTTAGTTACAGCAGCTGATAGTGTTTTTGAGAATGGCCAACCAGCCACCTTCTCAAGCAGAGCAGGCAGATAATGTTCATGAGAACTGCCGAAGGAGCACACAAGTGCCCATGGGAACAGCGGAAAATGTCCTTGGGACATTTTCTTCTGAGTAAGTGGAGGGACTATGCTTGAATTTATCCTATATTCTACCTTGACATTTCTCCTTTATATCATATTCTTTGTGTCAGTTCTTCCAGACAGGAGATCTTTGTATCAGGTTCTTCTTCAGTATTGCTGGATCATTTGGTAGTTCTATTTTTTAATCTTTTCAGAAACCTCCATGCTGTTTTTCACAGTGGCTATACCAGTTTACATTATCACCAACAGTGCACAAGGGTTCCCTTTCTCTCATAACTTTATCAGCATTATCTCTTATCTTTATGAGAATAGACATCCTAAAAATTGTATTTATATCTCATTTAGATTTTGATTTGCATTTTCCCAATTAGTTATATTGAGTACCTTTTTATGTACCTGTTGGCCATTTGTACGTCTTCTTTGGCAAAATATCCATTCAAGGTCCTGTGCCTATTTTTTAAAATGGGTTATTTGGTTTTTGCTATTGAATTAGAGGAGTTTCTTGTATATTTTGGATATTAACCCTTATTGGATATGTGGCTTGCAAATATATTCTCCTATTCCATAGGCTGCCTTTTCAGTTTGTTCATAGTTTCCTTTGCTGTGTAGAAACTCTTTAGTTTGATATAGTCATACTTCTTGATTTTTGCTTTTGTCGTCTGCTTTTAGTGTCAAATTAAAAAAAAAAATCATTGCCAAGACCAATCTCAAAATGTTTATTGCCTATTTCCTTTTAGGAATTTTACAGTTTCAGGTCTTATATTCATGTCATTAATCTATTTTGTCACTATCTAGTTTTCCCAACATCACTTATTGAGAATATCCTTTCCCTGTTGTATATTCTTAGCTTCTTTGTTGAAATGAATGGACTATTCTTGGATTTATTTCTGAACTCTCTATTCTGTTTCATTGAGCTATGTGCATATGTTTATGCCAATACCATACTGTTTTGATTACTATAACTTTGTGATAGAGTTTGAAAACAGAAAGTTTGATGCCTCCAGTGTTTTTTTTTTTTCCCTCAAGGTTGCTTTGAATATTTGTGGTTTTTTATGGTTCCATACAAATTTTAGGATTGTTTGTTCTATTTCTGTGAAAAATGCCATTGGAATTTTAATAGGGATTGCATTCAGTCTGTAGATTTCTTTGGGTATTATACACATTTTAACAATATTACTTCTGATTTGCGAACACCGTATATCTTTCCATTTATTTAGGTCTTCTGGGTTTTTATCCCCCATCAATATCTTCCAGTTTTCAACCTATAAGTCTTTTACTTCTTTGGTTAAATTTATTCCTAAGTATTTTATTCTTTATGATGTTATTATAAATGGAATTTTTTTCTTAATTTCTCTTTGATAGTTCATTGTTGGTGTACAGAAATGAAAGAGATTTTTGTATATTAATTTTGTATCCTGTAACTTTATTGAATTAGTTTATTAGTTCTAAGAGATTTTTGATAGACTCTTTAGTATTTTCTCTATATAATATCATGCCATCCACAAATAAAGAATCGTGGTTATTTTGCGATTTAGATGTTATTTATTTATTTATTTATTTAATTTTTTGCCTGATTGCTTTGGCTAGGACTTCCAATTCTATGTTTAATAAAAGTGGCGAGAGTGGGAATCTTATTTTGTTCTTAGTCTTAGAGGACAGCTTTCAGCTTTTCACTATTGAGTATGATATTAGCTGTGGGCTGAGATATTTTATTGCTTAATTTTCTGTATGTCTTTTATGAATTTCTTCTACCTTATTGCAGTGGGTAGATTCCCAGTACTATGTCGAATAGTGTGATGGGAATAGCCATGCTTGTCTTGTTCTAATTATTAGGCAGAAAACATTGAGTCTTTCACTTTTTGATCACTCTCTTTATAAGGGCAAGCGGCTACATTGGACTTTCATTGGTAATGAGAGTCACAGATTCTGAGATTAGATTTTGTTTTTTGGGGGAGTGATTATTTGGCTTAACACAAACTATATCAGTTTTGCCTCATGTATTTTGAAGCTCTACTGCTTGGTATATATACATTTAAGTCTGTTATGTCTTTCTGGTAGATTGGTTACTGTATCATTATTTAATGTCTGTCTTTGTATCTAATAACTTTCTTTGCTCTGAAGTCCTCTTTATCTTTATGATATTAATATAGTCATTCTTGCTTTTATTTTTTAGTAATGTTTGCATGGCCTTTTTCCATTCTTTTATTTCAACTTACTTGTGTTGTTACAGTTTAACTAAGTTTCTTATGAGTTATATATAGTTGGTTGCATGTATGTGTGTGTGTGTGTGTGTGTGTGTGAGAGAGAGAGAGAGGGACAGAGAAGTAGACAGAGTGTGACAGACTTATTCACTGGCAATTTTTGTCTTTTGATTGGTGTATTTAAAATACTGACATTTTGAGTAATTATAATAGTCTCTCTTATTCAAGAGGGATATGTTCCAAGACCTCCAGTGGATGCCTGAAACTGTAGCTAGTACTGAACCCTATATACAGTATATTTTTCCTATACATACATATTTATGATAAAGTTTAATTTGTAAATTAGGCACAGTAAGACATTAACAATAATTACTAATTTAAGAGAACAATTATAATATACTGTAATAAAAGTTATCTGAATGTTGTCTGTCTGTCTCTCTGAAAACCAACCCAATAACTGAGACAACTACTAAGTGACTAATGGGTGGTTAGAGTAACTTAACAAAAGTTTGATTCATGTCTCATTGGGAACAGTGAGAGATTTCATCACACTACTCAGGATGCTACACAGTTTAAAACTTATGAACTGTTTATTTCTGGAATTTTTTCTTTAATAATTTTGGACTGCAGTTGACCACAGGTAACTGACACCATGGAAAGAAAACCACAAATAAGGCAGTGTGGGGACCGGGGACTACTGTATTGTGTGTTTGCCATTTTATTTTTGTTTTTCTCTTTTCAAGTTCTATTTCTCTGTTTCTCTTTTCTTGCTTTCCTGGGGGTTACTTGGATTCCATATTTATTTATTTATAATGTTTTTGAGTGTATCTCTTTGTATACTTTTCACAGTGGTTCCTTTGGGGATTACAATATGTTTTATGACTTACAAGAGTCAGTCTAACTAGAGCCAAACTTTTATCACTTAAGTGAAATGCGGAAACCTCACTTTTATTTAACTCTTTTCATCTTCCGTCACGTCATTGTCTTGAGTATTAATTTTTATTTCAATTGTGATATAATATTTATAAAACTCATAAAGGGAAAGTATCATATATTGCGTGTACTGTTATTTTTGCTGTTATTTTTTCTTCTTTCCTGACGTTTTGGATTCTTTCTTTTATAATTTCCTTTCTGTGTAATCTTTTCTGTCAATTGAGTAAGATTCCTAGTGACAAATTCTTTATGTTTCCTTTGCTATGTCCGATTCTTTCTTGATTCTATTCCTTACCTTTGTATCCCTTGATGGGTATGGGGATTCTCAGGCCCATTATTGAAGAACACTGGCTCTGGCTGCTTATTCTTGGTGATTCTCATTTGTTCTGGGAGAGAAATGCCCCTACTTGAGCTTTCTTCTGTTGCTACATTGGGGGTCAGGAAACAACTACTGTAGTTCTTATTCTGTTGTATAGAGGGATGCAAGATGCCCTACCACTGTGCTCTCCAATCCTGGAGTCTCATCCAGCTCACCCTTTTTAAAAAAAAAAAAAAAAAAATCACCTTTCAAAATTTTCTTTTGGTTCTCTTGAATAATTTTGAGGGTCTATAGTTGCACTTGGAGGGGAAAATAAGGAAGAAATGAGTCAGCATCATTATCTGAGTGCCAGAAATCATAAACTGAATTTTGACTCAAAGCCCTTATCAGTTTTAATGATGCCCATTACTAAAAACAGACAAACAAGCTAATAAACACACTACTGGATATGTTGTCTTTTGGATTCAGGCTTATGCTGAGTTCTTAAATCCTAATCTTTATATACAAACTTCATGTAATTTAGGTGAATTCACAAAACTTTAAAACACACTGACAGTAGGGAAATTGTCGTCACCACACTTTGTCATACAAGTTCAGAGGTCCCTTAACCTTACTCCTACATAGGAATTGCAAAGTTTGTCTTTGACCATTCTGGTCTTCATTCTTCTTTTTGAGTGATATTTCTCTCTTTGTGCTTGAAGCCTTTCTTCTATAGCAAGCATTATAAATAGGTACAGCCTTCTTAGGCAAATCCTCTTGTCAGTGATGCATATTTCAGACATTGATATTTCCTATGTTTTTCTTATTAGAATACTTGTATCCCATGTTCTCTCCATTCATGGTGTTTCTAGTTAACTGTAGCTCGTTTATTAATTTAAACTAAGGTATTAATAGACACACATTATGCTTCCTAGAAAATATTTGCATTGTAACAACTCCTTTTAGTGCCTTGACTTAGAAGAATAATGTAATTATTTAGTACTTTGTGACTGGATGGTGACCAAATGTTTTCTTATTTATAGAGGAGTTGAACTAATTAACATTTAGAGTCATTCCAGTATTATGATTCTAACTGATCAGATGCAAATGTGCATAATTAATCATGTCATTCTCCCCCTTTCTATAATAATAAGAAAACCCAGGTCTCCCAAATATTAAATTATTAATGATTAAAGAAAGGCATAACCATGCTGCATGTGCCAAGGAGTTATCAAATATATTGATATGGGGTATATTTTGACTATAGCTGCTATAGGCATCTGCTATAAACGAACACATGCATGGAGAAAGATATAATCCTCTGTGACTTCAAGAATATTTTATGTCTTTTACTTTGCTTTCTTCCTGCACATGTTACTACATTCTACAGTTCAAATCTGCTATTCTGATAGAACACATGGCAACATATATCATGTCTCATGCCACTGCTACCTATAGTTTGCTGCTAGTATTAAGGAGATACTACCATTTTGGCCTGTCTACTAAAATTTCAGATATGCAGAGGATTCTTTGGTAGCATTCAGTTCATAAGTGCCTGATTTTAATTAAAGATTTAATTGGTAGTCTTATCCTATTAATTTGATTGATTTTATATATTCTTATATATTCTCTCTCTACACACACACGCACACGCATGCACACATAGTTGATCCTATTCATATCTGCAGGTTATACATCTGTGGATTCAACCAATTACTGAATTGAAAATATATATATTTTTAAAAGTTATGCTGTTACTAACTATGTAACTAGGCCTACGATGGTTGCGTCTGTACTGAATGAACATGTACAGGCTTTTTTTGTTATCATCCCCTAAAAACTACAACATAACTATTTACATAATGTTTACATTGTATTAGCTATTGTAAGTAAGTAATATAGAGATTGTTTAAAGTTTATCAGAGGGTATGTGTAGGTTATACACAAATACTATGCCATTTTGTTTAAGGAACTTGAGTATCTATGGGTTTTGGTATAAGTGGACATGCCGAGAACCAATCCCCACTGACAGGTCATGAGGGACAACTGTATGCTTTGACTTGATGTGTATTTTAAAATGTTTTTTCAATGAATCATTTTCTTCTATTATGAAGAATATATATAACAAATTGGAGATGTTTAGAGACAAAAAGTAAATTACTTTTTCCATTCAAATAAAATTATTTTTATTGTCACTTATGAACTTTTGCTCACCATCCACATGCATATGCGTTTTACGTAATCTTAGTCACTTTGCATATGAGATTTTGGCTTTTGAAATCATAAACAATTTTCTTTTTCTTGAGAGGCTCAATAGTTATGAATTCCTATCATATTCTCTACTGATATTTCATAATTTACTAAGCTATTTTCTCTTTTAAAACATTTATGTTCTTTTATATACATCTACTACTATCTGTCTGTCTGTCTACCTATCATCTGTGTTTTTATTTTAAAAATCGTTATATAATTTTGTACATATATATTACTCTGTGTGTGTACAGTTTCTGTTCCATTATTTCTCTATGATGAATTCCTAGTGTAGAGTTAAAAGGCCAACAATTATAAATGCTTATGTTATTCTTATTGTGTATTTTTGCCATTTTTCCTAAAAATGTTGATATAGGTTTAAAATGCTTTTTAAAAAATGCATTATGATTTTGAAGGTATCAACAGCATATAAAAATATTATTGCTTACAAATATAATGTGAGAGTCTGGCCCAATGTAGAATTTTTTTTTTTTTAATTGGAATGTTAATCTCCCAATTTTTATTTACTTTATTCAACATTTAATGTTATAGTTATAAAAAGAATTAAGAAATGAAGTTTTAGAGGTGTTGGATGAAGTTTTTCAAATTATTATTTCTTTATATGTAGAGAGATTTACAAGCTTAGGAAGAACTGCTCTTACTTAGCAAAGTATACTTTTAACATAATATGCTATTCTGAATATTTTTATCATATCCTAGTAGTTTTGCTGTAAATAAACTTTAAGAAAGACATTTTTATAGAAGGCTGGCTAACTAAAGGTATATCTGTCAGATAAATTAAGGTCTTCTTCTGCCAAGCTGCAAAGTCATTATTGCTGCTGTTTTTTATCCACCTTGTAGTGATTCGTATCTAGAATTCCGATTTAACTTGTGTGGAACTTTTGAAGGTTATGAAAGTGAACCAAACCACAACATGTAATTAAATCTGTTTTAGCAAAACTGACTGTGGCTGCCTGGAACGTGTGGTTGGGAACAATGGGAAGATTCACCTTGTTAGGCAGGAAAGAGGGCTGGGATGCAGAGACTGTAATCTGTCTTGCATGTGATTGACACAGGATGGGAGTTTACTTTCACATTCCTACCATTCAAGATTCACATATTTTTATACTAATCCTTCCTGTTGGTCAGTATGGATAAGCTGGTATAGGAATATAGAAAATTGAATGAGACACTTATTTGTAATTCTCTGAAGAAATTGTTATTTAATCAAAAAAAAAAAAATTAAGCATATGAGGCCATGCAGCCTGAACTCCTTTGCTATCCAAATGTTCTGCATACTGTTTCTCTCGTTTGTAGGGCTAGAAACCAAATGCTGCTAAATCTCACCAGCCTATAAGTTCAAATGAAGTCATGCCTACATGTATTTAAATTGTGCCAGTTCTCACGTCTTACTCATTGAATGCTGAGATAGTGTATAACAGTGGAAGCAATATTAACCCTAAGGAAAACTTTAGGAAATATTGAAAAGGCTATATAATTCTCATGGTGATTGGTGGGCAGTACTGGTTTTGCATAGTTAAGAATAAGAAATTCCAGAGGCTGAAACACAAAGGATGACCTTGAACAACAGAGAAATCTCCAAGGTCTACAGGAATCTCCAGTGTCTTAACAAGGTACATCTCACTATGAGTATACTAAGAACCTAACAGAAAGAGTCCTACTTCAGCTCTACATATCACAGACACTCAAAAATGAAGGAATTCAGTGGCAGTGGCGCCTTTTTCATTTGGGATCCTAAACATCTTCTCCTTTTGTAACCCTAAACGTTTTCTCCTTTTATTAGGGCTTAGGGAAACATTTGTCTAAAATCTTCAAAACAAAAGATGACAATGTGAATGCCGTGAAGATTTCTGGGTGGTGCCACTGCTTGAAGGAGTGCAGAGAGTATTTGAGAGACATAAATACTTACACAGAGAAAGGAAAATTAACTTGTCAGATTCTTTCAGATAGCATGAATGCAATCAATTCTGACATAATTAATAACTGCAAGAAGTGCTGAGCATTCATTTTTTTGAGTTTCTCTTCATGCTTCAATTTATGATTCCAGAGTTATTCACAAATTTATGTTATGTTCTGAACACTTGAAGTTGGCTTTGTAAGAAACATTATGTAATATTAAATGACACAATTACTCTTAAATCTGAATTTGCAAGTCTAGATGCTTTATGCAAAAAACAAGATACTGATTCTTTATATTGACAAGAAAATGGCCATAATGCATCAAATGCAATTAACATTGAATGCTAAATGTTGAGAATTATTTTATTTTATAAATATATTTAATGTGACAATTAAGGCAATGAATTAAAATCTCTACTTTAAATATATTTGATTTGAAATTTGACATTATTTTTTAAATATGTAGTTTGCCTTTTAATTTAATAAGTAATTAAAATTTCTTTGGAGAATATAAATTAAAAAAATAATTTATATTCTTACCCCTAAAACTGCAATTGTTAGGAGCAGACTAGCCCACCTCAAATATAAATCTGTAGTACCTTACTATACTAGTATACAAGAATACCAAAAAAGTTTAATAGCAAATTAAAAGTTCATTAATTTAGGAGGAGGTCATTATTGAGAGGAGACCTAAATATTAGTAATGGCTTTGTCTTGAAGTCATTGTATAATTTATCACCCACCCATATATAGTTGTAATTGTGTAGTTTAGTGGAGCAATTACTGGAAAAGCAATGAAATTGATTGTAAATAAATAAGAGATATTTGAAATGTTTTTTAGCAGACTTTAAATCCAATAATATTCTGAGACTTACGAAACACCAAGTTTCATTAGTAGCTATTGTTTTAATATTTTATATTATTGTAATAAGTATATTTTAATATTATTTGTAGGAAATGATAAATAACTTACATTGCAAAAATTATATATTGAGTATGTATTTGCTTATCGGTTTGGTTACCTGTTGTTCTCATTCTTACTTCAACACTATCCCTGGATGTCTACCACACAGAATGTCTACATGTCTTTAATTATTATTTATTTTTCTAATGCATTCTCCAACTCAAGTAATTTCTTGGACAAGATTGTCTCCAATGATCTTCTCTAAATACTAACGAGTGAATATATACCTCAGGATATGGATGATTTTTAGAAAATAATTATATTTTCTGTCATATTTTCCTACAGGGAATTATTTTGACATAGGTATAAATATGATCAAGTTTCTATGTAGTGATATCATATTTCCACAATGCTTCCACTTTAACATCCTGGCTCACATAACATGCCTCCTTCGATTGCAGTTATTGCCATTTTTGCTTAAGCAACTGTTAGTATGGAGTTACTATTTATGAAGATAGGGAGAACTGTAGGATGATATGTTTGAAGAGGAATAAAAATAATAGCATAGGTTTTGGACATGTCATATTGAGATATTAGACATTAGTTTGCACAGCTCTAGAGTCCTATCTCACATTCTCTTGGTCTTTTACTTCAAGCATTGATGTGACAACCAGCTTCACGTAGGGGTAAACTGGTAGCCTCTTACCTCAGTGAATTTTTACTTCTGGGATTCTCTGGTGCTGAATATGGGAAATCTACTTGAACCCATCCAAGCATAAGGAACTTAAAATCAAGAGAGAATTAACACTTCACACAGTAACACTTAGTCAGTTTTGGATGGAGATCAATAGAAACGTGGATTCTTCAAAATTCAGGTGGATAATTTTGAGGTATAACTATAAGATCCATAGAAAATCATGCAATATTAAACCAAGTTATCTTGAACTAAACCTGTTTGATGGCCTAAACAGATCTTAAATGATATATAGCTATTTATAACCATTTTTATACTTAATATATTTGTTCGTACTCTTCAATTGTATTTTTTAGATTATACTGAAAATAGTTTTCCCCAGTGGGCAGGAATATTGATAACATTATTCTTTCCCTTAAACCAGTAAATATTCTATTGTTATAATACTGCTATTTACCCACTGTCTCTGTTATATGAATTCTAACTACATAGTAATTTTTTTTTCATTTTTTTCCACAACCTATCTGAATCTTTGTATTTCAAGTGAGTTTCTTGTAGACCTCATAGAGTTGAGTCTCAATTTTTTGTATCTGTTCTCTTGCTATCTGACATTTAACTGGAGTGTTTAGACCAGTTACATTTAAGTAATATTAACAGGTTTGGGTTGAATTATGAACTTTTCATGTAGACCTTCAATTATAATTTATATAATTATTACTTTTAATTGTTGTGTTAATACTAAATACTAAACACTTATCAAATAGGTTGATTCAATAGGAGAAAAAAGCTAAAATATTTTGAAGTTATAGCAAACAAAATAAACTTATGTTTTCACCTTTGAAATAATTTTGGCATTGTGTGATCTTTTTTTTTTGCATGTTAAAAAGACATTACATAATACTACAACAAGAATAATACTTTTAGAGATCTATGTTAAAATTTTACCATCAACTGTTTTCCTAAATGTTTCCTTAAGTAGCATAATGCAGTTTTCTTACAGTATTCCTCCTTATTTTCTTCTAGCTTCAGTCCATATTTACATAATATCCTTGTGAAAATCCACTCCATCTAATATTTATCTAAACATCCAGATTATGGGGATGATATAGCAAGCCACTCAAATGATGGGTTGCATTTTTTTTTTCCCAAGCAGATGGTTTTTGGTTACATAGGTAGCTTTGTTGATTGTCTTCTCCCCGTGGGTTTCAGTGCTAAATGACAACAAATATTTATTGTCAATTATTCTTAAACGAATGCCTCTGAACCATTACAGAAGTATGATTTGCAAAAGACCGAACCTCAAGAATACAGGTATCCTTACCATCTATAAAGGTTTCTAACTAGACCATCAAACATTATTTGTAATATTGGCATGCTGATAAAGGAGACTTTAAGGGTAGAAAAAGTTGAAATCTGATTATACATTCGTTTGCCTCTCCCTATGTTGAACTGAGAAAGTGAGATATGATCAGTATTTTCATTTCACCTTCATAAAGTAATGCTCTTCCACTAGAAAAGCTATTAAAAATGACCCAAATAGAAAACTTTTAAATGAGATATTAAAAGTTTCTTAACTTTTTCTATATTAGCTTTTTCCTGTCCCAAAGTTTACTGCTTTCATGTACTAGTTTGGCTGTGTATAATAGTTCATCATTTTTAGTCATGTGTGACTATGCCTTTCAAAGCTCATTTTTCAAAATGGAGACAGATTAATGAAAGGATTAATACTTTCTGGTTTGGGAGTTTTACTTTGGCAAGATATTTTGATCTCATAAGATTATTTTTCTTCACTAGTCTTTCTATTTTAAGAATGTTTGTCTTCTTTTCTTTATATGTTGCTATTAACCTCAAAGCTAATGCAATATTGATTTTTTTTCTAAAGTTGTGTTTTGTTAGAAATTGGATACATTTTTTAGATCAAATGATATACTAATGTTTAACTGTGAGACACTGAATGAGGTGAATTGTTAACATGATAGAATACCTAGGAAAATTTATGATCTCTTCCATTACACTGTAGTAACAAAAAAAATGTGTGGGAAGGGCAATTCAGCTGTCAACCTTAAAAAACGGCTTATAAAAGTGGTGGCAGCAGAAGAGAGGCTGGCAATGCTGATATGAATTTCTAAGGCATCATTCTAGATGCACACCCAGTTAGTTACCTTCATAATTGCCTAATGTTTCTTTGTATCCAATTTTTGGATCCCATTGTTAACCTTAAGGATTGCCTTGATTTGGTTAACTCTAAAATTCTATTGCAATTTATAAAGATATGTTCTTCCACCCCCCCCCCAAAAAAAAAACAAAAAAATGTATAAAATGCAGTTGAGGGAGATACTTCTTCCTTTCTCCTTAGGAATACTGTGATCATGTGCCCTGCCGTTTGGGGCCACACATTTTCCACCGCCTACATAAAAGGGTAACATAACATAAGGATTAGGAATGTGCTTTCTTAAAAGTTAGACAGACAGTTCTACCCCTTATATTTGTGGATTCCTGGATATTTGAGACCAGTGGAGGTACAAATAACAGATTCCAGGATTGTGAGAAGGATTTTGAAGAGCAATTAAAGCTAGAGTTTCAAGGAGTTGAATGTGTTGGGGAGGAAGAAATTTTACTCTCTCGTTTTAGGTTCTTCTATCTGGTCTAAGAATTAAATTAACATGAGACAGATTAACAGGAGAAAACCACATTTAATTATGCATGTACAGTGGGGTTCCATAAGAATATGGGGTCCAAGGACAAATCAGGCACTTGAGGCTTGCATGCTATTTTGAATTAAGGAGAAATTGGGCAGTGGTTTGGGACTTCAAAGGGGATAAAGGAAATTCACATGGAGATTAAAAAAAAAAAAAAGCAAGTGTTTGGTAAACAAATGTTTGCTGGGCCATGCAGAAATAATGATACACAGGGGACTGCATACCGTGTGTGTGTGTGTGTGTGTGTGTGTGTGTGTGTGTGTGTAGTTGTAGTTGTTATAGTTAGCTCTTGTGATAGCTCCTTTCCCTGGAATAGACCCCTAATCTAAATTCTTTTAGGCAATTAAAGAGAACATTAAAGGTTCTTCCTGAGATTTGTTTCTTAAAAAAATAAAATAATCCTCATGCCAAAAAGACACATTTTAAGGTGGCACATTTTGCTTCCTACAAAAGAAAAGTGTCTGGGACATATTAGATGCTCAATACATTTGTATTGACTAAATAAAAATGTAATTGCAGTCTGAACTCAAAGAGTTTGTTTTTGCTGAAAGCTAGAATCTAAATTGCCTCATCGGTGAGTATGAAGTCAGGTGGGAGTAAAGAAATTGATTTTCTGTATTAGTTTTAACAACGCAGCATTTTGTAACTAGGAATATCTTATCTAGACCAGTCGTCCTCACATGTTCTTTATAAATTATATAAATCCGAATCACATACTAGAATTTTTAGCAATCTATATTCCTGAATCACACTCCTTACACATTCGAATCTGTTACATCTAATATGGGACAAGTCATCTGAATTTCCTAAGGTTCACTAGGAAATCCAGATTTGTTGCAAAGATTGGGAGTCATTGCTCTAGCTCAATCTGTTTACCCATTCATCACGACAGTGTTCCCGAAAGGCCATTTGCCACTGCTAGCTGGATAGCTGTTGTGACAGAGGATTCACTACTTTAAAAAAATATTATGTATTACAAAGAAATAAAGAGATAAAGAAAGTAGAGAGGGAGGGAAAGAGAAGGAGGAAGAAGAAGGAAGGAAGGAAGGAATGGAAGGAAGGAAGGAGGGAAGGAAGGAAGGAAGGAAGGAAGGAAGGAAGGAAGGAAGGAAGGAAGGAAGGATGAAGGACTTCTGAAAACTTTCTTTTATTGTATACTTACATGTGCCAAACTCAGAATGAGACCTTTACATTTATCTCTTTTATTTTTTTAAACTTACCTCTCAAATATGTTTGATTTTGATTATCTTCATTTTAAATGGCAAAGAAAGTCTCAGGGAAGCCGTATAACTTTTCCAACATCATGCAATAAAATAAATGGAGGAAATAGGATTTGAAATTATTTTCTGAATGAATAGTTCTAATAAATGTTTATTGTTTTATTATAATAAATAATGCAATAACTAACATTATATTTAGCATGAAAATGTATTATAGTTCAAGTCAGAGCTACAGAATGTCAGCAGACCTATACCCACTCAAGTACAAAAATATTAAAGGAATTGAATCATGTTTTTAAAGGTTTTGAATTTGAAAAGGATTGATATTTTATTGAGAGTTGTAAGAAATCAGTAATTTTCATAGGTCAAGTTATTTCTTTTTATATTATCTTTATTGTGAATCAGGTCTTATTTAATTAAATTTGGATGTTGTGGTCAGATAAGCACTTTTTTCTTTGGGAAGTTATTGGATACAACAGATAACAGCAAAATACTAAGGAATCTAGAAGCAAAAGACCACATTGCCTATATCAATACTTGTTTTTAGAGTGACATCAGAAAAATCATTTTAATTCTTCTACAAATAGAAAATGAAAGTTCTATATTTATTTAAACAAATTCCCGTTGCATCATATTACTTTATTTATATTTCTTGAAACTAATTATAATATATTTCCTGGAATTAATCTAAATCCCAACTATAATAGTTTTAAATCTCAACTTCATGAGTAAGATAGAAAAGTAATGTAGGAAAGAAGTTTTGGGTCAGTTCATGGCTTCTTGTTGAAGTTGACAACATCAAAGTTTGTGCCCAACCTTAGCATACATTTTCTGTCATTTTAAAAGTGTATAACCTGATCAACAAAGATATTTAAAGAATCTAATATATTTAGTAAATAATTTAAACTAGAGAAAAACACTGACTTTCTTATCCTGGGTTAGTATTTCTTATGATGGGCTTATACAAATAAATGAACCCTAGACACCTAGATATTGTGATACACAGTAGTTCCTCCATGTCTATGGTTTAGCTTTCCATGGTTTCAGTTACTCTGGGTCAACCATAGTCCAAAAATATTAACTAGAAAATTTCAGAAATAAGCAATTTGTAAGTTTTAAATTTGTGCCGTTTGAGTAGTGTGATGAAATCTCGTGCCATCTCACCCAGGATGAAAATCATCCCTCTGTACAGTGTATCCATGCTGTGTACAATACATACCCATATAGTCACTTGGTAGTCTAGGTTATCAGCTTGGCTAATTGGTTATCAGAGGGAGAGAGAAACAGAGGTTGAGAGAGAGAGAGACAGACAGACACCACATTCACATAACTTCTATTACAGTATATTATAGTTCAATTTGTTGTTAATCTCTTACTGTGCATAATTTATAAATTAAACTTTGTCATATATCATAGATAGTATATGGTTCAGTACTATCTATGTTTTCAGGCATCCACTGGGCTCTTGGAACGTATACCCTGCTGATAAAGGAGGACTACCATATAAAGTGAATTCAAGTAAATTTTACATTGAACTTTATTTTTCTCCTCTGCTTAGATCAAAATGCCTTTTTTAAAGACTTACAGGAAATATTTTTTAAATTGTCATTTCCTTTTTCTTTATGTGAAATGAAGTTCAATTAATTTTAGATGTTCAACTCCATACCACCAATATTTCAAATTTTTCTGTGCCATTTTCCTCATCTGTTCACCTTCACATTAGTTTCATTAACTGTCAGAGCTTATTTGAATCCGGAGAAATACCAATCAAAATCCTTTGAAGCAAACTCGATTTATCTTTGAAGTTATAGAGATGATTATATTTCATTTTTTAAATTCTAGTCCTTTCTTTCAAGAAGGTGAAGGTAAAGGAGAACAAAACTCCACATTATTAAATCAGAATTTAAATGAATTGCTTAACAGAGAGGAAATGATGTAAAGAATTAGATTTTTGTAAATCATGAAATATATTATACTATAAAAGTTATTTTTTTAAGGTTAAAAGTGAGCCATGGTAACCTTTGTGACTGTAAGTTAATAACACCAGTTCGTTACAGCAACAATTGGGCCAAACACTGTTGTTTTACAATAATTCCTGAAACCTATATATTATCTATTAGACAGTCAAAGGTCTTTTCATTTTAGAATATCCAGAAAGAAAAAATAAGTTATTTCAAAGATCTGCATTGGTCACATCCAATTAAATAAAACTGTCCTGTTTGAATATCAGGGATAAAATGTGTTCTTTTCTCCTTTTATTTACATATTGGTTTTATTATAAGTTTCTTTCTCAGAGGCAAACTCAAAAATCATTTAAGTGCTTGGTCACTTTAATGTGGTAGTAATGAAGTCTAGATTTTTCAACTGTATTTAATGGATTTTTATCCTCTCTTTTGAACACATGTTTTATCATATTGACTGGGCCAATGTTTAGAATTAATTGACAACAGGAAATTTAGGGTTAGGGAGAGAACAGAGACAAGGATGTAAGAAAACAAGTGTATGTATTTGCAAGGTAACCTGTAGACAGGTAACGTGAGTTCAAGCAACATACATTTGCCACACAAGGAGGAAAGAGCCAAGCATTTTGTATAAGGAGCTGAGACAGAGTCTAGAGTGTATTTCCTGGATTTGTATGATGCCCCGAAGTCATTGTAGTTGGAGTTAAATTTTTTAATTCTGTCAAGTAGAAAATTAGGTTGAGATCACCTCTAAATGGTAAAGTGGAATGTTTCTTAGTGAAAATGCCTACAGAGTATAAGAAAAATATGTATTTCTATCTCTTGAAATTGCTTCCTATTTGTGCATGCACAGTGATGAGATCCTTTAAGTGGAAGCTAACCAGAAAAAAAAAATATTATTCTGCACTTCTCTCACATCCTTTAGCAGTTAGGATTCATTCAAGAAAACAGAAACCACTCTAGAATGTCCAAGTAAGAAGAGATTTAACACAGAAACACCTGTGGGAGGACTGTGTGGTCAGGAAGGAGCATCAGTAGCTGTTAGTCACAAGAAAAGGATCTAGATATTGCTACTGCCAAATAGGTCATGAAAGTGTATTTGGGAGCAACCTGCAGCACTGAGAAAGGCAAGATTTTGGGGCGGAACCGAGAAGCTGATGCAGAATGCCAGGTCTGATCAAATCCGTGGCCGTCTGCCATTTCCACAGCAGTAAAGATCCTGCTTTCCCTTCAGCTTTCCAAATCTCATGAGAGTGGCTGTTATTGGTACATTCTAAACTGGAATCCTGCATCAAGGATTTCTGAAAAATGTGATTCCTAGGCTTCTAGATTCTTTTGCATAAGGGACAACCCTTCAAGGGATAGAAATAATCCCGAGTGCAGAAAATCTGACAGCTCTCTTTCTTGGTATTAATGACAAGGACTTTTTAAAATTCACCTTTGCTACAAACTTCTAATATTTTTTTGATGATAAGTACTTATTGACTCACTCTGTGTGAAATTATAATGTTTAGGACACGATCACACTGTTGAGTTCAATTCTGAAAATTTTTATATGTGGTATAGAGCATATTTAAATAGAGAAGTGATTTGAGAGCAAATAATTAGAGTGGAGAAAGAATTAACCTTAGAGACCTGGATGTGTTCGTCTTTTAGGGCCACCATAACACAGTATCACACCCTGAGGGGCTTAAATGACAAAGTTATTTTCTCACAGTCCTGGATGCTAGAAGTCTGAGATCAAAGAGTCAGCAGGACTAGTTCCTTCTATAACTCTTAAGGAGAATCTGCTCCTGTGTCTCTTCTGGCTTCTGGTGGTTCGCTAGAAATCTTTGGCATCCTTTGACTTATAGATACATAACTCCAGTGGCTGCCTTCATGTTTACATGGCATTCTCTCTGTGCCTCTTTACATCATCTTCTCTACATGCATGTTTCTTCTGTCTCTGTGTCCAAATGTCTTTTGTATAAGGACACCAGTCATATTAGATTTAGGGGCCCATTTTGCTCCAATACGACTTCATTTTAACTAATTACATCTGCAATGACCTCATTTCCAAATAAGGTCACATTCTGAGATCCCAGAGGTTAAGACTTTAGCATACGAATTTTAGAGTATACGGTTTAATCCACAACACTGGTTTTAATTTCCAGTTCATTATTTACTAACATGCATACAACGCTTAGCATTTTGTAGCTTGTTTTTTCCTACACATAAAAATGATTTATAACCTATTTCAAAGGGTTCCATGAAAATAATTTTTAAATTAGAACATTTTCTCACATTGTTTGACAGAACATGTACCAACTAAATATGAGGGGTTTTTTTTCCCCCGTAATACTTTTTATTCTTTTAATCGTTACAAATTATATTAAGTATAGAATTTCCTGAAAAATTAACAAGTAACTAAGTTTCACTGTTAGGGCATTGATATAGCTCTTTTGACTCTTTACATTTTTCCAAGTGACAAGTAGATTCTCATATTAAGGTTCTTCTGTGTTATTTTTGTACAAGTTGTGAACTGCGTTGGCATTAAAAAAGTTCACTGCAGCCAAAAAACAATGTGTTTGTCCTGTTTCCCCTTTATGTGGTCAACAAGATTTTGATACTCAATATAGTTGCCTCCTCCCACCGCAAAAACAATTACCTCTTGGAATAGATTTTTAGTCTGTGGAATCGAGTGGTCATCGCCCCACAACATTTTGTGATCAACATACCTATAGTCATCAGTTTCAGAATTTGACTTCATCTCCGTGAGATTGTCTAAGATGTAAGTAACAAGTAGATTTTCTACCAGAGTCTTCTTTTCAGTAATGGGTTCTTCACTTCTTCCATCAGTGATCTTGTATTCATGACTCATAGGAGACCATTGGTTTAATGGTAGTGTTGCAATAGCTGGCAAGAAATGAGGCCGTCTTGGCAAAAGCCTTTGGCTTTTTGATGTATTGTAAGGTATTAAGGTTGCCTCCTGCATCACTTAAAGCTTTTTGGTTTTGCTCCAAATCAGCCTCAGAAGGTGCTTGCTGTGCACTTATGTAATAGATAAGAAATGGCCTCATTTTATCTTCTGGAATTCCTGCATCAGGGTCTGATATCATATCTAGAATTTTTTAATGGCAATTCAACTGGCCCAGTTGAACTGGCAACTGACAATTGAACTGGGCCATAAAAGTTAGATATATCATTAGCAGAGAAATTGAGGGGAAAAAAGTATAACTTCACCAAGCCATTCTAGATTTTCAGAATTTAAATTAGTGGACAGTTGAATTTTATTCTCTCGGCTAAGGTATAGGGATCTAAGGAAGAACTAGCTTTTGATAAGTTTAGCAGATTCTCTCTTATAGATGTTGTATCTTCTTTCTTTAGAAAAATTTTTCAGGTAACAAACATGAAAGATAAAATTTAGTAGAAAGATTATTATTCTTTACAATAGAACAAATCATTCTAGAAATTGAGAAATTATAATGTTTATTACTTGGAAAAGAGCTAATTAAAATGTAAGAATGTTTTAACATCTTCCAGGTTTTGCTCTGTGGTAAAGACAACAAATCATCAAACATGGAATTGCTCATTTGCCCCCAAAATAATAACTCTTGCCTAAAGTTAAATAATAGATATAGATTGAGAAATAAAACTATAAAATTTTGAGACTTTGCAGCTGATAGCCCAGATAGTCTTTAAATAATACTGAATTCATTAAAATGCATATAGCAGTAGTTTTCCAAAGTACGAAATTACTATTGGCTATAGGAAGAGAAGAGTCAAATTATTCCTTAAAGCAAGTTATATATTTTAAATGTTAATTAATTACATTAGCATTTATGAAAATCAACTTCTAAAAATATTGAATTTTTATAAAGAGAAACACCTAAGAATAACAAGACATAGTTCAAATAATAGCTTAAGAAATGATGCAAGAGTCTAAAATCAATTCTGTAACCATAAAGACTAATGGCAACAATGATAATAGTAATAAATAATATGTATTGACTGCCTGTATAAGCTCAGCCTTACCCTAAGCATTTATATATGTTACTTCAAATGAAGGAACTGTAAGTTCTATTTTTGGCTATATAATCTCTTAACAGCTTTCAACTCTTTGAAATTAGGTTTCTCATCCCCAAAATGAGGTAGCAATAGACTGATTTGACTCAGTGTGGAGTTGCTATACGCGTTCTTTCTTCCTTCTGTAGTTGTCTTGGGACTTGGTCATTTCTTCTGTATTTTTCGTTTCATTACCGACATCACAAGTAGTTCCTTCCCTTCTTCCTATGGTTCTTTCTTTCTTCTTTCTTTCTCATCAGTCTAGGTAACTCTTCTATTCCTTTAATAGAGTTTTTACATTTCATTTTAAAAATTCAATCTAGCACATATCAATTATAATACTTAATATACTATACTTTATCTCTTTGCACTGTGTTCTCCTTCACGAGACAGTATTGTCAAAAGCGCAAAATCCATCCCATGACAAGCACTCCACATGGGTTTGCTCTGGCCGTTCTTTGGGCTTCTCTGATTGCTGGGCAGCCCATGCTGCTCTGAATCTTTCCTCTCCATCCATAATGATGAGTTTTTTTCCCTCTAATTATACTAGAATAATCTGGCCATGAAAATAGGAAGGGGTTTTTTTCAATCAATAATAATTTTATTCCACACCCATTTACTAAACGTCTACCATAGACAAAGCCCTGTTCAAGGTGTTGTCAGTAATAGGAAATTCAGTGAGATATAATTACATCCTTAGCATTTTACTGTTTCTTTGTATCCTTTATGTAATAATGTAAATTAATCTTTATGCACTTACCATTTGTCAGGTGGGTGTCATGACCCACAGTATGATCATGTTATGAATTTAGAGGATTGGTACCATTTTACAGATGAGGACACTGAGATTTAAGTAAGTAATCCATTTGTTACTGCTGATAAGCACCAGAGCCATGCTGTCTAATTCCAGGGCTGTGCTTTCAGTCTCCCCACAACATGGTTTTCCAAAAATGAAGGGAGGGTGCATCAGATGCCACGGTTGAGCTCTGAGAAAGAACAAAAATAATGGATAAAAGTAAAGAAAGATAGTCTTTATTAGTAGTACTATAATACGAATTAAGATAAGAATATTTCTATCAATCTACATATATATATGTATATATGTCTATTCATCTACTACATAAATGTGCATATACATATGCATATTTACATAGTGGATAAAAACATAATTTCAAGAATCAAGTTTAGTTAGATTTAAACCCCGATTTCACCCCTTAATAGCTATGTGACTTTGTCCCTCTGAGAATAATGAAAATTACCTTTTAGAATCACATAATTCATATAAAACACATGATAAACTTTGATAGTATTAAAAGCTTAGTAAATATTTGTAGCATGAATGAATGAATATATTCTAGACGGCCTACTCTATTGGTATCCTGAATAATTTTTTTTCTTTTGGTGTAGCTGTATTTTCTAAATTTAATATCTGTTACTTTTGTAATATAAGAATAAAAGGTATACTTACATATCTGCACTTTCATATTGAAGCTAAAATTTAGTTCTAGCTCTCTGAATCGGGCAACTATTCACAATCGGAAAGTATTTCAGAAGGGCTTTGGTTCCTGAGCTCAGGTTCGGCAAGCGGCCGCTGGTGAGACAATAGTGGAGAGACAAGGGTCGGTGGGAGGGGGAATGTCTCTAGGGCAACTACCTTGTCTCACCCTGGGCTTGTTTCTCATGCAAGCTGGAGAGGAGGTAAGTGGAACAAAGGAATCAACAAGTTGGCGGGGAGGAGTTCCTCTCTTGGGATGTGAGTTGCTTGACAAACTATCCTTTTCCTTTGCAGCCTGCTCTGATAAACATCCTGGAGCTGGTCAAGCTAAGGCCTCGTTTGCTTTGTCTAGAGGAGGATTTTGCAGTCAGTCTCCTGGCACTGAAAGGTCTAGAAACCAAGTCAGCTTCCTTTGAAGGGTGTTCCTGGAGTTCTCAAGAAAGCAGGCTGTTTATCTACAAGTTACACATTAGTTAACAAGACATAAAAATGAGAATGAGATTATAAAGACAAAAATAATGTTTACAGTTTATATTATGAGATTACAATCATAAAGCTACAATAATCAGTTATACTTTGAACAGACACAGATCAGGGTAGGAAGATTCTTGCATGCAGTAGGATGTTTGAATGAGTGAACAATGGAGTCAGAGCCTCCATTCCAGAGGATGTGCCTTGCACTTCTTACTCCTTGAACCCTTTGGACTGCTCAGACCGGGCCAAATCAACATTGTCTTACAAATAATTATTTGTAAAGTCAGGAAGATGGCAAACATCCTGACCACAAGAACTGATGATCATGGACTCTCTATCTGAAGATAGAACCAGTAACCAATCATGTGTAGCCAAGAGTAAATAACTCAGCTTATCAGCACCTACAAGAATCCTTTCTTCTTTTCATGTAATTATTCCTTGTCTTTTCCCATAAAAAAAAAAACCCTTGCCTTCACCCTGTATTCAAGAAACTATTTCGTTTTCTGCCTGACTCTGTGATCTGCAAATTGCAATTCTTTGATCCCAAATAAATGCCTGTTGCCTTTCATTTCAGCTTTTTAATTTTAGATTAACACACTCTAGCAATAGCCCTTGGGGTATTGGCAAGTAACCGGGATTCCAGCAGATATTGCAGGTCCCGAATATAGAGACCCTAGAAAGCTGTGCTAAGTAGTTTAAACTTATAGTCACACAAATTGTCTAGAAACTTTTGGGAGTCTCAGGCCTGAAGCAAACAATGTCGTGACAAGATGTAAAATAAGGAGATGATAGTCACAGAAAAAGAGGACTTTCTCTCTCCTGGATGCTGCGAATGCCCATTTCTTTCTGCTTCTGTGTCATGTTTGTGGGCAACTCCTATTCTCTAATTAATATGGTTCCCTTGTGCTGCACTTAATTTTTTACTCTTATCATTCACATAAGGGCTTTCTGCAGCTGTTTTTGTGACTTATTTTAATACAGTTGGGGAGCTATATGCTCCCCAAAGGAAGTCTTCTTTTGTCAGAGGAGGGAAAAATGAATGTCTTCCTGGCAGCATGACATGAAGGCAATTGATTCCCTGGAAACAAATGTATAAACAGTCTCTCTGATATGTTCTGTTTCTCCATTTTAAAGTACTCTCAGGAGAAACAAGTTTTAAAAAGATAATTAAATAGAGAATTGCAATGTTTGGGGTTTTTAATTATTTACTGAATGTATGTTAGTTTTACAAGTATCTCAGGTTATCTAGGGATCAGAGGAAACCGAGTAATCAGTCTCAACATCCCAACTCGAGAGTAGTTAATTAATATGAATGGATCAGAACAATAATAAGGTAATTGCAAGTTATATCTTTCTTGAATATTTTAGTAAATGTTATGCTCTTTGAAATATCAGTGACACAAATAATCCAAAGATTCAGAGTAGATCAGATGGTGGGAAACTAAGGTTTAAGGGACCGGGATTATATATACTAGAAAAGAAAAAGGATAAAAAAAAAAACGGTTCTCAAAAATGTCAACAACAGAGACTAGGGATCATGAACTTTTCATCTTTAATACTTTTCTGACCATGAAAGAGTGGTAACTTTAGTGTGCTAAGATTCATTTTCCCCATAAGATGTATTCAGAGAAGGTGAATGTTACATCAACTCTGCCCTTGAAAAACTCAAATTTAGAAAATTTTATATGAAAAGTTACATATAAATCATAATTATAATAAATATAAATTCTGGTCTTGGATATTTCTAGTTTGATATGTTTGCAATTGGTTTCAGATGAAGTATTTTAAGTATATCTTCAGTACTCTGGGTTTATGGAAACAATATATATGCACTATTATTTGTTGCAGTCTGGCTAGAAAAGGAAGTCGTTCTTGGTAAGTCTGAACCCAAAATTTTCAGTGGTTTTATGGAATTCCCAGATATTGTTCACTGTTTAGTAACTGTTGGTAGAAATATTTATAATTCTAATATGAAAGCTTTCATTTCTGGCTGCCTCTCTAACCCAATAACTACATGTTCATGAGTTTATTAATTAATGCAGAGCTAGAATTAAATGAATATTCACAGTATACTATTAATATTGGTGTGGATCCTTGAATGTTCATGCCATATTTTGCCAGATTATTTCATCTGGTGTTCTTTATAGTTTTTCTGGGACATCTGATCACTGAATGCATGAGTCCAGGTAAAGTGCTGCATATTATTTATGGAAAGGCAATAAACATTGGTATATGAGTTCTCTTTTGTCAATACATTGTATACTTTGTGGCTGGGGGGAAGTGACTTAACTTTTTTCATTCTCTGTCACCTTACCTCCACTCATCTATCTGTGTTCCCTTTAGTCCCTGAAATTAGGAGCTTAAATATGTAGTCTAATGTTTTCAGCCAAGCATTTCCTCCATGAATTGCTTCTTTGTGCTCACCAAGGTATTAACAGGATTCTAGTCTAAAATGAATGGCAGCTATAAATTTAATGAGTCTTTTCCCACTCATATTTTCTTTCCAAGATAAAACTACATGATATAGTCTAAGCATAAGCATTTAACCACCACCTGTCTGTGCATTATCTTTCATCTCATAATCATAATTGTATCAAATATTTAGTGATTTTGATAATTTTTTTGTAAAACTAAAGCCTTTATGCAGAGAGATACAGTCATTGATAGAAGGGCCTTATCTCTATTAGGGATTACTATGATTCAAGCTTTGTAAATCAGTTAATCCCTATTTACGGCTAAACAAATGGAATTATTTGCTTTAAATTGTAAAATTAATATAGGTAGAATAATGGTTGCATTTACAATGTAGAAATAAATATTTTAAAACCATATGATAAAGAAAAAATAAATTATTTGTGGTTTAATTTTTTAAAATAGTGAAATAGGAAGATTACATCTCCCCCCACCCCCCCAAAAAAGGACATTTTTGAACTTCATTGGCAACTGAGCTTTCAATTAGCACTCTTATTTTGGAAATTGCTCTATCGGTATATCTAAGTTATGTGAAAACAGTTGAAGATCTCTGATTCACTGGTTACATCATTTTCACTCAGCAAAAAAAAAAAAAAAAAAAATCAGCAACACATAGTTGTTTTAAAACATCTAGTAGTTTTTACTTGAGAAATGGAGATTTTTACTTGGATTAGATCTTTAAAAATGAGTGAGTTAAGGACAGACTAGAGAAACACTAACACTCAGTCTTCATGTTTCTCCTAAGCACTGTTCTAAGCACTCCTGATGACACAAAAAATGTAGAAGGCTGTGTGAATATGTCCAGAACTTATCTAATTGAGAGTAGCCAAGTTATAAATTTATTACAGTGTAACTAGTAAGATTTTGAAACTGCAAGCAACAGTGTAGGCAATGACATTTTTAGTTACTAACAGAAATGAGCAGACAGTAGGAACTATGACTTTGTAGGAGTGATATCCATGAGAAACAGTGACTTAATTCATCTATGTTGACTGTATACTGTCTTTTGAAGAAACAAGATCAAATAATAATATCTTAGAAATCAAATTACATTTTTATGGCTCTCTGCCCCAGGAAAAATATGTTAGGTGGATTATTTTTAGAAAAAAGAATCACAAAATTCTTGATATTAGGCATGCTAATTAAAAGAACCATATTAAGAAAGAGAGGGGAAAAATCAGAAAGATGAAATACTCTTAAAATGCCATTAACTATATCGTACCCAAGCAAACTCTCCATTAACAAGGTTTTGTTTATTTGTTAGTATTGATGAGACAAAGGTAATGAAGTAGACCATACTCCACAAGGTGGAGAAAGAAGACATTGTGGGATAATAAACCTGAATTAGAAATTTAGCCAAAGCTGACAAAAATAATGTCTTAGGTTATATCATGAGATCAATACACTTTGAGTTCTATCTCCTGGTACTTCTAAACTTCTTACTGGAGATGATATTCGAGTGGCTGTTATGATTCTAAAGTTTAAAAGAAGAAATCTTGATGAAACATCTAATGCTAACACTTATACATCACTTAACACTCTGTGAGAGGCCATAAGTGACCAGCATGTGGAAATTAATTCAATCTTCTCAACAGCACTGTGACAGAGGTAACGTTATTAGTGTCCTCTACCCTCCATTATGATATAAAAATGAGAAAACAATTGAAAGATAAAAAATCTGCGATTTTTTCAAAATATATTGCTGGTTTGAGCTCCCACAGTTCTGAGATGATCATAATTAAACCCTCTCTTCCACTTTAGACAGTTTTTATTATTTATGTAAATTTGGGCCACAAAGTTCTTGTGGTTCTATAAGCTAAGAACTGCTTTTTTTGTATTTATTATTTTTAGTTTACTGCAATAATAGTTTGCTATTATCGAAGATTTCAGAATAATTATAGTTATAGTCATTCTACATATACATAATGTAGGATTTATTTAACATACATTTTTGAAGTATGTAGTATATTATGTATTAGGTTATGATATGCTAAGAATGCAAAGATGGGGAAACCTGTGGTAAGCAGAATTCTAAAATGGCCCCAGAGATTTCCAGCCCTTGTTGTGCTTCTCTGGTGTTTCTCTGAAGGGATTTTGCAAATCTAAATAAGATCCCAAATTATTTGACTTTCATATAAGAAGATAATCTGGGCAGGTCTGGAGTAATCACATGAGCCCTTTAAATCTGGTCACAAAAGCCAGAGAGAGGAAAGTCAGAGATTTGAAGCTCAAAAAAGATTTAATGAGTGCTTGCTGACTGAAGATGAAAGGGGCGTGGAGCAGGGAATGCCACTGGCTTCTAGAAGCTGAAAGAAGACCCTAACTGACAACCAGCAAAGACACTGGAGCCTCAGTCCTACAACTGCAAGAAACTGAATTCTACCAACAACAAGAAAGAGCTTAGAAGTAGGTTTTTTATTCAGAGCCTCTGGATGAGAACTCAATCTGGTAGACACTTTGATTTCAGCCCTGTGATACCGTCAGGGCCCCCAGCCATGCCATGCCAGACTTCTGACCTACACAAAGATGAGCTAATAAAAGGATTGTGTTTTAAGCTGTGCTAAATTTATGATAAGTTGTAATACAAAGTGCTATCCTTAAAGGAAAATAGTGAAGACTTTGCAGCCCAAGAGACTGTTCCTAATCTCTACTTCATAGGACCCTAAGTTGGAAATACTGAAATTTCTTTATTTTCCATTACCTTATCTGTAAGACAAGAATAGTATATTATTCTCCACCGCAGATTATTATAAAAATTAGAGAATATGTCTATAAAGATCTCTGAGAACAGTTTATAAACAAAGTGTAGTTAAAATGACATGATATGAAGTTACTTACCAGGTACATAGAGGTAGCTGTTATAATTATAACTAATAAAGTATTATCACTGTTGTTTAGGAACTTAGAACCTTATACAGGAGACATCCATGGGGATAAGTAATTTTGTGTGTGTGTGTGTGTGTGTGTAGTGCAAGTAGTGTCTGAAGAATAGGGAAAACAAATTGTAGATCTACCTGATAAAATGCCTGAAAGAATGCAGTATCTTGATTCTTAGATGGAAGATTCAAGTTATTAGTCTCCCTATAATGTCATTGTAGAATGTTTCTAAAGCTGAGAGTCCTGCCGACATATCCAATTACCAGAGTTATCAACTTCTTGAGTATTTATGAAGATTTACTGTACCATCCTGTCCAGATCTATTTTTATTATGCTACTGATGTGGAATTCTGTGAGTCATTACCTTAACCTAAGTTTTATTTAGACGTTGCTCCCAGGTGTTATTAAAAGTTCACTTTAACTTTTTTTCTAAGTTTCCTGTGTCCCTACCCAAATGAAATGTATAGTGGAGTAAGCCAAGTAAATGTAACTTACTTTATGTCTCTATTCCTCTGTCCTTTGTTTCCTCATGGATTTCCCCAGTATCTGCTATAAGTAGATATTATTATTGATAATGTAGCAAGTAAGAGTAGAAAGCAATGATAGAATTAATTATGAGTCTGTTCAGTCCAAATCTATGCTGAAAATAAGTTCGATGACTTAAAGTTTTGCACAAGTCTTTGCAACACTAAATTAATTTACATTTGTCACCAGTGTGGTGTTACACAATGTTCTACTTTGAGTTCTAGTACCAATTTTCCAGCACTAGTTAAATCATCTTAACTACTTAAAAATGATTAAGACTGTTCTTACTCCCTTTGCTTAAATGTAGCTGTACATCACTGCAATGACCAATTCATGCTATTTTGCTATACAGTGACCAATGGAGTTTATCCATTTTTTGCTTAATTTTAGCTTAGCATGATAAAAGTTGCTGTGCTTTTCCAGAATTGCACCTATTTATCAGCTTCTGCACCCAACACTTGTGAAATCTATAGCTCCTGCCTGTTCTATGTGTAGTTTCTGAATAAAATAATGTTAAAATAGAATTCCTAGAGGTATTTAAATTTAAATGCCTGTTCTTCATTTATAGGAATGCCAAATAAGCAAGCCTCTTGTATTTTAAGAATTTATAATAAGTGTAAATGCAAATTGAATATTTCAAATGCCTAAAAGATAACTTAGCATTTTAAAAATTGTTTAGGTAATTTCTAAGCAAGTTGACTAAGTCGACAATTTAACTTCTTCAAAATCAAATATGACATAGAATTGCTTACAATTTCTTCCACCACTTACCTTCTTTTCATTTTCTAATTTGTGTCAGTTATAACATTGCTTTTATATTTTCAAAAACCATTTATGTTGTTGTATAAAAATAATTACATATGCTCTATTTTTTTATATGTTGATTATAAAAATTCAAATGAGCAATAAATAGTATTTACTATAGTTAAACAAGTATGCTTCATTTCAGAAATAAGAAACGTAATGGGACTGATAGAAAGCAGTGTTAATCTAGTTATTACTCTGAGTCATTTAAACCTTGGTGATTACTTTAAAAGCAAATTTTAGCTTGTTAATATTTGCATCTGAGTTTCTTACATAGACTTTTTTGTTTTATTTCTTCTGAAGTTTCCTTTACCTTTCTTTTCTTCTTCTTAAAAGAGCATAAATGCATTTGTCATAGATCTAAGATACTCTTTATTATATACATATCACACATGCATTATATCTATTTTATTGCTAAATCGATCTTCCCGGAGGGCTGACCTCATACTCCAGTCTAGCCAAGTCGATCTGTAGGCCAGTTTCCACAGTTAAAATTATGAGATTTTTCTTCATTTGGGGAGGAGAGGAGAGGTAGTCATTTGGTCGATTGGTTAGCTGGTTGGATTATTCACTTACTGTTTTATTCCAGAAAGAATATGTAAAAGGTAAACTCTGAGTTCTTGAACAGTGAGATTATTTCTATGTTGATCTCATACTTAATATAGATATATGGAGTAGAATAGAAAAGTGATTAGAAGTCAGAACTCTAAAGTCAGAAATCCTATGCTCAAATAGCACCAACTCTGTGACTTTGGATAAGTTACATTTCTTCTCGGTGCTTCTAATTCTTCACCTGAGTGATGAGATTTTAATTGTGTCTTAACACACAGGATTAATTAAGTTAATATATAAAGAAGAGGGTTTGGCACATCGTAAGGATAATATGAATATGAATGTTAATAGCATATGGGTACCAAGTCTAGGTTCAAGTTATCATCCATCAAAATTTAAAAGATTTTGCTTCTTAGTTATCTATCATGTGGTGTTGTTGCTGAGAAATTTGACCAATCTACTTCTTATTTTTTGGATGTAACTTTTGCTCTCTATAAAATCTTTTAGGATCTTTTATATTTGACATTCTGAAATATCATATAACTGTGTCTGGATGTGAAGATTTTTTTATTCTTCTGTTTTTCTTTTGTTGGTTCTATTGTTCTGAAACTTTGTTACCTCTGCTTTACGAAATCTTCTTTATTGTTCTTGATTATAATTTTGGGATATTTTTTTCTTTTCGATGTTCATTTTTCTCTGTTTATGATCATGTATGATAGCAAGAGGTGGACATTCTCGAGTGAACAAGATATTCCAAAATATATTGCCCATGGAACTTTCCTTTACAACATTCTATAGTAAAACTATCAGTGAGAAGGGCTATGAAGAAATCAAACAAGAGTCATCAGAGAGTGATTAAGTATATCCTGCTTTTTACATTTGATATGTTAAATATTTGTTTACATACCATGAGAAAGTGTCACTAAATATAATTTTAATGTCTTTTTGATATTTCATCCTACAAGTGTAGTAAAACTTTAAACAATATTGAATTTATTTATTTATTTAGTTAGTTAGTTATTTTTCATTTAGTTTATTAGGAAGGGACATTCCTTTCCTATTCACGTTTCCTTATATGAACAACATCCATTTGCATAATATTCCTTTCTTCTCTCAGGCCCATCTACTCTCTCTTAGCCACTCACATTCAGTCTCAAAAGAAACTTACCTGACCTGTAAATTTGGGAGGAGAAATTAACGCCAGAGCCATTCTTCCTTCTCTATTTTTTTTTCCTTTTGAACTGATTCCATAAATGAGTATGTAATTTTGGTTGCCCTTCTGTGTGTCTTTCATTTTAAAGGGCTCTTTGTTCCTGTAGGATAGTGGTAATAGTAAAAGATCTGGCAGATTTGGGGTGGAATGTCAAAGAAAACCAACGACAGAGACATTAAGAAATATACTTGCAATTTTGAAGGAAAAAACTAATTAAAATTAAAATTTTAAATTTAAATCTTAATTAAAGATTTAAGCTTTGTCACTGCTTCATTAAGCATAGATTTTTCCCTTGATAGTGTGCAGCCTATATTTCCAGCATAGCTGTGTTTTTATACACATGCAGTTAGTTTTCTCCTAATATTTACAGCACGATTTAAATCTTAACTCTCATGGTATTTTTTTTATTAAAGGAGATTGCAGTTTAAGACATCATACTTTATAAAAGATAAGATACACAGTGACCATTTATATAGAAGCAGGGCTACAAATATTGTGCCTAAGGAAAAGTAAAAGTCTCAAGATTTTAAGAAAAAGCATCATCCTTTGGAGGCCTTAGCTAGATGTTGAACTGCTAACCATAGAAGATACCAGATTCGCTGACCAGATACGTGGGACCATTAAATCCAGACTGCTGCAGGCTGACCCTCAATTCTGCAGGCACAACTTAACTTTAGCAAGTGTGGTACATGAGAACGCCAGTTTAGTTTGTTAATGCTAGCTACGGAGTGTGTTCAAAGAAGAATTTAAATTAAAATTCTTGTATATACTGGTAGATATAAACACACATCAAATAATGCCCCATTCCAAATTTCTAAACTTTTCAAGAAGACACCAATGTCTCAAAAAATCTCATTAATAAAATTATAAATCTCATATGCTATTTTTTTCTTAGCAATTAAATGAAAGTTATTGAATCCACATGTGAGTAGAATCTATCAATTTCTCTGAAATAGAAATCTTAGTGAGATTTAGAAAATTTAAGCCAAAATCATGGAAGAATTTAGAAATTTGTCACATACTCCTCAGCATTTTACAGGTGAAACCTTTCAATCTTTAAGGATTATATAATTTTTATATTAATTAAACTCTTTGATAAGATTAAGATGGAAACTCAGAATTATAGCATAAATAATACAAATTGATAATCTCCCTTACATCTGATTATCTCACAACACCGATGCATCACCAACTCCTGATAATTGTGCCTCTTAAATATCTCTGAAATCCATTCACTTCTTTTCAGCTCCAATGCTTTTTCTCATAGAAAGAAGACAAAATTCTTAAATATGGCTGATAGACATTGCTTTCTCTGGCCTCTACCTACCTCTCTAGGTTCATCAGGTGGTAAGATGAATCTTACCACTGGCTCATTCTCGTGGGCCAGCTGCGAACCCTATAAAAAGGAACAGGGCTTGTGTCAACTTAAAAGGGACATCGCCTAGCAGTCTGACTGGGGAAATGGGATGACTCCAGTGAGAGCATCTGTGTGGGGTTGACTGCTGGAAATCTAGAGCCATTGTGAAGTTGTAAGTGGCCAGCCAAGTAAGGCATGGACAATATCAACAATCGGAAGGTGGCGAGCCCCATTAATGGATGAGAGCTTTTGAAAATCCTTAAAAAAAAAAAAAAAAAAAAAAATCCTGTGAGAGAAAATCATTTGGATTTCTTTCACATAGAAAACCTTTATTTCAGACGAAATCCTTATATGATAGCCAAGTACTACATTATCCTTTGCATCCAGTCCCCACCCCTCTCACGGCCCTGATCTTGGAAATTCAAGATCAGTAGATACTGAGTAGAAGAGAGGTAGAATAAGAAAAAGAGAAGAAACCAATATCAATCCATTTTTATTCAGGTTTACCAAACTACGTTCACATTGGAATAAAGAGATTTACATT
Organism: Rousettus aegyptiacus; assembly: GCF_014176215.1. Taxonomy (NCBI): domain Eukaryota; kingdom Metazoa; phylum Chordata; class Mammalia; order Chiroptera; family Pteropodidae; genus Rousettus; species Rousettus aegyptiacus. The sequence continues at coordinate 92,723,535 of NW_023416308.1, forward strand.
ATGTAAAACTGCATTTTTTTGCAATAGATTGCACTAAACTTTTCATTACCTAAAAATGACATTTTAGAAATGAAGGGAAAGTCAAGGGATCATGAAATGGTGGAAAGGAACATTCAGCACAACATGCTGAAAAAGAATAAAGTTCTTTTTTTCTCCTCATGACCTACAAAGTTTAAATTGTTCAATGAACTAGTTTTATACAAACATGTATATGTGAGCAAGAGTGGGAGAGTTGAAAAAACGAGAATGTGAAAATACAGAGCAATAGAAAGTGAAGGAATGAGAAGTCTAGAAGAGTGTTAATAAATGTACTTTAACTTCAGAAGTATTTATCTTTGGTCACATAATAGCCAATGCCATTGGTCTGGTTTTTGTTTTTGTTTTGTTTTACCATATCCATTCCTCATTCTCTTTTTTTCTCTCTTCCTTCTCTTCCTCATCCTAATAATAATAATAATAATATTGAAGAACTCAACCTTGCAAATTATATTTCTTAGTTTCTCTTGCTGACTGCAAGATTTGGCTAATTAGAGGATATTGGTGGGATATTTGAGAATGGAGAGAAGGGAGAGACTGGAGTATGTGTCGCCTTCTCTCCACTTCTGTCAGTGTTGCTGACTATGGTTATTGCTTTTCAGTGGTTCTGTCCCTCAGACAGCCCCTTCACAGCGATGCTACAGTACTTCCTGGGTGACCGGCCGTCATGGCTCCAGCTCCTAAGAAGCCTCAGCTTCCAGAACAGGTAAATATAATCCTCTCCCTCTGCTCCTCTGGTCTGGTGGTGACAGTAGCTTCCTGCAAGTGTCAGCCTGAGATGTCTCTTGAAGTCCTTTCAGTTTGTAACTAGTACCCTCTATTTAGCTGAAGTCACTTCTCATTTTTCAACTTGCCCCTTTTAATATTTTTTTTATAGTAAAGGTAATTTATAACTTTAAAAATAGTAAAACTATTTTGATTTAAAAATAACCTCCAGGATAGATGTAAAGTATTAACATCAATAAATACAAAAATAAGGGGTGAAAAAAATAGATGTCATTCTTGTCAGTTATTTAGACATCCTGCAAAGTTGGAAAAATTTTTTGGTATATACTAATTTACATTCATAAAAATAGATGAATCATGAAGAAAGCTCAAAAATTTTTCTATGTTTCTATATAAAATTTAATAGTGGAAGCAGAAACCACAGAAACAGGCTCTTAGATGAAGAAGAGTCCATATTTTCCTTATAGCAAACAATATAATTGAAGGAATTTTAGATTTTAAAAGACAAGTATTTAATTCAAACTCATGTTATCTTTCTCAATTTAATTTATTTGTCTTGAGCTGTAGTTGTCTCAACCATAGAATTGCCAGAACAATATCAACCCATTACAATTTTTGTGAGGATAGATTGATAAAAAATTATGAGGCCACTGTAAATTTGAAAGTAATACAGAAATATTAGTTAATAGTATTCATTTCTTTCACAGTCAGCCCTATATTCTTTGGACCTTCATCAGCTCCTACTATAAATCCAACTATTTACTCCATCATTTTTTTTTTTCATATAAAATTAGATTCATCCCTCTGATCATTTGTAAGCCTTCTAATCACCATCCGATCTCAAATTCACCTTTCTTAAATTTCAACAATATAGTTGCAGATAGTTTTCAGGTACAGAGAAACAGATTTTTATTTAAAAAAAATATCATGCTCTCTGTTTTTTCTCTAATATATTTTTTATGTTCACTGGTTAGGTAATGCATTTTGAAAGTCATTTGAAAAATGCTACCTAAGCTTCATTTGAAAAAGGCATAGAAAGGGGAGAAGGAAGCAATGGTATATGTAGATTTCAGAACCCAATGTGTAAATATGTGAACATTAACATAATTTCAGAATTGCTTCTTCATTTTTATTTTGCATTTCAATTACTTCATTTACATGTGTCTGGCATTATGTTATTTTTAAGATTTTCTTGATTACATTAGTTGATGGGTATGTTACTTGTTTTATTTTATAGTTGGTGAATTTTGGAATATTTCTGTTACTGAAAAAAGTAAAGCTCCAGTGTTTTTTGTTTTTTAATTAGCATATCTAGTGACTTACCCATTTGTTCCGGAAAACATGGTAAACATAGTTGAAACCTGATTGAGCAAATCTTGAAATTTCAGTGTTCTATTCCAAAAGTAATTAAATATGTGGGTTGTAAAATTGAGAACATAATAAACCCAATCTCATCCTACCTCTGATGAGACTGGCTTATACATATTCTTTAAGTAGCAGATGACCATGTTTTTCAAAAGAAGGGAAACAGACCTTGAGGCATTACCAGTAAAGATACATATCTTACAGTTTTCTGTTTGTGATCATGGAAGAGACTGTTAGTATTCCCATCCTCCCTTGCATTTAGGCCATGTGATGGGATCCTGGCTAATGGGATGTGGACAGAAGTGCTATAGGCCATTTCCATTGCCAGGTCTGGCCCCTCAACACCTACCACACAGACCTCTGATTCTCCCTTGCCCTGCTGTTTGTAATAATCTTGGAGCTGTATGTTCCGGTTGGTCTTACTATAAGACAGAAGAGAACCATTCAACTACTCTGTACTGTGAATGTGCAAGAAAGAACTTTTACTAGGTTAAACCACTTTTATTTCAGAATTAATTTGTTGTTGCGAATTAATAGTCATAGCATGTTCTAGGAATGAAAGGATTAAGGGAATGCCTAGTGAAGGAAGACAGTTGAATCAGAAACTTGGACCCAGAGATGACAAAGAGACAGAAACCACTTTAAACACCCTCCAAATGATTTGAATAAATGCTGGCTTTCTTATGACAACTGAGTAGGTTTTCAAATTATTTTTATTACAATCTTTTAATTCAGGCTTGCGATATGTCAGGTACTATTTTAAACGTTCATTTTTTTAAAATCTTCATAATATTATCCCAGAAAGGTGTCATCATATTTCTACTTTAATAATTAAGAAACTGAGGCTTAAAGAATTTAAATAAATTACTGAAGGGAACAGAACTAGTAAGTAGCAGAGCTGGGATTTGAACCTAGGTTTTTCTCTCCAGAGCAGGGGCATGCACCCCACTATGCATACTGCCTTTGTAGGAGAGAGAATTGTCACCCAATTAGTTGAACTGGCATTTCTCTGAACTGTAGTTAGACACATTTCCACTGTACTGCTGACTACTGATAGAGTTGTGCCTCTGGTGACTGTTACTTCACATTCCATTAAACTATAATTCTAACAAAATAAATCCTAGAAAGAATATCTTCAAAATTGAGTGGAGAAAGTTGAATGTCATACCCTTGATTTTGATCATTTTGCTGACTTCTTGACTTTTAACACTCATTACCAAGTAGGTATAATAATAACTAATTTCCCCAAATGATTCACTCTACTTAAAACCTTCGCAATGCTTTGTTTGCCCATGTCCATAGAATAAGATCCAACCTCTGTTACCATTGCTAATAGGTTTTAACATAGTCTATTGCTTGCCTCTGTCTCCAACTTTTTTTATTACAATCTCCTTCAAACTCTACTTTCTAAGTCTATTTACCTTCTTTTTATTTCTTGAACAGACAAAGTCCATTCTACCTCAGGATCTTTGCATCTACTGTTCCCTTTCCCTGGAATCTTCTTCTACTAACTCTCCAAATGCTTGGCATTTCCTCTTTATTTAGGTCTCAACTAAATTGTCACCTCTTCAGAGAGACTTCTCTTGGCCTATTTATATGAAGGGGTCCACCCCCATTATACCTGACTCTGTTATATGTCCTTCATGGAGCTAATGCTTCTGTGAAATGATCTGGTTTATTTATTGTTTCATTAATTTTTTCTTAAGATAAATGGTATCACACAGTATTTGTTTTTCTGTGTCTTACTTCACTTAGCAAATGTCCTCAAGATTCATCCATATGTTTGCATGTTCCAGGATTTCTTATTTATTTCTTATCCAACTAGGAAAAGCACAGTTATTTTTTTACTGTCTAGTTTGCCATTGCGTCTCTGCCACACAGAACACAAAGAACTCAACACATTTTCTTGAATAAGTGAATGATATCACATTTGATGTTTTTTAAAGAAATAAAATGAGAAGGAACTCTGAAGAATGAGTAGTGTAGCAGTTTGGAGCTCAGGCGCAGGAGCTCAAATTGTATGTTTTAAACCTGGTCTTGCATTAACTGTGTGCGACTTTGCAAAAATTTCTCATACTCTAAGTTCCTCAGTTTCCCTACTTGTCTAATGTAGATAATAAAAGTACCTTTCTCGGAAAGTTTTTTATAAGTATAATTTAGAATTGTACAGACAGAAAAAGCAATACCTATATATGTTATATAAATAAATCAGACTAAGTTATATTTCAGAGCTTCAGGTTTCTTTCTTTGTTTTTAGTTGTTTCAGTTAACTAACTTTATTCTTCAGTCAACAGGAAATACAGAATTGGTTTACCATTAAATCAGTCCCTTTTCTATCAAAATTCCTGAGTGTGGTAATATGTGCACAGCTGCTATTAATTCAAGCTATCGTAGAGAATGTGAAATATATGGGGTGGGAGTGGGGTAGAACGATACATCCTGTGGTCATTTCAGTAAAGAAATAGGTCATTATTCTTTCCTATTAATTTAATTAACGTTTGTTAGATAATTGGCACCCCTATTCTATTTCATTTGATTTTTATTTTATAAAACTGGGAGTAAGATTCTTTTCAAAATTACATTGTGCATTTTCATTCTCTGAAGAATTTTTTAAATTCTTTCTCTGTGCATGACACTTTTCTATGGCATTTTGTACTAGAGGAATTTAAGTTTGACAATATCATGGACATGCTTATCTAAAACTCTTGTCATCACATTTCAAGGCTGTGGAAATAACATGTGTTCAAAAACAGACCAAACATTTGACAAGAGCTGAACATCTCCAACTGAGTAAAAGTAACTTCTTCCCAATTCTCCCTTAGTTATGTTGTTCTATTTTATTATAAAAAGTAAGTTCAGAGACAACTCCACAAAAATGTCTACTTTAAATCCTTAGCCTGTCATTCAAAGCTTTCCACATTTGTCCTTCCATGTCTTTTTATTCTTGTTCTGAACAGGCTCTCTCTTGTATGTTGTTTTTTGGTCTTATTGACTAGTAGGAAGTCCTCCGAACTCCATCGTCATTTCTTTCCTGCAGCCCTTGACTCAGGCACCTCTACATAAAACATTCCCTTGCCTCATATAAATCTAAAACAAATAAGTTTTACAAAAGTCCATTTAAATTCTTCCCTAAAATATTAGTGTCTATGTTACTTAGACTTCCTTATTCCTTTATTTCTCCATTCTTTCATATTTGTTGTTCATATTTTGTTATTTTAAACATTATTTTAAAGATAGTAGCAAATGAAGAGAAAGAGAAAAAAATACAACATAGATTCATGTTTGTGTTAGGGTCTCAGAAAATGGGTACCGATAAGAGTTTTCCTTCCTGTTATGTATGTGCTGATCCCATCCATCTAGAAGTCAAGTCTTTTTTCCTTTTCTTTAGATCTGGACTGGCCTTGTGACTTGCTTTGACTAATAGAATATGGTGGAAGTGGCAAGCTCAGACTCCTGAATCCAGGCCTGAAGAGGACTGGCAACTTTTGCTTCCTTCTTTTTAAAGCCAGATTTATGTTAGAAAATGAACTACTGGGCCACCGTGTTGTGAAGAAGCCAAGTCAGCAATGTGGGGAGATCACATGGATGAACACAGCCAAAGAAGCCTTCTCAGGGTTGCCAGGCCATCCCAGCCACCAGTTAACTGCTGGTGAGTGCATAGCTACAGCCAGTATCATATGGAGCAAAGGAACCTCTTGGCAAACCTCAATCAACCCACGGAATCCTGAAAAATATTTAATTGTAGTTATTTTGAGCCATTAGATTTAGAGATGTTTTATTAATCGGCACCAGATAACTAAAAGCTTCTTAACTGGTTATTATATGATTTAGGGAAAAACAGTTTTTGCAATGAGAAGATTGGAAGTAGCAAGCAAACAAGTTAGGGATTACCTGTGAATACATTTTTAAAATATTCTCTTGGTGATCATTTTTCAAATTCATTAGGTTGGTTGCAAATCCTGTCAATGCTACTCATTAAGCTAAATGACTGGTCAATTTACCTCTGTGCCTCATTTCAATCATCACGAAAATCCTGAGGGTTAAATAAGTTAATGAAAGTAACATTCTTAATGCAATTCCCGATTGTAGTAAGATTCTATTAAATGTTTGTGATTATGATCATTATTACTATACTCAAGGGGTAAGCAAATCCCAAAAATGCCTGACAGAAAGAATGTTGCTAGAAAATCATTTCTCTGAGTGAAGCTCTGAATGTTGAAAAATAATCTTGTTTGTTTCTCTGAAGACCCTGTATTGTTTCTCCCATGTTTTTTCTTTTTGATTTTTCATTAAGAAATTTGATAATACGATTTATAGCTAGCCATTGCAAATGTGCATAATCTTAAGGCCTGCTTATCTTTTTTACTTTGGAAGGAATTTGCAACTCATAAAAAGCAAGAAATGTGAATGATTGGATTTTAAGTAGATTTTGGTTTTGAATCTGTCTAAATTGTTTCTTTTGCAAACAGTATGCAAATATAAGTTAAGAGTTAAAGGATGTTTACATAACATATGCAAATGAAGCTTTTTAGTTTATTGGATAATGTAAATTTGTAAGATGTTATATGTAGTTTTCTCATTAAAATCAGACTGCTAATTATCCCTAAAGATTTTTTCTAATATGTCATTACCAGGTAAAATATATTCTTTAAATATATTTGACATGCATTTTAATCAAGTAGTAAATAAAAGCCGTAATATTATTTTTAACATGAAATACTTAATTTCCAAAAGAAATATTTTCAGCCTCCTACAATTGGACATTTCATTTTTTTTTTTTATATATATATTGCATCATGCTCAATTTCTTTTATGGATTTAGCTGGAATTCCCAAATTGTCAGCTGGTGACTAATAGGTGATCATTATTTCATTGACTGTTTATATTGTCCTAGAGAGTAATTACCTAGAATCATCTCAAGGGATTTTAACAGCTGCAAAAAAGCAACAACTGTCTAAGGGAGATCAGAATTCTCAATGTTAAAAACGACAATATAATGATAAGTATCTAGCACGTGCAGGAGGAGTTAGATAATTTTATTTGCTTAAATTACTTCATGTTTACTACACGTTTACTAGCCATTTGCAATGGCTAGCTATAAATTGATTATATATTCTTAATTACACCTGTTTAAGGGATTAACCACATTTTATTGATGTGTAAATTGAACCTCAAAATCAATAACTAACTTGTTTAAGGTCACCTAGTCAAAAAGCGGCAGGACTGGAAAACCCACTCAATTTACCTTCCTCCAAATCCTGTGTTCTTTCTACTGTAGCATATATTTGACCCTTGAACGACACAGGTTTGAACTGCGTGGGTTCCTTTATACGCATACAGAGTGTTTCAATAAATACAGTCAACCCTTCACATCCTCAGATTTCACGTAGATTCAATCACTGCCAATTGAAAACAGTATTTTTGCTTTCCCAACCGCAGATTCCCAACCGGGGGTTGAAAACACTATTTACAATCCGAGGTTCCTTGAATCTGTGGATGGAAAGAGCCAATTATAGTTAGGTTTTGGGGGAGTCAAATGTTATAAGCAGATTTTTCAACTGCAGGGTTTTGGGCCCCTTAACTCCCATATTGTTTAAGGGTCAATCGTACTACATATAAGGCTTTCATCTGGAGTAGAAGGTTCTAGTGACAGCTATGCTCCTATCATATCTTGGGTAAGTCACTAGCTCTGATTTTCTGTTTTCTAAAATATTTCATTTGTGTCTTGCTTTTGCTTTGATTATATATTCTTAATTTTCTGCATGTGAAATGGGATTGGATTAGGCTAGATGATTTTTAAGCTCTCTTCAGCCCCATATCAACACATAACTTCTCCTAGGTCACGAGTCCCTGTTGTTAGCACAAAAAAATTTGTGAGGTTTGTAATGATGATTTTTTCTCTTGTAAGGGCTCTGTATGTTTCAGCAAATGAAACAAAATATGAAGAGGCCGTTTGCGATAATTTCACCCTTTAATATCTGGATACTATTTTACCACAAGGAGTATTGCACTAACATTGTCTCTTTTTATCTTCATTTTCTTTCTTAATTATTGATATATGATGTAGCTGTTCTTTGGTGGCGGGAGATGGTTGCTAGGCAACCTCACCTGCTTCCGTGGGTTATTAGGCCTTACCTTTGAGAACATTGTGGAGAATCTACAGGAAAAACTACTATACTTACAATTTTTGCATGTTAAACCTTCAGAAAACAGAGATTTAGAACATATACATAAGGTATTTTTAAAAGGATCATCATCAGAAGAAAAATTAGATGGAATGTTTGAATTTTATTTGCAGACTTTTAAGTGATTTCTTTTAAAAATAAAGTCCTTTGATATGTCTCCTTTTCTATTGCTGCATAACGAATCATCATACACAGCAACTTAAAGAAAAGTACCCTTATTAACTCAGTTTCCCTGAGTTAGAAATCAGGCATGACTTAGCTAATATCATGGACGACAATCGAGGGGACAGCTTAGGTCTGTGGTCTTAGTTAAGGCTTGGGTCCTCTTTCAAGTTCCGGTGGTTGTTGACAGAGTTCATTACCTTATAGCTCCCGAACATGTGGTCATTTGCTTCTTCAAAGCCTGCAACAGGAAAAGAGAGAGTCTCTACAGTTTCCAATCTCTGAGCTCAGGTAAGTCCTAAACCATCTTTCAAAGGTCTGTTGATTAACTACCTTCACTTGATTTGCGACTTTAATTATATCAAAAAATCCTTTAATTTTGCCATACAATGTAACAATCACAGGAGCAATATCTCTTCATATTCTCACATCTCACCCATACTCAGGAAATGGACTTGACACAAAGGCATGGATCATTGGAGATCATTTTAAAATTCTGCCTACCGCAGATATATTTTAATGACTAATTTGTGTTCTATTAAGATCTTAAATTTTGGGCTGATAGAATAACATGTAGTTCTTTTATGTCTAAATTCTTCTGATAATTAGATTTTTTTACAATCAGCAGTTCGTAATTAAGTGTGAGCTATATAAATAATATTGTAGTGAGTTATTTCTTGGAAGCAAACCATTCTTATAAAATCTTTATTTCTGGATAAATGATTGTATAATAAATTTTAAGGACTATTATGGGGAAGGTTTAGTGTCAGAAGATCCAATTTTATGGCTACATGTAGTAGGTCAGTATTGACTATGATTCAAGCATAGGGAAGGAATGAAAGCTGAAAATTTGCCAGTAGTTTGGTTGATGAAAATAGCAAAACTTTATCTTTCATTAGCCATGAAATATATATCTTGGGCATGTATATCAGATTAATATTTTCTCTGGGGGATACGAGGGTACAGTTTTCTGCCATTGTGCATTTCCTACTCCTCTGATACCATCTCACCGCATAAGGGGAAAGCCAGCTTAGAAATATGAAACTGCTTATTAACTGTAGTCAGCATTCAAGGGCCATGAGGATGTTGTTGGAGCACTTTTGTTTATTAATTTGTTCTAGAACCCAAGGAGTTGATGAATAAGCAAGCATGACAATAGTAGTAAAAATGAGAAATGGTATAAACATTATACTCCCAGGGCTTTCTCCAGAGACATTTGTGAGAGGTTATTATGCAAATACTAGAGTACATATTGTGTTGGGTTCTCATTTTTGTCCTCAGATAAACTTACTTATGAATTAGTTTTATTGTATAGATATTTATAAATCTTACAAAAATCCAGACCCTATCATTATAAAGGATGGTTATATGGCCTTTAGAAGGAAATTGCCCAAACTAAATAACCTCAGAATGTGCCTGAATATATGTTTCCATGGCAGAAGGGACCTATTCAGAAAATATGTCTAAACAAAGAAGGAGAGAGTGTGATGATTGTTACCCACCACCTTTTTTTAAAATTAAATTAATTGATTTTTTATGGTAACATTGGTTAATGAAATCCTGTAAGTTTCAGCTGTAAATTTTAACACTTAGGCATATATACATTTACATTATGTGTTCATCTCCCATATTTAGATTTCTTTTTACCCCATCTACCTTCCCCCTACCCTCTGATAACCACTAGTCTATTGTCCATGTCCATGAGTCTCTGTTTGTTTGTCCTGTTCATTTGTTGCTTTTAGGTTTATATCACACAAATAAGTGATATCATATGATTTTCAACTTTTTCTGTCTGGCTTATCTAGCTTATCATGATTATCTCGAGGTCTATCCATGTTGTTGCAAATGGCAGTATTTCATCTCTTCTTATGGCGGAATAATATTCCATAGTATATATGTACCACAGTTTCTTTATCCTTTCTTTTCAACCTTATGTCCCATCAGGACCCCCTGAAGTTGAACCGTAAATATGAGGCACATGTTTCTCTTAAGCAGATTGCATAATTATTCTACTAGCTAAAAAGAATTTCAAAGACTACTAATAACTTTTAAATGTAGTACATTAGTTAGAAGATCTCAAATTTTAGTGTGCATAAGAATTACCTGATTATACCTGATTATTCTCTTCAACCTTCTTTGAAGTAGTTTAGACTTGGATCATGAAAAAAAAATCATTTCTATATGGAAATATAGTTAAGAAAGCAGTAATCAGATAGATTAAAAGATAGTTTTGAAGGTAGCATTGCCATGGATTTTAGCTGAATGTAGGATGTTAGAACAGGAAAGTTCTTTATAAATTATTTTGAAAATACACAAGTATATAAATACACATGAACAAATAATCATTAATAGACTGTAAGTTACAAACCTTTAAATATGAGAACAATTTTAGAATTCCTAATGAGAAAAAAATGAAACTTTGTTGTGTTTTAGGAGCAGTGCCATCTGATAAAAATAGAGTGTATGCTACATATGCAATTTAAAATATAAAAGTAAAATTTAATATTTTATTTCATTTTTCGAAACAATACATTTTGAAAATTAAATAAATTAATTGTAACATAAAGCTGAGGCTGCTGGATTCCAAATATTTTATCATCAAGATTTCCAGAAGAGATCATGAATTTATTCTACATGGGAAGCAAATTGCCAAAGGTGAAGTTACTACATTATTCAGAGCTTTCTGGACTGGCTGCCTGGTAGTTTCCTTGGTGTTCCTGATGTGGCTCTGTAACTATCTCTACACCATTGTCACCTTAGTGCTCACTACACAGTGTTGCTAAAGTAAAAAGCAATTTGACTGCAAATGGGTTTCTGAGGTTCTAAGCATCTACTTGTGGCAGTCCATTTAGCATTTGTATGGATCCTCTGTTGTTTTCGCTGGCCATGGCATATCTATCTTATAGCACATCTCTAATCAGCAATCACGTGAGCCTCTTTTCTTTGTACCTTTTCTTTGTACTTTTGATCACTTAGAATGATGATGGCCTATTCATTTCAGATATCCTTAGGGCCCAAGTTATTTTGCAGTGCCTCATTAGCACTGCTGGCGATCTTTTGGTGGCTGCAAGAAAGTTCCCCACTTTAGGAAATACCCAGTGATTTCCTGGCTTTCCTGTATATTAAACTAGACCATCTAAACATACTTAGCCATTTTAAAATGATATCAGAAATGACCAAATGGAAACAATTTTTTTGTATATAACAATAAAATTAAATTTAACAAATAGATTGAATTATCACATAAAGTTCTATTGTGTTATCAAAATTCCTTACCCAGAGATAATGTGACTCATAGATTAAATTTTACTTTTCTTTTAAACTTTAAATCCAAATACTATTACAATGGTTTGGAAAGTCATCAATTTTCATAAAAATTATACTTTATCAACACTCTCAATGTAGACAACAATTTTACATTATTCATAATCTTAACTAGGAGCTAAATAAAGGTCAAATGGTTCATCTACCCATTAATTATTTTAATGCATCACTTTTATTGGTTTCTTTTGTCCACTTGCTCACTGTTATTTCTTGCTACTTACCATTTTCTGTAGAACCCGATTACCTCTTCAAATTTAGTTCCAGTTGCCCTTGGGGTTGTTTTCTAGTATTTAGAGTTGGGGCTGAGAAGAAACATAGTATACAAATTATGTGGAATGTGAGTTTTGAAAATTATGGCCTCAGGAATATGGTTTGGATTTCTAAAATTGAAGTCGAATCCTCTTTGAAAGTAGTATTTTATTGGCAACACTTTTAAATCATATGCAGAGATACTAGCTGAAGTATTGTCAGTCAAGTGACTCTGTCAGGAGGGAAAGTGTGAATCTTTTCACCTGAGTGCCACTTTTTATCTTTAATGAATCTAAAAATACAAAGCATGAATAATAAGCATATGAATACAATTTTGAAAAATATATGATCTATTCATTTTACTTTACAATTCAAAATAAAATTGCCAAAGGTGAAGTTACTACTTATAAAGTCTATTATTTCAATTTATTCTTTGTGAAATGTTCCAGCTTGCTTTTCTATATTTTGTATGTATATCTCCTATTAGTGCAACAAAAATTATTTCAATAGATTAAATTAGGGAAGTATGCAAGCAAGACTGAAATTAAGGTGTCATCTAAGCTGAATTTTGTCTCGAGACTGGAGAAAAATCCATTTTGGGGTTGATTCGCGTCAGAATTTAGTTCTTGCAAACATAGGATTGAGGTGCCTCTTTCCTTGCCAACTGTCAGCTGGGGCCACTCAATTCCTCCAGGCTTTTCTCATCTGTTGCCTTGTGGCCCCCTCCATTGTCACATAGCGACAATGTCAGATCCTTCTTGTGTGTTGTGAATCTTTTAATTCCTGTCTCTAATCTCTAGATCCAGGTATAAAGCTTCCTGCCTGATAATCTCCCTATTTTAAAATCAACTGATTTGGGACCTTACTACATATGTAAAATCCCTTTTGCCATATAAGGTGATATAATCATGAGAGTGATAGCTCATCATATTCACAGGTTTCACCCACACTCAAGGAAGGGAATTATACAAGAGTGTGTCTCATTGAGAGTCATCTTAGAATTCTGCCAACCACAATCATTTCATGTGTAATTCAGGTTTACAGGATAACTGTTTTATATGAAAGGCTATGAAAACATAAATGTGTTACTTGAGTCACAGGATATTTCAGAAAATGAAAAGGCTTGCTGCCATTTTTTGTCATTTAAGCAGCTCCATAAATATACACACTAATGAAAGGTCCATCTGTATCTTGTTTCAAATTAATCAGTTTACTACTTTGGATGATAGTTTGTGTTTTTTAGAACAAATAGTATTTTTTCAAGTATTTCTCTTCAGATATCTCTAACTAGTGTTTTCAATACTTGTAGATTTATCAACAAGCAATGAAAACTTTTAAAACATTATTTTTCGATTACTGTTAACATTCATTTAATATTATTTAATATATCAGGTATATAGCATAGTGGTTAAACATTTATATAACTTACAAAGTGATCCCTCAGTAAGTCTAGTACCCACCTAACACCATACATAGTTATTACGGTATTATTGATGATATTCCCTATGTTGTACTTTATATTCTTATAACTATTTACTTTTTAAATTTAGTAACTATCTGAAATATGTGTTGTCTCTCTGTCATCTGAGATGTTCTCAATTCATATACTAAAGTTTGCCTAAACAACATGTACTTTATTCTGTAGTGCATTATTTTGAAACAGTTTTGAAAATTCCATGTAGGCCGGTAAAATGGACAATTTCTCAATTGTATGACACATTTTTGTTTTAGCTGGCAATTGAAATATCTTGCATGTAGCTTCTTGAGCTTCATTTGAAAATTTTGTAACTGATTTTATGGAATAATTTTTTTTCATTCTATGCTTCTATGCTTGCAGAAGCTTAAAAGAATGTATGGGGTGTGTGTGTCTGTGTGTGTGTGTGTGTGTGTGTGTCTGTGTGTGCGCACGCACGCACATGTGTGCACGTGTTTGTGCATGACATGATGGGGAGAGAGAGGGAGAAAAAGAGAAATATATTTTGGCAGATGTTGGTTTGGTCCTTAGCATCATTGTTTAATTATTTATTTGATAACTTTTATACAAAAATAATGCTGATAAGCTAAAAAAGAGAATGATTGGGTATACAAATTAAATTTTCGATATCCTTCATTTATATTATCCAATTAATGACTTAGACAATTTTGTTTATAATTCTGTATCTTGTAAATATGATGAGTTTACTGCTTTAAGTTATTCATTATAGTAAAAAATACATATTTGCATATGAGTTACTTAAAATAATTTAGGCTCTTATGGCTTCAGTAAATCAATTTATTAATATAGTTTGGACATATTTGTAGCCTTAAGATTATTTTAAAACAATTCTTATTATACTACATGTGGACATAAGTATGTCATGTATATGGACATTTTGACAATATTAATTCTTCCATTCTATGAGCATGAAATATTTTTTCATTTACTTTTGTCTTCAGTTTCTTTCATCATCTGTGTCTTATACTATTTAGTATACAGGTCTTTCATCTTGTTGGTTAAATTTATTCTTAGGATTTTTTTTTTTTGATGCAATTCTAAATGGGATGTTTTTTTTTTTACTTCTCTTTCTAATAGTTTGTTATTAGTGTATAGAAATGCCACAGATTTCTGTATATTGATTTTATCCCACAGCTTTACTGAACTCATTCGTTAGTTCTAACAGTTTTTTTTTGGTGGAGTTCTTAGAGTATTATATACATATGGTATTATGTCATCTGCACATAGTGACTATTTTACTTCTTTTCAATATGGATATCTTTTATATATTTTTCTTGCCTAATTCCTGTGGCTAGGACTTCCAATATTATGTTGAATAAAAGTGACAAGAGTGGCCTTCCTTGGCTTATTCCTAATCTTAGAGGAAAAGCTTTCAGCTTTTCACCATTTAGTATAATGTTAGCTGTGGGTTGTCACATGTGGCCTTTACTATGTTGAAGTATATCTCCTCTGTACCTACTTTGTTGAGATATTTTTATCATAGATTTTTTTTTTTTATCAAATGCTCTACATCCATTGAGATAATCATGATTTTTGTGCTTCATTTTGTTCACGTGATGTATCATGTTAATTAATTTGTAAATGTTGATCCATCTTTGCATTTATGGAATAAATTCCACTTGATCCTTTTAATGTATTCTTAGTAATATTATGTTGAGAATTGTTGTATCTATGTTCATTAAGGATGTTGGCCTATAAAATTCTTTTCTTGTTGTCATCTTTGTTCACTTTCGGTATCAGGGTAATGCTGGCCATGTATAATGTGTTTAAAATGTTCTTTCCTCTTCAGTATTTGTGAAAGAGTTTGAGAAGTCTAGGTATTAAATCTTTGAATGCTTGAAAGATTTCACCATTGACGCTGTCTGGTCCTGGGTTTGCTGATATTTTTTTATATGATCTCTTATTGATATAAAATATATTATGGTTTTGCTAAATAACAATGTGAACATTTCCAGATATAAGGATGTTGATGGAAAACACAAGCAAAATCTAGAAAAATCATACAAAACTAAATAGAAAATGGATATACCAAAGTTTATGTTTAATTTTTCCCTACAGTTTCTACGTTTTGATATCTAGAACACAGGTTTCTGAGAATGGGAACAACTTTGATTGCCATTGGATAGGGAAGGGGAGATTCATATTTAATAAATAAAATTGCTTCAGCATTAAAAAAGAAACAAAATTCAAGATAAAACTGTACTATAGGTTAAAAATGAAGACTGAAATATTTTATTTTTGTTAATGATATTTGATTTCAAAAGTATTAAATCAATTATTTTGTGCTATGCACAATAAAAATGGTAAATTATTCAGAATATGTAATAAAGAAATACATTGTGCAATATGAAACTAAAATTAAGTATCAAATATTCAATTAACCTAGGATATGATACTTTCTAATGCTGGAATAACATCAGAAAACAGAGAAAAAGACATGAAAAAATAAAGGGAAATCATCACTCTAAACAGTCATGAAAAAATAAACATATCCTAAAGGTATACAAGATATTTTACAAGACTATGGATTTTTGTTCTTTTTATTCAGCTGAGTATCCCAAGTGCCCAAACCAGTACCTGAAATGTAATAGGCATTCAGTAGATATTTGTTGAATGATCAGATAAATAATGAAGAGCAGTTCCCATAGCCTGTATGGTGTCAGCCAGGAGATGAAGCTCAGAAGTACAAAGAGAATGCAAAAATAGGAGCTAGATATGAACCCAGAAAATGAAGAATAAAAGTTAATGTGAGTTGAATAAAACTAAGCCATGGGAGAAGGGAAGCTCTGCTGACTATCATTATCAGATGATTTCAGCTATTTAAGCCAATATTTTCCTTGCCATAGTCATGGGAATATCTCGAACCACAGGTCCTGGATAAGCTTCAATACCTGATACAGTTCTGTGAAGTAGCCTGAGTGGAGGGAGGAGAAGACATAGTGTGGAGATACTTGCTTTTGTAGGATTTAATAACCCTGACTTACTATTCACTATTTCCACTTATGAACCCAGATTTCTTCTTGTGCCATTGCTCAGAGAGAAACAAAACTCATTTACTGTATTTTACTTTAAAATGTTAGGTTTGTGGTATTCCACAGGCAGTGACTTACATAGGAAGGTTTGCTTGGACTCGGGTGTTTGCCAGTGCCTTTTCTAGAAGTGAATATATGCAAGACTAGCAACATGCTGTCATAACCTTTCTGAGATTTCAGTTTAGAAAGTCTGATAATTCTCTCAAACGGGCAGAAGAGCTGTTCTTGAGGGACACAGAACTGCAGTCAGGTCACAAAACTCCAAATGTTGAGTTTAAATTTCCAGCTGTAGGTACTGTGTGTGACATGTTGGGGTTGGTATTTGGGGATCTTTAAATACAGTCCTTCTGTTCTGTCCTCTGCTTTCCTGTGGGATGGTGGGATGTAATGCAACAGTATTAAAAGCTGTTGAGAAGAAAGCAATGTGCTGAATCATGGTTCTTGAAAACATTAGGGATGATCAATGTATTCATCAAGATTTATCCTTTGTCACCTTCAGCATTCTCAGTGACACAATAACTACTAAAATGTGGGTCTGTGTAACAGTGCCATGGCAAGACATTGTTTCCACCAGAATGCAAGCTCATCATAGGAGGAATTTTTGTTTTTTTTTCTGTTCCCTATTTTATCATCTGTTAGAACAGTGTCAAAACAAAATATGCACACATTGAGAGATAAAAGATTGTATTGATATGACTCCCTCTAACACACGAGGGAAAAGACGGCAAGCTCCCATAGTTACTTTGTTCCTCCTGCCTGCAAGTTCCCTACTCTGAGGAATACACTGATCATTGAGCTCAGGGAGTGGCCCCATGAGAAATAGGAAAGCATCTTGCCAACTTTAAACCCAGGCCAGCCATTTATGGTCTGTCTATGATTGTCCTTTTATCTACTTTCCCTTTCGTAGTCAGGTTAAACATATTTGTAATTCCTTTCTTTGATTACTTATGACGCCAAACTTTTGCTTCATAAGTGCAGAATTCATTATTGTCTCCCCAGTGTTTAGAATAATGCCTAACACAGAAAGAATGCTCAATAAATACTCATTGGAAGACTAATAAAATGAATGGAAGGCTCATTTTTTCTGACGTTCCACAAATTTAGCCAATATTAGTTGATCATGCAGTGTTTACAAATTGCAATATAAACCTGTAGCCAGATGCTAAAAGCAATGTATCAAAATGTTAGAGTTGATCAGAACTCCCTGGGAACAATGTGAGTGGAAAACCAGACTGTAGTTAGGACAATCAGGTAAGTCGAAATACAAGGCTATGTATATGAGTGGTTCAGAATAAGTGATACAGAGGAAAATAGCTATAAAAATTCAAAGAAGAACTGAAACATATTGGGCCGCAGAGGGCAGAGAACACATGATTATGAAGGAGATAATTTGAACTGTCCTTCAGAGAGTGTATGAATTTACATATAAGGGGAGGGAAGGGCATTGTGTTGGAAACTGGTCACATTAGTGTCATGCTTTCTCTGGTTCACTGGGTCCTAGGTATACTCTTTCCTTCAGTTCTTCACCTGAGGACTTTTTATTGCAAGTGATTTCTTTTGCTGGAAAATAACCTTTTCCCCTTTCTTCTCTTCTTTACCCACAATTATTTTTCGGTTCTCAGTTGATTTTTTTTTTTTTTTTTTTTTATTGTAGACAGCTTTCTGTTGCTCTCTACCATTTACTCAGTTAATCATTGCCTTTTTGCAGATTAAACCAGCTTCCCTTATAATTCACTTTGATAGCATTTCATGACTTTTGCTTGGTAATAAAACTAATTAATTGACTGCAAGCTCATGCAAGGAGGAATTTCTAATAACTACTTTAATATTTGAAAATAGATACTCGTTAAAGTTTTATTAAATTATTGAATGATTAAAGATGAACACTCTAGCGTATAGGTCCGAACATGCTAGGTTTGATTTATCCGAAAACTATGAATTCTGGGATGACATTTGAGGCCTCCAATTTTCACTAGGGAAAGTCTTAGGCTTCCCGGGACCCATGGGGAAGTTTGAAAACAAAAGTTGAGAATTCAAGAAGCCAACTAATAATTTCTGCTAACAAGTTATAGGGAAAAAAAAATAAAGTTAAGGGGGAAAATTTTAGTCTACAAGTTTAAATAGGGAAAATGAAGAGCAGAATCAGAGTCACTCTAGCTTTCTAAATATTGTTCTCAATTCCCATGCTCCCCATACTCTAGACATTATTGCTGATAAGAAATTCCAAGGCCATACTAGCACTTTCATGATTCAGTGAGCATGCACTTACTAATTATTCAGTTGGAGGTGTCTTTCCACCCCTGTCCTTCAACTCTGGACTTTTTGGTAAATATTGAACTGCTCTCCTTTGTTACCTCATTCCAAGTAATATGAATTTTATAATAGAATAACATACTATGCTATTTACTGTTATACATCTGATATCTAATGAATGAATGGGTGAACAAACTAGAAAATTATACTTCTTCGTTTCCAAGATATATTTTAATTCATTCAAAAGTGCCATTAAGATTAACTATTGAACTATCACATTAAATCTAAAAGAATATTCATGTATATAAAAAAGAGGATAATGATTTTCAGACGGCTATTTATTTTAAAGATTAACAGTTCCTATCATTACCTCTGGAAATTTTACTGTACATGCTGAAATACATAGAAGTTATAATAATACATATGATAATTTTCGAAAACAAATTTTAAGAGCTATAAAAATGCTTATTCCAATATATTTTTTTTTCATTTTTTTTTCAACATTTAGTCAGTGAATCTATGGTACATAGAATTGAATAAAACATAATCTTGCTTCAGGACTCTGGTTATTTCCAAATTATGCAGTCATCCATTCTTAAGAAAATTTATCTTAAGGAATTAATCAGATAAAGGTAGAAAGCATATGCTAGAGGATGTTTATTATAGTACTATTTTATCATATAAATTTATGCAAAACATATTAAAAGGAAGATCTGTAATAGGAGATGTTCATAAGGGTCTTTGAGAAGCTCTCAAAAGATTTCAAATCCAAAAAATACTTGGATCCTCAGTTTTTGATTGATCTTATTATTCTGTGCAAGGAGGAACAAAAGGTTAATGTCGATAAGAAAACTACCCAAGTGTTGAAGGCTTGTATCAACACACACATAGAACCCCTCAGCAAAGGGTGGAAGACTTATTGGGTCAAATAATTTAAGAAAATATCTGACTAATCATTAGCTGATCACTAAACTGACTGAGAAGACAGATTAATAGCCACACACTATAGGAAATACAAACTTTATAGAGTTAATTATGTATGTTTTTAAAGAGACAGAACACACACACATACAACAACAAATTATAGGGTAGGGACCTGATTTTCAGAGTTCCCATATTATGTTATCTAAAATGTTTAATTATCAATAACAAAAACAAACAAACAAACAAAGATATGAAACACACAAAGAAATAGAAAACTTTGCTCATACATAGGAGGGAAAAAAGTCCATAGAAACTCTCTCTAGACAAAGACTTTAAACCTAGATCTGCTATTGTCTATATTTACAAATATACCCACATTTAGAGACATCGAAGTGTAACTTTCAAAAGAGAAAAGCAAAGAAAATCTTGATATCAGTATGAGAGGAGACTCATCATGTACAAGGAAGCCTCCTTAAGAATAAAATCTGACTCCCCATCACGAGGCAGTGGACGGAATATTCAAAGTCATGAAAAAAAGACTGCCAACCAAGAATTCTATATGCAACAGAACTATCTTTAAATTAGGGGAAGAAATTAAGATTTCCAGATAACTTCTGAGAAAATATGTCACTAGAATACTTTCCCTACCAAAAATACCAAAGGGTGAAATAAAAGGACACTAGATGGTAGTCCAAATCCCCACAAAGAAATAAAGGGCACTGGTTACATAGTCAAATATAAAAACAGTAATTGTTTACTTGTAATTATTTTTCTAATAGATTTAAAAGACAATTGCAAAAGTCAATAATTGTAAAACATTATTAATGAGTTTGTAATGTATAAACGTAATTACATCTAAATAATAACACAAAAGGTGGGGGAGGGAATGGAGCTATCTTAAAGTTTCTGTATACTATTGAAATTACATTAGTATTAATTTAGTCTACTTAGTTTTAAGAAGCTAATTGTAATCCCAGGGCAACCATTAAAAGTAACTTTAAAACTTTAGCAAAACAAACCAGGAAATTAAAATGGTAAAATAGAAAATATTTAACACACAATAAAATAGCAATGAAGGAATAAAGAAACAAAAAAATATAAGACATATAGAACACAAATAGCAAAACAACAGAAGAAATGCCTTCCATGTCACTAATTATATTGGCTGTAAATGGATTTACACATTCAAATCAAAAGAGAGAGATTGATAGAAGGAGAATGAATTATCTAACATAGATCTGTCAGTAAGAAATGCATTTTGAGTTCAAAAACACAAATAGGCTGAAAGTAAGCAATGGAAAAAAATATATATATATATATCATGTAGACCATCCTCAAACAAAATGAGTGTGACTATACTAAGAAAATGACTTTAATAAGTAAATTTTAGCTATATGAAGCCTCTGAGATTTTAATGTTGTTTGCTATTAAAGCATAGACTCTCATAATAGATACAATAAATTTTGGCTACATTAACAAAAATACAGTTCTAATTTCATAATATGGAATAGTAACTCCTTAGTGATTCCTAAAAGGTACATAACAATTAAATCAGTATTTTCACTCTGAAATTATTTTTTTAGTAATCACTATCCCCTCGAGTATATTATAGAAAAGAAATGAGTGAAAGGAACATAAGGACTACAAGAAATGAATCCTTTAAAGTGTCTATAGCAATATATGGATCTTAACAGACATTCAATAAATGTTAGTTTACGGACTCTATTATGTATGTTTAATGCCATCGATGAGTCAAAGCTTTTTAGTTCTTACTCTGATTTTATAGCTTTGCATTTAAAGTCGCTATATAAAGTAATTGAATATGAAAAACAGGAATTAAACTTTTAAGAACACAATAAGAAATTGAAAATAAAAATTGAGTTTGAATGTAGGAGCAGTCAATTCAAAAGCAAAACTAAACTATGGACCAATAATCATAAATATGGCCATAATATATTTTCGATAATTGTTATTAGCTTAATCACAGAGTTCCATTAATGGAAAATATTTGTGGTTTAATATGAAAACAATACAATATTTCAACCATGAAAATTAAAGTTTGATTAAAATTATATTGTGGTAAAAAGATCATGTTCAATATGCAAAGAATTAAACATCACTGAAGAGATTAGGGGCAACAAATTGCACTAAAGAGGATGGGTTTCAGGTGATATCGGAAAGAATAAAAAAGAAGAAGATAGGAACATATTGAAAGTCTAGCAAACAACATTAAAGTCTCAGAGGCTTGCTATAACTAAAATTTACTTATTAAAGTCATTTTATAATATTAGTATAGCCACACTCATTTTGTTTGAGGATGCGCTACATGAGATATATATATATATATATATATATATATATATTTATATATATATTTTTTTTTTCCATTGCTTACTTTCAGCCTATTTGTGTTTTTGAACTCAAAATGCATGTCTTTTCCATTGTTGAACTCAAAATGCATGTCTATCGATGTTAGATAATTCATTCCCCTTATATGAAAAAATTCTTAGAGGAGATCACTTCATAGGCAGCAGAATTCCTGTGTTTTGTGCTTCACACGATCTGTTTGTTTGCTTAAAAAAAAGTGGGGGAGGGTGTGGCTATCAGGTATTCTTTCTGAACTCTAGAAAGATCCAAGCACCACCCCTTCCCTTTTTGTTAAGTGGACAATTACAGGAAAAATGGAGCCTGTATTCCATCTTGCGACAAAGTAGAACCCTGCTTTGGACAACCCCCGTGATCAAAAACAATAAAAAAGAGCAACACAATGAGATACCATTATCATTTACTTATATTTGATTGTATTTTTTATTCTTATTAATGTTTACTTTGTTTATTGTCTATTCTGCCTTCAACCCCAGCTTCTCTCTGGCCCCTCCTGACTTCAAACGCGTGTGCGCGCGCGCGCACACACACACACACACACACACACCAGAAATGAAAAACTCGATACAAGTGTTGTAAAATCAGACTGAGGAAATATCCTAGAAAACAGAACAAAAAGACCAAAAGAAAGAAAATAGAAACAGGAAAAAGAAACAAAACAACAACCCTGAATGACCAATCCAATAGGTCCCTGCAGGTTAGAGTCTCACCCTTATACCTGTTCCCTCCCCCAGTTCCCCTTTTGACCTCATTCCCAGGGATATTACCAAGGAAAACTCATGGTAGCTTCCCTTATCTTTGACCCTGGCCTTCAGACACGGCTACCACTTAACTCCTCAGGTGGATAGAGCACAGCCCATGGGCAGGAAGTGAGGAAACTACATACTTTTCCGGAGATTCAGATACCCACTTGGAATTGATTGGAAGGAGGTACTTTGGCCGAAAATGATGATGTTCAAACATAACCTGAACTATAATATGTCAGGACCATTAGAGATTCAGTTGAAATGCAAAACTAAGTGAGAGTAAACTTTAAAATATATTCCAAGCTTATTTTTTTTTTTCAATTTAAAATTTCTCCTAACCAGGTGTTTTTTATCAACCAAGTTATCATCTATCTATCTATCTATCTATCTATCTAGCTATCTATCTACCTACCTACCTACCTACCTACCTACCTATCATCTATCTAACTGCTCATCATCTATCTATCATCTATCTATACCTACCTATATCTCTATCATTAATCTAAAAATACAAGGCCAAGGTGAGAGAAAACTGCATTTATTCGAGAAACCTAACTTTCTGGAAAGCACAGATTCCCCAGAAACCTAAATAGTATTCATATTAGGAGGTGAAGGCAAGGAGTATTTATGAGAAAGGGAAGGGGAATAGTACATGAATAAAAGAAAGGAATTTTTATGAGTGTTAATAAGCTAAGGAAGGAATTTCTATAGGTACAGATAAGCTAACATAATGGTGCTAATTCTAAAGAATATCTTTAATTTTCATTCCAGTAGTCTTGATATCTGCTTTCCTGTTGGCTTTGCAAATTGTAGTTTGAAATACAGTGCTGCTTTAGGCCCAGTCCAAAGGTTATTTTGCCCAGTTTTAACACTCCAAAGGTTTGCGGATTTCTTTTTTATTTCTGTATCTATCTGTCTATTATCTATCATTAATTATGCATTTATCAGAGAGAATAATTTCTGTTTAATATCACAGAATATAACAACTCTTTGTGAATTATTCATGTGAATAGTAAAAAAAAATTTTTTATGTTACTCTGGCTTTCAAAGACCCATTTCTCTTTAGTTTGGCTTTCATATCTTACATTTCACAGTTATGTTTTTGATCACTTGCTCCAAAATGAATTGATTTTGAAAAAGCTCAGTTATTATTTCCATAGTACTGTGAAATCATGTTAAAGATGGATGCATGGGTGCCTATTTCTTGGTGTCTCCTATACCTGGAATGTCTCCTTCATGGTTAAATTTTTCTCTCTTTTTTTTTTTTTGAGAATGAGTGCAAATGTTTCTGTTTTGTTTGTTTGTTTGTTTTGTTTTTTAAGGAAGTGTTCCCTTTTGCAAGTCTAAAGAATGCAATCTAATTATTTATCCTATTTTTTATTCATTCTCCAATTTTTATATATCTAAAATATCCATTTTCATTTTTGCAACAATTGAGCTGAACATTACGCTTTTTAGACTGGTGTTAACAAAATTGGCTTAATAAAGTCAAATGCCTTATTTTTTTTAAATGATTCTTTATAAAATCATACTTCATAGCTATGTTAATTATGTCTCTTTTGAATTGACTACCCACAAAAAGTCAAGTGCCTCTTGAAATTCTCAACTTAAATTATATTGCTTTGATGGTAAACGGAGAGATTTACTGAAGATTAACAACCATCTGAATCCTAATTAAAGACAGAATGATACTACATGTTCTATGTTCTTTTAGTATAACACGGTAAGTGCTGAAAATATTAGTTTCTCTGTGATCGTGTTTTTACAACTTCATATTGAAAGCAGAAGAGGTCAGTAAAGTATATTTTGGCCACATCAGTGAAATAGCTACATGTTTTTAAATGTAAATATTTAAGAGAAGTATCTGTTTACCTCTGAGTTTGTATCTACATAGACCATCACAGGGCTGTTCCAGAAATATGTCTGAGCAGATTAATGTTGAGAACATTAAATATTCATCCAATATTTATTAAAAATATTTATGTCACCTTTAAAGGAAATTTTAAATGTTATTAAAAGTTTAATAAATTAGAAAATTTTGAACAAAGGAATAAAAAACAAAGAAGGAGCAGAGTTTTTGTGATTTGAGTATAAATTGATTTCTGAGCTTTCTAACCTACCTTTTATCAGAAAGGAGAAACAATACTAGTCCCTTAGAGGATCGTAAAACTTGGTATTATTTTCAAAGTGAAAGAAACATGTATTAATATCATTTTGCTAACTTTTTTCCAAGCATAGTAAAAAGAATATGCTTATGAGCTAATTAAATCCTATAATGTATTGTGATAGCTAATTTTGTGCGTCAATTTGATAGGGCTAAGGGATGCCCAGGTAGTTGGTTGTGTCTGTGAAGGTGTCTCTGGAAAAATTTTGCATTTGAATCAGTATACTGAGTAGAGAAACTTGCCCTCACCAATGCATGTGGGCATCATGCAATCCACTGAGGGCCTGAATAGAACAAAAAGGCAAAGGAAGGGAAAATTCTTTCTCCTTGAGCTGAGACATCCATCTCCTCCTGCCCTAGTACTTCGATACCCTTGGTTCCCTGGCTTTCTCATTCAGAACAGGACATATATCATCACACTTTGGATGTGGACTGAATTGTGCCATCAGTTTTTTTGGTTCTTTCACTTGGAGATGGCAGATCATGGGACTTCTAGGCTCCCATAACTACATGAACCAATTCCTATAATCTCATCACCATACATATATACATATCCATATATGTTTATGATTTATTTTGATAATACCTCAAATCACAGCATTCTATTCAAGTCTTTAACTACAGTGGATGGGACATTTTATGATTATTAAGGACACCCATTCTGGGAGAAAGCTACATAACCATCAGTAACTGAACAGCTTTATTTGGTCCCATTAAGATGGTGCCCTTATCCCTGTAATGCAGTATATCTTTCATCTCTGGATACGCTAACTTAGACTATTAGAGTTGGATTATGGGATCATGGCTTTTCTTCATTCCTTTTGGGGTAACTTTTTCTGGCATGGAGGAGAATATGTCAGACATTAATTATCTTAGTTCACAGAGTCTCTGAAATTTTTTGAACTTCGAGAATAGCACTTTCCAACAGTACCTTGAGCTGACTTTTGGTTTGTCCTAATAATATCTGGGGCTATAAATTGGGCTATTTCCTAGTGTCCTGTTAGTCTTGGCTGAATGAGCTTAAGGTTGATTTTTAAGTAAATCTTCTCTCATCATTTCTCAGCCAAATGGAAAGAGTATAGTCTTATTGTCTGTGTATATAAATTGTTAATGATTATCAAATATTTTCTATCTATAACATTTGATACTCATTTTATTGAGGATATTGTTCATGTATCACATTATCTCAGAGGACCTTTGGGTTCACTCCAAGATCCATTTTCTAGTCTGCTTTATTTTTCATTATATTATCAGATATTTTATGTTTTTAAAATTTTTTTTTATTCATTTATTTTCTTTCTTTTTCACTGGAACATATACTTCATAAGGGCAGAGATATTCCAAGAGTATGTCATCATAGATGCAAAAAGACAATAGATAGGCTTAATAAAGTCAAATGCCTTATTTTTTAATGTAAAGATTGACCTTTGTCAAGAAAGCTCCAGGCTCAGGATGTGACTACCTGCTATGACCTGCTTTTAGTTAGGAATTTTGTGTTCAGACCATCCTGTGTGGTTACAGTTTGTAGGACCTACCATGCTGGCCTCCTCTGAGCTTGTTTTTCATCCACACTAGGCACAAAATGAGTGATACGGATAAACAGCCTTTGGGAATATCCTGGACAGTGAAGCTATTCAGGTTTGAAAGTGCAGTAGCTCAGGATTCTCTAAAGCAGATATTTTGGAGATTTTTAAAGAAAGTGTCTTGCTAAGCATTTATCAGACACATTTTCCAAATGATTTCAGCTTGTGGTTTATTTTCATAAATCCCAAAATCACAACATTTCATTATATTTCCATTGTAATTAAGTGTGTGTTTCATAGAGGTAAATAAAAATAGATGTATTTTCTAGCTTTCTAATATCTTCAGTGGTTTCTCCAAATTTAGAATTTTCCTTCTTAATAATAATTATGGCTCCTATTTCAAGAAGAGATTTCGGATGTCAGTAACAAGTTTGCTGCCTTCTGTGTGGCTGTTGAATTTTAGAGGAACACTGGTAGATATATTAGAATCCACACAGAATTGCATATACCTATTTATATGATAATATAATACTTTGAGAATACTATATGGCTTTCTACTTCACTAAACATAAAATATAAGCATGTAGATAATGTGCTTGCCCGACTTTTTAAAAAGTTATGCTACTATCAGAACTGTCAAAGATTCGCTCAAAAGCAGTTAGCGTTTCTTGCTTGGTATTTTATTTCAAAGCAGCAGTCTTGAGATAAAGTGAAAAGGAACTTAAAATGATTCACCAGCTGAAACCACACTCAATAGCTTTCCCTCCACCCCTTCTAAAGCTGCATCAAAACACAAGGCTAACCCAATATGAGTTTAACCTCTTGGTTATGACACACTGATGTGCTTGCTCTTTACCCAGCACCCTTTCAATTACACTTACTTCTCTTAGGCCTAGGAGAGGTGAACAAATTGCCAGAAGTCTAAAAATATCTCCAGAAAATGACTTTCCATGCTTTTCCAAACCCTCAGAAGAGGCATACCTCAGTGGTGAAGTGTTTCCTTTCCTTCCCTGGGAGACCACGTTTTAGACTAAAAAGTGATGCAGGACCTATCAGTAGTGTGTTACAGTGTCTAAAGGTTCAAAATAGAATACTTCCAAGGGAAACCTAAGTGTCCTCATTCATTTTGGTAGATGATTTTGGTAGAGCCTCTAAATAAAATATTTGTCATAATTTCCCCTTTTATTTTTTACTCCTCTCCAAGGGAATTGGCCTGTTCCTCTTCTTGGAATGGTGGCAGACTGTCTTGGTTTAGACCATGAAAACTGATGCTCAAACTGCCTGGAATCAAAACCTGGTTGACTATTTACTAGACACGTGACCTTTGAACAAGTTGCTTAATTTCTCTTTACCTCAGTTTTCTCCCCTTTCAAATGGAGATTATAGTAGTACCTCAATTCTGATGATTGTTTTGCTTAAGTTATTAAATAAATAAAAAGTGCTTTGAGCAAAGGCCTAGCACAGAGTACCTACTGTGCAAATATTTGCTATCATTCTAATCACACACACACAAACTCATTTCCATTAACATGAATTTGTGGCTTCTTTGCTTTTTTTAAGTCCTAATTTCTCTCATTAATCTTATTAATCATTAGTTTGATATGCTAGATATTCTAATGAATGACAGATTCTCAGGTAAAAGCATGTTGAGTGTAAATGTTCTATAGTTCTCCACACTGCTTAACCTAGTATTCAATAAAATCTTTCCCAGTCATTTCTGGGCCCAAATATTTACCCTACGGTCTAAGAAAAACAGACTCTATTCTCTAAAGATTTCCTGTACTTTATACAATTTATATTTTGTTCATACTATTTTCTCTATCATCGAAATCTGCCTAAATCTTTCCTATTAGTGACCAATTCAAAATTTACTTCTATTATGAAACCTTCCTTTAATTCCATACTCAAAGTGACTTTCTTCCTGCATTTATTTGGTTTGATATCTTTCTTTTTTAACTGCATTTATTTGGTTTGATATCTTTCTTTTTTAAAAAAGAACATTATTATTTTTTTGAGGTATAATTTATCTATAGAGTAATGCTCAGATTTTAAGTTTACAGTTCAACGAGTCTTGGCAAATGCATATCCTTGTGAAACTCACATTCCTGTAGTTACAGGACATTTGCTTCACTCTAGAAGGCTGTATTGAGCTTCTTCCCAGTAAATCCCCACAGTTTCTCTCAGGTAGGTCTGTTCTGATAAAATCAGGCAGTAGATACTCTTTTGTATGTGTTAATTATGAATTAAAGAACTCAAGACAAAATCATGGTAGAGGGTAGTATAGGGCGAGAGATAGCAATAGTCTCTATTATATAATGCCTATCTTAAGTCTCTCCTATGGAATCTGGCTGGGATACTACAGTGTCTGGACAAAGTAGGTACTCTATAAATTAACTCTGAGATTTTAGAGACAATGACTTCACCTAATGTTGAGAATTCAACCAGGCAGGAGAGACTAATATTACCAGCAGGCATTTCTCATCTTTATTATATGATATTCACTTTCTCCTTATGCTTTAGAAATTATCCTACATTGCAATGATGCCTATATCCATTTGGCAGATCATGAAAGACAAACCTTTGACCTTGAGAAGAAACAGGCTGGGCCTAGAGAGTGCTTTATTTAGTGTTCTATTCACAGTCTGCTTTGAGCACCTCAAGAAAGTTTCACATAAAATGATACTCTCACAGTGAAATGCCAAATTGCCTAACTTAGCATGTTATGCATTATCTTGCTATCACTGAATTAGTAATATCTGCTTAATACGTACAATTAATTGTCTTCCTCAAAGTATATCATCTAGTGAAAATAAAGAAATTTTTAACCCAGTTTGGCTATATTCTTAGTATGCTGTTGAAGGAAAACTTCCCGTATTTGGAAGGAAGGAAATCTAAAATATTCAACATTGGAAATTAGGAAGATCACACAAATTCAGATCATACGCGGAAACATCTTAATTGAATTTTCAATCAAGATTATGTAACTAACAGCTACTTGAATGTTGCCTGCATCTAAACAGTCTACTTTGAAAGCTCATACACTTATTTCTTGTTACAGGATGTTCTAGGCTTAGTTCAAGCACAAAGTTATAGAAAACCAAAAAAAAAAAAAATTCCCGTCACTGTATTTTACAATGATTTTTAATATATCACCCATCCTAACCACCCATTCACAGTATTATGTTAACATTCAAATGACAAATATATGCCGCAGTCAAGGAAAGTCTTAAGAATGGTTTCAACTCCAAAAACAAACCCAAAGGAAACATTTTCAAAATGTGAGCAATGGTAATACAATTTGAATAAGAACATAGCTTGTGAAAGTCACATTACACGTATGGAATATAATGTCAGATATATTGATACACAGAGAAACTCATATAAATACAGTAAGAACACATTTAACAGTTGTTGCTGTAGCCATATCAGTCCTCCAAAGAATCCAGCCCAACAGAAATGTTTATTTATTCACAAGGTCTACAAAACAAAATAAGACTAACACTTTCCCAGCTTTCACAGGACAGGCACATGAAAGAAATAATTACAAAAGCGATCATTGAATTTATTTGAAATGTATGTGAAAAACTCTGAGTATATTTTAAATCTTCTAAATAAGTGTCTTCTTTTTGTAGGCTCTTACTCAGAACTTTGACTCTTATGCAATTAGCACGATTATATAGTTTCCTGGTCTATAGCAGTTCAAAAATTGAAGATAGAGGAGAGCTAGAAGAGATCTGCTGGAGGCAGGCATCAGATGATAAATAACGTAAATGACAGCAGACGATGCATAACAATGTAGAAAAGAGACACAGAGCTGTAGCTTAGTTCAATAATTCAGTATTTTCTCAACTTTTATCTTTACATATGTGATTTATTTTTAAAAATAAACCTCACCTGGAAGTGCAAATGAGCGAAATGTGTAAATGTAGGGCAACTCAAACAACAAACCTGATAGACCTCAGAGAATGTCCTCAGAAACCTCAGAGTTCATTAGTTTTCCTTAAGAATAACTATAATAATGGATACCATCATGTCACTGTAAAAGGTTTCAATTCAATTTAGTATCTCCTTTAAAAGATCCCAACAGAAAGGATAATACAAATAAAGGGTTTACATTGACAAAATAGAGAAAGAATTTGATTGAAATGAAAAACTTAGATTTAAAATTAGGTCTTTCTTTCGTGGTCCTTTTTGTGGATGTTAGTCACTATCTGTGTGCTTCTAATAGTTTCCTATTCCTGTTCTAGCAAGTTCTCACGAACTTACAGGCTTAAATAATACAAGTTTATTATCTTTTTTGTTCTGGAGGTCAGAAGTCTGGTAGGAGACTCACAGAGCTAAAATTAAGGTGCCAGCAAGGGCTACATTTTTTTCTGAAGGCTCCAGAAAGAGTCTTTTCCAATTTCTATACATGTAACTTTTATTCACTAATGGGCCCCTACCATTTTCTAATGGAAAATCAGCAACATAGCATCTCTCTGACCATTCTTTCGTTGTCATGTTTTTTTTTCTTTGATCCCCTTCTCCCTTTTGCCTCTCACGTTTTTAAAGATTATTGTGATTACAATTGGCCTACTTGAATAAACTAGCCAAAGAAGTCCTTTGGCTTTCAGAGCATGAGAATACTCCTCTGTGGTCTTGGCTCTACCTTCTGGGGTTGTGGCTCCACCCTGTGAGTCATTTTTCCTTTTTTTTTTTTTTTTTTTTTTTTTTTGTATAAATGGTAGCATGTAGTTGCAGCTGAGTGGTTCTGTCAGCATGTATGTTGCCTATCG
This sequence comes from Rousettus aegyptiacus, assembly GCF_014176215.1. Taxonomy (NCBI): domain Eukaryota; kingdom Metazoa; phylum Chordata; class Mammalia; order Chiroptera; family Pteropodidae; genus Rousettus; species Rousettus aegyptiacus. The sequence goes on from NW_023416308.1 coordinate 92,754,879, forward strand.
AATCCTGGAAGTCTGTCAACCTTTTTTCATTTCCTCTCCTTCCCTTTTCCATCCAGCTGGCCATGTTTCTGCTGATATAACATTATCAAGAACCTTGAGGTTCTCCTATATATTAGATAAGAGGCTTCTCCACAGATCTTTCCTATGTAATCTCATCTCTATTTTTGGCTTTTATGGAGATAGCTGAGGAGCCTGTGAGTCACATGCTAGTCTTCTCAAAAAGTTTTATGTGACCATTTGATCTTTCTGTGGTATCAGCAAAAGGCTGTCTGGCCACACTTTCAGTTTTCTTCCTCTAGATCATGCTTTCCTAACAGTGATCTCTTACTTTAGCATCCTTCGTAATCTGGATAGGCTGGAAATTTTCCTAATCTTCAATTCTTTGTTCTTTTTTGTTTAGCATTTATTTCTTTAATCTATCACTTTTCTTTTGCTTTTTATTATAAGAAGAAAGAAGAAACCAGGACACATATTCAAAAATTTACTTGGAAATCTCAGCTAACTATCCAGGTTCTTCACTTACAATCTTGCCTTCCACACAACTGCAGAAACCAACTCAGATAAGCTTTCTACCACTGTATGCAAGAATCCCTTTCCACCAATTTTCAATAACATGTTTCTTCTTTCCATTTGAGGAATTAGCAGCAACACCTTTAGTGTACATATTCTTGACAGTCTCTTCATAACAATTTAGGCATTCTTAAAGATGATAAATGATTTCTAACCATGCCGCACATTTCCTCCTGAGGCCTCACTGAGAGAGCCGTTCATCTATATTCCGAACACTAATGGTCAGTTCAAGACAATGTAGGATTTTTTTCCATCACTCCTCAAAGTTCTTCTAGCCTTTGTTCATTGTCCAATTTTAAAGCCACCTCTACCATTTTAAGTATTTGTTACAGAAGCACCCCACTTTCAACTAACAAAATTTGTATTGCTTTTCTATTTCTGCCATAGTAAGTATTCACAAATTTAGTGGCTTAAAGCACATAGATTTATTATCTTATGATTTTGAAGGCCAGCAATTTCACATAGAGCATACTGGGCTAAAACCAAGCTGTTGGTAAGACTGTCTTCCTGGAGGCTCTAGAAAGAGTCTTGCCTTTTGTAGCTTCTAGAAGCCACCTCGTTTCTTTGGCTCATACACTCCTTCCTCCATCTTTAAAGTCAGAAATGTCAAGCCAGTTTTCATTCTTGCTCTCATCTCTCTTGCTCTCTCTTCTGATTATCTCATCCATTTTTAAGGACTCTTGTGATTACGAAGGGCATACTTTGATAATCTAGGGTAATTTCCCTATTTTTAGCAAATTAATCTTTTTTGTAATGTAACCTAGCATATCGGCAGGTTCTAAGGATTAGGATAGAGGCATCTTTTGAGAATGAATATTCTGTCTACTGCAATGCTTTATTTTCCTAAAAGAGATTTCACTGGTATATTTTTAACAAGTTGGTTTTTAAGACTTTATGCATTTAAAATAATATATTGTATATGGAATATTTTTCATGCTATAAAACGATATATAGATTTTAGTTATTTTGATTTTATAAATTCGTTTTTGCTTTAAATTACAACGGTTCTATAAAACATGCCTAAGTTTTTTTTTTTTTAAGTGGTATACCTTTAAAAATTATTCCATTAGCCAAATAAAATGAAACTGGTAAGAATGATTAATAGTAATAATAGAGTTTATTGTTCACCAAATCATTATACTAGACACAGTATTAGGTTCATTTTATACATTAGTTCCAATCCTCACAGTGGTCATGCCAACTAGAATTTATAATCTGCGTTTACAGATGTAGAAACGGAAAGCAAGAATCATCTAATAACACAACAAAGTCAGTTATTCAGCAGTAGAAGCAGAATTTGAGCTTCAAATTTCATAGTCTTTTCACAAATGCACAGTCTATTTCTTGTAACATGACAAAGAATAGCATTTTTATTTTAACCTATTGAAAGTTATTTCATTTCTGGCATCTGCCTTAATCTATTCTGACAGATAAACTTTCCAAAATTATTTAAAATGCTATTTTTAAAATACTTATATTTAACTTTTTGATATATAAGTATATAATACTATATTTTATGTACAAAAGGAAATAGTACCAATATAATATAAAGGAGGTTGTGGTAATATGCTGGTTAAGGGTCTAATTAAAAATGATTTTAAGAAAGTAGTTTTGAGGAAGTATTTAAAGGATGGAATGGAATTCAACCTAAACAAATTGGTGGTCGGAAAAGAGTTCTGGAAAGATAGAATGGAATTCCAGAAAGAGGGACCACCAAAAAGGATGCAAAAATGTGAGACATGAGACATGGAAAAATTTCCAGAGCTCTTGCTCTATGTATTTCAAACTTTGTCTTTACTCTATTACTCACATGCCACACACTGTAGGACATATATATACTATAATACAACTTTTGACCTTTCACCTTGATGTAATTTTGCCAGGTTTTCCTTTTTTTTTTTTTTTTTTCCTGCACCATGAGCAGTAAAAGTCCAAGGAACTGGGACAGCTAATGTAATTAGACATAGATATGACTGCAGGTACAGAATATCTCACTAAACCAAAGCTAAATGTATCTCTAAATCAGCTTTTCCTCACCTGGATTTCAAAATATCCATAATGACAAGAAGTGTGGTAAAGAGGACCTGGAGTGGAAACAGGAGGCAGTAATAATCTCATTGTGGCTAATATATATATATATATATGTATATGTATGTATATTTTTGCACATTTAACAAAAACATATGACAATGCAAACATTTTCTTTAGAGCACTTTCTAGAGCTTTAGAAAAGGCCTGTGCAAGTGAGGGTCTCTAGTCTAGAGCTTGGCTTCATTAATTTCATGGTATATATGGGAAAAATCTTTTATACCATGTAATTTCTTAAACGTCAGCACTGTATTTCTGTTTTAATAATCTTATTGTTCATGCATATGTTATAGTATGTCACTAAAAATCCTTTTAGAAAGCAAGTGGTATACAAATCATTTTTCTAAACAATTTGTAAAGCAAGTGATATATAAATTACAAACTAATACAGAAGTCAGGCAAGGAGTCAGAGGCCTCATCTCACAGCTTTGTCATTCTCACTCATCGTGGGATCTTAGGTTAACACTCAATGTCTCTGTGCTCCAACTTCCTAAACTCAATGGTGTACGATCTAAAATTAAGGACAAATATTATGATATCTGGTAAAACCTAGAGGACCTCAAATGGCCTAACCCCAAATTTTATTCTCCACTCTGTTCCCACAGATAAAATCACCTAGCCAAACAACCCTTCTCATCCAGAGGACCAGGCACAGTTCCTGCTTATCTCTTGAATAGTGAGTGTAATTCCCTGCCAGCCTGCAGACTTATCCAAACAAGCCAATCACATTCTCTCATGCAAACCAAGGGTCACATCACAGTAAAAGGACTACCTCCCACAGACCCTGATTATCATTCTGTTGCTAAGTGTGACCTCTGTGTGGCCCTATGTGGTGTGCAGTGTCCTCATTCCCTGGGCCGTGAGTGTATATAACTAATTAAGTGCTGTTAATTTTAACTGTCCAGTGTCAGATATCATGTGTTTAGTCACCCCTATAACCCTAGGATGGGAATCTGTCCCACATTATGACTTCCAATTTTATTTCTCAGTTCATTCTTCACCCCAACTCCAAGCAGGAGCGAAGTTAGTATAGATTTTCTTCTGCATAACCATTGTGGAGACACTTTATATTCATAAAACTGTGTTTATTGTTCTTTGCTCTCAGTTATGTAAAGACAGGTCACAACGGCCTACCCAGCCAAAAGGCAATCTATTCATATCAGTGTAAAGGCCTTTAGGAAACTCTATTTCCTTTTTGGGGGTGTGTGTGAAGCTATTTAAATACAAACCCTCTTTTTTCACCTTTGGTAACTGTCACAAAAATAGGATAATATGTTGTATGTACTCATTGGGAAATAATAAAAGGCAATGCCTATCACATCAGTTATTTTCAAAATGGTAGCAATTATTATTAAACATTACTATTAACCAGTGTTTTACCCTATAAACATATGCTCTATCATATGATATATGACTAAGTAAAATGCTGGTGGCCACAGCCATGGCAATTATTCTATAGGAACCTTCTCTGGGCAACACCTTTGTTTGTGATTTTAAAAAAATATATTACTTAATGATCAATTTACATGTGCTCATTATAGTACTATCAATACCCATATATAACTTCATTCTATCGAATCCTCATATTGATCCTATAAATTAGGCATAATAGTTCCTGTTTTATAAGTGAAGTAAGTGAGATTAGAAAATATAAAATAGCCCAAGCTGAAACATATAACCAGTAACTGCAAAGAGCTGTGCTTCAAAATTCCCATCAAAAACTGCATGTTAATCACTTCATGTGACCAATCCCAGCTTACTCTGAAATCCCAAGGCTCACAAAGCAGTGCGAGCAGACCTTATTTTCTTAGGAGAAGCAGTAGGATTTACTTCTTCTCTCTGTCAGTGCCACTTCTAGCTCTGCCACCTCAAGAAATGTGTCCTCACACAGATGGGCTGTCACTTCCAGACCTCTATGAGGCCTCCTCTTGTCAGCTCACTCATCCCTTTCACTATGACAGGATTTCCCATAATGCCACCTACACTCCACGGGTTACATTCTTGTTGCCGTTCTCCCTCAAAGGAGAGTGCGAATTCACCCAATTTTGGGTCTTTCTAAAACATCTTGGCCATGAGACTGACATCTAGTACCCTCTCAGCTGCTTTACAGATGTTCATCCTAGCACTCATAAATTGCCATTCCATGAGATTATTTGTTATTTGCATAGAACAGTGCATGAATAAATGGAGAGACCTATTTTCTGTACAGGCAAACCACGAATGGAGTTTCTACAAAGGCAAATGCAGGGAGTACCCTTTACAAGTTTGTGTTTGTTAGTTTGTTTTTTTGCAGCCTGCTGAGGTGCACTGGAGTCTGTTGCGAAGTAACAAGCCTCAGCAGGAATGATTTCAATATCCTTGGTAAAAAAAAAACACAAAGAAAATAGGGCTTGAATATTTGACTTTCATTATTTTTATTTTTATCCATCAAAGAATAGAATGAAATTGTGGCAACATATCCTCTTTCTTAGTATTAACAAGGCATGATGCAATATACATATGACATATTATCGAATTGTACACTTGAAACATATAATTTTATTAACCAGTGTCACCCCCGGTAGATTTAATAAAGAAAAATATTAGCAAGAAGCTCAAAGCCTAGAAGATTCTGAAAAACCCTGTCTCATGAGCAGATGTCGTGGGCAAAGTGGAGAGGAAGTAAGGCAGCAGCAAAGTGATGTAGGAAAAGAGTCAGGGGAGCGGTGAGGCTGTTAGAAGAATTGCTCAGATGTTACATAGCAGGGATCTAAAGCAGAAGAGTGTGTGTATGGGTGCGGGGGGCGGGGCGGGGGTGTCAGAGGAAGTATGCCAGGATGGCAAGAATTCATAGTAGAATATGCCTGGATTTGAAGAGTTAATGTTATAACATTGTTTTATGTATTATAAATATTTAAAAAAAAAAAAAACCCTTCCTCAGAGGAATTTCTTGAAAACTCATAAGTTACAAAGGAATAAGAAGCACTGCTTTAGAGAATCTGTATATTTAAATAATTAAAAAGACCTAAATAAATCCTTTGATTCAATCTGCCATAATTACATTTGCCTGCTCTTCATTCCCGAGGATAACAGGAAAATTTATAATGCATCATTTTAAATAACACAACATTGCTTAACAAAACTAGTGACATGTGCAGCAAGGTGAGATCAGGGTTGTTCCTGAGAGAAACTAAGAAGGGAAAAAAGCCATGAGACCTGAAAATCCTATATGCTAAACTAACACCTTTTGCATCTTGCAATTAGCAAAGTGAATGTTGACTATATTCATAGACTCAATTAAACTGATAAGAAAGGCAATTGTGTGAGACATGCTTGGAATATGTCGTTTTGAAGAGCATGATTTTCAACAATGGATTACATCTGTGCATACTGAAATAATTTCTTGAAATTATTAACAAAGCCGAAAGCTCACTTATTTTTCTTCTTCATTTTTAGGACCAGGGGTACAGTAGTATAAAGGGTACATAGCATTAAGACTTTTGCTCTAGTGTAAGACTGCCTGAGTTTGAATCCTGTTTCCCCAACTCACCTACTCTATGATCTTGGTGCTTTAGATTTCTAAGTCTTGGTTTCCTCATATGTAAAATTGCGATAATCTAAGAATACCTTTAGTAGAGAGTATAGCACAATAAAGCTCTCAATAAATATTAAATGCTTCATAATTGTATTTATCTCGTGTGTGTCAAGGACATGGAGGTTATATTGCACCTTATGCTTTGTCTGACCCTGTACCCATTATAGAGAAAGCTGTCTTTCTCTATGATGTGCAATCTACTTTGAATTAGCAAATCCAGGGTTTGAATTCAGGATTCCTTATTTACTTCTAGATTAGTTTAGGGAAGTCCTTTAGGTTTTCTGAGTTTCAGATTTCTTGATTGTTAAATAAAAATAATAGTATTTTGGGAAGATTTTAGTAAAAATTAAATGATTCATGAACCACTTGTCACACAGTGACATTTATGTCCCCTTCCTTTTTTCCCTTAAATTTTGCTATTAAGATATACCACCAATAATTTTTAGCAAGTCTCATATTAAAATAGAATTGGAAGTGAATTCAAATACATTCATCTGCCCAACTTTCCTTATTCAATTTTTGGGAAGGCTTTAAGATAGAACGCCTTTGAATACCCTGTTATACACACACAAAAAATTATTCATTTTTTTCAATGCCTATTAAATTATATTATTTTTATTAAAAGGACAGTCTGTAAAACACAAACTGACATTTATCATGCTTTCTGAATATAAGGCTATATATGGGAAAGAGGAAGAAAGTCAACTTCCCTTATGAAGCTTATAATATTCAGATTTTTAAAGTTTGGCATAAAGTTCCAAAATATTTAGTAAAATTTCAGTTTATGAAGGGATAATGAATGTCAGGATAATGAATGTCAATGATGTGAGGAACTTACAAAGAGAAGGCCAGGAGTCATCAAGAAGTTTCTTTACTCATATATTTGGCACATGGCTAAAATGAGCAGAAGGCTAGGTTCACCTGGGTCAAGCACAGTGGCTGGACTGTGAGAGAAATTTTCCAAGAGCAAATAGCTAAAGACAACAAAATGGAATGCACGGCTTTTTCTTTCCTAGACTCAGAAAACACACAGTGATACTTCTAATATGTTGTTAGTTACATATGAGTCACTAAAGCCAATCTAGATTCAAGGCAAGGGTACACAGACAAATTGCAGACTTATTTGAAAACCACCAAAATAGAGTAAAACAATGACTTCATCTTCTTATTTTTCATAGGAATTAAAATAAGATACTTGACCCATTATTTCAAAGCAAATCCAACTTCAGAGCTGGATGCTAATTTGGGGGAGGTAATGGTAGTACATACTCAGAAGCAATTAGCATTGTCCAGATCTTTGTGAATTTCCTTCTCTTTCGTTCAGGATTGAAGATGTGGAGGTTGGTTCAAAAGGTTGAAACTAAATAGTAAAGAACACCCGAGTATTTGAGAACTCAAGAGGGATAGGAAATATCTTAAATATTAGATGGAGGAATTTTTCTAGATATAAACATTTTCTTTTGGGGGATCAAAGGTGAGTTTTGCCAACAAATTTCTTTTTAAGACAAATGGCACCATTACAAGGCCTTTCTATGGCTCTGTCATATAGAAATTACCTGTGATCTTCATTAAAAATCAAACCCTCTAGATATTTCATAAATTCTTTAATGTGTTAAAATATAAGAGTCTTTACATTTAAATTAAATTTCCCAACTTAACCTTGAAAATAAGAACTTGTCCCTGCCATAACTTAGTTATAATTCTAGAAATGAATCAGAGAATCAGAACTTCAAAGGACATTGGGAATCATCTATCCACTCCCTGTACCTGATACTATAGGATAATGAAAATCAAAGGAGATAAATGACTCATCCAATATCATAGAGGGAATTAACAACCCAGCTTCAAATTTTAGAACTTCTTCATAAGTGCTTTTGAAATACTCCTTCTCTCTGTCTTTCTTAAGCCTTATTCTCCCCAGCTCTCAAACTTTTCTGTCATTAAAAAGAAATTGCTTTTGTCAGACTGGAAACATTCTTTCTCATCAAGTTGTAAAGAGCACAATTATAATGCCACATTCTGACACCACTTAAGACACTCATTATTGTAACCTTGTCCCAAATTTTTACATATAGGATGGCTGTCATTGTTTGACAGTTAATGGAAGGTTTCATGTTTTGGACAGATTTGGATGGAAAGCAGTTCTTCAACATTTATTGCTGTTAAATTTGCAAATCATTTGAATAGCACCAGAGTTATTTCACATTTTATTCATAACATTGCATGGTTAAGCAGAGAGAAAAAGTACTTGCTGACAAGTATTTTATATAGGTACCTAAGTAAAAATTATTTTAGCATGACAATAGGAGAAATTTGCCTATTTGTATAATTCCTTTTATTTCTTGAACTTTGCCTTGGTTTTTAGTTTCACAACATATCTGTGATTATCACCAGGTTATATGCATTATATTAAATTGAATTCAGTTAAACTAAAAATTTGCTTTCAGCAATAAGGATTAAATTATAAATGAAACATAACATCAATCATTTTTATTTATTAATTAAATGATCGATTGATTTATTGATTAATTCAATAAATAGGCACTGAGTTCTAGTTATGTGCTGAGAACTGTGGTAGGAATTGGGGACCGTGAGTACCCTTAAAGACTTCAGAGTTAGTTTAAACACTATTCGTGCTTTTCTGCAATGAGAATAGGAAAGAGAAAATGAAATTGACTCTCCAACAACACTGAAACACTTTTTGGAAGAAGGAGAATGTTTTAATCATGAGGCTTCTCCTAAACTACTTGGCAGAGTTCTTGGAGGTTGCAGATATCAAAACTCATTTGTCAAATGGTTGAACTCACACCACCTAATGTCCACACATTTCTTCCTAGTCAGGTTAAATTCCGTAGTTCATCTTTCTAATGGCCTCTTTGCAACCATTTTAAAATCTCTTACGACTTACTTTTCTTTTTGTCAAACTTTCCTTAGTGAACCTCTGATTCAAATTTATTAGTGAGCTATTGCCATAAGAATTCTCATAACAAATTACCCCAAAAGAAGTTAAGACAACAATAATTTATTCTCATTAATACATTTAAAAATCTACTAAAATTGTGTCTATATAGGCTAAGTGGATCCCAACTTGGCTCTAAGTTATAGATTTTGCAAGGTCTAATCTATGTATGTCTAGTCTTCTATGTACGAGCAGTTAACCAAGTTATGTTCTTTCTATTGGAAAAGCAGGCAAGCAAAAGAGCAACAGCACAATTTAAGTCTAATAATGTCATATCTGTTATCCAGTTGGACAAAGTAAGTCAGATGGCCACGCCCCAAATCTCAAAGAGTGGATAAATACATTCTACCTACCATGAGGGTATGCAAGAATATGAAGAATATGGATTTATAATTCAGTGCTATGAGTATTAAAGGATGTTAGCAATTATTCAATCTGCCATCCTAATTAAATGCAATTACCCTTCTATTCCAATGTTGCATTAGGAAGCTAAACAGGGTTAAAGAAAAATCTCCAAACTTACAGACTTGCAGTGTCACTTTACATTCATGACCTTTAACCTCAAAGAGGCACCTAATACTTCCCAGCGATTCCACATGATAGTCCAGAATGTTTAACTGTCCCACGCTCTTTAAAACAATTATTTCATTCACTTTCTTCTCTCTTTGAATGTGGTTATAGTTGACCTTTCTCCACTAGAATGTAATCTGATGAAAGCAGAAATCTTTGAAGGTTTTGAATATTGATATATCCCAAGTTCTCTGAATAGTACCTAGTACATAGAGTACTCTATACATATCTTTGACTGATATAGATTATCCTGATTTTGATTAGTTAATTTAATATATCATATCTCCTGCTAGAATATAAGATATATTAGGATAGGGACCATCTTTTTAACTAATGCAAACACAGAAACCAGCATGTTTCCTTACACAGCGTAATCACTCAATAAGTATTTGTTGAATGAAAAAACTGATTTCAGTATGACAAGTGTTATTCCAAGTGAATAGAAGACAGTATCTGAGATTTATTTACTGCAGTTTATAGTGAACCAAATTAGAAATAAGACATGTTTATTATAAAGTTCTGTTTATTAGAGAACCAGTAGCTTATTTCAAAACTAGCAGGTCATATACCATAATTCAATAGTAGTTTTTATTGAATAACTCTATTTTCTATCAAGAGGAACTATCACCAGAGCCAAATACAAAAGGCAGAAATGCAGTCTACATTTTATTTTTATTTTTTCTTTATTATGATGTTTCTCCATTTCAAAGAAATTGCTTTCAAAAAGCCTATTTTTAAATATGTCAGCATATTAAATGACATAAGATTAAGTGCTGAGACACAATAGGTATTCAATTTAGAAATGTGGAATAAAGTGAAACTAGAAGTCATTTTTGTTACATTTTTGATAATAGTTTAATTTTTGCAAGGAAGAACTTAGAACCAGTGAGCAGTGTCTGCTGGGCAATTTCGCAGTGTTTCACATGGGTAATCAGCAATGGTAAGGTCAAATTAAGAATAGGTGTAGATAAAATTGATGTTATTTTTTATCACTGTTTTCCTTCCCTTTAATGTTTGTAAGAGACATTGCAAAGTCAATAGTTAAGGTCAATATCTTAACGATTTCTGAGTGGCTTTTGTATGATTTCTAGTGTGGATGAAAAACAGGCCGCATATTAAACCTGATAGGCTCAGTGGAGGCCAGCATGGTAAGCCCCACAAACTCAGAGACCAAAAGTAACCTCATAGGATAGTCTGAACATAAAAATTCCTAACTAAAAGCAGGTCATAGCGAGTAGTCAGATCCTGGGCCGGAGCTTTCTTGACAAAGGTCATTCTTTACCTTAAGTAAGCTTGTTGTTGTCTTTTTGCATCTAAGAAAACATACCTTTGGAAGGTCAGAGTAATCCCTTTTTCCCTTCAGGACACAACCCATTGCACCAGAGCAGAAGACCACAGAACCCCTCCTCGTCTCCATACTATCTCTACGTGCTGTAAATATTAATGATTAACTCTCCTCTACTCACCAATATAAAAGAAGTACGTGTCCTTCCGTTTTACTTTTTATCCAATCCCACAGATTTCTCCTCTTTGCTTTCTCCCACCCCTTTAATCTACCACCAGTGGATTGCATGTAACCATCCTTATATCTCCTCCTTTGATTCTAATGTATAAAATAGGCTGCACAACTGCTATTCTTCTGAGGAATTTCTCAGTCCATTGAGATTTTGCTTCACAGCAATTGTCACTTGGGCCCAAATAAACTTATTAAAATTCTCTACAAGTTTGGACATTTATGTTGACACTAGACATGTACAAAGGTTGTACTTAGATAGATTTTTCTACATTAACAGTTATTCAAAACCTTAAGAGATCAGTTGATCTCGAAGAGTTAAGTTCCTATGATATGTACCAAAAGGAGCACTGAAAGCCTTTTATAATTCTCGAATTCCTTTATATGCTGCTATAATAATACTAATTACTAACATTCATGTAAACAGAAAGCCCCAAGATGCAGTCACTGATATTTGTACAAAGATCTCTCCAATCTCTGAACTGTACTTATCATTGCCCTTTATGGGATACTTGATTGAGTTCTCAGATTCCTTTTAGGTTAAAGTTCTTCATTCTGCATTTTTCCCTAATTGGCATAAAAAAGGAGAGCAACAATTCTAAAATGCGGAAAAAATTAAAGATGATGTCAAAGAATTGTCAAATTTTAATTGAGTAGCTGCCAGCCAGAAAGACCCTGTATGTAGAAAGTCAAAGGCTTGCTCCTCTGTGGTGTAAACATCCCCTTGACGTATGCACATAAAAACCCATATATCGTAGGAGGAGGTATTTTGATTGAAATGTTATAATCCGAAATAATCATTGGGGATCTCGCCACACGATGACGATCATATTTTGCTTTTGGTTCTATTGTGCCATGTATTGCAGGGTTCATATTCTCATAAAGTAAGCAGAACACGAACTTATGTTCTACAGTTTGTACTGCATAGGTTAATATCGGAGGTTCTGTGTTGTGCTAAGCATGGGGGACAGCATGGTTTTATCCCAATATTTACATAAACATTTTACCCTCTGAGGATGCAAATAGGTGTGTGATAAATATCTGTCCTGAATTAACTTACATGAAGTTTATATGTGAAAATATGAAGTTTTAAGTAGGGGTATAATAAACATAGGAAGGATTTTTAGAGACAATGGACATGGAGCTGAAACTTGACTAAACTGTTAATTTCTTGCATACTTTTGATCAAGTTATTTGGCTTTCTGAACAGATTTTTTTTTCTATAATAGATACAATGATGCCTAATTCTCAAGGCCATGAAGTTAAAATAAAAGAATATGAATAGAGATCATAAGACAGGGTTTGGTACATATATAAAGACTTCACCTTCTCACTACTTTATAATGTTTTAAAGACTGTGTATACATATGTGTACACCTATGTGTGGGTGCACACACATACACACGTACATATGTATGACTTATGCTTTAGAGATTAGAGATTTATAGTTTAGGGAGCGGTTGTTTAATAACTTTCCAAAGCATTCTCAGGTCTCTTGAATCCCAAAAGTTTGGAAATTTTGAGTTCAGAGAAATATATTACTTTAAAACATATAAAATTTCTGGGTTCAAGGTAAGTAAAATTTGACTATCAGCAGTGTGATATGGATAAAAGCTTTAGGTCTCAAACTATATCGCTTATGTTTGGTGAAGACTGTAAAGTGAATTGGGAAAAAGCACTGGTCATGAAGGATGGACAAGATCTAAATAGACAGGAACAGAAAAGCTCATGTAGGGAACACAGTCACGTCATGGTGACAGCAAAATGATTCAGATTTGAACAAGCCAATTCTAGCATACCTGTTTTTCCTCAAGACAGAGGCAAAATTTTGTCCTCCCAGCCAAGTTGATATATTAAAATTCTAAAATGATCTGTTACTTAGTGGTAGCTGCTTTAATTACTTTTATTCATTCTAGGTCCATTGTAATCAGCTGAGTACTTGATAGGACAGTGTAAAGTCAATGAGGTCTTGTTCTTTATGAATAATCTTTCTATTCCCAGGAAAGACATTTTACATAGTGAGACTCATTACAGTCCAGCACCTCATTCCAATCAACTTGTCCATTGCAATTTCCAGGTTATAAGGTATTCTCAAGCATCAAAGTAGGGCTAGTCATTGAATCTCTTATGTTGCCGATTGAATCACACACAGAGAATTATTTGGTGCATAACATGAATTCCCTGATGTATTATGTGCAAATGACGAGAAGCCTTAGAGACCAGTCCTGACACTTACAGCTAATGAGGAAATCTGACAGAAAAGGGAGAAATGCTGTGCTGAGAATCACTGTGTTACAGTGGATATGACAAAAGATTTGGCCTTAAGAACTCCAGTGTCAAAACTGCTTCTGTCACTTGCCAGTTACAGACCTTGGACAATTTACTTTAATCCATCTAAGCTTTTACTTTCTTTATTTATAAAATAGATCTGCTCTACATTGTGAATGTGTTTATTGTGAGCCACAAATATGATAGCATGCATAAAAGGCTTTAAAAACAGTAAAACGAGATCCAAAAACTTATTTTGTTACAAGTCATATGTCAGACACTTACAGATGGTTTGTTTGTTTGTTTGTTTGTTTGTTTATTATTTATGTCTACAGTACCTGGTCTTCCTAGGTGGTCTCCCATCCAAGTACTAACCAAGCCTGACCCTACTTAGCTTCTGAGATTAGACATCAGGCTTGTTCAGGGTGGCATGGCCATAGACCATGGACCATGTCTCCACTGGGGCGTGAACCCAGAACCTTCTGCGTGTAAAACAGATATGCTAACCACTAAACTATGGAACCGTGTCCCAGATGGTTTAGATATGTGTGTATGCTACATGCTGTTGAGTCATTTCCGATTCCTGGCAACCCTATGAATGAGGCATGTTCACAATGTCCTTCCCACAACAGTCCTGCTCAGCTCTTATAGACTCATGCATATGGCTGTTTTTATGGAGTCAATTCATCTTATATTTGGCCTTTTTCTTTTCCTGTTGCCTTCTGTTTTTCCCAGCATTATTGCCTTCTTCAAAGAACCCTACCTTCCATGATGTACACAAAGTAGGATAGCTTCAGTTTTGTGATTTTTGCCTCCAGGAATGTTTCAGGCTTAATTTGCTCTAGAACCCACTTGTTCATCTTTCTGGCAGTTCAGGATATCTATAGAGCTCTCATCCAACACCATGTTTCAAATGAATCTTTTTTTCCTACCAGCCTTCTTTACTGTCCAACTTTTGTATCTGTACATAGTGATTGGGTATAAAACGGTGTGGATGATCTTGGCTTAGATCTCTAATGACACAGTTTTGCTCTTGATCTTTCCTTGTTCTTCCATTGCTACCCTTCCAAGTCTCAATTCTCTTGAATTCTTGGCTGCAGTCTGCATTTCAATTGACAACTGAACCAAGGTAAACGAAATCTTTAACAATTTCAAATTCTGTATTTTCTGTGTTAAAGTCATGTATTTCTTCCATAGGCACGTTTTTTGTCTTCTTGGTGTTTAAATGGAGTCCCTCTGTGGTGTTTTCTTCTTTCACTTTCATAAGAATTTGTTTCAAATCATTGCTACTTTCTGCCAATAAGGTGGTATCATCTGCATAGCTTAAATTATTAATATTTCTTCTACCAATTTTCATTCCTCCTTCCTCTAAGTCTAGCCCAGTTTTTCATATGCTTTGTTCTGCATACAGATTAAACAGATAGGGAGTTAAAATGTACTCTTGTCTGACACCTTTGCCTGTAGGAAATCATTTTTTCTCTCAGTATTCAGTGGCTTCCTGTCTGCAACTCCAGCTATGATCAGGATAACCATAGGGCTGAGCCATGCTCATTTCTTTTGGAGAAACTCATAACTTTTCATGATCGATGTAGTTGATCTGTACTGTAGTATATACAATATAGACTAACCTTCCGAAATTCTTTGGAGTGCTCTAGTATCTGGTGAATGCTTGCAATTAGATTTCAAGTACTTCTTTCTCTGAATTCGGTTTGAACATCTGGCATTTTTTGTTTCATATAAGGAGAGGCCTTTGTTACATCACTGTGAGCATCATGTTACTTGCATGGGAAATTATAACCAAGGTCATATAGTTATTGCACTCCTTGGCGTCTCCTTTCTTGAAGACTGGGATATATATTGAATGTTTCCAGTCTGTTTTAGGTATAGGCACATAAAAAACAATGGAATTTTTTAAGTCAAAAGAAAGAGAATAAACAACTTCATGTAATACAGGAGTTGAACAATAAAAAAAGGAAACATAATCAGAGTTCTCCGTATGGCTTCACTGTGAGAAAGATTTACATGGTTACACTAAATAATGATTTATGCTTACAATAAAAAAAAATTGTAAAACTGTTATGTTGAACCATTCTTGCATCCCAGGGATAAATCCCACTTGGTAATGGCATATGATTCTTTATTCGTGTTGGTGATTTTGTTTTGTTAGTATGTTGTATTTATACGAGATATTGATCTGTAGTTTTCTTGTGTCTTTGTTTGGCTTCAGCATTAAAATAATACTGACCACATAAAATGAATTTAAAAGTGTTCCTTTCTCTTCAGCTTTTTGGAAGAGTTTGAGAAGGATTGACATTAATTCTTCTTTATATATTTAGCAGAATTCCCAGTAAAGCCATATAGTCCTCAACTTTTCTTTGTTGAGAGATTTTACTTGATGTCAGTGTATTAGGCAAAAGAACCTGTCTTCCAGACTTTAAGTATTGGCTTCAAATAGTGGAAGACCCTTACTAATAGGCCCAGGAAGAGATTCTGGAGGCCTCTAAAATCTTCACCTAGTCCAACCTACTTTCTTCATTCCTAGTTGCCCCACATGTCTGCAGTATGCTTGGTCCCATCAGTGCCCCAGGACAAGAGAAACTGAAGCCAGTTCCTCAAGGCAGTTGCCAGAAAAGTGGATAGTAGGGTGTTCTATCCAACTCCTCCTCCCCTTAAGGCACAGCTGGGAACTAGGGATTTTTTTACCTTTACTCTCTGAGTTGATTCAAGGGGGATGGGCTGTGTTGACTATTTGCACACTAAATCAAACCACCATTTTTGTTTTCACTGGTCCCCTTGTAGCTAGAGTATGCTGAATCCTGTCAGTGCTCCAAAACAGGCAAAACAGAAGCCAGTCATTTGGGCATCCAGTGGAAAATCTGAGGCATTGGATGTGTGGGCCAATTCTTTGCTCCCCAGGGGCAAGCTGGAAGCTGAGTCTTCCTCTCTGCTCACCCTGAACTGAGTCTGGGGTAGGGACTAAACTGACTGCTATAGCCCAAATGCTGTCTCTTTTCTCATTTTTCTCAAATAGCTACATGATGCTGGGTCCTTTCGGTGTTAACAGACTGGCAAGATAGAAATCAGGACTCTGGAAGTCCAGAGAAAAGTTGGGGCACTGGATGTGTGGTTTCTTTCCATCTTCCTGATCGTATTGCTCTCTGATGAGGGAAGGGATTCTGGTGAGAAGGTGTCTCAAATTTTCATATCAGCTTGGTTATGTCTATTTTTGTGCTTCTCTGGGGTGCAGGAGCCTCTCAACTAATTTCTGGATATCTCACAAAGTGATTTCTCTGTTAGTTATTGTTGAATCAATGCTTTTGTGCAGAAAGGAAATTCCAGGCTTCCTATTTTGCTATATTGCTTATGTTACTCCTCATCATGCTGTTTACCATAAGAATATACACTGATTGATAACAATTCTAGTATATATTCTTTACTGAAAACTACAAGAAAATCATCTTTAGGAAATGATGTGCAGTTTTATTGAGTAAAAATATAAATTCACAGTGAAAAGGCTTAGGTTTAATTTCATTTGCTCATTTACTAATTACATGAACTTAGGAAACTGTCATTTTGAAAATAAATAATAAATAAACATATTTGCAGTGTCTAGTATAATTTAATTTTTAAATGTTATCTTTCTTTGTTGATTTAAAAACTCTATAGAAGACATTTTAAATTATTCCATTGCATCATGTCTAACTTACATTTATTATCTCCTCAAGCAGAAAAATACATCCTACAGCAATTTTGAGCTTATATATTTTGCTCTGTTTGCTTCATACATACATCTCTTCAGCAGTCCTCTAAATCATGCTTCCTCATGTTTACACACAATAAAGTATAGAAAATAGAGTTCTAGAATAACAGCACTCGAAGGCATATTAGAAATTTGTTTCAACTGTCATCTAATGCATCAGGAATCCATATTGAAAATGCATTCCTTTATTTCTTTTGAGACTTTTTAATTCCTTGACTGAACAATATTTAAGTGGTACCTTTTGGAATGAAGCCAAAATTTAGCATTCTTAGCATGTGAAAAGCCCTAAATGTAATACTTTTATTTAATAGTCTTTCTTGGTATTATAAATAGGACTTTTTAAAATTCCATTCATTCACTGGTTATTATTGACCTATGACAGAACTCTTGATTTAAACACACACATACAGACAGACATATATAATTTTCGCAATGAAATTATGAAATATGTTTCACTATTTTGCTAGCCATTTACTAAACTATTTTATTATTTCTAATAGTGTTCATAGTTTTTAATTTTTCTCTTTAATGTATAGTTATATAATAATTTTATCTGCAAATACTGAAAATTTGGGTTCTTTTTAATATTTGAACTTAATATTTCTATGAATTCATCCCACATAAACTAGACATGAAAATAATTATAGACAAATACACACACACACACATATCCATTGTACAAAAGAGTGAAAACTGGAAGCAGCTCAAATAATGTCCATCAATAAAGATGAGTTATAGGAATTGAAACAAATGATATAATTCTAAATGTCGAGATTTGAGAAGATGTGCCAAAAGTAATACTTATCTGAAAAGTTTTATTGCAAAATGTAGTCATCACATGTTTAATTTTTTCTTGCCAAATTTTTTTCAACCTGCCCTTTAGAAGTTTACAGGATCCTGTAAACATCCATTTCTAGTTGAGAGCTCACATGTATCAAAACCTAGTATAAAGACACTGCTTAAATGGAAGAAATCTATGACTACAGAATATTTCAATAGTCTAACAAAGTTTGGAAATATCCATTTATACATCCCCCAATTGAGAACTGAATGAGTATATCTCATATATTCAACTTCCTGGTTGTAGGAAATAAATATCTTCCTTGTCTCCTGAGTGTATGCCCCAAATCTGCATGCAGACACTAAAACCTTTGAATTCTTCAGATCTACATCTTATATCTCAGACTGGTACTTAATTGAGATGGAAAGTAAAAGATTACTTTCTCCACCTTTTAGGAGATACTTTTTTTCCCCTTGCTATTTTTATAATGCTCGGAGCATTAAGTACTTTACACTTGATACACTAAGAGATAAACTAACATTTCAGAAGGCAGTTCACTAAATGGGAAACTAGAGGGGTTCAGGATAAAAATTCTTGCTTCAGGAGAGATGATGCTTTATCATGTACCTTAAGGATTTACAGAAAGAAGAATCTCCTAGAAGTCCTCAGAGAATTGTATATACTTTCACCTTGTATTTACATGGCTGTGCAGGACTGAAATGTATTACTGAGGCAAAAAAAATTTATTGCTGATATTTTTAACTTGTTTACTAAGAACAAATGTGGAAATCCAATTCGACTTTCTCCAAAATGCCTAAAGCTAAACTTCTGATTAACTCTTTTGATTACCACTGAATGTGCATTATTTTTATTTCTTTCATCATGCAACAATGTCTAAGGTAAATTGCTTTAAAAAAAAACAGCAGAAATATTGACCTTAAAAACTAAAAATCAATGGGCTTTCAAAAGTTCACTTATTTTACAGTATTTTAGTATTTTTAGTGAAATTAATACTAATAGAGAGCCACTAATGTCATTTTTATACATATTTGTGCTGGGGTCTCATTATGAAGAATTAAACATTTCCTATTTAAATATACACCTACATTTTAAAATAAAGACTATTTGATCTTTCACTCTCAAGTTATAATATTAATATATTCAGGAAATACAGCTTAATAATAATCAGTACTGTTCCCAAGTAGTTTAGTTACCAAACAAATTTTGGAAAATAAAAAGTCCTATTTTTATATGAATTACTCCTCTTGAACATAATAAGCTGCAACTATCAAGAGCCCTATGGGACCTTTAGCTGAACAAACCACTTTAGGTTTGAGGGTCAATGAAGAAGTCACTTGTAAGTGGGAGAGGAATTGCTCCAAAAGTAATATTTAAACAAAACAAAACAAAAAGAATTTTTTTGTATAGAAAAGTTATTATAATGCAAGGAAAGAGAACATTCACACTATGAGAAAAAAAAATGCTCATTTTTGCTGTGCAGCTCCTGGGAATCCCAGATTATCAGGAATAACGAGGAGAGGCTCATTTTGTATTTCTTGACTATTCGTGACAGAGATAACTTGACTATAGTTTGTGTATGTGTGTGTATTTTATTTTATTATTAGTTCAAGTATACAGTACATCGGTTAGACATTTGTATAGTTTATGAAACAAATCCCCTGATTGCTCTTTCTCTTCTTTGGCTCTGTACCTAGCTATTATATTAATGCTGACTATATTCCTTATGCCGTGCTCCCCAGCCCCATGACCATCTATCAACTACTAATTTGTACTTCTTTAACTCTTCACCTCTTTCTTCTAGCCTCTAACTCTCCTCCCCTCTGGCCATCACCAGATGTTCCTTTATATTTGTGAGTCTGTTTTTGATTAGTTTGTATTTTTTGCTTCTTAGATTTCACATATAAGTGAAATCATATTGACTATATTTATTTTTCCTTTAATATATATTTATTAAAGATTTATTCTTTGCCAGAATTTGTCATAGATATAGAAATATTGGAATAACTAAGACCAAGGAGTACATTCAAGAAGTTTCCGTAGTTCAGTGCACAAGGCAGATGTATAAACAACCATTTCAAACACATGTAATGTTTAACTATTGTCTACATAGTGCTGAAGAGTAGAACAAAAGAAGTGATCAGTTACAGTAGTGATGGGGTGAGAGTGTGGAAAGATTTCATATAAGCAATCTGAGCCTAATTATATTTTGGCTAAAATATAATAACCAGAACTAACACTACTGATTCCATAATATGTGCTTAGTGAATCAATTATCTTATTCAGTCCTAATAACTGCTCTTTAAAGTAGGTAATATCACTATTTTAGTAATGAAGAATTGAGGCCCAGATCATATAGACAGAAAAAGATAGACTTGAGATTTGAACTCAAACATCTTACTTCTAAAGCCATTGCTCCCAACCAGGTCACTATGCTGCCTCCCATGTAAAAGTAAGAAAGGCATATTTGCAAAACCCAGGTGTGTGAAATGCAATTATGCTTTTGGAGAACTAAAAATAATTCAGCATATCTAAAGTAGAGTCTGTACTTGAGAGAATGACAGGGAATAGTATTGGATGGAAGCATTAGAGGTCAGACCAAGTGGGACCTTGTAGGCTATGTATAAAGAGGAAGAAATGGAGAAATATATGACTGTAGGCAAGATCAGATGAGAAATTCACAATAGGCAAGGTAAGAGAATGACAGCTACCTAGAGTAATACAGAAGCAATGAGGATAAAGAGACAGGAGTGAAGAGAAAGATGCCACAAAAGAGATGTGGAGAGGATTGGAGGATGTTTTGAAGGTAGTAAATGAAGAAGACTTGAAGGAATCTTAGATTTAGAACCTGATCAACTGGATTATATATTAGTACCACAAGCTAGGACACAAGCGAAAGAGTTGCTTTCTTAGATTCAGTGTCATTATGCCTTTGAGGGTTTCACGTTCATCTTTAAGAGATGTTTGTGCCTAGTGAATGCTTAAGGAATGATTACCTAGCCATTGGAGACTTCTCTGAGAGAAGCATATGACTGTCTTTGGACAACCACGGGATATTTGTATATGCTCTTTAGGAAACAATTTTCCCTTTTCCCCAACTCATGTAAATATACAGTAAAAATCCATTATCATGGGTCTCACAGACATGATCTCACACATCGTCACATCAGTACCATTAAACGGGCCAAGGAACAATTTATTCCCTGCCCCATTTTTTTAAAGGGAAAGAATTGTTCGTTGAATTGCTCAGAATTGTTTAAAACAGAAGCTCAGCCCCAAAGTCAGCTTCAGCATGTCAGAGCAACCACCTAAATGGCTATATGACAGAGTGTAAATTGTAGTTTATTGATACTTGATATAGCTTGAGTTCTTAGAGTCTTAGTTTACTTGTGAGCTTAGAAGCACAAGAGGAGAACTGAAGAGGTATATTTTTCAAGATAGGCAGTTTATTCTTATTTCTTTGTAAGGTTTTCTTTTGACCTATGCTTTTTGTTCAATAAGAATCTCAAAACGATGTTCCATTATCAAAGAAATATGTTTCATAGATATGTTTACTATGTAAAAATGATTCTATATTATAGAAAACACAATATTTGATCCATCCTTATATAATCTTATATTTTATAATTTTATATCTAGGTCATTTCATCTGGTCTCTGCTGATGCATATATAAGCCAAATCCAGTCCTCTTCCTGGAATTCTAGACCCCCATGTGGAACTGCTTTTGTAATTCTTGGATAACTCTCAAAGTTGGTATATTCACAGCTGAGTTACTTATATTATTTCTGTTTCAATTTTGCTTCACTTACGATCTTCTACAAATAGTTAATTGAAACTCTGTTTTCCCATTGCTCAGGTCAAAATCTTGTAGTCATCCTTAACATCTCACCTTCACAAAGGCCCCAAATTGAGTCATTGTCTAAATCCTGCCAGCTGCATCTTAAAATCTGTTTGTATTATATCTACTCTCACAACTGCGCTGCTTCACCAGTTCAAACCATCAATATTTTTGCCTGAAAAATTGTAATGGCCTTCTGACTTATCATCCTGATTTGCCCCCCAAATTCTATTTGCCTCTAAAGTCTATTCCTAACATAGTAGCTATTGTCCTTCTGTTTAAAACGTGGCAGAATATTACGCCTTCACTTAAACCCTCCAGTGTTTTTGCTCTCACTTAAAATAAAAGTCTAAGTCATTAGTATGATTCAGAAGACCCTGTTCGATCTGGCCCTACCAATTCCATTCTAATATTCCCCTCCTACGCTCCCCCTAGCCCACTCCTTTCTGTTCACACTTGACTCCTTCATAGATGAGGCAAACTCCTGCCTCAAGGCCTTTTCACTCACTGTTCAATGTTCTTGAAATGATATCTTTTATAAAACTTTATCCCTCGCATCCTTCAGGTCCTCACTTTTCTTTGAGGACTTTGCAAACTACCTGCTTTAAAATTAGAACCATTACTCCCACATACTATATCCTCCTTCCCTGCTTTATTTTTCTCATATCTCTTATTACTGCTTATAATACTTAGCATCTATTTTACTTATTTTTCTTATTTTTTTTTGTACACTAGAATTTAAATACTATGAGGACAAGTATATTGTCTTTTTTGTTAATAATCCATCACATGGGAAACACTCATTAATATTTACTGAACAACTGGAGGGCTATACATTTTATATTTAATAGAATGACCTAGAATTTTATAAAATATGTTGATGGATTTTAAGGAATCTTGTAGAAGAATGGTTGTTATTATGACATGGACTCATGAAAAAGATACATGTCTGTTTCATCTATTAGGTCAAACCATATAAAATTGCCAATATCCAATGTTGGTTTTTAAATTTTTTAAATAAAATTTGTTATTTTTTTTCCCCTCAGTGCTGATTGTTTTTCTCTTTTTATTTCCCAGACAGTTTGTAAATATAGTTCACAAAGTCTGAAATCTAAAAAATAAATGGCTACTTGTTACTTTAGTTCATGAAAAAAAAGGGCTCTCAATTACTCAGAACTTAACCTGCTTTGTGTGCAGTCGCACCTCTGCAGGCGTATCCACATTAAATGCTGACACTCACAGCTTGGTAGAGAAAAGCTGTGGGTTCCACTTTGTTATTATAGATAGCATCATAAAAAGATAAGCATCTAGTCACTTTTTTTTTATTTTTTAACTTTTCAAAAGTAAGAAGTCAATAGCATCTATTGAGATTTTTGAAATATTGAGTTAAGTTCTCATTTTTCCCTTTTATCTTTACAATTCCTTTTAAAGTGGGTTTCTCTTGAGCAAAGCCAGTTATTTTACATTGAACAGAGCTCTGCAGCTTGTTTTCTTTCAGAGAAAAATCTTTGAAAAGAAAAGAAAAAGTTATAGAACTGTTTTCTTTTTTGAGTGAACAGTTAGCAAATTTGGCACTTTGAAACAAAACTTTGTAATAGGTTAGCGAGTAGACACAAGTCATCTCTATTATTTATGTCTCTTATTTAAAAATTGTTTGGGCTAATCTTATTTAATCCATTTATACGCTTTAAGCATACTTGAGAGAACTTTCATTCAAAGTTGCCAGTGGGATATGGGCAAGGAGGAATAGATAAATAACCTTGGAATCTGGGGAGGGTGGTTCAGGTCAGATGTCATGATAGGAATGGGATACTGAAATGATAACTTGTGATATGATCGAATTTGTGTTGGTCTTATTCCACAGCAACACTATATTAGGGTAAGGTTTTCCTATCCACATTTTACAGATAAATAACCTAAGATGCTTGTCTAAGAAAATACAAGTTTCTATTTTATATGTATATAAAATAATATATATACATTTACATGTATGTATACATTCATATGATATATACAAATCTATGCATATACATGCATACGTACCTAAATATATATATTTAGATTTATAGATATATATTTATGAATATATACATATATAAATAATCTTATGGCAAAAATGATAAAAGTTAGCTTTAAGGTCTTTAAAGCACTAAACAATAGCTGAAATTGGAACAGTTTCATGTGATAACAAACACTGTGCCTCATCTTTAAATCAGGCTTAATGCCTTAGTATATGAAAGCATGTTAATGACTCAGTAAGTATTGTTAAGGATTTGTCTTTCCCCCAACCAAAAGGATTTAAATAATGTGGCCAAGTTACTAAGACAAGCATAATTTTTTCCTTCTAGTGGAAATAAAATAATTCTAAGAAGATCTTATCTGTATGTTATGCCATCATATTTTTGAGACAATAGAGTGACTCCTGGAAAACTTTTGACTTCATAAAGAAATTCTTCTCTTTAATATTTTGTCCTTGAGGTGACATCTCTTCTCCACTTATAATTCCTTCAATTTTCATTTCTGTAGCTTAGAAACCTCTGGGCTTTCTTTCTTTCTTTCTTTCTTTTCATTAATTCTGTGATGGAATTTTTATCTTTATTTTGTTCTATTCCTTCAAAGGATGCAGTCTAGTCAGTCTGAAAAAAAGAGATCCTCTTTCAGGTTTTAGTTACCTAGATCCAAAGTCTTCAAGCATTTTGAACAGAGTTTTTAATTCTCCATATGTTTTGATACACAACCCAGAGAGAAGTGGGGGAGAATGGGAGAGATGGGGGTCTGAGGGAGAGAGGGAAGGGAGAGGAAAGGAGAGCGGGAGAGGCAAATGGAGAAGGAGCAGAGAAAGGAAGGGAAAGAAAATGGAAGAAAGAAAAAAGAAGCTCTCTTAAACTTTCTGTAAATTAAAGGAGCCACATTAATACATTCCTTTTGATGAGGACTTCTGTGAGCAGAGTTTTCAAATAAAATAACTATATAAATTAAGGAGAGGGTGTTAATAATCACATATTAAATTATAATGTATCAAGTATATACTTTTGTATAAAGTTATTTTATGTATTGCCTATATTTCAGCTGTTATCAAAAATAAACTCTCTACCAAAACAAATACATATAACTCTTTTTTTTTTTAACTTAAGTTGGCAGCTGAGATGTGTGACAGTAGCTGTTCGACAAAGCAGCAGATGAGGAAAGAAGATCCTAGACATTTTATGGAATTCTAGAAATGGCAGAAATACCACTAGTGTGAAATATCATTAAATTTCAAGCTAGTGTTAGTAGACTAATTTCTGAAATGTGATTATGTAGTAATTCTAAAGAAGAATTTCAGATAAACTGAGGTTTATAAAGTATGAATTTTACATTATAAATCTTATCACGCGTATGGGAGAATTTAATATTATAATTGAGAATCTGGAATTGAGTTTGTGTTTTCATTCTGTCACTTTGAAGAATGTTTTTTCTTGAAAAAGAGTTATATTTTCTTGGTATCAAATAAGAGATGAAACCATATACAAGTTATGGTTAATGTAAGTATAAAAATTTGCCAACATTCAAAAATCAATTAGATTGCACATCCAAACAGAAGCATTATATAATACATGGTAACATGTTAATCACCTTCCATCAGATATGAGTTGATCATTTATTTGGAATTTACTTCCTCCATATCCAAAAATGGTTTGAGATAATTGAGCTCTGAGATACATCAACAGTACCAAAATAAGCATCAGTTATCTTCCAAGAGCAACGTAACTGACTTGAAATTGATCATCAATCATCAAAGTTCTCTATAACCTCTAAAGATCTATAAATATGCACCAATGTTTTAAAGTTATTATTATTATATTATTATTGTATTATTATCACATCTTTTGTTTCATGACTCCTCCACTAATAGGATAATGGGCTACCCAGGTTCTTACATAATTTCTCCCTAAATTATTTCTGGAATGACTTAGATGCCATTTGATGACTGTATTTTTATTTCTTTTCTGATTTTAGCAACTTTTTATAGAATAGTCACAGTGTTGATGTAGTGGGCATTTTTAGGGAGTCCAACCAAAGGGACTCCCTATTACGAAGTGCCCAAACCACCTCTCTCTGATTTGGGCATGTTTTCTTTCTAAGGATGTTAAAGCAGTGCTGTCTGCCCCCCAGTGTGTTTGATGCAGGACAGGGCAAAATTCCCTGAGTGGGGGCGGGGTGGGGGGTAGAGGGGGGGAGGGAACGAACACCAATTCCTGCAGCAAGAGAAGAGGGTCCTTTGGTGAAAAATGTAGAAAGAATTCAACACACACACCAAAGTTAAGAGTCAAAAGGAAAGTTTATTAGAAAAAGGGGTAACACAGAGTGTGATTTCCTCTGAGACAAAGAGTTAAGAGAAACCTTGAGTGTTCAAGGAATTCAGTGTTCAGGGAATTCAATTATTTATCATTCTTTAGTTCCCATTTCCTTTGATATAGACATACAGGGAAGGGGGGAATTTGGAGCCCCATCATAGGTTCCCCATGGTTTTAGTCTTAGATTATGAATGATTGTATTTGTGAAGGGGCCACTTAAAGACTGTTGTCCCTGTTTCCCCTGCACAGGTGTGGAGAATGGGTTGTTAGCAATCCCAGTGGAAATTTTTTTTTGTTCTGCAGGTGTCCTCCTGGCTTGGCTGCAGGGCTGATCAGCACATTGAAGTCTCTGAAAGTAGCTTAATATAACATTTTTAATTCTCTTGCCTTCTCCTAACATTACTTGCATCCTTTATTCTGAGAATTTTTTTCTGCTCCTGTACAAGCTCCCCCAGTAGAGGGCTTTGCCTGTCTGCTTTGCAGGAAAGAAGTGCCGGGAATTAACACCCATGGTCTGCAAACAGTGCCCAACAAGAGCTAGTCCCTTGCATTTTACACTGACTTCCAAAGTTTCCCATGAGAGATTAACACCCAATCACCTCCAATAGTGGCTGGCTTGAAAAAGTAATCTATTGGCTGCTTTTTCTCCTTGTCTCACTTCACCACTGGTGTTTCTTTCATATTCTAGACAAGCTACTTGCACTTGAATCCTTGCCTGAGGGTATACCTCTGGGGAACTCAAACTAAGACACAGATTTTGAAAACTGGGTGCTCCTGCTCTACTTTTCAGTGACCCAAATAGCTGAATGATCAGTTCTGACAGCCTCTGAACACAAATCTCAAGGTTTCTGTATCTCAGACTCTTTCCATTGTGTCGCTCTCTTCCTCATATATTTATAAAAGGTAAATTTTACTGACAATCCATCCTAGATATTTAGTTTATGGTTCCCTTTAAAGATTTCCAAAGCAAAAGTTTTACTTAACGAAGTTAAAGAGGCAAGAAGGACTTTATTCAAGACGATTGTGATAGAGCAGAAAGACTGAACTGAACTCTGTTGAAGCAAAAGGAGTGTTCTGGGGTGAGCTGTGCAAAGGTACTGGATGACGTGGGGGTGGGGAGAGGTCAACATTGAATTATTCCTGTTTCTAATTGTTTTTCTCTATGATTAAGTCGTCTATATTTGCTAATTGGTGCTCATCCGATTTAGTCTCCTGCCTTCCCATGGAGACTGGGAGATTGGAGCACTACTTCTTTCAATGTTTACATTTTAAAAAGCTGGATCCCAGGGACTTAAAGAGATTTCCTCAACTGTAAAATTAGCAAGAGGCTGAGAGAAGATTTACATACATTTCAAAGGGTCAAAGAAAGGATATACAGTTGTACGCTTTTTAAAGTAAATGCTCTAAGGGAGGTCAGCAGCCTATTGTCAGGAAGAAACCTTTCTAAAGATTAGTCAGGCTGAGGAGCATGTTAAGATCATCTTGGTCATTCCCATTAATGAGCATCTAAGGACATCCTTTCTCAATCTTGGGCAGCTGTGGAAGGTAGTGTTAAGAGTTTTCTAGATTCCTTCCTTATCAGTTGTATGAAACTGGAACACTTACTTAACAACTCTAAGCCTCATTTATGAAAAGCTGGTAGTAATCACACCTTCTTTAGTATCTTTGTAAAGATCAAAAGAAATAATGCATCTAAAGTTCTTGACATAGTATATTAGTCTACTAGGGCTGCCATAACGAAAACCTTAGGCTAGGTGGCTTAAACAACAGAAATTTATTTTCTCACAGTTTTGGAGGCTAGAAGTCTAAGATCAAGGTGCTAGTAATATTAATTTCTGGTGAGACCTCTCTTCCTGGCTCTTCTCCCTGTTTCTTCACATGGCCCTTCTTTATATGTAGGCATTCCTAGTGTATCTTCCTCTTCTCTTAAGAACACCAGTCCTATTAGATTAAAGCCCACCCCTATGACTTCATTTAACCTTAAATACTTTTTTAAATGCCCTATCTCTGAATATAGTCACCCTGGGGGTTGGGGCTTCAACTTATAAATTTTGAGGGAACATAAACGTGCCCATATGACACATTTTTTGGGCCACAATAAGAAAATAATAACTAGTAACATATTATTAGTAAGCACACAGTTGGAAGCTCTGAATAAAAGTTGCCTTTAATAATGATGTCAAGGAAGTTTGAAAATCACAGACCATGAGGTCTTTGGAAGCAAGCAGCCCTATTCCTAAAGGAGAGATATAATTAATACACTTATCAGCCATGATTAAGAAAACTTATTTCTAAAAAGTCTGCACTTCTTTGATTTAATAAGTTTTACATTGATTCAGCAGGCTGATGTTTCCTTATGCTACATAACTATCTATTCAAGAAAAATTATTCTGTAAAAAAAAGTCCTCCTAGCAAATTTGCATTTTAGAGTTACACTAAAATGACTAACTAACTTCATATTTAGCCTAAAACAAATAACTTTTGTCATCTATTCAGCCTGCTCACTGCAGATCATATTGATTATGGGAGCAAATAAATACAGAACAGACAATTGGCTTTAGGTAATATATCTGAAAGTAAACCATAAAATAGATTTAGCTAAAAAAAAAAAAAAAATGATGTTGACAGAAGAGCCTTTACAGAAAGGGCACTAGAAAATATTTCAGGAAAAGCAAAGTTGAAAATAGAAATTTTCTAATGGAAGATTGTTTATAGAAATTAATTTATTTTTTGATAATCTCATATTTGAGGAACTTCTAACCTGTACCATTAAAACAATTAACCTGATTTTCAAAAACCTTTTGAAATTAAAGTTGCACTGTCTTTTCTGGCACTGCTCCATCTTGCATGAGGATCAAGGAATTTCAGATGGATGTCTGAGAATACAGTCAGAGAAGCAGATGACATGCTAATTTTCCCAGAGTCACTGATGGGTTGAATGGAAAATGCTAAAGTTGACTATATATCTACCTGGGCCTTCTCCATTCAGGCTGATCTAGTGAATTCAGTAACCCCTGCATAAACTTTTCCGGTCTGAGCTGGTCAGCAGTTTTTGATGGCAATATAATGTCACAGATGTGATCGGCTTTGTAATTTTTGTCAAATGGATTTTGTGAAGCAAACATTGCAGAATAATACAATGTGGCAGAGTGTCAAGGATTCTTTCTTCTATGTCATGTAAGACAGGGGGATGCCTCAAAACTCACTTATAATAATATCCCAACAAACCCTTGCCAGAAAATCTGCAACATTGGGGAAATCTTTCACCTTCAGAGCTTCAGGTGTGTGTATGGAGAAAGGATGGAGAAGAGACTTGACTTGTTCACTGCTTCCCAGATTCCAACTCTGACAGATCTTCTTCCTTAAAATAAAAGGAAAATAAAACAAGTCTGGGAGAATAAAGAGGAAGAATGAGAAGTATGATCAAAAAGGAAAAAAGTTGTGGAGTTCTGAAGCAGAATTAAAGACAACAAAAATCTGGACTCTTGACTTGCCTCTCACTTCATATGTCCTCTGACATTGTTTATCCCATCAACTAAATTATTAAACACTTAAAAGCATCTTTGACTGCTGATCAATCAACATAATATTCAGAGTGCCTAAATTAATATCTGAGGAAACATCAACTTTGATTAATTCTTCTTGTCATATTCACACCACACACACACACACACACACACACACACATTACTGAAGTGTTGCTTTGGTATCTTAAGGTTAATTTTCACTTTTAAAATTATGTGAAGCATTTGCCTAATCCTTTTGTCTAAAATTTCTCCATTTTTGTAAAATTTTTATTATAATTTGCTTAATTCTATTGATGAGGAAACAGATTTAGTCCCTTATTTGATCATACTCCCAAAACTAATGAATGGCAAACCTAATAATTTAACCTACTTTTGTCTGATTCTAGAACTGACACCGGTAGACAAGAAAGTTTAATTATTAAGCCATAAACTCTTAAGTCAGATGGTAGTAATCAGTAATTCTTGAATTCTGAATGCACTGATTACTACCTATGAAACCTTTTGCATATTAGTTCCCTTCTTGCCTCTCAGTTCCTCCTTCTGTTATATGGAGATAAAATATTTTGTACCTTATAGGAACATTGTGACAATTAAATGAATTAATGTGTGTAAAGTACTCAGGTAAGTGTCTGGAATGTAGCATATGTCCAGTAAGCATTAGTCATGAAGATGATCATGGTGATGACGATGGTTATTGATATTGATGCTGAGAACTTATATTACCTATAGTGATGAAACGGCTTCCTCTGCAGTGGATGAAGTTTCTATCCCTTGGTAGAAACACATTTCTCTTAGAGACTATTATATATGTATGATGGGAAGGCTTGCTTCAGCCAAAACAAGCCTTTTTATTCTATATGTGCTTTCTGTACTGTTGTTACTGGTTTGACTACTCTCGAAATGCATTATGATCTCCGCTCCAGAAGCCAGAAATGTAGCTTATTTCTTCTATCTCCACTCTAAACTTTTAGAAACTTTCTTCATGTCATGTCTCCTAATGGAGTTGGGGAAGGAGGCACCCAGCCAGGTTCCCATAGCTCGCTAGTGTGGCTTTAAGAGTAAAGATCTACTCTTTCTATATCAAGCCTTTAGATAGATTCTCCCTAGTTCACTCTACTTCTATACTCACCTGCAATATAAATGGAGACTTAGAGGACTCCTGACACCACCCTCTGCTTGAAAGATTGTTTGCAAGTCCTTCAAAGTAAAGAAATTCTGGCTTCAAAGATAAAACCTGACTTTAACCTACAATTTTTCAGAAAAATTCTTGAAGTACCTTTGTGTTTCAGAGGTTATCAGTGCAATGCCAAGAAAAATGTTTTCAAAACTAAAATACTAATTTTTGTTGAGTTATATTTTGGAAATTGATTGTTTTCAGATGCCATACTTCTTACATTGCGTTTGACTTAATATCAGGGCAGAGACAGGGTTTTGTTTTCGCAAATAGTGATGGTATTAAAAATCTTAAAATTAGTAACTAAAGGAAAAAGTGCAATTCAATAGCATGTTTTTAAATTTTATTAAGACCTTATTAATGAATTGGTAACAGCTTTAGAAAAGTTGATCAATAGAGCTTTTAAACTATTTCAGGTTTTTGGTGGATTTTATGGTGCATGTCTTGAAAGTTTCCTGAAGTTAAGTCAAACACTCCAGTTAGAGTTAACATAGGCTTCTCGTTACTTTCTCACTTTTCACTTCTTGGTCATGCTTTAACGCTCTCTCTCTCTCTCTCTTTCTCTCTCTCTCTGTCTCTCTGTCTCTCTCTCTCTCTCACACACACACACACAACACACACACACACTCATATACACAAGCTTAAATTAATCTGTAATAGTAGCTGATGTGACATTTTATAAGTAGCCTAGAAATCCTAGATCAATTGAAAAAGTGAATTAGAAAAGATTAGAGAAAAGTGATTACATAACAATGTGATAACGAATGTCTTTCAATGATAGAGAGCATCACTAAAGTAGTAAACTTGTTTCAGGTTATTTAAAAAGACAATCACAGTGATTTCAAAAGAATATAACTTGCTTTAAATTTAGTATTTGCTTAATGCCTTAGTAATACTGGAACTATTTTACTTCTAGAACATACGATTGATTATACTTGATTGTCAACTTTCTTCACCATACTGAACCCCAAATGAATTTTGGCTGTTTCCAAAAGTAAAACTTAAAGTCAAAATACAAAGGTATATTCTACCTTAGAGAAAATATAAAATAATTTGTTTTAGGAGTTGAAGACAAGGCCAGGGTTTATGGATGGAAATGGGTCTCTGGTGAAACATTACATCAGTACTTGGAAGGATTTTGGAACATTAACCGTTTATAGTTAATAGAATAAGGTTATAGTCACTGTATTTCAGTGTTATCTATAGCAACCGAGTCATGTTGGGATTAACAGAAAATAAATTACATGGTATTCGATAACGAAGCTACTTAAATAAGAGAACTGATGATACATTTATACTATCACAATATAGTTTAATGCTCTGCATTTTCCATGTCTTGTTAACTAAATTCAAGTATATAAGTCTAAATTACATAAGAGACCTATAAATGCAGAGCAGAGGGATACAAACACACTAAGGTACTGAAGAAGCAGCAGCAAGGAGCCTAAGAAAGCACTCAGGCTTTAGTCAGAGCTCTGATGTCTGGTCGCCATCACTAGTTAAGTGTGATATCTGTGCCTGACCAAAAATTCTTCAAGCTTTACTTCCTTGATTGGTAAAATGTGAGCAATAAATTCTAACTCATACAGTTGTCTTGAGAATTAGAGGTGATTAAATTCATAAAAGTGCTTTATAAAATGTAAAATTCTATATAAAGTTGAAATTTATTATAGTTTTTTAAACATTACTTTTATTCTTTTTATGTCATAAATCTCAGCTAGAGTCAAGGAATAATTAGTGATACTTATAGGTACAAAATATTTTCCTCCCAAGAGAAAAAAGTTAAAAAAAAAAAAGTAAAACAGAAATAACATCACCCTGTTTGTAAATACTTTGTTTTATTATTAAGTTGTATGCGTGTGTATGTGTGGTTATCATACCACGGTCTGGACACAATATTTTATAGACTTTTTTTATGAACAAATGATAATACCCTAAGGAGTGAACTGGGCTAAGGGTTTGAAGAACTAAATTATCACTTTATTTTCTGGGCTAATTTGAATTATATTTAAACTTGCACTGCCCAAAATCTTCACTGTCAAACTGAGAAAGCTAATGATGCCAAATGATCTCGAAAAGTCGTTCAAACTTTAAAATTCTGGAATATTGTGAAATTGCGTGCAAAGTAACATGAGATTAATATCAATGACATTTTTATTATCCCATTTTATTAATAAGCGGATATCATACATTTCTGTAGCTCAAAGTGTACTTTGATCTCCCTACTTTTGACTTTCAAAAGATAGAACAGATAATAAAATTCTCATTTATGTCATCAAGCATTGAAACACTTCACTTTCTAAATCATGGTGTGCTAGGTTGTCCATAAGCATTTATAACACTGAAATTCTTGCTTTATTCCAAAATGCTGTCTATCAAAATATTTGTGAATGTCTAGCTCAAGTGAGTAGAACACAACGGAATCTGAAATTGGGGGTTTGAACATAATTAAGGCTGGTAGTTTTCCTGATTCCATTTCCATGGGCTCAATCCCAGCCATTCTTAATATTCACACTCTATTGGCCAGCACTGTGATTAACAGAAGGAAGGGCATAATTCCATGAGTGCTCACCACCCACTACTGGAAAATAAACTTAAAATGCACAATTTGTTGGATCAGAATTTTTATCTGTATACTTTAAGGTCAGTCGAAATGTAAACGTCTATCCCTAACCAATAAAAAACTTCACATTTGATGACTATTCTTTTCATGGGACCACTACTTGACATGAGAATCTTAAAACCAGAATTAAGCAAAACAGAATTTACTTTTCTTTCAAATTCAATGTTAGAAAAAAAAAGTGCTTTCCTGTAATTTCTAATAATAAATTGTTAATGATCACCTGAGAACAAAAAAGATAAATGATGTATTTGTAATCCATACATAAACAAATTAGAAATAGTTAAACTCTCAGCAGGGCTAGTAAAAGCATATTAGAGCAGTTGCTACTGTTTATGGATTGTTTGTTAGGGAGTACGGGAGAGCAATGGTGGCATAAAGGGGAGACTTCTAAGTAATGGAAAGCATCTTCCAGGCTACAACATTTAATAAGAATTTTAATTTTTTTATTAGCAGATTAGAATCAGTCAGGACAACCTATAAACTGTACTCATCACAGCCCATTCATGAGGAGAAATCACCTCTAGATAATTTCAGGGATCCAGCACAGGCAGAAAATATAAAGGATATTCCTAGAGAACACACATTGAGCTTCCCAGGGAACGCCAGAGTTGGTTAAAAACAGCTAAGTACATAATACCAAAAACAAATAAAGTTGCAAATTGATAATATCTCTGTAAGATAGAAAGGCTCTATACTGTTAAAGCTAAACTTTGGATCTTAGCCCAGTCGACTCTTAATAGTCAGCAAATCAACAATAATATAAGAAAAAACAAAACAAAACAAGCAATACTAGTCTAGTATAAGGCTAACAGCAACATGAGAATCAGAAACTTTTGTTGAGCTTCAAAGTAAAACAAAATATCTCGCATCTGCCTAATAAGTTGTAGAGCTAAGATTGAAGTTCAGGCCTACCTGAATGCAAAGTCAAAACTCTTGCCTTCATTCCGATCTGCTTTTCATCAGGAAAGAAATGTTGAAGCAGGAAGTCATGAGGATAAAAGTCAGGCACTCTAGTTATTCTAAATAAGCATCCAAGGACAGGAATTTAAAGGAATCTATCATTCAGATTGAAGACATTGAATCTAGAGAGCAGACCAATAGTCCAGGAAGCATGAGGCCAATGTTTTGGGGTAAGAAATCTGGGTACAAGGAATTATAAATGCTGGTCATAGAACCTGATTCTAAAGGTAACCTTCTATTTCATCCAAGGAACATATTTTACTGAACATTTTTTACTGAACATATGCATGACTGCCAGTAGATGATTTCAAAGATATGTAGATAAAAGATATAGGAATAGGATATAAGTAGCTTGAAAGGGTGAGAAATAAGATAGTAGATGGTAAAATGGTGAAGGATAGGAATGAAGATATAACCTGAGAAAATGAGGCTGCTGCTTAATGGGAATGGAATGGGGCCCAGAGAAAAGTAGCCTGGGTTCACCTCTAGTCTGTGATACTGTCATCTTAGGCCAGTTATCTGATCTGTGGAGCCTCTTTTTACTTTTCTGTAAAACAGACACCATGATAGTTACCATGTGTAATTCTTGTGAAGATTAGAAATAATATATTCAAAATGCCTAACACCTCCTCACATAAACACCCAATAAATGGCAGTAGCAGTTGGCTTTTATACTAATATTGGCCTCATGTGAAGCTGAATGTCCTTGACAGTAAAGGAGAGTCGAATGATAGATTTTGATGGCTAAATAAACTTTTCTATGCCCAGGAAAAGAGAGAATAAGGAAAGAGGAGTAGATATATGAGAATAGGCAAGTTCCATTTCAAAGCACTAAAGGACTAAGCAGGTAAAGAAGCTCTTATTCATTTGCGTTGAAAAAAGACTAAGTTGAAAAGTGACATTTCCAACATTAAAGAACCTGCTCAGAAATAATTTTGCTGTTTTTACTGTTTGGAATTTGGATGACAGGGTAAAAAGATCTTTGGAATTTAGTTACATGTTTGAAATTAAACAGAAGTTAATTAACCTTAAATGTTGTGATTCCAATTTGTAAAGACTAAAATGATGATAATTCATACATCATTTTCACCTTTCTAATAATGAATAACTGCTAAGTTTTTAATTTGTAATAAATAATAGATAAGCAAATATAAAGCTGAGAATATGAATAATGTATATAAAGCAAATTTTACTATTTCTTAAAAAGGTCACTTTGAGATAAAATTTTGAGTCTAAGCCAAAGTCAAACTTGGGGCTAGATTAACCATTTCTAATGGCCAGTGTAGAATCATGAA
Source organism: Rousettus aegyptiacus (assembly GCF_014176215.1). NCBI lineage: Eukaryota > Metazoa > Chordata > Mammalia > Chiroptera > Pteropodidae > Rousettus > Rousettus aegyptiacus. The sequence goes on from NW_023416308.1 coordinate 92,790,735, forward strand.
CTCTTGGACAGCAGGTCCCTTATTCATTAGTTTTTTATTGTATTTCATTCATTACCAAGCACAGTGACTTGGGAATTATTGAACAGACAGGCATTAAAATAGAAAAAAAAAAAAAACATAAGAATCGTATAATATGTTAGGCTAAACTTTAAAAACGGAGTCAAAGATGAAACTTGTCAACTAACAGAGAAAAAATAGTTTTGCAGGTAAAAAATGTTAAGATAATTTACATATGTTTGTTTTAAGTATACTTATAAAGAACGATAAGGTATATGATAGAATAATATAAAATTTTTGACATTATGCTTCCAATTTAATAGAATAGAGACTAAATATAGAGCCCCTGATGTCATGATGCGTGTAGCCCACATATGTATGTGTGTGTGTAGCAGTCTCAACTTGATATTGTATGTGCATGTGTTGAGTAGGTACCACTTCAGTGTTCAACTCAGAAATCTCATTATGATCTATTTAAATGGGTGTGTGTTCAAAAGTATATTGGCAATCTATAATAGGAAATGCAATATATTCTCTACCTAAAATAGATTTATCTTATCTTGAATAATAATTGCCTAATTAACAGTACTAACCACTTGAACATTTCAATATGAATCATGAGGAATGGAAAACACTATAAAATCAAATATCCTCAAATAAGAAAATATATATATAACATAAGTGATATGGAGTCGCAACAGCCTTTGAAGGATCAAATAAAGACTTGGCTTAAACAGAAGTGACCTGGAATTTATTATAATTGCTGCGAATATACGGTTAATTCCAGAAAAAGCAAGTAGGAAAGGAAAGCAAGATTTTCTTTTCTCAGTTAAGCGAGGGATTAAGCTGAGAGAGATCAATTAAGTCATGATCAGAAACACCTAGGCTATCATTACTGAAAAATAAAAGCTACTTGCCAAGGAGACTAGACAGGAGGAAAGCAGAAGATAAACAAGGAATCTTGCAGGCAACTTATGAATAAATTACTTAAACAAAATATGTTGTGAGCCGTAGGCTCCCTATTTCATTCTTCACAGACATATAAGACTTTGGATTACTTTAGCCTGTAGTTATATTAAAGCTAATAAATAGTGGAGAATTGGGGAAAAGGTTATTATCAGTGCGGATCTAGTAAAAACAGTAACTGATTACATATAGAGTTTAAGCTTTTTAAATTATTTAATTGCATGTACTCTTTATTTGCTTTAGTATTATTGAATAAATGCATTATTGAAAAATGTGTTTAATTTTCCTTTCTCATTAGGTATGCTTAAGGGGAAACTTATTTCTAAAAACCTTAATGCATACCACCCCAATCTACCACCTGATAGTTAACCTAAATTCACTCATTGTGATTTCTGGAAATGTAGAAAAAAAAGATTTGTCTTTTATCTGTAAGTTATGATAAAATTATTTATAACACCCACAGTCAGTTACATTAATCATGTATTTAATCTAACTTGTATTTACTAAATCTTGGTCCATTCGGGTTTCACTCTTTGTCGATAACAATCTGAAATTGTAGAATAACATTAGTATATCGAGACCTGTGCTCTCTCCTCAAAATAGTCAACAGGATCCACAATTTACCTTTGATTTAAAAAAAAAATCAAATTCAAACTAAAGTTGTCAATTTAATGAGTCAAATAAATGCATAAACGGCAAAGTACAATAAATAGAAAACAAGATAAATTAGTTCAGAGATTGAGATTAATTATTTACTTTCCTTCCTAAATTATGAAGAACATTTGATAAAATTATACATAGACATGCTTTTCTTCTGGCTATATATAAAAGTGAAATATATTAATCTTACTTTAAAATTTAGGTAGAGTTAAACTTTTATTTTTTCTAACTACAGCATTTTAATCTTTTATTAAGTTTAGATTTAAAAGTCAAAGATCATGATAAAAGATATCCTCATTTTCTACTTCTACTTAAAGAGCTATCATATAATAGGTTAGAATTTTTAAATATAATGCACTAATGAGGAAACAAAGGTATATAGTATTGAGGTTACGAGCCTGTTAGGAGACAAGCAGATGTGTATTTGAATTCTGATTTGGTCACTGAATATCTTTTTGACTTTGAAAAGTTATTTTAAAATCTCTGAACTTTAGTTTTTTTCATATGTAAAAAGAAGTTAATAAAATAAGGTATTGTGAGGAGTAGATGAGCTATATATTTACAATGTGTGTTATTGAATATGGCACAAGGTGAGAAGCAGACTCTAAATTATCGCTCCTCTCTCTCTTTCCCCTTTGGCTCCTTCTCTTCTCCCATCTTCTTTGTATCATTATTATCACCAATTGTTAGCATACATTTAATCAAATAAGAACTCAATCATTCCCATGTTTGTTTTATACAGTTGGATAGGTCAAATGGCTAAATATAATGAATGAACTGCATCGATTTCACATTGGAGCATCCAGTGACCTTATTTACTTAAGGGCAGAATGTAGAAAATGCTTTCTGAAAGTTGACTAAATCAATACATTCAAAATAATTTTTAGATTAACTTACCGATTAATTTTATAGCCTAAAAATGATATATAATAATGAGGATTCTATTCACCATGGATTTTTTGGGTCTCTAACTCTTACTGTTATCAAATATTTATACTCTCTATTTTCATGTTTTAAATTTGACTTTATACTTAGATATTATACATCGATGTTCACAAATGAATGTAATGCATATGAAGACGTAAGACACTTTGAGAAAATATAATCAATTTATGTATATTGCTCATAGTGATAGAGGTCAATCTGAACAGATAATTTATTTATTTTATCCATTGTTAATTTGGGTTGAATTCCTGGAGACATTGTTGCCCAGTGGAAATCATTCAACTTTTAATTTAATTCTGAATCTGATACTAAATTATATTGTGAGCTTTCAGTTGACATTTAACTTCTGGGACTTATACGTTTCCTTTTTGAAATCTTTAAGATAACATTATTAATTCTAAGGCAATTATAAGAATTTTAATCTGGAAAATAAGATTATTGGAGAAGTAATGACTGGGAAATGAAGAATTATAACCTTTTTATTATAAGAGGTCAGTTTCTGAAACTTAGCCAATGAATTAGCAAATATTTATATCTATGTCTCTATATCTAATATTTATGTTTCTATCTCTCCCACCACTTATATAATCTATGGGGCTATGTGGGTAGTTTGGTTTTTGTTACACAAATGCAATTTCATTTACATAGAATGTAAAATAATGAGAGAGACTAAGCCAATAACGAAAGGCCCAATTATATGGAGCATTGTTCAACTTTTTAATTACCTTGATTTTAACTTTGAGTAACATAGAAATAAATACATTGTAGAGTTTTCAGCTAAAAAAGTTACAAGATCTAACTTATATTGTGAACTGATCATTCTCGTTATTATATAAGACATGGAAAGCTCAATGCAGAGAAACTAGTTGGGAGGCAATTGCAATATTCTAGGTAAGAAATGGTTTTGACTGGTGTAGTAGTTTTGGAGATAATTATGAATGGTTAGATTCTAGATAGTTTTGAATAGATACCAAGCAAAATATTATACATGAAATATGAGAGGAATGGAGTCATTAAGGATGATTTTTCCAATGTTTGTTTTTTCGTCTTTGTTTTCTTAGTAACTTTCACACATAAGGAAAACTGTAGGAGAAGCAGTTGATAGGAGAAGAGAAATATTATTAGTCATGTATTATAAGTTGGGTTCTTCAGATACATACAGTGAGATGTAGTTTGAGGCACAAAATGTTTATTAGTAGTCAACGCTTGTAAAGGGAAGTTGGGCAAAACAGGATTGGACAGAGGAAAAAGTTAAATTGCAATTTCCGAATTGTCAATGTCATGACTAATCTGATGGGGTGCTCTGCAATGAGGCATGCCTATCAGTGTGTCCTGCAGAAGGCTGAAATGGCTGGGCTTACATATCCCCAGTCCTCTCAGTCACTGGATGTGGTGTCTCCTAAACAAGGCAGCTTTCTGCAGGTGAGGCATACCCCAAAAGATCTGGCAATTGGAAGTGGTCTGCTGACTGCACTAACTGCATCTGGGCAGCAAGCCTTGAAAGGAGATCTTAGATACATAGAATCTCCATGTATACTACAGTCCACCTTTGGTGGCATTTTGATACACTCTTCCATATTCGTTCAGAGAACAGGTTCTCTAGGATGCGAGTAACCTTTCTTTCTGAGGGGAACCATAGAAGACAGACACTGATTGGACAAATTACAGCTGGTCTCAGGGTTAGAAATGATTCTTATTATCTCCCTTCTCCACCATCTTGGTTTCCCAAGACTCTCAACTACCATCATTGTATTCTTAGAGTATTGCCCTGGTCACTCTGCTCTTCTCAGAGCATGGCTGTGTTGCCATGAATTTGCAGTCACAATTGGTCAAGGGTATTATAAGAAGCATCCAAGTAAAACTGAGTTCGACATTTGTTTCTTTCTGTGCCTCATTATGTAACAGCAGTCCTACATTCTCATAATTATCAGGGTTCATTACCCCTGCTTAGGGAGTGATTCCTCTTCTTGTCTAAAAGTCTCTGGAAACAAGGAGCCTGTGTGATCAGGAAGGAGCTGCATTTTATAATTACAATTAAATAAAATACTTTATATGCCCCTGGTGAAAGTATTTTCCTTTTAGAGATCAAAATTTCTGATTCTATAGAGTCCAGAGTTGTGGAGACAGAAAACATAAAATCCTCATTAGGTCATTAGAAATTATACTAAGTAAGACCACTCCAGCTTCCACCCTTGGTTTCTAGATGCTAGTAAATTTTTTTGTTGTTGGGGAGAAGAAATAAATTGAATGCATAGTCAGTGTCTTGGAGGATAGTACCTCATCATTTCAGAATATATCCCTGACGGACCCAATTCGGCTGTGCTTGGCAGCAGACTATCCTGATGCTCTTTCAGGCTGGAAGCTTTCAGATATAGTGGAATATGATAGGACAAGTGGATCTCCCAGTCCTAAGCCACAACCACACCTCCTTTGTTGAAACTGGGTCCCCAAGTCTCCTGTGATATTGTTTGGGATTCCATTTCAGTGCATCAAATGCTCAGGAAGCCCTCAGATAGTGGTGGTCAGGGTCCAGGGGGCAGGAAAGACAAATCCATAACCATAACCAGAACATGTGTCTATTATTCTGTCCCTTCAGAGGAAGGGCCCTAGGAAATCAACTTTCTAGTTGGTCTACTCAGGAGTTGATGTCTCTGAAGACCCAACACTGGTCTCCATTGGCATTTCAGGCATTAGGCAGTACTCATGATTAGATCAACCTTAGTAAGTGGAGCCCCTGACACTGGGCCTCAATTCCTGTACCTATGGCTCTTTGGTTCATTTGCCCATCTTGACAAAAATGTGGTTGCTGGACAAAGAATGTAACTGACATTAACTGGTCAAGAGATTTTGTCCAATTAACCGTTTAATAGTTTTTTTCTACCTGCATGCAGATATTTACATGTTACACACAGATCTCCAAAAATAGACAGTGATTAATTAAAGACATACTCTATAAATCATAGGATGACCAATAAAAGATAAAATTGAATCCCTATATTATAACATGAAATTCTTGAAAGAGGGCTAAACTCAGTCAGAAAGCACAGAGTCTCATCCTTAATATGACATTGGTAGGACCTGTGCTTTGGTCAATTATAACTGCATTTGCGTAAGTAGAAATATTACTTATTTTGAATATCTCAATGTGTTATTGTGATAAATAGTATATTTTGATGAGATCTAAGTAATATTATTAAAGTATTTATGGAATAAAGATGATCATAAGCAGAATAGCCTAACCAATGTGGTATTTTAAGGCTCTTAGTCCTAAGGATATAGGCATAGTGATTCTCCCTTGGGGAAGCTTGATTTCCTTCCATCTCTTCTTCCATCTCTTCCATCTCTACTTTTGTCTAACCATTTCCTCAAAGCAATAGGCTTTATTGGCTGTGACTGCATAAATACCTTTCAGGTTATTGCAGAAGATAGTCTTGCAAAATACCTTCACTTCAGTACTTGATGGTTTTACCTCAGTACTTAGAGATCACTAACCAGCTTTTGTATGTTTCATCATCACCTATTCCTTGCTATTAAACCAAAGGCACACATTTTAGTTTTCATGGTTGTTGTTATGTCAGTGTCTCACTTCTAGGTAGACATTGAAATTAGATAATAAATTCTTAAACTACCTTTCCCAACTTTGCAAAAAAGAAAATGATGGTTAGCACTGACTGGTTCACTCACTAATTCTAACAAAATGTTATCTGGGTTCATCATAGCTAATCTGGGAAATTGGAATTAAGAGCCCCTTAGAGAGAACTGGCCAGTTATTAGCTGAGGTAGAAAAGGATGTCACAAAGTAATGTTGAACCTAAGTCAAGACAAGTCTAATATAATAAATTATAAGCAGAAGAAACTAGTTGATAATTAGATGGGAAGAAGAAGTTCATGATGATAGCTGAGTCATACTAATAAAGATCCATTAATTCTTTTTATAGTTATTATTGGACTTGAGCTCAAAATGTCTATAACCACCCAACAGACTCAACCATGCCATGACTGCAGTTCATAAATTTTCATGAAAGTACATTAAAAATTTTCCAACATCTGTTTATACTCTTTCTTTTCTGGACTGGGATAAAGGTTTCTATGCCTTACCATTTGCTAAATTGTAATGGAAAATCCAAACCAACCAATTTTATAGGCCAAAATGGCATTTAATTCAGAAGTAGCAGCTTGAGATCTATCATATTCATTGTGTTGGCCAAACAACTTTAAAGGTGAACTTGAATTATGGTAATACTGTCATTGGCCAAGAATAATTTTGTCATACTCATTGGCCCATCAACGCAATTTGTTTTATTCAACAAAGTCATCACAAGAAGCCTTGGCATCATTCAGTAACTGGATATATAGGCTGAGCTGTAAAATATCCTCTCAGTATACAAATTTATGTCAATTTCCACCCAAGATACTTTTTTTTATTACCAGAATTGTTTGCTATGCTACAATTGATTCTTAACATAAGTCATAAATTACTTTTTAGCTATGCTTATATTGACAAAGTACTTATTCACTGACAACAATTATTTCCCCTTAATCTTGTCACATGGCTGCCGTTCCATATAAGGTGTCCTTAATTAACAACTAACTGAAATTAAAACTGTAATGAAAATATATTACATTGTCAAGATGTGAACATTTTAATGTTATACAAGGACAATAGTACTGTTTCTATGAGAATGCCATACTCAAACATTTAGGTCCTCAGAATTTTCTCAGTGCTTTTAAAAGGATTAATGTTTTGAAATCATTGGTTTAGAATTACAGTAGATATTAACCCCACTAAAAAATACTAAATTCTCTAAACAGATATTTATGATATAGTTCTCAGAGATCGTTAGTTATTTTTTATGTGGAATTAAGAACTGAAGAATTTGATAATGCTTTATTTTTAGTAAGAATCAAAGCTTGAAGCCATCTCTTTCCTTTAGGTGAATTATATCTCAATTAGATAAAGTTGAGCCATAAAAATTAACAATAATGAAATTCATTGCAAACACATTAATATCTTTAATTGCCCAGACTCCATCTGTGAGTTTATTCTGCCTTGGCAGTCTATTGGGTTTTTCATTAAAACACAGATTTTGAAAGATTTGCCACTTTGTTATTTGCTTGGAAGAAAAACACAAAATGTGAAAGTATTTATAAATAATATTTATTTTCAATCATATTGAAAGAAAATTAGTTCATTACTTTTTCTTTTGACTTTTTAAAATTAGCATTTCTCTATATTTTGTAATCCATCATCTAACACTATCTTCACATTTACAGTATTTTACTATATACTTATTAAATACTTTGAGGTTTACAACACATTTTGCATAAAATATGTATTATTTTTTCCTGCGAACAAAAGTTGTAATGATCAGATACATATTTCAGAAACATCTGTCTCTCTTCCTTGTAAAATTAAGAAGCCTGGTAAATCAATTTACCCTTAACTCCCCACCTTTGATATCTGATCATCTTACATACTTGATTGGGTTCTTCGTTTTCCACCATCCCCCAGATGATATCTGATGCCTCTGGCCTGCCTTCAGCAAGAATTCTTTTGGAAAGGTTTAGCTAGTGTCCCTTAACTCTGATATTTCCTCTTAGTAATTTTCCATTTGCTACCTCCTACTCAACTTCTTGGCTATAAGTTCTGACCTGCGCATGTTGTATTTGGAACTGAGCTCAGTTCTACACTGAGGTCTCTTTTTTCCCTATGGCAATAGTCATGGATAAAATCTGTTTTTACCACTTTAACTACTATCCAGCTTTAGTTTTTCTTTGATTTCATGAAATCCAAGGACCTGTCTGGGGACAAGTGAACAAACACATCAGCTAATAAATAGACTTAGTCAGAAATATGCAGTACAGTGTATGAGCAGCCTGGAATTTATGGATTGAAAATGAGCAATGTCTTTGGAAATGTTTCTAGTTAAATTGGGGGAACAGAATTGTTTTTTTCAGTAACCAACTCAAGCCTTCTGACTGCTTCCAGAAGTTGTTGAGTAATAAATACTCTTATGAAAAACTATGAGGAAAAAGAACAACAAATTATTGATATAAAGGGGAACTTCAAGGCATCTATTAGAGCTAAGTTCTGCACCATCCAAATAATAAAAGGTGGGCATCAGATGGCAGTGCATCAGGATACAAGTACTTGAAAAACATAATAGAATAACAATAGGTAAAAATATCTGGAGGTACTATATATATTGTATGCTACAGGATTTGAAAAGAAAACAAATCTTACTCTGAAGGAGCCTAAAATGCAGATTTGATTGCATTATTAAAGGAAAGCCATGACGACTCTCTTGCCTCTTTAATCTTTGGTTTAGCCTGCTTGAACTTGACAAAGATCTTTCAGTTACAGCAAATTAACCCAAGTCAGAGCCTCTTTTCAAAACAGGGGAATTTCTTGGCTTTCATTATTGAAAAGAGCATGCATCATCTTTGAGCATGAAAATTTTCGGGCATATTTGGATGTAAGAGGTCAAGAAATATCTTCTGGATTCAATCAGTTCAGTCAGTGTTTCTTTATATTTTGCTTTTCTTCTTTGTCATCTTCAGTAGCAGGAAAATTGTCTTTCCATGGAAGGGTTAAATATCTACTGAAAGTTTCTGAATCATATCAAAATTTAGCAACCCAGGTAGAAACTGTCTTTTCTTCTTCCAGTATATATAAGCTGGGTGTCCTAGAGTTGAACTCGTCTGACACTACCTACCTGGAGATAGCATCAGGTCCCACAGGTTAAAAGCTCAGTTGTACAGAATGCCCCCACCACTTTAGATGCCAATCATCCAAGTGTTACATGTCCAGGTCATCGCCTGAACTTCTGACCTACAGGCTGTAGATTGGAGGTTCCAATAACCCCTCCTTGTTGGGTTTGATTAATTTGCTAGAGTGACTCACAGAACTCAGGGAAACATTTGACTTGCTAGATAGCCAGTTTATTATAAAAGGATATAACTTAGGAATAGCCAGATGGAAGAGATATATGGGGCAAAGTATGTGGAAAAGGCAAAGAGCTTCTAAGCCCTCTCCTATCACACTTCTCTCACCAAACCTCCACGTGCTCAACAACCCAGAAGCTCTCTGAACCCATCCTTTTGGGTTTTTATGAAGGTGTTATTATATGGCATGATTGATTAAGTCATTGACCATTGATGATGTAGAGTCAACCTCTAGCCCCTTCCATTCCCTGGAAGTCAGGGGGTGGGACCGAAAGTTCAAATCACATGGTTGGTTTCTATGGCAACAAATCCCAACCTTAGGTGAGGTCCAAATGTCACCTAATTAACATAAACTCAGGTGTGGTTGAAAGGAGTTTATTATGAATATGAAGACACCTTTATCTCTCTTATCACTTAGGACATTCCAAGAGTTTTGGAGCTATGTGTTGGGAAAGAAAGGAAGACCAAATATATATTTCTTTATAAATATATATATTTATTATAAACAATATCACACTGCCTCTTTTTCATTTCTTTGTTGCAATGAGTAATAAACCCAACTTGTTTGATTATATGTATGTTCCTGGTAGTCATTGGATGGAGGGTATCTAACACCTGAGAAAAAAATAAAATTCCACTGATTTCATAATACCTATCTTAGTAGCTATGTTTTCAACATTAAATGGGGATCCTTAATTTTATCTCTAGTCAAATAATAATAATGAGCCTTCCTATGTTAGACCACAGAGCGTCTTTGAAATATGTATCTGATCACTGTATCTTTTGTTCACAGAAAAAAGTAATGTATATTTTATGCAATATGTTGTTAACACCACAGTATTTAATAAGTGTATAGTAAACTGTTATAAATGTGAAGATAGTGTTAGATAATTGATTACAGAAGAATATAGAAGAAGGCTAATTTAAACAAAAAAATCAAAAGAAAAACTGACCTAATTTTCTTTTAATATTGCTTGAAAATAATATACCTTTAATCTAGATTTCTTATATTTTATTTTTTTCTTCTAAGCAAACAACAAACAGCAATATATAGCCTTACTTGGCACACATTTTCTCATGATATGCCTTAAAAAGTACAAAATTTTAACTTATACATTACCAAGTTTTATGCTATTACCTTTTATAATATCCTCTCAGGTTTTCTTATCTAAAGAAATTAAACTCACTAAGTAGTTCAATGCTACTTAGCAATTCATTACTCTCACTTCATTTCCCAGATCATAAATCACCAAAATAGCCTCCATGCCTCATGTTATTTAGAAAACTATAAAACACTGTATTGATATATGTACAGACAACTGTTTCTCACGATCTTCTTTAGTTTATTCAAGTGTTCGAGGTCACTTAAATCATGCACAATTACAATTCTAACTACCTATGTATGTTTACAAAGGCCAGTCTTGTGTTTACCTTCTGACAAAGGCCTCTTTGGGTACAAGCAGATCAATAACTTAATTATACCACTGTGCAATTGAAACAGAGAGGTCAAACAACAAAATTTTCTTTTCCAGGTTTATTGCCACTAGTCTTTCAGTGAGGTAATGGATATTTAAATGAATTACAAACCCTTTGTTTCTTTTTATTATTTGTCTTCAATTTCACATGCAATGAGATCATATATGAGTGACTTTTTAAATGTTTTACATTTTTATTTTATTTTCATTATAGTATGCCAATACATAAAAATGAGAAAAAATGGACTAATACCAAACCAAGGTCATGTAGCACCTTCTAATGCTGAATACAAATTTTTTGGATGTATCTATTTTAGGAGGAGGAAACTTTAGGAATTTCATTCAATTTTCAATTCAGAAACATCCAAAATTTTTTTAAATGGCTACATTTTTATAGAAGTGGTTCTTTAATGATGATAATCATTGTTTTTAAGGGTTTTAGGAAAAAAAGTGTTTATACATGAGAATGAAATCTGGTTCAAATTTTCTTGAACTCTTCAACTTTGTATTTCTCACCCTATAATTTCTAGTAGTTTATCGTAATAAAATTATCAAAGAATAGATAAAATTTTAGCTAGAAGGCTCTATGCAATACAACATTCTTATAATAGTAAAAAGTAGCAAATTAGTTTTTAAAAATCAAACATAAAATGGAATATTAAGCAGCCACTGAAATTAAGAGAACATTGTTATCTAACTACCATGAGATTTAACAACCAGTTTCCTTCTACTTCTATATATTCTGGTTATTTTCCAGTTACTATGGATGAACTCTCTAATCTGTTTTAGACTCACTTCTCTCTCCTTGTTCAGTTGTTTCCTTTCTTACCTATATATTGCCCAGTGACACATGATTAATGAGTAGCAGAGTTGTGACTCAATGAGACTTCTACTTTTTGACTCCAAAACTCATCCTCTTTTCCCTAAATGCAAATATTCAGAAACTTGCTATAATTGTTAAAAGTTTCTTTCTCTTTAGTATTTATTCAAATTGTATAGGTAACAATCAAAATTAGGTTGGTAAATTGGTTAAGACTCAATTTCTTATTCTCTCTCTAATGGCCTCACTATAGGAATTATCTCCTCTCCTACTTATCTATTTTTTTTATCAATATACAAACATAAAAAATAAATACTTGTTTTAACCTCAGACACTAATTTAGCTACAGTCAGATTTCTCTTATCTATTTTAAGAGTTCTCCATACTCCAATTCCTATCCTCCCACCTCTCGAACGAATTCTAATTTAGGTCTTATTCCCATAGCTCTTCTGGCCTAACTCTTGTTAAAGTTAACAGTGACCTTCAGATCACTAAAACCAATGGACATTTCTCAGTCTCAATCTTATTTTAACTCATCAGCATCATTTATACATGTGATTATTCTCTCCTTCTTTAAATAACATATTCACTTGGGTTTTGGAAATTAAAATCCTACTTCTAACTAAAGCAGTGATTCATGGATCAGTCCTTGGAGCTTTTCTCTTTCTACTTTCATACTCCAAACTCTACAGGAAAAATATCAAGTCAGTGACAAATGTGGGCTACTTATATTATTTTAAATTTTTATAAAAAGTAAAAACAGATAATTTTGCTTTTAATAATGTATCATATGTAAGACAGTATAGAAAAATATAATTAAAAATACAATCAATAGAAAATTATTAATGAGATATTTTAGATTATTTTTTCATACATCTTCAAAATGTACTGTATTTTATACTTATAGTATATCTGAATATGACAACTCACATTTCCAATTTTCATGTGGTTAGGGCTAGCATATTGATCAGTGTGGCTCTAGATGATCTCATCTAAAGCTCTAAATACCATACCTCATTCAAATTAACATATTTGGAACCACTTCCCTGAAACACTGTTTTCTAAAACGCCTATTTGACATCTTCACTTGAATGTTTAATACCACATTAAACTAAAGTACAAAATGATTTCTAGTTCCCACTCCCACAAACTGCCATCCGCCTTTTTTATCTCAATTAATTCCAACTGTGTCTTTCTAGTTGCTCAGGTTTCCCCAAAAAAGTGTGTGTGTGAATCTGTGTGTGTGTGTGTGAGAGAGAGAGAGAGAGAAAGAGAGAGAGAGAGAGAGATACATTCGGAGTTACACTCGAATGCTGTTCTACACTCAGCATTTGATTTGACTAGTAACCTTGTTGGAACTAGACCTACTTCTAAAATGTGTAAATGTGTATAGAACTTGATCATTCATGTCCACTGCTATACCTTATTATTTCCTGATCTCAGGTGCATGTAGGAGTTGCTATTTTTCATGGTACTTACACTGTTGCTTTTCTACAGTAAAGATTTTTTTTTCTATTTTAAAAACTCTATAAAGAAATAGAAAATGAAAGACAAACTCATAGAATTGTATAATTTAATGTTTTCACCTCATCCAATTTATTCATTTGCATTACCTGCCTGGCCCCTGTGGGCATCTGTATTTGCAACACTAGGCTATAGAACATGAGAATGAGACATGGAAGGGGCCCTAAACTGTCTTGACTAGAATCTCTTCTGTTCACTGCATTAAAGATGTTGGTGACATTTGCTGATATTGTTGTTTCTGTAAACCATTAAATAAAATACTTATTTTTTCTATTTTTTTCTTTTTAAATTCAGTAATTGAGTGCTTTTTACACTTGAATCTAATAGTTTGAGCAACACTTAGGAGAGCAGTATTTTGGGCAAATTAGATAAACACACATGAACTCTGATATCCACTGTAGTAGTTTTAAACTTAACAACAACATGTTGCTGATTCTTAAAAAGCATTTTCAAAAACACAATAAATGATAATTACATCTAATTGGACATTTTATTTCTGTGAATAAAAAGAACATGTGCAATGTGTTATTTGTGAGATACTTACCAGTAATAAACTGAAACCCTAGCTCTCACCTTGCAACACATTAAATTAACGACAACCATGAAGACACCAAAAATGAGTTTTAAAATGCTCAAAGGGGTTCATTTTCAAGTGTGTTTTGCTTAAATGCCTCAATATATGAGCAACAGTCAGTTTATATTAAATATAGGTAGAGATATGGGTACAAAACTAATCACAATAAACCATGGGCTTTTCAATGTATTTGCAGACAACTCATGTTTTGTTTCAAAGTATTACTTTAGTATTACTTTAAATTAAATGAGACTCATGATCCTATGGTTAAATATTAGAGCAAAGTGATTTCAGCTTCCATTGCAATCTCTGAAATAATTAAATCATAAATAAATTTCAAATACAGGCAAAAAATGAAAACACTATACTCTTAAAAAAGTAAATGGTCACAACACTTACTTATAAATTGGACTTTTAAATTGTGAAACTTAAAACAGTTCAAGGTACATGATCAGACTTGACTACTGAAACTACCTTTCTCTCTAAACTGTAAAGTGAGGACTCATTTCTATAGATACTTCTATGTATTTGAAATACAGAAAATACTTCTGTATTTGAAATAATTTACTTGCTAATACACCATTAAAAAATTGTGAAAAATGTATTGGCATTAGTATCAATATGTAGAAGCAATAGAAGGATGTCAAGAATATCAGCTCATATTAATGCCATTATTAATTGCATTTACATAGTTGCAGGAAATTTCATAGCTGAGTATTAATAGTTAAGGAAATGCCAGCCTTTTAAAATCCATGTTTACAGAATAACATATAAACCACGATATAATTCTCTTAAAATTATTGTAGCCCAGTATCTTCTTTGTTTAAAGACCTTTTGCTATTAATTTTCTTCTTTGAATAGTGTATAGACTTTTACAGGCAGACGGCAGGCTACTCATGTTCCTTTGATATGCAGATTGTTATGAGGTTTTTGGGTATGCAGGGCTCTGCAATTTTGCCATAACAAAAGGAAAACTAACTCAAGAAAAGGATTTGACAGCTGTAATAATTGTGTACAAATATTTTCTCAAATTTCAGTTTCCAAAACAAACAGAAGCACACAGTGCTCAACAAACTTCATTAGCAGATTACCTTTGAACTTGGTCTCTTAACAATCTGTCAGTGGTTTCCTTTAAATAGCTTTCTAATATAATAAAAAAAAATGTATAACCTAACCATTTCATTGGTGTATAATTGACATATAACATTAATTGCAGGTGTACAATGTATACCTTGCAAAACGATCACCATAATAAGTCTAGTTACTGTCCATCACTATACCTAGTTACAATGAGGACTTTTAAGATCTACACTCTTAGCAACTTTCAAATGTGCAATATGGTATTAACTGTAGTCACTATGCTATACTTTATAATCCCATGGCTTATTTATTTTATAACTGGAAGTTTGTACCTTTTGACACTCATTACCCATTTTACCAACTCCTGCCCCTCTCCCCTCTGGCAATCACCAATCTGTTCTCTGAATCTATGAGCTTGATTTTTCAGTTCGTTTGTTTAGTTTTGTTATCTTTTGATTTGTTTGGTTAGTTTTGTTAGATTCCGTATTTAAGAAAAATAATACAATATTTGTTTTTCTTTGACTTATTTCACTTAGCATAATGACCTCAAGGTCCATTCATGTTGTCACAAATGGCAAGATTTCATTCTTTCTTTTTTAGGGCTGAGTAGTATTCCATTATATCTCTATAACCCACATCTTTATTCATTTAATCCATCAATAGACACTTGAGTTGTTTCCATATCTTGGCTATTGTATATAATACTGCACTGAATATGGGTGTGCAGGTATATTTTCAAATCAGTGTTTTCATTTTCTTTGGATAAATACCCAAAATAGAATTGCTGGGTCATATGGTATTTCTATTTTTACTTTTTTGATGAACCCCCATACCATTTTTCATAGTGGCTGCACCAATTTACATTCCTACCAATGGTGCAGGAGAGTTCCCTTTTTTCCACATCCTTTCCAATACCCATTTTTTCTTATCTTTTTTGATAATAGCCTTTCTAATGAGTATTGAAGTGATATCTCAACTCTGCTTTTAATATGCACTTCCTTGATGATTGGTGATATTGCGCATCTTTTCATGAGCCTTTTGTTTATCTCCATGTCTTTGGAAAAATGATTATTCAGGTCCTCTGCCTATTTTTTAATAAAATTACTTGTTTTTTTTTGTTTTTTTTTTTTTGAGTTGTAAGAGTTGTTTAAATATTTTGGATATTAACTCCTTATTGTATATATGATTTACAAATATTTCTTCCCATTTAGTAGATTGCCTTTTTATTTTGCTGATGATTTTATTTTCTGGGCAGAAGATTTTTAGTTTGATACAGCCCTACTTGTTTATTTTTGTTTTTGCTGCCTGTGCTTTTGGCATCAGATCCAAAAATACATTGCCAAGATCAATGTCAAGGAGCTTACCGCCTATGTTTTCTTCTAGGAGTTTTGTGGTTTCAGGTCTTACATGCAAGTGTTTGATACGGTTGTATTAATTTTGTTTATGCTGTAAAATAGTAGCCTAGTTTCGTTCTTTTGCATGTGGCTGTCCAGTTTTCCCAACACTATTTATTTCAGAGACTCTCCTTTCCCCATTGTATATTCTCACCTTCTTCGTTGTAAATTAATGACCATGTATGCATGGGCTTATATCTGGGCACTTTATTCAGTTCCATTTATGTATGTGACTATTTTTATGTCAAAGCCATACTGTTTTGACTACTATAACTTTGTAATATAGTTTGAGATCAGGGTGTGTGATGTCCCTAACTGGAATTCAGGAGATGTGCTGTTATTCGCTTAGGTTCAGCTGCACGGTTGTGTTATTGGGGTACCTGGGTTATAGTCTAATGATTGCAAAAGAGCTTCTGCAGAGATCCATCACAAAAATCTTCAAGGGAAAAGAAGCAGTGAGGGAGTAGAGGCAGTTACTTCTGCTCCTTGCTCTTTCTTCAGGAAATCAACAGATTTCTCACAACTTCCCATTAGAATTTTGCTACTTACTTTCTGGTATTGTCTGTGTAATATGGTTGCTCTCAGCTGCAAGAGGTACTGAAATAGGAAAGCTGAGACCTTGCCGTCTCCAACAAATTCAAGGTTTTATTAACAGAAAGTAAGGTGGGAAATAGATGTTGGGTAATATTTTAGTGTCTGCCATAATAGTCATCAAGGGAAATATCAGAATTCAGTTAGACCTCCATATACTCATTTTATGGTTTAGTATTTATTGTTTTAATATTGAATTGCCTCTGGGAGTGTGGTGCTACAAACTTTTCATTGCTTGGTTCCTCTGAAGTTTTAATTTAGCGCTAGTGTGAAACTATTTTGCAACTAAAATTTTTTATGTATTTTTTTTTGTTCGGGCATTTGTTTGTTTGTTTGTTTGTTTCCTGAAAAAGAATGTGCCACTAGAGAAATTCTTCCCAATCACTCAGTGAACTCGTCACACTCTAGATACCTTGGCTTTCCTTATTTCTCTCCAGTATTCCAAGTTTGCCACTGCCTCATAGCTTTCTCATGACCTTCAGTTTTGCAAAACTTTCCGCCAGCCAAAACCTCCACCTATCACCACCATCTTCCCAAGCCTGACTCCTTCTCTAGGTTTAATCCAAATGTCCCCACCTTAGGGATGCCTTCTCTGACTAGATGCGTCTTTCAACCAGCCTCTATTTCATTAATCCTATATTTATTTATTAATTATTTTTTGTAACTTTCTTCCTCTGGACTGTCTTATTTATGCCCTCATCTGCTTATTCTCTGACTTTTCCAAATTCACTGTAAGTTCCTTGAGCCCAGGGATATTTATCTGATTCGACACTGCATTTTCTGAACCTAAAACAGTGCTTAACACATAGCAGTCGCTTAATAAATATTGGTAAACTAATGAAATTATTCAAAATAATATTCTTGATTAGAACAAGAGGAACGATTTAAATACTAAATATTTAAGTATTTGATTACCTCAAGAGAAAATGGATTAATCTCTACATCCCAACAATTAGAATGTACATGAGAACAAGTCTCACATCTAACAGCACTTGCATAGGCAGTGCAAGTCAGGAAACTCTCATTTATATCATCTCACGGCCGACAAACTTCCTTTCATTGACACAGATTTCCAATACTCGGTCATCGACTTGTGGTCAAATATTGCTGGCCTGGTTGTCTTTAGACTTGTCTTTGCCTATGTCTGCCCCAATTTAAAAATGTAATTATTTCTACTTAAAAGATGGACAAAAAATCAGAAGAGACATCTCACCAAAGAAGATATACAGATGGCAAATAAGCATCTGAAAAAATGCTTAACATCATATGTCATTAGGAATTTGCAAATTAAAACCACTAGTTACCAACCATTACATGCATACCTGTTAGAATGGCAAAACCTCAAAACACTCATAGCACAAAATGCTGGTGAGAATATGGAGCAACAGGAGCTCTCATTCATGCCTTATGGGAAAGCAAAATGGTACAGCCACTTTGGAAGACAGTTTGGCCATTTCTGACAAAACTAAGTATACTTTTACCAAATGATCCAGCCCCATGGTATTTAACCATGAGTTGAAAACTTACATCTACACAAAAACCTGCATATTGATGTTTATAGCACCTTTATTTACAATGGCGAAAACTTAGAAGCAACCTATATGCTCTTCAATAAATAAATGGATAAACAAAGTTTGGTACATTCATGTAATACAATTTTATTCAGAATATTATGAACCCTAATTTAAACTATGGATTTTAGTTAATAATAATGTGTTAATACTGGCTCAACAATTTTAACAAATATACTATACTAATGCAAGATATTAATAATAAGGAAACTAGAAGGAGTATTATTGTAGTACATAGGAATACTTTATACATTTTCTGCTCTATTTTTTGATACGTTTTTCTTTAAACCTAAAATTACTCAAAAATCTAAGGTCTATTTTTCTTAAATGTAATTCTCCCAGAGTAATATTTAAATACAGAGCATCTTTTTGTAGTTTCTCTGTATCAACTTGTAATAAGAAAATTTGAAAAACTGACTTGTTTTGTCATTCCTATCCACTTAAGAATTGATTTATTATTTTTCTTCTTTAGGTTAGTTGAATAACCAAAGGCCAAAAATATTCCCAAATCCTGTTTAATTCAGGCTGTGGGATTCTGTGTTTTTCAAAGTTCTGTCTGGAATGGCTTTTATAATTGCTAAACAAACAAAATGTCAACCTTCTCAGAGATCTGTAGGTCTTAGGAAAAAATAACAAAAAATAATTGTAATAATAATCAATTGTATCTAAACTAACAAGTATTTAGTTTTCTTCCTCAAGAAAAAGTAAAATTTTGTCTTTGATATAAAACCCTCACAGTAATAAAATGTAGAAATCAATATGTGTCATTTGTTATTTGTAAAATAGAGAATAACATCTCATTTGTTAGGGTAGGAAAACAAATTCCAGTACTAGAAGAGTGCTAAAATTAAGATATCTTAATATCTCTCAAGTCTTCTGTAGTATATGGAATAATACTCTTCATGTTATTTCACATAATATCGTGAATAGTTCTTGTGATTTTCTGGCCACAATCTAAGATGAGTCAAGGCTTGAAAATCAAGCCACATTAAAGAGGATCAAAAATTATGAATTAATGTAATATTTGAGTTGACAAAAAATGTTGTCTCTATATTGGCTCAAATAATCATTATGGTATCACCTAGCTTTATCTGTGTTAGCCAGTGGAGTAGTTAGTTTCACAATAGTTTTTCTCTTTTATTACTTTTCCTAACAAATATCTACTGTACAGTAAATGTTAGGGACCACGAAACTGACCAGTGATATACAAAGCCTGAGTGAGTCATTGATTGCTAGTCTCCTGACTCACCCTTATAACTAGCTGAAAGGTTGTCTTCTCACTGATGAAAGTCTTTCAGGAGGCAAGGCAATAGAACGTATTGATGAAATGTCTAACAACGAAAAATGCAATTGCAATTCACTGTGAAATTCTAATTGGGAATCTGTTTTAAGACTTCTAAGTTGAGAGGTAGTTCCATTTGTTTTCCCCTGCTTGTAGGGCCAGTGTTTTAAAGCCACCTGATTGCTAGAGGAAGCAGCAATGACAGATCCTGAATTTATTTCCAGGTGATTTGATGGCACAATCCAGAGAATAGAGCTTCTTTCCTGATACTCTTTATCTTTACTGAAACCTGACTTCCCGGGACCACATGAATTTTTAGCTTTCCCCTTTGGAGGAAAAGTGCTACATGTGTGAGGTCTTCTTCTCAGCGCTTAATAGAAATTATCTCAAGTAACTCTCTGAAGTAGGCATTACTATCCCCACTTTATAGGTGAAGAACCTGAGACTCAAAAACTTAAATTGCCTGTTCAAGGTTTCAAAACCAAAATATGGCTGCATTTGATTCGGTGGTGTTCTAATTCTTTACTAATGATGCTCCCACTCCCCACATACTCTAAGGCCAGCAGAGGAGAACACCGAAGTTCTCCAAATCATTGTTGTTTCTCCTTTCCCATCACCTTTATCTTTATATAGAAATACTTTATTTAACTCTCATGTAATTTTGCTATTCTGCACAAGTCTTCCTTGATAATATTTGCTAATATACTGGTCTTTTCTTCACACCTAATGTGGCTTCAGTCTTGGACTTGGATGATTTCAGTATTCATGTTGATGATCTATTTTATACCCTGATCTCAATATTTCTTAATAGCTCCTCTGAGATCCCTCACATCCATTTCAGAAAATCACGGAGACATCTAGACTTTGTTTCTTTGTTTTACCCCAAAACACTTCATACATGAAACACTAAACTCTGACATATCACTCTCACCACTATTGGACATTGTTACATCTCTCTTATTCTTTAATTATTCTTGTGTATCACCTCATCGGTATTCCCTTATCTAGACCTCTCAGGCTACTAGTCTCCTTGGATTATCACTTAGTTGTCTACTTTGGTTTAGAATAATAGAGGAATGATGGTAAAACTATTAATATAATTTATTGCTGTTTAGCTGTTATTTGCCATGCATTGTGGACAGCACTTTATATGTTTTATAAACTGAGTCTCAGAGAGTAAAGCAGACCATTCGATGTCGTATAGTTAATAAGTGGCATAACTAAGATGACAAAACAGGCCCCCGCGTCACTCTAATGCCCCTGTTCTTTTCATTATATTGTGCTGCCTCATTAGCATAGACTCTGACATGCTCCTGTGATTACTGCTGTCAGCTCTCTTATCTGCAGAGCTTTACCCTTGAGTCATCACCATGCAGTCATAGAGGGTCTCCAGTGCTGTGTAACTATCTTTCTCTATAACTGTAGTCAGCTTCCATTTCTAGCCACCTCAACTGTGACCGCAAAACATACTTTCCCTTAAACTCCTCAAACTCTTCACCAAACAAGTACCTATAGTTAGACAAAAGGCACAAGCCTACACACACACAAGATAAATTTGCATCCTACTTTATAAAGAAAACTGAGGTTTTCAGGCAAGATTTCTCAGCATGCAATTCCCTTTTTCTTCTTATTTGAACCTGCATGCATGCTCACAGCTGTCGTTCCCATCTCAGTAGCAAAGATGTCATCCATCCTCCCATCCAAAGCTAATCCCTCCACCTGAGCATTGGGAGTACCACCCCTCAGAACCTGGACCCATAAATTTTCCTCTTTCATAATTTCATGTACATTTATCCTTTTTAGCCTCTATTAAGTCTATAAGTATGTAATTTTTAGGAGTAATTTTTGCCTGAAAGTAACAGAAAATCCTTCTATCAGTGGCTTAAGAAAATAGGGATCACTTTTTTTCACATAGCAGAAAATCTGAAACTAGAAAATTGCTCAATGGTTTATAGCTTAGCAATATCAGGAATAATGTAGTCTTAATTTCTATCCTCTCATATAAGTATATGGCTGCAGTTCCATGCATCATACCTTTTTAGAAAGCTCCCAGCAGATTCCCACTCTGATTTTAACGGCTATAACTTATTAGTCATATTGTTTTTGCAATGGTACCTAGAGTACGTTAGAGAATGAGAGGATGAATATCTAATTTTCCAAGGCTAAGTAGTGAAGGCAGGAAAGGAAGAAGGGAGTTGGGAAAGGACACTGTTTAGTGAACCTCCAGTGTCTGTCAAAGCAAATATGTTTGTTTGCTTCAATGTTTTCTATATTTAAAAGAGGAGGTTATGCAAAAGAAGATTGTGTCAGATCTGGACTTGGAATTAGTGCTTCTGTGTTTAGCCTATGTCTCCTCTTTTCTCTGGACTGCTTCAAAGTTAACCCTCTGCAGGGATTTGCTGGCAACCCAGTTCCCTGATTTCTGAATTATCGCTGTGAACATTTACAGCTGTGACCCCCTCAGTCCAGATATAGAAATTAACACTCCTCATCCACTTCCATCTGAAGACATTTGTTAAAACAATCTTTATGTTGATTATTTCTCTCAAATTTGCTTTGCATTTATTAGTTTTCACATATTTTTTCCCTTCTACTATCACTTAACACTGTATTTAGAGAGAAATTTGAAGGTGTGTGGAATCTGCCTTCTTTAACAGAGAGTTTTATCTTATTACATCGAGTGTTATTTTTGTGTTTGTATTTGTCACTAGATTCTGAATTATGGAGGCAGAATCCATTTATCTACTTTGTTTCATTTCCTCAGTACCACGGATACTTCTTGAATACTCTGTATTGACAGACATGAATTGATGAATTAATTGATTGAAGACTAAATGCTTACAAAGGTTTAAATCCAAATATTCAACTTAGAGTAGAGGATTGCCCCTTTACCACCTCATGAAGTAGTGAAATTAATTTCACATGTCGGATCCTTAGTTCTCAACCTTTAAATTAAAAATAATACTATCCATTATTTTTACTTCATATTCTATCCTAAGGTAATGTCAATACTGGATATTAACATGCTTTATGAATTAAGAAATTTTAGCACTTGTTATTTGATACATTTTCTCTTGAGAATTATATAGGATCTTACAAAAGAATTAACTAATCAATTCAAATTTATTAATTTTTCAGTTCCTTCAAAAGGAATTAGAAAATTAATTAACATTCATTAAATGTTTATTGAATATTTACTGTGTACCCTTGATACACCATAAATATATCAGTGAGCATAAAATCAGTTCATGTTCACATGTGGACAATACAAGGTAGGTGTATTAGTTTTTCATTTACTGCTATAACAAATTGCCACAGACTTATTGCTTAAAACAACAAAAAATTGATTATCTAACGTGGTCAAAATCTGGCGTATCAAAAGTCTGACATATTTCATGTGTTATAATCAAGATTTAGTCTGGATTGTTTCCTCTATGGAGGCTCCAGAGGGGAATTTGCTTCCTTGCCCTTTCCATATTTGAAGGCTGCCTGCATTACTTGGTGCATAGTCTCTTGCACACATCTTCAAAAAAGTCACAACAGCGTAAGTCCTTTTCACGCTACCATCTCTCTGGCTTGACATTGATTTCCCTACCTCTTTCTTTCACTTATAAGGAACTTTGTGATTACATTGCACCCACCCTGATAATTCAGGATATTCTACCTATTTTAATTCATCTACAACCTTAATTCCCCCTTTTTAATGTAAGGTAACATATTCACTGGTTCCAGAGATTAGAACACGGGCAGACTGGGAGGCCATTATTTTGCCCACCACAGTACCTCTGTCCCTTATCTCATTTTACTCCTTTCCATTAAAAGTTATCAAACATTAGTCTGTGTTTCATTATGAATCTGTGCTAAAGCAAAGCAAATGGTAAAAACAAAGACATATAAAGCAGTGTGACCTGTTAGAACAGCTATAATCAACAGGACGAGTAATAAATGTTGGAGAGGATGCCGAGAAAAAAGAACCCTCATTTGCTGCTGGTGGGACTGCAAATTGGTACAGCCACTATGGAAAACAGTATGGAGGTTCCTCAAAAAGCTAAGAATTGATCTACAATATGAACCAGCAATCCCTCTACTGGGTATTTACCCCAAAGACTTGAAAAGTCATATCTGAAAAGATATTTACACACTGATGTTCATAGCAGCATTATTCACAGGATGTGGAAGCAACTGAAGTGTCCTACGATAGATGATTGGCTAAAGAAGCTGTGGTACATATGTACAATGGAATATTACCAGCCATAAGAAGAGATAAAATATTGCCATTTGCGACAACATGGATGGACCTCGAGATAATCATGCTCAGCGAAATAAGCCAGACAGAAAAAGCTGAAAATCACATGATATTACTTATATTTGGGATATAAACCTAAAAACAACAAATGAACAGGACAAGCAAACAGAGACTCATGGACATGGACAACAGACTAGTGGTTACCAGAGGGTAGGGGGTGGAGGAGGAGTGAGGAGGTCAATGGAGTAAAAGGGGTCAAATATGTGTTGTCAGAAAGAAATCTAACTATGGAAGGTGAATATATATAAATGCCTTACTGTTAAAATGTATTGGATTTCATTAACCAATATCACCATAAAAATTAATTAATTAAAAAAAAAGCAGTGTGAATGCAGGTAGTCTCAATTAAAAAAAAAATCTATGAGAAAAAATGCTGTGTAAATTATAATGTGACAAATAAAAATTGGTTTATTATTCTTTCCTACTTGTAAGTAGATATAATAACAGTCAGAGAGCATTCCTCCAGCACTCCACTTCTTAAGGAATTTAGTAATTGCTATTTCATGTTAATGGTGAGGATATTATTTACTCTACTAGAGTTTGAGGTCATTTGAGGCAAAAACTCTAGTTCATCAGTTTATTCCACATTGCAGCCAGCACACTGGTCTGGTGTGAAGTAAGTAGGATCCAGGTACTGTGATGGGTGCTGAGAATAATACTGAGAATATAAGAGTAGTCTGTATTTTTCCCGAATTTAGAAATTAGAGGCAAAGATATGTTCATGTGTTATTGGCATTGCAAAATGAAATAGAAAGAAAAGAGAAAAACTGCCTGTAACAACAGAATATTCTTTGTCATATCTCCTACTAATGTGCACTTGTTTTGTGACTTACAGAGTTATACAAGTAGAAATTATTTGATAACCTATGCCTTGTATTCTCCCAGAAGCTAACCCTGAGGTAAGAAATTGGATGTAATGTGTTGGATATGGAAGGTGGAGAAATTATCAATAGAGAGATGGAAAGTGAGATGGAGGAAGAAAGACAGAAAATAAAAGGTAGATTATTAAGACAGTGCCACTAAAAAATTCTACATTTCTGTTTTGAGAAATAAGTAATAAATCAGAGCATGAGATACCCTCCAATATGTGTTGGAGCAAAGTTTCAGATACAATATTGATGCATTTCGTTTAAAATTTTAGGTAAACTTAGAAAAATATAGGGCAATCTGTTTGCTCAGTGGTGATTACCACTTATTGTCAATGCAAACACTAACCATCGCGGAACCAAAAACTTGATCCAGGCTAAAACAGGAAAAGAAGCTCTGCTTCAGACCTTTAACTGCCCCTCCTTGGTTTAAGCAATCACGTAGCGACAAGAAACCTCGGTGTTGCCTGCAACATTTTTTCCTACCTTCTCTTTCTTGGCCTCAATGCAACCTTGTCATCTTCAGCCAGACAAGTTAAGAAATTTGTGAACAAATAAAGTATAAAATCATATTGATAAAAGAAGAGTTAATGAAATCAGAAGAAAGACAGTCTTTTCTGTATTTATTTAAGAATTATCTAATAACGACTAAATGTAATGCACTCTGGGAGGTATATTTATGGAGGGGACATAAACACAAATTAAATTGCGACCCTGGAGAAAAGTAATATATGGCATAAAATATCAGATCTAGTGGAAGTTATAAGGTATCTACATAGATGATTATAATGTATCATAGAGAATATGATAAAATGATGTATGCAGGATCTAAATATATTGCTATGGGATTTCCGAAGAGAAAACAATTAATTTTGCTTAAAGGGCAGAGATAGGGAAAGTAGCTCTAAAGATAATGTTTAGACACATGGAGATAGAGAGAAGGCGGCAAAGAATTACAGATACAATGTACAGTAAAAGAAAGAGGACAGACTCTAGGAAATGTGGAAAAAAGTTAATCATTTAGGCTGGAATGTTAGGTAAACTCAAGAGAGCAGTGATATGAAGCTGTAAGGTATTTGAGAGACTTGATCAAAAAAGGCCTTGAATATACTAATTGGGAAAATAATTGGGAGTCAGACAAGCTTTTGGAGGATTAACCTCGTAATTGTCTGAAGAAGGGTGGGACCCATGAGAGAAGCCACTGTCCCCATAAGACTTAACTGAGATAGAGATATTTGTTAAAACTGAACATGCCAAACCTCATAAATAGGATTCTACTTTTTACTAGTATTACATTTCATTATCACTTTTCATTAATTTTTCCTAAATAGGAAAATCAGACTCTAAAGACAAAGCATAGTATTTGAAATCCATCTCAAATGGATTTCATTTGACACAGGGGAGGGGGAAGGGAGAGAGGCCCATTGAGACCTTAAGAAATTGAACGATGGGCATTGTTTGACTTTGATGAATTGATGTGTGTTTGTAAAAAAATTCTGTTCTGAAAGAACCAAACATTTTCCTGAAAGGCTGGCCCCTTTTCTCTCTGATTTTAGTCCCCTTTTCCTACCTCTGGTGTTACATACCTTCAACTTTTAAAAGGAACATTTTACTTCCTCTCCTCACACCTGGCAATACTTTCACAGACAGCATATGTAAAAAGTCACTTCTATTATGTTCTCTTTCAATCCAGAGAGTAACACTGGGACGAAAGTATATTCTCTCAGAACACTCCTGTTGCTTCAGTTAGATTACACAGGCTGTGATACAAAGGGACCTCCCGTAGGAGGTTAGCATTCAGAAAACCTCTTGGGGAACCAAGCGAGGCTAGGAAAACGGCTTCCTGATATATTTATGGTTATTTATAATGCAGACAGCCATGCCAAACGATAAAAATAGGCATTTCTAAAACTAAAGAAATAGCAGAAAAGCTGTTGCCCCTAATCAGTGTCTCTCGTAATTTGTCATGGATTCTCTTAAGTAAACAGTTTCATTTAAAAGCATTTTATTTCTGATAGTAGTCCTCTGCAGGTATGTTGAAAATCTAAGTTCAAATCAAATGAGAAAAGTTGCACAATTTCTAATACCAAGCCTCATGAAAGGTGTAGATCTGACTGAATGCAGCACCAAGAGACTTATGGTATGGTATATTAGGAACATCTGTTGCCAGGCAAAGTGACATCTAAAGATGCTGGCACCATCTCCCAGTAGATGTAGTTACTGTGTTTGCTTAGGGTAAAGCCGGTGAGGTTCACAGTAAAGTGCGCTATCAGCTAAAAGGAAACTGCATAAAATGGGCCATGGGGGTTTGTTGTTTTCTTTGTTGTTTTTGGTTCGTTTTGCTTTTTTATTTCCTGCCAGCCCCACTGTGACACAGTTCATTTTCCCCATGGCTCCTCCTTAATCTCCAAAAGATGCAACAGGTATATTAAAATATAGTTATCCTTTGGTGACCTGAGCTTTAATGAATTCTGGCAGGTGTTTGTTTTTCATTATAGGACAATATGTCCTGGACGACAGGTGTGCACATCTTTTTAGTGAATATCGAAAAATAAGTTTTCAATGCCATCGTTGTCATTACTCTTTATTGCATGTGGCTCTAGTTTTCCCCTGAGTGTCACCTGCTTTGTGAATGTAATTGCATTTGTCTTCACAGTATGGTGTGCAGCTGTCAACTATAATTATCCTGGTTTTACAGATGTCAAAACAGACATGCTGGCCTTTTGTGACTTCCTCAATGTCACAAAACAGAACTAGACCTGCAGCTCTTTCCTGGATCTACTAGGTTACCCATATATTTAAATAGGAAGAGGAGGGTGTGAGGCAGTTAGAAAAGGAAAATGGTATGGCTTTTACTTCCTATTATACCCTCTATTTTCACAGGCCCATTTAATCTTGTTTGTCAGGTCTGTATATGGGAAAACTTAGAACTTTGAGCTTCCAAATCTTGTATATTATCACAAAGCAAAGTAAAAGGCAGAGTCAGCATTTGAAGGTAGGTTCATCATTATTTGTCTTTATCTCTCAAAGGGACTGCACAGAAATTACAACTATATCTGGGTTTTATGTTTAGAGAAGTAGAGATAAATCCCAGGAAAGCAACAGTGGCCAGGTTTGGAAAGAAAGAGAGTTTCGGATTTGGATTGAATGTGGGCACCAATGAGAATTGTCTAAATATGAAGCAATCAGTAGCCACTAAATTTTACCTGTCAAAAGGTAAAGGTGACAATGGAGCCATTAGAAATCAAAGTTTTATTAAACGGTTCAATGGCAATTAACCACCTCTTTCTCACTTGAAAATAAACAACCACTAAGATTTGGTGAAGAGAGATTTTTTTTATATGTAACAGCTACATTTGTACAAAGAATATCATTTCTACTGATATAGGGAAGAGGCATGAGAACTACACAAATTGACTAAACATTAAATTAAGTTGTATTCAGAGCCTGGAGTGTGCTTCCAGACCACCGAAAACCTAAAGAACGCAGGAAGATGCCTGTTGGGATTACTCACAAACTATCCATGCCCTTACCCCTGCATATCCATATCTTTATCACTGCATACCCATACCATCAAAGGAAAATAGGAAAACAGTCTTTTAACTGTAATTCACAGAAACTAAGAATCACATATAAACAATTCCTCGGACACTCAGGGTCTCGCTCATTCTCTGTGGAGTGTTATTCCTTCCCTAATAAACTTTCTTTTTGTTTCTAACAATGGCATGCACTTGAATTCTTTCCTGCACACAGTCAAAGACTCATTTCCTCTTGTTGTAGGACTTGAATCCTCACTCGGGGATTCACCCCATCCTGCATCACTACCACAATTAAAAAAGGTGAAGCAGACTATATACAAAGATCATTGACTTCCAAGATCTTATATTCTGCTAGCTTTTTTATACCTTATTTATTTGAAAGAAGTGGTAAGATAATTCTACTGTATAAGTTCTCTGTAAGATTTTCCTATTTCATAATGGAAAACTGAATGTATAGTATATTGAATGAGAGAGTAAGTTTTTATGCTTTTAATTAAAAGAGAAAACAGTACAATTCTGTTTGTACATAAACCAAACTATAACATTCTAAAGATCAAAAGCTTGACCAAAATACCAAAATGTAGTGGTATTAGTTTTATTTAACCCTAACTACTACAGCCGTGGACATTATTGCTGTCATTTAATGCCCAAACTTTATGTTTGAATTTAAAATGTTCAATTTGAGATCAAATGAGTCCATTTTACAATACTTATTATAAGCCATATTGAGAAAAGTTTGAGGCAATAGGTACAGCTAAAACTAAGTGGAAAAAAAGAAATTCTCTATGATTTAATATTTCTCAGTGACCTAATGTCTTTAAAAGTGAGCTATAATTATGTACTCAGACTGATTGGAGAAAATCAGAAGACCTTTAAAGTAAGATAACCTGAGCAAAAGCTTAAGAGCTTAGTTTTCTGAATTTTTTTGAGTTTATTCTCAGCATTCATCAGTTTACTAATGCTTAATAGAATCTACCTCAGTATAAACTGAGATATTTGGCATTCAAATCAGGAATTTGAATAGCAAGCTCATAAATTACAGATGATAGAATCACTGAGCCATGGGAACCTTAAAGATTATCTCTTCAATTGAGAGAGGAGTAAATTAAAAGTGTTAAAAATTTCAAAGAGCTTTCTCATACATTCTCTTACTCGTTCTCATAGCACTTTTGCAAGGTAGGGGCATAGATAGTAGTCATGTGTTGTTACAAATGAAAGAAACAACACACAGATACCATCACCACGTTGTTTCCTGGAGGTAGCAAGCATCCTGGGGGACTGCTGAGGATACTGGGGCCTGGAAGGCAGGCACAGAATAGTCAGGAGTATCTGATTGGAAATCACCAAAAATCTGCAAAAATCTGCGGGACAATGCGAGAAGGAGACTCCGATGAAAAGTGCAATAGCTGTGATGTTGTGAAATATTCACATTTAAGGGTGTCTCCCCCTGCACAAGGAGAAAAAAGTTGACTAAATCTCTAGAAACTTATCAATGGAGAAAGCAACTGATGAATCTGCCTAACAACCATACTCTTGTTTATTGTCCTTTGCCTGATAACCTCCCGTATTTACCAATCCCCCCACCAAACATCTTCTTTTGTCTTTATTTGAAGATAGTATTTAAGGTTGTAACTTGGGTCATTTCAGGAAGTTACTTAGTTTTCCTGAATATCTCTCATGTAGACAGGAGATACACGTGTTATTAAATTTGTTTCTTCTTCTCCTGTCAATCTGTCTTTTATTCAAGTGGGATCTCAGCCAAGAACCTAGAAAGGTAGAGGTAAAATTATTTTTTTTCTTTACATTTCTCCAGATCCAGCAGAAGCCCAGGGAGGCTGAATATGCAGTTATTATAATAAGTTGGAGGCAAGACAAATATGGTTGTGTAGCTAGGCCATATTCTCTTTCTTTCAGCTTTGTGCTTGAAGAAAGTCACTTATTTCTCTAAGCCTCCATTTTCTATTAGTTTTGTCCTCACAGAGTTTGAAATTTAAATGGTTTAATTCATGTTAAATTGCTTATTAGAATGCTGAGAACACAAAAGCCCCAAAGCGAAATAACAAATAATGTTTAAAATATGCCCCTCTTATTGAGAAAAATTTTTTTTTTAGATGAGCCAGGCCTATAAGCAATATGCCGGCATCTGAACATGGAGTGTATTCCTTATAATTTAAGCATCTGATCCAAAGTGATTGGAGACAGAATGGAAAGCAAGTTTTGTTCTTTCTAAATCACTTATTTTCCTTTAATAAGTTATTATAGTTTTCTAAACTCTTTTTGAATAAAAAAATTCCTTCCCTTTATTATTCTCAAGTGGTATTTAAATCAACTCACAAATATTCATCAGACTATTTATAACTATTATTTTTAATTTCATGAAAACTCTGGATAAGAGGTGACATAACTATTTTAATGTTCTCCCTTGTGGGGTATGTAAACATTCATATAGAACAGTCACTCAATTTACTCAAGTTTGGTACCTTAAGAGATAGATTCTGAGTCTTCAGTTAGGAAAGAAAGATTGTTTGTCCCCCCGAGTCAAGAGGTATATTTGACTAAAGCACGAAAGAGAAATTAAGTTTGTAAATAGTTGCAAGCATTTTACCAATTAAATTTTTTTTTAATTGCTAAAAGCAAAAAGACATTTTAAATTCAATAATATGATATTTTTGGTTTTCCAAAATACATGTCATGGCACTCCTGGTTTTGAGGAACACTGTGTCTTCTTTCTGAAGGCTCTTTTATCTCATGTAACCAGAAAAGCCATGGTAAGCTTCTAATTGGTTTTTACTATTCTAGAATTTCAAATAAATGGAACCATTTCATATGTACTTATTTATTTCAATTTCTTTAACTTGGCATATCTTGCAATATACCCATGCAGCTACATGAAACAATTCTTCCCTTGTTATTCCTCGGTAGCATCAGGAATAATCAGTTTGTAGTATAATCAATTTGTTTATCCATTAACCTTTGGTAGACATTTTATTTGTTTAGAGTTTTTGGTTATCACAAATATAGCTTCTATGAAGATTCAGATGCAAGTTTTTTAGACATTTTAATTTGTGTTGAGTATATACCTAAAAGTAGAAGTATTTGGTCATAGGGCTGCTTCTGTTTTATTAGAAACACTCAGACCATTAAAATATTGAGTTCTCATTCCACATTTTCACTGGTATTTGGTGGTGGCGTTAGGTAGCTAGTCAGACATGAGTAACAGGGGAAACAAAGGAATAGGGACCCAGCCCAGAGACCGCCCAAAGAATAACCCCATGGTAGTAGAATTCTGGGTACGCAAATGCACACTAGGCAAAGAGTTATATAGCAGCCAGGTGTCAGTCAAAATGACCTTGCTTGCCAGTCACCTAGTAATGCCTTTGAAACCACCCATCACAGTGCAAACATAATGCAGACATTCCCACTTCTGGAGTCTTTTTGTGCTAGTTATTGCAGTTGTTACAGTGCTCTGTTACAGCTCTCGTTGCCAAAACCGTGTGCCTCCTTGGTGTGTGCTTTGTCTTTCTAAAATATACTTTTAATAAATCTTTTCTAAATCTCACTTGACCTTTGATTCTTCACTGTGTAAATGAGGAAGAACTGAGGAAAAATGCTGACTACACTTCTGCACAGTTATTCCTCCCTACTTCTCACTGTCGGGGCAACACCGAAGTTCAAATTGGCCCCAAAGGTAACATTGTCATTCTTCTATTTTGCTTACTTTGCTTTAAGTTTAGCCATTTTAGTGGATATGGATAGTATCTCATTGTGGCTTGATTTTGCACTTCCTTAAAGCTAATGATACTGAACACTCTTTTTGTGCCTATAGGGCATTTGTATATCTTTCTTTCTTTCCTTTTTCTTTTTTCTTTTTTTTGATAAAGTATCTGAATCCACTGTCTATTTTTATTGGATTTCATGTCTTTATATTATTATGTTGTAGGGGGTCTGTATGTATTATATATGTAAATTTTTTACATATGTTTTTCCAGGATTGCCTGTGCATTTTTTTACACGTCTCTTTGATGACTGTAAGCCTCCTTTTTGATGAAATCTTACTTATCTTTTTTTTATAGTATTGGTTTTTGTATTTTACCCTAGAAAAATGTACTTTCCTCCAAGTTACTAAGTTGTTATTTCATAATTTCTTTTAGAAGTTTTATAGTTTTAGATTTTATTTTTAGTTCTGTGATGCATCTCAGATTATTTTTATGGAAGATGTTAAGTAGTCATCAAGTTTTTTTTAAAGTTAATATCTATGGATTATTAATTGAAAAGATTTTTCTTTCCTTATTGATTGTTTTGTTGTATGTTGAAAATTGATTTATTTATGCCTACAAATTTACTTCTAAGTATACATGTGGCTCACTCTATTTGATTTTTTTCTGTATTTAAACTGAAAATAGCTATCTATAGTTTCAGATATGTTTGGATTCAATTCAACAGAATCCTGGAATTGTTCACATAGAGAATGCCTAAGACTAGCTTTGTCACTTTTACAGTAAACTTCAGGGAACTTGGTATGTATAGTTGCTCAGTCTACCTTAGTGTTTGCTGTTCTTCCATCCTCTAATCAGTCTTTACTGTCCTTTAAGTGTTGATAATATCCTCTCCTCCTTGCAAAATGTCTCAGTTTTTGGCAAATCTGCAAGAATCCACAGGTACCTGCCCCTCGGTATGAG
Organism: Rousettus aegyptiacus; assembly: GCF_014176215.1. Classification (NCBI taxonomy): domain Eukaryota; kingdom Metazoa; phylum Chordata; class Mammalia; order Chiroptera; family Pteropodidae; genus Rousettus; species Rousettus aegyptiacus. The sequence continues at coordinate 92,823,949 of NW_023416308.1, forward strand.
GTGACTGTGGCTCACGCCTTCGCTCAGTAGGACTTGTTTCTCTCTGGACCTCAGCTCCTGTGATTGCTTCCACCACTCCTCTCTAGCCATATAGCAGAGTGTGATTTACATTTTGTTAGATTTTGATATTGTTTCATGGTAGCAAGACTCTCTCCTGATCTTTTAAATGCCAAATGACAGAGGAAGTCTCCCTGGTGAAACAACTGAAAATAAATTTTAAAGTAAAAATTTTAAGGATGTAGATCCATTGGGGAGAATAATTAAAAATGAATTTTTATTTAAATTTTTTCAATGTCATCTATTTATTTTCCTCCTCCTTAGCATGACAGTCATGACAGACTTGAAAACCCATATCCGAAAAGATATTTGCACACCGATGTTCATAGCAGCATTAATCACAGTAGCCAGGACATGGAAGCAACTGAAGTGTCCTATGATAGATGACTGGCTAATGAAGCTGTGGTACATATGTACAATGGAATATTTATTCAGTCATAAGAAGAGATGAAATACCTGCATCTCTTGCATGGACCTCAAGATAATCATGCTAAGTGAAATAAGCCAGACAGAAAAAGTTGAAAATCACATGATATCACTTTAAATGTGGGATATAAACCTAAAAGCAACAAATGAATAGGACAAATAAACAGAGACTCAGGAACATGGACTATAGACTAGTGGTTACCATAATGTAGGAGATGTGGGAAGAGGGGGGAGGTCGAGGATAAAGAGGGTCAAATAAAGGGTTTAGGGGGAGGGTGAAGTGGGTAAAGGGGATCAAATATATGGTAGCTGAAGGTAATTGGATTTTGGGTGGTAAACACACAATAGAGTATACAGATGTCAACGTATAATGTACACCTTAAAATTATGTAATTGTATTAATCAATGTCACCCTAATAAACTTAATTTAAATAAAAATTAGAAATAAAACTGAAAGTAAATTAATTAATTTTAAGAAATCATAATGTTCTAACTTTTTTTCATGGTAGCAGCCTTATATTAACCAGGCTATTATGTGTTTCTGTTAAATATTATACAATTGTGCTATTTAAATAATCTGTCGCAAATTTATCTTAAAATATAAATTATTAATTTACTTATATAGTTTATTTTGATGGTAGCAAAATTCTCATATAAAAATCTGCATTTCTTAACCTTCTTTCTATATAAGTGTGAACATGTGACATAATATTTTTGGACAATGAGATGTGTTAGTTTTTGGATGGGGCTTCTAGAAGCTTTTCTTAATGGAATAGGGGACTCAACTACCTATTATATTTTGAGTTTTATTCTTTTCTATTTCTTCTTTACAAAAAAAAGATGCTAGAATTGGAGCATCTGTCTTCCTGTTATAAACCAAGAACACATGCTAAAGATAAGTAAATATATAAAAATATAAAAGTTCGGAACCTTGCTAGTCTCATGAAATCACCACCCCAGTCTGAAATGCCAACTTACATATTTCTGTGTGAGAAAAAGAAAATCTGTGTTTTGCTCTTCCAGATTTATTTGCAGTTAAATATAATTAGTAACCAATAAGCTAATTAATTATGTCACCATTGGCAGATACCAGTTCTGTTCTGAACATCCCTTTTATTCACTTAAAATAAGTGTAATAAATAATAAACGTAACAATCTCAATAGATGTGCTAGAAGGATTAAATTAGAGTATACAGATAAAGTGATTAACACAATTCTTGGCAGAGAATTTACACTCAATGGGCTGCAATTAAAATGGTGTACTATTCGAGAATGAAGTCTTCCTTCTTCCTTACTGTATTTAATGTTATATTTGAGAGAACAAATCAGCAGTCAAATGCTTGACTTTATTTTAAGATAGAGATAATCATGTGTCTTTACATCTCTTTGTTTTGTAATTTTAACAATGAAACCAGCGAGGAATCATAGAATTTATAAGACACAGTTTTCCAGAAATTGTTGTCTTTGTACCTTTGAGAAGTCCCCTGAGTAACATTGCTGCTCACCTCAAAATGCAGAGAGGAATATATGCTTTAAAGGTGGATGTAATAAAGCTTTAATGAAAGCAAAATGTAAAAAATAATAGAGTACAATCAGATATTTTATATCTTATAAACGTATAAAGGTAGGTTTATTTTTACAAGGCCATAAAAAGGCAGAGTGATGTTAATTTAGACAGCTGAATTGTTTCAAATAAACAATGACTTAAAAGCAATCTCCATAGCAAATGTGCTAATGATTTTGAAAATACTATTTTAAGTAAAATCCATCCAAGTATGAAATAAAAACATAGAGCATTAAATCTTAGATCTACTTTAAAGTGATGTATTATTTACTTATCGCTTTTAGAAAATTTCACATCAACAGAACAATTAATCTCTCCTGATTTAATATGTAATTGTTTCTTTTGCATAATTATATATATTTCATTTACATTTCTAAGAAATCATGGAACTTAAGCTAATATCTGACACTTCAAAAGAGCACCCTGTGCAAATAATTGAATTAGCTGCTTGATTAACTCTATTTACCCCATTCTTTTTCTTTTTCATTCATGCCATTTATTTTTTTCCAGATTCACTCAAAAAGTTAATTCTCTATAATTTATTGGATAAGAAAATATTTTTTCTTGGTGTATTTGGCTGACTTGTTTTCATATGTGAACTCTGCATTCTTCATTTTCCTAAAATTACTTCTAAAAAACAATTTTAAAAATTGTCTGCTGGGCATTAACTGTACAAATGTATAGTCTCCATATACATTTCATGGACCTTCCATATATCTCCCTAGAAGATATATGGAACGTGCATGAAATCCACTGACGGTAGATTAAGGAGGTGGAAGGAAGTATAGCAGGGAAATCTTTAAGATTGGATAAAAGGCAAAATAGAGAAACATAATACTTTTACGCTGGTGGGTACAAGATAGTGAATAATGACCATTTATAGCGCATAGAGATGGTATGCAAAGAACAAGATAACAATGAGGGTTCTGTGGTCTCGTGCTCTTTCTGTCTTGTGGTCTAGTGTCAGCAGTTGGGACTCCAAGGGGTAGGAAAAGAAAATTACTCTGAATTTTCAAAGATACAGTCATCCTAGTAAGAGAGGAGGCATCTGAAAAATGTAAAGGGTAAAGGGTGTGCAGAAATGACTGACTGAGCAGGTTATAAATTAATCGCACCCTACAGATCTTTAAATGGCCTTCTAGAAACTCTTGCCACACCTAACGAGGATCTGTACACAGATAAGACTGGTGGTCCTGGAATTCCTCTCCCCTTGCAGCCCCCACCTGAAACTCCCTCTCCCAACCTGAGTCAGGAAGTGCACGGAGACCCTCAGAAAAAGGAATCACGCGTGCCTTGTGAGTCGGAACATCACTTGTAAAATTCTCAATTTTAGCAGGAAATGAAATGGGACGTCTCTTGCAGAGTTAATCTTTTTAGTAAACCTAGTTAAGTTTTCTTCCCTCCTTTCTTTGGAAAAGAGGCCCTCTCCCTCAAATCCTGATAATTGTGCCAGAGTCTCAGATACTCTGGCTATTGATAAGGGTCATCAGCCATTGTTAAACAGACATGGTGTTAAGCCAGGCAGGACCCTTAGCATGTGTGTGTGTGGGGGGGGGGGGCGGGGGGGGGACTTTAAGCCAAAGGTCTTTCTTTTTACTCTTTAAGAAACCTGTTAACCAAGCCTGTTTCCCTTTACTCAATAGGAAAATCAGTAATAGAAATTAATAGATTTATGATTTGAATAACGAGTTTGTATTTTCTTTTCCTTGTCTAGGGACTGAGGTGGCATTTCAGCAGGAAACCCAAGACCCCACCCTGACTGAGGCAGAAAGGGAAAGAGCTCCATGAAATCCCTGTAGGCAGGGGTTATGGCCATTCTCAGTAAGAAACAGATATGGAAGAAGACCTCCCGTCCCTCAACATCCATGCTAATAATAAGGGGTTCATGGCTCTTAGAAAAGAAGTAGGCAGGAAAGTTAGTTACAGGGTTTCACAGGGGTTTTGGGTTTGCCTGCAAAGACAGGGATCAGAAAGGGTCCGCCCTAATCCACTCACAATTAAGCAAGCCAGAAGGCATTTTTTTTTTAACTCACAAAGAGACCAGTAGGCAGAGATTTAGGTACCAGTTTAAGCTAGTCACTCGCACCTGTGAAATGAAGAGCCCAACAACCTTCAACTCACCTGAGTCTCATTATACCATACTATAATATGATCCATATGCTCGGAAGTTCATTAATATCATTATTACAGACAGAATTCTGGGGACAAACATGTGCAAACAGAGCAAAATGATGAATCACTGAGCCCTGTCAATCTTAGTTGTCAATCAAAGAAGCCCATTCTAAGTAACCGCTCACAGCAAAAAGGAATAAAAACCCTGAAGTCTTTGTTATCAGGCCTTTTGAGACACACTTCTTTTGCTCAAGCCTGCTTCCACTTCTAGAAGTGCCCTTTTCCTTCTAATAAAACTTTTCTTTTCTTCTGTATTTCGGTGTCTTGCTCAATTCTTTGTTCGAGACATCAAGAACCTGGACAACTCTCCGGGAGAGGACCCCATTCTCCAGTAACACTCGCATGGAACACTGCCAGGGTATATAAGCTGAAAGAAATGTAACCGGAACAAACTCGTGCCTTTTGTGTTGTCTAGAGCCACACGCGCTCCACCAACCTAATAAACTCCTTCCTCTAACAAAGTTCTCTGAGCATCCAAATTTCTCCTTCAGTGTCCCTTCCTGCAACACTAGGTGCATAAGAACAATGGACAGCACTCACTTCAGATAAAGATTGAACTTGTAAAGGAGGCTACCGGCCCCGCCGGGATGTGACTACCTGCTTTGGCTATGACCTGCCCAGCTATGAATTTGTGATCAGACTGTCCTATGTGGTTACTTTTGATCAATGAGCTTGTTGGACCTGCTATGTGACGCCCCCCTTCCCCGCCCTAAGCTTATCAGGTTTATTGCATGGCCCCTTTTTTGTTCACAACTTCAGAGCATTCTTGTGAGAATTAATCGAGGTTATCTTTACTAAGTATCTCGCACAGAGTAAACATTCAATTCATATTTATCATATCTGGCAGAAAGTATCCAGGCAGGTTCTTTTCCAAGTCCTTGTGATTACATGAATAAAGGAATCAAAATGAAGGCAATCTTATCTGATTGTGATGGATTAAGAGACCTCACAATTTAAAATCCAAAGGAATTCATCAATATGAAAGGGCAAAATAATGAACTTCATTAGAGTAAGTAAAAATTCTAATGTAGGTAATAACTGGCTAAAGGAATTAAAAAAAAAAAAAACTAATAAATTGGTCCATAGAAGGCAAAGCTTAGAAAGTGAAGAGGGGCAGAGTTTTCTATCCCAAAATATATTTCTTTGGCGTAGGATTATTATGAGCTCCAGGCAATCAAAGTTCAGCAAATTCAGGAAAGCTCTTTACCTCCATCTCAACGTCCTAAATTTACTTTGGAAATGGGGCCTATACCAGGAAGAGTGCTACTACCAGAAATTTTAGCCTAAGTAACTTACCTACAAAACAGGGCAACATTTGTTTTCCAAACATCTCATCTGCCTTCCTGTCAATGACCTTCCTCCCCTTTGTCTCCCCAGACCCCTACCCTTTCCTTATATCAGGATGTTTTATAATCTTCAATTACCTGGCAGCCTTTAGGTCTAATATTTTTATGGGGCTTCCATATGTTCACAATTCAATTTTTTTTCTCCTGTTAATTTGTCTTATATCAATTTAATTATTAGACCAGCCAATGAACTTCAAGTGGAAGTGAGAAAAATTTCAGCCCTTATTAAACGAATCCTAGATTTGAATACGAAATGATTTAGAAGTCTGTCTTTCTATCCTGTATTGAGCAATTCCTCCTTAGAACCCTGGGTCCTGCCTCAGCTACCTGGATTTGATAGGATAAGTAAGCTAAAACTGGAGAATGTTTGAGGACAAATAATAGAGGTTGAATCAAACTCTTATGAGGAAATGATAGAAATGAATTAATTTTAGTGTTTTCGTAAAAAAATAGACTCGGCTATTTCTGATTTGTATTTCTATGTATGTAATATAATAAATGAGGAAATTAATTGATTTTAGTGTTTTCTTAAAAAAATAGACTCAATTATTTCTGATTTGTACTTCTATGTAGGTAATATAATGAAAGAATTTGGGTGAGGTTTTATGTAAAAACAATTGAATTTGTCTTTAAAAACGTATTTATAAAGAGAAAATAGGCTTTTTAAATGATATGAAAAATATTGAAATAATTCACTTTATTATATGATATTTTTAGGTAACTGGAAAAAAATGCTATTAGCTGAGAGAGATCATGATGAACTGATAATTCTAAATTATACTGTCACGCTTTTCTTTTGTGTGCTTCCAGTGGTAGTGATGGTTCTCTTGTTTCATCCCGTGACAATTTTATGTTGCTAGTGGACATAATGTCCAGTGTAAATTCATATATGTTGTCCCCTTGGCTACTAAATATCCTAATAAAAGGCCATGTTGCAATGATCCACAAAAGATAGTTTAGAAAGAGTGTCACAACTCAACATTCAGTTATTTTCCCCAAAACAAGAGATATAGGTCACCCATAGGGCATCCTCGGTTGAATTAGTTCTGCTGTAAATGCCTTCTTAGAAATACTGCAGAAGCACATCATTCTGTAAAAAAAAGACTGGGATTGTATAATATACTAACAATAATATCCTAGGGATTACTATACATAATTGACAAATATAGTCTTCATAATCTGATGAAATCAGTAAATTTTCACAGATACTCAAAAATTGTTTTCTCAATAAATTGGAAAAAATGTTTTTGAACTTCAAATCCTATAGCCAAATAGTTAAAGGTGTGATGAAGACAATGTTATGATTTTTCTAAACAATTCAGTATGTACGTTGCTTTGTTTATATCACTGATGTCAAAATTCCCAGTCATTTGATTATTTTATACCAGGAATCTCATGTACTTGAATTAAGTACTTCCACTTCCTCTTTGACCTAAAACTAAACTTTAGCATCTTTTTTTTTAACACAACCCTCATTCTTTAGGACACACCCTGGTGTGTCACACTGGAGGATCAGTCTTCAAATGCTCCATTTTAAAAATAGTCAACTTTGAAACTGAATTTAATATATGCAAAACTGGTTATGTTGATGCCTTTTAATAGAGAAATAAATGGACCATAAATAGTTTACCGCAACATAACTCAGATAAGCACTGAAGATTTGACTACATGAACCATCATAGATGAAATATAATATCCTCTTGCTAGCCATGAAAGAATTTCTCCTTAAATATCTGAAAAATTCTAAGAACAAGCAGCATAGCAATTGCAGTTCACATGCCTTTATGATCTTCTTGTCTCATTAATCAATACAAAATACCATCCAGATCTTCTAGTCTTACATTTAAGTAAGCAGAGCATAAAGGCGAGTGGTCACTTTGATTTATTTTGCCAATGTAAAATCTTATACATCAAGAAATGATTAAAAAATTAGTCATTTGGATGCAAAGCACTCCTACTCTGCTCATTTTGATTATACACGATACAGCTATACCTACCAGAGTGGCAATTTTAATTTTAACATGCTTTAGGAATTTGTCATTATAAAAACTATGTGACACTTTTGAAACACGGAAGGAAACATTTGCCTTAACTATTCGATGTAAAATGAAACTTTTATTTATGTCTTAATATCTAACCCTAAAGGATTGTGTTACTTATTCTGTGGACCTTAGTTTTTCACTTAACTTATTTAAGTGAGTGCATTAAAATTGGTGTAGATGACCTCAAAGGCTCCTTAAGATAAAAAAAAAAAGTAAATTACTACAACAACCTTTGAAAATTAAATAGAACATGTCAGTGTTAATAATTATGACGTTTAAAAAATAAGATCAGTATCCAAAAAAGCATCAGAAAAGACCATAACTAAAGACCTGCTGACCTCAGTATCACCTGAGCTACCTACAGTTTAATTAACAAGTTATTTAAGTTAATTTAGTGCCATTTATATGTAATATCAGTCGCAGCTTGTCTGACTTATACGTTCATACATCCATATTATACAAAGCATTTTGTTATCAAATCTAAAAATTATAAAAAAGGATTCAGCAAATATCAGGGTTCTATTTGCATAGTGATATTATTGTCACTATGGATACAGTAATAATGTGACAGATAACCCTGTTCTTAGGTAAAAGGCCAGCATTAAGTAAATTAACACATAAGAAAAACCTAACTAATGGAGTAATGTGGAAAAGAGATTGGCAGAGCACCTCTTGGAAGTAGCTCCTGAGTTGAGAGCTGAATCTTTAGAAGAAGGCAGCTGTGGAATGATCGGGGAGAGGAGCATTTTATGCATAAATTATATCAAAAAGGGCTGATTAGAAATATATGTGGCCTTTTGAAGTGACAGAAAAAGAGGGCCAATATAGGAGGGCATGGTGAAAGAAAAGGAGATATAAAGAGAAGCAATCAGAAAAAATCAGGGACAAAATAATGTAGGGTCATGTAACAACAACGACAACAAAAAAAAACAAAAACAAAAAAAAAAACAAAGGAATTCTTGATGGGTGAGAGCCAGCTTGACATTCATAGATAGTCAATGATGTCTTCTTGTTGAACGTAATCTCACAGAATATCAACGTCAAACAAGGCCATTCTGTGATCATGACAAATCAAAAACTAAATAAGGCCACTCTGTAATCAAATCTGAATACAGACAAAAATATGAACATTGTCCAAACAACAAAAATAGTCAAATATTCCATCCTGCTAATATGAGTGACTTCTGCTTCTTTTCAATCCCAGATTTAGTTTCATTCCATTCTCCTCACAGTCTAGACAAAAAAATTTAAAACTTTATCATTTATAACAGCATTTAATGTAGGTTAATGCCTCACTTCCTTTAACCCTTTTGAAAAGCAACTAACACATGCACAAATTCTATATAAGTCCTTTCTAACACCCTCTTACAGAAATGGCCCATTAAATATGGTCTCTCTTATGTCAGTGAACCAATAAACCAAACTTAGTTCAGGTAAGTGACTCCTGGTGATTTTTGTTAAAGAATATTGATAAGACCATTATGATGAGTTTGACATTGTATTTATTCTAGTTGCAAGGGGAAATTTGAAGCACTAAACACCTGTATTAGAAAAGTTAGGAAAGGTTTCAAAACAGTGAATCAACATATACTTTAAGAGCTAGAAAAAGAAAAGCAAATTACATCCAGAATAAGAAAGAAATACATATAAATGCAAAGAGGGATTTGACAAAACCCAATATCTATCCTTGATGTAAAGTGAAAACAAAACCTCTCAGCAATCTAGGGAATATACGTCTATAAAAAATATATATATATATTTTATATCTATACAGCTATCATTATACTGAGTAGTCGAAGATTGAATATTTTCTCCCTGAGATCAGAAACAAGTCAGAAATTCCATCTTATTTAACTCATAAAAATATGAAATATATTAATTTATTTTCACCTGTTAAACCAAATTTAAATTCATGAGATACTAAAGTAAAGGGCTTAGCCAGGGCTATACCACAAGGAAATAAAAACATTTCAGAAAGGAAGAAATAAATCTGTCTATATTTGCAATACATTGACTGTGTAGAAAATTTTACCATCTCTAAAAAGATGCTAGAACTAATAAGTGTGTTTACCATGGTTGCAGGTCATACCGTGAACATTCAGAAATCAGTTGTGTTTCTATACACTTAACAACAAACAACCTGAAATTTAAATTTTAAAATCTAATAGCATTTTAATAGCATGAAAAACTTTAAGACAAATATGTCCAAAAATGTGCTAAGCTTGAAATAGAGAACTGCAATACGTCGAGAAAAATGAAAAAAAAAAAAAAAAACCTAAATTGAGAGATACACCATGTTCATTGACTAAAAGACTCAATATATTTAGATGTTGCTTTCCAAAATCATCTATAGATTCAATAAAATTCCAAACAAATTCCCACCAGAATTTTTTGAAGAAATTTATAAATTGATTCCGAAATATATGTGCAAATGCAGAAAATCTAGAATACCCTAAATAGTCTTGAAAAACTGCAAGAATTTTGGAGCTTTATACTATTTAAATTCAAGCTTTATTTAAAGCTACAATAATTGAAATAGAGTTCCATTGCATAAAAATAGGCAAATCAATAGAATACAATATAGACTATAAGCATATGGTAAATTGATTTTCTACAAAGGTGTAAAGACATTGCAATGGATAAAAAATAATTCTTCCAACAACTGAAGCCTGAACAGTTGGGTATCCATATGCAAAAATAATGAAATCTATATCTTGTACAACATACAACATTAACTCAAGATTAATCGTAACCTAAACATAAACTTAAATTATAAAATTCCTAGAATAAAACATAGGAGAAAATCTATCCTTTGGTTAGACCAGTATTTCTGAGATATATCACCAAAACCAACATCTATAAGAAAAAATAATAAATTGGACTACATCAAAATTAAAAATATCTGTTTTTCAAAAGATTCTACTAAGAAAATTGAAAGACAAGTCATAGGTGGGGAAAAAATATTCAAATAGTTTATATATTTGATATAGAACTTGTGTACAGAATATGTAAAGAATTTTTTAAAATAAGAAAAAATCCAATAAAAAATATGCAAAATAGTTTTATCTATGTTTCACCAATTACTGCTGGATCGGCAAAGATATATGGATGACAAATATTTCAAAAGGTGGTGTTTAACACACAGACTGTATAAGAATGTTCATAGCAGCTTAATTTGTAATAGCTGCAAAGTGGAAACAACCCAAATGGCCATCAATGGGTGAATAGATAATTAAACTATGGTGTATCCCTAAAAGAATATCACTTAGCTATCAAAACGAAAAAAAAAATGATTTGTTGGTAGACATAATAACATGGTTAAATATTAAAATAAGTTTGTTGAGTGAAAGAGACCAGACCAAAAAAAAAGTGCATAGTGTATGATTCTATTGCATACATTTTTTTAAAAAATGCAAACTAATCTATTTTGACAGAAAGCAGATTAGTAGTTGACTGGAGAAGGGAAGAAGAGGAGGGGTGTCTTAAGTCACATATACTGAACCCAATAAGTAATTGGAAAATCTGCTCCGCAGGGGAGGGGGCCGAGAAGAAAAAATCTAAATCTAGATCAATGAAAAACTTCAACAGAGACTCTAGGAAATTTTAGACAAATTTCTTAGAGGCATCTTGACTCTAGTCTTTGCTCAGGTCTGGTAATGGCAAAGAGGGATATCAGCATTCTCTCAAGCCTCGGTGCCCCTCTAATCACCAGAGAATTTATACTAGTTGTGATTTCTCAGTATAGCCATCAGTATTACCAATAAACAGTATTATTACTCCCTCTTCTCTGGGCATCTGTCTAAGGTCATTTTTATGCCTTCATAGTCTGTCTAAATAACTTTAGCCTGTCCCCTCCTAATGCTTGGTTCTGTGACTTTGGCTTTCTTGAAGGTAGTCTATTCAAGCTATACTGCTGGTGCAATTTCCAGCAGTGTGATTTTTTCTAACACCCACAGGGGAACGTTTTTTCCAGAAATGCTCCGATGACTTTTTTTCACGTAATATGGCTGGTTTGGCATAACCTCTACTTCTAGCCCATGAGAATTTCTGAAAAGTAAAATAAATATTTAACACAAAGCTGTAGTTTGTGTAATATAAAGCAGCTTGAGCTCAGTTTGCATAATCCTGTATCCACATGGTTTCCAATACCTTGTTCTTAAGAGCACACTTGAAGAGATTAAAACATTTCCAAAGCAACAGCAAACAAGTCAGAAGTAATTGCAATGCAATCATTACCTAATGGTAGTGAGATGTCGCACATCAATGAAAGCATTCACTGTGTGAGTACTGTTCACTTGGTTGACTTTCAACTTCTTTTGGGCTTGAATCATTTACTCTAAATTCCTCAGTCCCTCATATATTCATTTTTAAAAGTTCTTAAAGTACACATCTGTTCTTTCTTTTATGTGGATTTGAAATATTGTCATAGGGCTTCCTGTCTTCATTTAGCAGCAAAATAGATCCCATTCTCTAATCTATCTGGCATACTTTCTTTTTTTCTTCACATATCTTTATAATAGTATATGGCAAAAATATATTTCTGTAAGTCAGAAATTCATAGCATACTTGTGATGAATTCATGATACAGAAGGGAGAACCAGTTTATGCAGGATGTCGTGCACGCATGGTACCTAAGCTAGTTTCCCATAAAGAAGACTGCCTTTAGACCAATGAAATCGAGTTTGCCAGGCTCTGCTTCAGAGAAACTAGTGCTTTGGAATGACTTCCTCAAAATTGTCTGTGTCATCCTCTGATGCCTGAGACCAGCACAGGAATGTTCCTCACTAGGTAGAGCACCCTAAAACTAGACTAGGAACTGAGTCATCATTTTTTCCATTTTTAAATGCATTTTGGTAGAACTTTTCCAAGACATAGCTTACGAGCCTTCCAAAAGACCTTATCCTACTTTCAAAATTGCTACAATTCATAGATCTAGCCTCAATTCCCAATCAAATTAACTTGGTGCCCTAATTTTCTGATCTAATGGAATAAGCGGCATGTCCTTTTTAGGATGTAAATATTTTAGTTCAGATTCTATTATTCTGTAATACCAATGTCTTTCATAGAATCAAAAATTGCAAGACAAAGTAGGCACACAATGTATAAAATTCGAGGGATAAAATAGTTAAAAAAAAAAAAAACATTACCCCCCAAACTGGACTAATCAGATATAACTATCACAAAATTTCTAAGGAATTAAATGGAAAAGGTGTCCAGCACACATGCAGAGATAGAAATAGGTAAGATTGGAAAAGAGGTAGCAACAAAATAAATGAAACTAAAGAAGTAAAATGGGAAATAAAATAAAAATTGAATGTGTGATATTTGAAATCAAATTATTATGTCTACTTAATAGGAGTTTAGACACCATAGAGAAAAAACAGGTAACTTGAAGCTAGTCCAGTAAAATAAATACAAACTAAACCATAAGAGGAAAAAATAAAGTGAAAATTTCAGAAAAAGCACTTGTGATACCTAATAAATAAGAAAGGTTCTAACACCCATGTAATCGGAGACCAAAAGGGTGAGAAAGAGAGCATGGAGCAAAGATGACTATAGGTCTCTGCACCAGCCTTCAGACAGTGTCTTCTAACTTTTAAATACCTTGTGTGGTCCTTTAAAATTAGCCCAGTTCTGAGGTCTCCCAAATGAAAACGCGTGCATTCTCTCGCCAACTAACCTACCTAAGGTGTTAAAACAGGTCATTTGGGGGGTCCAAGTATTTTTCATTCATTGCCTCCAAATTTTCAGTGGCCAGTCTGGTCTCTCTGGCTTCCTGTGCCCTAATGTTAGATACTAGTCGGAAGGCCAGGCACACTGAGGATGAGATAGCTCTAGTTTAAGAACATTGCTTGATGACTATTTCTTCTTTATCTCTGATTCCCTTTCGTTAATTTTGGTCACCCAGTCACCTGAATTTATATGTCCACTACTGCTAGGGCTGGAGGGAAACATGTCTTTGGAAGGGAAAGCCTTTGGTCCACACACCAGGAGCTGTCAGAACACTTTCTCCAAGGTGCTGGCTGAGACAACCAGAAAAAAGGCAATGCTTCTCCTGAAGTATATTAGATTCTGAATCATAGAAGCACGTTCCCCCTCCTCCCCCAACTTAGGCGGGAGACCAAGCAGTTGCAATGCCTATGCCCCCACTGGTGACCCAGAGAGCCCCTTGGCTAAGGTCTCTCATGCTCCTGGACCCACCCGGTGCTGAGGGCCAGCGCCAGCAGGAGAGGCAGCAAGGAGTGCGCCAGGCTGAATTTCATGCTCTCACCTGCCGGGGTCCTTCTTCTCTTGCAGTCTCACTCTCCTGCCTCCTGCGGGACCTGCTTGCAAGCCTTCCTCCCTTGTGGCGACAGTCAGAGATGGACTAAAGGCAGGCCCCTTTTGAAAGCTGGGAGCGAGGAGTGAGCGTCGGGGCTGATGTCCCTTGAGAGGCGAGTGGCGTTAGAGCCGGTTTTACTCAGCACCACTGCTCCAGAGCCCAGAGGGCTCATTGTCACTCTTAGTAGAGGAGGCACAAGGAGAGGAGGGAGGGTTGCCCAGCGATGGCCCCTAGCGCTTTAGCAATAGGCTATGATAATCTGGCTGCACATTCGCCCGCGGCGGATCATTTATTTACGCTTTCCTGGGGGATGGGGAGGGTCGGGGTGCAGAGAAATCTAATCTGCCAGTAACTGAATGGGTGTACTAGACAGGAAATGGGGCCGATTCACTAGGAAAGACTAACTGGATTTAGAGTCCCAGGCAGTTGTTCCTCACCTGATTAAACAGTTTGGATAACAGGGCTTAAAGAGAGGGAGTTAAAAATATTTTTCTCATTAGAAATGCATAACGGTCTCCCTAATTCAGGTGCATGGGTTGTGCAAATGAGCAACGTTCAGGAATACGTTCTGGCCCCATAATGCCCTTGCAAGTTTCTTTACAGGTAAATGCATTATAAAGAAGGTTTGGGGCTATAGGGACGGCTGCTGCTTCTACTTTTTGAAGATTTCTGATCCTCCTCTGCTTCAACCTCTCTACCGCCACCAGCGCTAACAGAGGGCTGGAGCAGGTGACTAGAGTCCACTCACCTGCAGGGGTCCTTTTCCTCAGGTGAGATTTATCAGGAAGACATAAACTGAAGGGAACTTTAGGAACATGTTAACAGTAACTAACATGGATTGGTGGTGTTAGAAGTGGAAGCTTTTGTCATTATATTTTGTAAATATTCTAACATTTCCGCAAAAGAATGGAAAACACAATGACTCTAACGCAACTTCAGGAGCCCTTTTCCTCAGGGAGACCCATAAAGGAGAAATAACTGAAGAATTAAAATAATAACAGTTATTAACTGAGAGTGATGGATTGGAAAGGAGAGGATTTTTTTTATTGTTGTTATGGGGTTTTCTGTTATTTTAAAATATTCTGTAAAGTGCATGCCATATGCAATAGACTTGACTTTGAAAAATAAATTATGACAATGAAATGGCAAAACTCTTCTACAAAAATCTTTTATAGAAAGAAACCCTAGAAAATCAAATCCTACTCCGCCTACTGAGATAAAGAACCCTGGATCATCGTAATAAAATATACAGTTCTGAATTCTGCAAAATAACCTGGCTAAATTATTATTTACAAAGCATTTACCTGGTCACTATTTCACTGGATTCCCACAATCTTGAAACAATTACAAATAGGAATTAATAATATGCCCGTTGTAGAGATAAAGAAACTGAACCTCATCAATATCCGTTTTATTTTTTCCTTGAAAACTGAGTTCTTAGTTTTTCTGAATCCTAAGCAAGCCTTACACTTGAGAAAAACACAACTAACATCGTGCTTGGCACAAAGCTGGGGTTCGGTAAAGATTGCTTTCAATGCAAGGGCACACACGTGAGTGAGATAAGTTGGTCAGTAGGAATGTTTGCCCAAAAGGTTTACCTCAAGTTTTCCATTTCAGGAACATGCTTTGACATAACAGTTATAAATGATGTAGTCCCCTTCATCTCATCATTCTGTTATTCAAATGATATCTTGAGGAGTTGGAAGAGGTATAACTCCCTTCTCCCTTTGCCAAGTTTTATCATGAAGAGGAAGCACATTAGACGACTTATTATTTCCTGCTTTTAAGGTAACTGAAGTAATAAGCACTCATGAAGAACAGAAATAATACATTGAAAACTCCATATTACTAAGACAGCTGAGCAGGAATATATGGGTAGCACTACCTCGGTTATGTAAAAGTGACACAAATATAAGTAGGCACAGTCAACTTATATGTGAACTACAAGTCATTTGGTAAGTGAAAATGACAACACATTTTGCTAAAATAGGATTCCAACTTTAAGGTTACAGAATACCATTTCATTTTGCCCTTGCTAGAGTTTTCTAACAATAGCTTTTCAGTTCAGTTTGAAAATTAATCATCCAAGATGCATTTTCTGCAATAACATATGACCGCTTCTTAAATTAACAACATACGTATAGTAGGAAATGTTCTCGTTTGTACATACTGTTATGTTTTCATGACAAGTGTATATTTTTTATCTCATGTGGCCTGATATCACAGAAGTCAAGTACACCAAACATTTCTATTATTCTTCTCTCTTTTAAAAAGAATGTGGTCACAGAGAGGTCAAGTGATTGGTTCACGGTCACTGTGAAAATGGAGATTGTATTCAAAGTCTGTCTATATCACTTTAAAACCTGTTGTGATAAAGATGACTCTGAAACCAGGAAAAGGAAAACTTTGCCTCTACTCAAATCTTCTAGACATCAAATCATTAAACAAACATCCTCATTATTCTTATCAACTTAGAGGAAAAGAGATTTAAATAAACTTTGTTTAGACATATTCACATACAGTCCTGTGTGTGTCTCTATTTTTTGTTGAAAAATAATACCAAGTTTAATTGACCTGTTCATTTTTTTGTTGAAAAAAAACATTATCTATCTTCAATGGAATAGATGTGTATCAGCATAGTATATCTTGGAAATGAACCTGTATAAGATTTTAGCAACACTTTGGGGATTTAAGAATTATATTTTGAATTCTGTCATGGTTCAACCTCACATCAAAAGAATTTTCTTCTGGGGGAATTACAGGACCACAAATTTTCATTGCCCAAGACATTCTTTCTCCTCTGTCACAGGGAAACTTCAAATCCAGAAATTGATTTCATGACTTCAGAAGGTTGATATATATGAATTTTAAAGACCCAATGGTGCAGACAGCAAGCACACTTAGAGTAGGGGAATGCATACTGAATTGTAACATTCTTTTCTTGTCTTTTAAATTTTAATTTTTTCCTGGAGTTCAGTCCTTGATGCACTTCCATATTTTTAAACTAACATGAGCTTATTATTATTCTCATGATTTTGACCAGCTAATATTAGATAACTCAAATACACATCATTTCCTAGAATTTCTTTGAGTACTTCAAAGGCAAACTCAACTACACTGACTCATTTCCCTCCCTCTGTCTCATCTTCCTTCTTCATTTTTCTGGAATCCTTAACTCCTTAGGTACTCAATTTATAAACCTAAACTTCTTCCATTCCTACTTCCTTCTCTCATATCATCAAGACCTGCAGACTTTATCTCCCACATGTTTATTTAATCCAACCTCCTGCTCCATTCATCATACTCACCAGAACCTTAGTTTAAGCATTTATGACCACATATCTCTAAGCTGAACTCTTTCTTCCTAAATGGGTTTTCTCTTAAATGCATACCTCCTAGAGTAACTTACAAACTGCATTTCTCCTTATTGGTTTAAAGCTCTTTGGCAGTGGCCCTGCTTTTCTTTACAATACACACATCTTCTTTTGCTATTCTCCTCCACGTTGCACTTGAACATATACATATTCCTCCATTTAAAAAGTATATTCAAAATAAAACTGAACAAAGTGATTGTGAAGATGAAGAAATATAACTCGAGTTATTCTAATTCTGTCCTTCTGTCTGACACATGGAGCTTTTAATACTCAAACAGGTTATACCTCATGTTGTTGTTCTTCAAGATCTATTTGAATGGATTACAAATCTCTGTTTTTTATTTTTCCTTCTAAGAATAAGCAGAAGATGATGTGGGAATACTCCAGCCTTGGCGCCAAAGAAAGCTTCTCAGAAGAGGCAACACCTGGTTATATTCTTTTTGCAAAGCAAATGAATTTCCATATAATATTTTATTGGTCCTGTAACACTTTTCACATATAGGGGCCTTATTTAATCTTCACCAAAACTTTTTGGGGTAGGAATGTTTATCTTCATTTTACTGTGAAAAAGTTAGGCTCAGTTGTCTGAGGTCACACAGTCAGCAGATAGCTAAGGCAGAGCTTGGAATCAGATCAACATTTTTTTAAAAAATAGATGAGAAAATTGCAAGTCAATAACTAGCTCAAGGTAAATAGTGGCTGGGGAAGATTTGATTCGATCTTCTGATTTCTTGTTCAATCTTTTCTAATTCTACCACCCCACCCCCAATTAATCACATTTCCTCCACCAACAAACAGCTTACATTTACTCTGTATAGTTGATTTAAGATATATCACTACCTAATTCATGTAAACATTTGGAGATCAAAACTAATTTATGACAGTTTTACAGTAAATTAATGTTTATCAAGCACTGTAATTACAAGTGTTGGAACTATAATATCTGCTATGAACAACCAAGCTATATAGTCAAGGCATTCTCTAACCTATTTTAGCTTTTCTAATTTTAGATTTTGCAATGAGAAATGTTGAAACATCATTTTTACCAGTTTCCTGGTAGTTAAACTGCCTATTTTCACTTTTATTTTAATGTACTAACTTGGTTTCATTTAAATGCCGTTTCTCATTGAAAAATCCACAATGTTAGACTATAGAGAATATTGATATTTTACTTCTTCATTGCTAGGGACATTCATACACTTCCTTTATGCTTTTCTGATATTCTTCTATAAACTCCTGAAATAAACCACTCATATGGTTGTTGATTGTGACATTTACTCCACAGGGTCAGATTGAAAAACCTAAGAAATTGCCATCACATTAAAATAGCCTTATGTCTCATCAGATCAAATCATACACATTTGTTTCACAGGCTCCTGACTTCAAAACTGAAATCTTAAGTAAAACCAAACCAATAGTCACCCACCAAATGCTTGTTAAATGAATATTTTTATGTGAGTAAAACTATACTACACATGTATCTACAAATTTTTACATACACATATATGTACATGTATAACTTATAAAACATATAAAACACTAAGTATTATATGTGAATAAGATATATATATATTTGATCAAGATAATATATATAAACAAGATATGCACATATAATCAAGATATATAATTCTTAGATTTTTGATCACAGGTAGTGGATGCATAGTGTTTTTCATCGGCCTACTTCTGGAAATTAATCATTAATCATTATCCTACTTCTGGAAATAAAACATGATTTTGGGGGGAGGGGAGAGAAAAATTTTTCCTTTTCAGTTCTCGTGATTTAAATGGGGCAGGACCCACTGCCAAGTTTCATGAGGAGAGGTATGCTGCAAATTCGACCACTGATTCTATCTTTTGACAAAAAAAAAATCGTATGAGTGCAGAAAAGAAGTTATTATGAGTACTGAAAAAAATGCGTATGAACCCATACCACAAAAGATCATATCAAATATGCCATTTGAAGATTTTTCAGATAACATTTGAAATTCCATTTCACTCTCTTTCTGTGGCTTCTATAGGATTTGAAAGTAATGCTAGCTGCCAAGTCATTTCATTTTCCTTTCACTAGTAGCAACTGTATGCAACTTCGCTCTATGTCAGAGTTTAAATTCATTTACTTTAAAAGATCCCCAAATGTAGTTCCCAAAGTTTGTACTGCCCTAAAATTTAGCTGCTGCTCTTGATCTGCAGTTCAGACTATAAAACCTAAATGTTGAGATTTCTGAGAATTGGATGCAACTATGTTTTTTTTTTTTCTTTTGCAATTAGTTTTACAGTTAGCCTGTGGATGACTTGCTTATTGTTGGAAAGACAGGTCTGCACAAAAATACTAGAACATTTTTACATCTTTATTTCAGCATATATATCAATAAAGATATAAAAATGTTCTAGTAAAAAATGTTCATATAATTAGGTAGATGGAGATGGATGAAAGGGATGCATTTAAAACAACGATATTAACTATTTCAAATCCTTGAATTATATGTTAAGAATCACAAAGTGACCTATCAGAATTTTTTGAATTATGTATCGATTATGACTCAATTAGATTTCTCTTCTAATTTTGATAAAAGGCACATCACATCTTCTTGATCAAAGTCCTAAATGGCTTCTCATATTCTTACTAGTTCTGGAACAGTCATATAAGACCTGGTTTTCTATGGTCTCTTTGGCCTCACTTCCTACCAATCCTCCCTCATGCACTAAGCTTTAGTCATCATAAATTTCATGAGTTTTTTCTTTTTTCCTTAAACACTTTAGAAACTGCTGCCACTTTAATTGTTTTTACACTGCCTACTTCCTGGGTCTGGAATGCTTTATCCTACAGTTCAAATATCACTTTTTCAATGAGTACCCTTTCAATGACCGATAATTATCCCCTTTATTGTTGCAACCCAACATCTAAACCTTGACACCCCCCACCCTCTTATGCAGTTCCTCGATTAAAAATATTTATTATTTACCTATTTGTTATTTTATTATTTGTTTTTGTCTATTTTTTTTAGTAGAATATAAGTTGAGTGAAAGCCAGTGACTTGCCCAAGGTTACATGGATGGCAGTAGAGACCAGGATTGCAAGTCAGGCAGCTCGATTCTGGGCTCAGTACTCTTAACCACTGCATCCCAAGCCAAGCTCAACCCTGTAACCTCTCAGCATGTCCATTCGCTGCCCAACACAACCACTTATTTGCATTGTTTCTCTTTAGGCTCCTTGATTGTCACATAGTGTAATCCTCATTGATTTCTTCTTCTCTCTTCCTCTACTAAAGGGAAGTCCCTTGAGGACTCTTAGCTTCTAGCATCATGTCTGGCAGTTGAAATTGCAAAGCACTGTTAACTTTTTTTGTTTTTCAAAAAATAATCTGACTCATTGGTAGTGAAAAATATATCATCTATGGAAGGAGATAATTTGTGCTGGTCAGAACAGGGGAGCAGAGTATTCAAAGAGATATTTTTCATTTCTTTTATAGAAGAGCTGTGAATTTCATTTTGTAACACTTTGTGTAACTTTGGGTAAGTCACCTTTCTTCTCTGCCAGCCCAGTCCATTTAGGAAAATAAATTAACCCAGCACAGTTGATAGGAACTTGTATGTTAAGAGGACTAAACTTTATCACAAGAAATAAAGAAATAAAGCTCTCATTCTTTGATTTTCTCTTCCTCTACTTGGCTGAGATTGGAGACAAGGAAGAACTGAGCAAACTGCTACAGAAATTTATAAATCTGAGGAAAATTTATCTAACAAGCTACAATAACAGTTCTGGTTGTATATTTGAGTCTAAAGTTTAATTTACTTTTTGGAAATGCTGTGGCTTATTTTCAGAAAAGAGTCTACTTGATAAATGCTGTTTCCTGGGGCTAAATTGTACCTGGGGACTTAAAATAGCTCGAGCTTTGATCACTTTCTTATAATGTATGCAAAGGCGAGCTTGGGCACGTATACATACACAAACCTCTCAAAACACAAGAGACTGAGCTCAAAACTAGAGGGAAAGCTTAATTCTAATTACTGCTCCCCAGAAAACCCCTATCTATGATCAATGACTTGCCTGGCAAGTGGCGTTTAGGGTTTTTAAGGTACAGGAACAAAGGTGGCATTTTGCCAGGCACTTCCTAAACATAGAGGAAATAGGAACTTGTAAATAATACATCCGTAGGTTTTGTTAGTTTGTTTGTGCTCTGACATAAAGTTGGTGTGGTGTAAAGAAAGGGAATTTGTCTTTTTCTAGTATGATCACAGAGTGACATATTCTGATGTTGATCTGTGAGATGATTTGTTCTGTAGGAGAACACCATGGTTTAGCTTGAGTGTCAGGTCAGCTCCTAGAGAAAGCAGTCAGAGGCTGCTTTTATTTTTTTCATTCTCAGTCTTGCAATCCAAACAATATAGTTTCAAGCAGTAGCTTATAAATATATAGATATAGATATAGCTCATTTGTTTTTAATAATGTAATGAAATCAGCTCTTCTATTTTTCTTCCTTATTTCTTCTGAAAAATGCTGAAACCATTTATTTATAACATTGGCACTTAGCAAACTGATTTCAAATAAAACATTAATGTGTCTCAATTATACGAGACCAAGCCTTCTTGTTGAGTCCTCAGAAAACTTACTAGGAACAAAGTTTATCTGCTAATACTTTATTGGGCAATATAAGTTCAAGAATGGAAAAATGAAAGAAAACTAAATTGAAGCAGGAATTGAGGGAGAGAAAATGTGAGGAAGCCTGGATACCACTTAGACTGACCATTAATGATGGCTCAGCCTCATGGGATTGTCTTTAGATAAACCACACTCCGTACTTAGTTTGCGATAAGGACTGCTCAATAAATGTTCATTTACTGTTCCCCATAATAGCTCTTAAAGAGAATACCACAATTTGGATGATTTTTATTATTCTAATTTAACAACTTCTTACACACGACCTTATAAACAAATATTATAAGAATTAAAATTTTGACATTATGATTTCAGGCAGTGACACATTTGCAAATATGCTTGATACAGCAATTGCTAGACTGAGAATATCAATACAAAATAAATTTATTTGAATTGGGTACTATATTTGAATAAGAGTAAAATATTTTACTTCATATTTACATGCCAACTGAACAGAATGAAGAGGTAGCCTCTTGTAGACCTGTGCATTCTGTGATATACCTGTACTATTTCCACATGTTTTGCAATATCCTGTAATTAGTCATTATTTTGGCCTAAAAGTAGTGTCTCTGTATAGCTTTATTTATTAAGTGTAGCTCAAGTGCAGATCGAGCTCCAATAAGATTGAAATTTGGTAAACAATGGAAAAAAAATGTGCTTTCCAAAGAATGACTTCCTCACATGCGTCTTCCACTAACAACCGCTGGCAAGTTTTCTCTTCCTCCTTGGCAAGTAAAACGAACCTTCACTACATTGCACTATATGTAAAACTCTATTCATTTCCCATTTGTTGTTATTTATAAAATTTTTATTCATTATTTTTAATTGCTACATATTTATCTTAAAAAATATGGTAATGAGTTGAATTGCAATGCATCATTTTGTCAATTATAATTAATAGAAAATGTTTCTGTTTAAGAGATGTTTTACTTATCGCCATGGTTTTCATGATCGAATTATGGTTTTAAGCAGGGCATATGTATATTGCATTTCAGGTCAGTCTATTCAATAAAAACTGCAAAAATAAAAGCATTCGCCCACCCACTGGATTTGTTTCCCATTGGTAAAACGTTCACCTATGAGCATTGGCTGCTCTTTTTTTCCCAAGTTGTTCATCCACAAAGTTGGACCTTCTCATGTTTCTCGGCAGCTGGGAGGCAAAGGAGCAACACAAGGTGAAAAGTGTGAGCTGTGGTGGGCTGATCCACTGGCTTTCCAAATAAAAAAAGAAAAAAAGGAAGGAAATAAGGGTGAGAGAGGGAAAGAAGAAAGGGATAGAAAGGAAAAGAGAAGGAAAAGCCCTGAACTATATATAGCATTGGTTGTATTTGCTTTAAATATGTTATAGAAATTCTCCTACCAAAGCCACTTTCAAGCTATTGATAATTTAACAACTGGCTCTGAATGTTTCTGAATATTTAACTATCAGAAGCCAGGAGCCAGTTCAACGAAAGATTAAGTGTGAAACATAGCATGAGGTGAAGCACTTTTTTTTACACTGTGTTCATGTAAAAACAGAGGCTTGGATAAAACAAGTGGCTCATAGCTTTAGAGAAAGATGTACCCTACCTATCTAAATTGGTATCTAGAAAGTATGGGCTATAGGCCTTGAGCATCTCACATTTATGTTTTAACTTTTGCTTTTTGGTCTTGGCTTCCATCTTCCACTTCTAACTCATATAGCTTATAAAAATGTCCAATGAGAATGTACAAAACATCATTTTCATCTTGATACTATTTTGTTCAAACTGTTTGGAAGAGTACTATGTTTCAGTGCTAACTGAATGTACTGAAATTCATTTCTGACACTGACCACCCAGAGTTAGCATAGATCTCACTAGTTAAGGGTTCAGTCCTCCACAAAACTGTCCTCCCTTCAGATGTCAGCTGCATGTGGGTCCCCAGGGCACCTGCACTACTTGACAGACTATAAATTCAGAGATTTCCACAATCCCTTTAGGTTTAGCAATTTGCTAGAATAACTCAGAATAACTCACAGAACTCAAGAAAGTGCTATATTTAATGGTTGTACTTCTATAAAGGGTAGAAGTCAAGAGAATCAGACTAATGAAGACAAATGAAGAGGTCCATAGACAAGGACTGAGAGGGGATGCAGACTCCTTCTGGCATCATTACCACTCTGATCTAGACCCTGTGATCATATCACACCCACCTGTATAATCCAGGATGATCTCCTTATTTTAAGGTTATCTGATTAGCAAACTTAATTTTACCTGCAACCTAATTTCCCTTTGCAATGTAATATAACATACTTACAGGTTCTGGGAATTATGAGGCGGATGTCTTTGGGAGGTCATTATTCTGCCTACCATGTTCCTCAAATGACTGTAGCTATAATGTTTTTTTTTCCCTAAAAAAACTAGATTTATGGTCAGTTATGTTACACCTTCAGTGCAAACAAGAATAAGGGCAAAATTTATCTCGTCAATTCCCTGTCACTTCTCATCGTACTACCAACTTCTGACTTATTTTGCAACCTCTCTGTCTGGGGGTGGCTAGTCCTAGTGGCAGCTCTATTTTCAGCCTCCTTCTGAGAGAAACTCCCTAATCATATCCCCTGCAGATATAAGAAGCATTATAGGTGTTTCTTTTGCTGGTTTAGTATAGCCGCCTGGTATAGTGGTGAACATCTGACAGAAAGATGATCAATTTAAATGATTATTGATTTAAGAAACTCTAATTGCCTCCAAATATCTATTGTCCATATCCTGGCTTAATCACAAAACCATAGTTACTAGCTGTGAATGTTGACACAATCCCAGGCCTCTACATGTAAGCGTGGCCGTTGACTGGTTTTTGGACAATGAGATGGAAGAATCAGTGTTATGAAGAATTTCTGTTGGTTTTGACTAAAAGGGATCCCCTTCAACTCTCTTCTTCCTCCTTACTGTTTTGTGGAATAAAAATGCAATGGCTAGCACCCCATCAAAATCTTGGACCATCTTGTGACTTCGGGAAAGCAATATAAAAATAATACTGTTACCTTATAATACACTGCAACTGACATAGCGGATCTGGAGAGATGCCCTACTTCCAGTGGTATGCTGGTAAATATTTAACTACCAGTTCCCTGAGTAAAAGTGCTCTGATTTGTAGTTTTCTTAGTTTCTGTAAAGTAAGTACTGCCATCATCACTGATTTCAAGATATCAACATGACTTATGACGTTACTGAATGTGGAATTGGGAAGAGATGCACACAATTGGCTCTTGTAAACAAAGCTTTAATGCAGGGGAAATGTCCGTCTTGTCCAAGTCATTATTTTGGTTTTTTTTTCCTATTCATGGTAAAAAGACAGTGATATTTCTGGCTGGTAGCCTAGGAAGCTATAGTGACAGCTGAGATGATGAAGACCAAATGGAGCCATTTAGGTTCCTTCCTCATGGACTTAAAACTGAAGATATGGTTTTTAGTTAGAATATTAATAAAGTGATGCGCTGAAAAATACACAGTAACAGAGTCATTGGGTCCTATTAATACAGAGACCCACAATGAATGTCAGTAAACTCTTGCCGCTGCATGTACCTTAAGATACCCTGGTCCCTAGCATAGCCTTAGATTATGAATGGCCTTTGATCTCTGTCAGAGTCTCATAGTTCTTATTTCTTTTGGTTCCATTATTTCCTATTGTTTTTTTCTACTTCATTGGTTCCCAATCTAGTCTTCATTATCTCCTTCTTTCTAATTTCTTTAGGTTTAATTTGCCTTTTTTCTAGTTTCTTAAGGTAGAAGTTGAAATTATTGATTTAACATCATTTTTTTCCTACTATTGGAGTTGAAAGCTATTATTTTTCTCTAATCATTACTTTAGCTGTATTCCATAAATGTCTATATGTTGTACTTCAATTTTCATTATTCAGAATATTTTCTAATTACCCTTATTTTTTTTCCTTGACAAATGTTCTTTAGAATTGTGTTCTTTATTTTCTACGTATGTGGATAGTTCTTTTTGATTTCTAATTTATCTATGTCATAGTGGGAGAATATGCTTTGAATGGTTTCAATACTTTTAAATTTATAAAAATTTGTTTTATTGCCTAGCATATGGTATCTCCTGGAGAATGTATCTCGTATGCTTGAAATGAATATGTATTCTGCTCTTATTGAGGGAGGTTTTTATAAATATCAGTTAGGTCAAGTTAGTCTAGAGTTCATCAGGTGTTCTATATCCTTGCTGAATTTCTCCCTAGTTATTCTCTCTATCTATTATTGACAGTGGGATATTGAAGTTCTCAACAATCAGTTTTTATTTGTCTTATTGATTTTTTTTCAATTGCATCAGCTTTTGCCTCATTTTTTTTGGTAACAATATTCTTAGTTCATATACATATATAATTGTAATAAAGGCCTGATGAAATTTTATATTTCTTTGTCTGTCTTTAAACCTATGCTTTCTTTTGCCATCTTGAATCATCTTTTAATCCTATCAAGTAATTTTTAAAAATTTTAGTTATTGTACTTTTTCATTTTAGAACTTCGTGTTTCTTTTTAATATATTTATTTATTGATAGTCACTATTCATTGAGCCTTTTCATCATAGTTTTTATTATACCTTTGAATATATTTATAATAGAAGACTTGAAATCTTTGTCAACAAAATCTTTGGCATTGTTGAATGCATTATTTGGCCCCGTTTAAAGATAGTTTATACTCACTGGCACTTCCCCTCTTAATTATGGATTACCCTCCTTTTTTTTGTATGTCTGGTAGGTTTGGTTGAAAATTAGTCTTTTTAAATAATATAGCAATTCTAGATTTGTGTTCGTTGTTTACATGTGGTTGTCATCGTTTCTACGTGACTATCTTTTCTTTCTTTGTATGTAACTCGCTTGGCCCATGGAATTTGTCTCCCTTGCATCATGTGGCCACTGAGGTTCTGTTTTTTTTGGGGGGGGAGGGGGGCTTTTCTTTTTTTTTGCATTTTTTTCCTTTCTTAAGAGATTTCCCCAGTGTCTGCATAACTTGTGGTAAGCCAATGGCAGGTCAGAGATTGAGCTCAAACACCTTGACCCGGTAAAGGTTACATTCTACCAAGGTATCCATATGTGGGGTTGGGTACACATTCAAATTTCAAGCACGTTTTGAGTCTGCCCCAGTTTTGACTTTCTACTAGATCCCTCCAAGTCTCTTCTAGGTATGTCTGCAGCCTCCCAGTTAGGGATATGTGGTGAACTTGTCAAACCCCTTCCCACCTGATGATCTTTCATCTCCAAGATCCTTCTTTTAATTTTAGTATAGGTCTATTTCAGCAATGAAATGTTGCAGAGGAATATGTCGCAGTTGAAATAACCAAATACATAAAAGAAGGAGAGCTCTTGTGATATGTGTAGCTTAGATAGTGGATCAGTGACAGAAATGCTTTCCTGAAAGAATGTTTTATAAAATTAAAACATTCTAAAAAAGAGAAGACAGCTTGCTTTTCTGCTGTAATTCACCAAGCCTGGTCATAAAATTTCATTGCCAAGTATCACCTTTTTTTCTAGAATCTCTTCTTCTACATAATAAATTATTTATTGCTTTCAACTAATGCTTTTTAAAATTCTCCTTGAAGAGAATTCTTCAAATGAGAGATAGATTTTCTCAATAATGGTTAATTGTGACATGTGGCCTTGAATGTTCCAGTTTAATACATTTTTGCATCTTCCTTATAGGCTTTAAAATTATAAGTCCTTGTGATTAAGTAATAATCGTATGTGCCCCCATGGTCTTATTTAAATAACTAATTTCTAGAATCTTCCCTCTCATAGCAAATAGGCTCTTTTTTAAAGTTTCTTTTTTTCTTTTTTTAGTATTATTTGTGAAGAACAGACCTTCCTGTTTTACATATATATGATAAAAAGGAAGATATTAATTAATAATTTATCATGTAAATAGAACTATGAAATGGATGAAGAACTCAGCTACATGTACTTGAAAGTCTTCTTGCACACTTAATTTTAGGAGAAAGCTTTCTCAGATTCCAGCAGAAGCATCATCTGCAGGCTTTCGCTAGAATAGTACTTACTTCTGACCATTTTTAATCCTTACAAATAGTTTTGATCACATTAACCATCTACTTATATAGAATTACTAATTTGCATAATGACCTTAGGATCTATTATTAATCTTAGATAGCATCAGAATAGTATCACATTATATGAACCTGGAGTGCATACTTTAGTTTATAATTTCCAGTAGCTGACTGAGTTATTGTTAGCTTTTTAAAAGGCCTCCAGTGACAAAGTGAAAGTGGAACAATTTCCATCTACTATAATAAGTCCTTGTATCTAAAAGGGCTTTTAGTTCCACAAAGTATTATTACATGCACTGCTTCGTTTCATCTAAAAAATGGTCTTGTCAGGAAGGAATAGTAATTTCTTTAGATGTGTGGGAAAATTGAGACAGAGTTTTGGTGACTGCCTAAGGTCACACCACTTGTATGAGAATTGGGTTCATATCTCAAAATTCAAAAAAGAGGGAAGGGGATCAAATTGGTGTTTACTGACTAGAATAGGCCAGGCCATACTCTGTATGCTAAATAGAAAATTTATCTCTCTCAAGGAAAACTCTGGTGAGTAGGGAATATCTTTGAAGATGATTTTACAAACGAAAAAGTTGAAGCTCTGAAAGAAAAAGCAATTTACCCAAATTATGTTCCTAACAACACAATTGGAATTAAAACCTAAAATATCTGATTGCCAGTTCCACACATGGCTATATTCCCCATTCTCCTAACAGAGAACCAATATTAATATTCTCTTAACATGTATTAAGCACTTACTGTATAGCAGGCATTGTATGAAGAACTTTTTAAAGTGGCTATTATTTCCCTTTGAAAGAACTTCTACCCTACTTAAAGTCATAGGACCACCTCTACTCGCCCATCCCAATCAGAATGCTTTCCCAGGATTATTTTTAACTAAGCTGTAAATAAAAGAAACTTTTTCTTCTCTGATTGTAGGTGTAAGGATCAGAGCCTAGAACTGCAGGAAAGAAGGTCTCTTATATTACGAAGAAGGATAAAAACAGTTAACAACAACAAAAGATATATTTTTGTCAATTAATAGCAAAAAAGTGTCTCCATTGGCTTCATAGCCAGGTGGATGTGACTAGTCATCACTTCTCTATCATTAGAGTCTTGCAGATTTTACTGTTTTAAAATGATGTCCCTCGGGGCTGGAGTTGGAGTCCAACACAGCATCAGTCTGTTGAGACTGCAGA
The DNA here is from genome assembly GCF_014176215.1 of Rousettus aegyptiacus. Classification (NCBI taxonomy): domain Eukaryota; kingdom Metazoa; phylum Chordata; class Mammalia; order Chiroptera; family Pteropodidae; genus Rousettus; species Rousettus aegyptiacus. The sequence goes on from NW_023416308.1 coordinate 92,853,129, forward strand.
ATAAAATATTTGTTCTGCAGAAATGGAGATAAAATGACTATTCTAGGTTTTGTTTACTAATATAATAGTAATGTCGTTTCTAATTAGGGACTCCACAGGAAAATAGAGAAGGCCACATTTGCATTAAGACTTTCCCTCTATGTATGCCAAATCAATTTACTTGTAATTTGCTAAAGATGGGGTGAATTAATCAATTTGGGTGTTAAATCCCTTGGGTACCTGTCCCTTATATTGAAGCTACAAATAGCACTTATAATTGGTCATGGTAAAACAATTGCAGGCAGATAAATATCCCCATAAGGCAACACTTGGCTACTCAATATTTTGACACTCAGCTCTAATAATCAAACCAGCTACCTAAATTTCCGTGGCATTATGTTACTTTTGTTTAATTCTTTACTAGAAAGGCATTTGCTAATGTTCTCTGGTATCACTGCATTATTAATTCACTAACTACAGATTAAGTCTATTCAAATCCCAAAGGAATGGCATTATTTACTTATTATATCTTACTGAATTCACATGCTCCTCAGGGGGAAAAAAATCAATATTAAAAAATAAAAGCTGTGTTACATTAAATATTAATTTATTAAATTTCTAGAATTTAATAATATCTTCTAGAATTAGTCTTATGAAGTGCAGACATTCCTGTTTCAAGTTAAATTGCTTTTGATTCATTCTTATTTTTTTGACTGGTTTTGCAGTAGAAAATAATCTTTTTGATGGAGCCAACAGAAAGAGGAAAATTTTTTTTCTGTGTGATATTGGCTTATAAATGCCACTTAGCATTCTAACTCATTAAACTTGAGAAAGCTTCAAAATGGACCCTTTAAAAATTCTGTCCAGGGTCAAAAGAGGACACATTCTGTTGCAAAATGGTGCTTCTGTTGATAACAAATTAAAGAAAAATCACACAAATGCAAAATCGTAATTCTTTGCTTCTTAAAAGCAGCTTGTTTAAAGCTTTGGAGGGAAAATGTGTTTTAGTTTCTATGAACATCAAGCATCAGTTTTCCATTTCTTTTGGGCTGAGCATTTCTACTTCAACATGAAATATTTTCAAAACATAATTTAGTTTAAATAGTTTGTTAGAATATTAATGAGACAGAGATTAAGACTGAGTCCATTTTAGCCCAGGTCTATCATCTGTGCTTTAAAAGAAAAATCATCTGCGCTCTTAAATAATTTGTATAAATGGTTTCATAAAAAATGTATTTTAAAATTCTGTTTATCTTTCTATCAGCCATATTTTTTTTAATGTGGACTAAATTTTAAAAACATGCGGAGTTGATTTTATATTAAAAAGTGCAAAAATAAAACAATTCAAGTAAAAAACATATAAAATATTTTCTTTTTTCCCTTTAAACAGCAAATGTAATCAAATGTGCCAGAAATAAACTTTCTCAAAGTATGAGGTGCACTGAAGCTTTTATAACTATCAAAAGGTCCTCACTGGCCTTCCTATATCGATTCCCCTAATAATAAAAAAACATAGTCTTTAATGGAAGTCAAAGACAGAAGTATAGCAATAGATGGCTTTGTGTTGTGAAAATTATTAATAACAAATCATCCAGTCAGAATTGATCTTTCTCAATCTCTTGCCTCTATTACAGCATGGTATTTTAGTATTTTTGTGAAAGTATAGCTTCCGGATCAGTCTGAGCTTCTTGAGAGAATGAAGTTTTCTTAGCACTTTATAAGTCTCGTATTCCCAGTGAATAATCAGAACTCAATAATATAAAAATGAATTGGTTTCCTGGTGTCAAGGAAATTAGTTAATTTGTGATATAGATTATCTTTAAAGTCACTTAGCCTTATTTCCATCCACTTTTTAGAGAAAGCCTTTTCTAATACTTATATATGTGTTTATCAGACAAAATCAAACTACAGTTCTTATCTAGTTCTTATGTTTTATGCATCCTACTGTATACCAGGGCATATATTAATATCTATATCTATATCTGTATCCATGTCTTTCTATATCATCATCTAACTATATCTATATGTAGATATAATTAAACCTAATTACATCCTTATGAGGTGCATCCTGTTATCTTCATTTAGTATGCTTAGTAAATTGTCCAGTTTCTCACAGCCCGTAAGAGATAGTGTGCTAGAATTCAAAGCTTTTCTTTATGATTCTTAGACTGCACACTTAACCAGCATGTCTAAAAAATGGCATCGCTGAAATAAAGTTATGCTTCTTCTTCATTTGTTGTTTTAGAGGTGTGTAATTTTGCAAAGCATTAAATTTGTAATTTAAAATTTAAAATTTATAAATCACGATTTATACAATTTACACTATTTTAATTCCAATAAGGCATGCATTAGCATCCCAAATTGTGTCAGAGTTCATTTGCTATCTTACTGCAAGCATCCGTGGACAAAGTAAATTCTCTCCATTTCACATTGACGCATTTTAGATAACAGGAAAAAGTTCTTCCGCATTCTCTAAAATATCAAAGCTGTCGTAATCTTGAAGTTAGAAGTCTAATTATGAAAAATGAAAGTGAGCATGCTTTTAGCCATATTTGCTCATTGCAAGGTATACCTTATTGCCTCAGGAAAATTGATCTGTTTATTTATCACACAAATATGATTTATACGCAATAAAAATTTTAACACAGATAATCAAGTACATTATTTGTAAAAGTGTTGGCTGAAGAACTAGTAATTTGCTAAAATTATATTATAGATTTTTTTTCGGTGTAATGAGCATCTAAAATTGTTTAACAAAAGACCAATGTATATGGGTAAGTCGATCTCTTCCCTACTTCCTTATTTTTGATATGAACTCTGAGCTAAGAATTTATTTAAAAGAGTAAAAATTGCCACTTACAATATGACTAGATCATCCTCATATCTTCTGAGATAACTTTTTTATTCTGGGACATTTTTATATATTTTTTTGTTTTCTTTTTAATCTGGAAATGGAGAAATTAAAGAAAAATCAGCTAACAGAGCTAAGAGAGTTTATAGGACACTTGAAAAAACATGGCAACCAAAATAATTGGACCAATATATTGTCTAATTATCAGTGTTCAGAGAGAAATTTCCTAAATATAAATATATATATATATATATATTTTTTTTCTAAGTAACTACCCATATGGTCTTAATTTCTCCTCTGGATTTGACCATGTTTAACCAATGAAAAAGATGCAATTCTTACCACCAAAATATATTTTCTTGAAATTATGTGTGATTCATGCATGCAGCACCTGGAAGATAGTTTCCTTTTGAAACTAATTGTAGACATTGTATTCTACTTTATTGTCATTATGTTTTATTTTAGAACTTCAGTTTCCAAGTGTTCAGATTAAAAAATCTGCCATAAAAGTGATATCATTGTATATAGGAGTGTTTTAATTTTACCAAATCTGAAGACACAACATTTTTAATATGATGTCACAAAAATGGTATCTGACTATTTTTAAAAAGTGTGTTTTAAAAATGGTTTTCAGTGGCTGAAAACCATTGTTGTCTCCTTTAATCTTCTCGGCAATTTTGACAGGAAGACAATATTTCCACTTTTGAAAGGATGAATTAGTAGTGTAGTAATGAATTACTTTGCTCTTGATATTGTTGAGAGTCGACCCTGGTTCTAAACCTGGTGTCTACACACAATTTTCATTGGCAACAGAAATATTAATAAAGTATCGAAACTGTCTACTTACCTTTCACTATGCAGGGAAAGATAATAAAATCCAGTTATGTTAATACATTCCATTTAATTCACTTATTTCTCTCAACTAATTTTTTAGTAGTACCAACTAATGTGTGGATATAGTATGTGGTGAAGAGTTGGTTGCTGGCCAATCTATCTTGTTCTATAGAGAAGGTGAGAGAAGGTGGGACTGACCTCATGCTCAACTTCAAGCGTTGGACCCTGATTAGCCTAAACAAGTATAACCTAGGTCTATGTCAATCATTACATGGTATTCCACAGCCACAAGGACTGGTTCATCTTTAAGGACCTCAATGGATGAAAACTGAAATTTCTGTTCCAAGGTTGGAGAGCAGTTGCTTGCTCTCTGTAGGTTTGGACAGCAAAGCTAAAGGCATTCACAGCCACTGCGGAACCAAATGAAGAGTAAGCCCTAGAATAAGATGGACACTAAAAGATGGAACAGAGAGAAACCGGGCCTTTCATGACATAATTAGATCAAAATGAAAATGAAGTACATCCTACCTCTGTAATTGCCTGTTGTATGAGCTAGCTAATTCTCTTTATTGTTTAAGACAATTGGCATTTGGTTTCGTTTAGGGGTTACTTACAACTGAAAACATTCTGTTATGCTGTTCATAGATATAATTATATCATCAGTTTAAAAAAGGTTATTCTTGTTTACAAGGCAAGTTAAAGCACCATCTAATTTACAATCACAGTCTTCATAGAATAAAGACGGTATGTTTTTTGTTATTTAATTGACTTTGTTTAGCCATATATCTTATTATTGATTTTTCTTTAACTCTCTGCACTCAAAGAGTAAAGAGCAAGCTCTTTTTCTCGCATTGCACACTTCCAGCCCCAACCACCTCCTCTGCCTAAGGCCTGTACCACCTCACAGCTTTTATTTAAAGCAGCAGTTGGGTTGGATCATGTTACATTGGCATATTATTGATAAAAAAGAAAAAGACTTCCTGCTTTCTACTGTGGATATTCTGATATGTCCCTGGAGAGTTATATGTATGCCTTTCTGAGAATCAATGACTAAAGCTTTTGCTTCATTTTGAAAAACAAATGTCCATGGGATATGTAAATTTCAGGCAGTTACATTTATTTACACTTTAGAGATCAGAGTGCTCAAAGAGAAATTTCCATGGAAGGCAGGAAAGAAGTATATGACATGTTGCTTATACTTTAATGATACCATAAGTGAAACATGTAATCTATTTTTATGGACAGAAAGTTCAAGAACATTATACGTCATATCACAAACAATAATTTATAATGAATTGGATGAATAATTATATTTACGGTTTTCCTGATGATAGATAATAGAAAATTTACTCAAAGAATGTGTATTTGAAATGTTCAAAAGTAATTAATTAAAAATCAAATGACAGACATACCATGTTTTCAGGGATAATCTGTTTCCAGAGTTAACATGTTATAAAATACTCGTAGGGATTTGTATAAGATCTCTCTTTCAAGCACAAGCAACCTAGTAGTCATATATAATGTGCAAAATTTGGAGACTACCTAAACGTGTTTTCACAGGGAAGTAATACAATTAAAAATATATCGTTACTAAGATTTTATAATCAGCCAAAGCTGATGAAATTAAAATATAATGCTGATTCCTATAATTAATAAGCTCAAACCTCCTCTATTTCTGGTTTCGATTGTTACATTTTATAATTAAAAAAATAATTAACTGAATATTCTTTCTATTTGTTTATTTTATTTCTTTTATGAAACAGCAGAGATGTTTTTAGGTAGTCATTATCTATAAACACATCTCTACATAAATAGTTTAGTTTATAAGAAAGACAAGTAAAATGTTAAAGCTATATTAGATATGTTTATCAATGCATTTTCTATTTTTATTGATTTTTTAATCTGTAAAAGAAGGTTGACTTAATATTTCAACTTAGAGGTAGATATATCATTTCATTATGATTCTGAAGAATTATTGTCACATTTAAATTCCTCAATGAGTGATTACCATATTAGTGTTCTCAGTTTGCCATAATAAAATACTGTAGACGAGGGGTGTAAACAACAGGAATTTATTTTCTCGTAGGTCTAGAGACTGGAAAGTCCAAGATCAAGTTTCTGGCAGAGTTCAGTTCCTAGTGAGAGCTCTCTTTCCACCTAGCATACAAACTTGCCATCTTGGTGTGTTCCCTCACATGGCAGAGAGAGTGAGAATTCTGGTTTCTTCCTCTTCTTCTTAGGACACCAGTCTTATTCCTTATTCCTATGACCTCACTTGATCTTTATTACTTCCTTAAAGGCCCTATCTCCCAATGCAGTCATGTTTGAAGCTTCAGCATATGAATTTGGGTGAAAATGCTTCCTCTGTTTCATCCCTGCTTTGATTTGAAAAATTTTTAAATTTTTGACTGAATGAATGAGTAACAAGCAAGTATGTTCATCAACTCTGCATCTGATAAGTTATTGGGAATTTCAAACTTTTTCCATTTTAAAGGAAAAACATTTAAACATGTGAGTATACATACATACACACACACATATATAATATAATGCTATATATATATGGCATATATGGCATATATACGGCATTTTTTAGTAAATAACTTGAACTCTATATTTTGTGATTTTCAGAGGATAGTAATAAAATGGTAGCAAGATGCTGACCACTTTCATTACTGCGGGTACCAATTTAGGAATATAAATCTATATCATTCTAAGCTTTTTACCTCTGATATGTAAATAAGTATATATTAAATACCATTTCTCCCCTGTATCCTTGTAAAATGTAACCTGTTATTATTTTTAATGCTCCTTTATCTCTTCTCTTCACAGCCACTGCTGTGTCCCTAGAACTTCCCAACCTCTCAATCACTTTTAATCATCCTTTGCTCTATTATACTGCCTTTCCCTTTATTCAGCAAAGAAACAACTGTCAACATTCAGTTTGTAATTTTTTTACTTAAAAGACCTCTTGTATAATCTGAAAATTATGTTTCATATATATGTATATATTATATATATTTAGAGAAATTAGAAATCAATATTAGATTTTTTTGTTCAAAAAAATTTTTTTAAGCACAAGATGAAATTATTGCTACCCCACTTCATGTCATTTACTTTTCCTAGACTATTTCTATCACTCTCAATTAGCAGACTGTAATATGCAATTTACTAGATCAAACTTGTTGGTTGTCATCAGGGCATAAAATATTACATTTTTAAATGTAAAATAAAGAATGGCTATTACCATAACTACAATTAATGTGATTTTATTGCTTAAAATATTTCTATAAGAAAATAACACTTCTGTTCCATAATAACCTATAACTTTCATTCCTATATAATATATTAATCATTTCAGAGGCATTGTAAAAAAGAACAAGGCCTCTAGTTTCTAAATGACTCTCACTAATTGTGTAAAAGACTGTATCTCTTTAGGTTTCTGATTCTGGATCAGAGTTGAGTCTACTTTGTATCTCAAATTCTTTATAATAGCCACAATTGTGCAATACAGAGGCACTGTCAGGGAGGTTCCATTTTACACCTGAGTTTATGGGGCTATATTAATGTGAAAACAATTAAAGTGAACAATAATTCTGTCAGAGTAGCAAAATAATTTAAAAGACAGTGTGACATATATTGCAGGGTTACTATCAAGGGAATTGTGATGTTTGTCAACTCAATCAACTCTTTGTTTACAAGAGTAATGAGACATATATTTACTCTATTATGAAATATGCAAAATACGAGCAGGTGAGTTTTGTGGAGAATTTGATGACTTTTCAGGGCTTTGAGCCATATCTTATCCCATCCAGACAGGCTCAACTTGTTTCTAATTAGATAATAAGTATTAAGAGATGTTGCAAACAAATATCATGTGTTACCTTAGACACTACAGAATCAAGTTACCAAAAGGATTATAGAGGTTATTTAATACTTTAAGCTCTTATTTTCAATAAATATCCCTGAAATATTAAATAATTTTATCTATGATAATAAAATAAAGCAGTGTCACAATAAATATTCAAGTATATTAACTCCATGAGAAACTCAAACAAAATTTCAGTGTATTTTTTGAAAGTTGTATTGATAAAATAAACTCCCTGTTGTATAGTAATTTCCAATAAATCATCAATGGCTCGTTATTATATCGTTTGATGTCTAAACCCAAAGACTTGGCCCTGCCTTTTGCCTACAGCCCTCATTTTCCTTCTATATATAAATATATGCCCTGAAATTCAATTACATTTACTTATTCAACAAACAAAATCACTATATGTTTTCTGAGGATGCCTTGGTATAATCTTCAAAATCTGATCTCAATTTATCTTGTTGGTTTTTGTTTTAGACTTTTTTTCTCTACTCCTACATCCTATGAACTTCTAGACTTAAAAAAAAAAATCCATTTTGTATAGCCTTCATTCATTTGAAAATGAGTGTTTTTGTTTATCTTGTTCCTATTAGGTAGGATTTTCTTTCTCTGTTTAAGTTCAAGCACTAATCTAAATGTTAATTACTTATTATATCTTCATTTATTTCAGCCACCCAAATCGTTATTTCCCTCTTTTGGGCTTCCCTAGTAATTTGTTCACACAGTATTACAGCAATAAATAAATAAATAAATAAATAAATAAATAAATAAATAAATAAATAAATAAAAATAATAATAACGGATGACATTTTCAGAGTATTTGCCACATTTCAGGTACAGTTTTTAAGCAGCTTTAAACTCTCAGCAGTTTCATGAAGTGGATGGTAGTTATACAGCAAGACAAGAGCCAAAGTCATAACCCACCCGATGGTGAGGCCCATGTGGCAAGGGAAAAACCTCATGAATGAGTCATATGCAGATTGATCTTCCAGGCTTTGTTAAGTCTTCTGATGGCACAATCACATTAACTGTCTTGACTGCAACCTCATGAGACACCCTGAACCAGATTCAGCCAGCAAAACCCCTTCAGGATTCCTGAAGGATTTTTTTTTTTTCCTTAGACCTTTATAATACTCTTCTACTGGAAGTCTCTGCTCTCAATTTTTCTTCTATAATTTTCACCTGCAGGTATTATGTTTTCTAAAGAGAAACCTGATCCTGTTACCCTCTCATCCAAAACTCCTTAGTAGTCTCTCATCAACTTTTAATCTAGTTCCTGTGTGTGCTTCCCATAAACACCCATGGTAGTTTTTTTCACACTAGACTCACCATTCAGTGGGCAGAGCAGACCCTCAAAGATGTCTGTCACCTTATTAGGTTGTGTAAAATCCAGAGGACCTTTAAATATGTTATGTTACCTGACAAAGGGACTGTACAACTATTTTTAAGATTAAGGCTTTAATATAGGGAGAGTATTAGATTATTAAGGCAGGCCCAGCCTTTAAAAACATTCTCTGGCTAGAGGCAGAGATATGTGGGAAAAGGAAAAGTTGAACATAATTTGGATTTGATTCACTACTGCTATGAGGGATAGGTAAAAGAGTAAAGGAAGTGAAAAGCATGAGGAAAAATGTAGGCATTTTCTTGAAGCAAAGACTGGTCCCCTGGCTGATAACCAGTAAGGAAATGAGACCTTAGTCCTGCAATAGGAAAAAAAAAAAAAAACGACTTGTCCATCAACCTAAATGAGTTTGGATGTAGGTTTATCCTCAAAGCCTCCTAAAGGAATACAGCTCTGTTGCTACCTTGATTTGGCATTGTGAAAATCTAAGCAGTGGACGCTGTTGAGCCATGCTGTACCCTGAATTTGATCTACAGAACTGTGAGATAGTAAGTGTGTTGTTTTGAGATGCTGAATTTGTTACAGCAGCAAGAGGGAACACGCTCCAGTCTGAGAAACCTCACTGAGATTTCCAGGACACACTTTCTTATTTCCAGCTTCCATTTTCTCAGTTCTCTTTACCTGCATTTTCCCTCTCTTCTTTATATGAGAGGCTTATTTTGATTTTTTTCAAGTAAATAGATTCTGTAATCTTCTTCATGGCAAAACTGGGTGATTGTACATCCGTTGTTGTCTTAGCATGCTATTATGCTATTAGCATCTGTAATCCTGTGGAGCACTGTAGTAGTTAATACATAGCATCTGGTACATGGTAACTACTTATTATCTGTTTACCAAACCAAACCTGTATGTTGCTTTGCTTTACCACTCGTAAAGAATAATTATAAATATTATCTTATGGTTCACTATGAACTCACCTAACTTGATATTATCTGTATATCTATATTTTATATACAAGAATATCAAGGCATAAAAGGATTAACTGACCAAGTTAATAGATGAAATCACCGTTTCACACTAGACTCCAAAGTCTGTTATTCTTCATCACACTCTAACACAGCACATTCTCAGCACATTCTCAGCATGGACATTTTCCCTAATATGACAGATTTCTTCATTAGCTATAAACCTGAATTAGCAGACCTGAATCTGAAACTTGTCTTGATTTGCATTGTGGGATTTAAGTTATGCACCAAATAGTTCCCTATGGGTAATTCTATTGGAGACATTAGAGCCCTACACTGATAGTTGAGCACACCTTGCCCCCTGAAGATTGAGGTGGATAACTTGAAAGGAATTAAGGTCCATATGGTTATGAGTCTTCTTTTATAAACTAACTGTCCAGGGAATAAAAAGATTATTCATAAAGAACAAGAGCTCCCTGACTTTATACTGTTCTATCAAGTACCCAGAGAGTTACTCACAAGTGACCCAGAATGAATAAAAGTAATTAAAGTGGCTACCAATAAGTATAAAGTCATTTTCTTTCATGGAATTTGAATATATTAAATGAGCACTGAGGATGGAGTTTTTGCCTCGGTCTCGGGCAAAACCATGCAAGCTGCAATGCATCTATTCAACTCCAGATGTTTTTACTGTGAACAGGGCATATACTGGCTCCCTGGAAAGACTTTTTCTCCCCACCTACTGTGTATCTGGATCTTGTCACTCCTTCAGAAACAAATACGTGTCCTTTCTCTACTCCCTCCCCAACTATACTTTGATATACCAGGTTGAACAATATAATTGCAAATAATCATTTCATACTTACAAATATGACTATTTCATGTTTCAAATTAATATACTTGCTTTGAACTCATCATCTATTATCATCTTTACTCTTTGAAATTGAATGGATCTGAAAATGCTTTAAAAAGCTATTAAGCAACCATACAAAAAGCTCTAAATTATAATACATACAGAAAGTTACCTTTATGTATATATGTGTGTATATCTGTATATACATGTATCTATATATACAATCTACACAATCTAATGAGAAACTATATATGTAAAAAAAAAAAAAAAGAAGAAGAAGAATGTGTTTATTGAATGCCTGTTGAGTTTTAAACCCCTAGTAGGGGCCATAGGTACATTCATTAATTTCATTTTTCATCTTTGAGTTAGGTGTTATTACCTAATTTTGGAGACAAAATAGATTCAGAAAACTTAAATTATTGAATTGAATCCATACAGGTTATAAGGAGTAGAGTTCGTTTTCAGATCCAATTAATCTGTTCTCAAAACCCTCCCACGTGTGATCCTCCAAGGTCTTTCCTGTCTCCCTTGTTGCTAATGAGCATGGCAACCATATGCGAAAGAAGCTGATTCCCTTTAGAGCTCACCAATGTTTCACCATTAACTAACCTAAAAAAGAGCATATGCCATCACAATTTCATTCTCTCTTCTGATAGGCTGCCTTTGAAATTATTATTTATTAAAAGGCAAATAAAGAAAAAAATACAAACAGAACACGAGAATTCAAATGCCATTCTCTACCACTTTTTCTCTAATAGAATTAGTAATGCTCTTGTTTAGATCTGTGTATTCTAAATAGACACAAGTGAACCTCAATATTATATGTTTTCAAAAGGCAGCATTGAAAAAAATAGCAAAAGAAACTCGGTTTCGACCTCATTTGGAAAAAGTTTTGCTTTAAAAGGCTCATGGGGCTATATTAACCTCAAGAGTCTAATCCAGAATAATTTCTCCATTTTAAGGTCCCTAACCTTAATTACATCTTCAAAATCCCTTTCTCTGTATGATATTACATGTTCACAGGTTCTAGGAATGTGGGCACAGATGTCTTTAGGGAGCCATTCTGTCTACTGCGGAAATGTTAGAAATTTTCTGTAAGGGAGAGGCTTAACATTTAAAATGCCTTTTACTATGGAAAGACCAGTGACCTAACAACAGCTTGAAAAGAAGCTGGCTATTTGGCTCATGTCCAGGCTTTGAACAATTTTATAACTTGAAATTGAATGTGGTGTTTGGCAGAGTGTGAGACGGAGCAGCATCAGCTATGGCCCACACCAATGGTGTAGAGTAAAAAGCCAGAAGCCACAATTCCTTCCCAGCATTGCATTAGTTTCAGAAACAGAAATTTGCAGCCCCTGAAACTCTTCTTAGCTGACTATGGCCTGCTCGTGAATGTGCAGCCTCCTCGTGAATAAGCATGAACGGAAACTTAAAGTCTTCTTCTTATTTAAAATTCAGACATTAAGTTTAAATAGTTTGTTACTGTGTATGTGTGTTTGTGTTTGTGTGTGCACCTGCACATGTGTGTGTATCATCATTTGTACTGCATGGTGTATTTCTTTTCCTTTCCAGAGGTTTTGGTTTGGCATATTTAAGATTTCTCTGTGTTTATGGATTACTGTTGAGAGAGGAAATCAAAAAGCTGTCAATCTTACTCGCGGCCTTCCTTGGTAAACACTAGAGAGTATCAAAGAGCCAACATACAATGAACATCTATTTCATTCTGTTTCTTGTAGCTTTCGCTCATAAAATCTCTTTTTTTGATCACTACCTGTACTCAGAAATAGACATTTTATAAATTTTATATTACCTTTTCTTCCTCCCTCTACCTGTGACTGCTAGAATTGATTAAGTATACTTTCAGTGAATGAGGAAAAGAAGAATATTAAATTTATGGCTAGATCTTCTTGATGTTTACTCAACTGAATCATAAACTTTCATTTCTTTTGTACTGATCTTGACTATTATTTGACTGAAAATAGATAGGTGACTTTTCGAGTGTTTCACTCTGCTAATGACAGTAAGTCTCACATTTATAATGTCTAAACCTTAGAAAAGTTACATTCTTCTACTATTTTGTAGTGGAGTTTTGTGCTCATTCATTCATTCATTCATCCACATATTACTAAATAATAATTTAATAAATGTCTATTATGTTTCAGAAGTAGTTCTAAGATCTGAGGATATAGCAGAGAACAAAACAGACACAAATTCCAGGTCTCACAGAATTTACAGTTTGATGGCAGAGTATCCCCTAAACCCCAAGAGCTATGTTGTGTGCAATTCCAATGGTGCTCTTCATATATAATATATTATGGATGGTGCCCACTGGAAGCAGGCAAAGTTGGAGCCTTAGTAAGTACAGTTTGCCAATAAAATAAATAAATGACACCTATTTGATTCATTTATTCCACAAATATCATTGAGTATTTACTATGACTAGTGTCTATCCTAGCAACTTGGAATACCTCAATGAATAAAATAGGTACCAATTTCATAAATTTTATAATATAATTGAAAGGCACAGATAATAAAAATATGTAAAGCTTAAAAAGAAAATTATTTTTATATAGATAGTACTTTAGAAAAAGAAATAGAACAGGATAAGAAAGATTAGGATGCTAAGGGAGCACATTTTTAGTAGTAAGAATGGTAAGTCTCAGTATAATTTAAGCTAAAACTCACACTTAAAAATAAAAGTGAGATGTATGGGTTTAATTAACTCCTTTCTGAAAAGGATGCTTAGTAATATCTTCAGAACTTCAAAAGTCTCTAAGCAATTTTTTAAACAATTATTTGGTGAGACTCATCAATTGCCATACATTTTTCCAGGAATTCTGGAAGATACTGAGAAGAATGAAGCGCAGCTCTTGAACTTACGGTGATAGATAAAACCCTTGCGTATGCAACAAATCAACGTATGAGAAATATGGTAAAAGAAATAATTACGAAATATTACAGGATTTATGTTAAAATAATATCATCTCATTTGGGAACATTGGGTCGAATTCCATGGATAAATTGCTTTCGGTATATATCTCAAAGGACGTGTAAAAATTTAGGAGGTGTACGTGAAGTTCTGCTTTTTTAAATCTCTAAGCAGATGAGGAAGAAGAAGAGCATAAAAGCCGCAAAAAAAAAAAAAAAAAATGGCATTGGCTACAAAACATGCCAAACTGTCTTCTTCATTTGCCATTATCCCATCCTACCTCTTCAGCTTCTCCTCCTCATCCTCGCTTACTACTATCTATCCAGTTGTCCTTGCTAGAAATATAAGCATCCAACGCAATTCCTCCCTTTTCTTCACCATTACTCATACCCCTTATAAGGTTCTCTATCTTGAATTCGTACCCTGCTCATTCATTCAGTAAATTCTGAGTAGTCTCTATGTCCTAGGACCTGAACTGAGAGCTGAGAATCCAAAAATAATAACGCAAGAGGCAAGGCCTGCATCCTCCAATCCCAGGGACTGTCCTAACATAGGCCTTCATTATATCTTTCCTAGCACTAGTGTGATATCTAATGTCCCTTTTTCCAATCTCTTTTATGGCAGCCTATCCTTCTGTTGACTGACTAATGGTGATCTATATAAAATATATGTGTAAAAAATACAGGTAATTATGTGATATTTTTATCAGGACTTTATTATTATTGTTTATTTGCACTTGAAAGAAATTCAACTCAAGTTAAAAATTTCAGGTTTATTTCTGGATTTAGGTGTGCCTAAATTTAGTCATTACTCAGTCCGTCTCTTTAGACTGCATTCACTGATGATCCCTCTAGCAGTTCTTCACTGAACAAACTTGAGTTGGTTTTATTCATTCTTCAACCAGTCGCTATTGCCAGGAGAGTGGCATGTCCTGGCTGACAGGCATAGTTCACATACTCATGCTTGGAGCAAGAGATGCCTTCTCCACCTGAACAATGCTGACCATCAGTGGGAAAGCACTGGGTCTCCGAAGGATAACTGTAGTGCTATTATCAGAAGAATAAAAGGGCAGAATGAGGTGGAAGGCAATGCTGGATAAGAAAAATCCATAAATGTCTACTAAATCTGCTTAAAAGTATGAGTCATCATTGCTCTGATCCTTAGGTAGAATTGCTCCAGTCCACCTGCAAGTCCCTGATGAGCAAGCTTTTGCTTTAATGATACCAAATTACCATCATTCCCTAAATCTGCTATCAATTCTCCTACCTCCACATTTCTGCTATGGTTTTTCTCTCTGGCTAGAATGCCCTCTCCACCTTTTCTTCCTGAAGCACTTCTACTCTCCATGGGGAAATACCTGTCATTCTATAAGACTAATTCCTTTTCAAAGAAACTTCCTTGTCTCTCTCTCTCAAGATAAATTAATTTGCTGCCTCTTTTCTGAATATAGTCTCACCTTGTATTTCATTCTGGCCCTAATTATTTCTGGTGAATTTCTGTTTATATTCTTTTCTGCATCTTCAACTATTAGTTGTCAACTATCTGTTTAAGTTAAGGAGTCTACCTTATTCATACTTGCATTTCTAATGCCTAACATAATGTTCGAGCATATTAGATTTCAGTAAATGTATATCGAATTAGAAAGAGTAAGTGAAGAGATGTGAATTTAACCTTAATTTAAAAGCCACAATAGTAGGACTTACCTTTAGATATTTTCTGAATGTAAGACTGGACTGAGTATTTTGTGGGAAAAAAATCAATAATGCCCAAGATATGGCCTTTTACGAAGTCTTGCTAACAATGAATTTCATTTATGGTTCCCTAGGCTTGTATCTATTATTTCCTAATGATTAAATGCAATATATTTTACTGTTGTTTTGACAGGGTTGTCAAGAGTGAAGATAGGGCCTTTATTTAAATAGCTTTACAGCAAAAGGAAATAGATTCCCCTAAAGGCCTTTAAGACTAGCAATGAAAACATAGATTGCTATTGGGCTAAGTTGGTATTTGTGATCCATCTGCTCACTTACTCAAAAAAGCTATTAAAAAAGAAATAAAAGCAAACAAATATCCCGAGTTTCCCATCATAAACTCTGTTTATGTAGTAGAAGAAAGTTTTTGCTAAATTTGCTTTCTGCTTGGAGATGGGGAGTGGGAGATCCATAGGGTAACAGAAGTTGGGAGACCCAGTGTGGACAGTGAACAGCAAGAAGAGATGCTTCCAAGTTGCAATAAAGAAGGTTGTCATGTATCTTTTCATATCATTTATAGTAAGTCAATATTTGATGTTCAGTGTTCTGTATTCTATGTCCTGTTTCAATTCCTGGTTTTAAGAATTCAGATATATGGAGCAGAAACCAAATTTCACACAGTAAGTGAGAGTAAAGTTGTAATGTGGAGCCTCTCATTCCCAAACAAGCCTGTATATTAACTCGTAATTTATACTCTGCCTGCTTTCTAAAAGGATTTGTAGCAGCTTTCAATAAAATGCATTTAACACAAATATCATGTGCGGGAGGATCTTACCCATCCATTGTGCCTACTGTATTCTAACATGCTTTTCCTTGAGGTGTGTTTAGACTACTGATGAAAGGTTACACAGCTCATCCTTCAATGAGTTATAGAGCTTGGAGGAAATAAAGGAAATGCAAAATAGTTAGAGTTGGGTACATACACTGGGTACATATCCTGCTCTTACTCTCATTGAAATTTGCCTGAATAGTTCTAGTAACTAGCTGGCAAAGTCAATTTTCAATCAATCAAATGCTCCTTCTCTTTGTTCCTAAAAATGACATGTGTGTGTATGTATGTGTTTGTTCTGTAATTTAATTGTAATTAAAACAAGCACAAGCAGAATTTAAATACAAGTAAAAAGCTGTATAATACAATGAAAAGAGAAAACGCTGGGCCTCAGTTTCTTCAACAGTGTTATAGGGAATGATGGTTCCGGCCCTTTACTTCCAGGAGTGGACGTCCTGTGAGCGTGCAGTCAGCAGACACTACACATGTTAGCTGAGCTGTGGCTCTACTCTAGCCTGTGTATTCCTTGGCCTCACCTGTCTCTTTGTTCACTCATGCTAGCGTGATCTTTATTTTATGCATGTCATCCACTATCTCTTGGAAAAATGTATGCTTTCTTCTGTCTCTTCCTCCTGCCAGCTGTTATTCTCAGTAGTTCGAAAGAAAACTTTTTTGAGAACTATAGTTTTATGTCAGTATATTACATCTGTTATTGTGTTAAGGATAATCTCCTCTAAAGATCCATGACCATTAGCAATGTCCTGTCTACCTCCTTTCATGTGTCCTCTGTGCTTTCTTTCTTCCGTATATTCTGAGTCACGCATCCCTCCTTCTTAGTGGCTTTCTGCCTTCCTCACTCCTCCCTACTGTTTTCTCTTCTTTTTTCTCATTCCACTTATTATCTTCAAGTGAAGTGTTTTATTTACCTCATCCTGCAACTTAAAAGTCCCTAAGGTTTGAAGTGACATAGATATATCTTTCTAATGAATGCAACTCTCCCCAAATTAATGTTTGGGGCCTTCCCAATGAAGGGGAAGCCCTTTTAAAAAATAAAAAGTTCAGTCAGAAGGAGCAAATCCAATTATAGGTCATTTTATTAGGAGCCTAAAAAAGATTGTATTTAACATAGACTTGATGACATAATAAATTTGCTTGCCATGCCATCCATAAGTTTTATTTATGCTAGGAAGCATAATAATGGGTTTAGAAATCAGAATCCTCAGTAAAATTCTCAGCGTTATTACTTATTTGCTAAGAAATTGAGCAAATCATTTTAACTTTTCTCAGCCTTATTGTTCTTCAATGTTAAAAGTAGATAAGAATCTATCTCCTAGGTTTTTGGAGACATCAAGAAATGTCATTTCATAACTTCATAGAGCTAAAAGTGACTGAAAAAAAGAAGTAGACTTTTAGATACCTCCCCCTTTCTTGACAAGACTAATTTTTTTCTTATTATTCTTCTCAATAGAATTCATTGATTTATTCTAGATATATATTTCTAATATTAACTTTCATCTTTGCCTACAAGTAAGTTTTACTTTGCAGGTTATTCAGGATTGTGGTAAGGATGAAAGGACTTATTATTTTAGAAGGATTTAATATAGGGGCATAGATGAATGAATTTCAGAGAACCAGGCACTTCGAATTAAAATCAGGATAGATGCAATTCATTCATTTGTTCACAAGTCTCTGAAATACTGATTCTAACTTCAAATATGTATGGCCACTGGGGATAGGCTATGAGCAGGACTGAAACTCTATCTTCCTAGAGGTCATGCTAAAGCTCTGCATTCCCAAGCTCTGCATTCTTGGTTTTAGAAATTGGGAACTCATCAGTGTAGGTCTGGGGGGATTTCTCTCAATCTCTACAATGACTGTAAAGCTTTAATTTAAAGAGGAACACAATATACCACTCCAGAATATGACTCTTTGCATTTTAATTATTCTGGGCTGGTTATTTTTTTTAGGAAACAGTAGACACAAAAGAAGCTCTGAAAACCAAAAAGCTCCCCTTTTGTGAGAAAACTTTACATTTATAAGGAAAATCTCCATTTGTAAGGATGTCTGTCTGCCTGTACCAAGAAGAGGGGGCTGACTAAGAGGAGGATCTCTAGAAACTCTTATCAATGGACAAAGCAGAGACTTAAATCTGTATAACAACCATATCTTTGTTTACTGTGCTTTTCCTGATAACCTCCCATAATTCCCCCTTCCCATTTGTTTCATCTTTAGCTGTAGACAATATTTAAGGTGATGGCTTGAGCTGTTTCAGGGGGTTGCTCAGCTTTTCTGGGTGTGCCTGAAGTATACAGGAGGTATACATGTGATTAAACTTCTGTTTGTTTTTCTCCTGATAACCTGTCTACTATTACAGAAGGTTCTTGACCAAAAACCTAGAAAGGTGGAGGGGAAAATATTTTTCCTCCACTAATTCAATAAAACTCTAAAAGGCACAGTGCTTACAGTAGAAGAGATGAAGCATAAGTTTCAAGGTCACCAGCCCTGAGAAACACTCTTATCATGTGTTCACAGGGTTATATATTTTTGAAAAACTGCAAAAGGAAAATACCTTAAGCAAAACCAATTAATATCACTACTTTTTCCCACTCCAACTTCTCTGTAACATTCTACTCGTGTCAAGAAGCCTTGGGACAACAATGGGCAATTTTGGAATTCAGCTCAGGGACAATTACATGACGGATATTTTTAGTTTCCATTCAGTGAGACGTAACTCTGGGCCTGCAGTCACATCTGCATATAGCAGTGTTTTTATAAATCATCTTGGTGTAGATATGGTTTGGGGACTCTTCTTACCCTTGACTTGTCCTCACCTGGCAAACTGATGTAAGTGTGTGGGGCCAAAGTTTATGTTGTAAAGTGAACATATTCCATAGTGCTTAGCACAGGAAGCGAATAATATAATAGAGACAAGGATTGAAACATACATAACTAGACTGAATTTGGGGAAAATTTGTAGGTCTTTTTTCAAAATAAACTTAACAGAAATATTTCAAAATTTGAAAACAATCCTGTAAGTTTACTTGACATTACCAAATTCAAGTTTTAAAACTTAAGAAACTTTTTATACGATCAATAATAAAATCATATTTCAATCAACCATGTGAGAGAAAAGACCATTTGTCAAGAAGAAGTTAGAAAAAGGTGGGTAGAGGTTAAGAAGTGAGGGGTGTGAGCAAGGGAAAACAGCATGTTATGAAGTTATGCTTACACATTTTGCAGTGGGTAGTGCTGTAATTTTGAAGTGAAAGATTTTCAAGACCACTGCTGTGGTAGTTGGCATTAGTATTATATATTGTTGGCATTTTAGGTTAAAAATACTGCTTTGGTTCATACCCCTACTGTTGTTATTAAATAAAAAGTTCTGCTACCTCATGATTTAGAACTATTAGTCCCAAGTAATAGGTTTAAATGTTTCAGGAAAACAGTTTTTCTCCTTTTCCTCTTCTTTTTCTTAAAATTTCCACCATATATGTCTCTCATATGAATTTCTCAGAAAGAAAATTCAAAAATTAGGAATAGTGTTCATTTTCAAAAGGGTTAGTGGTTTTCAACTACATATAAAGTCACCTTGTCATGATACGGCTGTCCATGGGAATTCTTGCATGGGAGGAGAAATTATGTGATCTACCTATCACCCCGACTCATATATAATTTTTATAAGTAAAATTATGTTTTATTTTTACATGTTACTGCATTACCCCAGAAATGGCTATCTGATCTGGATATATAACCAGATTGTTAGGATATGTTTGGGAGGGTATGACAAAATATAAATTAGGTGGATTTATTCCACCTAACTCGTGCTCCTGTGGGGTCTTTAAAATGTACGCATGTGTCGGGGAAGGGTGGGTAGGTTTGTGCTTAGAGTGTAGTGGGACACATGATTTGAAAAGTTCAGTGAGTTCAGCTGAGAAATATACATTCAACTCGCCCCACCACCCCAAATGGAAGGACTACATGTGACTATTCATTTTCTAGTTAGTTGTTTTTATTTTTGTCTTATGGATGTGGATCAGAATATGTATCTGACAAAATCTCATGAACGCAAGAAATCTGAAATTCCTATCAGAAAAAAATATTTTTAAAAAAGATATATTTTTAAAAATCTAAAATTGGGATGATGATATACACTGTGAAAGGCAAAAGAGATAGAGTAAATCTTGGCTACGCAAAGCAAGAGGCATGTCGTTGTCCTTAGGAGTGAAATGTAAGACAAGTAAGTAACAGTGGAACTGTGGCTTGGAAGTGGTATTTTCTAGCTTGAGCAGGTGAACTATAGTCCAGAAAAAGTAATACCTGATTAGTAATAGGAAGAGACTTCTCAGCAGCAATTTGCCAGACACAAGAAAAAAAGATGGTTTCCAACATAATTTAATCCCTATTATGCTGAGAAACCAGGTAGTTAATCATATTCATGGTATGAAAATTGCCACTAATTTGAAACTCTGACCTAGAAAGATGAACTGAAGTTATAGGTCGGACCAATGGCAGGTCATATTTAAATCAATTACTGTGCTCCCAGGAGAAAAAAAATTGTTGTCTTTTAAAATCCAGACATTCAAAAATGGTATTCGAGCCTACATCAGTGTATATTAATAGAATGCTAAAGAAGGGGAATTAATATATATCTCTGAAGTGTCACTAATTCTCTCCAAGTAGAAATTTATTTAAAAATTTTTCTCTTTTCCTCCTTCCCTTCCACCTTTCTTCCTTGTCTGTCTCTTTCTATCTCTCTAATTCTCTGTCATGTCTCTCTGTCTCTGTCTGTCTTTCATTACAGAGCAACACCAAAGACAGATGAAAACATCTGCCTTCTCTCCCACGATTTCATGGGACAACTCTGGCCCATTTCTCCTCCCCAGTGCCCTAACTTCCCCAGAAATTCTCTGGCATGGAGGAAACAGTCCAGGAAACCTATTTTCTGAACTAAAAGAATAGCTGGTTCTCTCTGTAACCATATTGTTCCATTCAATAGAAAATGATGTTTTTACCTTTGTGAAAAGGATAGTGCTATACTGCACTAGAAAGAGGGATGGTGGGGAGAGAATCAGTCCCTCGAATGTCTCACTTATTAATTTATATGTTTTTTTCTGTAATCCAAATATTCAGAAAGACATTTTCTGTTTTTACCTTGGAAACTCCAGTAACATGAATGCAAAAGCTGTTATTTAGAAATCCTTATGTCTCGAAAGTCTCTATTATGCCCTATTGTCTGCTAGGTTAAATACAAACTACTCAGCAAAAGAACCCAGATGTTAAAGTTGTACACAGATTCAGAAATCCAGTAGTTCAGAATGAGTGAGATAAGGACAAAGAGAAACCAATTTAAGGAGAAGAGTCTATTCTGAGTGTTTGTCAGTCATTTACCTGGATGTCCCCAATTCCCCCAGATTGTTTGGCTCATTTACTTTTCAATTTCTAATACAATATCTTTAAGGCTTGTTTCCTTATGTACTGGGGAACTGAACACTATTTCTAAGGTATGTGGTAATTTTGGAGGGATGTATGTTCTCCTCTAATTTCTCTTTTCTGATATAGTCTTTTTATTTGCTTTGAGTCTGGCTTCTTAAACATGTCTCTTTTTCATTCCAACTTTGTGAACTAGGCACAAGGTGATATCTAAAGTTTGAGTCAATAGAAGAGATATATTATTTTATATTATAGCCAAAAAATTTTAATTTTAGCAATCCTTGTTTTTTTGAGTCCCTCAGCCTTTTCTCCCTATAGAGACACCACCTACAGTCCTGTAACTTGACTTCATTCTCTGCTTTCTTTGACTGTTGACCCTTTTCTAACTCAAATCCACATCCATTTCTATCAAAGCATGTTAACTATCTCTGGCCTGCTTAAGCTTGTCTCAAGGTCACTGCTTTGAAATATCATCTAAGAAAACTTCCATTAGCTATCTGCTTCTCACTGAATCTTTGAAAATTATGAAAATACCAAAAATTTTAAATTCAGTCAATATCCATATATTTTTAAATATATATTAGTCAATTGGAAAGAAAAAATAGCATTCTCATAAATACTACTTAACAATAAAAAATACATTTATTTCCATCCTACATAGATCCTAAATATATTTCCTGGCATTTCTCTATCAAGCTGTGATTGCATAGAAGGCAGTTGACCTAATATTAGCATCTGAGAATTTTTAAAATAAGATCCATAGTTATCTCAAAGGAGAAAAAAGTGTGAAAATTTTAGTGAGGCAGAAGAAGGTAGTAGAAAATTATAAGAGATATTTATTTGTATTTATCTTTCTTAAAGGCAAATTAATTAAAGTGGCAATTAAATGGATTGCAGCAATGATAGGTGCTATGTAATTAGCCCATAAACTTGGCAGTATTGTATGACATGTGCTAAGCAGAGGCAAAGAAGCAAAGTTTCCAAAAATTCTACTTCTATATAATCCTGAGTTAATAAGCTTTCCTATAATGCAAATTAATCAAGAACATGTCCATAGATTGTTTATCTATATCATTTATGTTCTGGCCGACCATAAAAATGTTAAGTTTCCTTTTCAAGTTAACACCACTGAATCTTTTTTTCCCGTTTCTGTGTATGTTTAATGATATTTCTAAATATCCAGTTTTATTGAACTTTCTCTGGCTGAGGTTCCTTACCAACACTATTTCCAAGAGTAAAAGCAATCAAAAAGTACAAAACAATATTAAGCTTTGAGGGTGCCAGGAGTGAGGAAGCAAAAGTTAACATGTTACTTCTTTGCTGTGTACCTTAAGGAAGACAAATTTTGAATTTGCTTTGTTATCAACAAAATAGGGATTATATCATACTGCCCACAATTTATTTCATGTAACAAATGTTCATTGAACATTGAATCTATGTCAGGTATGACTCTAGGTTCTGGGGATATGATGGTGAAGAAGAGAAAGATACTTCCCCTCATGGAGAGCACATTTTAAAGGAAAAAGTAGGCAATAAAATAAACAAATGAGTGAATGATAAGGAGAACCATTGTAAAGAAGAATAAAGGAGAGCAAATGGATGGAGAGTACTGTTTCACATAAGCTGATCAGAAAAGATAATTCTTCTGAAGAAGTGACATGTTGATAGTCTTCAAAGAATTGAGGGTGAAATGTAATTACAGGCAGAAAAGAGTTTCAAAACTGTTAATACACAAATACACATATATGTATACATATGCACACATTCATAATAGATATATGCTATGTTTATGTATATGCAGATACCACCTTCCTACTGTTTCGCTAAAAAAAAAAAAAGTGATAGATGGCTTACTGTAATAGACTAACAATGCCTGCTGTGACAGCCCAAAACATAGTCCCAAAGACCAGATCAGGGGATTTGTTAGACTAGTTTTGTTTTCTGGCTTTCAGAACATCTCGGTGACTCTCTTTTAAAAGAAAAAATTAGAACCACTATCTCTGATGTTCTTTCCAATTATACCTCAAAAAAAAAAAAAAGAACAATTACTGTAAGAGGATGGAAATTGCCTTCTTCCCTCATGCCAGCTTGACTAAATGGCTTGCAATTAACAGTCTATGGTGGTGTATCAGGAAAGAAGAAAGTGTTCATCTATATTACAGATTTCTGCCCTTGGTGTGAGTATGAGGAATGGAAGCCTGACAGTCATTTATTCGTGATTGGTATTTATTAAAATCAGCTTAATGTCTATGCTGCTTCTCAAGACTTTATTTTTTAAAGCAACGATTATGGGCTATTTTTCTGATATATTTCAAAATAGATGCACAATAAATATTTGATGAATGAGCTACCAAAGATCAGTTTTCATAATAGTTATCCTGCTGAATATGTCGGGGAGTACTTTTAAGTTATTTTTAAAAGCTCACTACAGCTACTGATAGAAGAGCCAATCGAAGTATTTGATTCGTCAGAAAAGTCCAAGCAAGGAAACCAGTCAAGGGTAGCTGGTCAAAGCACTCAGGATATGACACCCCACTGATTTCACAGTTCTGTGTATCTAAGTGATTTCAGACAACCACCCAGTGGGTAGCGGGCTCCTGTCTCTCTTCTGGAACAAATGCAGGGCACTTTATATTTCTATGGATGCCTGAGTTCACCATGGCAGTGGTGAAACAAACAAGTTGTCTTTGATGCAAAGTGCAATGTTATCTCTTATTCACTGAAAATCCTTTCCTATTTCATGGCATTTGATATATACCTTTTTGCCATTTCTCTTCTCACAGAATAGGAAATTAATTTAGAAGGATATTTTCAACTCCCAAATTGTTTGTGCTTCAGTTGCTGCACTTCTTTCTTTTGCATTTAAATTATAATTTTAAAATAAACATTATAAAATTAATCAATAATTGTAATATTAGATGCTGTTTATGTTAACATGGCAAATGAAATCATTTAGTTTTCATCCTGCTTTACTCTGGGGAGTCTTGTTTTCTTATTTATTCATTTATGCACACAATACATACAAAATATATATTAGGTTAATAGGAAGATGTTCTATATATCAAAGAGAGGTCCAGATATTGGGGTCTTTAGCTTCTGCTCATTTCAGTGCAGTTTCCTCCTGGAGTTCCTGGACATGGGTCTTCCTTCAGGATGCCACTGTTATCCACTTTACTGCTTTGTCCCAAGTGTGGTCACAGACCTTTGCTTTAATTGCTCACAATAACTGCTGAAACCAAATGGTAAATTGTGATGAGAATGAACCACAGGTTTAGAAATAATCAATGAGAAATATAACCCAAGAATAATAGGAGAGATTTACAATTTCACGTAAGCTCACAGGTTCAGTTTCATTCTATTGGGTTCCTGGAAATTCAGAGCTATTTTTATCATGAGAGGTGTCAGCGTATTCCTGTCTCTTCATGGCTTTTTTTTTTTTAACTGGACATTATCAATCTCTTAAGTGTTGAAAATATGAAAGATAAGAAACAGTGCATTGTTATGTTTTCACTTACATTTTAAAATTTTTGTATTAACTTAAGAATTTCAATATGTTATGGATGTATTTATTTTATATAATGTCTTTCCTCATAATCTTTAATTTATACTGTCTTTTTTGATTTTTGTAAATTGTTATTTTTTATATTCTGTGAAACTCCCAAACAACCTTTCACTGAACTTAATAACCTGATGATTATCAACAACTTGAATTTCCTAGATGTTCCTTTTCCTTATCAGCCTCTGGACTCCCTCTTACAAGTAATCACATATTATTGTGGCACAGACTATTATTTATCTATCTAAATTTATTCTCCTCCTTATAGAGTTTAAACTGGGCATTCAAGATATCCAGCTAGAAAATATTGCCAATCTGGCTAGAATAGCCATCTGACTAAATTTTTTTTTTAAGTATAAAAACATGAAGTAAAAGGATCTGATTTTAAGTATACAATTCAGTTTTCACAAATGCTTAGGCTTACGTAATCTCCATGATTAGCAAGACAGAGAATATTTCTATTACTCTAGAATGTTACCCTGTGCCCTTTGCAGGTAATCCTGCCCCATACATCAAAGCATCCAGTGATATGAAGTCTAGCAGCAAATTTGAATTTACTTTCTCTAGAATTCATATAGATGTCATTTTATTTTGTCTCCTTTCTTTCACACAGCATTAGGTTTTTGAGACACAGAGTTCAGTTCTTTTATATTACTAAGAAATATCCTATTTTATGAACATACCCCAGTTCTTTATCCAGTTTTCTGTTGATGGACACTTGGGATGTTTATAGGTTTTGGCTACAGCAAATAAAATTTTGATAAACATTTTTGCATAAGGTTTAGTGTGGATATATGTTTTTATTTTTCTTGAATAAATAGCTGGGGGGATTGCTGAGTAATAGGATAGATACAGTTTCTTAAGAATCTATAAAATCATTTTTCAAAGTGTGTCATTTTGCCTCCCAGTCAACAATGAGATTATTATGAGAGTTCTGATAATACATCAGGGGCCAGCAAACTTTTTCTATAAAGAGCTAACTAGTAAATATCTTAGTCATATGTTAATCATTGCATATCTTAACCATACAGACTCTGTTCCAATTACTCAATTATGCTATTGTAGCATAAAAGCATCCTAGAACTTTTCAAGTGAATAGAAAATTGAAAATTGGAAGAGATGATGAATAATTTCTCCTTTTCTAAGTTTAAATGAGTAAATATAGTAAATATAAAAAAATACCATCTATGCATAATTTACTAGAATAGAATTGCTGGTATGACCCAATTCTTCAATCTGTCACTACAGCTATGAATGAACTAAGAGAGTTCCTATAATTTCTTTCTTCAGCCTGATATTACAATCAGTCAATAAGTGCCAGAGACTGAGTTCAGTGAGTAACATACATTCAAGCTGACAATGAAATAAAGAAGGACCAGTTAGCTACTCAGTGGCTATTGAAATGAACAATGCCGCTTAAGTTAATATGCCAATGCCCTGCTGTTGATAAAAGAACAATTTTTTTCCACAGTTCTTAAAGGGATGACAGGAAATATACATCATCAGCTTCATAAAAGTAAATGCACATTATGAACTTCAGGTAATTCTACCTATGGATACCCTTGGTATATAGGCTAGATATACAGGTCATTTTCACACATGCTCTAAGCTGACATTACCTTCATTCTAAATTGGGGGATACTATTCGATTTCAGTAATATTCAACTGACCAAAATTCTCATCATCGGAAAATAACCTAAAGCATAACAGGATCTCATCACAACATCTTCCTTGATATTTTACTTGTTTACAGATGACAAACCATATGTTATAAGCAGTTTTTATTTTGGAAAAAATCAATTTCAAACACATGAGTTATTCTCTGTTTGAGAAAACTCACTTTATCTCTAGAAATACTCTTAAATATCCATGTTACATATGGGAAATAAAACACACTGGGTATTATGATTGATACAGAGAAATATAATTGTAACATTAGGTTTTTAAGAAAACAATGCACATTTAAGCCTAAAATGTCATGCCAAAATGATAGCTTTTATCTGCTGATAGATACATGTTAGAATAAATATTTATTCAGTCTTCACAGAAACAAAATGCTAGATTTATTGCATTTAGGTGACATGCAATTAGCAATAATCAATTTAATAATAATTGAGATCATTTGAAAAGGCTATGCTATAGATTCCTTAATGTGTGAAAATACAGACAAAAATATGAATATTTGAATAAATTATTCTACTTAAAATAGTTATAAGTAATCCTAGTGTTAAACAATTAGGAATTGAAAATTTCAGAGAGAAAAATATGAGTTTTCAGATAATTATGTATCTGACTTTAAAGACTTTATCTTATAATAAAAAAATACTTTTTTACATTTGTAAACAAATATTAACATGCATTAAGAATTGAGGTTTAAAAAATTGTCCTTATTTAAAATAATCAAGAAGCATTTTGTCTTCACAATAATTATTATCATACTACCTAGAGTAGCAGTTTTTTATATAACTTTATCTATAAATAGTTTTTGATAATTCTAAATAAAATAAATAGTACAAAGAAAAAAATAAGTACAAATGACTAATAACACCTTGAAATGTTTAACCCATCTCATCTCACCAGCTTCTCCCCCCCAAAATATTACAATAATAATAATTTGATATTGGTGTTAATGTTTCAATAAATGTGCTCAGGTTCTAACCTGATCTTATGGTCTTTAGAGCACAATTTCAAAAAGTATATGTACTTTAACTGCTATATTGTTTCATATTCATTATAATACAGTCCTAAATTATAAATATCAGCAAATAAGAACAGTCCAAAATGCGAATAAACCATTTCCTCATTTATAATTTAATAATGTTATATATTGTTGGCCCATATTTAAAAATCATTGTCTCTTAAGAGCCATTTCGTTGTAATCCAACACTTTTTAATTGATTTAATCAACCAATACCTTCTTTTGCTCAGTGTTATCTACTCTTGGGAATTTTAAAATTTCAATACAACCTAATCAGAACCTTCAAGCTAACTCATTGGACAGGGTAGCACAATTACTGGCTATATCATTCTTTCCTACATTTGGAATAATATCAGAGTGATTGAATATTGAATACAATATTTAGAGAGTTCTTAAGAACAATGCTGATATTTTGTGTCAAATTGTCAATTGATAACTGCTCTGTACCAGCATTGTGTTATGCATCAAAAGTAAAGAAATCTTAAAGAACATTAGCCTCCTGGGGAAAAATAATATCATTAATCTTTGTATAAAGCAATGTACTAAGAATTATAGTACCAATGTTAGAAAATTTTATTCAAATGTCACAAAGGCACAAGATTCACAGAGAAGATGTCCTTTAAGTTGACTTTCCGGAATACTTAGTATTTTGCTAAAGAAAAAAGAATGTTGGAAGTAAGGTGGTGTCATTGAGTAAGGTACGTCTAGGTGAAAGAGTCACAGATATAAAGGTATAGAGGTGACAATGCATTTTTTGCATGGTCTGTTCATGTATATACAATGGTTATTACGCAGTGACAACCAGAACGTTGCAATCAGCAAACAGTCACATTTATCCATGGTGTAGATATAACTCAATTGGATTTTTTATTTGCTTTCACACATTTTAAACTGCACTATTTACTTAGCAGATGCTCTGCACAGTTGCCTTGACAACTAAAATTTTATAACCATTGAACCATGAAGACAAAAGTTCCAAAGCAAAGCTAAGAATTGCTATTCTTTTCAAAACATTGCTCTGTTCAACTAATTAATCATAGTAAATGTAAAATTACAGTGCAGTTTTAGCCAATTTCAGACCAATAATTAACATGTATTGTTTGCATAATTGATGCCAATTATCTTAACAAAAGTCAGGAACAGAACTGAGGTTTCTAATATTAGAGATATGTGTGAGCTACATTTCCAGTATTTTGTCAGCTTTTTGCATTGCCTGACCTAGGAAAAGACACTATCCTGACCTTTCTGAATATTGATCTGTATACAGTAGACCTTGAACAAAAGATAATACAATAGGAAAACAAATATGGGAGAACTTTAACCAGAAAGGATAGGTGTTTCATCGAGAAGTTCCAAACTTTTAATAAGATAAAGATAACAACTAACGTTGAACAAGCAAGACAAAAGAAGAAAAAAGACACAGAGCTAAATCTCATTAAGACCGAAAATCTCATTGCTGCTCAGACAGGTGATTAGCTCACACTTTTCTCCTTCGTCTTCTCCATATCTCTTATTAACATAATGATAAGAAGTTTTTTTCCTTTAATTGAGTTCTTTACATAAATGAATTTGGTATAAAGAGACACAGAGCCTTGAGGATGCCAACAGCAAGAAAGCTGGATGATGGTCAAAGTGTCAGAAGTCTTGACAGCTACCATCTGTGGAACTGATTACAGTGGCTCACAGTTCCGGTACTAATGCCACCGTTGTATTCAGTTCAGACAGCTAAATGCGTTTTAATGGTTTACAGTTATTTTGTATTTCATATTTTTAGTGGAAGACGTATGTTTTCTAGTCTTTGCTTTAAAATTAAGTGGCAGTATAAATTTTGTCAAAAAAACTCCACTCTTACTCTTTTCTCTTAAACTTGCATTAATGACAACTCATCTCTCTACTGAAATTGGTTTGTTAAAGGAATACAGAAATATAATGGACCTTAAAATCATTTAGTTGTATTTCACATGGAAAATGTATATAGGAGTTTTTACTATCTATATGAAGGTTTTATTTTTCCTGGAAAGAATTCTTCTGGGGTTCCGAGGAATGTAGATTTTAAAACGTGCGACGAATAAGATAGGAATCAAGCTATTTGTTACTTATGGAGCTACACAACCCAGCTTGGACTCATTAGAAAATGTGCACTTTACAGTATCTTTACTGAATTGCAGTCATTGTCCCACTGACACACAAAATGCCTGAAGCATCCGCAGCCTCCCTGGAAGTGAAAGTCATCAGAGTGGGCTCATCTCAAGGTCAAGTGGAGAATGGGCTCAGCCTAAAGGAAGGCAAATTCCAAAGAGAGACCCAAAGAAAGTGTTTGCAATGATAGAACATGTGTTTGCAATGATAATTTTCTAAATGTTGCCAGTCAAGTGAGATTGAATAGGTGAGAGCAAATAGGCAGATAAAAATTAAAGTTTCCTCCCCAATATTCCCCAAAGAATGGAAATCTCTATGTTATGAACCAAGGTACAAATGCAGAGAGACAGAAATTTTGCTCCATAGACCCCTTACATTTTATCATCTCAACTTTTAGTTTTGATACACATGCTTATGGTTAGCAGGGGCTCTAACTGGCACGCTCAGGGGAGCAGAGAAGCAGTATACTAACATAGTCCTGGCGTGACCATTTTGAAACAGTTTGCTAATACTATTGTCCTGTTTCATTCTGAAAGCTCCTGAGATGTATAAACGTAAAATGTTCTGAAAATGCTTAGAATAGTGAAATAGCCCCAAAGCTAGGTTATATTTTTCAACTCCATAAAGTACTATACAATTTTCAAATCTTACTTTAAAACTTATCCAGGGCCAAAGAAGAAACTGTGGAGAAGCTCACTTTTTATTCATTCATTTATCCAACTAGATATTGAATAATATATTGTTGAATAAGTAATATGGATACCTATTAAATACCAGGTACTCTTATTTATATATTGGCAAATAAAATAAACACACACAAAGCCTATCCTTTTATCTTTGCATTCTAATGAGATACACAGGCAATAGTGTAATACATAAGATAGTATATTATATGGTAACGACTGCTGTGGCAAAAAAAAAAAAAGTAAAAACAACAACAAAAGAGAGTAAAGTTCTGGAATACCGAGGTGGAGTTATCTTTTAAATTTTAGTGATTATAAATAAGCCTTATTGAAACGGTGACATTGAACAGAGACTTAAAGAGGTAGAGCAGTGAGCGAGCTTTGCTCTTAGAAAGAAAAAAAAAAATAACAAGGTCTCAATGTGATTTTATCTTCTATTATTAAGTTATATATTTAGAGGCTTATAAATGTTAAGCAAGAAGGTGTTTATTCAAACAGACATGAAATGTCTAAAGTTGTAGTATTTTAAAAAATCAATGTTCCCATAAATAATATTACTGTAGTGACTGTAGGTTTACAAACTGCTTTTAATAATTGAACTCTTTCTTTATGTGAATGTTATGGGGCATCTTAGTTTATAAAGCAGCTACGAATAGGACTTCTTCATTAAAGTGGGGATGGGAGGACTCCCTCACAGTCATAGAGCACACAAAGAACACAGCTTGATTTCTTGAAAATATTAAGCACCAATTAAAATAAATAATGTGGATTTATATATGCATATATGAATTTTTTCATAATATACAAACTAAAATAAATATTGTTCAGAATAATTTGTAGCATGACACCTCTTCAAAAATTGCCTGTGCGTAATGTCGGTGTGTACACAGGGAAAACAATTGGGAAGAATAGCTGTTAACAGTGGTCACCTCAGGGAAGTGAGCTACAGAAATCAAACAGCAATAATCTATCCCATTTTGGTTGTTTGCAATGAATTTGTATTATTTTATATATTTTATATATTATTATATATATATTATTTTAATAAGAAACCACTGCTCAATATGGTCATGTGATAATCTGAATATAGATATTTATTAAAATTCTTTTCAACTGAAGTCAAACTCAAATAGAGAAAGTAACAGGATTATTAGGTTCCACTGTGGAATTCTATGCAAACTCCAGGCGTGATTTTCATCTGCTAAAATACCCTTGGTCTACACAGTATTATCCATTACTCAGACTCAGTATTAAGGCTGTTAGAGCAGATGGTGGTTCTTAAGATCAACTGTAATTCACGGCTCATGGGAGGGAGCATTTCTCTAAGAATTACATGGACAGTGTCTATTTATACCACATATGCCATCCAACATCTGTCAGATAACAATTCTCTTCTCTGCCAATTTAGAATAAAGTTACTAACCACAACCTTGTTCTCTAATAGAATAATTGTTTTAAATAAATATAAGGTGGGAGTGACTCAGTTATTTGAAAGATTTTCCAACTGTAATTTTAGTGATAGTTTTACCTTAAAATTACCAACCCATATTCTTTCTTTGAAATAGGAGTTTTAAGACAATATCCTCTTCCTTTCTGAGTAAAAGTACAAAAGGGTTGAAATAAAGATGGTTCATTCTACATCTTCGAACCATAGAATAATAGGGTTTGAAGGTTTCAATATTATTAGAGGGGGGAAAAAATAGAAAAGACAGAACTGATATCTTGGACTCCCAATAATGTAGTATTTTAACAATGCCATAGGCACTGTGATAATTTTATGAGTCAATTTGACTGAGCCCAGGTAGTTGGTTAAATGTTGTTCTAAGTGTGTCCATGAGTGTGTTTCTGGATGAGATTAATGTTTGATTTGGTAGACAGAATCAAGCAAATTGTCTTCCTCAATGTGGGTGGGTATCATCTAACTTGCCGAAGGCCTGAACACAACACAGGGCTGAGTGAATAAAGGAGAATCCTTTTTTCCTGCCTGACTATCTTTGAGCTGGAACATCAGTCTTCTGCCTTCACACTCAGACTCAGACGGGTACTACCCCATGGACTCCCTTGGAACTCCAGCTTGCAGACCACAGATCTTACAGGCACTTTTTAAAATTAAAAAAATAGTTATAAATAAAAATATCCTTTTCATTCTCCAATTTGTAGGCCACTGATCTAGACTAGGAGGGAGACTGGCTGAGCCCTCTGTCTTGCCTATTTATTGATTGTTCTGCAATTCTGGGCTTTGCCTAAGAACTACTTCAGCCCATTGATTATTGGACATTCAGCCCACTCAAACCCCTGTTGACTCTAAACGTATATTTTAAATGACAATAAAATACAGGCACAACACACATGACAGGTGTACATCTCTAAGCATGCCATGCACCTTGGTCCCTGCTTGGATTACTGCACAGCAGATGGTACCATGGAGACAGTGGCCACTCTCAGCCCTGACTTAATATTTAATCTACCTTGATTTAACTCATCTGTGAAAATCACTGTTATATATTTTGCAGTTAAGGCTGCTTATGATGAAAACTCAAAAACATTCCAAACAAAAGGAGATGTTAAATGAAGTAGAGAGTATTGGCAATAACTTAGTACAGGTTGTGAGAGGAGAAAAATTTTGACTCTATAGATTCAATTAAAGGTAATGCAACAGATGCCTCTCTGTATACATAGTAATGTCTCATTCAGCCATCTGTGCTCTAACTTGCTTTGTTAAAACATGTATTTACAACGGATTTCACTTAATTTATAAGAGGCTGTCTTTGTGGAGTAGGCTTTCTCTGGATTCCACATGCTTTACATTCAACAAGCATGCAACTTGTGCATTAGGAAGATCAAAGGTCAAATTTACTTAGTTTGAAATCTCAGACCTAAATAACATCATATAGAGGTTCTTTATTTCTCTAATGTCATTTTTTGTTAATTATTTTTATTTCGAGATAATTGTAGATTCACATGCAGTTGTAAGAAATAATACAGAAATACGACACAAACTTTATGTAGTGTAGGGGAGGAAAATTTTTTCCTTTATATTTCTAAGGTTTGCGGCCCGGCCAGCCTGCTAATTAAGTTGACATAAGACAGGTTAACAGGAGAAAAACAAATTTAATTATATATGTATGGGAGCCCTACAAAGACAAGGAGACCCAAGGACAAGTCCGGGCAATTGAGGCTCATTTGCCTTTCTGAGGTAAGGAATGAGATAGAGGGCCTGTGGCTACGAAGCGGAGGAGGGCAATTCACAGGACATAAGGAAAGCAGATGTTTGTCAATTAGATGTTTGTATTGCCAAACAGATAGGTCATTCAGATAAAACGTTATCTCTGGTAATAGCTCTCATTGTGGGCCAGGCTTCCTATCTAATTTCTTTCAGGTAGTTAAAGAAAAGGTAAAAGTTTTTCTTGAGTCTGCTGGGTCTTGATTCCTGTTAGCTCAAAATAATCTACATGTCAGAGTGGCACATTCTGAGAAGGCTAGTTTTGAATCCCTTAAGTAGTTTCACCAAATGATAACACCTTGAAAAACTACCACAATCCCATTTTAATACCTGTAATGAAAAACCCTTATTATCTTATGCTTATTATCTGAGAAGTCCCTCTGCCATGTAAGGTGTTCAACGATTCTGTGGATTCGGACATGAACTTATTTGAAGCACCATTATTCTGACTACCACAGTCCCTGAATTGTATGCGTTTACTCATTAATCAGGTATTAATTGAGTGCCTATTATAAGCAGAGAGCTTTAATGTATTAAATAAGTCTATGCTACAATTTGTGCAAGAGCAATTTACAATTTATTTGAGAGAAGGGCTTTCACACAGCGAAAGGGAAATGAACTAACAAATGTCTCCACCTTTAAAGCCGGAATTATTCTTGACACTTTTCTCACTTTATCTGTCCTCAACCCCATTCATTTAATAACAAGTCTTACTGATTTTGCCTCCTAAATAGGTCTTTAATCTGCTACTATGACCCTGACCTCACAGTCTTTGCACTCTAAGGCCGTTAAAGGCAGGAATACTGTCTCTCTTCTGTATAGATTGAATGCAGTGAGTTAAAAAATTGATTATTGGTCAAGAGAGTTATAAACAGTCCCCAGGATAGGAAAGCTAAAACAGAAATTAAAAGGAAGGCATAACTTCTGTCATACATTATATCATATTATATGATGTACTTATAAGAAGCTATGGGTTTTGTTTGTTTTTTTCCCAGTACAAAAAAATAAAAACATTTTTTTTTTAAGTAAATGAATTATCTTCTGGAAAACAAATGTCAGAGATAAGCACCACAGTGATTTTTTTTAAAAATGTATCCTTATCTTAGTTTAGACAATATTCTACAAATACAACCCAAGTTCTGACAGTGCTATATCTTTTCTAACCTAGAATAATTTATACAAATAACTGTAGGCAAAGAAAATTGATATTTATTGTTTCTAATTTTATTTGCTGAGAACAGGTCCCAGAACACTAAAATTAAATACAATTTCAAGAGCTAAAATATTTAATTCTCTGAGAAAGATATAATGGGCTGAATTGTAGCACACACACCTCCAAACAGTTTCTTTTGTTGAAGTCCTAACCTTCAGTCTCTCAAAATGTGACTGTATTTGGAGACAGGACATTTAAACAGGGAATTAAATGAAAACAGAGTCCTTGGTGTGAGTTATAATCTAATATGATTAATATCATTAAAAAAGAAGAGATTAGGACAGACAGAGGGAAGATCATGTGAAGATAGAGTATGGAGAATCTACTTCTTCAAGCTCTATATTGGTATCAAAATACAAGTTCTAGACTGAGGTCACCAAGAACAGGATGAGACTATGCCAGGGGAAGATGTAGAGGAAGTGATGGCCAACAACTGCCCTCGCTTGTAGGTCTGAGATCACTGCCAGGGCTGAGGAGTTAACTCCAGTCCAAAGCAATGCTATAGACCTTCAGCCATCACTGAGAGAGCAGCTCTCTCCCCTTGTCCCAGGAGGAAAATCCTTAAGAGGCTTAGAAGGGGCCTGTGTAATCCCTAAAGTTTAAGCTTCGGTAGCTACACAATAAATGTTCTTCTGGGATGCAGAGCTTAGGATATAAAGCACCATTTCCCTGTGACATACACACAAAACTGTAAGATACTATTTTTCTTGCAAGACCTGACAGTTTCATTTGAGAGACTCCAACATGTCTCCTTGCACGTATAATACCAAATTGTGATTTTCCCAGGCAGCAAGTCATAAATGTTAAATGTCACAGACTATCTAGTAAGGAGATACCTTTTCAAATTGTGGTGGTCAGAGAAGGCTTCATGAGAGAGATGGAGTTTTAATAAACCTTTGAACCACAAAATATAATCGATTTATATGTAGACAGGGAAAAGCATTTAAAGTATGGAAAACAAATATGAGAAAATATGAAGATAAAAATTGAAGATACTATGTATCATTTTTCTAAGTAACCATGAAAAATTTATACAAGCCATAAATAACATAACTGTGATTATGTGAATGTTGCCAGTGTTTGAGTTTTCTATCCTACAGTCACACATAAATAGTATGGTAAAATTTTGTTTTTGATCAACAGACACTGTAATTTACAGAAAGCAAAAGTAAAAGGCATATTGTACTGTAATAAATTCACCTGAACTCTACTGACTGAATTGATTATGAAAAGTTACAGTAGTCCCACCTTATCTATGGGGGATATATTTCAATACCCCCAGTGGATGCCTGAGATCATGATATCACTGAAACTTACATATACTAGGTTTTTTTTCTATATATACATACCTATGATAAAGTTTGATTTATAAATTAGTCATAGTAAGAGATACCAAGAATAATTAATAATAAAATAGAACAATTATACTGTAATAAAAGGTATGTGAATATGATCTCTGTCTCAAAAGATCTTATTGTACTGAACTCATTCTTCTTGTGTTGATGCAAGATGATCCAAAGCCTATGTGATGAGATGAAGTGAGGTGAATGATACAGGTATTATGATATGACATTATGCTACAGCTATATTTGAAGCACTGCGATACCACAACAGTCGATCTGATAATCAAGACGGCTGTTAAGTGACTAATGAGCAGGTAGTGTAAACAGCATGGGTACACCGGACAAAGGAATGATTCACATCCCAGGTGGGAAAGAACATGATTGCATGAGATTTCATCGCACTATGCAGAATGGTGCACGATTTAAAATTTATGAATTGTTTATTTCTGCAATTTTCTACTTAATATTTTTGGACTGTGATTGGCTCTAGGTAACTAAAGCCTCAGAAGATGAAACTTCAAATGAGGGGAACTACTGTATATGAACATATCAGATCATTGTCACATTGTACACCTTTAACTTACACATATTTTCTGCCAATTATATCTCACTAAGACTGGGGAGGGGGAAAAAACCTTCAGTCCTCTGTGGACTTAGCTGGACCCATTGAGGGATAATAGCTAGTCTGATTGGGGCTCAGCGGAAGCACCAAATTGGAAGTTTACAGTCTGGCTACTCCAGTGGATGCCTGGACAAGCCAATTAATACAACCCAGTATACATCAGCATTAACATCCATCAAGTAGACTGACCCATGAGGTACAGGAGAAAGAAAGAAGCCACCAGCTAAATATCTTTATGTTCCTTACCCCAAAGGAGTGTTCCAAGGCATGGTTCTTCTATAAATCCCATAGAGAAGATCCTTCATGACCTCAACCCACTGGCTGCATTTATCAATGCAGCTGTGGCTGCTTTGATGTGATAGTTTTTCAGAGCTGCTGTAAAAAGTATCACAAACTAGGTGGCTTAAAGCAATAGAAATTTATTCTATCGTGGTTTCGGAAGTCAGAGGTCCAAAATCAAGTTGTTGATAGGGCTGTGCTACCTCTGACATGGCTCTTGAGAGGATCCGTCCTTCCCACTTTTTGCATTTGGTTGCCATAGGTGTTTCTTACATTGTGACAGCATTACTCTAATCTGTGCCTCTCTCTTCACATGGACTTCTCCCCACCGTGACTATGTTTCTGTGTGTCCTTTCTCTTTCTTATAAGGACCCTCAAACATATTGGATTTAGGACCCACTCTAACCCAGTAAAACTTCTTCTGAACTTGTTATATCTGCAAAGACCTTGTCTCCAAATAAGGTTGCATTCACAGGTACCAGGTGTTAGGACTTCAGCATTTCTTTTTGTTGTATTTTGTCTTGTTTTTGAAAGTTTTATTAAAATATAGTTAGTCTAAAATATTATATTAGTTTCAGGTGTACAATGTAGTGATTGGATATTTATATACTTTAGGGATATTATCACCACAGTAAGTGTAGTAAGTAACCATTTTTTTTGAGAGACACATTTCAATGCCAACACTTGGTGATACAACAGCTTGAATTTGCTTCCCATCTTGTGTGCCTCATTTACCTTTTTTCTCTTACTTTTTGCTGCCCTGGAGTTACACCTCCCAATAAAGCTTTATCATGTGTAAATAAATAAATAAATAAATTTTATGACATGTGAACAAGACATTTTTTTTCCATGGCAAAAATCACCATAAGCAAATTCAAGACAAGTGATAATTTAGGGGAAGATATTTATAATATTGCAACTGAAAGTCTACAAATTATAATATATAAGTAAATATATAACGTGAAGAAAGAAACATCAAAACATGAGAGAAGTAGAAAAAGTGAAAGAACAATGAAATAATAATGGTACAAAGTAGTCCTTAGACATAAATGAAGATTTTTAACTTTGCTCATAATAAGAAAAATGCAAATCTGTACTTCTCTGGGAAACTTTTTCTTAACTGAAAAAAATTGAAAGTTTGACAACATTCAGTTGGTGAGGCTATAAAAAGCAGGCATTCTCGCACATCACAGGTGTTAGCGCAAAGCGGTGAATGCTCCTCTGCGTGCTCGCTGAGTCAGCCCTGTCCCTGGCACAGACTGGAGTAGAAGGATTTCAAGCAGCACTTTCCTTTGGTCAAAGCTTTTGTTCTGTGTACAGTATATGTAATCATCCAAAGTGACTCTGCTCTCATTATTTAGTAGCAGCTAGGTAATCACTCTTCAGTCTTACTTTCAGTAGTATTTGCTATTATCAACCCACTGGCCTGCTTGTCCCTGTAAAAAGGCTGGATTTCCTTGAAAGGATGCTGGTAATACTTTTTAAGTACTCTTCTCTGAGCTCCCACAACATTGCTGACTACGCTTTAAACTTTATGGGTTAGATTTTTGATAATACTGAACCTCATTTTCACATTTTAAAAAAGTAAGATAAAATAAAAGATATACAAACTGTTCTACTTCCCCTTTAAAGAACTAACAATTATCCAGAAACTTTTTCTAACCCAAACTATGCTATTTTCTGTTTTTGATCATGAATTCAATTAATTTTCAAGTGATCAGATTTACAGTGTGGTCATGACTTTCATGATCAGTACTTTTCTTTAATGTTTTCAATTATACTCAGGAAAAATATTAGACCATTATAAAATAGAAGGTAGGAAATCACTTTAATTTAATAACTGTCTATTAACTTTAAAATTATCTTATAGCTTTCTGTAAGTATCAGTTATACTTTCTATAAAATTAAACTCATTTTCTCTTCTTGCTGGGCTCACAGCTATATTATATGGCTCAGTCTCCTTTGCAGAAAGATGTGGCCACGTGACTGAGTTTTAGCCAGTAGAAGTAATATGAGCTCCCTCTAGGTATGGTCTAAAAAATCTCTTAATGTATGATCTCCATGCTCTTCTTCTTAGTGACTTAATGTAGATTGGCACTGTGAATTGGAGGTCAATTAAAAAAGATAGTTGGAATAACCCAAAATGAGCAAATTATCCTCTAAATGGAGAAGAGCCACCTGCCTAACTGGAAAACCTGTCTTGAATTTTAAAGAAATAAACATTAATCATGTTTGAGCTATTATAGATTTTGAGGTTGCTATTTTAAAAACTATAATTAGCTGACCTAATACATGCTCATCACTATGAAATTAAAGAAGGAGGAGGAGGAGGAGGAGGAGGAGGAGGAGGAGGAGGAGGAGGAGGAGAAGAAGAAGAAGAAGAAGAAGAAGAAGAAGACGACGACGACGACGACGACGACGAAGACCAGTATCTTGCCAGAAAACAAGGAAAAATGTCTTAAACACTGACAGGCACTAGGTTATGCACATCTGATAGAGGATTTATTTAAATCAAACTTTCTGCATATTTTATTTATTTATATTTTAATCAAAATGTTTTGGCTCAAAGAAACAAGGAACAAAAATGAGAGGGAGGAAGATTAGAGAAAGGGATGTGGGGATTATAGTGCACAAAAGCTGTAAGAAAGTGTAAGAAAAAATAGGTCAGGAAATGTCTACCCAATGGACTGTATATTTGAAACTAATAAAAAAAATGGGGCAGGTTGAAAAATAAGGATGTGGCAAAAAAAAAAAAATGGGGATTTGACATTAAGTATACTCAGTTAAGATGCTATAAACCACGGCTCATCCTCACAATACCTCTTTTGAGGTACTTGTTATAAACAATAATGTCTTTTTGTCTTTATTACTGGTTTGATTTCACATTTTCTTGACTTTCCTTAACTCAAAAATACTATGTCATAGGTCTGAAACAAGGGAGAGTTTAAGTCTCAAAATGGCTAAAATACTAAAACTGAAAACTTTATGTTGTTCAAACTATTCATGAACCTCTGAGAGGTTAACTTTCTAAGAAATATTTGACTGATTTTCGAGTAAACCTTTAGTTGTCAGAAATATGTCTTCTGTCTCAAATGATTCTATGCCACCTTTATAATTTTTATATCTAAAAGTATTGTGAAAAGACTAATGATTTTCAAAGAAGTTGGTATTTAGTGTGAAACCTAGAGATATATTCTAATTTGGGGATAGAGAAATGAGAATTTTAGGCACATCCTTGGCAAGTAGAGTTTTAAACTGTCACTAGTCTGAAAACTATTTAAATATCTAATGGACAACTTAAAATAACCTTATTCCAATAATTTTCAGTGCTAAATCATTTAAACAAACTAGCAATTATTACAGATCTGTGTTATTTATTTCCACATTTAAGCTTTTCTCCAAAATTAGCTTCAAATGCTTGAATAACATTTTATTTCCATCTAACAATTTATGAATGATATTTTATTCTAAAGTCATCAATAAAATAAGCGTAGTATTTTTAAAATAGCAGAGGACTTTATGAATTGCATGTACTTAAAGAAATGCACAATGCTAAAAACTTTAGAGAAATAGATTTTAATTTTCCATTATTTAAAATCAAACATCTCTCTGTTCTTGGCAATCAGTAAAGTTGAAAATAGTTCTTTCTTATCAGGAAAATAAATTTTGGAAACAAAAAGCATATCTATTCTCAGGTTTATGTTTAAGCAACTGCTGGAAAGTTCAATGAATTTATAGTTTAATATACCATTAACCTGTCTGACTCCTTTCCTGTGTAGATAAATGCAATTTTTGGATATTTTTTATGCTGAATGGAAGACTTCTTTGGCAAGTAATAAACTGGCCTCATTAATTTGCTAACATCTTACTATCTCTTGCAGAATCTATAAAGTGAAAAGACCAGCACTCTCACACCATGCTGCTAGACAGATTAAAAGACATTTAAACCAAGGTCTTTTTACAATATCACTCTTAGACAAGAGGGATCGCTTCCCTGAATCCTAAACTTTAAAAGGCTGCTTTAG
Organism: Rousettus aegyptiacus; assembly: GCF_014176215.1. Classification (NCBI taxonomy): domain Eukaryota; kingdom Metazoa; phylum Chordata; class Mammalia; order Chiroptera; family Pteropodidae; genus Rousettus; species Rousettus aegyptiacus. Next base: position 92,894,484 of record NW_023416308.1, read on the forward strand.
TTCTCCTCTGGCCATGCCTCTTCCCATGGAACAAGGAGTCCAAGAGATTCAAAGATGCAACATTTCATGCTCCACTTTGAAGTGCACTATGGAATCAGGTAACTACTATTCCCAGCCCACATGGACTTTGTCCTACATCTAGAACTTACTTGAGGCTCCTTCCCCCTAAGTCCAAACACATGGCAGCATATGCGCCTCAGTATGGCTTTACAAGGGTCTTTAGTTAGAGTTTGGATGCTTAAGCGAGGATAGCTATATGTATACATGTGGAGGAGTCTTTTTTTTTTTTTTTTTTTTGCTTGTTCATTTGTTTAATGCAGAGCAGCATAGGCAGAAACAAAGTTAGTGGTCCAAAGGCCAACACATGACAGTCAGATTTTCTCTTGTGACCATTTTGAATGCAGAACTCTAAGGAGTTTGAGAATTCTAAGTTTGAATGTGGTCTTCAAAAATGTTATAAAAGAATAGTTATTAAAATAGGAGGATAAACAGTTTGTTAGCTTGATTTATGAGTTTCAACTATTGTGACAAATACAGTATATATAGGCCTTCAATTTTACTTTAGGAAAAAAATAGACTTACCTAACTCCAGAAAACACACATTCTAATTTCTTAAACTGAGTAGCTTCCTTAAATCTAAATGGGAAAAAATGTGTTGATGAAAATAGCCAAGTACTGGATCTACCATTTTCATATTGAAGGGGAGAAATGTCCTCCCCTCGGGTGCATTCTATTTATCACTTATTGGAGAAGTCTTTTTAAATTTATATGTACAGAATAAATAATGGAATGAAGGGGTATTTTAAAGGCCAAGGATGGAGATCCAAGGAGAATATGTAAGGAAGCATGAGGGAATCATTTTGTGATCAGTGATATCTTTAAGAATAGTGTCCTGAAATGGAGTTTATCTCAGATTCTTCTGGAACTATTTACTATATCTGTTACCACTACTTCTTTTCATTAATTATTGATGTGAAAAAAATTAAATAATTTCCATTTTCTAGCTTGTCTTCAAAGTATTATTTGCAATGTTTGGCAACCTTGCCTATGAATTTGTTACTATATTTACTGGAAAGTTTCAAAACTTTTTTCTAGATATTTCGTCATGTTCAAAATTCATCTTGTTCAAAGCCTTGCAGTTTGAAAATTAGTACATGGTTGATCTGAAAACTGTTTCTAATTTCCAACAAAATACAACTTCAAAAAAATCAATATTATATTAGTTCTGTGGTTAGCAAGAATTTATGAAGAATTGAAAACAAAGGTAGCAAGGACAGCCAGAAAGAATAAGAAAGAAAAGACATTTATCCAAGGGCAAACTATCTTGGTAAATAGGTATCTCCCAACAAAGAAAGAATAACATTTTCATTAAAAGTTAATGTACCTTCATTTTGAAAAATGTTTTTTGAAAGCCTTAGTCACACATGAATAGATACCTAGTAGCCAAATCTGGTAGAGGGAAGTTATATGCATTGGGAGAAAAAAAAGCAATAACATAACAAAAATGCTCAGAAATTTTTCATATTCCATTAAAAAGTCTTTTATCTGATTATTTTAAAAGCTTTTCTATTACAAGATGGTGATTTTATGAAGGTAAAATGGAAATTTTGGTTAGAGCTAACTCTCTTAAAATTATTCTCAGTTCTGTAGAGGGAGGTCAAACTGGAATGTTTAATTAGATTTCAGCTTTTTCTGCCCCTAAATTTTCTTCTCTAACATGCTGTTAATGCATTGTCCCACCTATCGACTATCAAGTTAACATCCTCCCCCACCCCCTACCCTGTGGTAACCACTAGTCTATTGTCCATGTCCCTGAGTCTCTGTTTGCTTGTCCTGTTCATTTGTTGCTTTTAGGTTTATATCCCACATATAATTGATATCATGCGATTTTCAACTTTTTCTGCCTGGCTTAATTTGCTGAGCATGATTATCTCGAGGTCCATCCATGTTGTTTCAAATATCAGTATTTTATCTCTTCTTATGGCTGAGGAATATTCCATTATATATATGTACCACAGCTTCTTTAGCCAATCTATCGTAGGACACTTCGGTTGTCATTTAATTTTTTAATAACCCTATGAGATACCATTCTTATTCTATATTTTTACAGGTAAGGTATGTTTTATTCTAGGGTAATCAGTTCCTTCATCTTTAACTTAACTAATTTATTCTTTTGACAAATATAGACTGAGAAGCTATTCTAGCCGGGCATTGTGTGAAATACTGAGGGCATAACAACAAACATACACATTGTCTTCCTTCGCAGAGTGTATATCTAGTAAGAGAGAGGCTATCCAGGGCCAAAGGGTAATAAATTCTACTTAAATGTAAGCAGAAAATATATTAGAATTATTACATGGGCCACCTAAAGCAGACCCAGGAGGTTTCAGAAAACGTTAACCTAAATCTGAAGGACCAAGTAGGAGTTAGTTAATTATAGGAAGAAGTTGATGTGAGAGGCAAAGGGTCCTTAAGTGATGGGTGATATGTGGAGAGGCCATTCTAGGCAGAGGGAAAAATATGTACAGAGACAGATTCGATTATTTTTAAATTTTGACTTGTTGCAAATTTTAATTCTGATGAAATTTTATTTACAACTTTGGTGGAGCCAAGGGTGGTTACCTAGCCACCTAGAAAACCTGTGTAACTGCCCTGAGGCTATATCTTAAAAATGCTTTCTTATTCATTACTTGTCCAGTTTATTATTAATTGCCTGATATGATGAATATTATTTCTAAAGGAAGAAATGGTAAACATTAAGAAGATGGTTGTCTTGGTAAGTGAGCATTTGCACAGGTAACAGAATTCTTGGGGAAAGAGGGAGAGTAAGAGGGTCATTCTGGTAAAAGTTAGGAATTAAAAAAAATATTTATGAATATAGGGATTCATAAAGATCATGCAAGTTAAGATTCTTGAAGGTCCTCTTTGATGATAAATTGTCTTCTCAGACTTGAAAATGATTTAGAGTCTAACTTACTCCCGTGGTACCAGTGTAATGTCTCTTTTCCTAACTGTCTCTTGCCACTAAAAGATCTGGCACTGCACTTAAACAGAACGTGCTTTTGAATAGTAAGTTACATAAATTTTTTATACTTTATCTTACCCCAGGATTAGAATTTTTTTTTCATACTTAGTACATATTAAGAAGCACATAGCTTTGGGAGTGCTGGCTTTCTGATTGTAGGCTTTGCTTCACCAATTCCGGCAGAGTGACATTAACACCACAGATTTATCAGGAAACAACACCAAAGCTCCTGGAGGTCTCCTGTCTGCCTCTGTAGGTTTCCCGTAGCTGGTGTCAGATCCAGTCCACAGTCAATTTTAGCTTACTGAGACTTGGATAAGGCACTGATCCCTTGTGATCCTTACTGCTAAAAACATATTCCAAAGTTATCTAAGGATCCCTGGAAGCCCCCTTACTAATCATGGGGACAGAAGGCAGCCTCCTCTCACTCTTGCCCATATGGAAACATAGAGCACAGCCACAGCTCTCTAAAGAAATTTCTTCTTCAGTGTGCCCCTCCAGCTCCTCGACTTTCTCATACTTAAGGAGTAAAGGCATTCAAGTAAAATAAGCAGATTCCTCCTTCTGCCCTTTGCAATCAGAGAGACTTGGACTAATTCTGGTAGGGCGTGTTAATCCTAACACAACAGCCCCCTCTAGAAACCACCAACAAAGCTCTTTGTTCTCCTTTCTCCGTCTCACCTTCATATTTGTATGCTGATATTTATTGCCCTGGGGGCATAGTTAAAACTGAGGCCAAACAGTTCCCTTCTAAAACTCTTACTATATAACAGTTCAAAATTAAATAGGAATCATATTTTTAAATTCCTTTTAGAATTCCTCTTTAGTGTATATTTCTCAGAAATGATTATTAAAAACTAATAATAACCTAGGGAAAATTATTTTAAAGCTATGCTCTATAAATCAACACTGAATTCTAGACCCTTTTTCTTTGTACCTGCAAGGATAAAAAAAAATACCCAATGCAATTGTTTTCAGTTGTTGGGCCCCAGGACAGGCTGTCCCAAGATATTCCACAATGTCATGTTGATTATTTTGAACTAAAAATCACCTAAGAAGCAAGAGGAGCAGCAAGAGGAGCTCTCTGATTCTCCTCTGTGCTCCAAAAGCTGAAAATGAATCTCCATAATAGCTGCTCCTTAAGAATTAAAAGGCAACCTTATCACAAGAATTATAAAATTTAAAGTCAAAAAAATATGTCTAAACAAACCTCGCGGCACCTTTACTAATTTACTACCCATGCCCAAACTTTGTTTAGATTCCTCACTAATGAATAACCAAACCTTATTTAGATTCCTTTTTAATAAGCACTTTCTTGGTCCTGTAAATTTCTCACAAATTTATTGCTTCTTTGTTTAAAAAAGTTTAAAAAGGTGCCTGGTTCCATCATTTCTTTGAGCCTCGTTTTATGATCTGACTATCATATCTTTCCATGCTCATGTATTAATTTTTTTTCTCCTGTGTCAGTTTTATTAATTTATTTTTGATCCAACCATAAGAAGTAAAGATGGATAGAAGGGGGAAATTATTCTCCTTCCCCAACACAGTCAACTAAATAGGAAATTCATAAAGGGGAAATATATTTACCAGAGAATGATAGACAAATAAAAAACCATGAAAATCATCTGTGTCCTCTTGTCATAACTTTGGTAAGATAACCCCATAGCAATTGTTATTGAAGAGTTATCTATGCTTTCAGTGTAGCTCTGAGTTACATAGCATCAATATTAAAATGTTTAGACAGAAAACTATCCCAAAAGAATATTTAATATTGTTACAAAGAAAATCTAATCATGTCAATATTTTTAATGATATTTTTCTTAACATGAAACCAATCTGAAAAATAGGGTTCTTTTTTATACAAGTTCACAATCTCTTATTTGAAACTCTTCAAGGGAGATAGTTTTAAATTTAGTTTTCTGGATTTATAAGATTTCAAGAAGGGGCATAAACTACATATAACACCCCATATAGTTATGGGATGTTATCCTATAATCAAGCACATAAATAGCGTAATAAAAATTATGAATAGTCACAATAAATGGGATAAAAACCATAAATAGTTCCATGTAATTTTGTTCCATGGCTGTCCATCAAACGAGTTTCAAAATCTTTGGTTTTCGGACTTGCAGATTAGGAATTGTGAATGTGTATCTTTAGGACAGAATACAGAGTCAGCTGCCCATAAAACTGTAAATTTCTTACTTCGATAAACTTTCACTAGTTGGAGAAGGTAGAGTTAGGATTTGTTTCTGGGCAACAAAACAATCTATAACAAGGGTTTTATGAATATTTTTTAGGTGGCTTCTGAGTAAAATATTTTGGTGTTTGTAGAGGTGACCCTATGATGTTTATGAAAATCTTCATATAGATTTATATATTTTAAATAACCAACTAGTTAACTTTTTTAAAAGATTTTTCAAATTAATATAAATGTCCTTCGAGTGGATGAGTAAGTAAACTAATGAGCATTATTTGAGAGCTGATTATCAAAGAATCTTTGAATATAAGAGAATGGGGACAGAGAGGATCTAATTCTACAAACCAATACATAGTCATAAAATGTTTATGAAAATGGAATTTTCTTTGTTTCACCATTGAGACTCTTACGAAGACTGCTATGGCTTTACCATGATTTTGACAAGGACTAGTTAACTCTAAGTTTAGTCGTCAACCCATGGAAACCAAAAGTTGTGTGTAGAGATGCAGTATCTAACTAAAATGTGGTTTAAAATAATAGATTTATTAGAAACCAAAATTCTAGGTCCCCAGGAAGTTTGTTGTAACATTTCTACACTTAAAGCTCACACCAATTCATTCATTATTTTGTAGGGTTTTAAGAAAAAGTTCACTTATTTTTTAATATTGCTGAAGGAAAGGATTCTGTCATATTTTGGGGGCACTCAAACAATCCTAAAGAAGGACTCCTATATCCATTGATACATAAAACATGCATTTGGAGAGACAGGAAAACATTTCTAGACTAACAGAGGTCATCGGTAAACACATTTTTCTTTTTTCTTTTGAATAATTTATAATATTTCTCATTCTGTATTATACCTAAAATTTATCTATGTCAATTTAATGTTTTTCAAAGTAAATTCTAATGAAGAAACCCGAAAACTTTAAAGATGTCTAGATGTGTAAACATTTTTATATATGCCTAAACAAATAATATTCTACAGTATCAAACAAAAAGAATGTTTTCCTATTTAGCAGTAATGTGTCTTTCCTTTTTTCTCTTTTAGTGGGAATACTGGTATTTATTACCTTTATATTTTTAATGACTCTTCACTTTATAAATAGCTTTAGCATTTTTTTTACTTGTTCTAAGTATCATAAAGTGAAATTACACTTGCAGTTTTTATTCTGCTTTTATTAGTTTTGTGACTTTATTAATGTGTTAAAATGTTAAAAGAAATTTTTATAATGGTTAATAAAACAGGGATTTTATTGACATATCCATTCTTTTTTAATGTCAAGAAGTTGTTTTTTATTAGGCTGTTATACTGCATTATGGTTTTTCTACTCATTGTAATAGAATTATACTTCCATAATAGAATGCAATAAAAAAATAAAATCATTCATAATTCTACTTATATACAACTACTCCAATATTCTGAAGCATTATAAATGTGCATATAATCATTATATGTACAGTTTCTTTTATGAAATTGGAGAGATTGGTATTCTTTGACATCTCTGCCACGTCTGATTTAGGTGCTTCTCTATCTCTTCAAATTGTGTTTTTTGCCTTTTGATATGCTGTGCAATTTTCCTTGATAGCCAGACATGCTGTATTGGGTAAAAGGAACTGCTGTGGCTTGTCTCATCCTCACTACTTATGGTATAATATGAGAAGAGAGAAATGACATTAAAAAGGACTGTTAATCAAGAGGGAATCAGAATTTAAAAATTTGGAAAACCTCGAGCCATCCATACTGTAAAAAATGAGAAAGCAAATTAGTACAAGTGGTATACTTCAAATATGTTAAAAATGTATTGATAATATTTATAAGGCTGCTACAGTATTTGGCCATCTGTTTTATTTCTTGCTCTATTTTATAAACATAACAAGAATAACTAGTTTATGAATATGTTTCTTGAAGTAAATTCAAAACATTTGCATATTTTTCCCGAAATGAAGTCTGAAAACTAGAAACTGAATTTTTCCCTTTTGGGATTTTTTTTGGCTTCTTTTCTTCTGATTCATGTCTTTCTCCTACTCCGGCAGCACCGCAGGCTTGAGCTGACATAAAGAGCCAACTGTCTTTGTTTTTCAGCTGATTCCTCTGCTGACTTCCTTTATCTGTGGCTTTTGAAAAGCTTTCTATCCCTTCTTTTTTGTAGCACCACTCTCAATGGCACTTCAGTGTCCAATTTTATGATGGATCTGAAATTCTGGGCCTATGCAACTCAGGGTCATCCTTCTTGGTACAGAAAATAAGGATTTGTAGAGTCAGGAGGAACTCCTGAAATCTCCCCAGCTTTTAGTCTCAAGAAGAGCTGTATTTTAATACAAAATTTACCTCCATTTTACTATGTCTGTAAACCAGTCACTTTGCTTCTCTGAGTCTCTAAGTACTTATTTGTAAAATGAGAATTTAAAAAATTGCCATTTGGGGCTTATGATGATTAAATGTTATTGAATACTTCTGCTAAAATCTAAGAAAACTATAATTACATTGGCAACATAATTAAAAACTTTTTAAAAATATGCAAAATAATGACCTGCATCGCATAGATACTACATCAATATATAATTTGTGTTATATAACCTAAAGGAATAATCATTAATCTATGAGTGAATTTCTAATTATTTTGATACTGTAGTCCCAGGATTATTAGCCTTTACAAAGTAGGTTTTCATTAGGATAAAGGAAAAGAGCTAATGAGGTAATATTTCTAAGAATGCTACATTTGCATTTCAGATTTGAAAAATACTTCCAGTTCTATAGTAAAGAGTGCATAAGATTATTTTATTGATTACTTTTGTAATGTTAGGCAAATTATTAAACTTGTCTCTTTTTCAGTACCTTCATCAGGGAAAGAATGTAATTTGGGTTTATTTGGATTCCTTTTTGTTTTGAGTATATACTAATTTCTAGAATTTATAGTAATACTTAGATATTCATTGTGCTTGAAATTACATAAAGAAGTTTAAAATGGTAAAATAAAACTGTCCCTTGAAGAAAGCTCAGAGTGGAACTTAGATTTTCCTGGTTTGCAATTATTCGTGTTTTAGATTACTCTGGCGGTACTGTTGAAGATGAATTAGATTGGGGATACCTAGAGGTTGAAAGACAGGAGACTATTGGACTACGCACCTAAGAGATGTTGAATATCATTTCTAATCATGTACCCTTAAGTTACATACATTCATTCATCACATGTAATCTGAAGAAAAGTAAAAAGAAACACACATTAAGTTTAAGAAATATTAAAAGAATACACAGTTAAGAATAATAGTCTAGAACTGCATAATGAAAACTTAGAACCTAGTTGAAAAATATACGAATTCTAAATGGTAGCACTCTGGGTCTCAGAATGAAACTGATGACAAAATTAAACTGCGTTATTTTGGTGAATTTTAAAAATGATTATTTTCAAAGTTTTTGTTAGGTAGTGAGGTGGCCATGAATGACCAGAGAGAAGGTCCAGCTCTGAAACCATAGGAATGACAACACTGATAGCCCAAGCCAAGAGCCCTCCCAGAGAAAAACTCATTTTTCAAATAACAACACTCCTACATTCTGGAGTACAAGGAAATAAACGATCATAGCATAGCAACCGGTTTAGGACAGCCACAAACGCTTGTGTAGAAAGGAGTACTCTGACCTTCTCACCTCAGCCTCATTATACCATCACTATAATGTCATGGACATTCCCAGAAGTTCATGAACTTAATTATAACAAACTAAATTCTGGGATAGAACATGCACAGTTAACAATAGGTTATATAACAGCCAACTGTCAATAAAAATGACCTCAATCAGCTAGTACCGCCCTTGTAAACACCCATCACGGCCCAAATATAAGACAGATCTCCTGGCCTGTGATGCTACAGCCCTCTCTGGTGTATGTAGCCTGTGTCTCTCTTGAAACATACTTCAATGAATCCTACTTTCCTTAATCTTTGCTGATCTGTAATTCTTCACTGTGTCGGCAGAAAAGATAGAGGCCCACAGGGCCACTGAGGCAAAGAGGGACTTAAATCACTCCCAATGGTGACAGTTTGGGAGGTAATAGAAGTAATCACAGAATAAGATCATTACTCTGAAGCTAGGGCCATGGGTAGAAAGCAGTTACCAGAATTCATAGAGTGAGTTACATGGATAGTGAGATACGGGAGATCTTGCAGGGAAAGGATGCAGGGAATAAATATCTTTCTTCTTGTGAATTCATGCTGGTACCTATTTAACTGAACTTTACTAGAAAATAAATGGCAAGAAGGCCTGATATTATCCATAATGGTTAGGCTCCTGGAGCATAAAGCATGGTAGAGAAGGTGGATGAAGTGTATTTAGGGTAAATAGAAAACATCCAGCAAAAATCACATAAAATGGTCACGGAAAGTGGATATTATCAGGAATGTCAATGTAAGAAACATCCAAAGCTGTAGAAAATTTTTATGAGTTTATTTAAGCCAAACTAATAACATATGCCGAGGAGCAAGATCTCAAATGCTCCAAATAACAGTTTTGCAACTTCTTCAATGCATTTGAAATTAAGGAGGGAACTAAGGAAGATTACATAGAGGTGGGGGAAAGCAAGGCAAGGATTGGATTATATAGTATAGTTAATAAGATTATGCACTCTCTTGAGGGTGGTTACAGTTTATTTCAAAGGTCTGTTAACCTAGACGAACAGAAACAATGAACAGGGCTTGCTTAAAGCAAAAATAAACCTCTTACTGAAAAGTTTTATGTTTGAGGTGTGACTACCCACCAGGACCTTTAAGATCCGATCATCCCGTGAGGTTACTTTCCACAGAACCCCTTTTTTTGTTCCCAGGAACACAATCCTCTAGTAAATGAGGTATGCACAGATGAGCAACTGCTTCTATTATATTGCATTTTTAAGACCATAGCCATCAATAAATCAGTCTACCACTGAATTCCCAATTGCCTAATACTTAGGAAGTCTACAATGAATTTTTCATGAATGAATTAATAGAACAATGAAATTCAACTTATCTTTATCTTCTGGTTGATGTCCAATCTCTCGAGTATGACCACACTGTTATCTTGTGGATTTGGTGCCAGAAATATATATACACATATACATATACACATATACAAAAGAGTTCTGACTTGCAATTTTAGATGAACATTGTCTGGCATTTCTGGCTCACTCACTTTGACTACTTTATGATACAAAAAAAAAAAAAATCCCAACTGAACTCTGGTGCTATAATCTCTGCTTTTATCTCAGGACTCATCTGAAAAATAGCATTTAGATAGAGGGCAGCAAAATTCACCACTGCAAAGTATGCCTCTTTGGCATAAAGAATATCTTGAGCTGGTTATTTTTTTTTAAGAAACATCATACATTGGAAAAGTTCAGAAAACTGGGTAAAAGTTACCCTTTTCTAAGGGACATTAACAACCTTACCCTGTTTATTTTGCCTTTTCTGGTAACCTCTTATAACTGCACTCCTCCTCACCTCCCACACCCTTCCCCCACATCATCTCCTTTATCTTTATCTGGAGATGGTATTTAAGGTGATAGTTTGGGTCTCCTAAGTGGTCTGCATGAGAATTGCCATCAGAGGCCTGTAAAGAAAATCTGCATGACTTCAGGTAGTGTGCATTGTAGGGTCATACCTATTTAGGGATGTCTAACCAATTTGGGAGGTCTTGATGGTTCACTCCTTTAAAGTAAGATTTGTAATCACTGGAGAAAATGACACACGTGCTATGATTTAAGAGACTCTGAGATGTTCTAAACAAAATCTGCCCTCTTTGAATATTTCTTGTAACATTTGCCACTTGTAACATAATAAAAACTGTCAATATCTTATCTAGCCTCTGTCTTACACGAGGAACAATGTGATGTCAAAGATAATGCATTTATTTATATCTGAATCTCCTTCAGTGATGAGCATAGGACTTAACCACTTTCCCATATATGTTTATTTCTATTTTCAATGCAACAACTTAAATTCAGTTTTTTTTTTCATCATTCAAATGGATGTTAAAAATGATCTCCTAAGCAGTGTTCTTGACCTTCATGTTTTATCATTACGATTTCCCATCTATGGTATTAAACTCCTCATTATCATTCCCAAACCCACTTTTCTCACTTTATCATCTTATATATATATATTTTTCCTTCTGTTAAAATCTTCCTAGTCCTTAAGGACTATATCAAATAAACTACCAACTCTTTAATTACATACCACATTTGTAATAATTAGACTATAGCTTAGTACCTGGGACATATTGGATGTTCAATGAATGCTGATAGAACTAAATTAAATTTCAGTATTCATTTCATTTAGATTTGTTCAATAGATAGGTCTGGATCTGCCACCAAGGTTAAGGACCTGGCTGAAATCATTTACACCTAGAATGATGCTGTGCACATAACAGTCTTGAAATGAATACTTCTTACAAAATTTATTAAATCTAAAAATTTAAGTTCAAGGAAAGACATGTGACCTGTGTCCTAATGTGGTGGCTGAAAAATGACTGCTAGAAATTTATTGCTTGCAGGGAATTACTGCTTGGCTATATAGCCCATGGGAACATGGCTATTACCATGGGAACATAGGCTATCATCCATAAGAACATAACATTCTAATAATAAGCTTTCTGCTTCTGTACCCTCACTTGCACACCCAACCTGTGGGTCGATAGATAATGAATAGAAGAAAAATAGACCTTTGTGTTCAGACAGAATAAAGAATGAGATTTAGGGCTTAAAAACCCTGTACCTCTACATTTCAGGGTTGGTTAATTTGGGGTCTGTGTACCCCTGGCAGACCCAGCTGGCTGAATAAAGAGTGTATTTCCTATAACTCACTGATTTCTGGTGGTCTGTGTGTCTTTCAGGGGCTGGCGGCTAAAACATTTACAAAGACCACCAGAAACATGACTTTGGTTGAATAAAATTGGGTTTCTTGCTTTGTTCAATGCCGGAGAATGCACACCTAGAAGAAGTGGGGGGTCTTATGAAGGGTGTGTCTTAAAAGACTCCATCTTAATTTATGTTTTAAGCTTTTGCGGGATTGATGCTGTCAAGAATTTTGGATGATTCTGTGATTGGATAGCTTTATAATTCTGATCTAGAAGTAAAGAAGTGCAAAGTATATTTAAAGTGGTAATGTGTAAAGAAACAGTTATGCATATTAGTAATGAATTACAGAGGTTTTGAGAGAGAAAGGCAGCCTTCTGCTGTCTTCAGTGGGGCTGAACATCCAGGAGCCAGCTCCTAATACTTAGTTAAGCTCCTGGAGCACACTTGTCCTAGGGAGGCCAATCAACATGAAAGACCATAAAGATCTGGTTACAGGGGACCAAAACACGTCCTCTTTGGCTCTACATGCACAATCAGGCTCAGACATGCCCACTGTGTGACTCTTTCTTCATCTTAATACAAAAAAAAAAAAAAAATTACACCCGGGGTAGGGATTTAACATGCTGATGAGACATGCAACGCATGAAGAAGGGTGTAGCCACACAGCGCAGAGGCCGGGAAAACTCCCCATCTACGTCCCTAGACATCGTTCTGGTCTGCTTAGCTCCCTTTAAAAATCCTGCCCCTGCCTCCCTCTGGGAACTGCCCATCTCTTTCCTTTCATGGTGCTGGTTTCCTTGTGCACAAGCCCAATAAATCTTTTGGCTCCGTCCATGTCTGGTGATCTCTCTTGATTTCTGTCCTGGGAGATTGCAAGAACCCAGGGTGCTGGTAACAGTTTGGCCTTATTTATTTATTCATTTATTCCCAAACAGCATTCCTGTTTTTTTGTCAATATTCTCCATGACTAACAAGTAGTCTTATTTTTGTCTTTCTTCATCATGGTCACAAATAGCCTTGTCTGATGTTTCCGTTCAACAGTACTTGGTCCGTGGCCTAGCTTGTGTGCCAGACCAAATCCTGGTTGTCATGCTGCTTTTCTTCTCTATGGTCAGTGGTAAAGCCAAACTCAAATCCAGGCCTTTATGGAGTAGTGGGTAATGAGGGAACTCTGGGAGTTGACATGAACATCATTGTCACCACTGGCTGTCACTAGCAGAGATTATTATTGTGTATGGACTGAACTTAGAGATTTGCAATCATTGTCTCATTCAATCCTCACAACAACTCTGTGGACTAATTGCTCTTACCAGCCTCACTTTACAGAGCATGAAACTACCTAGCCCGACCACACAGCTAATAATTGGCACTTTCTTTGCTCAATTGACCTAATTTACCCACCTCTTGATTCGAATCCCAGCTGCACCAGTTGTTTAAAACTTTGAAGGGTTGTAATTTCTCTGAAATTTCACAAATGTTATGAAGCGTGCCACCTTTAAGATATTTAGGAAAGGTCGACCACAGAGCAGGACTTCACATATGCTGGCTCACTTTCCTTTCCTTCTAACAAAGAACACTTTGAGTCATGCTGAGTATTTATGCATTCTTAGGATGTACAACCATCAGAACTTTATAAAATTAAAATAATCACAATAATATTTACTTTTTTGAAGGAGCGATTTTATACTTTGTGCTACCTGAAGTGACATGATTTTGCTGATATCTAAGATAAAATTCAGGAAGAAACTTAAAAGTAAAAAGCAGACAACTCCCTGCCATCCATAATACTGAGTATTTAAATGATCTGAGCCTGTCAGGACTGTGACTCAGAACCCGATTCTACTTCCTATTCCCCCTCTAGAGCTTTTATAGTCTCTTTAGGAAAGAGATGAGATATCACTAACATATTGTTTTGAAATCATTTGTAAAAATGATTGCAACATTTCTCAAATAGAAATAAGATGAGGAGGAAATTGAAGCCCAATCACATTTATTTATAGCTTTTAAAAAATAATTAGTTAAGCTCAAAATATAAAGAAGAGTGGAAAACTGTTGTGAATTGCTACATTTTATTAATCCTTGTAGTCACCATAACACCTAGCACAATGCTTAACACCTAGGAGCACTCAAAATATTGCTCGCAGTGTAGGTACAGTAAATTGGATTTCATTATTCTGTATCACAATCCCAGCTCACTGATCATCAGAGTGACTTCGGAGACATGACTTTAACTCCCTGTGCTTCATTTTCCGTACTGTATAATACGACTTGCTTTTATGTCCTGAATGCTTTGAGGGTGTCAGTGTTATGAAGACCAAGTTTTATTTTCAGTTATATATTTGTATTCAATTTTAACCAAAAGGTTGTTCAATCAGTTTATTTTCAAAGAAGTACTTTCCCTATTTCAAGCTTCTGATTTTTCTGTGAATGAATGGCTGAGTGCGGTATAAGTCCTGGTATTTGTTTATGGGCAACCTGATTTCCCCAGACATCACGGAATGAAGTTGAGAAGATGTAAGTGTAAGACATATAATCAAATAAAAACTAAAGACCTGATTTACATACAGACTTAAATCTTACATGGGTTTTACAATCACTTGGCAGGCTAAAGTACAATAAAGGGAAATGTGCCTTTGATAATCCAAAGAGGCAACACATAGAAACCTAAGGAATTCCAATATTTATAGTTTCAAACTAAAGATCATAAAAATCAAAACTAAACTGCAAGGTAAGATTTAATATGGTAATTAAACTTTGAGCACTCCTTTAATTAAATGAACATGAAGTTTGCCATAGTGATGAAATCACAAGTTATAAAGAGTGGAGGTAAAGTAAAATAGATTAGACATCTGCCATCTCTTTCTAATTTCACAGAAACCAGAAAGAATAGAGTAAAATGGAATTTCAGATGTGGTCTGGAAAGTCTTGAAAAGCTGATGAGATATTTTATGTGGGCTTTTATACTATAAATCTCATCATAGGATTTCTCTCTCTATCCTCATAAAATCTGTGCCTGATCCTATCTTTGTGGCTTAAGAGAGAATATGCCAATTGGTCAGGATTGAGATGCACATGTACCTCTAAAAATTTGCAGTTTTTATCTCCATTTAAAACACAAGAGGATTGAAAGTACAGTATGGTGATTATAGTTAATACTGTATTGTATATTTAAAATTTTCTGAGAGAATAGATGTTAAATATTCTCACTATACACACACAAATGGCAACTATATAAGGTAATGGATGTGTTAATTAACTTGATTGTGGTAATACTTTCACATTTTACAAACTAAATATGTACTTTTTTTTTATTTTCCAATCATAACGATAAAGCTGTGAGAACAAGCAAGCAAATAAAAAAAAAAAAAACACAAGGACTAAGAAAGATGAGAATTATTTTTTTTGAAAAAAAATCAGTATTTATTTTAGAAGTAAGATAATTGAGACTGGACAAGATAAAGAAAAAAAGGTATTTTAGCAAGAATTAAATATTAATTTATAATACGAACGATGTGATTAAGTTAAGGATTTTGAAAAGAGTTTATCCTTGAATAATCAGTTGGGCCCTGAATGTCATCACAGTAGGAGAGTTTGAGGATGACTATCCACAAACACAGAGGAGAAGGTAATGGTGAAAAGAAGCAAAAGAGATGTGATCACAAGCCAAGGAATATTGATAGTCACCAAGACAAGAAGAGGCAGTTAATGAATTTTCCTCTAAGACCTCTGGAGTCTTGCCAACAAGACTTGATTTCATCCCAGTGAGACTGATTTTGAACTTTTGTCCTCCAGAACTGTGAGAGAATAATTTTCTGTTGTTTTAAGCCATCCTAGTTTGAAAATTTGTTTCTGTGGCCACAGGAAATTAATACAAGTTCCATCACATTTTAATCACATGGAGAGACTGGTTTAACTACAACTGCAGTTAAGATACAGAACTCTTTCATCACAGTGAAGATGTCTCTCATGATTAAGCCTTTATAGTCTCTGCCTTTAAGAGATTTTTAAAAAATATTTCTTTTATATATAATGCCCAATGGTTTTATTTGTATTTAGTAAGAAGAATAGAGAAAATTACCTCTAAATATAATATTAAATTTAAATGTAAATGAACTTGAAAGTCTCCATCTTTCTGGAAGTGGCAGTCTCCAGAATCTGTTTTTTAAAAAAGTGTGCTGCCATTTTTCCTCTCAAATAACATGCAATTCACATGTTGAGTTTATTTTTTATATGCCTAGTTTTATCTGTCATGGATTTTACTGTTACCCAAGGGCAGGTCTCTAGCTTGCAAAGCTGCTCATATATTTTAGTGGTCTGGGCTGCTTAAGACATTGTGTCTGTTCTGCATTTTGTTTTAAATATAATACTCATTAAAAGATAGAAAAAGAAGGGTTAAAAAAACTGTTCCTCTTAAAAATAAAGATTTGAAAAGAAGATGTACATTTGCACCAACAAATAACAACTTGGAAATTATAAATGAGATTTATTTTTTTCAAATTTATTTATCTATTTTTCAAAATAAAAGCCACCGAGTGTTGCATTCTTATAGGAAATTTGAACAGATTAAAAAATACACAAAACATAATAACCCTAGTGCTGCCATCTCACCTCTCTGAGTTATTTACTGATGTATTTTTATTCATTTATTTCTATGTGGTGAGTCTCACCTGAGGAAAGAGACCCAAGTTATGGAGTTGGTAAATGCCATTTGGCTTCAGGAGGCACTTCTGGATGCTTTGCACTCTTGTTCCCCAGTTCCTTCACCCGTTTTAGTATCTGCCTCTGGCAGATCGCCAGGCATTTTTAATCGAAAAAATATTTTAAATGTCATCTCTAGAACTCTCTCCTTTCAAACACCGTGTAATCAGGTGAGAGTTACCTGCCTGCCACTCGAATAGTCTTTCTCAGTGAATTGTCTCACCTCCTGGGGAGTACTCAGGTTTATCTACTGGCAGATTAGATATCTCTTCGCCCCCGTCCCGTCCTCGTTAGAAGTAGGAATAGACGATCAGACCCTGTGGTTTTGCAGCGGAGTGACCAGAGCGCAGCGGAGTGACCAGAGCTCAGCGGTGACTGGAGCGCGCGGGGCCATCTCTAGGGACCCCTGCTTCTCCAGCGCGACAGTCATTGCGCTCTGCGCCTGGGGAGCTGAGGCGCCGAACTTTCCTCGACCCGGCTCTCGAAGGCTGTCGGTGACTTCATTCCCGAAGCGGATTCCCGACTCCCAGCAACTAGTTTCGAGAGGCATTGGTGTGTTAGTCTGTTACTCTCTGTCCACCGCTAGGGAAGGTTCCTCGCGGACCAGGCACAGGGCTGGGCACCGAGGAACGACAGGACCAGCGGAGAAGGGAGAGGAAAGGCAGCAAGGGAAGGAGAACCCTGGCAGGCGACAGCATGAAATTCAACCCAGCGCACTACTAGCTGCCTCACCTGCCCTCGCTGGTCCTCGGCACCAGATGAGTCCAGAAGCATGAGAGACCTGAGCCAAGGAACCTGCAGGTGAGAGGTTGGTCCTACCGAAGGTCACCGGTGGCTGCCAAAGGCTCACAGTTCAACTCTGGGCATCACCTTCCTCCGGTAGAGGGCTTCTGTGATTAGGATTCTGATCTACTGCGGCAGCGAAGCACTTTTGAAAGAAGTCTCAAGACTGCTTCCTGTGCAGGAACGAAGGATTTTTCTTAACAAAGACAACATGCTTCTCTCCAGCTCTGACAGTGAGCATGCAGTCAAGGGGAAAGAGAGAGATCAAAGAAGTGGAATAAAATCTAGATAAAAGGAGGAAATTGTTACCAGGGAATGCCCCTACAACCGCCTTCCATCGCAGGTGTCTGATTTTAGAGTATAGGGAGCCTGAGAATGAAACTTGTACACCTCCCACTCCCCCCAAAAAAGAAAGAAAAAGTCCCTGGACCTCTCTAAAACTACCTGTTTTAACTTCTGGGGGAGGCTAAGTGGTGAGAGACTTCACACATTTTCATTTGTGTGCCCTTCGACCTGAGCTAAACAAACAGCAAACAAGGCCTCTTATAGTTAGAAACAGGTCGAGTACCAATGTTCTCTCGCTGATTCCAGATGGCACTTTTTAAAGGTATGATTAATACATAAAAGAATGTACACATTTTGAATGTACAGCCTGATGAGTTTTGGAAACTCTATGTAAATTAAGATACAGAATACTTAAATCACTCCAGAAATTCTCTGAGTGCAACACCCCCTCAAAAGTAAAGACTTTCCTATTTCTATCACCACAAATTGTTCTTTAAATTTGTATAAATGGAATCATATAGTATATACCCTTTCATTTACAGTTTCTTTCACTTAATAAAAACTCTCAGAGTCACCCATGTTTTTGAATTAGCAGTTTGCTCCTTTTCCGTGCTGAGTGATATTCCATTATATGAATAGATGACCATTTGTTTTATCCTTTTACTTGTTCGTGTGCATTTGAATTGTTTCCAGACATTGCCTTTTTTAAAAATAAAGTTTCCAAGAACATTCTTGTCCATATATGATTGGAAGTGCTGGATTATAAAATAGGCATAGTTTAACATTATGAAACACAGGCCACCCGTTTTTGAAAGTGTTTCCACAATTTTTTACTGTGACCAGCAAGATATGAGTCATCTAGCTGCTCCACATCTTCGATAATGCTTGGTATTCCAAACTTTTTTTTTTTCTCCACTTATAGTTGACATTCAATATGATTTTGTATTATTTTCAGGTATACAACACAGGGGTTAGACACGTATAATTTACAAAGTAATCCCCCAATTAGTCTAGCACCCATCTGGGTACTAGTTATTACAGTGTTATTGACTGTATTCCCTATGTTGTGTACTTCACATCCCCATGACTATTTTGTACTTTCAAATTTGTATTTCTTAATCTTTTTACTTGTTACACTCATCCCTCCTACCCCCATCCCATCTGGAAGCTATCAGCTTTTTTTCTATATCTGTGAGTCTGTTTCTGTTTTGTTTGATTATTTTGCTCTTTAGATCCCATGTATAAGTGCGATAATATGGTATTTGTCTTTCTCTGTCTGACTTATTTCACTTTGCATAATACCTTCTAGGTCTATCCATGCAGTCACAAATGGTAAGATTTCATATTTTTGTGGCCAAGTAATATTCCATTATATATATGAACAATTTTTTTTATCCAGTTGTCTATTTATAAGCACTTAGATTGCTTCCATATCTTGACTATCATAAATAACCCTGCGGTGAACATAGGGGTGAATATATCTTTTGGAATTAGTGTTTTGGATTTCTTTGGATAAATAACCAGAAGTAGAATTGCTGAGTCATATGGTAGTTCTATTTTTAATTTTTTGAAAAACCTTCAAACTGTTTTCCACAGTGGCTGCACCAATTTGCAGTCCCACCAACAGTACATGAGGGTTCTCTTTTCTCCACATCCTCACCAACATTCATTCCTTGTTGATTTATTGATAATAGCCATTCTGACAAATGTGAATTGATATCTCATTGTGGTTTTAATTTACATTTCCTGATGACTGATGATGTTGAACATCTTTTACTCTCTCTCTCTCTCTCTCTCTCTCTCTCTCTCTCTCTATATATATATATATATATATATATATATACACACACACACACGTTTTCATTTTGAAGTCCAATATACCATTTTTAATGGCTAGCGCCCCCCCGCCGCCACTTATCTAACAAATACTTGCATTATACAAGGTCATAAAACTATATTGTATATTCACTTCCAGAAATATTATTTTCACTTTCATCTTTAGGTTCATGATTCAAGTCAAACTATTTTTTTGTGTGTTCAGCATGAATCAGGAGTCAGATTTTTTTATTGGTTTGTTTTATCTTTCCATGTGGATATATAAGAAATAATTTCAACATTATTTGCTAAAAAATGATTATTTTTCCTATTGGATTGCATTGGAGTCTTTGTGGAAAAGCATTTAACTATAATTGTGTGGGTCTATATCTGTAATTATGGTCTTGTTTCATTGATTTGTTATTTGTATATCCTTATAATAGTCTTTCAGGTTATATTTTTCAGTATGGTTTTGTAGAAATTTTTAAAATTAGGTGGTATAAAGTCTAAAATGTGTTCATTCAAATGTTTTGGCTTTTCTAACTCCTTTTTATATCAATATATATTTTAAAATCAGTCTATTAGCTCCTACGAAAGTTGATTGGAATTTGATTCTAATAGCATTTCATCTCCAGAAAAGTTTGGGGAGAATCAACACCCTACAATTATAAATCCTCCAAGCAATTAGCCTGAAATACCTTTTCCTTTATGTAGATTTTCTTTAATTTCTCTCTGCAATATTTTATAATAGTAAGTCAGATTTGCACATTTTTGGTTAAATTTAATCCAAAACATTCTTCGTAGAATTTTATATATATATATATGTCAAATTCAGGAAAGTTTCTGTAAAGTCTAAAACACACTACAATTACTAAGCATATTGGTGCTAGTTGTCAGGGTGGCATTTGATCTATTTTGATAGTATTGCAAATGACATGTTTTAATTTTTATTATCCAATTTGTTGCCAATTTATAGAAATATGATAAAAATTTTAATATTTACTTTGTATACTTCAACCTTTCTACATTTGCATATTATTTCTACATCTTTTGTTGTTTAATTGTTAAAAAATATCTACATTACAATCATATTGTCTGGGATTAAACATAGTTGTTTGTTTTCCTTTTCAAATATTATGGAGTTTTTTTTTTTTTTCTTGCCTTCTTTCACCTCACAGGTTCACTAGTACAATGCTGCAGAGAGGAGAATGTAACTGCTCTTTTCTTTTGCACAATCTCAAAGAGAAATCATTTACTATTTCATCATTAAGTATGTGTTAGCTACAAATCCCCTTCACCAGACTGACATTGTTTCTCCTTTTCCTATTTTTGCCAGGGTGTTTATGAATGGATGTTAAATTTTGTTATTGCTCCAGTCTGATGATCATATGCTGTTTCCTATTTATACTATTATTGTGGTGAATTATATAGATTCAAATTTGATTATTAAAACAACATGTCATTCCTGGAATTAACTCGATTTGGCCATAATATCTTGTAACTTACTATTTTGTTAGATTTTATTTCTAATGTCCTATTAATAGTTTCGTGTTATGTTCATGAGTGGAATTGGTTTGTAGTTTTCTTTTGTTATATATACCTTTCAGGTTTTGTATCAGTATTCTATTAGTCTCAGAAAATAATTCAAAAAGTTATATCTTCTTTTCTATTTTCTGAAAGAATTTTTATAAGATTGGTATTATTTCTTTCTTAAATGCTTGATAGACTAAAGCAAGTGTTTTAAAAAAAGATTTTTATAGCAATTCACTTTTAAATAGACATATAGATTTTCTATTTTTTGTTGTATTCATTTTAATCAGTATGCTCATCAAAGAAGAGTATCCATTATGCCTAAGCTGTTTATTTTCTTAGCATAAAATTTTTAATAGTATTTCCTTTTAAAATTGTCATATTTGTAGAAACAATAACTGTATGCTCTCACTCACAATTTTAGTAGTTTTATTTGCATGATCAATCTTACTAGCCTTGTTCATTTTCCTTCTTGCTTTTTGTTTTTTAGTTCATTTCCTCTCACTCTTGATGTTTTTTTCTTCTACTTATTTTAGATTTGTTTTGCTCTTTCCAGCTTCTTAAGATGGAAGCTATTAAATTGTTTTCTAAGTATTAAACCTAAGTACAAATTTTGCTCTAAACATTGCTTTAACTTTCCCTCATGATTATTTAGAAGTATTCTTAATTTTCCATCATTTTGGCATTTTCCAATATCTTTTTGTTATTGATTTTTAGTTTAATTCATTTATTTATTTATTTTTTTCCGGAGCATATACTTTCTGGGATCGGCTCTAACATAAAGCCACTCTTGTAACCACATACAAACTTTATTTCTTTAACGTTTTTTTCTTTGATTCAGGCTGGTTTTGCCCAGATAATGGCATTGTAGCTCACTTACCTCTTTCTGCCTTTATCCTCTGTAATCCTGCATTTAAAATCATTAAGCCTCAGGACATAAGTTTAAAGGAGCCCCTGGTCTATAATCATGAGGACAATAGATTTCTGTTGGACTTTAAGGATAACATCTTGACTTTAGATGTGTTTTAGCCCCAGACCCTTTGAGACGGGACAACAACCCCACCAGAATCCAACACAATGATCAATTACCTCATCCCCCTCCAATGCTCAAATCAGTAGTTCCCACAACCTCAACTCTCTTAGTTTTCATGACTATGGATTTTTCTCTATACAATCTGTACTCTCAAGACACCCGGAGAGCCAGGCCTTTGAGCGATAACTTGCCTGTGTCTCCAGGATTCACAACTCGCTAATAAACCTCACTTTCTTTGCTGCAAAACGTGCGTACATCTCTTCTTGAGCTTAGCTAGGCGCAGGCAGATGGACCCCTTTTTGTCCCTATAATTCTCTTCTCCCCTTCCTTCTCCTCTTTCCTCTTCCTTGTCTGTTCCTCACCCCCTTTTCTCCTCCTCCTATTTGTCCTCCTGTTCATGTCCTTCTTCCCTTCAAGAGTTTTTGTGTGCACATAGCTAATAAGCAGGCTAGTTAGTTTACATAATAGTTAATAATAAAGAACCGTTCACAAGAACCGTTATAACAATAATGGCAAGTTCGTTTTTCTGCTGGTAAAAATTGCTTAGCCCATCAGTGGTCACCAAGCAGGAAGTTTTCTAGCTGAAGGAAGACTTTTAACTTGGAGTCTGTGTAAAGCAAGACCCATGGTTAGCAAGTGTTGAATTCTTTTTAAATTTGGGGAATGTGAGGTTGAGGTTCTTGATTCAATAGTATGTCATATTACTCAATATTTACTATTTTTTATTCAGTAGGTTGAAAGTTTAGCATTGTTTTAAAATAATGTGTTAACTCAATTAGAAAAATTATTATATAATAATATAAGCACAGTGATAAAAGCCTTTAAGTATGAAATTTTACATAATTTTCCAGCTTTGCCGATTTCTACTTTTTTCTTAGCAACTTTAATAGCTGAAGCACTATTAAGCTGATTTGTCCATAATTTTCTTCACAGTGAACATGCATTAGGGCCCCCATTAGATTTTCTTAGTTGTCTTCAGGAAAGCTCAATATTCAACCTTCAGCAAAAGCCAAGCACTTTGCCTTTTTAAACTGGCAAATTCCACAGAGACAAAGAAAGCTATTTAATTTTGACAATTGGCTCTTCCCCTCAGGAGATGGCAGGTAAACTCAGTAAAATGCAATTTAACGACATGAATAATGTAACCACTATAGAAACTCATTTAAGGCATGCACAAATAACTGGTCAAAGAAAATAAACAGGAGTGGGTTTAATAGATGCAGCATAGAATGATTGTACTTTTTAAATAACTTCATTGTGTGGAAGTATTCAGTTGCTATGACAAGGCAGCCAATAATTTATTTCAGAAAGAAAGACTTTAGATATTAAAAGAAAAAGTAACATGAAGAGTTCTTTAGTTCTTGATGAAAAATGACCCATGGAGTTCTTGAGAACTCTTTTGTTTTACTCTGGCGAACCTTTTTGTTTCTTTAATCTGTGGTTTTACCGTTGGTTCCTTTGGATCGTTGTTTTAAATGACTTGCTAGGGGGAGAGACATAAAAGGGAAAGAGTAAAGGTTTACCAACAGTCAGCATCAGTTGTAGAGTCAATCTGTCATATGCTTGCATATGTATTGCCTTCTACTTACTCTTATATTTGCTATTCAGTTTAAGAAATAGAGTTCTAGTCTATACTATATGTAACAATGAACTCTACCTTACAGCATTCAGCCTCTTCAAATGTAGGACTCTAGAAAATTACTTCTTTCTTTTTAAAGAAACATTTTATTTTAGAATATCAAGTTGTATCTACTCACTTTTTGAAAATATGGAAAATATGGAAAAGTAGAAAGACAAAAATTAAAACCTGTTAATCCCAGCACTTGAGCACTATTGCCATTTTGTTTGAATTCATTCACGATAATGGGATCAATATATAATAAATGTTTAATAATAATTTGTAATTAGATTAGTTCACTTAAGATGTAGATTCTGTCAGCCTCGAAAATTAAATAGCCAGTTATTTTATCAGCAAAATGAGTTTGTTTGGCAATAGCATAGAAATGCAATTCAGAACACGCAAGCTGTGGCGAACCATAAGCAAGTCCAAAAAGACAAAGGGAAGATCAGTGTTTATTAGGTCTTAGGAGAAAGTCAGAAGCATTGTTGTGAACACGTGTTCACTGTTGAAGAACTTAAGGTCGAGGTCATGGTGGGTTTTCATTGGCTCCAAGCGATAGTTAGAACCTTGCTGCTGAAACAGGGAGGGATCTTCCTTCTTTTTCTTAAAAGCAGAAGATAAAATTCTCATGTAAAAAAATGTCTTTCTTTGTTGAAATAATTTTTATCTCCCTTCTTCGTGGTGATTATGGAGACCGAGTGGGGTATGAATGAAAGTTCTGCTGTCAGGGCTTCCTGACTCCTTTTTAAATGGAATTTCCTTTTTTATTTTTATTTTTTCACTATGCCTTGATGTAAATTAAGCACTGAATTTAGAGTAATTCTGAAAACTGTTCTATTAGTTTCTAAATTTGATCATTCACATTTAACAATCCATGACAATGCAGATTTGGTACTATTATTTAATCTAACAAGTTAGCACATTTTGATTGCTTATTTAGATGCAAATAAGGATCCTGGCAATCAGGATTTACAAGTAAATAAGTCAAAGGAGATATTTTATTATAATCATAGATCCTGGAAGTGCTTCAGGACTTTAGCTGGCCAGTTACATCATTTTCTGCCAAGTGACAGGGAATTTTAGTTGCTACTTTTTTGTTTGTTTGTTTCAGGAAAAAGAATACAATAAAGACTAATTCAAAATAAACCATAGTTTTATAGGCTGCACATTGTAATTCCAGTTGCTAATACTGGCCTCTTACACTGACCACATGATGTAATGCAATAAGACTGAATTACGGATATGGCCCAACTTGAAAGATAACATGTCCTGTTGAGAATTCAAGCTTCGCTGAGATAGGCTGTCAGCAGAGCTTCCCTGTATAGACAGGTTCTCTCTTGTAGAAAGATTCTTCCCTACGGACTATTGTGAAATCTAGTTTAAAGTTTTTTTTTTTTTTTCATTCCAATTCAGAAGTTGAATATTTTAAATAGACTTTAAGTAACTAAAGATAAAATGATAATTAATGTTTTTCCTGAGATCCACTGTACACCAATAGTAATGACACCTTTGCTGAACAGAATATAGCGTAGTTTGTACTTTAGTCCATTAACTGCTTCATATTCAATGGCTCAGCATCCAGGAAGGAAACAAGCTTTCAGCTGACACCACAGTTCTAAAATTAAATCAATCTACCATTAATTATGAATTATGGAACAGCAATTTTTGAGATTAAAGTGACAGGCAAGACTTGTGAAAAGAATATGAAAGTCCTGACTTTAATTATCACGTAGTATAAATATGTTCTTTGTTAATTCGCAGGACAAAAAGGAAGCATTTTACCCTTTTATGTTGTTCCAATGTTCTGATCTCAAAGATCATTCATTTTAAGCATTTAGATCTAACTAAACTACAGTTTATAAAGCTTATGGAGTAAGTTATAAGTCATGGAGCAGGGACAATTAAGGAGATCTTGAAAAGGACCACAGAATCTTCTCCTTGTCTTTGCTAAACTGAAAGAATCCATCTCTTAGCTTTCAAGATTTTTATGTGAACCCACCAATGAATAATAATCTCTGTTTCAGGAAAAGAGTCCAAAAGTCTTGCTAAATCAAACTCACCCTTGATCTGAAAGAGGCAATTATGGTGATGTCATTCGCTAAATTGTCTTCAATAAATGTAAAATTTGAAGGAGCTGTAAAGATTAATGAGTTCATACACATTAAGGGAAGCTGCAGTTACAAGCAAGGACATCTCATCCTAGTCACCACCCAGGCAATGCTCATTATCCATAAAGTAATTCAAAAAGTGTTTTTATTTCTTTGCACTTCATCTAATCTCTAAAATTATGCATTTTATAGTATTATAGCAAATGTCTTATGTAGGAGATGAATAAACAAAGGCATAGATAGATATAGATTAGATAGGTAGATAGATGTTAGATGATAGATGATAGATTAGATAGATAGATGTTAGATAATAGATGATAGATAGATGGATAGATAGATGATAAATAATGATATATAGATAGACAGATAAAGTTTACTAGATATAGTTCATAAAATTGTGTTTAAAAATTGAGGGGGGCCCTACAAAGACAAAACATTTCAAATTACATAATTCCGACTCTCGTGCAACTAAAATTGTTACTATTTTATTGAAAAATTTAGAATCACTTTTCTTTAAATGTGGCGCTATATGATCTGGGCTTTTAAATCTAAAATTCAGAATATTTTAATGTGGGTAGTTCAGTCAATATTACAGTAATGCTTTAGGTTTTAATTTGACTTTTCTTTTTTGATTTTCCAGCACTCACATATACACAAACACATACACGTACATACACATATTGGTCTTTTGCTCTATGTTTCACATATATTTACTTTTATGAATTTTGGGTTTTATTTTTCTTTTCAATTACTCATTTTAGTTAATATACAAATTAAATAAATACCCACATGTGTTTATACATACATGCATGCCTATATATGTTTTGAAAAAAATAGCATTAGAAAATAAGGATCATAAAAAGCAGAGAGAAATATTCTTAAAGTGTTAAATGATTAAATATTAAATTTGTTTCTGAAAATTTTTGTAGACAGAAACATTCAGTAAACTAATATAAATCATTTGATATAATTAGCAAAAAAAGGCATATTAATTTCTGCAGAGAAAAGATGTTTTTATGGCATGAAATTTTAAAATATTTATTTTGGAGAAACATTAGTCAGTGTTGAGGAACACGTTGGGTGATATCATCAGAAAAGAGTTAAAACATGGAACTATTTCTTCGGATGACCCTTGGCGATGCAGACCATTGGAAGTCTGATCAACTGAATTTCTAAGCTTTCCTTTAGATATTTCCCACCACAAATTATATAGAGACTGACCTTGGCTCTTCAGTTTGTTTGTCCTAAACAATATGAAACAAATCATGTATTTACTTTTTCAGTGCTATCAGTGTGAATATAGTCAGTGTGAAATTGTTGGCTACAGAATAATACAGTTAATAAATGCTATTGACAAATTAAATACAAACTTACTTTCCTCACTAAAAACATTGATTATTTCTGGAAAGAATCTTTGCATATGTTTGTAAAAATATTTTTAGTATAATTTTATGGATAATATTTTACTTATTTCCTTGGAATATGTTTTAAAAACATGTCTAAACTCATAATATCTTAGTCCCAAGATAGCTATTTTATTAGGGATATATTTCATTTAAATCAAACATGTATATTTTGAAATTACAGATATATTTATATTGATAGAGAGAGAGTGGGTACCAAAAATAAAGAGACCATTTTTTCTTAAGGGCTGCTTCTCCCTTCACTGGGTCAGCCTATTTTCTAAGGCAAAAACCATTAAATAAGTTTCCTTCCTTATACAGGTAGAATCAACCTCACTTTTTAGTTTACACTTTGAAACTTTATTTTGCTGCCTGGCTTCATTTTTAAATAAGTCAATATGTGTTATACAAAAGGAATGTCATGTTGAGCTACCTGTATTTTTCCTCAGTAGTAATTATTTGTACTTATCACAAATATGCTAATATAGATTTTATCATTTCACAGTTCTTAAACAAAATGTAGCAAAAGGTCTTCCACATGTCCATCATGCATTAAAATTATTTAAAATTTTATATTTTCTTATAAAAGAATTGGTCAAAAATATGAATAGAAATATCATAAAAGATAATAATAAAATAAATTAAATGTATTAAAATATTCTTAACCCTCTCGATAATGCATGAGGTACAAATAAAAGCAATAGTACTATCTTTCCTCATATAATAAAACCTTGCAAATTAAAAAAATTTCAATGCTGACTCATTAAGTGGTCACAAGGGAACTCATATATATATAAGGGAAATCAAGATAGAGTGCTAAATGATGTGACTTTTATGAAAACAAATTCTAAATGTATTATTAAACTTTCATGTTTAAATTCTATAATAATTGCACTGTTGCATTTTATTCTATATGAATATGTTCATAAAAGAGAAACTATGTAAAAATATTCTAATATCTGGGACACCTAGAAAAGTGCAAAACAAGTTAACAGCAGTTTCTTTCTCAGAAAATTTATTACATTTATTAATGCCATATACAAAAGAACCAATACAAGACCTAATACAAAAGAACTAATCTATCAAATAGTCCTAAGAGTATAAATACATGGAAAGTTTATCAATATATTGATATACATGAAATTACTCTGTAGCTCTAACTTCAACTGTCCTTTTGTTTCAATTACCATTAAGCCAGTCACATGCTCAGGTAATGTTTAGATTCTAACTTGCTTCTGAGAAATGTTTGTCACTGTTACATGAAGTTAATTTGTAATACATATATAATCTGTGTTACATAGGAAATAATTAAAATTAGTTTTTGTTGTTCTCATCATCATCACCAACATCAGTATGAATTTCCTTGATAATCACTTTTCATACACACACACAGATGTACACACATGTTGAAAATTAAATGGAATTTTTAATATTTTCCAAAATAAAATGAAGTATGATGTCTACAAGAGACATTTAGAATAATTTAATGAATATCTAAATATTCTTACGACATAAAATTTGTCTTTGAAATAAATATAGCATTTAAATTTTGTATTTTTAAGAACATAGCAAGATGTTATAAACATTGAACTGTATAAATCATCTCTTTATCTTGTTATTCTTAAATTATGCATAAACCCCAGTCTAATCACTCTGGTTGTCCTGTGTAAGATTTTATTGAGTGTAGTATTTTGTACAGTGAAGAGTAGAGGGATGGAGGCTGGGGAAAGATAAATTTGAAGATCGATGTTTTTTATTATTTTTGTAGCATGATTATTTCCATTCTAAAATCTTAAATGGATATAGTTGCCATAAAGACAAAATAAAACAATAAAGAAAAAAATGTGACTAAAAAAATAACATGTGTAACTATCACAAAGATGCCAAAATAAGACAATCAGCAATGAGTGTCTCAGTCCATGTAATGAGGCATCAAATTACTGATGACTGCCTCCAAAAACAATGTTAAATAAGGAATATCTTAGTTCTAATTTTGCAGCATATTCCAGTTAACCTACTGCCTCCTGGTTTTCCATGCTTCTAAAAGTTCAGAATTGAGACTTTCTGAAAAAAGACTGAGATTAAGGAAAATCTCACCTTTATGGAGAAGTTTCACAGAGGTTGAGATTCAAAAGATTGAAATTCAAAGAGATAGATTCATCAATTTTTTTTTCTTTTTATCATCTTTCTTTACTTTTGTTCCACCATTTATCTGCTAAGAAGTGTGCACCTATATCCAGTTTCATCTGTCAGCTTGAAAAATTCAAATGTCAATAGGCTTTTACCAATACCTAGTGATCTATATGAGTCAGTGAGACTATATTTTCAAGGAGTTGGTATTTGTATTTGTGATTGGGATGAGGTTGGGTGGAAGCGAGGCTATATAATTTGAAACCAAATACATGTGTATTCGAACACTATTTTTTAATGTATTACTTAATCCTTTAATGTCTACTGAAAAATATAAGGACAAAAACCATGATATTAAGGATGGCAGATCAGAAATAAAGGTAGAACATGAAATATTGAGTAGCTTCACCTCCATGGAATTCTGACTTTGTATTTTTTGATATATAAAAAAATAATGTCTTATTTGTTATCTTAAGTCAATGCATTCTTCAGAAATATATTTATTATAGAACATTTTTGACATGCCAGTGATGTTAATTTACCATGTATGTTTCTTTAGTTATCTAAATATTACACAGAATATATTTAGTTTGATATGTATTTGTCATGTTATAAGTAAAATAAAAAATATATATATAACATATGATATTTTATATGTGTATGTTGCTGCAATTTATGCATGCAATTACTTTTCTGAGACATAGAGATGGAAGTTAAAAGACTAACTGGAAAGAGAGAGGCACTAAGAAAGACAAGGGATACATCTCTTCTTAGAAAACACTAATGCCATATTATAAACATTACAGCGTAGTTAGGCAAGTGAAGTAGGACTAGGTAATACATTTCCAAAGTTAATAAAAATATTTTATTTCAGGACACTTGGACAAATGTTATTTATAAAGTGATATAGATAATTATGCAAAACTGTTTCCATACAATATTCTAGTTAATTGGTTTAATAATGAATTAGGTAATAGTTGTCTTTAGTTATAAAAACAAATGGTTCAAAGTTCTGATTGATCTGTCTCACTTTTTAGCAATTTAGTAGTTATTTATAGATCCCTGGTGAAGATTAATGAAGAAGATTGCAGTTATTTATTCCTGACTATTTAAGAAGTTTATCTGCAGTTAGATTTTCCCAAATGGCATGGGAAGAAATACATGGACTGGGACTCCAGGAAGATTTATAAGGGATAATATTGCCAAGTTTCTGCTCCAAGAAAATTAAATAAATATATTTCCTTTATGTACACACACTCCTAAAAGAATAAAGAGACATCATCAAAAATCCAAGTAGAAAACAACTACATTTTATTTCATACCAGAATAAGTTTATTTATTTCCTCCCATATCTTCATTTACAAGAGAGATGACATACTAGATAGATGTAAAACAGCTGTTCAAGAAAACCTCAATTGGCTTATTTTATTTTTTAGTAATGCAGTTCTGAAAGAAGTTCTTGGATCACTCTGCTTTAAAAAAGAATCTTCTAGAAACTACTCTAGACTATGAAAATATTTGCTAAAGACTAAATATACCTTCGTTTTAATTTCAAATTAGAATGACTGTGTCTAATTGACTATGTCTTCCGGTAACAAATGTTTCAGCCCTTGAGGATTAACCTAAGCCTCCTGGGAAGTGAGGAAAGGTGGTTTGCCATTTTGTTTGAAAATCAGACACAGGCATAGACACAACAGAAACAGCAGTATTTCTGTGAGCTTTTTCCATCTTATATAGAAGACTTTGAAATCAATTGCAGGACTTTACCTAAAAATTTTGGCTATAATAACTAACTGTTCATGTTGCCGTAAATAACAGTTTTATGTGCATCAGTTAGAAAATTCAGAATATCATAAAGAAACAAAATTGAAGCTGCTCAGAAAATAAAGATTAGAAGAAATCTAAGCACTGGTTTAGAAAATGCTATGAATTATGATTCTGAATGATTAAACTTCTAAAATTGTGTCTGTGTAATTTTTTTAACATTCAAACTATTATATGTAATCTTTAGTGCTTATGGATACCTATGAATCAATTTTATTGCTTGGATATGTAATATATCAATCTCATTACTCGGATTCATATGTGGTATATCTTCTGTGAATAATTTCTATAAAAATCACTCTGGAGGAAATACTTAAAATTAAAAGTTGTGTACATTCTGTTTTAGAAATATAAATCAGAATTCTTCTTAGGATGTTTCATTGAAGAATACTTTTGGGATTTCATTTTATATTATTTTAAAACATTTTACCTTGAGCTAAAAAAATTGAGCTAAAAATCCATTATTCATATTTTTTTGGAATTAGATTAATTGAATTATTAGAGAACTAATTTTACTAAATAGATAATTTAGTAGTGAAAACTACTGATTAGAGCAAATTGTTTAGACATGAAACTGTTTGAATTAATTGTTCCCCAACTTCCTACCCATTACTGAGTCACCTGTGTGGAACCCACATATCCAGCAGGTCTCTGTCTGAAACTTCTGGAGAGCTCTAAAATAATAAGTTGAGTTTTTAATCAGCTACAACAAACCCTCTTATTGCTTTCATTAATTTATTCTAATTTTGTTTTCTGGAGCAGTACAAACACTACTTTGCTCCCCCTGTGACTTTTTCAAGTATACATTCTGAACTGGTACGTACATTGTTTTTTTCTTTACAAATAGCTGAAATAAATCTAAGGATCCATTAATCCTTATAACTCAGAGATCATTTTTCTGCTCACCCAGTGAAAAAACTGAACAATGAAGTTTCTTACCACGTCATTGTCCCTTGAGCTTTTGAATACAGTTGTCCACAGAAAGTCTATTTCAAATAGTGCAATTTGGTTTTATTCTGACTTGATAAGTGATCCCAAAGGGTCGTATTTGGAATAAGTTTAAAATACATGGGAAAGACTATCTTCAAATTGCTCTTTTCACGTGGAATTTTAAGACTAGTGCCTAAGTTATATTACTAATAGGTGGCTATGCGTCCATCACTTCTACAAATATAAACACTTAGGAAAATTCAAAGTTTTTAAAAACTTTTTCTAGTTATATGTATTCTAGGAGTGATTCATTTGACAGATGATGTCATATAACTACAGAGATTGGCTAAGTTTCGATCTCTCCCCTCTTTAAGTCAAAGAAAGCTCAAGTGTACATGGATGTCCGTGGTCATCGTTACAGTACCAGAAGGTAGATTGAGATTTTTAGGGTCAAAGTAAGACAAAACATTTGAAAGTTACCTTTATAGTAGTATAAATAAAGAGAATTCTTTAAAGAATAGTGAGATTTATGCTACAGCATGTTTTTATTGAAAGACTTTCAAAGGAAAAAATAGAACTGGTGATAATGGGAAAATTTGACATTTTATCTCAGCTTGATGGCTCATCATGTCACTTTCCTCGAGGATGAATCCAAGGTTATAAATATTTCTGATTAGATTCAAATATGCAATTGTGTCTATTTTTAAATGTTGTCAATTGAAAAGGGAAGATCAAGCTTGCAAAAAGTTTGACTTCTCACAAAGTTATTATATCTTTGTATTTTCTATATTCTTTATTCAATATTTTCAATCTTTCCTTTACCTTCTTGAACTATACATAATTCAAGTTATAGTTATATAGTTATAATAATGGCTTTTATGTTTGTGATTATTAATTCTACCATCTCCATCATTCATAGGTGTGTTTCTATGGATTAAATTTCCACCTCTTTATGGATTGCCCACTACTTTGTATGCAGATACATGTTTATTAAATACTAGCCATTGCGAATTTTGCTTTCTTGGGTGTTAAACATTTTCATATCCTTATAAACATCCTATATCTTGTTCTGAGATACAGTAAGTTATTTTGAAAATATTTGATTCTCTGGAGGCTTGCTTTTTAAAATCTGTTAGGTGAGACCAGATCAGTTATGAGTTTAGGACTAATTTTGCTATTGCCATGCTATCGAGCTAAAATTCTTCTGAGTACTCTACTTGATGCCTGTACCTTATGAATCATGAGGTCTTTTCCCCCCTCCCCCTATTTTTACATGCTTATTATTTCTAAGCTAAGGGCTTTAGGGAGACCTTTTTGCAGATCTCTGGAGTTCTTTATGCACAGCCCACTATTCTATGGTATTCCGTGCAGAAAACTCTAGCCAGCTTGACTTCTTCAGATACCCAGTTCTCCTTCCCCAACTCAGCAAGACCACTAGGCCCTACCTGGGTTTCCTCTCTTGCTGTTGCAGCCTGGAAATTCATCCATTCAATAAACTGGGACAATTCTCTGTATGATGTTCAATGTCTAAAAACCATTGTTTTATTTTTTTTTGCTTGTTTTTCAGCTGCTTCAGATGAGTCTGTAGAAACAGTTCTTTTTACTTCACCTTGAACAGGAAAGAAAGTATATTAATAGTTAGTGACTTGAAAATTTCTCATTTGATCCCACCACAATATGAAACAATCATTTATTGAAATTACTTGGTACTTTAGATTTTAGATAATTCCATTTTCACCACAAGAACTTTTGAGATAAGCTTTCTGCATATTGGTCACATGTCCCTGATCTCTTCTGGTTTTAATTCACTGTATATACCATCTCTCTTGAGTTCTTGTTACTTTTAAATTCAAACCGTAACAGGCACTCTCTTAAAAACTCTAGAATCCATAGATATTAGGAAGAGTTAAGATAGTTGGTTATTCTATCCATTTCAACTGCTGCTGTTATTTTTCTCCTGCTTTTTAACTTGCAATTCTACCACACAATTATTCCTTGTTACATTGTTAATATTTTAAATATTTTTGATATTGTGGCAAAAGTTTTCATATGATTTTAAGCAGGGGTAAGCAAATTACCACCTAGAGGCCAAATATGGCCTTTAACCTGTTTTTTTAAATAAAATTTTATTGGTACACAGCCATGTCCATTTGTTTACATATTGTTCATGAATGCCTTCACAGTATAGTAGCAACATTGTGTAGAGGCGACGTAGCTTATACATCTAGGAAAGCCTAAAATATTTGCTTTCTGGCCCCTTACAGAAAATGTTTGCAAACCCTGTTTTATTCTTTCAGTAGTGTGTTTTATGTGTGTATGTGTGCACGTACGTGTATTTGGTTTTTATATACCAGAGCCAAAATTGTTGAGAGTCAGTTTCAACGGATCTGAATTAAAATCTCAGCTACAAAACTTATCATTTATTCGATTTTGACCAAGTTACTTGACCTGTTTCAAACAGCCTACATTTAGAATGGGACTCTTTATATATTTAATGCTTAAATTAGGAATAAATGAGAAAATCTGTAGAAGTGCTTCATTCATACATAGTATACATTCAATAAAGACCCGTATTACCTCCATTACTAGCATGAATCTCATGAAAAACAAAATAGGAAATATATATTTTTTATCATTATTAGATTGGAATTTGTCTTTTTTAAAATTTATTCCTAAGTATCTGATGTTAATCTCTAAATTCTTAGCAAGTTACTCGATCAAAATCTTTAATAAGGGCTCGATTTTTGGGCTGAGGCCTTTAGGCAAATTAGATCACTTAGAGCTATGGGATTTTATGCACACTCTCCCTATAAGTCCAGACATGTTTTATAGCAGGATTATTCTTTTTCAAAATCCTCTTGTTTAAAGGTAATTTTCTCTGCGATTTCTTTCTTTCTTTCTTTCTTTCTTTCTTTCTTTCTTTCTTTCTTTCTTTCTTTCTTTCTTTCTTTCTTTCTTTCTTTCTTTCTTTCTTTCTTTCTTCTTTCTTTCTGAGGTTTATTTACCATTCAGTGTATATTATTTCAGAGACATAAGCGAAATGTCAGTTGCAAGCTGGGCTATGTGCCCACACCAATCTCTGTATACTCCCCCACCTTTACATTTTAAGTGCTAAAAATCCATTTTCACATTTCAGTTATTGAAGCAGGCCATTTCCCTCAGTAGCAACTTCTCTCTGTATGAGAAAAGATGAGTAAAACTGCCATAGTCACGAGTGTCCTCTAGCTCTCTTGGGACTGAAAAGACCTTGAAAGTATTTCTCTCTATATAGTTCTGAAGAAGAAAGATTTTGTGCAGGCCACACAGGGAACTGTTTTTCTTCCTGGCATATTTGCTCTTTAGTGCACAGAATACTTGAATTTAATGTTTGATTTTTTTTTTTTTTTTTTGTAAATGTGACGCTAAAGAGCTGATGGCTGGGCTTCTGCTTCTGTATCCAGTCTGAAGTGCCAACAGGCAGAACATGAAAAACTAAATTGATAATTGCAACTTTGGAAAACTGAAGTTGTTTGGGGAGGCAAAGCTTTAATTTTTATGAGACTGCTTTATTTACCCAACGTTCTCAAAAGGTGTGCATATCTGTCAGACATACCCTATGAAATAGAGTGGTAGAAAAAGAAAGTGTATTAAAATGCACAATTTATAATTCATGTATTTGGATCAAAACTAAGAGAAAACAAGAAAATGAATAGTCTGGTTATGATATTACAACACATTATATAATTTTTCTTATTTTGAAAAGCCTTACTGCATTTCAAAATTAACTTATTTTATAAAGTGTGTATTTAAGATTAAATGATAAAATGTGAAATTCTTTTGTGAAGAAATGTTATACTCTATACTGTGTAGAAAATTTTAAAATATTAATTTAGGATTTATTAAGAAAATATTTTAAGTGTTTCTCTTTAGTTTCACTTTAGCCTATTCGTAAGACTTTTGAAAATAAAATTTGATCCTTATCGTTTTCACTAAACTACCAAAAAAAGGTTGAGCTTGTTTCTTGAAAATATCTTATTAATTAACTGATCAGTTGTTATTAATTTTGTGAATGCCTGGTGGTATATCCGGGTTTGTGTACCAAATGCTCATAAGACTCAGCCTTGACTGTTCATTGCTTTTAATCAAGGATTAGTAGATTCAGAATCTAAAAGGATGTCAGTAGACTAGTATTCACCTTATCTTGTATCTTGTCCAAAAAAAAAAAGACCAATAATAGCCAACACAGATGTGACTCTACATGTAGCATATGTTAAAAATATCTTAGTTACCCATCAGGGTAAGTTAGTTGCCAAAAAAATTAATATAATCCAACCGGGAATTAATAAAAAACAATGTCTCAGAAATGAAATGGGAATCCCACTTGGTTAGCCAAATGTACGTATTTAGTACCCTATTCAGTTCTTGCTGCTGAGTTTTAAGAACAATAAAGCCAAAGCTAAATCCATTCAGGACAGTAAGGGAACTGGACATGACTACCCTGAAAAAATTAGATGACATGGGAAAATATTGCCTTAGTCTCAAATATTTGACAGATAACACATAGTAAAGAGTTAGAAACTCTCCTCTCTGGATTCATGATGGTATAATATAATCAAGATCAAATGGCAAACATTCGAAGGGATGAGTTTGTGTTAAATAGGAAGCAGAAATTTTGTGTTACCTAGAAATGAAAATTGTAGGCTTTGATAGATAGCAATTTCCCAACACTATTAGATCATCTTTTGACAGGGAGTGTTCAAGATGATTTACCTAAAACAGATCCTTTAAGGTCCTTTCAAATTCAGAGGGTATGTAATCTATAAATTTGTTCACACCAAAAAAGGCCAAAGCAAAAAACAATTTCTTTCTGCACAGTCACAGACTCCTATTCTTCACAGTTTATACTTATACTACTTTCATGAAAGTGGTAGGAAGAGACTAAATAGGCTATAATCATTTAGAATGAATGCAAACCTGATTGGATTCTGATTTTTTAAAAAGTAATTTCTTTTCAAAATTCTGTTTTTGTGATAAAGTGAAGGGTGAAGAAAAAAAACTGAAGGAGAGCTGGAGGCTCTCAAGAATACAGGTTTAGACAGAGTCCACCACTCTTCAGTGCATGACATTGCTGAGTCCAAGATTGTGTCACATCTTGGGAAGAACTTAGTTTCTAAAGTCAGACTGACGCGAGTTCCCATTCTAGCTCTGCCCTTTTCTATTCACGTGTCCTTGAGCAATTTAAATAATTCAGTGGAAGATCTCATGAGTGAGGATGAGTGATTGTCACATAAAAGAGGGCGTAAAATTTAGAGCGTGAAGAAGGAAAGGCACCTGTGGGAGAGTTAAGAGTCTAAGAAAACAGCGCTAATATGGAGGACCACGTCCATGTTACATGGACCATTCTCTGGTGGCTGGCTTGTGGAAGCCGAGAAAATTTAGAGGTCTTACCAAATCCCTCTCTTGACTGAAGTTCCATTTATCTCTGCCATTCACATTGTTTACCAGGCCCTCTGAAGTTTTCCTTTATCTCATTACCCCAGCCTCTTCTGTTAGAGCCTCTCTTCTGTGCTTACTTTACACAAACATAACCAATTTCTCCCTCCTCTTTTCCTCCCTCCCTCCTTCCCTCCCTCCTGCCCTTCTCTCTCTCTCTCTCTCTCTTTCTCTCTCTCTCTCTCTCTCTCTCATTTATTCTCTCATTTTCTCAATGTCTCCTTCAGTACATACGGTATTCATTTCACTTTCTCAAATTTGCTAAGCTCTTTCTGGTCCTTCTGCCTGCAATGTTCTATATCTTTTTCTATCCCACTATTCTATCTCAGTCTATCTTTATTTTTTCTCACAGCTACCATTTTCTTCAGAAAGTCTTCCCTTAGGAGGTACCTAAGTCACTTCACCTTAGGTACCTCCCGTATGCTTCAATCTATCAGGAATTCCACTATAGCATTTACCACACTCTGGTGTAAGTTTCTTTTATTCAATCTATATTCTCCACCAGCCTTGAAGGCATGAGAGCAGGAGACTTATTGCTCTTGCTTCTCCATTACCTAGCACTGTGGTTTCCAAGGAGCGTATGTGTGCCCAGCAGCTTTTTGTAGGTCAGTGAATGCATGAGCATTTGAGTACCTATTAGTACTAGATTAATTAGCATCTTAATGTATTGAGAATTATTAGAGTATTATTATTGACTAGCCAAGCCAGTGGCATAGAAATAGCATTGGCTAGAGGCCCTGAGTCGACTGGGGCAGCTGAAATACCATTTTGATTGACACTGATAACTAGTCTGTGAGACAATTTATGTTTGGAATTCACTCAAGTAGAAGCAAGTGGTGGGTTTAAAATGTGAGGGAAAGCAATTAATAGCAATATGATGAAAATAAAAATTTTTTCTTTCACATTTTTGTGCCAAATACAAGTATGCAAAAGTCCAAGACATTGATGAAAAGAGAATCTCAATTATACAGCTGAGGAAAATAAATAAATAATGGAACATATTTTCTAATAATGGTTATGTCAAGTTGAGTGGCATGCATAATGGCTGATATTGAGTAATAAAATTTTAAATAAGCATGTTAACTGGTTTTTCTTTTTATAAGACCAAGTTTATATATGTATGTATGTATATATATATGTATATATACACATATATATACTATATATACACATACATACAAACACACGTGTGTGTGTATATTTTTTTTTGTTGTCGTTAAACATTAGTAAAAGGAAACACATATGAAGTTGTGGAATAGTTGAAGTTTATTTATAGCTAGACTGAAAAAGTTCTGCTTTTATTTCTGGGGATAGCTAGATGTCTGGATTTTTTACTCTTAGCTAAGGTAAGGACAGTTAAATTTAAGTTATATTGTTTAAGATCAGAAACTCCCTGGAGGTCTTCTGCATCAATTTCTTTACTAATTGTTTTCAACTGTCCTAACCAGTTTGACAAACTTGGCCTGAGCTCTCCTCAAACCAAAATTCCTTGAATAGATCTTTGTGGCTTAAGCCAGAGACACAAGGATTTTTGGTGAGCTTGCATATGGGTTATCTCTTGGACTTTAGATAGAAAAAGCCCACATTGTTTCTCTTGATGTACCATATTCTTTGCCTTTAATATAAAAGTGTTACAAGTATATCCTAAGTTGCTATATCTATGGAGAAGCCAAGTTTAATTTGAAAGATTTCAATAAGATTTTGAGAGTGTGATCATCAGTTTATGATAATACTGAATTAAACATAGTTATTATTTTGAAATGCAGGAGAAAAGTCAAGACAGGTTGACAAATGAGAAAATCAGTCCCATATATGGAGAATGGATTGTGGTGGGAAAATAGTCAGAATACTATGCTTAAAAACAAAAGTATGCATGTGCGTGAGAGAATGAGAGAAAGAGAGACAGAGAGAGAGAGAGAGACAGAGAGACAGAGAGAAAAAGAAAGATTGGGGTTTAGAATAACTGCCTAGGAATAAAACTGTCTAGGAATAAATACAGCAGAAAAACAAACTAACAAATAAACAAAACTGCAATGACATTTCACAATAATAATAATCTCTGTGAGAAAATCATTTTCGAATAAGAAGCAGAAAAATTTTTGTTTTAACTATATTTATAAGCTATTTTTGTTATAAAATACAGTATAAAATTCTGGAAGATTGATGTGACTAGAGAAAAATAGGGTAAAAATTGATCATCACCATGGAAAGCAGGAATACTGTATGTAAAGCTGTCAGAAAGGACCTCTTTCTTTGCAAGTGAATAAGAAACTAGCATAAAGATTTTATATATTAGCAAGGGATTTGAAGGCACCAAACTTGACCATAATCTTTTTTGTTTGTTTGTTTTGTTTTGTTTTGTTTACTCGGAAAAGATAACAAAGTTTCAGGATAGACTGTCTAGGTATAAGGAAGTTCTATTCTAAAATGAACTAGCATTCTTTTCATGCTGAGTTACCAGCAAGAGATAAAAGCCTTTTTATTTCAAGCTGCTCTTAGATCCTAAAGATGAAATCCTGATATTAGTGTAATAGGGTGAAAAAAGAGACCAGAAAGCATGTAATAGGCCTAGGGTTTTTCTACTTCTGAAAAATACATGAGGAAAGTTCAGAATTTCTCCTTCAAGCAGAATAAAGAAAAATCTGTGTTAATACATGGCAGATAAGGGTTGACGTACAGTGTGAAAATGGCAAGCCTTGGAACTAAAGGAAGGAATTAGTGTTAAGCTTCCATTGCGTGTGAGTCACCGTGCAGGTGTTGGGGATACAGAAAGAACGAGATGCAATTCATACCTTCAAGGTACTTGCCTATTGAGGGAAGCAGACCGGACCACTTTATGCAGAATGTCAATTGGGGCATTAAGATGGACATATAACCTAGTGAGAGATGATGGCATCCAGTCAGTGATGGTACAGAAGGAAGAATGGTTGCCAAATTTAGCAAAGAAAAATGTAGGGACACTCAGTCGATTTGCAACTCAGATAAATATCATCGTTGGTGTTTTTTTGCCTACATATGTATATAATTATGTGGGATATACTACATATATTAAAAACTATTCATTGTTTATCAGAAATTCAAATTGAATTTGGTATCTTGTAGTTTAAATGACAACCCTAAATTCAAGAAATATTTCACATAGCTATGAATACCCATGGTGAGATCTCAGAGGTAAGAGTGAGTCAGAGGATGAGA
Organism: Rousettus aegyptiacus; assembly: GCF_014176215.1. Lineage (NCBI taxonomy): Eukaryota > Metazoa > Chordata > Mammalia > Chiroptera > Pteropodidae > Rousettus > Rousettus aegyptiacus. The sequence goes on from NW_023416308.1 coordinate 92,935,357, forward strand.
GGAGATGAGTACATGCTAGATAAATTAAGAAGCCAGTTGAAATGAAGCAAAAAGGAAGGTTTAGATGCTGCAGAAAGTTCTCTATTTAAGCAAATTTCATGAAGCGTGCACACAGAGACATCTGTAGAGGTAAGCAAGGGTTACATAATGAAAGGTGTGTGGTATGCCATGACTCTTCCTGAGGGAAATAGGGCCCCATGGAAGGCGTTTAAGTGGTGACATGCTAGATTCATACTTTGGGGTTTTATTTTTTCATTGTTTCCTGAAAAGGGTCTCTTCAGATCATTAATAAATTTGCTACAGTAATTCTTTTTAATTCTTTATCTGAAACAATTCAGATGCTGTTTAAATTTATACTCCTTGTTTTTTCTTGGAGCCTTGTAAAAAGCCAAACATCATTAAAAAGGCAAGGAAATTCCAGTTAAACTTATAATCTTTTTCTTCCTCCCTCTCTCCCTCCCTTTCTCTTTTCTTTCCCTGCTTTTTATAAACTCATCCATGACTGCTGTGCCCATTGTTTCATAGTTAAAGACATTGCTTAAATTCTAGAACCTAGCTTTCCTTTCAGAGAGAGAAACATCTGTTTCTTGACAACTGAGTCCCTGTCCTCATTTTAAACTTACTTCTGAAGCCCCATCTAAAAACTCCCACTTAAGAGTCAATAGCCAGAAAAATATTACATAGTCACAAGTAACTGCAAAAAACACCAAGAAATATGACTTTTTATCTAAGCACTTTGCTACTACATAAAATGAATTCCAGTAAAAAGGAGAGGGGAGAATGTCTTTTGTTAACAACCAGACATTTATATTTATAAAAGGGCAAAGTTAGGTTTTGATGCTAGATTTTCTAATATCAAACCCAGGGCAGACAACCACAACATTATAGAACATTCTTTAGTTGTTCTGATGTTCATGTGTTTTCAAACACATGAAAAAATTCTATTACATGAAAAAACACATGTAATAGAATATTACAGAATTCAGTAAATCACTCTTTTGTGAATCTGCTAAATTTTGCAACTATCAGTATAACAATAGGGAGTGAAACAGTTGAGGAAAGCTATATAAATTTGATGGTTCATAAAGGATTTGTGAAGGGTTCATTTCTTTTCTAGTTTGCTCCGATAATTGAAATCTTGTAAAATAGTTTCTATTTGCTATACTGATCTTACTTAGCTGGTTTAACTGTCAGAGAAGATTGTGAAATGTCAGGAATGAGAGAAATATGCTCTTTAGGTATAAGATGTAATTTATTTTAGGTTTTTGCATGAAGTCTAAAACCACTATAGCAATGTTGATTCATTATGTTTCCATTCCCTATTTTTGTAGGGCATAGAAGCATATATTTCTGCAGAATTATAGTAAAAAAGTTGTTACAAATATTTACTTGCTCCTAGATTTTTAGCATTTGATTCCTTTGTCCTACAAATCCATATTCCTGACTTTGATCGAACCTTAAATCATGGAGGTATTGAAATCATTACAGGATCTTTTGGGATTATTTGTTTTATCTTGGCCCTTGCTTGAAAATCAAGGCATTTACATGATATATTGATATAGTATACTAGATAACAAATAAAAGTCATGTAGAATTAAGTTAATATGTCACAACCACAAATAAATATGTTAGCCCTTTTCCCATTTTAAAAAAAGTTTAGTTAGCTGGGAGCATTCTCATTTAACATCATGCATAGGAATGCCAGGTTTTCTAGAATTTGACATTTTCAGTGATGAAGAATGACTTTATTTTGTAAATGGAAATACCACTACTAAAAACAGAATACTATAAATAGAATGATGTCTTTTGTTTCCAAAGATTATCAATATACTAGATGATGTGAACATAATAGTAAAAGTGAGATATTTTGCGGCAGACTTTGGGAGTAAGTTTAGGGCTATGATCTGCGAGTTATCTTGGGATAAATGCTCCTGCCATAAGCACCACCGGCAAGTATTCTCAGGGCAAACCGGAAAAGAGTTAAAAAGAAAATCACTTATTTTTTAAGAAAACTGGTTGCATGTTAGGAATATGGAAGTTTTGAAAATCAGCTTATGGCGTTTACTTTAAAAATGTGAAGAAAACACTTAATGAATGTGGCTAATTCTAAAACTAGTTTTATTCTAAAAAAGAACCCCAAGAAATCTCTAAAACATATTAAAAATTAGCAATCTATTAACTATTTATTTAGCCACTGATATTTAAGCACAATTTCTCTACCAGTCAGTAGACTTATATCTTAACAAAGACAGATTCTAACTTACATTTATAAATTCATATAGCCTCTACTCATATACAAAATTCTCAGAAATTTTCTATAAAAATTTTGAGGAAGAGGCATATGCTGTTTCTCGTAGTTATGTTTACAGCACTTAGCATAGTGGCATATTATAGGGATTCCATAAATATAATAAATTCATAAATGAACATATTAACAGAAGTTGGTGACAGAATTTCTGATAGACATATTTTATGATGTTTTTAAAAAGCACAGGATAACTTAATTGTTTCGATTCATGTCTGTTTTATGATTTAAGCTTCCCTATATCCTCTGATGTTTAATCATGTTTGAATACAGCTTACATATGTATATACACACATCCTGATAATTTTTCTTTTTATTTAGTTTGAGGATTAGTCAACTCATTGAAATAAAACTTACTTTACGTTTAGTATATTCTGGTTCAATTTAAGGACAATAAAATTTATATCCTCTCTATTTGCTTCAACACTTCTAGATCAGATAATTAGAAGCAAGACAGCTGTGCATCTGTTGACTACAATACTGGGAAGATTCATTTTCCTTACTCATTAACTGTCATATCAAATAAATAGGCTGAGAGCTTATCTGTGATAAATGTACTCTGTTTAATGCAATGAGACAGTCTCTTAATTTGAGTACCTAGCATAGTGTCGGCTAAATCTCCTCTGCTGATTTAATTAGCAAGAACTCAATGGTAATTATTTTGCATTTAAATTTTTGGAGTCTCACAGATGAAAATAACATATAATACTTTTTCAAAATGAATAAAAAGAAACCCAGTAATAAAAAGAGTTTGCATGGTTTTTAAGGATGTATAAATATGTTAAAACAGCTAATGAATTATTCAACACTGTATTTCCTTGGAAGATGTACAGGTTTTAATGAGCCTCCCTAATCTGACTTTCATATCATCTTACATTATTTTATTCCAAGTTATTTTTATTGAATTGTGTTCATTAGGAAAAAATATTCACCATTTATTGTATCTGGCAAATGAGGAAAGATGAAATATTTATTTGTTGGGAATTCTTATTTACTTTTTGTTATAGAATTCCTTCCATTGATAAAATTTATTTTTAACCAATTCATTGTACTACCCTATATAAGGTAAGCAAAATATAAGGCAAAATCTCATTTTGTTTATGATTTTACCCAGAAGCTATGTGTCAAACAATTACATAGAGCCCAATTTTAAATACGTGTCAACAGTCTAAGCTATTTTGGTATGTTCCACTTTTAGCTCCTGGCTCAGACAAAGCTCAGTTTAGAGAGACTGCTGGGTATACAAAACCTTGCTTCATCACTTTTTTTTTGAGGACAGAAAATGTCTCTTATTCTTTTTACTGGCAAAGTGACATTGGAATATATCTGGATGATTCTACTTAATACAAAGAAGAAAGGATGATTAAAAACAATTTTTTTTTGGAAAAAAAGTAAACATAAGCTCTAATAACTGTGTTTCCATGTGTAAAGAGCTGTTATGCCTCAGAAGGTACAGATGTAATCTCACGTTTTAAAGGATCTGGAAAGAAATGCACCTGGGGTTAACAATGGATGATGTCTCTAGGTGAGAAGAATTTGGGGTGTCTCCTTGCTTTCTTTTTTTGTTTATCTGTATTTCCTGATTTGTCTTTTGTAATGATACAGATTTGCAACAAGGCATAGTCAGAGAATTCTAGAGCTAAAGCATTAAGGAAGAATAAATATCTAAGAGGTGCTATTTCAGAGCACTGTATATTTCAACCACAACCCCCTATTTATGGTTATATCTCTGTCTTGGTTGCTATTTCTAAGTCAAATATTAAAAGGTCAGCTGGTAACAGTTAATATTGTAGTCTGTCCTCTTAGAGAACATAGATCTATGGGGAATCGGTTACTGAAAATTACAAGCAAGAACTACTAGAAGTCTTCAAGAAAGAAGATACATCTGGGAAAGTGAGGATGGCCTAAGACCAGAAGTAAGCAAATGCCGAACTTTGTCCACTTAGTTCAGCTAAATTAAAATTTCCCGCTCATTTCCAAAGAAAGGCAATTAAGTGTACTTCATACTCAATTCCATAATACTCCAATTTATTTTATTTTTATTTTGGCATTTAGTTTCTTGCAGTAGCTTGGGGTCTCTACGAGGAACACTAGCTCACTTTGCATAGTGAGAGGAGTTACTGTGTAGGAGTTGAATGCATGGGCTCTGGAATATGATATTAGCAAAATTGCTTAATTTCCCAGACAGGTAATTAAAAAAAAAAAATCCAAGTGGACTTGTGTTTTGTAATTTTTAAACCACAGATTAAATAAAAGTGGAGAGAGATTCACTAATAATACTAAGAACGATAACAAAAGAATATTATTAGCCCTTATTGGGTATTTATTATATGCATTTCTGTACTTTATCTTTCCAAGAAGTAATGCTATGAAGTCGGAATTTTATTTTCTTTATTTTTTTCTTCTCTCTTTTTTTAAGCGTTATTGAGGTATAATTGATACAAAACATTGCACATGTTTAATGTATAACAACTTAATGAGTTTGGATATTACATACTCCTAGGATACCATCACTACAATAAAGGCACTAAAGATATCCATCGCTTTCAAAATTTTTTCGTAGTCATTTGTGGTTTTATTGTCTTCTTTTGTTGTCGTTCTCTATTGTTGTTTGTAATGAGAATACTTAATGTGAGATCTATCCCCTTCAAATATTTTAAAGTACACAATACTGCATTGCTAACTACAGGAACTGTGTTCTATAGGATCTTCCTCATTTCATTGATGAAGAAATGATGCGCAGGGAGGTGAAGTAACTTGCCCACAACAGTATGCAAGCAATTTAGCAGTGGGCAAGGAGCACTTCTCACTACTGTTCTCTAGTCGTCTATGCTAGGAGTAAATTCTACTGAATTGAAGTCATTATTTTATTTTTGATTGCTTTAATTCAGGGGAAGTAAATTGTGTGTTTCTTTAATACATAAAATAATCACGTAATAATAATTAAGAATCTAGCTAACTTATAAAATGTTGCTTGTCTCACAGGCTCTAATTACAGCCTATTTTTAAGTCTTAAAAATATTTTTCAGAAAGAGTTCTTTTAAAGGAGACCGAGGCTGGCAGACCGCACAATGTCGATGTGATTTTGGCTCACTTTAATGCTGAGTTTGTTTTATGTCAGGGGACTGATTAGAGAGATGAAACCACAAATAAACTAAGGCTGTAGTACATAGGGAGCTATATCTGACATTTTATTGTAAATTTTTAGCTCTAGAATTTTAAAGATTTAGAAGTATAGAACCAAAATCTTCTTCCATTTTCACCAATTTGATTATTTTAACTTATGTAGATTTAAAAAACTGTTTGACTTATTACAAAAGTTTATTATACCCTTGTAAATAATAAGAGCTCAATGCATATTTCCTCATGCCTTCCTCTGAAATTTTGCTAAGGGTATTCAAAATGATATATGTGGTTGGCACTGTTTCACATTCAATTCAAGAATAATATATGTAACATGGTTCTAGCAAAAATGTGATTTTTGATTTGGGTAAGAGATTGATGATCTATGAGTTTAGTGTTCTGGTTCTGACTGCTGTTATAGTAAAGTGTATAGATTTTCTTAATGTTTTTATCATTTTTTATCAGTTTACAAGATAAGAATATAAATACCATCTATTTCTTCAAGCATGAGGAAATAGAAAAGGAATATATGAAACGAGTCCAAATCCTTCCCATAGATTTACAGTTGACATGTGGTGAGGAGGTGAGAGCATTTTCTGAGCAGAATAAAATTTAAGCAAAATCTTTTTGAAATACCCTTACCGTGTCTGAACTATTTATTCCTATCGAGATTACTGTATCAATTCAAAATTGAAACGAACACATAAAAAAGCTGTAATTTCTTCGCTAATTATTCAGAAATGTTTTACTCTGTCCCCTTATTCTCTGCTCTGCCTGTGGGCTCAGTTTCTTCTTATACAGTGATCTGAGCCCATATTGGAGAAGTTATATTAAGAGAAATAGTACATCATTTGATGAGGGGTAAGATGCTGTGTAACCAGAATGCTGTGTTTGAATCCTTAGCTCTGTCTTTTGCTCTAAGACTCTGAGGAGTGACTTAACCTCACTATGCTCCATCTTCTCACCCCTCAGATGGTGGGATGAGAATGATAGTATCTACCTCTCATTATAAATATACACACAAATATGTACGTGTGTATATACATATACGCATATATATTATTATCTTGTATAGAAAATTTATAGTAGAAGACTTTACATACAAAGTACTGTGTATTTGTGTTGGAAAGATCTTTGTTCAACATCCCTATGACTCATTCTTAAATATCATTAAATGTCATTTCTTTGCTGATACAGTATTAGAATGTGAACCTTAATTTCACTTTTTATTTTTATTTTCTTTCACTTTTACTCATTTGCAATTTGATCTACTTTAACCTACTTCTACTTCCACCCATTCCTCATCTCTCATATGGTCTTACTTTTATTCCCAGCCATACCACTGACCACTCCAGTTCTTTAGCTGAAATTTTGGTACGAAAGCCATATGTCCTTCAGTACCTGAAATATTTGTAAGCTACTATTTATATTTAATCCTTAAGCCTTGTGCTGAAATTGACATTCATTTATTATTGTTCACATGGAAATAAAACCACAAGTCTCCATCCGTTCAGTAATTATACCTCTGATATATTGCGCTCTAGGTGGTTAAGGGTGATTAAATGTCTTAATTTCTCTTGATCAAGCAGAGAGCACTCAGTAACCTAAGTGCTATCGCAGGAGTAGTTTTTTCACAGCTGTTTAGGTCTCTTAATTCAAGTTACTAAACTCAAACTACCTCCATGTTAGAAAATAAATTGTGCTCCAATTTTCTGAGCTCCTTGATATATGGGCGAAATATTATAAGATTCCTTAGCAGCTAACCTATTGCCTGATCATATTAGTACTTAATACATATTTTTTGGGTCATATTATATGTCATGGATAAATGATCTGGCAAATTGTACAGTACAAACATACTGATTTGAAAAGAAGTTAGAGGAAGTATTTAAATACTGTTAATTTTGAAGCTCTTTGTTTTAGGCACACTTATAGGTCTGGAAAACAAAAATGATAACAGCTGGTCTTTTCCCTTGTGGAATTCACTGTTTAGATTCATCAAAGGTTGTAAAATTCACAACACACAAGTACACACGTATGCACACATCTATATCAGCAACACACACAACATAACACTATCACAAAACATCCTGATAAGGTTATGAAGCATGTTGCACTTAGAAATGTGGGAAGAAAATGTCATTATTTAATAATGTACCTCCTGTGAGCACTATCCAAGGACCAAGACCAGTCTTTTATAGATGCTCTGATAAACACTTTTCTCTGTATATCTTGAGTCAACTCTTGTCAGACACCTTAGGACACACTAAGGGGAGAGCCCCTTTGTGTGCCAGGAGTGAGAGAGAGGCTTTAGGGATAAGTTAAACCTAATCACGCATCAGAGAATCTACTCGTGGGAGAAGCCTTATGCGTGCAGAGACTGTGGGAGGCTTTTTAAAGATAAAGCAACTCTAGCAAACACCAGAGGATTCATTCAGGGGAGCATCCTCATTTGTGCAATAAAGGTGGCCAGAGCTTTAGTCGGAAGTCATACCTCATCAAGCGCAAGAAGACACACTCAGGAGAGAAGCATTTTGTATGTTAGGAGTGTAGCGAGGCTTCAGTGGTAAGTCAAACCTTACCATGCACCAGAGGACACACTCAGGGGAAAACCCATATATGTGTGCGGAGTGCAAACGAGGGTTTAGTGTTAAGTCAGTTCTCATTACACACTAGAGGACACACTCAGAGAAGAATTCTTACATGTGCAAAGAATATGGATGAAGCTTTAGACAAAAATAAACTCTCATTGCACATCAGGGGACATACTCAGGAGAGAAGCCTTTTGTGTGCAGAGAATGTGGGTGAGGCTTTAGATAGAAGTTGTACCTCATCAGTCATCAGAGGACACAATCTGGGGAGAAGGCTTCCATTTGCACTGAGTGTGGACAAGGCTTCAGCCAGAAAGCAAATCTGATCACAAGGTGGCCCACTCAAGGGAAAAGCCCTTTGTGAAAGGAGTATGAGTGAGGCGTTAGCTGGAAGTCAGCCCCTGTAAGACATCAGAGGACACATTCTGGAGAGAAGCCTTCTGAATGTAGGGAGTGCGAGTGGGGCTTTAGAGACAAGTCAACCCTTAGCACACATCAGAGAACACACTCAGGGGGAAAGCTTTGTATTTGCAGTAAGTGTGAGGAAGGCTTTAAGCTAAAATCAATCTTTATCAGACACCAGAGAAAGTACTTGCTATAGAGAAAATTTATGCACAGGAGTGCCGGTGAGGTTTAAGCAATAAATCACACTGCATCACAGAAGAAAAGACAACTTTAGGGGAAATTGTATATGTTCAAGGGGCGAACTTCAGAGATATTAACTTTCACCAGAGGACAACAGTAGACCTACATGTGTAAAGCACTAGTTCTCAACTAGAGGCAGTTTTGCCCCCACGTGACATTAGACAATGTTTAGAGACATTTTTGTTTTTGTTGCTGTCACAACTAAGAGGATGTTACTGGCATCTAGTGGGTAGAGGTCAAGGGTGCTGCTAAACGTGCTATGATGTACAGAATAGCTCCCCCACAACAAAGAATTATCTGACCCTACAAGGCTTGGACCCCTCTAAGGGTAGCTTTGGGCTCCGGAACCCTTGGCCCCCCAGTTGGCTTGGTGAGATTTCCTAGACTGTACTGCAGTGAAGAGCCTTCCTACCTAGTCATCCTTTCTTCCCTACTCTTTCATATCTAAATCTGATGCTTCTTCCTGCCTTCTCTGACTTCCTTTTCATATTTCTCAATATAATTTTCCCAATAATCTCTTGCACGTCTAATCTTATCTTGTTTCTCAGAAGACTCTAACTAACAGTTACAAAGAAAAAATTGTACTTTTATAGTGAAGCAACTTGACCTACATCTTCTTAACAAAGTTAACCACTAATACTGAGACAAAATGACACTCTAGGCCTCCTAATAGGACTCATTGAAAAGGACACTATGTCATTTTTTTTTTATATTCCTGCCCCAAAATGTGTAACCTATGTCTTGTCATAAGAAATTATTAGACAAACCTAAATTAAGGAATAGTCTACAAAATAACTGCTCTATACTCTTCGAAGATATAAAGGTCAAGAAAAAGAAAGGCTGATAAACTGTTCCAGATTAAAAGAGACCCTGGAGACATGACCATGCAATGCTGGATATAGGATAGTATCTGGGTAGAAAAAAATATAGTTATGAAAACTATGGATTAGAAAATCATGTGTAATCAATGTTAAATCAATGACTAATGTAGCCACAAAAGTCATGTCTTTGCTCTGGAAATAAACAGGTGAGTTTTTAGGGGGAAAGGAATACAATAACTCTAATTTATTTCCAAAATGTTCAGAAAAGAAAATGGTCTCAAAGTGTTTATAGAAAACAAAATGCATATGTAAAATATAAATACAGGACATGGAAGCAACCAAAATGCTGTACAATAGATGATTGGCTAAAGAAGCTGCGAGATGTGAGTGTGTATATATATATATATATATATATATATATATATATATATATACGCACATACACAGTGGAATATTACTCAGCCATAAGAAGAGATGAAATACTGCCATTTGCAACAACATGGATGGACCTCGAGATAATCATGCTAAGTGATACTAGTCAGACAGTAAATGTTGAAAATCACATGATATCACTTGTAAGTGGGATATAAACCTAAAAGCAACAAATGAACAGGACAAATCTATAAAGACAGAAAATAAATTAATGGTTGCCTAAGGATAAGTGAACAGGTGGGTCAGAGAGAAATGTTGAATAGTTCCTAATAGTTTGGGAGTTTGTTTTTCGATTGATGCAAATGTTCTAAAATTATTTGACAATGGTTACACAACTGTGTTCATGTACTGAAAACTACCCACTTTAAATGCGTGAATTTTTGATATAAGAATTATATCTCTACAAAAATATAATCATAATTAACTCACATAAGCCATTCTTGGGTTAGTTATATTAAATTTTCTTGGCAAAAAAAATTAATAAAATAAAATATAAATAAATTTTCCAGGAAGAGAGATAAAGGGAGAGAGAAGAAAAATGGAACAAATATAAACCATTGGTGAACTCAGTTAAAAGTTATACTAGAGTGTCTCATATTGTTCTTGCAACTTTTCTGTTTGATATTATATCAAAATAAAAACATCGGCAAAGATGAAAAAAAAGAAAGAAAGTAAAAAGGAATGAGAAAAAAGATAGTAAGATAGAAAGACAAAGAAGGAAAGAAGTTCCCAGGGTGGTTGGTGGTTGGAATAATCACAATTAAAATGGGACTTGTAACACAGCCCAGAATAACTTGACTCCTGAAGAAATTAGAAAGATTAGCCCACGTCCTGACTCAGACAGAGGAAAGGTCTGGCATTTCGTGACATTTCTATATATTAGTCTTCAACAGTTTTTTTTTTTTAATATACATGTTCTGAATATAATTAAAAATTACCAGATACAGAATAAAGAAAGAAAATGTAATCTTACTCAAGAGAAAATAATAAAAGCAGTCCAACAGGTCACTCAGTTATTGGAAATAGCAACAAGGGATTTAAATCCATGATTCTAACTATTTTAGAGATTTTAGAAAAAAATTGGTAAGATATTTCAAAAGGAAAATCAAAACTTCAAGAAAACAATCAAATAAGATCACTAATACTAAAATATGCAATATGAATTTTTTCTGGACCTGATGATACAGTAAAATTAACTGCCATTTTCCTTCCATTTTCTTTTCCTGAAACGGCTTTCATGGATCTTCAAAGATAAACAAACAAACAAACAAACAAATAAATAACCTTAGAAGGGAGTCATCGCTTTGAAAGTTATTCATTTTACTCTTTAGAACTGAGAAACCCAGTCACAAAACCCTGATTTAGTCAACCAAATTATGAAGAGGCACTAAATTTAGAATTGTTTCTCATATTTTGGACTCTGCATAAGAATTTAGTCCAACTACTTTTTTCAATTCTGCTACTTGCTTCTGAAGCTGCTATGCTTCAGTGATGCTTGGGAATGTTTTATTTCCAAAATTTAAACAGGATATTAGCTTTTTCTTAAGTCATATGCTTAAGTAGTCTCCTTTTTTCATAAATAAATTTTTAGAAACATATCTATACTGAACAAGAATCTTCTGTCTCTTTTTTTTTCTGTCTCTTTCCCTGGCTCTGTCAGTCTCCCTTTTTCTAATGTATTTAGATAACCCTGTCCCCTAATTTAGTAAATATAATATCTTAATGTTTGTGATTCTAATTTCAAAGGAACAATGACCATTACAAGTAATAAATTTTCATGGTTGACTTATTTTCATTAATCAATATTCTCATATTAAATTAGGTAGAAAAGCAATGTTTGCCCAGATATGATCTACTTAGTGTTGGGATTAAAATGGGTGAAATTTCCAAAGAATAATTAGTATCGATTATAGAAAATGACCCTGCAATTGATATAATATAATCGAGAAGTTTGTGCAACTATGATTTTTTTTCCACTTATACTTTTTTTTTTGATGTCTGAGAATGGTCTGATTCAATTTCAATGCTCTGTTTACAAAACAAATGACATCAGTTTAAAGTTATTAAAATTTGTCTATTTTTATCATTTTGGCAGATAAGTATGAGTTATATGAATTTATTTTTTGTATATCTCAAACCTTTTTTAAACAAAGGATTTTACTGTCATCATTTCACACACATACACCCCAATTACAAAACCTATGATTCCATTCAAGATTTTTGTCAAAAATACTTTCCTTGGAAAACTTTGGAACAAAATGAGCAGCAAATGCATAAGGACTTAATCTTATAAGCTTTGTATTATTATTCAGTGTGTGTAATCTTAGACCTGCTTGGCTGCCTGGGATCTCTGCTCAAACTCAAATACACACTGCCTTATGAATCTAACATTTGGAATTAAAAAACATAATGTGAAAGAAGAGAGCCATAGGTGGTATTAACCAGGAATTGTGTACATGAGAAGTGGGCAGCAAGTTTTTCCACAATCCTTCCCTATCAAATTTTTCTTTCTGGTCTCCTCCTGCAAAAAACAAAAGGAATTTGGATAAAAAATTTCTTTCTAGACATTTGGTTCTCGAAGAGATATTTCAGGGGATTCCCTATCTGTTATATCTGGGTTAGGGACAAGATCCCCCAATCAACTTCAAGATGCCAACTGTGATATTCAATAGTACGAAGTCCACAAGACAATATTTAGAATGATAAAAGCAAGTTGCCTTTCTGGATTAAGTGATAGATTTGGATATTGTTGAATTCAATTATCTCCTAATTTTCTCACCTTCCTATGCTTAGGGAGCTAAGTCATGATTGCTGCTTCTATACAGTACTCTTGATGAATAAAGACAAACTTCCATAATAGTGAAGATAACCTTCAAAATGCTGTGGGAAGAATCAGAGGGATTGTCTTGGTTCAAATTCTAGCTCTGCCTCTTAATTTGTTTCATGAACTGGGACAACAATGACTATTTCCAAAAGCTTAATTTCTCATCTCCAATGTTATTAAGATAAAAAGATACTACATAAACTAGAATTTTGGCAAGTAGTCATTTAAAAAATAATCATTTTCCTCTGTTGTTTTCCACTTACCTTGTCCTCCTCATTTATATATGTGTGTGTGTGTATGTATATGTATGTGTATATATATATATATATATATATATATATATATATATATAACCTAGTAGGTTCAGGGCAGCTGGAGCTTCAGGTCATTTTATGACCTTGATCAAGTCGCATAAGCTCTCAGTGTTTCTGTTTCCCATCTACAAACTCAGGGTAATCATAGTTGATGCCTGTTCACCATGCTGTGAAGATGAATGTAGTAACATCCACAAAGCAGGCTGTACCCTAGGGGAAGCCAAGAATCACTTGCAGTAAAAATAACAGCAAGAATAACATTAAGAAATATTTATTTCCCAGGTGCTCTCTAAAGAGATGTGGGCATCTGTTGTCCAGGACATATTGGCCTTTAAGTTAAAACAAATACCTGCCAGTTTTCATTAAAATCCATTTTAGCAAATAGTTACTGTCCTGTAATATACCTATTCAGTTCCTCACAGATTAACAAAGAGCCGTTGGGAAAAAGCACTGTACCATGCTGGCACGAAATGGAAAAACCTACCAAGGCACATTCTGTGCACAGTTACCATTCAGCCAACAGCAATTCTCACTGAGATTTTATAAGCCTTTCCCTGATCAAACATAAAGCACTATATTGGGATTTTGCCAGGATTTTTGATTACACTCTGCCTGTTAGCAATATAAGCCAAATATATATGATGCCATAAATCTCTTACTGTTACATTTAAACAGATTTATTATTTTCTTGGCTCCTGGTAATATCTGTGGGACCTTTTTATATTTGATTTGAAGTTTTGATTTTTCATCATACTTCTAGGAAAAGTGCTGTCAACATCGGGATGTTTTTTAATGCAATTTTTTTTTTTTTTTTGAGACCGGCAAAATAATGTGTGCAAAAAGCATATATGCTTAATAAGGAAGCCAGCATGTTTTATGGTAGGTCTTTAGTTTTAAAAATGCTTCAGCTATCCTTGTCTAGAAGGTTTTCTACATATGGCTTTTAAAATTATGTCTGGAAGTCTTTCTCCTAGCTAGACTTGGTGTCTGAACATGTTCTACTGAATGCTAAATGAATTGATGAATCTTTATGTTCAGGGCTAGTATACTGGAAGAAATTCTTTATCCAGTGTCATTCTCTGGATTGAAAGAAAAAACAAAATATAAATGACTTTCTAAATATGTTGGTGGTCGAGTTATTACCTCATCTGCAAAGAGAAAAGGTTTCTTTTAAAAATCAGGGCCAAATAATAGGGGTAGATTAAGAGATAAAATTAGAGAGAGATAGAGAATAAAAAAAAAACCCCTTTCTTTCAGATGTTTTTGTGAGTTTAAAAATAGAATTCGTGGAAGAAATATACCAATGGTGCAAAAAAATTAAACGATGAGTATTTTTTTAGTTTTCTGCTGACTCAAGGGGACTTTTAACATTTTCTCTTTAAGATTTCAGTGTTACTCTAAAATAGGATGATTTACCAAAGAGTTGGTTTGCTTTCCTTGCTTAAGAAAACAAAAGGATGAGAATCAAATTGATCCCTAGCACCACACTCAGTAAATCTCAGAGGGACAGTGATGATGGTCTCCCAGAAACACTCAGCTTCTGTCTTTCATGCCTCCCATTCATCTTCCACAGAACTGTGGCCTAACTGTCCTAAAGCATGCTAACTCCCATTCTTTTTACACATAAATGACCTTCTATGATCTCATCCCTGGTTGATTTTATGACCTCTTCCCACTGCTCGCTTATACTTAGTTTGACTTTTCAGTCGAAGTGACCTACTGCTTGAATCATCTCCATGATTTCTGACTTCCATCCTTTTTCTCACATTTTCCATGGCATTGACAAAGTTTTGACTTTTCTATTTTCCCGTGTAATGTGTGTTATTTCTCCTTTAACTATTACTCCAACTACTTTTCTTTTTGAAGCCATAGCTAATTTTCCTTGTTTTAGAACTCCCATAGTAATGTATCTGGATCTTTCACATAGCGTTTCATCATATTCTCTACTATTCATCAAACCACCAATGTGGATGCCCATATCTTCCACTAAGCCTAATATTTCATTCTGTATATCACATAATGTTCCTGAGGTCAGAATGCAATTTGTGGTTATGTCAGTTCTGTATCTCTATCTCCAAGAGTGTGTTGTATTTAATAAAAACTATGTAAGTCATGGAATAAATAAAAAAGAGAATTTCATCATTGTACCAATTTCATCATTTGTTACAATTTTATATTATATTTTATTTATATCTGTCTTCATTTGCTTTTTTGAAATGACAAGGTTGCTTTGGAGCCGGAAAGATGAGATAAAAGATAAAACATGTCCTAAGTAAAGGACAAAAGGCTAGAAAGCAAGCTTCAGAATCATCAGGATACAGGTTTTAGGGAGAGGGGGGAAAAATACAGTAACTTTACAGCTGGAACAATCTAGTTAAGATATTCCTGCTTAGGAGTGGAAACCAAATCATTTTCTATTGAATTGTCAGATTTGGGGAAAGGGGCATCTGCTTGGTCATGCTAGGCTTATATTTGGGAAAATGTAACTACTATTTAGAGTCTGTGTCTGAAAATTTCTTTCACTACTGAAAACATAGTTGCAATAAAATAAATGAGAGGGCTACAAAGAAGAAAAAATAGAGGCTGTCAAAAGCAGATGCACATCTACTACGGAAGATTCATCATGTGGAGACATTAGGTGAAGTGTGGGGGATAATTATTTATTATTTTTTATAATCCGTAATTAATGAACATGGTCTTCAAGTGTTTTATTATGCTTCATTGTGATGCATTAGACTAGGGCTGTGTTTACTGCACAAAGGGAATATCTTGCATAGTTTTCCACATGATTGTAACAGAATGGCTTTGCTCAAAATACCTCCAGATATGCTAGAACACTATTTAATTTTTTATAATCAGATTTCTGGGTCAACATATACTCAGAAGTGTCAGACTCTCTGACTCTATATATAGTATGCTGGATGAATGTTAGCCAGGCAATGAATACCATTTGTTACACTCTGAACTGCTCTCTGAAGCAAAGGCAATGAGGAGGGCTATGTAAGTGGATATTGCAAGAAATTGCTGTCAGTTTATTGTATACAACGTATGGCACCTTGCCACAAAGCCCAGCCAGTCCTAGAACTCATGTAGAGTCTGCTGCTTTTTGTCAGCTGAAGAACTCACTCCCTTTAGAAGCAAATCATGTCTCTTTTTGAATCGGTTATTGTTTACACCTTTAAGTTTGTCTATACTTAAAGATGTCCAAAACTATACCATCCGGCATACCATTCTAAAAGGTGAATTCATTATTTACTTTTCTCCTTATCACAAAAAAATTTGGATGGTAGTCTAAAATAATAATAATAATAATAATAGACAATTATCCTGCAAGTACTTTATATGGATTGACTAGCTAGTCTCATGTATTTTGTTTCTTATGGTGTTACTGTGTGGCAAATATAAATGTGAACTAAGGAAAACACATCTGTCAGTCACATGCATATAAACAAAACTAAGAATATATGACTTAATCTCATAAAAACATTTTTTTCCCAAATTCTTTTGTATTGAGGAATCTCACTTTATCTAATGTGCCAATATTAGTTCGTAAAATATGTATCTCTCTCTTTCTTTGTTCCTAGTGCTAGAAAATTAAAGCAATGTGTAGACTCATGAAAGAAGGTCAAGTACCAGCATGGTCTACTGGAAAAACCCAAGAAGGATAGAGGAGACCCAGCTTTCAGTCCTACTCTTGCAACTAACCAGCCATATGGCACTAAAGTTACTTAGCTGTGAAAATGAATCTCTAGTTCTCTGGCTCTCATTCTCATATGTAAAATGTTGGTAATACTTCCCCTGAATACTTCTTCAGGTTATAAAAAAGGCTCAAATACAGTAGAAAGAGAAATAGAGTACAGAGAATAGACTTAGGGTGCTAATTAAGCCCATTAGATAAATAAACTATAAATCACTTGACCTAAATGTGTCTCCTTGTCTTCATCTACCAAATAAGGAGTTGAACTAAATCTCTGAGAAGTTTTATCTTGTAAAGCCTAATGAAAAATATACACATACACACACACAAATTTATCAAGATTTACTTCCATATGCTTTATTGCCTAATAATGAGAGCTATGCTTGGGTTTTTGATAAAATATGTTCACCTTATGAGGAAGATTAATATCTGTTGTAATTATAATTTAGAAATGTATAGATCAAAATCAATATAATGTCTCATTGCTTGGAAAAAATGTAAACTATTAAGAGGTATATGATATGGTACAAAGAACTTGAAATGTGGAATAAAGCACAAATTTAGGTACAATTTCTGTATTCGCTTAACTTCTTTGAGGGTTCTTCTTACTCTTTAAAATAGTCTTCGATGATTTGATTACCTGTTGTTATTGAAAGGATTTGATGAAGTCACATTGGTGACAATTTTCCAAGGTAAAACCACTTGACTATTTAAGGTAACAGTTGGCTAACTTTGTTCAGTGTTTGAGATGGATGGATACCCCAAGCCTCGCATCCCTTCCTCACGCCCTTTTGCTGTCCCATCACCCACTCCTGAAATGAAATCCAGAGGAGACACGTGAGCACAGAGCACTAGGGAATTCAAGCTGGCTCATGTTAAAATTTCCTTGACTAGGATTAGCTGGATTGAATATAAACTATACCCTAGAGGGCAAAATACAGAGAGGTGGTAAATATAATCCTCAAACTAAGTCATCTATGAGGGCTACCTAACAAGGCTTTGTTTTTTGCTTACCTTTCTTATCACTGTTTTAAAACTCCAGAGGGACCTTTCTCTCCATCTGGAAGGTAATGTATACTGTAAGTAACATTTTAACAGTGGTTTTCCATAAATACAAAACAGAGAAACTTTTAATGATAAGATGAGGAAGGCAGATCAATTCACACAGGGTGTAGAGGTCACTTTTCTGAATTTAGGCTTGGATTTTGCACTGTGATCAACTCTGGTGAGTGTTAAGTATGTGTTAGAAGACTCTTCCCTCCTGCCTATCAAGACAATATCTCCAATGTTTACAGTGTACCATGTTAAAGACTGACTGGCAGGACAACTGAGATCATTTAAGATATGCTATTGGCTTTCATGTACCTAGTTAGGGACATTGATTTCTTGAGAAGAGCACACCGTTTTTCCTAGCCGTGAGACCTCCCATGGACAACTTGAGCAGTGGCCACAAGTGAAGAAAAACCCTCTTTAAAGCAGTGCTACCCATTACCAAGAAACTGAAATCTGGGAAATTCAATCTGAGCCATTTTAAGACTACCAAGAGTGACATGAATTTAATGAATGCCATGCCTTTGCATGGTGACAAGTCACTAAAGGGCCATTGATTAGCCCTTTAGTGTTTGGGGAGCATGAACTTCATTTAAAATTTTGTCCTGTTGCTCTAAGTTGCTCTAAAAGAAAGTCATTTAATAAAAAGTCATCAAGAACTTGATATACTAACAGAATCACTAAGGTACCTAACAACCCATTTCCAGAAACTACAGGACATCTTAATGTCCGCATGACTTTCTGTGAAGATTCTGAACTTAACTAAACAATTGAAATAGAAACTGAAAGGTAATAAAGGGCAGACAATAACATATACTTTCTGTGCTTATCTATTTTTAATGTCTTTCTTTGAGAAACACGTTAGAGGTAGTAAGAGATTCTTATTTAATGTCTGTCTTCCCTGTAGACTCAGATTTCCTTGTGAGAAAATGTATTATTTCTATGACCCATAGTCTCAAAGGCTAGCGCAATGCTTGACACAGAGTGGATTCACAATAAACCTTTGTTTGATGATAGATGCTGCGAGGCATCTTTTTCATGGATGGAGACATTTGTTTATTGTAGTCAATGAAGATTTTTCAAAAGGTCACAAAATTCAGTGATTCCGCTTACAATTTTCAAGTTGGTTACTATTAGGTCAGGGCTGGACCAGAGTCTTCTTATAGTCAGAGATTTTAAGTCTAGGATTTTATAGTATTCTGAAGAGGTACACTAGAAGACTGACTTATGATAGTGGCATTGAGACATGGACTATTGCACACTTTCTAAGGCGATATTTTCTCTTGTTTCATGTTCTGTAATTTAACAGCATTCCTTATTTGAGCTATAGCACCTCTAATGTCTATGTCTTATTTTGCGAGGGTATCAATGAAATAAAAGCTCTTAATTTGTTTTAATTTCCTGTATCTTGCTAATTTGGATCATTCATTCATAAGTTATTGAATTTCCCCCAGCTTTATTAGGATATAATTGACAAAAAAATTGTATATTTGAGGTGTACAACATGATGTTTTGACATATGTATACATTGTGAAATGATTACCACAATCAAGTTAATTAACATATCCTCCACCTTTTGTGTGTGTGGGCATGTGGGTGTGGGTGTGGGTGTACGTATATCCCGGGATCACGACATTACCCTCTTAGCAAATTTCACATGTAAAATACATTGTTATTAACTATAGTAACCATAATATACATTATTTCTCTAGAACTTATTTATCTTATAACTGAAATTTTATACCCTTTTACCAACATCTCCCTATTTCTTTCTTGTCCATGGTAACTACATTCTACTCTCTGTTTCTGAGTTTGACTCTTTTTAAATTCTACATACAAGTATGATTGTGCTTATTAAGAGCCATATGTATGCCAGGTAGTGGAGATGTGATAAAAAAAAAGGGCACAACCTTCACCTCAAAGTTTAGGAAATAATAATAATAAAAAGACAGCATAATAAATTACACTTACATGGCTCCTGATGCCAGACACTTTGGAAAATATTTACATAAATATCTCATTTACTTTTGATAAAACCCTATAATGTAGGAAGTGTTATGATCATTTTACAGGCACACACAGATTTATAGTATATTAATATTATATGCATTAAAAAATAAGTAAATATGCACAATATAATAAGATATACTCTGTAATAGATATTTGTGAGCTCAGGCAAGACTTGTTTTATTATGCGAAACTTTTTCAGTGTCATGAAAATGACTCGGAGTTTGCTGAGCAGAGAACTAAATGGAAAAGATAGTGTTTCAGGAAAAGAAAATAAACATTTACAAAACTATTGAGGTTTGGCTCTACATCAGCACCAGTACCATCATTATTATCATCACAGCTAACATTTATTGAGCCATCACTATATTCCACGTCAGTCTTTAAATTCTTGAGGAGGACTAACCCTTTTATTCTTTACAATAGCCAAAGATGTACCATGATTATCACTATTTTACAGATAAAGAAATGAAGACACAGAAAGAACACCCTTAGTCACACAGTTAATAAGTAGCAAAGCAGAATTTAAACCAGAATGTCTCTCCCTATAGAGCCCATACTCTTAACCATTAAATGCATGGACTCTCATGATGAACATACTATATTTGGTAAATAGCAAAAAATTAGCTATGGTTGTAATGTTAAGATAATCACTGGAGATGAAGGATATAAAAGTCTTAGGCCATATGATCGATGTGATGCTGATATATTTAGAGTTGTGAAAAGATTGAACCATTGATGGTTACATAAAATAACTTTTGTTTTCAAAAGATCACTCTATGGGGAGTTGAAACTAGTAGTGAAGATAGTTGAGGAGGAGAAATAAATGTGGAGAAAAGATTAATAGTCTAAGGTAAGGAGGATGAGGGTTTGAACCAATGGAGTGGACATAAGAATAAAAAAAGGAGAAAAAATTAAAGGCAATAAATTAAAGGTATCATACAACAGATGTGATAATCAGTTTTATGTCAAAGGCGTAGAGAAAAGGAAAAAGGGAAAACTTTTGACTTGGACAAATTGTAGAAGCGGGAAACGTTAGCAGACAAGTGATGAAAGGGGAGGAACAGGTTTTAATAGAATATAATTATTTCGGTTTTGGAACAAATATGGAAATAGCAAAATTATAGAATTTCCCAAGCTTTGTTTACTTGGAAAATGACTTTAAATCTCTGATTTTTAATTCATTCTTACAGTCACTATGAAATAATTTTGTCATGATACTTTTCTACTAAAAATGACCTAATTTTAGTTTTTAATGTAACCCTGTTTACACTGAAGTGAATCTATTAACATTAGCTTTCCCATTCAGAAAAGCAATTTTCTGAATGGGAAAAGTAGCATGTAGACCTCTACTTGGCTTGGAAACATTGTTTGTTTGTTTGTTTTGTGAATGGAATAGTTTCATCCTCCCATCAAAGGAAATCAATGGTCCGCAAAACATCTATAGCTAGGTGGGTATTGGATTTACATATTTTGTGCTGGACAAAAAAAAATCCTAATGATAAGCATATCCCTCATTACCTAATCCATTTATCCTTCAGAAGCATTTTGCAATGTTTAATTTCCTAAGTATAAATAGCTTATCACAGACATTTTATGGCTCATATAGCAAAGTTATTTTTAAAGTTTAAGGCTCATAATATAGCTAAAATATTCTTTTAAGGATAAAAACCTACTCAATAGGTTCTGCTGCTTTAATTTTCTTCACTGAGAGATATCTTTCCTTTTCTGTCACATCTTCTTGTGGTCTACTTTGATTAATTTGCAGAAGTGCTATACTGAATGGCTCACCATAAAGTTATCTTTTTTCCTGTTCATGTTATGTTGATAGCAATCACATCATCAACCTACCTTATCTTCTTTATCTTTATAAATTTAAAAGAGACTTGTACTTGCTGTATAAAATTATTATGTATTTCCTTTCTAATTTCTCCCTTCAAATGGTACAGATGCTCCAAGAATGGAGTTTTATTTATCTCATGCATGTTTCTACTTGCAGCACAAACAATTCCTAGCCTATAATAAGTCTTGATAATTCCTTGTTGAATAAATAAAAAAAAAATAAAGGATGGATAAATCTGTAAGTCCTCTTTTGAGTTTTTGTTTTGTTTCTGTTTTTTCCTGATTCTGTTAAAAATAATTTGGGACTTAGGAAAAAGTTGTAAATAGAGCAACATATATCATATAGCCTTTGTTCAGATCCTCCAAGAGTTATTACTTATTCAACCAGAGTACAAATATCAAAATCAGGAAACTTACATTGATATGATTCAATTAAGTCATCTAAAGACTTACTAAACTTGTCAATGGTTCCATAAATGTCTTTTTTCCAATGTAATCTCAACACGGTCCCATCAGTTTTTTAGTACTTTCTTACTTTCTGGCAAGCACCACGAGATATTTAGACTCATATTGTACTTTCCCTGACCTGAGTGGCTCTGAAATCTAATAATTTTTCCAAGGAGTTTTTCTTTCTTTTATGTAAAAGTGATATTCAGAAACCAAAACTCTAAGTGTGCTCACTGTTACTGAAATTTCATTCTTTCTATACCCTCTCAAGGGATATAGGTAAACAATATATTCGGCATCCACACAGAAATACACATATTTATACTATTTATAAACATATTTTTGCTATTCTTATATTTCTATATATACCTATGTCATTCTCATATTTCTAATTCTAATGCAACACTAAAAGCTTCATTCTAGTTTTTTTCCTTTCCTTATTTGTAAATATTTATTGGATAGCAAGTTATACACAATACATTCGTGTTTTTGTTCAAATCGGAATACACATAATTTCAGAACTATTAACATATTTCTATGAAAAACAAATTTACCAACTAAAGTATAGCATTTGTGTACAGTTATTTTGCATGTCTGCCAAAATACTGTTTCTAAAATTAATTTCATTTATTCCATACCCTGTGGTGAGGTTTTGTTAGACACACAAATATATATGTATTTTAATACATTTAGGGTTCTGTTTGCTGCCATCTGTATTATATTTTATCCCCTACTCCCTTCCTGTTTGATTTTAATTAATTTATTTTGGGGATATGTAAAATTTTACCATGGTTTAAAAACTAAAATTATATTAAAATATGCGATCAGAAAAGCACCGTTCTCCCACATTGTGTGACCTTTTTCCGTTCCCCCATTTTTTCCAACCCAGTCCAACCTATGCTCTGTAGGTAACATACCTCTTTAATTTCTGGGTTTACCTACTTGTATTTCTTTCTTTTTTTTTTCTTTTTTCTTTCTTCCTTTCTTTTTTTTTTTTTTTTTTGCACACACGTGTATTACCATATATGTACTTCTTTCTGACATGAAAAGAAACACATTATAGATACTATTTTTCACTTCTATTTTTCCTTTTAACAGTATATGGTAAAAATCACTCAAAGTCATAGAGATCTTTCTCATTAATTTTTATAGCTGCATGATACTTCATTGTGTAAATGTATCATAATTTACTCAACCACTCTCCCATGTAGGACATTTAGGCTGTTTTCAATATTTTGTACAATTACAAACAATTGTACAATAAATGATTGTACACTGTTGAAGGAGGTTATTGAGAGAATATGACTGCAGGTTGAGCCGCAAGCTGGACCCAGACAATTGAAGGCTCCTCATCTCCTCACCTATCCTTGAAGTGTATATTTTGTGCACCATTCTCATAGTGGGAGCAGTTTTCAAGGATGCAGCCTTGAGAAAAAAAGGTGTTGTTGAAACTATCTGGAATAAATATGTGGCTGAACCCAGTTAAGGTCTCTCTATAAACTATCACGATTCTGGTGGGTGGGTGTGGAGACCTACTTGTCTTGCAGATGCTCAAGCC
Organism: Rousettus aegyptiacus; assembly: GCF_014176215.1. NCBI lineage: Eukaryota > Metazoa > Chordata > Mammalia > Chiroptera > Pteropodidae > Rousettus > Rousettus aegyptiacus. The sequence goes on from NW_023416308.1 coordinate 92,959,013, forward strand.
AAGCCTCCTCTGTAAGTTCCCTTGCTCATTAAATCTTCCACCTACCAATCTGGAGTGGTCTGCTTCTTTTCTTGGTCTCTCTTTGCCCTCTGTGTATGGGGGCTATTTTGCAAACCAACATACACATATATATTTGTGTGATTTAATCTTCAACTCTTAGATGTGGGATTGCTGATCAAGTGGCAAAGGTATATATAGTTTCCAATTTCCCACCAGAAGGGTTTTGACAGGCTGTATTCTCACCAGCAATGTGTAAGAATACTGTTTTCCCATAACATTCCAACAAAATATGTTATCGCTTTTTAATTTTTGCCAATCTGATATGTAAAAATGATGTCTTGATAATTTTCTGATTTGTATTTCTTTAACTGTGAGTTTGGATGTCTTTTCATTTGTTTCAGGACCATTTAATTTCCTTTTTTATGTAAATTGTTTTTTCATAACTTTTTCTACTTTTCCATCCTGCTTTTGTCCTTTATCTCTTAATTTTCATGAACTATTTTGCAAGATTTTTCTCCCTTTGTCAATTACTTTTTGACTTAGTTTATAGTTCATAGTGGTTTTTTGCCATGAAATTAAACAAATTATGTATTCGTATTTATTAATATTTATTGCCTCTGGATTTTAAATCGAGTTTAGAAAGCCTTTCTCAACACACACACACACGCACATACACACACACACAGGCTTTTATAATTTCAAATTTTAACATTTAGATCTCTGACCCATTTTGAATTATTCTTAATGACATACTAAAGGTGGCATTTCAGATCATTGAAGCAAAGATGGAGTTTTAAAATAAATGATGCTCAGACATTGGTTATCCATTTGTAAAAAGGTAAAATTAGATCTATACCTCATACAATTAAAACTAGCCTATTTTTCTGTTCACGAAAAGTACTACAGTGTTTTAATTAAAGTCTCTGTAATATGTCTTAATATCTATCAGTTTTAATATTCTCAGTCTTAGTTTTTCTTTTTCAGTGTTTACTGGCTAATCTTGTCAATTTCTTTATCTACAAGAACTTTTGAACCAACTAATCTAATTGCATATGTAATCTTTATATTTTTTAAAAATTATATTAAATTAATAAGTCAACTAAGGAGAATTGACATCTTAATGTGAGTCATTCTTACCAAGAACAAGGGGTATTTCACTACTTGTTAAAGTCTACTTTATGTTATTTCAGGAGTATTTTCAAGTTTTCTATATTTAAATTTTGTTTGTAATTCATCTATTTCATGAAACTAATCAATATTTCCATTATGGAAATTATATGATTATTCTCTATGAATGTTACATGAAGACACAAGAAGAGGTTAAATTCTCTATTATTAGGGCATATGGTTTGACATAGCCATAAGATTTATTACACTTATATTGTTTAGGCTACTTTTTACTATATCTGATATCAAAATCACTATGAATGCTTTCTCATTTTTCTACTGAATTGTCCATTTCTTTAGTATTACCCTTTACAATTCATTTTGTTTTAGATTTGTGTATAGAGCATAGTTGGACCTTACTTTATAAGTCAAATGGAAAAAATGTCTTTCAATGGTTATATTAAACCTCTTCATATTGTTGTTCGACTGAAATATTTTATCACTATTTCTTATTTTTGACTTTTAAGGTACTTTTCTCTAATCCAAAATAAAGTAGTTTCTGTAATTCTTCTTTATTTATATGTGCTATACCAAGCTGATAGTTCTGGGTACAGAAGCCTTATCTTCTGTATCCTCGGATCACTTCAGTAATTGTTTAATGCAATCAATATTAGTAGTAACTTTTATAAAGATTGTAAGAATGTTGTAAGACAATTTTACTAAAAATGGGAATTATTTACTTATATTCTTCTGTTATTTGCATCTGGAATCCATCCTTGTTGCCTCCTGTCTTACTAAAGGTATTTTATAAATTCGAGATTTATGGTTTCACTAAATAGATATATTGTAGTCGCTGATTCTAAAACCAAATTCTAATCTCTTTGTAAAAATGGTGTACTGAAAAGATGCTATTTAGATGAAACTTTTGTTACATTTGAAAATTTGTAGTTTTCATTTTTTTTTTAATCAAAAAGGCTGAAATGAAACACTTGTAAAATTTCATTAATTTAAAAAATTTTATGTTCACATATATTTTGGTCCTGAGATATCAAACTCATTTTAACTGTCAAGATACATTTTGTCTCTCAGGTCTTAAGTTTCTCATTTACAAAGTAGAAATGATAATACTTGTCCCTTTTTGCTCTTGATGATATTGAAGCAATAAAAGTTAACTTGGAGAGTGTTTGTAAATTACTGAATACTTGTTCCATTTTCCACACCATATAGTTGTGAAAATTACATTTGATAATGTGAAAGTGCTTTGAAAATGACAAGGTTCTATACAAATAGGATTGCTTTTGATTTGTAGGTCAATTTGACTGGATAATACAGTCTCTATGGTGCCAGAATTACCAATTTAATGCCATAAATTTAATTTGAAACTGTAAATTTAATTTAAAATTTAATTCCAATAGATAAGTAACGTGCTTTTTTGAAACCTCTATTATTTATTGATAGCTAGAGTGTAGATTCTGCATGCACACAAGACAAAGGCAGAATGTTAAATTACAATAAATTCAAGAGAACATAAATTTAAGCTGTGATTTAATTTACCAGTATTTAACCTAAATCCAGAACTTATATCTAGCTGAGACACAAAAGGAAAATTGTTTAAAAGTTGAAATTTTTCCATAACAATTTAAAATAGCTACAGTGCTGAGCTCCCCAAGAGCCCTGCCCCACTGGCCTTATCCTATCTCCCAAGAACTTCCCATGGCCCAGCTCTTAAGGGGTAATCCCTAGACCAGCAGGATATTCCTGGACCTTGTTGCAGTGCTGAAGTGGTTACTATTCTCATTGACTGATATCTTAACTGCTACTCCTTCCTAACTCTATTTGATGAAGAAGATGAATGGATGAATCAGATTTGGGTTGATCCTAATCTTCATTGAGTTGACCTTTGCTTTCCTCTCCACTATCAGTATCTCATCTACTAGTACCTACTGTTAAAGTGTTGCAGGAGACTGAACACTGCAGTATGTCTTGACTCTGGGCCATCTGCAGTTCCTCTAGTATGAGAATGCTTTCCTGTCTCCTTCTTCACCTAACTAACTCTTTTCATTCTTCATTCAACTGAGATATTGCCTCTTCCTGGAAGTTTTTAGTGACATTCTGGCATATCTGGATGATACTCCCGTGTGTTCTCCCGGCACCATGTACTTTCCATCAACATCAGCATCATGTTACACTAACTGCCTAATTCCTTGCATATCTTTCCTAGATTCATGCTGCTTAGGCAGGAGTTTTGTTGTCCAGAGCTTAGTATATGGTGTCACCAAGAAAACAGTAATATAGTTACTTTATGGAGGCAAAGTATATATCAGGCCCTCTGATGGGTTCTCTATAAGTTTGTCTTTCAAAATCATTTTTTTAAAGACAAGATAAAAATTCAGAGAGATGTACTTATTTCGTGAATGCATACTGCCTGGACTTGAACTGGAATCTCTCCGATTTCAACATCCTTATCCTTTCAGCAGTATCACACTGCCTTTCCAGTGCATATACTTTTATTTCTTCTCTACTCACGATATGTTAAAATGTTATTAAAGCGATAAAAACATACAAACACTCATAACTGAAAAGGAAACAACAAAGGATCAAGATAGTCTTTTTCATTGTTGTTAAAACAGAAAGGAAAATTAATTATTCTTATATCGAGGTAGAGGGCTCCAGAGAAGATTCCTCTCTGGAATCCTCAGATTGCTCATAGAGAGGGATCTAGAAAAGTTCATATAGAGGAATCCAGAAAATAGAAAAGTGCGTCGCTCAGCTAAACTCTGCAGAAGTTAACACTTGGAGACTGAATATCATGCAGGGAAGACAAAGACATGAAGTTAAACAGAGAAAGGAAATCAAAATTTCATATCTGGCACAGTCCTCTTTTACATAACAGTTCTTTCTTAAAGACGGAAGATGCCAGAGTAAAAGTAAGTTGCTGTGTTAGATAATATGGGCTAGCTAACTCTGTAATCTTTCTCAACTTCCGTTTTCCTTTCTCTGAGGCTTGCAAAGCTAGATATTTACCCTTCAAGCCTCTAAAGAAGTGTGGGTGGCCATATGAAACAAATCAGGCCAATACATTTTAGCTAACATGACCAAAGTGGAAGTCTGTGACAGGCTTCTAAAAAGTTACCATGCACAAAGCCACAGCTGCATATCAATGCCAGTAGGCAAAGGCCAAAATAATTAAGGAGCTACAGCGTTTCACATTATTAAGCTACAAAACCAATGACAGCAACTACCTACTTTCAGATAATCTGTTATATGAAAAAATATATATATTTCTTTAAGTCATTGACAATTGTGTTTTCTATTTTTTTGCAAGCAATACATGTGTAACAATTACATGTGCCTTGAGGCAGTGGAAACTGACAGGGGAAAAAAGTTTAATTAATAAAGAAATAGGTCAATGGTGCAAGATACTAAGGTGTTGGAATCCCAGGATACAAATAAAGAGAGAGATGTTTTCTACTGGAAAAGGAAGAATGCTGTGAGCATGAGTATAGGTTCATATAAGAGAATGACATGTAAGGAAGGAACACTACAGAGAAATCTCCACCCGAATTCTTAGGTTTTCTCCATGAGGTAGAATGAAAGATCATTTGCTCTGTGTGTGCATCCATATGTGTTTTTTTTTACATGTACATACTTGTAGACTGAGAGGTTTGAGGCAACTAAGGAATAATAAGTTTGAAGTGAGAGTTTAGTAAAGGAGAATGGGAGTGGACTTGAATAATACTGAGAGATCAGATACCACATTGGGGACACAACTATAGTTTGAAAACGTAACCTAATGGTTGTGTTTCTCCACATCTTTTTTCCCTTTAAGTAGTCTTTTTTTAGCTCTTTTTCCTGCTTGCCTTCCCCATAAAAATTGTACTTTTATGAAATACTCTTTATGTACTATTTGCCTTTTGAAAACCATTATAATATCTATTATTTTTCGTTCTCTCTGCCATCCAAAAACCAATTTTCATTGGAGGGACTTATGATTCAGAGGTTGCACTCCGCAGCACAGGTGAGAATAGATCTGACAGAAAAAAAAAGGATGAGAAATAATTAAAGAATTGTATCTTTGCTACTGTGGTAGTATGATATAATAAAAAGAACATAACTTTAGAATCACATAAGTGACAATGTTTTCTTATTCCCATTAGATTATTTATATCCTGTGTGAATTTGGGTGCTTTGCTTCACCTCTATAATCCTCAGTCATGATAACATATAAAGTACCTAGTACATAGTTGTTAAAAAATAACAGATGACATTATTTTTGATGCTATTATCATCTCACTGTATTGAGATAGTAATTGGAAAAAAACAAGGAAGTTAATAAAGTGAGATAAAAACAAAGAAATCAATATGTGAAAGATGATGAGAAAAAGAAAAAAATAGTAAAAGTAACAAAGATGGAATATCAACTGGTTGTGTTAGAAGTGAGATGTTGGAGTTTAATATTTTATATGTCAAGCATTTTAGGTTAATGACATTGTCTAGGTACCTCCCAGGGTGTAGTTTGATGGAGTGAAATGTGCAGGGCCTTGGAGAAGCAATTAAGAGATATTAGTATTAAGGTACAATGTAGATTGTCAACATGAATATTGACAAAGGCCAGGGAAAAGGGTCAGTATAGACAGTGAAATAAACCAGTTTTATGGATGAATAGAAAAATAATAGACAGAAGCTTAGCAGGATGACATGAGATCTTAAAAACATCATTCTTATAAATGAAGGTAGAGGTGTAATGTAAAGGAAGCAGTAGGAATGGTCTAGAGGACAATGAAGTCCTCTCCACTTAATGGCATTATGATATGTAGGGAGAAGGAAACTCAGTGGCTAAGAGAAGAATTACAACCAAATGTTTCCACATATTTAATGTTTGTAACAGCAAACAACCTATTAAAGTCTTCTGAGTCTCAGATTCTATAAAATTGGGGTAAAAATCTCAAAATTAGGGAATTATTATTCTGATAAAAGGGAAAATGTCTCTGAAATGCTGATAAGAGGTCTGGACACTAGTAATCCTTCAATGAACAGCTGGGTAAAGATGGGAATGTACGAGGTCCTGAGAAAAGGGAGGTTTTAGTTTAGATAAGGAATAGCAGGAGAGTCTACATTCCTTCAATCATTTCTCATTGTAGCATCCTACAGCAATCATCTATGTTATAAAATACTGACAGGAGAAAATAAATGCAATTATCTTGCAATTGTGAAGTCTTAAAAGAGATTCTCAAGTGGAAGTTCACAGTAAATCACAATTAAATGTTTCCCCTTTAGATATTTTATCAATAGCTTATATTGCCATGCCTCCTGGTAGACTTTCATTGATAAGAAGGTAACTTTTAACCAGCTATGAGCAGTAATCAATGAACATTATGGGTTTTATAATGACATAGTCAGTTTTATAATTTCTAACCTGCTGCATTTTATTCGAATATTTATAAAGATATACTGTAAAAAAAAAAAAACTACCCTTAATATAGTAACGATGGCAAGGAAATATCATAATAAGGGTAGAAGAAAAATGATGGTTTTTATTTAGATTCAATAATTATTAAATTAATTAAAAGTTGTTATAAAACTGAATAATATGTGCTTCAATTTGTCATGGTTCTAAAATTCAAGCCTTAATTCAAAATCCAAATTGGTGCATGACAAAAGACCGTGGAAAATACTTCTCATATTATTTCATGTGCTATATGAAATTTTGTTGCACGACATAAATTTCAGTGGTCTGCCAAGACAGGAATTTGATTTTTTATATCTGTGATGTTGTGGTCTAAAATAAGAAATATATATTTGTTCTTTGTTCTCATTTCTGGCACAAAGCTCCTAAAACCCTTGCAATTTCCTAAGTGATAAGAGTGATAAAGGTGTCTTGATATTTATAACAACCCCCTTTTTATTACATCTGAGTTTATATTAATGGCCTGATTTTTAGAAAGCACCTAAGGATGAGGCTTTGTTGCCAGGGGAACCAACTTGTGATTAGAGTGTTGGGATTTTTTTTTTGTAATAACCAGTAATCTCGTAAGTAAACTCATTTTTCTAAATTCTGTGAGTCACTCTAGCAAATTAATCGTATCCAAGGAGGGGGGTCTTTGGAACCTTCAATCTATAGACACTCGGTCAGAAGCATAGGTAACAACCTGAACTTGCGACTGGCGTGTGAAATATGTGTGCAGAGGGGTTCCCTCTTGTAAGATCTGAGCCCTTAACCTGGGCTCTGATGCTCTCTCTGGGTAGTCAGAAATGAGATGAATCATAGGAAATTCAGCTGGAGTTGGAGAATTGCTTGGTGGTGTGGGGAAAAATCCACACATTGGAGTTGGTGTCAGAATTGTAATATCCAAACTTGAGATGTATCATTTTCTATCACATAAATGTTAAAATATCATACATACTGCATTCTATAAGTTGTATTTTACCTCAGAGCCAAATAATCACTTTTTAGAAGAAAATCAAATTTGTACTTTTTAGTTTAGTTGCAGTTGATCAATTTTACTATTACATGTTGATATAATTTTCCCAAAGCAATCTGGTCTCTGAGAAGCTCAGAAGCACAGAAACTCATAGACTTAAATTGAAAAGTAGTTAGGTACTGTCGAGCTTTTCTGTTGTTTAATAAACGTAAAGGGAAAAAGATGATAAATTACTATTTGATAGATAAGAATGCCAAATAAGTCAGGCATTTTAAAACACTCTTAATACGAGATTTTAGTATATAACAACTACAGACCAGTGCTTTAAAACACAAGAAAAATGTAAAATTTTATTACCTAAGAATATGATTTTTTAAAAATTATATTTAATACCTCAGAGCAGACATTAACAAAGGAAGTGGCTATCATTCTGGCAGAATATGACCATGATGAGTTTATTGAATATTGGAAGAAAGTGTTTGTGAAAAGAGGAAAGTTTTAAAGAAATATAATACAAAAAAAGAGCTTTTGTCTAGCCAGAGTGGTCATGTACATTGACATGCTAGAAGGACAAAAGGGCTCTTTTTTTTTTTTTTTTCTCTATTACTAATTTTTTACTCTTGTGGGAAAGTAAACCTTGATTTAAGGAATGGGTATGTGAATCTATTTTTTCGAAGCAGTTAAATCAGGATTTCTAAAACTCAGCACTACTAGCATCTGGGGCTCAATATGTCTTTGTTGTGGGAGGTGGCCTTGTGCATTATAGGATGTTTAGAACCATTTCTGGCCTCTACCTATTTATAACCATCTAAAAATGTCTCCTGACATTAACAAATGTACTCCAGATCACTGAATTATAAATTTGACTGATGCAACCAATACCCCTGCTGTGGTAATATGAATATTTTAAGATCAACTTGTCAATGAAAGTAAGGTTCTTAGATTTTCATAGAGATTACTTTGAGTTAATATAACAAATTGGAAGATTGCTATCCAATGAGTCTTAACACCCCCTGAATATGGCATATCTCTCTGGTTAATTAGATCTTGTTTAATTTCTCTCAGCAGTGTTTTGTAATTCTTTATTTACGAGTCTTGCACTTCATTTGCTAAATTTTTTCTTAAGCATTGTGTTAGTTTTGATGTTATGGAAAATGCAATTGTTATCTTAATATCATTTTTAAAATACAGTATTCTAAATGCATAACAATATAATAATTTTTGCATATAGATCTTTTATGCTGCAATAACACTAAATTCACATATTAGTATTCTTGGAGATTCCTAAGCATTTTTTGCCTGTAAGATTACGTCTTTCTTGAATAAGGGCTGTTTTACTGCTTTGTTTCTAATTTTTATGACTTTAACTTTACTCAGCGGGCCTTATTTCACTGGGTAGACCATCTAGTATTAATGTTAAACAGAAGCTGTGGAAAAAGAAATTCTTGCCTTGCCCTGAATTTAGAACGAAAGCATTTTCTTTCACTCTTAGATATGATGTTGGGTATAAATATTCTGTTGATGTTTCTTTATAGTTTGGAAAAAACTTTCTTTTCTTTCTAATGTGTTGATAGTATTTATTATGAATGGAAGTTAAGATTTTTCAATTTTTTTTCTGGGTCAATTGAGATTTTCATGTGGTTTCTATCCTTTATTCTATTAATATCATGTATTACATTAATTTATATTCAGGTGTCAAATGTACCCTGTATTCTTAGAATAAAATTCACTTGGTCATAGTATGTAACCTTTTTTATATATTGCTGGATTTTATCTGTTAATGTTTTATTAAGGATTTTTGTATCTATGTTTATGAAATATGTGTCTAGTTTTTTATTTTGTGAATTTTTGTCTGTTCTCATTTTTTTGGTTTGTTCTCATAATATAAATTAAGAAATAGTTCTTCCTGCATCTTTTGAAATATTTTGTGTAGGATTTATATTTATATGTCCTTAAATATTTGTTAAAATTCACCAGTGACACAATCAGGGCTTACGATTTTTCTGTGGGGAGATTTTGCTACAAATTCGATTTCTGTACTTGATATATATCTGCTCGATTTTTAAAATTTCCTTTTAAGATGAGTATTATGTTTTCTTGGAAATGTGTTCATTTTATCTAAGTAGTGTCATTTGTTAGGATAGGTTGTAATATTCTCTTATAATCTTTTAAATTTTGGTAAGAATTTTAGTAAAACTGTAACTTTATTGTTGATTTTAGTAATGTGTACATTGTTCTTTTGATCTTGGTCAGTCTAACTAAAAGTTTGTCAATTTAATTGATATTTTCAAAAAGTTTGCTGTCGATTTTATTAGTTTTCTATATTATTTCTGTTTTCTAAATTTTTAGTTCTATTCTGATATTCATTATTTCCCTATTTTATTTGCTCTCTTTTTCTTTCTTAAATGTTAGCTTAAATTATTGATGTTAAGTTTTCTTTTCTAATATAGGCATTTAGAGTTATGAATTTCCCAGCTTCTTCTTTTTTTTTTTTTTTTTTTTGGTGTGTGATCAGGACTAATTACTCAGTGCTCTATGTATGTGTTTATTATCTATATCTGTTTTGAGGATTATTAGAATTGTTAAAGCTTAAAATGGTAACTGACATATATGCGTTAACTTTTAATACTGTTTTTTGGAGCAATCTGTCAGTTAAATTCAAGTAACATAATAAAACAAATTGATTGATATGATAGAAGAGTTTCAATATTGGTAAGAGTTAATTATTGACACATTAAGTAAAATACTATAGATTTAAATCTTGAAAAAACACAGTATTATTACTCAATCTTCTGAATTCCTTATATAATCATATAAAAGTCACAAGCTCCAGCTAGAACTTTTTTTTAACATCATTTAAATGATGTTCTTCAATTGAGTCACTTTTTATAGCTAGGAACTCATTTCAGTGATGCGTAAGACATTTCTAGAGTTCCTCAGTAGGATGTGCCACTGGAACCCGGAACAGATTACTTTAAACAAACTCAGTAAATGAAAATTTTCATGCTTTACAGGTAGATGATTGATCTTGAAAAATGGTTAATTGTTTTAGTTGCAAATAAAATGAGATGAAGAAACAAAAATCATTTGTTTTTCACTTTACATGACCGAATAAATATACCTTGTAAGGTGGAGTTATAAAAATGTCTTGAAGATATATAAAGTCTTGGGAGATGACTAATTAAAAAAAATATTGTTCACTTGATTTTATATGGGTTTGGTGATTTGTTTAAACCCAAATCATGCAAATAAACTAAAGAAAAAAAAATCCAACACTACAGTGAAACTACTGAGGGTGAACTTCATAGATTTATGGACTTATCCTTTAGAAATACACATTATGCTATCTGAGTTCTGTGTGGTTTAAATCTCATTTAAATTCCATCCATGATCAGATATTATTGAGCTATTTATGTAGGTATCTTCAAGTCAATTCAAATCATACTGGGCTTACTGAAGTATGAACTGAAAAATTAGGATTCCAGACGAGTAGAATTTGATGATTGTTTCTGGGTTCAAGCAATCAGAGGCACCTCAACAGTGATAGTTACTTGGAGCTTCTGTTCTGGATTTGCCACATGTGGGAATAAGGAATTCTAAATCTGCTTCTTATTTTCTCTTTTCTGATCAATCCCCCTCTTCTAGTAATCTACATGTATTTTCTGTACCTAAGTTATTATTATTCATTGTTTCTGCCACTCCTCATCTTCGTTTTTCTCCCTAGTCTTTCTTTGTTATATATCCCTTCTGGTTACGTTCTTATCACTAAATGAAATCATTTCTTTGGTATTTTTTAGTGAAAATACCCAAGAAATATTATCTAATTTGATAATTCATATTTTCACATCAGATTTATAAGAAATAGGTCATTGATTATCTTGATGTTTGGCTATGAGTGAGCTCTGTGTCCTTATTTCATTTATTTTACTATGGCTAGAAGTGGGTTTAGGGTGAGGTTTTGGCTTCTGGAAGTGGAGAGAGGTTCAAGCACTCTGACTGGTATCTACTACGTTAAATAGGCTTGATATTATCTACCCAGCAGAATTCAATGAGCATTATAAATTTTGTGCCTGAAAATTCCTGAGTCTGGTGCGTCTATTGTTTTTCCTAAGTGTTATTCATTGCTCCTAGACAATGGTGCCTAAACTAAAGTATTAGCTTATACATGTTTCGACATCTTCCCCTCTCTCCCAAGCAACTTTTAGCATATAGCCAATTCCTACTTAAAGACAAATCTCTTTAGCCAGTGTTCCAGGAAGCCATCAGACAGGCAGAAAAATAATTGTCTGCTATTGTGAATGAGGGTTGTAATTTTCAAGGCTTCCCCTAAACTGTACAATGAGGGATGGGACCGGGGTAAGTTGCAATAATACAAAATTTGCTCTTAGAAAGAAATCCTTTTTTTTTTTTTTTTGATAAATACTCCTCCAGTTGTTGTGAAACTTCGAACTATTTACAGAGTTCCTAAGAAGATGGTTCTGACAGTTTATGCCAGTTCTTTGTTCCCTTTATAGAAGAGAAGAATTTCTTACTTCTTTGTTTTCGATAATGACCAAATCATACAATGAATATAAGACTAATATCATTCTGACATTTTTAATAGTGATCAAACCATAAAATCAGTGCAATACAAGTCTAATACCATTCTGACATTTTCATTGTTGATTATGAGGGAGAACAGACTACGCCATCCGAAAGTATACCACTTTGGCAAACTAATTATTTTGAATTAAAGTTACTTAAGAAACAGCTGATTCAAGGATAGTCTAAGTCTCCTTTGTCCCTTGAAAGCAAGAAAAAAAAAAAAAAGAATTTCCTACGTGATAGGTACCCTCCCTATACCAGGAAGTAGAGAGACATTCTTATCACTAGAGACAGAATTTAGAGGCTAGTAGGCTATGTAAACAAACCTTGTTACTTTGCTAATTTACTTCCTAAGCTCAAACTTTTTGTCTTGCCAATTCTTCACACATATATTGTTTCTTTGTCCAAAGGTATAAAAGCTTTCTGTTTTGGTCACAGCTTTATGAGCTCCCATATGTACAAAATGAACTTTTCTCTTGCTAACATGTCTTATATCAATACAATTATTAGACTAGCCAAAGAACCTTGAAGGAAAGAAGAAAAAAAGTTTTTCTCTTCTATAACTACTATGGCAGATGCTAAAATAGTTCACTCTCTCCCATCCTTCCTGTGAACAAAAGCTTTATTTTGTTGGAGGTAGCAATTTTCCCAGCTAAAAACTTTCTATTCTTCTCAGCTGGAAGTAACAGTTTGACCCAGATCAGTACAATGAGACATCAGTGAGAATCTTTTATGAAGATGCTGGAAATTATCTTTTCCGAAGAAAAGAAACAGAATTATTTGTCCCTACATACAATACACACATTCCATTTCTTCCTAAAGCAAATGTGGATATGGCTGATAGTTTTAGCCAAAACAGTCATATTACAAGCATGAGACTAAATGCAAGAGAGCAAAAGTTAAAAGCTGAAAATACTAAAACTAAAAATAGAAAATGTGGTGTCTCTGATGATATCACTAAGCATCTGAACCACTGAAGCTAGCAATAGTTCACCTCATTACTTTGAATTGCACAAGGAAATGATACCCTTTTGTGTAAAGATATTGTTTTTTTTTTCTTTTGTCACAAAAACATACTTCAGTAATTGCTACAACCATTTAATATTTACTTTGAAAATCAAATAGAAATTCTTCAGTTTAATTTTAAATTTTAGTGTTTCCTTTGGTGCCCCTGTGTTCTTGCTGTACTATACTTGTGCTCAAGCCAGTTATTCTGAGCTTAAGGGAGGTAAGCAGGAAGGGATCTGCATTTAGTGAGCTCTTACTATGTGCCTGACTACTATATAAAGCCAGGACTTATTCATTTACCCCAGAAATCTTATGAATACAAGTTATTACTGTTCATGGGTTATAGATAGATTTTTGGCTTGAAAATTATGAACTAGTTAGTCCAAGGTTATACAACTAAAGAGTGGAGAATGTAGAGTCAAACCCAGGTTTGTCTTGCTCCTACTTTTAATCACTTAGCAATATCACCTCCTAGAATAAATGATCTATTTTGTTACAAAGGTTAAAGGGATCAAAATGTGACTTAATCTATAAGCCCTGATTTGCTCAGGATTGATGGAAAAAGAGGGGAAAGTAGAAACAATCTTTCTAAGATAGCATATATAGCTTATATATATAGTCAAGTTCATTGTTTGTGCATACTTCTTTAATTTTCTATGTAATGGTTACTTTATATTCTCTCAGGAAATAATTATAACTAAAATGTCAAAATTTTCAATAACTGATTTGAAAATGGCCAAGTAACCCATGTTTTAAATATTTTGGAATGTTACTTTATGGAAAATACTAACAAGTCATTAAGAGGCCATCTTGCTAATAAGATTTATTGAACACAGTGTGTTTTTGTCTGTTTTGAAAACTGATATTCATGGAAACATTTGAACACAGCTACTGTAGCAATCAAATGTTCTTGAGTTAGAGCTTCCACCAACTCCAGTTTACCCTCCCAGGGGCTGTGACCTAATTTCAGGATTTTGTATACTATACAATCTAAGGCCAATCACATTTCGAAGACGTGTGAGTGGCTGCCCTCTTACCAGTTCAACTCCTTAAAACTGTGCAAACAAAACTTTGATAATAAGAGACCTTTACAAAATGAGTTAATTGGCTTTCAATACATTCAACTATCTCATATTGTTCATCTTTAATGTAAAGATGAAATGTTTGAAGACTTCATGGTACTGTTGTCTGTGTGCTTCTTGCCACCCCCTCCTAACCCTTTCTCTTTGAAAACATGTTGAGTAGGTTCTATATATTTGCCATGATGCAGAAAAAGGTTTTTAAGTGAGAGCAAAATCTGCCCTGAGGTTGGTGAGAATAATAACAGCATTCTTACCACTCCTGCATCACTTGCAGGAGACACATAGCTGCACTGTTTGGTGTAGTAGAAAGAACATGTTCCCAGTCCTAGTTCTTCCAATGGTTAATCATATTACCAGTCTTGGAAATTATGATGCTTTATCATAGAGCAATATATATATTTTCCCTTAACAGCCAAAACTGGAAAAATATTTTGATTTCATTCCCCCAATAATCTGGAATTTATCTGAATCATTTCCCTCTTCTCAATCTCTATCACTTCCCTCATAATTTAGATTATAATTAATCAGTTATGCAACTTTAGAATAGACTTCTGACTGCCCACCCTATCCATCCTGCTTTCCATTGTACTTACTCTGTTAAACTTTTCACTGCAAGCCTTAAGGAGCTATCTAAATTCAGATATGGTCTTATGCAAAACACTCCACTGGTTCCATATTTTCCATAAAAGTGAATCCCAAGCTTTTGTAGCCAAGGAGTCATTTATTCCTCATAAAGTCATATGTTAAACTCCATTATTTAACTAAATAATGACATATTTCTACAAGTAAACATTTATATATTATAAAATGTTAACATTTTCTTAGTATAAAACCAGTTACTAATTTTGATTTTAATGTTTTGAAACTAGCTGTTCTAGATAACGGTTGCATTTTTACATCAATTTATTTCTCTACTTTAATTCGGTTATATAATACCAAGAGAGCCTGATTGCCAGTCATTGTGAATCATATTCTGTTGTAAAATGAGATACTGAAATGTTTTATAACTATAAATCATTATAAATATAATATTTCCATAATTTCTAAGCTTGCAGTGTTCAAATTGTGTGGGCCAGATGTTTGAAAATGGAAATAAAATGCAATTTTATTTTCAAAGTTTATTTAAAAATTTTTGAAAAGAGCTAAAAAAAGTATTATATAATACTTTCTTGAATTGGTAAATTTTCTATTTAGAGGGAGTTAATGAATAGGTTCTCAGCAAGTTTAGTTTATTTTTGGAGTTAGGCATATTTTTTTCTAATATAGCATATAACATTTTAAAATTCTCAAGAATATCATTTAAATTATCTCAGAAACTGCGTTGCTTATCTTTTAAATTAGTTCACTCAAAATTGAAAAGTCAAATTGTTAAATGTACCCAAATTTTGAATTTTCTCATTGAAATCAGAATCTTTTCATCAAGGTGGTATCTTTGCAATAATGCATCATCAACTATAATTTATTTAACTTCTTAAAAATAGCAAAGCACGAAGTTGGAATAATCATGCATCACATAAGTATTTCAATAACGGGTTTTCTTTGTCATGAAAAAAAGCAATTTCTTTTTTCCTTAGAAGATTTTGTGTCAGTACCTCCCTCAGGACAGCCAACTAACTTCAGTATAAATCTATCATAAAAGTGGACCTTCTGTCCATCGATTTCTATTCTATTAAATATAAATTTGAAATGTCAGGAATTTAAAAACTTGGTGAATTCACATTTATATGTTATTATTTAACATTTTTTAATTAACACTGGCATCACCTAAATTATTAATGCCTATCTGCTTAACATCACATGACGGAATGCATTTCAAGAGCAGATTTAATGTGAGCTGGTACTCCTTTAATTTTCTTCCATTGTTTTTACACGATCGATATAATTGTCTTATGATTTTTCATCACTTAGTTGATGGCACGTTAAAATTTTGTCTAAATACATAGAAATATTTTCTCTTGTTTCTTAAGTACTATATCCTATTAAGAGATACAAAACATCTAAACTTTCATGCAAATAAGGTAGAAATATTTCGCAGAAACTAAATTTCCCACACTATTTCACCAAATGTGTTAGATGCACAAATCATTTTATTTAGGTCCATTTGAAAAACAACACACCCAACTAGCCAACTTTATCTCTCTGTTCTTTGTCCTGTTTCATTCTTCTTCATGGACTCTGAAATTACATTGTGTATTTGTCAACCTGTATATTGTCTATCTCCCCCTCTAGAGTGTAAAACTTTATGTGCCTTATTTTCTGCTATATACCTTGAATTTAGAAAAGCACTGTACTCATAATAGGTGCTCAATAGGTATACTTTTGAAAGAATTAATGAATATATATATTCCCAATTTCTCTTTGAATTGTGATACAAATTGAAGTTTCATAGTGACTTTCTTATCTATAGCTCTTGTAAGCAATGTCATAATCAGAGAATCTATTCAACATTCCTTCCTGAAGATGTATATTTCTTCATTATATATGTGCATTTATATTATAAATTAAATTTTCTTTGTATTATTATTCTTTTAACATAGGGTAATTGAGTTTAGGATGAAAGCAACAAGAATTATTTTTTGCTTATTATGTTTTGTTTCAATATAATGTAATTTGGCAAGGATAATATGATTGTTTTGCAAAATTATTGTAAAAGTTCACCTTGCAGACTTGGGCAAAAGATATTAGAATAATAATTAAATCCATATAAAATAATTTCTTTAATTCTTTCATGTCTTTTTGGTGTTTTGTGATTAAAGCTACTATCGGAATTAAAAAAAAATCAGTTTTGACTGCTTTTTATGAAAGCAGGTAGCTTAGTCCCTCAAGCTTAACAAGGAGTATAGTACAAACTTCCAAACTACCTCTCTGTCATAGTGAGACATGTATTTTTTTCTCAGAGAAAAAAATAAACTCGAAATTATTCTCTTCAATAAAGTATTCATGGAGTTCTTACTGAGATCTCCTTTATATTAAGTACAAAGATAAAGAACACAGATTGTAGACCAGTGAGGAAGGCAGTCTTCAGGTAAGATAAAACTAGTGATGGAGGCTTCTCACATAATATAGTGAAGAAAATAGATTACATTAAATCTCTTTTAACACAGTAGATGAAGAAAATTAGGAAAAAATAAAATGAGTAGAGTTTATATGCAGAAGACAGGTAAAAAATACCAAGACAAAAAAAAAAATCACATCCTCTAAGGATAAAATTTCACACTTAAAAAAGCTACTATAGAAACATTTACTGAGAAAATTAATTTAATATGACAAGATAGCAAAGATATAAAGATAAAACAATGGAGAGGTAAAAATTGAGGCCACAGAACTAAAGAAATTAATGAATAAATAAATCACTTAAAAACTAAGATATAAATTAGAATATTAATGAATCAGATATTCACAATTGAAAATCAAGCTTCCTCTGTAGAAAAAAGATTGACATTTTACTAAATAAATTTACAAAATTACTTAGAGTAATGGTAAAGCACATGAAAGATACAAATGTCCTAAATGTTCTAGCAAAAATATAATTAATAAAAATTAATATTAAAAAGATAAAAAATATTATGATTAAAAAATGGTTTCCTGAGGCAAGAATAGGATCTGCATATTTAAAAGGCCAACCACGTTTTTGACAAAAAATAAAAAGATCCAGAATGAAAAAAAATTAAGCCATATTTCGTTACAT
Source organism: Rousettus aegyptiacus (assembly GCF_014176215.1). NCBI lineage: Eukaryota > Metazoa > Chordata > Mammalia > Chiroptera > Pteropodidae > Rousettus > Rousettus aegyptiacus. The sequence continues at coordinate 92,976,904 of NW_023416308.1, forward strand.
TATTGAATGTCAAATGTAAAAGAAAGAACAAAATAACCAAAGTAGTACAGTTTAATTAACTTCAATGAGAAAGAAAATATGGTTGGCCTCTCACTTATAACAGCAACACGCATCGTCTACAAATAGTAGAAATGTCTGTTTACAGCATGCCTGAGTGGGGCAAAAAGAGCATTTTAATAATATGATACTAGGTCAGTGGGCATTCTTGTGTTAAGACAACAGATGAATATTTGTAGATTAGAAATAATCTTCATAATTGCCTTGGTAGCAAGATCTAACCAATAGTGAAAAAGCTACAATCAAAGGCCTAATGATACTCAGCGGGAGAAGCCAGAGAATCAGCATCTTAATATCTAATGGAAAGTGTGGAGCCCAAATTTTGTACCTACTATAGTCTATCAATTAGAAGGAATGTAATAACTCAAGGACAGCAGCTCCTATGAGATCTTCTTCATGGGTGCTAAAGATGAGAGGCTATGTCAAGTCCAAAGAATAATATACTAATGTTAAGAACTTGGAGAAATTGATTTATAAAGAATGGTATAAGCAGTAATCTATATACATATAAACTAAGAAAAAAATTGATGAAGAACTATGAAGAAAATATACCTGATCTAAATCTCCATAGTCTGAATGAATAGAATAATTCAACTAGAGGCTGGGAGAAAAAAAGAAAATAAAGTGAGAATTCTTAGAGTAAAAACATCCTAATACTGAATAAGATAGTTAATTGTAACTTCTATTAAAGTTCTTCAAAATCTTAAATTATAGAATGGTCATTTTGAAATAAAATATTCTATTGGAAAAAGACAATTAACTAAACCTGTACTGTCCAGTACAGTACCATATGTGGCTATTGAGCAGCTGAACTGCTACTGGTCTGAAATGAGATGTCTTCTAAGTGTAAAATACACACTAGATTTCAAAGATTTATGTGAAAAAAAAAGTATGAGAAACATCTCATTAAACATTTTTATATTGATTAAATATTAAATTATACTATTTTGGATATATTGGATTAAGCACAATACATATTAAAATTAATTTTACCTCTATTTTTGACACTGTTCCAATGTGGTTGCTAGAAAGTATAAAATTACCTAAGGTCCTAACAATATATTTCCATCAGTGCTGACCTAAAACATTTTATTTATCTTGCGTATTTACTATCTGGCAGGGCTGTACCTTTTAAAGAATTTTCTTGGATATATTACATATAAATATATATTCATATTAACCAATATGATCCAACACAATATAATACAATAATATAAATATTAAAATCTATTAGGATACAATTATTTCTTGTTATTTGAAATGTTTTCAAACAATATGATTGTAACATAATATTATGCCAAAATTATATTGATTGAATATCACACACAAAACTATTGATGAGAAATAAAATTAACAGAGCTTTAAATATGTGGCCTATGTTATTTAACTTGAGTTCAGAAATAGTATTGATCTATTTCTTTATTTTTTCAATTTTATTTCAAGAATGGCTTCCATTATTGTTGTCTTATTGTTTCTGAGATGCTGACTGCATTGAAATCTCATTTCTGTTTACGGCTAGTCTTTAAGTTCTTTCAGACAAAATCTAGAAGAAAAAATGAAAACGATTTTTATTTTTATATTTCTTATTTCCTCCTTAGTACCCTGTGGTTGAAGTGCTGTGAATCCTCTTCACTTTCATCACTCTACTAAAGCAAATTGCTTACCAAACTAAATATCTTCATTTTCCTTAATATTCATTAAGATCTTTAAAAAATATATTCTGTTTTCTACATTTTGTGCCAGGCTTTTTCCTTCTTCAAGAATCCATTCTTGGGTAATGCTATTTCTTTGGCACAAGTCCCATAGTTTCATTTATCTCCTCTAAGATAATGACCTCTAAATCTCTATCCCAGCCCTGAACACTTATTGAGCTTCAAATCCATATTAACCCCTGACTCAAGCTTCTAGAGGTCTTTTGAGTTCTTTGCCTCAAGTCCCCTTCATTTTCAAAGCTAGCTAGCATTGTGGGATAAGTTCTTCTTATACTTTGTATCTCTCTGATCTCCCCCTCTGCCTCATCTTTCTGCTTCCTTGTCCACACATCTCTGATGCTTACAGTCAGCAGATAATCCATATTAAGACCCATATCTTTAATTATATCTGCAAAATTCTGTGAATTAAGAGCACCCTCTGGGCAATGACTGATGACCAGGAAAGATCTACTGTCCACTTTGCAAAAAACATTCCCTAAATCAGTGGAGGTCAAAATTGATTTTTCTTTTTAAAATTGAGGGGGGAAGGGGAGTGTAAAAAGTAGAAACCTAATTTAATACCTTGTTACTTCTAGTCCTCATAAATACTTATATCCAGCAAAGAAAATGCACTTCCTAGCCTAGCACCTTAACTCCTCCTATAAGAGTGTGACATGAGTTGAAGAACAGAGTCAGATTCTGTGGAAAATTCACTTTCAAGAAAATAGCAATCTCGCTGAGTAGGTGCTATTTTTTCCATGCTCCTAAATTGCTATGTTTGGGCAATCTGAGTATCCATACTAAGAACCTTTCTTGTCTATTCCCTTGGAGACACAATTTCAACTTGAGGATTATTCTTTATGTATACCCTGACTCAGTCACAGCTCATTTACATCATTTAATAAATTTAGATAGGTCTCCCACAACTGGATAGGTAGCAAGAAATGACTGGCTTAAGGGCATCTATATGAAGATTAAATTTCTTATTTTGAATGTCCTCTGGGTTGGTTACCCTATCTGACTCTCAGCCATATCCTTTTTATCCCTAAGTCCCTGTCACTGAAGCATGATTCGCCCCTCAACCTCCCCCTCGCCCCCCCCCCCGCCCCCAAATATGAAAGTCTTGAAGGCTGATATCTTCAGGTTTTTCGGCTATAAACAATTTTATTTCTGCACTATTTTGATAATGACCTTCGCCAATATTCATGGGTACATTCTCCCAGAATAGGTGCATATTCCATAGAAGATCACTTTCATTATAAGCAAAAGATCTCCTTCACAGACTTTTGTAATGGATTATTTTAGTTCTCGAGTGGTACTTCCTGGGTTTTGGGAGAGGGGCCACACATAGACTGCTGTGTGCACCTCTCTTCTCAGGAATGAAATAACTCACCTCTTTGGAATTCAGAATATTAAAGAGATCTTTCAACTTCACCTATTATATCCTTTCTTTCATAGTTTGCTTATTTGTTTCTGATAATTACCTTATACCTTTCAGGGTTATTAAGTCTTTCTGGAGAGCTATGTCATTTTCCATCCATTTTCCATTTTAACATCAATGGTTGATCGTCATCTTTCATTTTGTGAATACCTAGTTTTTTTTTTAACTAATTACTTAATTTCACTATGGTAAATTTTGCTATGTTCAATATCTTTGTAACTATTTCATCAAGATAAATTAATATCTTATTAACATAAATTCCCAGAAATCAAAAGAGTAAATAACATATTCGCTTTTTACAGCTTTTAATACATATTGCCAATGGTTCTCCAGAAATATTAAACCAAGCTTTACTCTCACTAACCAGGTAAGAAATTTCCATTTTCCATGAATTCTTGCACACAGTGGTTATCATGATTTAGAAGCCATTTTATTTTTACCTAATTTTGTGTTATTATTTTAGTCTCAGATGTTATGAGCAGTGGGAATTTGATAAAACTATTTTTTTCAAAAGAAAAAACAATTCTTGTTAATTTCAGAAGATTCTGTGACCTCAGCTTTAATATGCTTCTTCCTTTTCATATATACTCTAGAAAACAAACATAAAATTTGAAAACAAACATTTGATTAACAAACATTTGATATATCTCCAGTAGTATGTCAAAGAGGTTTGAAAAACACAGAGGTATTGAGATGGGAGAAAGGTAGTTGTCAACTGGAGAAATAATATTTTCATAATAGCCATGGATAAAATACCAACCCTGACAAGACAAAGTCTCTTCTTTCCAATAAGGAGGACAATAAAAGAGGAGATGGAGTTATGCCCTTACGTAGCTGAATGACTTTGGGAAGAATGATTTAAATTCTCTGAGTCCATGTCTTCATCTGCAAAATGGGCTAACAATATTTATTTGTGACTTCTTTGAAGATTTAATGAAATCATTTGTATCAAGATTTAATCAAGATTTAATGAAATCGCTATATGTACGTCCTAGTAGGCTCTCAAAAATTGGCATTATTACTGCATTTAATGAGTTCCTTTTCCTTCATTTGTTGAAGGTGAATTGGAAAGACAGGAAGTAAGAATTTCTTATGTATTCAACAAACAAAGTATGGAGAGAGAAGAACAGGGTTTGATGCATGGGATCACTGGAGATAAGTGCTGCAGGAGAGACAAAGAGGCTTGTCAAGGAGGCGGTGGAAACACAGCTCAGACACAGCCCGTATATCTATTAAGCCTCCCACAAGGCAGGAAGGTTAAAAGTAGTGTTCTCTGAATTCATGGTTTTTCCTTTGCAAAGAGATGTGGTATTGCACTCTGGAGAAATTAATTTATTCAGGACACATTTATTAGATGACTCAGAGAAGCCAGGTACTGGAGGCTTGTGCCCTGAAACTGTCAGAAATAATCTTAATATACTTGGGTCTTCAGAAAGTGGAGCTGGGAATGGTCATTAAGACATTGTGGCTCACTAATGTCCAAATATGTGTCTTAGATTCTCTGCCCTTCTCCCCTACTCAACCCCAAGCAGATTCTGAGTGCAAATACCTTGTTTGGGAGGTAAAGTAGACATCAGGAAAGAAGGACAGGAAGTAAAGTCAGTCAAAAAGGTACATTATGGTACCAGAGTCCACTGAGGGTGACCAGAGCTTAGTCCTTGGGGAAACTCTGGAAGCCATTATCAAATACACATCTCAGAGTGTGGGGGAATCAGAGTAAACTAGCACTGTGGTCCCCAACCTTTTTGGCGCCAGGAACCAGTGCTCCTAAGAGAATCTAATAATGCCCGATGATCTGCCTTGGAGCTGAGGCAGTGATGCTGGCACTGCGGAGAGGGTGCAAATACAGATGAAGCTTCCCTAGCTCACCTACCACCATGCACCTCCTGCTGTGTGGGCCTGTTCCTAACGCGCTAGGGATTCTTACTCGTCTGAGACCCGGAGATTGGGAACCCCTGCACTAGCACAGCAACTCCTGAAGAGGCACGCTGGTTAGGGGTGGAATCAATTCTTCAGTATTTCTGCTTTTCTTATGGGCAGGCAAAACACTGGTGGTAGGGACAGAGAAAGCCCTCAGGTAAAGGGAAGCAGGTGCTGGCAGATGGATGCTGGGCAGGTTTGCACTAAAATAGTAAGGGGAAGAGAATCTGAATGGGGCTAAATACTTTGAACACTCACACATTACTTTGATAAGAGCTGTATTAAGCAAACATAAGAAGTTTGTTGTTGTTGTTGTTTTTACTCTAGGTCTTCTCATTTCTGTTAGTTGGTGACTATAAATGCACATTGTGTAACATCAAGACAGGGGCATATTTTCAGTGTTTCCCAACTTGTTTAACAAAGATTAAATATCTTTTAAGTCTTTTATTTCCTAAATATCTTAGGATAGACTAAAATGTTTTAGAAATACTAATTTAATTGCTTCTATTTTACAAATTAAATTACAAATCAAATCGTAATTTACAAATGAGGAATATTAGCTCTAGATAAGTAGTTATATATTCATAAAGACTAAAAGTGCAGAAATGTATAAAAGTGTTAGTTTATTTGCCAAGAGTCAAAGCAATGAGGATCCAGAATATGAGACAGGAATTTCCTGTTACATATATCCTTATGATTACTTTCTTCATTTTATTTCCACCTATTTTCCTATTAGCTTTTAATATCCTGGCTCTATTTTCTGAGACTAAAACTTTCATGCACTGCAACATATGTCTAAAATACACATACAACAAAATGTATATTAAGTATTATATAAAATAATGGTATTTCAATGTTAGTTAATGTATTGGTATATCGATACCAATTATGATATTGTTATAAAAATTTCACCTCTCCTTAACAGAAGTTAAAATCCTTTATTTTCTATTAATTGTCCCTATGAGAAGGCTATGTGTGTAAGATTATTCTTATTAGGTGAGGAGACTGAGGCCTAAAAGTGTTGGCATTTTCTAAAAGAATAAAATAATTTGGATTTAGAACCAAGATTTAGGATCAAAAATTAAATTCTTGCCTTCTGATCAGCTGAGGCCTAGTGCTGGTTCTACCAGTTTCCTTCCTGACTCAGTCTTTGAATTAATGTTTTGTAATATTTTGGTTAGGGCTGTAATGGCATGGTGTAGAGTTATTGCTTTTTAAAAACACTTTCAGCAAGTTGATGGTTTTTAGGCATGAGTTTTACAGGGTTTACCTTATGAAAATGGCATAACGTGAAGGGAAACCATGGCGATAGACAGATCTAGAAACTCCAACACAAAATTCGGCAATACTATAAAAATTTATCTATATAATGAAATTATTTTTCTGAGTTTTTATCTGTATTTATATTGACCCTAAGTTGTTTCCAGGCCTAGAGATCAGCTATCTCTACAAAACTGACCTACAAGAGTGCGGATTAGGGAAACAAATCTACAGGCATGTGGAGGAAGAAGCCTCTTGGGAAGAAACTGATCCTGAGAAGAAGCACTCAGCCCCGGAAAGCTTTGATGTATAGCTAGGACTTAGTCTACCAGTCAGAGGGGACATTCTGAAAAACCTAGCTTTCCTGTCTGAAGAAGCTCCTTGTACAGATCACAGTGGAGTAATGCATGAGTACTTCTCTGGTAGAGAAATGCCCATTTGAGGGGAAAAGACAAAAATAGGCACTCAATTTAAAAGATTTTAAAACATTTTGAGATTCAAACAGCACTATTTGAGACCCATCATAAACAGCAAAGGACAGAAAAGGTTAAGAAGTAACCTGGACACTTCGCACCAGAACAACTCTACTTTTGGCCCATTTTACTGCATGGGAACTAGAAGGAGAGAATAAAGTCACTCAGTTACACTATAAACATTAAATGAATTCCAGAATGAAGTAAAGGTATGTTCATCAGATGGAATCCATGTATAGAAGGACTTAGAGGACCAATTTTGTGGTAAGTTGGGGTATTGTATTATAAAATCCATTAAGGACACTTAAAACAGAAGTTATGATAACAGTAACGACAATGCATATTTTATGGCCATCTACAGTTTCCAAAGCACTTTCACTATATGATCATCTTTAATTTTAAATTATTCAAGTTGCCCCAGGAAAACTGAGGAGATCCGCATTGTTACTGTTGCCATATCCTTGGGTCCAAACATATGTTTCTTAAATAGACAAAGTAAATTCCAAAAGATAAAAACTTTTGCTAATATCCCTGAGGTCTCTAGCATGTATTAAAGTAATGTAACCTAATACATGACTTGATTGTAAAGTTTGGAGAATTCTGATATTCACAATAATTATTCCGGCAGATACATATCCTTGCTTGATAACACTGAGGTTAAGAACATTTTAGGTTGAGAATATATATAAAAAAAATAAAATAAAAATAAAAGTATGATGTTATACTGGTGATTTCTGTGATAAAAAAAAAAAAACATTTTAGGTTTTCTCTTAAGGATCATCAGTTTGCAAATTGGTCAAACAAGGGCTCAAAACAAGTGTAGACTTTAAATTCCATCATCACATTATTCTTTGTAGGTGGTAAACATTACGATGTCAGGTTTATACCATACAAACCTTGATTTACTTAAATATAAATATAGACTTGTAATATGCTATGGATATTCCATTGATACTGAAAATCATCTTAAGATTCTTGTTTGCAGAATACTATGGGTCTGAAAGCTTACGAAGATAGAAAAAAATTTTGAAAAACATTCTCAAATCTTCTTCCACTTCTGAGATCTTTGCTTACCAGTAAATGATGACTCCAACAACTCAAGGCTTATGAATCATCAATAACCTTTGACTTACACTCGTTTATGAAGTCGTTTGGCAGTTGCTTTTTTACACAGCTGATTCTGGAGGCTAAGCTTCTATTTCCAGCTCTGCAGATGAGTCATTCAACCTCTTTTTACCCTTTAAAGATAGGAATAAATTGTTCCTGGGCCTACCTCACCGGGATGGAATGACTATTGGTGAGATAATGTCTGTGAAACAATTTGAATGTCTCACAGAAAATGTGTCAAACATTTTCGAAGCAACTTGTTAGATTTTCTATCCCATAGGTTGAAAAAGAAACCCATGAAACTGATATTTTTAATGACTTTATGAAGATTAGGGATGAGGGAAATTATTTATTTATTTATTTATTTATTTATTTATTTATTTATTTATTTATTTGCTTGCAAGAGGAAACTATTGCACTAAGGTCATACAAGACATAAGGAAAGAGGCTTGCTTGTCTCATAAATTTCTAATGAATAGTTATGGCTTTCACAAAGGTTCACTAGACATAGGCATGTCTAAAAGATGCGTATGAAACTGTCAAAGGCAGAAGACTGAAGGAATCTAACTTTTGAGAATGCAACTCTTTTCCTTGTTTCTTGGTTTGTGGTACTAGGATCTACCAATTTGGCCTAGGTTATAACTCAAAAGTCATTCTAATGCTCTTATTTATTCACCACACTTAATCCATTTCCAAATCCTGTTCATCTTTTGTTATCACTTTTTTGCTAAGCACTAGTTGCCTCTTGATACTTACTATTGTGCTTTGCTCAGTCTACAGCATGCTTTCAACTTGATTATTATGGTTTTCTCCCACTGATCACCTGACCTGTTGTCTTATAGTTCTTCATTACATCACTCACATCTGCAGCACATACCATACCTTTTGTCTAGTTCCTGGTGCTTTCATCAAACTCTTTACCTTCTCACTCCCCAAATACAGCCTGTGCTCCAGCAGGACTGTTTATAGTTCTCCAAAAGCACAATGCTATTTCAAACCTCTGGATTTTGCACATATATCTTCTGCCAGGAACGCCCTTCTCTCCTTATATGAGAGCAACATTGTAGTACAGTGGTTGGAGTGAAGGTTTAAGCAAGGATCAAATGCCATTCTCCCCTGTCTGACTAGATGTCATTGGAAAAAGTCTTGACCTTCTCTGCCACACAATGCCTCTTCTCCAAAATAGAGATAATAATAATACCTTCATCATAGGTCGTGACATGATTGAGATAATTTATGCAAATACTTTGTAGGTATTAAGAAATCCAAAGAATCAGCTATTACTGTTATGCTTCGGCTAAGTGGTACTTATACTTCAAATCAAAGCTTGCTTATTTCCTTTTCGTGTGTGTGTTTTGAATTTTCTATGAGTTTATTTGAGACAAACTGACAATACATACCAGGGAGCAAGATCTCAAATGCTCTCGCTTATTTCCTTTTTGTAAACCTTCGTTACCACTTCTTCCTTCTGTAGCAGGATAACTGCTGCCTTCCTCTTTGGTCCTACTCCCTTATTTTAGATAGACAGTACAATAATCCTAACATGTGTTAGAAATTATTCGTTCACATGTTTATCCTGTATATAGGATTGTGAAAATTTATTGAAAGTAGATCCAGGTCTTAATTATTTGCCATATTCTGACAATAGGTTCTTATGAAATATGTGTCAAAGAAAAAGAAGAAAACTAGCATCACTTGTCTTCAACATAAAATACTCTTCAGAGATAAAACAAATGCCTCCCTTCTCTTCTCCTGGGAAATATATGGTCCCCTGGAGCTTCATGGCAGAAATGTCTTTGTGTTTGTGTGATTTTTATTTTACTGACTAACTTCCTCATGGACATGCAAAACTACAGTGAAAATTAGAAAATCCTAAATGGCTTATTGTAGTTATAGCTTAGCATTCTCCAGAGTAAAGAGTTTTATCACAGTACAGTATAAGTTTCACATGTTTGGGATTAAAACTTGTTATTACTAATCTGTCTTTACTGAACCATATTGACCACTTATTTCAAAAATGGGATACTGGACATTTACTTTAAAATGGAGGTTTATATGTCAACTGGAAAAATTATAAATTATTCATAATTAAACCCTAACACACATTTTTGCATATTAAAATGGCAGTATTACTACATCTATAATTATATCAATAATTTTATTATAAAATTCAAAATTATTATAATTTACTTTTAAAAGTAGGAAAAGCCAACACCTTTTTAAGTCTTGGAATCAGTGTGCTGTTACTATTTCTGAAAGCAATTTCTTTACTCAGTATTTTACATGCTGAAAGAAATAAAACAACTGCATCTTTGGTGATAATAAAAAATGAATCAGAAGTTTAGCTCTAGGCATTTGGAAAATGTAGAATTAGATTTTTTAGTCACTTGACATTTGTCCTTGACAAACAGGTTTTTAAAAAAGGATCGGTAACAGATTGGGTTCATCTCAATAATACAACATCTCAGTTCCGTAGGGTCATATAAACAAAAGCTGAAATAGAAACAGTTCATATTGATGGCTTCCAGAAGATTCTTGTTTCTTTCCGTACAGCCTTGAGCAGCTTAAGACAGTATTATCTCTTTCAAAGCAAGTTTGGGTGGTAAGTTTTCAGTTTGCTGTCCTCTTGGCTTTTTCGTAGCTTAGTGATTCTCCTGGGAGCAACATACTCTTAAGCCCATGGCTTTTAAGTACTGGACATCCTGTGTAGTGTCAAATAGTTTGGGGAAATGGTCCTTATAAAGGGAGAAGTAATACTTTAATTTCCATCCCAGATGGTAAGTCACTCAGAACTATGGGATTTAGACAAGAAGTGTTTAAACTTTTCAGTAGCTAAGTGAGGTTTACAGTGGTATGGGCCGAATTTGAAAAGAACACTTGTGACTATCATCAGGACCTTAAGTGTGTTGAGTTCTCTATTTGGAAATGATGCATTCCCCTGTTCTTCCTAGTAGAGATGGAATACATTTATGATCCTGGCCTATCATTTAAACTTTCAGTGCCTCAATTCTCCATCTGTAAAAGAGTTTAATTACATCTACTGTATTAGTTTTCTATCACTGCTGCAAAAAAATTACCACGAATTTGGTGGCTCAAATTCATTATCTTACAGTTTGGTAGGTTAAAAGTCTGACACAGATATCATTAGGCTAAAATCAAGGTGCAACGAGGGCTGTGTTCCTTTTTGGATGCTCTAGGAGAAAATTTGTTTCCTTGCTTTTTCCAGATTCTAGATGCTTCCGACATTCCTTAGCTTGTGGCTGACTCGCTTCATCTCGAAGCCAGCAGTGTTGCATCTCCCTGACATTTCTTCCATAACCACATCTTCAAAGTCCTGTCTGTGGTAATTCACACATTCCAGAGATTAGGACAAGTACATCTTTGAGGGTCCTTTGTTCTGCCTATAAAGACTACCTCAGGATTTCTACTTTGATCAGAGATCATTTCGTGAGACTGTATACCTGATATGGTGGTTACAATAATTGGGACAATTCCTTTTTTTCCAGGGCTTTTCGTTCTTTGTAAACTATGGTGGGTGTTTAGACTGTTTTATTTTTAAGTTCTTTTTTTTTTCCAGCCGTAACATTTTATAACCTTATAATGGTGACTCCTCCAATAAAAATGTTTGGAGTCTAACAAATTAAATGGAGGAGAGTGGTTTAATATCCTTAGGGCAGGTTTAACGCTAGTTAAAATCTTATTTGAAATCAACCTTGATTAAAATCACAATCTTTTCTACCCAATTTTAGTTTTTTAGCTTTCTAGTTTCTTTTTTTTTTTTTTGAGGTTCTAAATTTCTATAAGAATTGGCATTCTATGACTTTTATTATTTATTAGAGGTCTCCCAAACAATAAGAGAAAATTCGTTTATTTAAAAATACAATAAAACTTAGGCTCTCTCGAAACTACTCTATGCATCTTAAATTATTTTACGAATCTAAGATATATTATCAGATCTCAGTGATCTGTTTTCCAATATTTTGAAATATTTTACAATTTTATTTTGAAATTTATTTTATCATTGTTCATCATTACTCATCAACTATTCCCAACCATGCTTTAAAATTAAAAAATAAGAAAATACAATAATGAAATCACTCTACCAAACTATTACTGATTTGCCATTCGCCTCCATCTTGGATTATGCTGTCCTCTTTTGCCAGATGTCTTTCTTGCTTTTGACACTCATCCAACTACTTATATAATTTTTGAGTCTCACCTCTAGCCTTACCTTCTCTGTGAAAATTTCAATATTATTCTAAGTTCACTATGATAACCCTTAATTTTTTTTCCTACTGACAACTGTGAATAACTCCAGTGTAGCACACATCATACTCAACTACAATTGACTATCTCTGTGTGTGCTGCCCTATGAGACTCTCTGTTCCTAAGGAGAAGAAACTATTTTTTTCTGTACCTAGTCCAGCACACATAGTAGGCATTTGATAAATACTTATTGATTAAATAAACTAAATTAATACGAACATCGCTAATAATCTGAATCAGGAACCAAACAACTTTACATTAACAAATGCTAAAGTAACCATGGGTGTGTGTGTGTGGGGGGGGAGGTTATCAGGAATACATGATGAATTTTAAGTGCTTTGTGCTGCATTTTACCCAGGTTGATCTCAATTCTAGAACTTGCAATTCAATACAAGTTTAAAGAGAATATCTCAGCCTTCGCAGAATCACTTTACCAGAAAGAATCACATGAGTTATTTATTTTTTTCCTAAAGGGCTTATTTCAAATTCCCTGAACCCTGTTTAAGTGACCTTGTACAAGATAATGTGGTTATCTAGACTTTAGACATTTTCTCAACATTGAAATAAAGAATTTTTTGTTAATTTTATTTTTTAAATAAAGACTCAGTCATGGGTCAATTTCTGAGAAAGCCTTGATCTTCCTTAGTAGATATGACTATTTACTTAAAGGCTTTTTCCATATTCTTAACTATTTAAACCTCACTTTCTGTTATATGTAAATACGGGTCCTACATTTAAGTTTTGTTTTTATTTAACAAACCAGAAACAAAGTGTTTTCTAAAGATGGCTTTGTATGGACTTTTAAAATCTACTTGAACTCTCTCACTCTCCTTCTCTCAACTCTTTCCTGCTCCTTTCACCCCGTGAATCACTAGAAAGACTAATAATTAATTTGCAGTCCCCACACCATCTGTAGACTTTCTAAGATCCGTGTTTCCTTCATGCAGGATGTCCCTTGTCCATTTCAAACCATTGAGTTCTATTTATCCTGAAGCCCTAACTTAAATGCCAATGACTCATTATTTCTCTTATTTCATCTTTCAGAATAGTTATTTCTCTTCTCTGCCTTCCTCAGTACTTTTAACATAAAGAACAGTAATATTTGCTACAGTTTATTTAGTATTTACAATGTGCCAGGCATAGTTTAAGTTTCATTTCATGAAGCGGGTACAAGAATATATGGGTATGGAAACTGAAGCACGAAGGTTAAAGAGATTATTCAAATATACAAAGCTGGTAAATAGCATAGATAGGATTTGAGCACAAGTGCTCTATTTCCATAGACTTTGATCTTAAATGCTATGTTATGTCATTACACATAAATGCATAGTTTGCACTTATTCAGTGGAAGACATTCTGAGCCCTTCGAGGGCAGGACTCATATCTCTCTTCCCTTCTCTATCTCCCATTGACTATTTGTGCACAATCAATGCTCAGTAAGAGATAAATGGAATTTTTAAAAGGCAAAAGATAAATGTAAGTGTATTAGATGACAGAAACATGTATTGCACGACTTGTTTAATGAATTTGGATGGGTCAACTGTAGTAAACTCTAAAATGAATGAATGAATATCAAATTTAGTTAACCAATGTTACCATAAAACTAAATTAATAAATAAGATAAAATAAAATATATTTTAAACAGCTACACCCTCACCTTCCATAACCCACAAACCCAAATTCACATAAAGTTTTCTAATTGTCATTTTTGAATGCCTAGGATTCACACTCCATTTTCCTTTACTTGAGTAATTAGGTCTTTGTATAAAGAAAATGATTTGTAATTCTACTGGGAAAACATCTTGGCAAATTGTTAACTCATGTCATATTGGGTCCCTAAAAGTTCTATTCATCAAATAATTTAAATAATCTCTATTCTTTGCTATTTCCATAGTTCTCTTCCTAGGTGCATGCTAACTGTGTTTTCACCCATATCAGACTGTCTCTCCTTCCCAATTTAATCATGATTATCAGGCTTGGTACATATTTTAATCACAGATGACTGGGGTGCATATTTACTGGCCATTTTCATCTCCGTAGTAACTATGAAACTTATCCAATAAGAGAAATAGGTAGGAGTCCAAGAAGTTAGGAAAACCTGGTATGTAATGTCACATCACCCACAGACCTGGTTTCTGATTTCTTGTTCCTTGAATCATTCCAGAAGTTAGAAGGCAGATCTTTAGAAATTCTGCAGCAGAAAGGGAAGTAAGGTTGTTGATAGAAGCCCTGGAAATTTGCAAAAAATATATTCTGGACCTTGTCCTTAGCTGAAACGTGGAGGATTCCTATTGTTGCATTGTATCTTTTTGATCAATAACACATATTTACTTCTTTTGGCATTAATAGTATGGGATTATTACCATCGCTTATTATAAGTCCGTAAAGAACTTAAGTAAACCTACATTGCCCTGAGGGAAGGGACAGCGCTAATACTAATACAAGGACCCATGCCTAAGAAGCAGGCAACAATGGGGGATATTCAACAAGTATTCTACAAGTGTTAATCCTTTACCTATTTCATTCTTGGAGTCAAAGTATCCATACTATTAGCATTTGGCTCTCTTAACGAATTCTTTCTTTATTTGGCTCCAGTTACCAACAGAGTCCATAACATTTAATGTTCCATAGCCACATAATTCCACCATATTTACAATCCATCGTTTGCATCAATATTTACAAAAAATTGAAACTTGAAATTATTTCCAGGTTTTTTTGCTACTATAAAACAGCGCAAACACATATCTCTATGGTTTCTTTATTTTATTTTTTTTTAATAGGGGCAGGGTGCGTGTGTGTGTGTGTGGTAATTTCTTTAGACTATATATTCTAGATTAAATTTCTTAGCTCTCAGGACATATTCTTATATTTCTTTTTATCTATTGAAGAATTGCTCTGCAAATGGATTGTAGCAGAGTTATGTTATCATTAGCAGTGGCACTTTGTATTTTTTTTCCCCCTAAAGTCCTGCTAGTTGTGGATCTTTATCATAGTTTATACATCCTTGCTAATTATATTAATATATAGTTATACATGAGAAAGAGCATATGTGAATATTTTTATGCATTGCGTTGTCCAGTTTACTGGTGTCTATGATCTAAAACCCGAGATTGTGTGAGCTGTCAAATCTGTACAGCTATTTATAGGAAGCTGCAGAGTTTTGGAATATACCTAAAACAAGTTTGGCAAGAATGTATATTGAGATTATATACTGCAATCTTCCAAATTCATTTATTAGTTATATTTGTCTTGTTTTCTAAATTCTTTAAGTTTTCCACAAACAAGAACATGTTATCTGTGATAAAAAGTTTTAATTCTTTCTTTCAAATTATATGACTATTATTTTTTTCTTCCTTGGCAGTGCTTCCAGGGTCAGCTTCCTACCCTAATGGGCCCCTTGGGCCATCTGTCCTTGCTTCTGCATCCATCCTGCAAAGTCAGCAGAGCTGGGTCCAATCCTGCCTCTGCTTTTGTCTGCTGTGGGACCCTGGGAACTTAGGTGTCTTCTTCAGTGTTGGAGGTCACAACACACTGAGGGCTGAGCAGGTCCTAAGCCACGGTCTGGACACAGAATTTCCCAGCACTGTGTGGTCTATAAGAAGAAAAACAAGAGATGGGGGACGAGGTTCATTACCAGGGTCCTAGGAACTTCTTCCAGGCCTAAGCAAGGTAGGAGAAGTCCCTGCAGGGTGTGAGCAGAGCGGGAACAGGAGCGCATCCCATACAGAATGAAGGTACAGGCAAAATCAAACAAGAAAGTTGCTGACAGAAATTTGCACACAGTTGTGAATGGATGGTCACTGCCATACCACAAGTCAGAGTGAAACTAAACATTAAAGTTTGTGTGTGAGTGTATGTGCCTGTGTGCCTTACACAGATGAGACTGGTTTTACTTCCTAATGCAGACCTTGAGCTAGTTTCATAGCAACAGCACTGAGCCTATGCATCCTTCAGTAAGAAAGATCCAGTGCGTGAACCAAATATGGACAAATATAAAATCTACCAAGGGAACTCTGCCAGATTGGAATTTCTTTGTGTTTTCTCTTGCCTCTCTCATTCCTTTACCTGGATGGCTAAATTTCAAAATCGTCCAACCAAACCCTTCCACATAGAAACTTTTGAATATGTCTAGCCTCCTCTTACCCTCATCCCTTAAGACTTGTCTCAGCCCTTTATTTGGACAAACAGATTCGAGAGGCATTTCCTGTGTTCTTGCAGGTTGACCCAAGAATAATAAAGGCCTGGTGCCATAATTCTGGCTCTCATGCACTTCATGCAGCGGGCCCTTGCATGCCTCCCCTTTGCAGGCACCATGAGTCCCTGCCCTCAGTAACTCATTTCTCGAAGAGCAGTTGTGGACTCAGACATTCTCTCATGCACATTTAAAAAACTTTTAAACTAATTTTGGTACTTTTAGTGATAGCGTTTTTGTTTTGTTTTGTTTTGTTTTGTTTTGTTTTTTTTACAAAAGCAGCAAAAGTAATTCACATGAACTACCCACGTGAGCATGCCATTAAATGATCTTCACCAATATCATATAATGGGCTGAATATTATTTTCTTGTAGGGAATGAAACAACTTATTTAACCAAACACTTTTTGTTTTTTGTTTATATTATTTCAAACCTTTCTACCACGGTATGATAAAGATTTTTACTTGCATTTTTATATACCTCATTTATTTTTTCTCCCTCAGGATACAAAAAAGAAAAAATATCGTGGAAAATACTGCATTAGCTCATTAAATACCAACTCTGACTCCCTTCAAATTCCCTTCTGTACTATGGTATTTGAGAGGCTACGTTTGCTAAGACTATAGGATTCCGCATTGTGTCAGATTTCAAGTAAAATTTCTGTAGGATGTGAAGATGGAAGTGTGGATCTGAGGTGGTGGCCTTGGGCAAGGAGAACGGCCCTCCTACAAGCATAGAGGTCGTCCCTGGCATCATGGTTGCTGACTGACGTGTAGTAGAAGCAGTGGTCTTTCATGTGCTGCAGTTCTGTAGTGTTGTTGGGTATCTTTTCCAAATGGCTCGTGCCAGGATTTATGGTAGCCAAGCTAAGTTCTTCTGCCCTTCATGAGATTCTGTGAATAAACGCTCTTTAATAAATCTTCTCTGTTTCAAATTAGCTAGAGTGCACACCATTGTCATTTACCAGGAATTTGGAATGACGTTGGTGATGCTACAGAATTTTTAGGCTTGTGAATACAAACGGCCTAATTTATCTCCAAAATAGTTGCACCATTTACATTCTTGTAAGCAGTACACAAAAAATTTCCATTCTCCTCATACTTCATTACTACCAGGTATTATTGTTTACACACACACATACATATATGAAAGGCACACTGAACAACCCAATCCAAATACTTCCGAGCTTTTTTTCGGACGTTTGAACTTCTTAAAGTGAGTTGTTTTCTCAATGACAAATTTTAATTTAGTCAGTGATTTTCTTTAAGACTCTCGAACATTACCTATTGAATGCCTCTCTGTGCACTTGTACAGTCTTACACCGCGTGGCTAAGTTTTGTCGACAGTGGACTGCTTGTCTAACAGTGGTCCCATGAGACTACAATAGAGCTGAAAAATACCTGTCACCTAGTGACGCCATGGCCATCTTAAAGTCTGATCACAATGAACACCACTCACATGTTTGTGGTGATGCTGGTGTAAACAAACCTACTGTGCTCCCAGCTGTACAAAAATATAGCACATACAATTATGTACAATACATAGTACTTGATAGTGATAATAAATGTCTATGTTACTGGTCTATGTATTTACTATACTGTACTTTTTATCGTTATTTTAGAGTGTACTCTTTCTACATATATGAGAAAAGGTTTGCTATAAAACAATACACCGTGTTATATTGGCGGCAGTCTCTTACATCTTGTGTTTACTGTGTCTCTTGATTGCAGCATTTTCTCTTGTGATTAATTTAATCTCAGGTTATTTTGTACGGTAACATGCTGTACGGGCTTGTAGCCTAAGAGTGATCGGCTCCGCTATATAGCACAAGTGTGTAGGCTATACCATCCAGGTTTATGTAAATGCACTCTATGATGCACACACAATGAAGCAATCTCCCCGTGAGAATTCCTCAGAATGAAATCCACATCATTAGTGCATGACTGTGTCTATATTATCTAATTAAATCCCCTAAAATCCAATGATTTGAGATTTTAACCATTAACCCCTTCTGCAAACTGAGATTAACAAAACTCAGCATTTAAGTATTTTATGAATACACTTACCACAAGTAAATGGAAGTGAGAATCCAAATGTAAATCATCTGACCCAATAGTTCATATTAATTCCAGTTCATCACTTGTCCTATGTTAACAAACAGGACACTTTCTCTCTTGATATGTAATTTATAAATCATGTAAAAGTTGTCTTACCCTTGATTATTTCCTGTGGGCAGAAGAAAAATACAAATAAACAAATTTTAAAAAAAATTAATTTAAATCACAGTTGCTAGTGCCCCAAATTATTTTACTAAAAGATAAGCACATGTTAATTTAAATTTGCTCCACTCAAAGATAAACCAGTATTGCATAAGCCTCCTAATATCTGCCTGCTATGCACATACATTCACTGCACACAGTAAGATATTGTAAGCATGTTTATAAAAACATGATTTGCATATAAGTAATATGGATAAGTCCCATCCTTGTTTACTAGGAAACACTAGCAAGGTTGATGAGCTGTTAAGCCCATAGAATGTAGGCATTTCTAAATTGCCCTGCTAACATATAGAAGCCAGTTTTACACTGAATATCTGAAAATGACATCAGTCTTTTTTTTTCCTCTTTCTCTCTTCTCAGAGTACTAAACTGGCTGCATACTGTTTCACTAATGGCTTAAGGTCATTTCTATCACCTTGCACTGTTTAGTTAATGAACATGCATAAACAAAGGATTACTTTAAAGCAGTGTTTGGGAGTAAACAACAGCCAAAAGTAATAAAGTGACTAATGTCCTAGAACAGTTAGTACAACCTTCCTTTAGCTATTTTATTGCTAAATTGACTGACTGAATGATTGGCTTGTTAAATGAGAATTTATGTGTGTAACAAAGTAAATGGTACACTGTTTCCAAATTGCATCTTTTGATTAATATCTTGAAACCAGGTCTTCGCTAACCCAAGTCAGCCAAAAATCTAAATTCACAGTGACCATTCAAATATAATAATTGACATTTGTCTAGAATAAAATGTTTATTTTTCAAAGTTAATAGTCTCACTCCTCTATGCTTCCTTAGCAACTTCTATTTATTTCATTTATTGCACTTATCTCATCGTGTTATTTTATTTGTAAATAAGTTATTTTCATTCCTAGATAGTTTGTTGCTTGAGATTTTTTATGTATATTAGCACGTAGTTCAGTAGTTTATACCATGAAATGAGTATGAAATCAAGAATGAACAACTAAAGCTTTCTCGTTTGCTTAGAAGTGAGCTCTGGAATCCTGGAGTATAAAATTAGAGGAAGAAAAAATACATCAAAAAAGAATGCTAATGACTCTTTCAACATTTCCTAGGGTAGGTTTATGTGTAAAGGTGTGTATAGATAGTTGATGCATAGCTAAAATTAATGGAACAAGCTAATGTGATTGGGTAGAGAAAAATAGTAAATGATTACTGTAGTTGAGCACAAGAACAGATAAATTCGGTCTCTGCTGAAAGATGATTTTCACAAACAAAAGAATACAATATTCGCCCAGAAACAAAAGTGGAACACCTGATGCCTTCTAAATTGCAATTTCCTAATTGTTAAAATGTTGATAATGGCATTTGATCCATATATTTCCTAGAGTCGATATAAGAAATGAATAAGAAAATACATAAGATGTTTTGATGGATAATTGATTAAAGGTCGCTGTTTCAGTTTCTCCTTTGCCATTTATTGATCTGGTACCTGCTGTTTAAATTCCCTGACTCTGTCCATTCAAAGACAGGAATAACGATAACTATTTTCTGTTTAAGCCTAGGTTTCCACTCCTCCCAGAAGGATTTCTTCACATGTTGATATCAAGGAGCTTGACTGGTAAATAATGAGACTGATAGAAAAGAGGATGCTAAGGCTACTCGCTGAATTTTTTCCCCCTAAAATCACCAGCTGGTTGATGATTGTGAAGTAGCTGAGACATTTATGATAACTTTTTAAAGTTCAAGTCTTTTTTGACCCAAAGATACAATATACATATAAAACTAATGTTCGATGATCCATTAAAAACAACAAAAAATTAATGATTCATCTGAATAACTTTCTCATTTAAATCAAACCTAAGAACAAATTATTTGGAAATTATTCTATTCCAAGAATTAAAATCCTTTCTAGACAAAAAGAAATTAGTAAGATATTAATTGCTCTTAAGAAGTTCAATGTCTAGTGGGGAGAAAAAGTTAATGTTACACAAATAACATTGATTACATCAAAACATAACTTGATAAAAACCTAAAGTGAGGTATAAAGTTCACTATGCAGGCTCCTGGCACTGTGTGGTTACTAAAATCACAGCATTTATCATACTGAACCATCATCTTCTGAAACTTTATATGTAACAAATATTTGTTAATTTGGATATATGGATGAATAGGAATTAATGGATATATTTGATCTTTCCATATTGGAAGCAGCATTTCCCAAGTGGCATATGTAGTCTGTTCATTTGTTCTAGAATTTGGCCTCTCAATAACAGTGATCATGCTAATGGTAACCACCCTCTGTATATATATCTCAATGAATGATATCATCATATAGCAAGAAATTTGGGACTTGTAAATAGCATCTCCCTATACTTCCAATCATTCACCAAGTTCTATTAATTTTACATCTTAAAATTTCTCAAATTCCTTCTGTCTCATCATCCTTACTTATATACATGGACCAAACGAAGGGACTTCAGTGTGAACTTATTTCTTACTATTTTCCTCACTAGACTGTGAAGATTTTAAGAGCAGAGCCCTTGCTTTTTTCACCTGTGTATTTCCAGAGGTGAGCCCAATGCTTGACACATGACATTTACCTATGCACTGTTTGTTCATCCAAAACATATGAACCTTGCTTTACCATTTCTGAACACTATTAGGAATACTGTCACATTGGTGGGGGGGTGGGGAACTCATTCACTATATATGCAGATATTGTACCCATTTTGTAGATGAGGAAATTAAGACATGAGGGAAGTAAGGTAAGTATACAAATTCAAAAACTAGTAAGCAGCAGACTAGACCTGGCACTAGATTTTCTGAGAACGAAACCTTTGTTATCTCTTCTGCAGCACACCACATTCTCAGCATGGAGACACTGCTTCTCCTGACAGATGTCCTCATTAACTTTCAGTGTCAGACACAGCATTTAAGCTTGTCACCATTTGCACTTAATGCACCAGGGAATTCAGGTTTTTACCAAATAAAAGCCATAAGTATGATTCTGTTGGCAACATAAGGGGTTCAGGAAATAGCTCTATATTGATGCTTGCAGCACAATTTATTTCCTGGAAATTGCAGTGGACAACTTGATTGGAATGAAGAGTTGGACAGTAATGAGAATCCCTTTATAAAATACTTGTCCTGGTAGGATAAAGATTACTTATGAGGAAAAAAAAATTGTGGTCTTTTTCTACTCTCCTAAAAATGTCCAGAGACTTGATCACAAGTAGGCCATAATGAATACAAGTAATTAAAGCGGCTACTGATAAGTACCAAGTCATTTTCTTCTGTAAAAACTGAATATATTAGCTGAGCTGGGAGGTTAGATTTTTGCTTCATGACTGGCATTAGGAACACCAGTCATGCTGTATTTGGCTTGATCCACTCTAATTAGTCTTTCTGTGACTAGAGCTCTGTTCCAATCCCTAGGAGATCCTCCCCCATTGCTGTCTACCTAGAATGTGTCTATTCTTCACAGAATAGAGCATATCCTTTCTCTAACTCATAGCTTTCTCAAAACAAAACACAGGTATTATGATGTAATATATTATAGTATAGTTGAAGCGTGTAGAACTGCCATTACTGAATAATTTTTGACCTACAAAAGATGGATGACTCATATTTTCCAATCACATATATATGCTCTGAACTCAGCATCTATTATCTATTCCTCACTTTGGTATTCTTAAGATCTGGGGATGCTTTTTTGGAAAATTATTAAATAACCATACAAAAAACTGTAGAGTATGATATATAAAATACATACTTATACGTCTGTGTGGATGTGTGTGTGTATACTGTATATGTGCATACATATAAATAGTCTATGAAGTAATGCAAATAAATGAAAAGGGGAAGAAAGCTAACAATTTGTTTTACTGCCTCTCAGATGCTCCACTGCATGTTAAGGATTCTTTTTATATTTTTTATTTCAGCTTCATAGCCTTGGGAGTTTGGCATCATTGTACCCACAACAGAAACAAACAAACAAGCAAACAAGAGGCTCGAATAAACCAAATCACTTAATCAAAATTATGTAAGTTTAGCCAGGTTTTATACCCTAGTCCAGGTGTCTCAAAAATCCCTTCATTTCTAATACACATTGCCAAACTGTATACTACACTTTTATTATTGTAATTTGCATACATATAAATTCCCTGCAGGTCATATCAGGACAGGGGCATTATTGTATATTTCTGAATGCTTTGGTGGTCGATAGCTTCGTGTCAGTGCAGCACGACATTGTCACCCCCACACCTGGCATTGTCATGAAATCAGTGAAATCACCTATATAGATTGTGAAAGATACCTTCAATTCTGTTTCCTCTATGACAGTGAAAATATTGTAATATCTGTCATAAAAAAAAAACTAAAGACAAAGTATGAGTGTCATATGGGTATCATTTGTCATTTTGCCAAGAGGTTAAAATTTTTCGTGCCTGCTTATTTCATTCCAATCATAGTGTCTCTCTGCCTATAATGATATTGAGGAAATAGTTTTATACTATTGTGGTAGAAGAGAGACTACTGTGATGTGTACTATCTTCTATATATAAATAAATCTATATATCTATGTCTACGTTTATATCATCTATAGACTTCCTGTATGGCATATGAATGTTTATAGATTTATTGATTCTTACCATTAAGTTGATCCTCTTATCAGAGCTGTTGTTCTTTTTTCCTTATTCAACAAAGTAAAACTCTAGACATAAAGACGTTAGATATTGAATGGACCTGAGATATTGATTACTCAGCCTTTTATGAGAATTATTAGGCTACATCTTAGAGATGAAAGTTTTCTCCAAATAAATCCGAATTACTGAAACTGGGGTTTTGTGATTATGTTTGTAATAGTAATTAGGGTTATACCTCAAGAAGAGAAGGGACATCAGGTGCCATAAGAGCCTTTTGATGCTCCTAGAATCCTGTAGCAATAATGTTCTGCTCCAATGCTAAAAAGGTTTGGTTTCAGTCATGTGTATTCTTTTTACAGAAGTGATACCAATTATTCTTCCTCAATGTCATTATAGTATAAGAGACATAAACAAGAGCTACAAGATTCTCAACATGATTAATCACCAGGGAAATGCAAAATAAATTCATAATAAGATATTACCTCACGTCTGTTAGACTGGCCATCATCGAGAGGACAAGAGATAGCAATGTTATGGTCAAACATTGTGAAAAGCAGTATGGAGCTTCCTCAGAAAATTAAAAATAGAACTACCATATGATCCAGCAATTCTACTTCTGAGTGTATATTCAAAGGAAACGAAAACAGGATATTGAAGAAATATCTGAACTCCCGCATTTTTTGTAGCATAATTCACAATAGCCAAGATATGGAAAGAACCAAGTTCTGTCAATGGATGAGTAGATGAAGGAGATGTAATAAATGTCATAAATAAAATATTATTTATCCATGAGAAAAAAGGAAATCCTGCTATTTGCAACAACATGCATAAATCTTGAGGGCATTATACTAAATGAAATAAGTCAGACAAAAAAAAAAGACAACTGCTGTAAGATATCACTTATATGTAAAATCTAAAAAAGCCAAACTTGTAGAAACAGAATTGTGGTTACCAGGGCCTGGGGTCTGGGGGAATTGGGGAGGTGATGGTCAAGGGTACAAACCTTACAGTAAGAAGATGAATAATTTTTAGAGAATACTGCACAGAATAGTGATTATAGTCAACAATATGATATTTTCTAATTCAAAATTTCTCAAAGACTAGATCTTAAGTGTTTTCACCACACACACACACAAAAAGGATAATTATGTGAGGTGATAGAGGTGTTGGCTAACACCAGAGTGGTAATTATATTGCAATATATAAATGTATTAGATCAATATTTTGTACATTTTAAACTTACACAATATTATATATCAATTATATCTCAATTAAAGAAACAATAGCCAAAAACATTTACTATTTTTTGGATCCTTACTAAGTCGATGCACATTATCTCATTGTCTTACCACAATATGAGCAAGCTATCACTATGAGCCCCTTTTAAAACTGACAGAACAACACATGGAGAAGTAACTAGCACAGAATTACCAAGCTAATAGGTAGTAGACCCAGGATTACTCTCTAGGTCTGTCTGACCCGAGTATCTGAGCTATTATTAGTAGTGATCCGTTGAAGCAATTTTCTTTGGGAAAAACGCCTCCACACTGAGAACAAGTTCCCATCATGAATTTTAATTTAAATAACACTGACACATTACAATAGCAATTAACATTACAGAAAATATGGACAAATAAAAAGAAGAAAATAAAAAGTGATCCCAAATTCTACATATTCAGAGATAACTATTAATAACTTTGTGTAATTCTTTCCAATAACTCTTCTGTCAGCCTGGATATGTGTCTAGAGGGCATACACCTATACTGATAGACAATGTAAAGATGTACACATATTTTTGAGTCATCCCTTGATCTTCTGGTCTGCCTCAGGGCTGTGAGTAACCAAGGTTCTGGTGTTCAGAAGATTTCTCCTTCTTTTAAAGGAAATCCATGACCAACCGTGAAACCTGTAGGGTTATTCACAGTAGGTGAGCACTCAACTCTCTCCACATTCACTTCCGATTAACACTCTTCTTAACTATATTTTTATTTTAACTTCAAAATCAGCCTGCATGCTAATCAGAGGGCCTTTGGACTTAGCTAATTAAGATATTTCCAAAGGCAAATATTGTATTTAATGAGAGCCCTCAAATCATTATTCATTAATCAAATAACTAACCTGCTGAAAAGCATGCTGGTATTCTACAATTAAACCAATTAAGACCAGAAAATTAGGTGGATTTTAAGATTACACATGAGGCCACATTCATTTCCCTGGAATACTTGTGGGTAAAATTCATAAAAAAACAAAACAAAACAAAACAAAAAACAAAACAAAAACAAACAAACAAAAAAACCTTAATGCAGAAACTTAGTGATTTACAAGTGTTTCTATTTTAATACTTATTTTTTTAAGATTGTTAGTACTGGATGACCTAGAATGAGATATAACAGTGTGCTCTCAGCTCTCAGTTGCAAGTAACATTAATTTATGACTCACTTGGTTTAAACAACAAAAAAAAGTTTTATCGTCTTATAAAAATGGCTCCAGGGTTAGTTAAATCATTGGCCTGACAAAGCCATTAAGGATCCAGATATTTTTCATCTTTCTTTTGATATCTTCAGTGTGTCAGTCAAATTCAACCCATGGTTAGAAAACAATTGGCAAAGTCCCAGGCATTGCAGAAAGACTGTCATCAATAAAAGAAGGCCTTTTCTTCCCCTATGGGTGATAATGAATTTTATGTGTCAATTTGGCCAGGCTATAGGACCCAGTCTTATAATCAAACACTAATCTAGGTGTTACTGTGTAGATATTTTATAGATGTGATTATTTCCTACAACCAGTTAACTTTAAAAGGGGGATTATTCCGGATAATCTAAGTGGGACTCATCCAATCAGTTGAAACCCTTTAGGAACAGACCCGAGGACTACCAGAGGAAGAAGAAATTTCACCTGTGGACTGTGACATCAGCTCCTGCCTCTGCCCCAGAGGTTTCAGCCTGCCCTATGGATTTTGGACTTGCCTAGACAGCTCTCACAAGTGTGTAAGATGATTCTTTGCAGTCAGTCCCATATGTATATCTTACTAGTCTGTTTCTCTGATAGAAGCCTGACTGAGAAACCAATGTTTTTGTTGTTGTTGTTGTTGTTGTTTTTAATTTAAATCAGGGATAAAAGCATTACCAAACAGCCACTCTCAGAGGTCTTCCACATCATATTGGTAGAATTGTACCAGACGTTTCTTCTGAAAATCATTGCTATGAAAGGTAATGGAATTTCCACTTATCAGGATTTACTCCCATTCTCTTAGAGTAGGAGTGGGCACAGGGGAAAATAAAAGTACAGGTTTTGTTAGCAAAGCAGTAGATAGTAATTATTGAAAAATTTAAGAGACGAAAACTATCAGCATCCTTGCTTCATACTCATGGGTATAATATTAGATAATGGAAAGATGATCCATCCACAAACACTTCTGGGGTTCCAATCCAGGCTCTAGCTAAAAATTTTCATGAAATTTAAGTTGTGTTTCATAACCTCTCTGGCCTTCAATTTAACCATTATTAAAATGAAGAAGCTGAATTAAGTGAACTCCAAGCTCTTTCCAGCTTGTTCTGGGATAGAGTTGTAGTTCTGTTCTTTATAAACTTGATGAAATTAAAAATATACTCATAATCTAATTCATATTCTTCCTCATGTTTTAAGTCCTCTATTACTGTCCCAGAGAAGGTAAACTTCCATTCAGCATTTTATTAATCCTATGTTATCATACATAGAGAGTTTCTCATAGGAGATGACAGCTTACATAAAATAATTAAGAAAACTAAGAAGAAGAAAACATGATTACTACTGTATCATTCCTTTTCTTTTTTTCTTCAAGGCTTAAGTTAGAGTTCACTTTCTGCTATCTGCTCCTGTGGGTACAAGACACATACTGCGTTCATGCTAGACCCTGAGCTTTGAAGGCAAAGGCTATTTCCTGTTTCTATTTTTATTCATAACTTTTAACAGCTTTAAAACTATAGCTAGGGTCATTTCTAGAATATAGTTTTTTTTTGGCATGGAAAATTGATGTGAGTATAATGCTATTATTTCTTATAATTTTTTCATATTATTGGACATATATTTTAATGTATTTGGATGAATTCTGATCTGTTATTAGGTTATAGTACAAGAAAATATAGTCTCTATGAACAAAACTCCATTAGACAAAGAAGTCAATCTCATACTTTCTCACATTAAAAAACAACCTATCTTATTAAGACATGTATACAAAACACTTAAGTAAGCAGCAAGATCAGTTTCTCTGTGCTGGACCACATCATGCAATAATATGAATAATACGTTGAAGAACTCCTTATAACCTGCACAGTTTGGAATATTGTCAGCAAGAAAAGGTTGAAAACCTGCATGCCCTCAAAATCTATCTTGAAAGCAAA
Source organism: Rousettus aegyptiacus (assembly GCF_014176215.1). Classification (NCBI taxonomy): domain Eukaryota; kingdom Metazoa; phylum Chordata; class Mammalia; order Chiroptera; family Pteropodidae; genus Rousettus; species Rousettus aegyptiacus. The sequence goes on from NW_023416308.1 coordinate 93,004,573, forward strand.
GCATTTTGTCAGCTGTCATGACAGCTCTTCTCTGAATGAAAATTAGGACAAAGACAGCACAAATGAGTTTCAAATCTGTGCAACTACTTTGATTTAAACTATGCTCTTCCCAACTTGATGAGAAAGTATTCTGCCTGCCTGAAGAATGCAGTTCCTTTTTTGTGACAGAAAAGATTGGGAGTGGGGCAAAATCTGACGTCAAAGAGACGGGTGATAAAATTGTGTTGGATAATCATTTTACAGGAAAGAGCTCTAAAACTGGAAGTTCTACTAATGAATTACATGACCCTGGGAAAATTAATCTCTATGGTTTTAATTATCTCTGTCCATAAAATGAGGAGTTTAGAATTGATGATCTTTAATGTCCCTTTGAAGTTCTTATATTTAGGGACTTACCAATTTCTAAAATGAAACCTAAGAACTGACAAGAGTAGCTCCTTTGTATTGAATTGATGCTACCAGCTGTATTGTATGGTCCTAACCCAAAGACTGAGACCCTTGTTATTTGTCCAAAACTGAAATTACGGAGTGCCAAGTAGTCCTGGTTTTGCAATGAAGGCCCCAGGATGATTTTATGTGAGGCTCTTTTGAGATGATACTTTGTGCCTTCAGAAGAAATAAATCAAGTAACAAAGCTTACTTTGAACCTGAAAGCAAAGGCTTGTGTCATAAAACTACACATAGATTTGATTGGCTATTTTTTCCCAACTCTTTTAATCTCATAAAATCTAAAATATTCTTGTATTTTTAGAAACTATGACGAGACTAAAATTGGAGTTAATTTTTTTAAAAGATGGGACAGATGGAAAACAAATAGCTAGGTGATGGTCTTAAATCTAAGTGTATGAATAAACACATCTGAATGTTCTAATTGTAAGTTAAATGGTCAGATTTTGTTTTTAAAAAGCAAGGCACAACTATACACAAACAAGAAACCTACTTTAAATAGAAAGACATATTATGTTAAAAACAAAAGGATGTAAAAAGATATACCATATTAGCATTAAACAAAAGAAAACTGGTATACTTTATTTATATCAGATAAAGGATAAAGTATACTTAAGTGCAACAAATATAATCAGAGATAAAGAGGATCATTTCATGATATGAATTTTAATTCATTAAAAGCTTTAATAGTCCAAAATGGTTCTGTACATAATGGTGAAGCTTCAGAATACATGGAGCAAGAACTGATAAAAATACAGAAAGAAGTACATAAAACTACAATTACTGTCAGAAGTCTTTCAATAATGGTAGAACATAGACGGGAAGTCAGTAAGGATAACCAGACCTCTATAAACTAATTTCATATAATACTGTTTGTATAGACCATTCCACTTATGAATAGCAGAATATACAATTTCTTCCAGTACGCTCAGAAAATGTACTAAAATAGACCCTGTTGTTCATCATAAGAACGTCTGTTCTAACATCAGGAAACAGCCACTATGTTCATGGCCCCTCTCCAGCTTCTTAGGACCATGACTTAGCTTTCCTTCACATTGGCCTTCCATACCTTCTGCTCCTTCTTATGAACCTTTGAACATTTTGCTAATATAAGGGATAGGTTCTTTTTCAATTTCATTCTCTCTTCTGACTGGCAGCTTTTGAAATAGTTATTTCAGTTATTAGAAATACAATAAAAAGTAAAACGCACAAAGCTCAAGCCTTCAAATCCTACTCTGCTATTCTTTCTCCAAGGAAATTAGTAACATGCCTGCTGAGGCCTGCTCATTTTAATCACATCCTAGTGAAACTTGATATCATATGTTTTCAAAAGGCTACATAGAAAAATAAATAGCAAAGAACACTCAATTGCTTTGCCTTTGCAGAAAAAAGTTCTCACAGACCTTAATTTTACAAGTCCTGTCTTGTGCAGATAGGTGTTAATAACTGAAGTTGGTTGAATAATGTTCCCCCCAAAATATTCAGGTCTGCCATAACCTGTGTGTTACTTATTTGGAAAAAATTAATTTTGCATATGTGATTAAGTTTTTCAAAATCTATAAGCCATATTTAAGGATGATCTAGAATATTTTTTTTTCCGGTTACTAAATTAACTGGCCATCTTGATATTTCTTATCTTTATCTACTGCTGCCTAAAAAATTACCCCAAACTCAGTTTCTTAAAGCGAAAAATTTACATAATCTCACAGATTTTTGTGGGTCAGGAATTTGACAGTTGCTTAGACAGGTGGCTCTGGTTAGGGTTTCTCATGGTCCTGTAGTCAGGATGTTGGTCAGGGCTGCAGATCAAGATTGGCTAGGCCTGGAGAATCTACTTTATGGTGGCCTAGTCACATGGCTACAGGAGAAGGGCCAAGTTTCCCACCAGAAGGCTTCTTCTAGGGATGTTTGATATATTCTCTCAACTTTTAAGTCTTTGAGAAAATTGCCAATGAAAATTGCTCGATGACTATTGCAGCAGACATCATTGGTGTTTTGCCCAGATCCCCTCATATTCAGTTTACCATTTCCTTTTGCCTCTTCCCAGTCCTTCTCATGAGTTGCCACCTATTTTATTTATAAGTGACACCTTATAAAAGACTATTTTAGCCCTAATCGTGTCCAGCTTTTTATTTAGAATCTTACTTCTTTCACAATAGATTGAGCTAGAAGTAAAAATGGCTACTTTATTCAACCTTATATTTCTAGTGCTAATATGATGTCTGTGCATCTTACACTTCAATAAATATTTGTTGAATTAACAACATTATGGGAAAGAAAAGGATGCAACATTTAAACTTCATTATGACAACTAAAATAATGGGACCTTCTCTCAGGTATTTTGTAAAAATATATTAGACTAAATGTTTATGGGGGGAGGAAGGAAACTGCTCTAACAGTCTCTTACTAAAAATAATATTTACTCTTGATTTCCTATGTTCTTATCTATTAGTTTGCAATGATTAAACATATTTTTCTGTTTTTAGAACAGAGTTACCAGTGATGATGAAGGCCTATCTTCAAATGACTTCACAGTAAGTATGAATAAATTTCTTTAAATGTCTTCAAGTACAGTCTGAAGATATAAACTTTTATTTGGCTAGGAAGGTAATTATTATCTACCTTGTCAATGATCTGAAAATTCATTAAAAAGTAAGCAAAGACCAGAATATATTACCAGTTTCATTCATATAAAAATTTTAAGCTCTGGTCATAGTATAGAATACATTTCGCTACATTTACTTCTACCTGAAGGTGGTTGGGTGAAAGTAGAAGAATGTAAAGGGAACAATAGAATTTGGGAATAGGATGTGGACAGTGGGCACAGAGCAGTAAGAAGAGGAGCTTCCAGGTTGCTAAAAATCTACAGAAAGTGCCCATTTGTCATTTTATACTAGATTACAGAATATCTAAATTAGATGGGATAATAGACGTCATCTGTTTCATTATCCTGAATGAAACTCAGAGTACAGAAACATTAACAGAAACCTAATGTAACATAGCAAATGAGTGGTAAAACTGATATAAGACCGCTGACTCCCAGGCTAGTCTATATATTTATTCATAATTTACACTCAGGATACCTCTTAGAAGGTGTTTTAGTGACATGCAACGCAATTTGCTTGAAAATTAATATTAACAAAATAGAAATAGGAGGATGTCATTTGAGGTATTATGTACAGGGAATTTTTCCACCTATTACTCAGTGAGCTAGTTGATCCTAACAGCCTGCCCTCTTGAGTTTCTCAGGCTGCTAGCAATGGATTTATAGAGCTTATCCTCCAAAGAATTGAAAAGCTTGGAGGAAACAGGGAGTGGATAAGGTTTAAGCAAGGATTAGGCCATTCTCGTCCTTGCCCACTTTGTATTTTGCCCTAGAATCAAATAACTAGTTAAGAAAAACGAATGAAGTCAATTTTTTATAAGTGACATATCTATCGCTATATTATTTCTGTACCTATCTATATCTATTTAGGGACAAGCTGAACCTGGATATAAATAAAAGGCAGTTTAGTATAATGGAAAGGGAACCAGGAATGTATGAGTTTATTAACTTGGTTAAGTCCCTGGACCTGTTTTTCCATCTATATGAAAGAATTCTTGACTAGATGACAACGAATAGGCCTCTTTCTCAAGAAGCGCTGAACCTGTGAGCATGAAGTCAGCAGCTCTGCTCTGTCCAGGCTTCAGATATTCCTTGGTCTCACTAGTCTCTTTGATCACTAATGCTGGTGTCTTCTTTATTTCAAACATATCTTTCATTTACTCCTGAGAAATATACTCTTTTCTTTGACTCCTTATTTTTTCTTCTGCTTTTCTTAGTAGTTTGCAGGGGGGAAAAGAGGTTAAATTCGTGTTTTGCCGCTGCTAAATCTTATGCCATTACATTATATTTAACTTTTTGTGACTACCTTCTTTAAAATCTTGTGAATGCACCCAATCTTCTTGGGCCCTCCTTTAATCACTCCCTATTATTTTATACTTCTTGAACTTCCTGAATTACTTAATTTCTCTGCGTGGTACCTTCGGTCCTCTTCATTCCTCCCCACTCACTTTATGCATTTTTTCTTTCTCTGTGTTATGTCTCCATGTAAAATGTCCTATTAATCTCAGCCCAAGCCTTAAATTAAAGTCTATGATATACAAAGAAAAGTGGTCATAAATGACTGCCTAATGCATAATTTTTAAATATTAATATTTTTTACTTCCTGCTAAGTAAAAGACTGTAAAAGAAAAAAAATGCAAAATTAGAAGAATGCCATTTACAAGTTATTGTTAGTAGCCTAAGTGTAGAAGCCACTTATTGCAGAACTGAATAAAAGATATCCCACGTATGCTGTTCAAAATTTTCATTTATGACAAAAGAATGATCATGAATTTGGAACCAGTAAGTTCTTAAAGTCTCAGCTCTACCGTTTACTCACCAAGACCTGAGCAAGTTATTTATTATTTCTAAGCCTTTATATTCTTCCCTGTTAATTATAGGTAAGATTACCTATTTCATATTTTTTTGAAGATCTCAAAACTTTTAGTTTTGTGACTTCCTGGTTTTATTGATTACTATAAAAGGGAAAAGAATGACAAATAATAATCATGGTAAACTGTTGGCCATTTTTCCCCCTCTTTTGAAACTATAATTCTCAAAAGAATTCATAGGGTTACTCTAAATTTATGTTTCTAATGAAACTTTTTCTTAGTCTAAAACTTCATGGATGTATTAATAATAGTATAGAAATTAGCAGGAATGGATCTCTATATTTTTCTAATATTTATGATGTGGTAAGCCATTTAGCTACACCTATTCTTTTAGAATAGTTTAACTATTTGGTGATAGGTAGGTGAATTTCTGATAGCCAAGCACTTATTATTTATTATGAGATATGAGCTGATTCATTCATTTAGTCAATCAAATATCTTCCTGGCCACACAGTCATAAGCACTGTAGTACAGCCACAAACATTAAAAAGTTCCTGTCCTCATAGAGTTTTATGCTCAAATCCTTATCTCATTTGAGGAACCAGACACTGGTCTGTACATATCTAGATGTAGCACATAGCATTATAAATTTATACTAAATCTAACGAAGTTTCAGAAGGCTTCATTTTAACTGTCCTTTTCCAAATCCCTGGAGAGGCCTGAAAAATGTATTCACATGGTCAAAATATTTTTATTGCTTTATCAAGGTGTGACTGGCATATTGGAATTGCATGTATTTAAAGTGTACACATAATATAAACACCCATAAAACAATCTCTATCTTAAAGAAAATGAACATATCATCAGCAAAAACTTTCTCATGATCCTTGGTTTTAAAGGTAATTATAGGTTTATAATAATAAGTCCTTCATTTTCATTCTTCTTTTCAAAGTTGCTTCAGGTATTCTAGTTCCTTTATGTTTTCATACCAATTTTAGAATCAGTTTGCCAATTTACAAACTTGAATTTCTGTTAAATTCATAGATATATGTTGAAAGTATTGATACTTTAATGATATTGATTCTTGTAATCAATGTACATAAATTTCTCCATTTATCTCAAGTCATTTATAATTGCTGTCAACAATATTTTATAGATGTTAGGTATGGATCCTGCACCTATTTTCCAGATTTATCTCTAAACATATGGTTTTTATACTATTATATACTGTATTTTTAAAATTTCAATTTTTGTCTCTTGTTATTATACAGAAATATAATTTCGTATATTGCTTTTTGTATCCTATTACCATAATAAACTCACATATTAGTTATGCTGGCATTTTTGTAGGTTATGTAGAATTTTCTAAATAGTCGATCATTTTTGTCTGACTAATAATAAAAGCATTTTTTATTTCTTATTTTCCAATCTGAATGACTATATTTCTATTTTTTCTCTTACAACCTAGAACCTCACGTATGATGTTAAACAAAAATGGCAAGAGAAGTCATCTTTATCTTATTCCTGATGTTAAGAGAAAAGAATTCTGTCACTTATTATTAAGTAAGATGTAGGCTAATTGCTTTATGAAGATATATTTTATTGGACAAACAGTTTACTTTTATTTCTTGTTTACTAAGAATTTTCATCAGGAAATATTGGCTTGGTCAAATGATTTTTCCTCATATGTCAAGATAATCATATGATTTTTCTTTTTTGCCTGCTAGCATAGCAAATTACATTGATTAGTTTTCAAATGTTAAACTGGGATAAAATCTTTCTGGGATAAAATCTACTTGGAATTGATGGATTATCCATTTTATGTATTGTTGTAAATGATTTTATACAAATATATTAAGAAATTTTGGTATTTGGAATTGGTTTATAATTTTAATTTTTAAATCTTTATCTAGTTTTGCTAGCCTTTTATCAGAGTATGCTAGCCTTTTAGAATGAAATAATAAATATATTTGCTGCTTCAATTTTCTGCATAAATTTGTATAAAATTGGTAATATTACTTTCTTAGTATTCAGTAGAATTTACTAGTAAACCATGGGCATAAAGGATTCCTGGTGAAAAGATTTGTAACTAAAATTTAATTTTATTAACAGATATTGGATTATCTAGGTTATTTATTTATTTATTTTGCCAGAGCACATGGTAAATTCTTTTACTGAGTTACGAGCCTGCCCAGCTTTGCAACTCAGTTTGCAGATGTTGGAACATGCTAGCCTCCATTACTGTATGAGCCATTTCCTCATAATGAATCTCTCTCTCTCTCTCTCTCTCTTTCTTTCTCTCTCTCTCTCTTTATATATATATATATATATGTATATATATGTATATGTGTGTATGTATATATGTATATATATGTGTATATGTGTGTGTATATATATATATATATATTTTATACCTTTGTTAGTTTGTATTTTAGAGAATGTGTCCATTTCATATAAGTTGTCAAATCGACTTGCATAAAGCTGTTCAAAATATTTATTTATTATATTTTTATGTCTGTACAACCTGTGATGATGTTATCTTTCTCATCTCTGATATTGGTGTTTTGTGTCTTCTCTCAGTTGTTTCTAGTGAGGTTACTTCTAGAACTCTCAGATCTATTACTTGAAAATCTAGTGCTTTCTGACATATGGCTGTGATTGATTTGCAAAGACAGAATATTTTTAGATATAGATAAATTTTGTAGAACTCTCTTTTCTTATCAGAAGTTTCCGAGGTGGCTCCTGCTGCCAGTTTGCTAAAAAAAGTACATCCTCTGAGAGTGTACTTTAAACTCAAAATCATCAGTGAAATCTTCCAGGTTCTTTTTTGAGTCATTGATCTTTTCTTTAGAGTCTCGTAGGATTTTATACTGGCATCAAAATACAACACACTGATTTGAACCATATATATTTGCATGCTTTTATGTTCCTCATTAAATAGCAGTATTCTTAGAACAAGAATTCTTGCCCTATTCAACTTTATTCAGGGCCCTGAGACCACAGAATGTAGTCTATAAAAAATTTTCAATTGCCTCGTTTTAAAGATGACCAAATTTGGCCATCTTGAGACCATCGGTAACACTCAAGATGGATACTTTTTAAGAGGGATCAGTTGAAAACAAATAGGGATTAAAAAGTAAGGGGATCTAAGCAAGTGAAAGCAGCATGTTATACTCACACATTTGCACAGTGCGTGGAGCTATAATTTTGAAGTGCAAAATTTCTGTGACCACTCCTGCGATAACTGGCATTAGCACTGTATATTCTTGGCATTTTAAATGAAAATTTCTGCCTTGGTTCATACTCCCACTGGTGTGATAAAAAGCTCAGCTACCACATGACTTTGAGCTCTTAGTCCCAATTACACTTACATCATTTGGTTGAACTAGTTCTTTCGATTTCCCTATTTTTTTATCTTACATTTTCTATCACTCTTGCATTTCAAGTAGTCTTTTAAAATCTGAGAGAGAGCCCTAACATTTTAGACAGAGTCCATTCTCTGTAGTATGTAAGGGAAGCTACTTATATAAAGTTATGTTACCTTATGGCTGACACTGACAATTCCGGCAAGGTAGGAGGAATTGTGTTACCTACTAAACAACACCAGATTTACATAATTTATACATTTCCATCAAATTGACAGGATGTGTTTAGAATGGTTTGACTTAAAATATAAACTATATGGAAATGTATTTATGAGAGGGTCCCTAGCAAGTTAAAAAGTACCCACACATACACACACACACATATCCTTTTTAATAATATATATAGGTTTAAGTATTGAGTATATTTACATATATTTTAAAAGTATATACATATATTTTAAGTATATGCTATATATATTCTTAGATCGATATTGGGTATGAATAACATTGTGTTTAAAATATCTTAAAGGGTCTTAAAAAGAAAATGCATGCTTGGCCTTCAAAGCGGATTACTTGATTATAGTCAACATTTGTTTAGGTGTGTGCTTTTATGAAACCTTGATTTAAAAATCAAGCCCAGTGATTGTTAGCCATAATTTGAATATGTGATCACCACAGATTTAAGGTCAGTAGTTGTGAATGGTAAATCTTTTTATAAAGGAAAAAAACAAACACAATTTATGCTAATAGTAATGAAAGAGAGTATTTGTGTGTGTATGTGTGTGTGCAGTGAGTAAAAGTAATAGTGAATCCTTACATAAAACTACAGAATGCAAAGTACCATTCTAAGCATTTTATATGTATTATTTGCATACAATCCTATGAGGTGAATATTATTATTATTATTATTATTCCCATTTTAAAAGGGGGAAAACAGTGGCACAGAGAGGTTATGCAACTTGCCCAGATTTACACACCTATTAAGTAGTGGCAGTAGCCTCTGAATCCAGTTAGCAGAAGCACTAATGTTTTTTCTCAGTAGAGATTTGACCTGTATCCACTACTCCATGAAAGAACATAGGGCAATCTATACTTTAAAAAAAAAAAAAAAATTGCTCAGGATAAATTTTGCTGACTTCATAAATTGTTTTGAGGCTCTGTTGAAATCAATGTGTGAGAACAAGGACACTCAGGTTTCTTCAAGAAGTAATCTATTCTAAAAATTTGGAAGCCAGCACACACTGTAAATAGAGCATGTATCACTGTCTGAAAAGTGGTTCACAGGGGATAGTTGGAAAAAAATTTTCTCTCAAGCAATTTACTACTCTTTTCGAGTATTCAAAAGAAAGAATGGAAAGGACTACATTGGAGACAGTTTTAGCCTCACTGGTGACTTGCTCACCTCTCCCAGGTCTAAGAAAGTAAATGAAATTGAAAGAGCTCTGGGTAAACAGTACATCTGGGTGTCATTGCAATGAGCTTAAGCCTATTTTGTGTTAAATTTGTGTTTTAGACAGATTTAGAGGAAGAAGTTTGTGTACCTATTGAGTTTAGTCAGAGGAGATTTCTATTAGATGGTAAACCCTTTTCTATGTGGCGCTTTGGATTATCTCAAGGTTGCTGTGTTAAATATAGATTTTTTTAAAAAGTTAGTTATCTGCTTTTAACTAAGTCTTGGGAGTTCTGACAAAGCCAAGAAAATTAAAAACCTCATATCAAGCACTTTTGCAACTTAATAATATTTATGTATATTTGGCAACTGGAAAATATATAACATTTTTTCATAGTCATATAAATAAACATAAGTAGTTATAATGAATTCTCAGCATAGGTGAATGTCTTTTTTATAATTTCATTATTTCATAGAATTCAGCAAATTTAATACTGAAATATGAATTTAAATGAGAATCATAATTATTTTAAAGCAAGAAAGCTTGGGCTAAATATTCAGGGACATAGAAGGTAATAGAAAGTAACAAAATAGTTGCTTCTCTTTAATGTTTATTAAGGATAATGTCAATTAAATGAATTTCTTTGATAATAAGTGTCAAGCAAATTAAAGATGAACTAAAATAACTTCGGAGAGTTAACTGACAAGTGATTAACCCTAAAAAAAAAAGCCTCTGAAATGTCTGTTTTAATAGTTTCCTGAGCCATGAGCCTCCTAGACAGCAATTTTAATGAATCCCTTAGGTTCTTGAACACACTCTCACTTATGGTTAGCCATAAAAGTGCTAGACTCTTTAAAAAAGTTAGTGACTAAATTCTTTTCAAGATTTCTCAGTACATCAGACAGTTCGCCCCCTCTCCCCCTCAGATGCTAAGTTTTATTGGATGTTCTTTGGTTGTATCTGCTTATCAACCTCATTTGAATGAGAACAGCTATCAACAGGTGTAATGTGACCTTAAGCTTTGGAGGCACTCAAAAAGAAGGCAGCAAAAGTGAAGGAAATGTGCTGTTTATCAGGTGTGTGTGTACTTAAAGCAAGTCAAGAGACCTTTCTGATTCAGCCTCCTCATCAACAGAATGAGTCTTGTGCCATGCGCACCTCTCATGATTTTTCAATTAATTTTCCCTTTTTAAAAATTAACCAATGTATTTGACAGGTCTGTTGTAAGTACCGAATGATTGTTTTTACTTTGTGATTAAGGCAAACAAAATTCTCTGCCTTCATGAGTGTATATTCTAATGGAAAAGAGAGATAATAAACACTTAAACAAATAAATGTACAGAATGTCATGTCCTATGAAGGAAAATACAATAGAGCAAGGGATAGAAAATATTATTTTATGACATAGGATAGTCAGGGAAGATGTCTTTAAGGAAATGACATATGCACAAAGTACCAAAAATGACTAGAGGCATAAACAGTCTTTAAAACTTGAAAATACTTAATATATATACAAAAATATCATAACCTTACTATTGATCTAAGAAAAAGAGTGCTTACTTAGAATTCAATCTTAAGCTCTGTCAACTAGGATAGACTGACAAGATATGGAGTAACAGCTCAAAATATTGCCCTGGGAAATTTTTAAAGCCAAATTGAAAGTCATCTCAATGGCTTTGTTGAAATAGTGTCGTTATCTATCTTCCAGAACATTTTGGGGAGATGCATATAAGACATGTTCTCTCCACTACACCAGAAAGCAATTTACTCCAACAGAAATAGAGGAAAGTCTTGTCTTACACTGAGGTCTTGATGGCTGGTAGTGACAACTTGGAAACAGTTTATTGGAAAGGAGAAAGTGTGTATATAGAGACTATTAGAAATATCTACTCGAAGTGTTAGGGAGAGGAGTAGAGCCTGTCAGTCTCTTATTTCCATCACTGATCTGTAACCTCTTTTTAATATCTATCCTGTCTCTCAAGCAGAAAATCTTGAACATGCTAGCTCAATTCCACATATTAAACAGTGTTCAATGTGAAAAAATAACATCTTTATTGCTCATAAGCATTATGATTTCTTTCCCTCTGAAAAGGAGACTTCTATCCTCACTCTCCAGATCATAGCTCAACAAGGGAAGAGATATGGTAGTATGTTGGTGGAATTAAACAGCATCCTTCAGTTGCTGATGGTCAAGCAACTTTGCTGATATATCTATTATAATTGTTCATTTGCCTACCTCTGATCACTAGATTGGGCTCCATGATAAATGAGGATACAACTATTTTTATTCCCAGTGGCTAACACACCATCATTGGTACTCAATAAATATTAGATGAGAGGGTAGCTGTCATACTTATCCCACGTGAAGGTGGTGATGGAAAGAGGAGGTGTTTTAGTCATTTATGTAAACATAACTACAGCTGCTATAAGAATCCCAGGCCAATAATGTGATTTATTAGACAAGTCCAGGCAAGAAAACTCTGTTTTGATCTTCTCATTTTCAGGCAGAGTGAGTACAGCTGGCAAACACAAACTCAGGATGGGATATCCCATAGACATTGCAGTTGTTGTGCATCCAAGTATTTTCAAACGAGCATCCAGCAGTCAGCAGGCTGCCTTGTTCATTTTCAAAAACAAATGCAGGGCTCTTCAGGCAGTCTGTTTCAATTTCTGGGTCCACATGCCCAAAGAAGTGTTATAATGGGGACAAATCAGCCCAGATGCAAAGTCGAATTTGGTCCCCTTCTATTTCAAAGTACTTTCTCCTTAAAGGCAATTCAGAGACTTGATACATTTGTGCTTATTCTCCTCAAATATGAAGTTAATGCGCTTCTTTTTTAAAAAAAAAATTGTTCATACTTTACCTGTAACTCTTTCATTTGGCACTCGTGTGGCAGGATGACCCTACCTGGCCATTTCCTGCTCAAATAAATTTATTCCTAACTGCCCCCTACCCCATCTCAAGGACTCTCCAGCTCACATCTGTTGATTCACGGCTAGCCAACCAATTAATGTTCTTCCTTATCTCTGTATCTGTGTAGGAATAACAAAACTGTATAAAACTGACTGTTATATTACAATTGGGGCAGCCTTTGGATAGGAATCTGCTGAGCCAGTTCCAGCATCAATAAGTGCTGCTTCCTGTTTATAGTCTCGGAGTCCCGTCTCTCCATTTGAGAATCCTACAACACTTAAATTACCATTTTAAGCAAATAATTTTAGAGTGATTTAATTTTTATTGACTCAATTTTTTAATAATATAAATCTGGTATCACTTATCAGTTAAATTTTTTTTTTTTGGTTGTTGTTAGGAAACTAAATTATCATTACTCTATTCTTTCCTCCTTCTTAACTATGAGGAGTCTTGTTTTGCTGGTTACTTATACATTCCTACTGTCACTTGTTAAATATATCTTGGGATAATAGAAGGATGCTTCCTTCTACCACAGACTTGATCTGGATATGGGATCCTCTATTTCAAATGGCTGCTGCACACTTTTTTTCCCCCCATAGATCTTGACTATTTTGACTGGAGTTGTCTCCTAAAGTTCCTGGACACAATTTCCATTAGGCTATTACTGTTTTCCTCTTTACTGCTTTGTCCCAAGTGTGGTGTAATTATCCACAATAACATCTAAGACCAGATGGTAAATTGTGATGAGATGTCATTAAAGATTTAGATATAAAGAAAGAGAAGTATAACATGTGAGAGGAGTAATTTATAATGTCTACCAAGCCCAGATGTCTAGAGCTGCTATCATGGTGATCCTGTTGAGAACAGGGCTGTCTCTTCATGAATTTGGTTAATTTTTTTCCTCTTCCAGTCTTAATGCCAGTGGCAATACTTTATAGGAGAGTGTCTTTCTTCTTGTCTTCCTCAATTCTTATGTTTTGGCCTCTGATCTCTTCTTATATTACATAGTTAACAGCAGAAATATATACTCTTTCAGAGAAACCCATTAATCACCCAGAAAAGTGTGGTCTTGTCTAATGACCCCTAACTGAGGTCAAATACTCTCAAGTACAATAAGCTATCAGTAGTCTATTTTAGAATTTTCCGTCCTACATACCATTTAGTATACAATACATGAAGAAAATATGAATAGCTCAATTCTATTTGAGATTGATGAAATCAACTTATTTATTTGTATGTATTCCCCGTCTTTTGGATATGCCTGTATATTCTTCCTGCATTGTTTGTTCAGCTCTTTATCTTTTAAAAGTTTTATTACTTCATCTTCCCATATCCACAAGGACAATTTAGAAAGGCTAATTTGGAAAAGAGCAACATGAAAACAGTGCCATATAAATTTTTCATAAGAAAAGTATCACTTCCTCTGAAGGATCAATAAAGGAACAAAAGGTATCATAGAAACACATTCTTCTCTTACTATTTAAATTCAACCTTGCACTCAAAGAATTAGTTAGTGAAATGAGGGAATAAAGGAAATAAGAAGTATACAGATTAGAAAGGAAGAAATAAAACGGCTTCTTTTTTGCAGATGCCATGATTGTCTATGCAGAAAATCCCAAGGAATCTACAAAAAAGGTCTTAGAACTAGTAGCTGTTATGCAAGATCACAAAACAAAAGATCAGTATATTAAAATCAATTTTAATCTATATACTAGCTCATTGCTAACACGTGACTTTTATTTCCATTGGAAATTAAAATAAAAGGATATAATTAATAATAGTACCCAAAACCCCCAAAATCATTAACTGTCAATCTAGCAAAATATTTACAATTTATTTTGTGGAAAAACTACAAAACACTTATTTATTAAAGAATTAAGGCTTAAAAAATTGAGAGATATGCCATATTTATGCACTGTAAATATCAATATTAAGATATCAAATCTTATCAAACTGATTTATAGATTCACTAAAAATTTTATCAATATTTTTTGTAAATGTCAACGAGCTAATTTAAAAATACATATGAGAAGAAAAAGGAACTAGAATAGTTGAAATAACTTTGCAAAAAACAAATTTGAAGGATTTGTATTACTTGATTTCAAGTCTTACTAAAAAGCTACAGTAATCAAGACACATTGTGGAACTGATGAAAAGGTAGGCATATAGAACGATGAAACAGAAGAAAGTTCAGGTATTGACTTGCACACTAAATGGCCATAAATGGCCATGTAGTTTTGAGACATGTGGAAAAGCAACTCAATGGAGGGGGGAAAAGTGTATTTATTATAAACAAGTAGTGTTTCAACACACTAAACCCAAGGTAAGAGCAGATCACCTATCAAAGAATATGAAATAATGTGGTGGACAGAAAGTAATTACAGAAGTAACAAAATCAAAACCCAGTTCCACTGCTGACTAGATAGTCTTAATGTCACACACTGATGGTCTAACAGAGAAGAGGCATGTCCATTTCTAGACAGAAAGAATATTAGGATGACTTTGTAATATGCAAACTTGGCTAGGCTGACTACATTTCCCAGAAGTCCTTTTCTTATGTGTTTCTCTTTACAGAGAGCCACAAAGGAGATTCATCGGAGATTTCGAGGGAAGAAGAGAAAGAGCAGCTATTTTTGTAGCTCCCATACTTTTTGTTGAGCTAATTACACACCTCCACCAGCACGAAGCAGCAGCTGATCTGCGACTCCCCTCCCTTCCTCAGATCCTTCTTCAGCTTCTCTGATTTCTCAGCTAGAAGTGTGTGTTTAGCCCTCTGAAAAACAGTGCCAGCTTCTGTAGGATACACTTGTCACTCAGGACAGAGGCAATAAAAAAACAACACGGGCTCCAGTCTATCCTCGTTCTAGATCATGCCTGTGGATTCTAGTCTGCCCTTCATCCTTTCTACATCAGAGCCATTATCACTTCCTGACTGCTTGCCCTGTGAAGTTCAAGTTCCAGTATCAGAAAAAAGCCTAACAGAGATGGCTTAGCCAGCTCCCACAACTGCATTGGGCCAATTCCTTGTAACTGTATTGCATTTTTAATTTACCTTCACATGTTCAATTCCGTACTATTCACTTAGCAGATGTTCTGCACAGCTGTCTCTGACAACTACACATTGTATACATTTCTAAACATTAAATCATGAAAAACAAAAGTTGCTAAGCAAAGTGGGAAAGAATTTAGCTTTGGCCAATAAATTGATCATAATAAATTCTCATCCCTGCACATTTCAGGCATCTCCGGTCTATTAATTATCATATGTGCTGGTTCTTTTGGAATATACTTATACTAGTTGTTTTTACTAAACAGAATAGCTAGCATTGCTGCATCTTTGCATTAGTGACACATGATGAAGTTCATTTCCAGTATTGTGTCAGCTTTGTAATACTGCCTGGCCTAGAAAGAGCTCCTCTTATCACCTTTCTGATGATTGAGCTGGATGGAGTAACATGAAAGCAAAATTACACAGCCAGAAATCTAATCATGAAAGCACTTTTACCAGAATGGGTAGGTGTTTCATCAAGCAATTTCCAAGCCTCTCTAATGTGGTAAAAAAGAGTTACTAATGTAGCACAAGCAAGACAAATAACAAAGAAAGAACAGTGTTAAAGCCTCATTAGCACTGTGAAGGACACTTAGCAGCTCAGACAGCTAAAGCGATGATTAGCTCACACTTCTCTTAAACTTCTTCGCATTTTCTATGAACACAAATGGTCAAAAGTTTCCTTTTTTTACATTAAGTGGGTCATTTGCATGAGTGTCCTTGGTTTAGAGAGACACAGCCTTGGTATCGCTAGCGGCAAGAGAGTTGGGTAATGGCAAATGTGTCAAACATCTTGATAGCTACCACCTGAGGAACTGACTGCGAGTGATTGGATTTCCAAAGCTAATGCACTATACTCTTCACTTCAATTAACTAAATGCATTTTAAGGGTTCGTGATTTTCCTGGAGTGTAATTTTGTATCGTCAGACTTTGGTTCTTCCCTCAGCTCTGCAACTTAGCATCCATGTAAACCTTGGTATGTTATTTTGTCTCTACGAGTTTCAGTTCCCTTCTCTTTAAAACAGTTTAACTATTTGAATACCTTCTGCACTTATTTATTATAAAAATCATGAAGACGATAGACTTTAAAAGTAGTTTATAGACATTTAATGATATGAAGAATTTTATTTTCCTTAAAATGTCCTGCGAGAGATCCAAGGGATGCCGAATTCAGAAATGGAAGAAGGACATAAGGATCAAGATATTTGTTGCTGATGAAGAAATGAAGAAATCTCCATTTAATTTAAATTATATACATGTACTCACACAAAAAAGGAGAAAGAATTATCGGCTTCTGCTGTAGAAAAACCCCAGGGAACTTACTGGTAGACCATTGGAGAGTAGTTTCAGGCTGAAAAACAGGAAGATACCCAAAAATAGACCCAGAAGGAGGCTATATCACATATGTATAATGACCATTTTCTCTTAGCTTTACCAATCAAATAAATATAATTGGAGAGCAAGAAATAAAAATAGATTTCTTCTAAATACTTCCAAGAGGATGTAAGTTTCTATTTTCTTCAACCAAGGTACAAATGCAAGCAGAAAGAAAAAAAAAATCCTAAACCTTGACTAAGATCATAAGACTTTGATTATGATTTTAATAACATAAAAGTGATAGACTATGTCAATGAATAAAGAGAAGAAAATATTGTTTTATAGAGTATAATTAACTTTCTTTGATTAAGGAAAAAATAAACCTGAGTGAAATTGAAAACACAAAATCTAAAAGGAACAATTTAAAATTTATGCCTGAAATTCATCTCTCTCCAGACATCAGATTTCTCATAAATTTAAAG
Organism: Rousettus aegyptiacus; assembly: GCF_014176215.1. Taxonomy (NCBI): domain Eukaryota; kingdom Metazoa; phylum Chordata; class Mammalia; order Chiroptera; family Pteropodidae; genus Rousettus; species Rousettus aegyptiacus. Next base: position 93,021,955 of record NW_023416308.1, read on the forward strand.
AGTAATTAGATTATTCTAAAAAATGTTTTAGTCTGAGAATAAAAAATGAGAGCAATGGAGGATGAATGCTAAAAGAATAAAAAGGAAAAAGAAGGAACTTAGGAGGACGGAACCTAGGAGGATGGTCAATTGATCTGGAGAACCAATAGGCATTTAAAAAATACAAACATCTTGGAGGTTAAAGGAGGCAATAATAAAAAGAAAAAATGATTTAAATTTAAAATAAACTACTATTCAAGATGGAACTAAGAAGATAGAAGCTAATTCAGTTGTCACCAGGGTTACTGGGAGCCAAAGAGATTAAATGGAAGAAAATCAGTTAGAGATTTAAAATCAAATTGAGTACTTTTCCTTGAGGGAACATTCAAAACCAGGAAGATATTGAGAAATTGCCTCTTAAAGCTGTAACTAAGGTGCTAATAGGAATAATTGAGAAGTCTGGAACAGCAATATTTTATTGTTACATAAAACTGACAGATTTGAAAGGAAAGATTAGATGAAATATATCAAGATTTCTCAGATGAGATTCAAGGTGATAAGTATTTTAGCTGTTGTGTAGGTAAGTCAAATGCATGATATTCATCCCCAGTGAATATGTCAAATTACATCTCTAAGTGAAAAACCAGAAAGATGAGCCATATGGAAGAAAATCTCAGGGAGGAATAGGAATGAATGGAGATAATTCCTGAGTGGAATTATACTACTTAAGCAGGTGGAGGGGAGCCAAATTTATTTGAACAGATGAACTCTCATTTACTTCAGTTTTCTTACTCCAGAGGATATCCAAATACAGAGAAGTGCAAAATCAAAACAAATGCTGGGCGTTAAAGCAAATAAACAAAATGCAAAATAGATTAAGGAATACTACTCTGATCTAACCAACAGTGATAACAGTATAGAAAGGAAGAAAGTGAAAAAGCCAGAAGAAAAAGTAGGCTAAAATGTTATAAACTAAAAAAGTCATATGAGTAGGAATAAGGAAAAAATAAGGAGGAGCATAAAGTTAGGGTCATATTTCATGGCTAATGGAAAATGTGTGGCAAAAAGAAAAGCTTTTGATGTCCTTAGGATGGTATTGGTTACTGAAGAAAACTCTATCAGCCTCTGAAGACATAAAACTTCCAAAAGCTAAATGTAGCTAAACTGTGGTCAACAAAATTCCCAAGAATAAGACAATTATAGTAACATAGGACTAAAAGTCTTATGTTGTAATAATATAACATATTATTATTAGAGAATAAAGTTGGAGAATAAGAATGTGGTGAATGCAAAGTTAGGATATTTGATTGAAAGTTTCTTATTTATATATGCACATACGATATATATTTATACATCACTATATACATGTATATATGCATATATATGTATACACACACTACACACACACACACACACACACACACATATATATATGTATATGATGTTGTAGAGTTAAAGTTATTAGAGTGAACTCTCCTTGAATTCAGACATAAAGTGGATTGACAGAGACAAAAGGCTCAAATAGCAAAAGCAGTGTTTTCAATCCTGTAGCAATTTATATGTTCAGATAAATCTTTTGCAATATAACATCTCTAAAAATCTAGTATGCAATATAAAATATTGCTTTTTCAATATATGCCTTTAAAATTCTTCCATGAAAGACAAACATTACAAAACAGATTCAATCCAAGGGTTTAAGTTATAACTGGATCCAACTTTTGACTTTGAGGCATCTCCTGATTCTAGAGCCTGAATCTGTACTGAAGATTAAAAAATCAGAGGCTAGTGAGATGACGGTCAAATCAGAGGCAACTATGTAAAGCAGAGACACCTTTTAGAGTCACACGCTTATGAAGTATAATGGAGAAGAAGGAGAAGGTAAAGGAAGAGGGGATAGAAAAAGAAGACTGCTTGAAGCCTCCTAAGCTTAGACTTTCCCTCCTGTACATTTGGGTCTAAAATTCATGTACCTTTATAGTCCCCCTCCAAAATCAAACGAACAAACAAACAAACTTAATCAGAAGATTTAGTTAACTTGATAGAATCAAATATAATTTCTCTTTTAGACACTAGATTTGAATAATTCCAGGGAAATGATGTCACAGAAAAGTATTGCTAATCCCTGAAACAAACTATGAGAGATAGCAAAATTAAAAAAAGAAAGATCTATAGAACCAAACTATCGAAAAGACTTCTCCTCTTTCATATATAAAAATTAAATACATTTAATATGGCAAAGAAATAAAAAGGCAGGAAATATTAAAAAATAATATGAGGCTATTGAAATTGAGGGGGCATATTGGAAGAAGAGCAAATTAAATATCATATAATAAAGTATATTAATAATTGGAAACCATAAATATGTAAAACATATTAAAATTTGCATCAATATTATAATTCAATGAACAGATTAAATTGGCTAAACATAGATAAGGAGAGATATATGGAATATCAAAAGAAATACCTAACACATGTTGCAATAAATAATCCAGAATACATTTCACAGACACAAAAATAAGAAAAATAGAGGAAATAAAGAATTGAGAATATGAAGTATAAGGTCAGAAAATGCAACAGAAATCTAATGAGAGAATTAAAAGTAGAGATTAAAGAAATTATGGAAAAAATATATGAAAGAAGAAAATGATGAAAGATTTCCCAGAATTGGTGAAAGCTACTAATTCATTTAGAAAGCCAAATAAATTTCAAGCAGAATTAAAAAAGTAAAAAAGAGAGTCTGTGGCCATGCCACCCTGAACAAGCCCAATCCCATCTGATCTCAGAAGCTAAGCAGGGTCGAGGCTGGTTAATACTTGGATGGGAGACCACCTAGAAAGACCAGGTGCTATAGGTGTAAAAAATAAAAAAAAAATAAGGGTTCGTAAACTGACAAGGTCCTTGCAATCTGTGAGGTCAACCAAGGGTTGCTTCACCTAAAAATAAAAAAAAATAATAATAAAAATAAAAGATATTGACATGTAGACACTTCACAATGAATTTACAGAATAACAAAGATGAAGAGAGGAATGTCTAAGTAAAGAATCCTTCCAGGCAACCAAGGGTACTGGCAAGGGATTATTTAAGGTCACCAATAGAAACCAATAGACAGTAGAATAATATCATTAAAGCCCTGAGGAAAAATAACCACCATTTTGGAATTTTATATCTACCACACTTTCTTTAAAATATTAGAGTTACATAACCATTTTGGGCAAAGAAAATCTGAAAGTCCATTACTAATAATGACAGAGAGAGAAGTGTTCAAGCAGTCCCAATTATTCCTGTCCTCAACCATTTTGAGTTTCCTAGCTCTGGCAATTGATGGTAATTGGGAGAGATTTCAGAACTTTCTAGCCTTAGCTATTACCTAACTGCAACTTTTTGAGACGATCGAAGTAAGAATCACCTAGTTAGCCCAGCCAGTTCCCGAAATCATGAGAGATAATTAAATATGTAGTTTTGATTCATTAAGGTTTGTACAGACATCCTGCATAGCAATAACAACCAGATGTTTTGGTACCTATTAGAGGAGCAATGCTAAAACATGTAGAGGTAGATTTTGGGTCAGAGAGCAGAAAAAAATAGCCTTAAAGAAACAGTGAAAACCTGATGACCTTTGAGGAGATAGTTGATTAGGGCTTAAAACTAGGACAGAGATATTAGGAGCTGTAGGCAATGGGCCTTTGTCCTGTAGTGACAGAAAGTTTACAACACTGTTACATGCAGCCACAAGGAAAATAGAAAAGGTAGCTATTAACCAAAATGATCTAGCTAAGGAGATTTCTAGGCAGATTGTTGAAGGTGCCGATTGTCCTCAGGTTGTCTAATAACAGGGAGAGAAGAGGGATAAGCTAGGGAGATAACTGGTAAATATAAAGGCACCAGGATCTGCATGGATCCAAAATAAAACTGATTTTTATTCTGATTATATTATTCTCAGTGTTAAAATTGTGAAATGGCTTCTGGGCAGAAATAAAATCCAGGGTGCTATCAAGGAAAATGTTTTCAATTTTGCTAAGACAACTCAGAAAAATTTAAGGAAGTGGAACAAAAAAACCCCCAGAACTCTAATAATCTTAATCGTATGTCTTACAAATCTGTCCTGTTAAACAAACTCTGTGAACATATGGCATAGCAATTGGTCACTTGTTGGGAGTTCTCTTTTAATTTGGTTAATTTCAGAAGTTAAAATTCCAAAATTTGAAATTCTAAACAGCTATCACAGACTTATTGTCTGATATCTTGGCTAGGCTGGCCCCCAAAATTTTATTTTTGTTCTAATGATTTTTTAAAATACTTTGTATTCTGAGACACATTCTAAAAAATAGTACTGTGATTCTAAATTATTGGGTTTTGGAAACATTATTTTCTTGGGATGGCTACTATAAGGCATTAATAAATTGCTTCCCCCTCCTGCCAGCTTTTCTTTTGATAAAGATACATCTTATTTTGACATGTTTGGCTCATTTAAAAGGTGAGAACAACTTTAACTCAATAAAAGTTCATGGACTAGAACATATTGTGCATTAGGGAAGGGCTTGGAAAGTACTAGATTTTAAATTTATTTTTCTGTGTTGATTGAAAACATTGATTTTTTAAAATTTATATTTCTCTGCTATTGAAATTATGTGATTTCTATCCTTTTTTCTATTGATATTGTGAATCATATTGATTGATTTTCAGATGTCAAACATACCTTATATTCCTGGGATAAACCTCACTTGGTCATGGTGATGCAGAGAGATGCAATATTTTCAGCTTTGAGGTGAAAGAAGAAGGTCCCTAACTTAGGAATGTTGACCCCCTCTAGAAAATGGAAAAGGCAAGTAAGTGGTTTTCTTCTTTCAGCATACTAAGAAGAAACTCAGCCCTCTGGCATCTTGATTTTATTCAGTGATTGTCAGTATCAGACTTCTGACCTACAGAACTGTACGAAGAGAAATTTGTGTTGTTTTAAGCCACTAAATTTGTGGTAATTTGTTACAGCAGCAATATAAAACTAAGGCAATACTCCTAACTGAAATAATTCCTAGGCAATGGCAATGATACAAAATTCTGTCTAAATGCAGTCTTTTTCATGGCATTTCAGGCAAATTCTTACTAGAAAATTAATTATAGTCTTTAAGCATAATCATCTTGAAAAGTATGACAGTGAATACAATGCTGTATATATATTTTCTATGTTCTATGTGTATTCACTTGGAATTAAGCTTATATTCTCAGTCTAAGTAAAAATCAAATTCAAGCTTATCCTCAGCAATTTATAGAGCACTACGACATAGGCATGTTAAACATTATGATTTAGTAGGACCCTGCTTAAACATTTCTCTCATTTTTTTGGTCTGTTAGAAGACAATATTATTAAAGATTATTAGAAAAGTGGAGTGCCAAATTTAAGGGGTACATATTTCAGTGTACATTTCCAGCTAATGTTTTATTACAAGATGACTTTTACAGGAGGTAGAGAGTAAATCATAGTAGTATGCTCATATTTAAAAAAATGTTACTGAGCTCTATTTACTAGACCTTGAGAGTACGAAGATGAATAAGATAAAGTTCTAGCTGTTAGGTAAATCATAGTCTGTTCTACATGTGAGAGAAATATAGACCTAATGCAATGCATTAAGATAGTGTGTATAAAACATACTCACATATAGGATGGGAATAATAAAAGAGTAGTTTAGGCAGCAAGATGAAAAATCAAAGGAACTAAAGCAAGTAGAGCAGTCAAGTTATGAGACAAGGTTATGAATGGCCTCACAACTTGTGCCGCTTGGCTTGGACTTTACCCTGTAAGATGTGTTCCTCAAATGTTAGTAATGTGTATGTCATTTTCTGAATGTGTATCATTTTAACACATCAACTAAACAAAAAGTCCTTATTTCATAATCTTTCCATAAAATGTATGTAATGAATCCACTTCTGTTTCTTTCTAAAAACAACAAAAAAATTATAGTCTTATATATCACATGCATATATATTACACATATCACACACACTACACATAGAGTAGGGTTCACATAGAGTGAATTTTTTTACATATGCTGCATATATATCATAATACAGATATTATTACTCTGGTTCTATTTTGCCATTTTCCCACACACACACACACACAATCTCTAAAGATCTTTCATAAATAAAGTTGGAAAAAATATACACACTGAAGCCCTAGTTCTTGTCCTTCCCATTTTCCACTGCTTTCTATACCATACCATCTGGTGAAATAGCGATGATGGAGAGCCTGAGAGGTGGATAACTGAAACACTGAGATTGACTCTTCCGAGCAAAGACAAAGGCTGACTGGAGATTACTGCTGGATGAAAGAGATGTTGAGACATAGATACAGAAAGCTAGTAACCTAAGTTACAGATGAAGAAAGCAACAGGTGCCCATGTGGAAGGCATAGGTTTATCCATGGTCAGGAGAAATGTTTTTTACAGGTGAATAAGGGCTTTATTCCATCTTAATCCCCTTGCTTCAGCCCTTTGGATTTTTATAAAATTTAAAGGGAAGGACTCTAGCCGACATTCAGGATCATGGAAAGAGTCTACCACTGACTACATCAAAGTCGCCGATTGACCTGAAGATACTAGAGGACCATGGGAGCAACAAAACTGAGAGTATTAAAACAGGAAACCAGAGGCAGAAGTAGAACGATGTCTGCGAAGTGGGAAGAGGAGCACCCAGGAGGTTGAGAGATGACACCAGATCACCACAAAGTAGCACATGTTTGGTTCTATCAACTAAAAGAGATGATGATATCTAGGTGAAGAGAAATTAAGAATATGAAGATAGATTATAGCCTGAGATAAATATAAATTGCATGGCAAAAAGCTCTGTTACTGGTTAAAAGTATGAATATGATTTGAATTCAAATCTCTATTTTTCCACATACAAGCTATAGAATCAACCATAAAACAATACTTAACCTCTCAAACTCTCACGTTATTAATATTTTCTTTTAATCTGTAAAACAATTATATTAATACTATCTAAAATACAGCTGAGCAGATTAAATAAGATAATACACTTAAAGTGCTTGGTGGAATGTTTATGACACAGCAAATACATGATAAATGTTAGGGATGATAAATACTACTGATGTTAATAGTTAGAAATAATAGACATAATGGTGGGGGGAAGGGACAACTTGATATTGGAGGAGAAAGAATAAAATCTCAGAATAATAAATATACCTAATACATAACGACTATTTCACAGAGCTCAGATATCATTCTAAGTTCATTATGTTTATGAATTCATTTAATCCATACAACACCTCTTTAGTAGTTGCTGTTGTCATTTCTATTTTACCAGTGATAGAACTAAAGTACAAGAGAGTTGAGTAGCTGAAATTGGAGCTAGTAAGTGACAGCTCGATTTCACATCGAGGAGACTTGTTTGGTGTTCATACGTATATTTATAGTGGTGAATTGCCTTCACCGAATCCATATTGAGTGGGATCTTAAAGAAAAAAAAATTCCGTTAATTATTACTAAAGAAACTTGAGTATGATGAGACCAGAAGAAACAAGGGTTAGAAAAATTTCTAAAGAGGAGTCATTTAGAAATGTGGGCAAAATTTTCAAGAACCAAACTGCAAAACAAAACAAAACAAAATAAAAAACTCAAAACCCTGTATGATTCAACAAATCATGTATTTTAATCTCTCAACAATACCTACAAATTCCAGCTACTCACACTACCCTTATTAAATGATTTATTATGCTGAAACAGAGAAAATCACTTTATATTAAAATTAAATTAAAATTAAATGGGAATTGATGATTTTAAAAAAAAATTCTTGTATAAAGGAAGCTAAAATGAACAATGCTTAATTATATCGAGAGTTCCATACATAATTCTCAGAAGACACAGCAGAAACATTGAAATTATAGCAGAGAATTAATTTTAGCATCAGAATCTTCACAAAGGAAAATAAATGATTAGGCCTCCAGAGGATATTTCTTCTCACTTTCTATGAAGTGAATTTTAAGACTTGGAAAAACCTGTAGAAGCCATAAGAAAAGGCCATAATTTATATACATCAGAATATTTTGAATTATTTTATTTCTCCAAATACATTGTTCTGAAAGTAATATTGTTTTAATAATTATAGATTTACATATGTTTTTAAAAATAAAAGTCTTTATTTAAATAAAATTATCTGAGAGTTCCCAATACATAAAACAGATACAAGCAGAGTTTTCCTAGTTAGATAATGTGGATCCCTAATCTCTTCCTTTTACACCTTGTTTTCACCCAGTAGGTCACAGAAATAAAATACAGATGGATTTTTTTTTTTTTAAACAGCCAAGCTTCAATTAAACTAAATGCAATGAATTTACGTGTTCTAACATGGAAAATTGTCTACAACATATCAAGTGAAATGCCTTTTGCAGAGTCTATGTATAATATGAGCTCTAGAAAACTAGAAATACCATATATAAGGGTGTGTGAGTGTACGTTGTGTGTGTGCTTGTGTGTGTATAGAAAAATATCAGGTTGAACATTTATTACAAGGTTTACAGTAGTTAATGCAAGCAAGTAAGCTACAGAATTGAAACAGCACTCTTCGGTATTGTTTCAACTGTTGATATTGCAAATTGTGTCATTTTACAATAAATATATAGTTTTAAAAGAAAACCCTGCTCCATGCTGTCACAGTGATAACTTAAAAGTAGAGATTTACTTGTACTTTTGTTCAATATAGTCAAACTCAAATAACCTAAACAGCAAGGCAGGTATTAATGAGAAATGTTATATAAATCCCAGGAATGGTGCTCATCAGCCCAAATCCCCCGCTTTTTTTGGGGGACAGCAGTGCTCAAAATATAGGTTCGGTTCTGTTTCACCTCAGAGATAAGAATTTTAGTGAAATTGACAGTTCTTAAGATCAATCATTATTACTTTACTTGGGGAGAACAATATCCTTAAGAATTACAGGAATTAATTTATATAACATGTTTAAGGGTTGGAAACTTTTAAAAACTGTACTTTAATAATAAATTTACATTATAATTACCAGCTTATTAGAACTCGGCAAAATAAGAAATATAGGACCAGTATCTCAAAGCATAGAAAATCAAAATATATATCTAATGAACAAATGAAAAGTCCCAAATAAAGAAATTTAGACACTAGATCTCAGAAAATTATACCATGAAACTGACACTGCCCATGCCTGTCACCACTCTCCTACTCTAGATTACTCAGCTATTGGTCACACCTTTAATGAAGTTCCTGTCTCTTTGTTTCCCAGCCTCTAAAATTAGGTAATTAGTTGAAACCCAGTGCTTGGAATCATCCACTTCCCATGTATCCAAGATTATGGTCCCTGTCTGTTCCTTTCTGCATTAGCTCCTGGATTCTTTCTTGGCTACTGACTACGAATTGTTGCAGTGTCTATGAAGAGCCCAATCTAATGTTCAAATTCTAGTTGCATAGATTTAACCCACTGTAATTCCATTTGAAAAAATTGATATCATGATAGATTTGGGATTTGGAAGGTGAAAGGAGAGGTTAGTGACTTTGTTTTTATCAACACAAGAAGTAAGAAGAAAGAGGAAGGCAAATGATAAGGTAACATTTTCCTCTATTTAGCCTGAGGGACTAATTTGGAGACACATTAGAAGAGAAAAATCATGACTGGAGGCTAACAGTGCTGAACTAATGAAAAAATTTTGGGGACTCACTGCAAGTTATGCTACTATTTCAGGATGGCTTTGCCCTCCTGAGCAACATTTCCACAAGACACTTTTGGCAGAGGCAACAGTCATTGGCATGGCTGATGAATGGACCAGAATGGGAAAATGTGAGCTGCTTGTTCTTGGCTTGTGTGATTCTAAGTCCATCGATCTCTCTGACATAACCAAGGAAAGCTAAGCATTTAGGTGAAGTGGGAGGCTTACGGACAGCCTGAGCTGGTGAGAGCCAAGTATTAATGTGACCTAACCTTGATCACAAGCTGGAGATGCAGATCAGAAGCGTTTACATTATCCACAGCAGTCCTGCTTTCCTTGCAGGCTAGATACTCCCTGGGTCCTCGCTCATCTGTTTATTACAGTGTTCAGTTCCTGATCATGTCTTTTGTGAATTTATTTTGAGCAAAATTATCCCTTAGTGAAAATAAAATTTAGAGAGATGAAAAAAATAAAATAATTTTATTGCCTGGTAGGTTTGAGTTTCATTTTTTTATATCCCGGGCTTTGTAATAAAAGGAAAGTATAAAGTGTCCTTAGGGTCTAGAGAGACTTACACATGTGTTTAGACCATTTCTAATGAATATTATTTTGCAAATTTTTGAGGGTGTAATAGATTTCAGGTTGATATGACATACATATTAAAAGGAAAAGGGCCATAATGAACTTACATGTGGGCTTCTAGTCTATTTAGAGGTTATTTCTCTCCTTTTATTAAAAAAAATTAAACAATGAAAACTACATGGGGTAAAATATATGTAAAGAAATAAGAATAAATGTCATCCTGAGACTATAAATGAAGGTTACCTTCTTTCTTTAAGTTTTTGAATTTGCTTCGTTTGCTACCCTCAGATCCACTACCTCTTCAGATGATTCACACATGTATTTAAAACATATTTGAGTGGCTATATTTTAGTCACACACCATTGTAGGAAGAGTAAAACAGACGTTCTCCTCTATTTGTGGACTTTGAAATCAAAAGAGAGAGCTAAATTTTAAGCAAATAACCACAGTTGAATTGTAAAATTAGAAATGCAGCTATTTCAAAAATGTTAAGATTGGTAGTGTTCTAGGTTACAGTAGGGTAATTCTCTTTCTTCATGTAGATAGTGAAAGGAATGCGATGTGGACAAAACATTAGGTTCTACTGAAAATAACCTCTCAGGGTGATCTGATTCCAGATTCCTAACTGGGTAGGTCATGGTGGGTGGTCTTGCCCCAGGCCTGGAAGTTCTTTAGTAAAAAATTTATCTATGCTTTAAGTAAGCCCTGTCCTTTGTTTCTGTGCCTCTAAATTAACATATCTTTGAAATAAGTCTTAACGTATAATTTTATTAACTGTCCTGTAATCTAATCCCTGCCTCGATCTCCTCTTACCTCCACACAATCTTCCCTATGTTCCATCCTTAAATTCAAATGCATAAAAGAAGCTGCAAAACTGTTATTTCGAGGAGCATTTGAGATCTTGCTCCCTGGCATATGTCGTCAGTTTGGCTCAAAAAACTGTTATAAATATTATGTTAAATAAAATAAGTCAGACAGAGAAAGACAAATTCCCTATCATCCTACTTAATGTGGAATCTAAAGAATGAAATAAACAAACAAAACAGAAACGGACTCAGTAAATACAGAGAATAAACTGATGGTTGTCAGATGGGAGGGGGTTGGGAAGCAGGGTGAAAAAAGTGAAGATTAAGAAGTACAAATTGGTAGTTACAAAATAGTCACAGGGATGTAAAGTACAACATAAAAAATATAGTCAATAATATTGTGATAACTATATAGAGTGCTAGATGAGTACTAGATTAATTGGTGGAATCACTTTATAAGTTATATAAATGTCTAACCACTATGCCATAAACCTGAAACTAATACAAAATAATACTGAATGTCAACTGCAATTAAAAATTTTTTTAAAAAATAAAAAATTTCTACAGGTTTGGACGTTTCTTACATTGACAGTGATATTTAGGCTTAAATGTAAAGGCACTGATTACTAATAGTTGAAGGGAGAAAAAATAATATACCTGGCAGAGGATCATACTGTGCAAATCTCCTGTAGCTGTAATGTGCTAAGCACTTGTGGATGCAATCAAGACAAAAAGAAGACCAGAGTGAGCCAAATGACACACCAATTCTAGAATCATTCTCCAGCCACTGGCTGAGACTTAGGTAGTTAGTGTTGTAAAGAAACTATTGTAGAGAATATCAATTTGGACTTTTGAGCTTCCTGGACACAATTTGTGATCTCGGTAGCTCCAGTAATGTTTTTGTCAATTGTCTTAATTCCACTTATAGCAAAGTCTGCTTTATATCACAAACAGCAAAATAACCCCAAAAAAGAAAAATGTGAGCGAGACTGCCACGTAAGAACTTTCTAAGAACCATATAAACAATAGAGTTTCACAGGATTTAAAGAATTTGAGGTCATCTTTTTTTTTTTTTTTCTTCACTCACAGTAACAATTAGTTTTCTTTCTCAGTTCTGTAAACTTGCAAGCAATGTGAGAAAGACGTCAGTCCAGCACTGGTGCATAGCTAGCCTGACTAGGTTCCATGATGATCAACTCCACAGTAAGGAAGGAGCTTCCACTGGTGGTTATTCTCGATGTCACCAAATATGTTGTCTTGGTCAACATCTTTATGATATTGAAGCCCATGTGGTCATAAGGCTAAGCGTCATTTCAGAGTTTCTTGTTATATTTCTCCAGATTTAACTTCAGCCTGAACATTAGCAGGTGCAAAGATGACTTGAATGTTAGCCCCTGGAAAGAGGAATTTTCTCTGTTTCATTCACTGTGTATCTTTAGCCCCTAAGGCAAGACCACAATGATGCTTAACAGACATTTGTGGAAGGAATCACTAGCCTCCTCTGAATACCTTGACTACATGAGAGACATGAGAATATGATGTATAGGGGAAATGAAGTTCTTAGTTTTAATCTGGCCTTTTATAAAGATATAAACGGCATAATATCATAGTTTTACACTCACTTTGGAGACCACAAGTTTAGTATAATTGGGATGCTAGCTGAGGCCTCTCCCTTACCTACTTACTAAATTATCTTGTGATTCTGGTTTTAACAGATATTTCCCCCCTATAGTTGAGATTAGATACGACTACCCTTCTACAAATTTTCATCAGTCCTGTAGAGTTTAGTTGGTATGATTACCATACCAGAACTAATATCATACCACAAAATGCATACAAGTCACATTTATAGAGTAACTGAAGGGACCTTTTCTTATACAAATATCCTATGATTTTTTTTTTTTATTCTGCTACTGATGATCTTTGCTTCTTTTATCATTTCCCTCTAACATAAGATGCTCTTGGAATTTTTTCCCCTGGGTGTTAATAACTGATTTAGTTTTGTATGCATGTAAACAGATTTAAAGCCTTAAACCAAAGGCATATTACTGAAAATGGATCTTAAATTTCTATTAGTATAAAGGGAGGGTACATAAGGCCTAGAAACTCAATTATCACACATTTATCTTTTTCTGTACAGAGATCAGGTCCTGAATTGGGTGAAAGAAAAAAGAAAAAACAACCCCAATAATAATATGCATCTTCGTAGTTATGACAACTCTTTATAACTCTGTATTAGAGATGTTCCAACAGAGAATGGCAGAGATAGGTGAACCTCTTTTGTTCAAATATGAAAAGTGAAGGCCAGAAAGAAAAGACTTAATATAAAGTTTTATGTCTAATTTATAATGGAGAAAAGACTAGAACTCTCATCTCCAGTATAGAGTCCTTTCAAATTTTTGTCTCCTTATGACACCAAATCTTAAAACTCATACTATCTTAAAAATGAAATATAAATTCACTACTAAGAAATATGAATCTGGAAAAAAGTTTAACAGTACATGATCAGAGAGGCGTGGAATATAGACTCAAATAAAATAAAAAGTAGCATTAATGTAAATTCACATTTTAAACCATCTCTCTGTGAAGAAATAATCACGCTTCATTGCAATTAATATTTCATTGTAAAAAAGGCATCATTTACAGTTTTTATCAATCCTATAATTATATATGGTTCATAAAAATGTGACATACATGAAGTATTAATTGTAATAGATCTCTTATTTGTAACACATTTTTGGTGAATCAATTCAATTAATTTTTATAACTAGCTCTAAAAAATGAATTCTGAAAGTTATAGATCGATGTGTAATGGCTGATTTAATGGATATCTTAAAACAATTTAACCAAAATAAAACTGAAAAAGAAGTTGACATACACTATATTAAGGAAATACTAATTATTTTAGTGAGTATATAATAATAATAGAAAATATAGAGAGAACAAATTAAATCACCAATATGGGGAAGCTTGTTTTCTATATCTATGTCCCATCTTCCCATATTTCGAAGAGCATTTTATTATTCTTTCTAGTTTCCCAGCTACCTCAGGTTTTAGTACTGTCCTTAAATTTATCCTATATGATATACCACGAACCAAATGAATTTTTCGTATTAACATACAAGAGTTTTAGCAACTTCTCGAATTATTCTTAATGTGTGCTTGGATTTTTTAAAAAGGGCAATTTTTAATCAAAATAAATAAATCTATACTAGTAGAATTTCAATTCCGTGTCAAGTTCTAGAAAAATATTTCATCGATTTTTTCTTTAAATTTCATCTTTAAACATAGGATCTGAAATGGAAACTATTTTTAATATTTTATGATTTATATGGTTATACCCTGTGTACATTTATGTATTGTGATCCTACTGTGTTTTCAATCATTTACCTAAATTTTTAAAAATAAACTTGTATTTGCTGTTTTGTTTAAAATATTTTTCCTATTCCTATTGATCTGTTAATTCCTTTTATGACTTTTCGACATGCAGAGTTTCTTAACACTTAGCTGGACAAAGTGTTTCCTTTCTGAGCTTTTGTTGTTGTTGTTGTTGTTGATGTATGTGCACATGTGTGTTTGATGGGCCAACACTTAAATCTTTTCGCATTAAATATTTAAGTGCATAATTTACAGGTTTAGAGTTTTCATATTTGTATTTTTTAATGGTTCTATTTTCTTTACATTGAAATTTCCTTTATAAATACTGCACATAATGTCTTTGTGCAATTCATAGATACTTTAATTAATTGCAGTCAATTTTACTAATTTTCACACCCAAACTTATTTTAGATATAAACAGAAATTTGTAAGATTTTCATGTTTATTTTAGTAGGTATCCAAAAGGTGACACAGTAAATACAACACTTTTAAAAGTTTTAACAATTAAATGATTTTGGATTTCTTGCATTGTTAGCATTTTACTCAGGAATTTTCTTCCAAATTGTTAAATATAGGATTCTTATTTTATGTGTTCTTTGCCGAGTTTTATGTCATTATTTGTGTATCTTAAATTTATATCATTTTTTATAAATTAAATAAGCCATAATCTAACCGAAATTTTAGGAAATAATTTTTTCTGTCTATTAAGTAGACAATTTTGCCTTATCGTGATACAAGAAGGTATCAGCCTTTGAGAATTCAAAGAACATAAATAAAGGGATTGTTACTGTAATAACTTAATTTTAATTGCTTTGTTTGATGGGCTTTAAGTTTTGTTTACCATAGCAATTGGTAATACAGGTAGAAAGTTGATAAAATTCAAACAATGTTTAAGAAGAGCTATACTGAAGGTAATACATATTGAGATAAGAAAGTCCTTTAGTTTTGTAATCAAATGTAGATTAACTAAATGATTCTTTAATTTTATTGCTGTGCACAGAAAACTATTACAAAAATCCAACTCACTATTAAAATTCCTGTAGGAAATATATTGTTCCTCTAGGAAAAATCTAGATTTTCAAATCCAGAGCCCCATATTTTTTCATTGAAACAGTTGTATTTAATAGCATATTTAAAAAAATAAAATTAAGTATCTTAGTAACACAACTGCACTACTATAGCATATTGCTGTGATATTTGCATAGCTTTTAAATAGTTGATATATAGCATAGGAATTATATTCACTGTAAAAGTTTTGCAGAAACCAAAATTACTATCTTTGGAATTTATAATTAGCCATCATTGGATATAATTTTTGATAAAGTTTTCAAACAATTCCTTAATTTTTTTCTTATAGAACATTTTGCTTTTTTATTTGGTGACTTTTTCCAGAAAAGCATTAATTATTTAAGATTTTCTTATTTACTTGCATCAAGATGTACTTATTATTCTCATATTATCCATTGCCTCTATATTTGTTATTTTTTTATTATTTCAAATATTATTCTTTCTCCTACTTTTTCTCCATACAACTTACCATTATATTTAATTTATTAGATATTTCAGTCAGTTCTGTTATTTAAAATTTTTTATTACTTTTCACTTCTGGATTTTTAATATCATTCCTTATATATTTATTCTTCAGATTAAAAGAATTATGTTCTCATACTTTAGGTTAATGCTCATTTCACTACTGAATTTTTTTTTTTTTTTTAAATAACATCACTTCTGGCTCGGATTGGTTTTTGTAAATATCTGTGTCCTTCAAAGAACATCTGTGTTCCAATTTCCATAACAAGTTTTCACTGTGCTTTGATTACCTTTTTGATCCAAGAAAAGAGAAAATTGACATAAAAGAGGAAGTCATGGAAACCTGTAGACTTTATGTTTGTTAATTTTGATTCATGTTTTACCATTTTGGAAGAAAAAAAAAAGATAAGATAGGTAATTTAGCCTTACCACTGAGAGTTCGTTTTGATTTTGGTGAAAGCTCTGTGCAAAGGCTATGGCTGATTGATAGGTAAAGTTCCACAGCCAATTGCCAGTGAGTAACAAGCTTTGCCTGGAATCACTGTGCTTGGCTCATGGTAGATCTTTTCTTACTGCTATCCCTGCCTCCCTCTAACTACTTGATTGAATATCTGGAACAATAAAAACCGGAAAAGACAGACTCTGTTAAATTAATAATAATTTTTAATAAAATAATTTTACACTTATTCTCTAATTACTTTTTGGTGGGAGTAATTTTTTTTTTCTCCTTTTTTATCTCTTATACTGACAGCAAGGATTTGGATCATTTTGGATCACCTAGTAGTAGCACGATGTGTTTAACGCAGAAGAATTTACTACTTCTTACATGAATTAAACACACTGATGAATGGTCATTACTTAGATCTAACTTTCTGCAGTTAACTATGTGCTTCAGAAAAATTATGTTAATTGATACTAAAGTCCTAATATTTCCCTTATTACCTCATAATGTTGTTTTAAAATATTGCAGTTTTAACTCATCAGATGTAAAATTAAAATCAGTATTTATCCATGAAATATTTGTTGTTGTTGTTTTTTTCAACAGGTACATTCATAAATTAGATTTGATCTTAACAACAAAGAGTTTATGATCTGTTTGGAAGACAAGATATGGGCAAAAATTAACAAATGTTAAACATGTTAAAATTGTTTTTGGAAGTGTTATCTGGGAATTTGGAAGAATAAAAGATAAGAATCTCCCTGGAATATGGTGTGTTTTCATCAATTATGCGAAGGAATGATCTCCTAGAAGAGCTCCCGGACTCATTTTGGAAGAAGAAAATGATTAGGATATTGCAAATCTGGGTAATTGACTTTTCAAAACATTGGCAGAAATTTTTTAGTTGCACATCAGAATTTACATCTCCATTAAACAAAGCTCCACCCTGCAAATTCAGTAGATGGTAGTAGATGACAATAATGATTATAAAGCAGTTTTGGACAGGGGCCTCATCATTTTTATTTTTCATTGTACAGTATTATAAATGCAAAAGTTTTGGATATGAAATTTTTTCCAGCTTCTTGCTTTTATGAAATATTTTGAAAGATGTAACACCCATACCTTTGCAATTTATCAATATTTCAAATAAACAGCTTTGAATATGTCAAAGCAAACACAGTAAAAAAAGGAGACAAAATAAAAATGTATATAAAATAAATTTGTTCTTTCTTTTAACTTTGCTTAAGAAGTATATGAAATGACAATATTAATATTACTAATGTATGTATAAACTTGGATAATTTTTGGAAGCATGTTAAATCACTATAGTATGTTTATGATTAAAGATAAAGGTATTTTAAAAATAAAACACAGAGAAATAAAAGGGTATTGGATAATACTAGGTTATCAACTGTAATTTTTCTCATTCATTGTAAATGTTTATTAAATACACACCACATACATACACACTAGGCATTATATTAAATATCTGTTATGTATTAGGCCCACAGTAAGCTGAATTAGAGACCCTAAAACTAATATTGTCTGGAGGCATAAGTCATGAATATACATATATAATGCTTACATATACATGTATATACCTATATATGTATATATGTACGTATATGTATATATGTAAATAAATGCACATATTTTTACTAAGTAAATGTCTAAAGTCTATAAAAGAGGTACTTCATGGTAGAGATCATAACTTGAAGAATCAGAGGAGATAGTGTGGACAAGAAATCATTTGGAAAGATCACTATTTTTACTGACATCATGATTATTCTCATTTATATTTTTGAAAGAAAAATTTTTAAAATATGAAATAGAATACATGGTATCACTGATCCCTTGATTATTATCAAGAAATTTATATATTTTTAAATATTTTTAATTATTTTTTTCCAACCTGTTCACTGGAAGCTAAAATTACCATCTTGCAGTCTCATAGAATTTTAGAAAAAAAAGAAAAAGAAATAAAATAACATTTAGTTCTTTGTTTTTTAAACTACATAGGAATACACTGGGAACAGGCAAATCTGTATGGAAGACATCTTCCTGGAATATTTTATCCATTATTTGTGAAAGAATTAAACATCATTTTTGAAATTGAATGGATATATGCATAAAGGAATAAAATGTAAAATTTACACATTTTAAGACAAAAATTTCAAATAATGTGACAATTGTAGTAGGTCTTTTGATGTACGGCCTCAGAACCACGGAGGTTACAGGTAACTGTTTTCCGCACTCAGAAATGTTGCAGTGCACACTCTTGTAGTTGTCTAATTTAAATTCTTTCTTATAGAAATGAAAGCGCCCAGAAAACCCACATGATTGGTCCACATTTACAGTGGTCATTGAGGCAGAACTAGGTTATGATAAAGTTTTTCTGGCTCCAGATGATGATTTCTTCCACCATTCCTAAATGCTTCCCCTTAATTACATTCTAATTTTTTTCCCCCAGTAACTTTCATGTTTTAATTAGCTAAGGAAGCTTTTCTTCAATGTATTTTTATTTTTGGTTCTCTATGTCCTTTCTTTGCTTTCTTCATACTTTGTAAAAATACATTTACTTTTTTAAATGTCAGACATTATGTAAGATATCTTTATAATGAGCAGAAAGGTTAAACCATGGAATTCAGTAAGTTCACAGTATAGTTAGTTAAACACTGTTGTAGATGTTTTCATATTTACTATCTCTTAAATCTCTGTAACAAATCTCTCATTGGTAATAATCACAAAAGAGATCTGAAGCTTATAAGTGTTAAGTCACTTATGCAAGGGCTTATAGGAATAAGTAACTGGTAGAACCATAATTTAATTTCATGTTTCATCAGTCCAAAATTGTTTCTATTTCCATTGTATCACACTACTTATTACTTGGTTTAAATATTTTAGAACCAGAATGTAATGGCTTAGGAATAGTTGTGGTTTTTGATTCTTCCATTCCTGAGGAGGAATCAATATATACCCTCCCTCAAATCCTCATACTTAGCACTGTTTCCCCATTGTTTATTTATTCAACAAATACTACTGACTTAAAAATGATGCTTACATTTAAGTTATTGAATATATCAAGAACTATGCAAGGCACAAAAAACTTCATAGTACACAACATAGACCTTGTCTAGTTCACATTAATAGTCCTAATTGTGCACCTTTTCCTGTACTATACCCTTTTGTCATATGATTTTGCTCTTCCTCTCACTTAAAGCACCAGAATATATTTCCCTACCTCTTAAATATGGCCACAGCTATGCAAGAAGAAAGACCCAGAACAGTTACCATTGACATCTTTACTTATGATAGTCTCATTGATATGTTTCTTGTATCAGACTCATTGGTGCCAGATGTTAATTACATTAGTACTTTTTTGTTTAATAGCAAATACTCTTTTAATGTTCGACATGATTTTTAAAACTCTGAGCCTTTTTTCTTTTCAAGACCTTTTCTTGTCTATTATCCTAACTATGCTTCTTTAGGCTACCACAGGGATCCCTTCTATTATGACTCAAAATTCAGACTTGCCTATTAAGGCTTTCTCCAGTCCAAAGATGATAACATGTCCAGGCTTATCAAAGACTATTCAATAGGATTTATAAATGAGATAATTTGTATAATTTTTTTGCCTTAAATTTGAATTGTCTTGAGATCAGAGATGATATACATCTTTGTACGTGGCTAACATAGTTATGACTCTCATAAGGTACAAAATTAAATTTGAATCTCAGCTATAGAAAAATGTTAATACGAATCGTTAAATATATAACTACTCCTTTTTGGTTTTCTACTTGATGATTTTCTATTGCTAGATCAGTAACTATAATTCACACTGATCTTTCAATGTAAAGCTTCTCAAATCCTTTACAGAAAAGGATACATATAAATGTAGATAAGTCAAATTTTTTAAAAAGGGACTATTTAAAGTTTTATAAAAATACTTTAGAAAATGTTGACATATGTATAGTAAACTCTTAATTTACAGAAAATATTCCGATAAAAGTTACCACATTTATCATAACATATACACCAAGTTTTTCAAAGTTATAAAATACATACAATATTTAGCCTTAAACACTTCTAGAAAATAATTTTTAAAATATAATATTACCATAATCAAGGGATTAACTTCATGTTGGGTTATTTGGCATTTGCATGGGGCGTGGGCTTTGGAGTCAAAAAAGACTTTGATTCAAACCCTGCTTCCATTTCTCTATAGTAGTTTATACATAAAACAGGAATATTGATCCTGATATTGTAGGATGTAGAGATAAGTAAACATGATACTATGTGAAAAGTGCCAGGTACATGAAAACAGCAGAAAAAAAATTAATTGCTGTCCTCAAACTTTATTTGATAATTTAAGAGACATTACAATAGCACAAAATCATTATAAAAACCTAAGCAAAAAAGAGTGGGGGAGATAGACAATTGCAAGGCAGTTCAGAATTATAAAATGCTGGTTATCTGCACTTTTTTGGAAATTTACCAAACAAACTAGAGTGAAGCATTATGTGAAATTGGTTAAAGTTTCATGACTTTTTACTCGCTATCACAGAGGTTAGTACTGCAATGTACTGGATTTTCCAGAGGGCTATAATTCTAAATGAGAACTAATTACATCAAAACCAAGTAAATTTTCATCAGTAGAAATTATTTGAATCGCTATATTGTATTTTGACAGTAAATTTTTTAAGTTCTTGGCACACACAAGTAATACCAGAATCACAGGATTTAGAGAGCTAATGGGGACATTTTATTATTTATTTGAACATTTAAAAACTGTAGAAGGTATATTTTCCTGTTTGTTCAGGAGTGTAATGTGTTTCATATTTGCCACTCAAGTCATTTTGAGAGTTTACATGAGTCACTAGCAGCCTTAATTTCCAGAAATGCCAGGAATCATACTGCTTAGAATAGTATCTCCGTTAATAATGTACTAGCTATAAAACCTTAGGCAAGACACTTAACCAATTTGTATGTCAGTTTGCTGATCTTCAAAAGAGTGATACTTAGAGTACCAACCTCTTAACATCGCTCTAAGCTCTAAGGTTTAAGTACCGCACTATGATACTGTATTTAAAACAATCCCTGGTGCAGACTGAGTGATCAATAACTAGATGTTGTCTCTTCTCTTGAAAAGTCAAATGTCTACAATAAGTAATCCCTAATTTTAACTAAAGTTTTCTGAGATTCTAATTCTTCTCTGCCTTTTCTCTTCATAAAATATTTTATACCTTCTGTGCTTTAAACTTCAAGTTAGTCGTTATGCTTGTTTAAATATTTTACTTAAATTTGAACTCCTCATTCCTCATTCTATATTTGTGTATGAAACTTGATTACCTAATACAAATGTCATTGATTTTACCTCATTATCATGCTAAAAAGATACATAACCACAGTGTCAATTATCACAATATATATAATGAATTCATTTTTTATCTCAAATGTCTTGATATATGATGGATTCTATTTGAATTTAAGAATTCTATTCCTTAAGCTTTTTCTCCCTTAGAAACCAATTTGCTTCATTGTTTTTAACAATTTAAGAGTAGAATATAAAGAGTAGAATATAAAGTCAGAGGTATTTGTCATTTTTAAAAGATATTTTTGATCTTGCCTTTCCACCTACATTTATTCTAACAGTGAGTAAAAGGAGAAAAGAAAAAGAAAATGAGAGGGGAAAATATAAGTCCTCTAATGACTCACTCAGCATTGAGAAATCATAGAGATTCCCCACCCAAGAATGCCCAGGTAGATTTGAACAGATTTGAGTGGTTTAAAGAGAGATAAACAATTCAGAAGTCAACGAGTTCTGTCTTGTTGTTGCTTGTTTGCTTGCTTATTTTTGTTATTACTTGTTTGTTTTCACCATTATTCTACTGTGTATAACTCTGTCGTACAAATTCCCTTGACTTCAGTTACTAAAGCCCTCATTCAGAATTAGTGTTCCCTCCTCCCTACCTGTCCCTAGGCCCTTCTCAACCACCTTTTTTTCTATATTATCTGTGTCATTTGCATGAGTTTATATTATTGTACTTTCTCTGGTCAATATCTAAGCCCTCATTTGATGCTTAACATTTTTAATTACTTCTCTTTTTTTTTGTCACTATCTTGTTTTGAATTTACAGAGAATTTATGGAGAAATTCAAACATATTTATATAAAATCTTACTAACATAAAGTTTTGGACTGTACCATATTATACATATCCATTTCCACTTCCAAACACAGCTTCAAACTTGGAGATAAAATCATTGCAAAATTAAATTATTAGAATGGTGAGGAAGCCTCCAACAAGATGAAGATTTCATGAAATATTGATGTTAGCATTTGATCTTCACATTTACTGTTTTAAAATGCACCGACTGAAGTTAGTAAGGCTCACATAAGTTGTCTGAATGTATTTGTTTTTTTTATACATGCTATGGCAAATATCTATTTTAATTGTGACATTTAGCCATGAAATAATCTTGTATTTCAGAAAAAGGCAAACACATAAGACATTAGACATCAAACTGTATGAGATGATAACCTTTGGCTTCAATATATCTTGCATCAAAACTAGAATTTCATCTTAGAATTAAGCAATCAAAATTCATGTAGTTCCTCACACTTAAATTCTGGTTATTAGAAAAATAACATTCATCAAATTATTGAAATATATGTAAAAATAATTTTAATTTATTATTTAATTGAGTCCATTGAATTAATTAGCCTGAGGTATTACAGTGCCTTGGCTTATTTCTTTCATTTTTCTATTTTATGATTCATTTTTGTTTTGTTTTACTTTGCTCGTTGTGTATATGTAGGGCTGTATGGATATTTATGTTTTAGCATTTTAGGCCAGTAATTACAATTATATTAAGAGTCTTTTCCTAGCTTATGGGTTCCCTGTTGAATGACGTGGGAGTGGAATCAAAGCTGCTCCAAAGCGAAAGTGTTACATATATTTCCTTATTTGTTAAACAACAGCTTTATGTTTTGTTTTGTTTCCCCCCAGAAGTAAATTTTTATACTTCTAGGTATTTATCATGTATTGATTTCAAGTGTGGTTAAAAAACTCAAACTCTAAAATACTGCGTTGAATGTCGCAGTCGCTGAGATAGCACAAGAATAAGTGGAGACCATAGAAAGCTACAATATTGAAAAATAGATCAAGTTGAAAATAGAATTCCTCCTTAATAGCTCCTGAATGTTAGAACGTTAGTAAGAGGTGGAAATTAAAGAGGGAAAGTTGGTTCACAATTTTTAATGTGATTTTTATTAAAAATGTTTATTCATAAAGTTTTATCTGAACCACAATGTATCTATTGGTATACTTCTATAGTATTTATATTGACAATGTAAATTAATAAATTCTATGATGATCAATAAGCAGTATGTTCTTTTAAATTGCTTCACTGTTCTAAAGGATCACAGCTACAGGAAAAGTAGATCCTGAAATTCAAAATTCACTAATTCATCAAAATTTGTTCAATATATTCAGGTTTTTTTTTTCACAAAGCTTTGATATATTCAATTTTAGTGATTCAAAACCACTACTATGAGTTCCTAAGGTCTCACATTGATACTCAAGCAAAATTGAAATGTATTATGTCATATGGTCTTTTGTAATTATAAAGTCTTGAAACAGAAAAAATATATTTTTCTATCCCTCTTCTATCCATTTTCTTTCAACGGATTCTTTTATTTTACAGAAAGCAAAATAATATAGATATTATATTGTCCTGATTACAAGTGACTTTTCTTTCCCCAGCTTGACTTCTTGACTACTTCCTTATCCATAAGCTACTCACATGTGCATGCTCATGTCCATGAGAAATATGTGTATAATATATTTTACATCTTTGAATTAATATTTATATATGATAGTTTTAGTCCAAATTTATTCTGTCATTTTAGTTACATACAGAATAACCACTATATACAAAAACAAACCTACCATAGCTGAATTTAAAAATATGCAAGAATAACATAGAAAAGAGGAAGTACGTTTAAATATTCTCCAGACACACATAGCGCAACAGCAGCTACCCAGCTGGTAAACTTAGTTTCTAGTACACTATAAAAAGAATAAAATTTAGATATAAATATGACTTTCTGAAACACCCAGACACTCGTACTGGTGATTTTGAGGTTCTATTTGAATTTCTTTTCTAATGACGAAGCTTATGATAGTGCTGAAAGTGTTACTGAAAATAAAAATAATCCGAAAGTAACATAGATTTTATATTGTTTAATATCTCAGCTCTCATAAAGGCTTAAATTGTCAGATCAGACATAGAGTAATCACAGCTCTCACCTAGAACCAACTGTGTTAGTAATCCAAAGACCAGAGAAAATGTCAAGACATAGGAAGAACAGAGGTGTAGCTCCCCAGGTCCTGTTTTCCCCTGCATTCAGATACATTCTTGTTCCGATAGAACCTCACTAAAGATTTATTTGAGGCAATACTTACCTTGCCATATCATTTATGTTATATCTCCTATATACCCCATCAATTCCATAGCTTAGGCAATCTTTTATGGGGATTTATAAATCCACAAATTCCTGCTTCACTTATAATAAGCACCTTCGACTAGGTTTATTCTCATGATAACATTCCTTAGATAAAAACTCACTAGCAGGTAAATATCATTACTGTGTTTGATAGGCGATTTCTCATTAGCATGATTAAAAGAGACCTGATCCTTTCTTCTTTTAGTTTTATTGTTCTCCATTCTTTGAGGTAATGAGATATTTTGAATTCTAAAGAAGATGAAAATTCCTAGGTAAAGTGCTGACTAGTCTTCAAGTTGGGCAATGACAAATACTTATTGTGGACTAATCGTTTGCTAAGTGCTCAATAAATTCTTGTTTATTAAATTATCTCATTATGATTCATACTGGGAGACAGGTACCAGTGATACTGTTTCATAGATATTAAGAATCCTGTCTTTCATATTTTAATATCTCCAAAATCAGGGTTTACTTTACAAGTAATGATATCTTAGAATCAGTGTTGGCTAGGATGTGGTTGTTGATGTATAAGCATTAACAACTATCAGGATTAGCAATATCAAAACTTGCAGATAGAGTTTGAAGGCTTGGAAGAAAAACCATGAGGCAATTGTTTTAAGCCTTAGTGACCCAAGAGTTGTATAAAGGGAAGGTGGTGAATCAAACGTGTTTATAAACATTCTTAAACTTGAAGTAAAAAATAAGCTAGGTTTACTTAATATCAAAATTGGTTTAAGAGCTCAGTATCATTTTGTTTTAAAATATTTTATAAACCGTCTTGAGATTTTGCATCACCAATGCCACTTATGGTACAAAAGATGACACAATTTAAAAACAAGGGAATTAATTCTTAGAGCTGAAAATTAAATTGGAAACATTAGACTCTGAATGTGAATATATTTAAGAAAATCTTATTATTTTGCTGATATTTTCATTTTACATATAGGGGTGTTACATTAATAAAATAAATAATAAGGATTAAAATAACTTTCAGTAAGTTTATGATAAAAATTTAGTGAAAGTAAAGTTTAATGGCAGGTTTTTTTCTTAGAGGTAGATCAAAGAATGAGGTTTCAGAGCAGCTGCCTCATAAAGATGTTTCAGAATAGATAAAATATTATGTTCCTATTCATTGATGAGAAAACTAATGCTTCTTATGGGCTAAGTCACTTGCATAATGTCCTATGACTGGCAAAGCTGAAATCTGAGCACAAATAGTTCATACAAACAAACTGTAAAAACCCAATTGTTGATCCATAAAGTAACATAATTAAACCAACTTGGTTTGACAATTTAATTGCCATATCAGATAAGTGATTTGGGACAGCTGAGGTTCGCTGCTGGGGAAGGGATCCTCTGGTTCAGTTACACTGCGGGAAGAGGATAAAGAACCACTGCCAAATAAATATCCTGGGCTAGGAGTGCTTGCTCTGCCCTTCGATCTTTGACATTAAACTCAATTCTGGTCTTGTGAAAAAGATTGTAAAATTATCACCAAATCTTCTTTTTCCGTATATGGTCTCTTGCTCTGTTTCATTCTTCCTTGTCTCATCAGATATGTGTATTATATATCATATTTTAAGTGAGCAATCTATGGCATTTGACTGAACTTGATTTTAAAGTACAAAATGTCATATTTAAGAAAAATTTCAATTGAAATTATTTTCTAAGAATGATATTCACTTTCACTGGGTCTTCTCATTTGCTAGTCTCTCTGATAATAGCCTCTCTCCTCTGATTCTTTCCCTTCAGTTCAGACCTCAGTTGAAAAGAATGTTTTCTCTTTCTAGAAGTTTCCTTGTCATGCCCCCTACTAATGGCGATATGGTTACTTCCTTGTCTTTGTATGTAAAGCCATTACATTAGTGCTATAGAAACACAGAATTAGTATTGACATACGAGTGCTTATTTTTAAGCATTTCTGCTCCTATGATAACTAGTAAGCTCTTTCTGTGTCCATAATATTGTAGGCCATCCGTAAATCATCAGTAAATGTTAAATAAAAAGGGAAGATTAAAAGGTAATTTGATCTGATAGTTTACTCTGCATTATTTTGTATAGTTGAGCAAATCATCTAATACAAAATATAATTGAATTTCGAAACATATTCAGTAAAATAAATCTTTGATGAAATGCTAAGGATGAGAAATGGTCTAATATTTCACAAGGCAAAAGTGGATGGACTTAGGAAGATAAGAACATGGTTTTATCCACTGAAGTAATATCTGCTTAACGCTGCAATTTAGTCATCTTGGTTTACTTAGTAGAATACCTGAGGGTTTATGATCCACTTTAGACTTTTACTATAGCATGATTCAAAATATATCAGAGAACTGAGAGTTGTAAAAATGTTTAAGTTTCTTCATTCACTATATAATAAATACTTATTAGAGAGATTAAGATATTTCTGTTGGGAGAAAAATGACAGAAATAATCATTTGGTTTACCATAGTCCTTCAAATGGGTTTCTAGTATTGCATTTTATATTTTGTGTAGTTCTTTGTAAACCGTGGATAAGAAATAGTGAGACATTTCACCGGACCTAGAAGATAAAACAGAATTGACCCCCTGTTTATTTAAACTAATCAATCTGCAAATAATAGAATGAGATAGAAAACTTGCTAAACCTGCTAGAGCCTCTATTTGCTTATCAAATTGAAAGAAACGTGGTATCAAAAGTGATCAGCTTAGAAAATAAGTTGAGAGTATTTTTATCCCCGATTTTCTGTAATCCTTACCACAAATGCATCTTCTTGCTATTTCGGCTTTCCAAGAGCTTCAAAAGAATAAAAGTCTGTATGTATGAATGTGTGGAAGAAGAGGATCCTAGCCATGTCATTCCAATACAGTAATGAAGATCACCTGAGCCTTGGTAAATTCATCAAATTAAAGTCCCACTGTCAGGACTTTTTGATTGACCTTTTCTACATGGAAACACTCCCTCTGTCTCACCACTGTTGTATCTACTTTACCAACATCAATTGTTCTTTTGACTTTTATCTTAAAAATTTATGTGACTACATCTCAAATATTTGGTCCTTTTTCTCTTAAGGCACAAGAATGAGAAACTATTTATCTACAAAGATTATAATGATCTCACCCTCCTAGAACCCAAGACATAGATGTGATACTACAAATGGGCTGAAATTCAGCTATGAATCTTGTCTTCAAAATGATAACAGTGTACTTATCCACATTCCCTTTATTAACTGAAAGCTTGTACCTTACATGTTGCAAATTATCATATCATTCAACAAATTCACTTAATGGAATCGTAGAATCCAAAGTTAAAAGAAGACCATACAGTATATCTAATTTAACTTTCTACCTGAATATTTAATCTCATAAAAATATCTTCAAATTGTAAAGTAAGGCTTGACTACCTTGAAGTGTCAATTACTGAATCAACTTTTAAAATAACACATTTCATCAAAGTTCTGATTGTAAAAATGTATCTCTCTCTAAAGCTTCCAACACTTGCTACTAGGTCATGACTTAGGTCATATATAGTGTTGGACCTCCTCTGTAAATATTGTATGTGCCGATACATGGCTTTGAAAAAAGAGAAGAATGTAACTCCATGACCCAGTCTAAAATACTTTTGATGTTCACCTTCCAAATATTGAGATGTATATACATGTGTATTTTTTTCCAAAAGCATCATTGTTATTCCTATAATATAGTCATACTGGAAAGGAAGCATGGGCTTAATGCTTCAGAAACTAAGGCCTTAAAAATATCAAGGCAAAAATTGCACTAGACAAAGTTGAACAGGTAAAGAAGATTTTATTCAAGTATATTGTAATAAGGGAGAGAGACCAGACCCACTCTGAACTAATCTCCACTGACATAAAGAGAGTAGGGATTGTAGGCAATTTGTGTTTTTGCTAATTGGCCTTAAGCAACCAACTAACCAAACAAACAAATAAACAAACAAACTTTCTTATATCTTCAAGTTGGGTGATAGTTTTACAACTTGGAATAAGACACCCACCAAAGTTAGGCTCCTATTCTCCCACAGAGACTGGGAAACAGAGGATTATCTTTCTTGGTGATTGAATTTCAAAAGGATGGTCCCCAGGTCCTTGAGAAAGACAGTCTTGGGTTGTAAAACAGCAAGAAGCTTAAAAAAAATTTATACAGCAAAGGAGCAGAAAAAGTTTACATGAAAGATGTGTTAAAGTAAATGGTCCAAGAAAAGAGAAGTCATGGGCCTAGCATCAGGAAAAATCCTGCCCAAAGTTTAGCCAAGCTGAGGGGAATGTTAAGCCCTTTTTTATTTACATTTATTTAATTTGTAAATCTGATTATTAGAATAGAAAAAAAAAACAAAAATAGAATCATCTAACCTCTTTACCTCAGCCCTCTAATCTCTAAAATGGAGATTTTTAATAATTGATTTATTGGACTAATTATGAGGTTTTAATGAAATAATGCAGATCAAACAATTAACTCCCTGGAAGATGATTTCCCACTCAACACAATAGTTGTTATTTTTATTATTGTCATTGTTTTTTACTCCATGGTACAATTTTATTTGCTATATGCTATGTCGATTTACCACTCTGAAATGTCGACTCTACAGATGTTTTAAAACAAAATGAAAAAAAAAAAAAATTCAACCAGGTTTTAGGCATTAAAGTAAGATAGCTATTATCTTCTTGTTAATCATCGACAATTGAGATTCTGCTCTGAAAAAAACTTAAGACTTGCTTCAACAACATTAAAATCTGTTTTTGACTGTGAATATAAAAGTCTGATTTCATAAACATATTTTTCACATTTAAATGTTTTTATTCTAGTAAATAAGTTTATGTTTTAATACAAAACATTATTTTTTCTTATAATTATATTCCTCACACTGGGAAACATAGAATGCCAAAACCTATAATTGTTAAGGGAAATTAGAAGTTCCTGTATCACCATCTGCCATTTGCAAGGTTCATAGTTCCAAAGTTAATAGTCTAATTCATTAAACAAAAACTAATCTATGTGAATGTGCTGTTAAATTAATGGTCTCAGTCTTAGGAGGTAATAAATGAGTAAAATATGTTCTCTTTTTCAAAAATACTGCAAAATTTTTTGTTGTAAACAATCTTTTTTAAGAAGCTAGATAACATTGGTCCCCTATATATATATGTATATATATATTGTATTTTCTAAGTGAAAACTTTGTCAGAAGGGATCAGGAAATATAAGAATTGCCTAAAACATATTGATATACCTGTTTCCCAAGCCTAAGGCTCTAGGACCAATTTAGCCCAGAATATATAGATCTATACTGACAAGTAACATAATCTTATTATGCTCAATTGGAAATCTTCCATCTTTGAACATGTTTTATATGATCATTTTATAGACCCTCCTAGAAATAGCATTTCTCGGTATGTCAAATGTGATCGAAATAATATTCTTATATTAAATGGGTCATTGGTGACTACTTGCATTTTATTCAGGAATTTGGCACTTAAGATTTGCAAACCATGAGTCTATTTCAGTGAACATTTTCCAAGTTATTTCCAAGTGTCCACTAGAGGCTGAAGAGTATTTTAATAAGAAAACGGATATTTTCTGAACACCTTATTCTTTTCAAAATAGTTTATTACTTGATTTAAGAGGAATATTTAAAAAAAAATTTATACTCAGTGTGCTAGATAGAATAATATCCTCACAAGTATTTCCATGTCCTAATCCCCCAAATGTGTAAATGGAAAAAGAATCTTTGCAGATGTGATAAAGGATCTTAAAATTGGAAAATTATTCATAATTATTTGAGCGAAAACAATATAATTATATGGGCCCTTATGAGAGAAAGTCAGGAGAGTCAGAACCCAAGATAGACATGCGATGATGAAAACAGAGGTCAGAGTGTTACAGAGTCAGGAACCAAAGAATGAAGTTGGCCTTCTAGAAGCTGGTAAAGACAAGGAAATGCATTTTCGTTTTGAGCCTCCAGAAGGAACACAGCCGTGCTGACACCTTGATTTTAGCTCAGTAATACTTTTGATGTAAAAAACTGTAAGATGCATTTTCATTTTTTTGAGCCACTAAATTAGTGGCAATTTGCTATAGCAATAATACAATAATAATACATGCTGTATCCCTTTCAAGGACCTATGAGATAATCTTATAAACAGAAATTAAAACCTAAAAGAACATATGAAGAAATTTTAATGTATTCAAAGAGGAAAAGAAAAGGATGTGCTCAGAGATCATCAATGCCCTTTGTGATATATGATAGAATGAAATACACATCAGAATTTGAAAAAGTGGAATTAAAAACATCTAAGCAAAATCTCTCTTCATCTTAACAAATTTTACTAAATCTTTCTACCTCTCATGCCTCTCTATTTCCCACTCACCTGCTAGAACCCCAGCCTGTACCTCTCCAGTACTCATGTACATTCTCATCATACATTTCTTCCCAGGACTTTTCTTGAATGCCTTCTACACAAAAACCATTTGAATTCTAGTTATGCTGCTACCATTACAACTGGTATTCTGCAGTACAACACTGATGCCATTGGTAAAGATGCTGTTCTCAGTACTACCAGTTAAATGAGAAAAAAAAAAATTAGTATCGAAAGTGAAGTTGTCTTCTACTGAGAATTTATAATGACAGGGACACACAGTTTTTCCATTAAAGTACTATATAACTCTCCATCTTTCTTAACTCCTAAATTTATTATGTGTTAAAAACTGAGGGAAAATATCTCATTCAACTTCTGGCTTCCATCCCTATCTGTACATAGTTAGGTCAGGAGTTCATGGATCCTGAGAGGAATTATTCAACACAGATATTACATTGTTTACAATTCTAATTTAGGTCCAAATTTAGCCCTGAAAGCAATAAAACCCTCATTTATTCTTGAACCAATATCTTTCATATAAATTAAATACTTGGGTCTTTCATTTCTAATTATAATGATTTTCTTGCAGAAAAACAATATTCCTAAGGAGAAAAAAGAAAAGATGACTATAAACCATAACAAAAATATCATGTTTTAAAGCAACATGGGAATTTTGAGATGACCAGAACATGAGGATAGATCACAGAGAAAAGGAAACTGTAGAGACACGAGAAATGACACTCTGGAAGCTCAGAATTTGGCCCATTTTTAAGAAAGGGAGAGATCATAAGAAGATTTCAGTGGGAGAATTTTAGCTAAGAAGCAGAGAAGCTTACATAGCTTTTGGTTATCTCTCAGGACTGAAGAAAGAAAAGCTGAAATTTGGAGTTAACAAAATAGCCAGGAGCTGAGGGGGTAAAATTCCCAAGAGAAGTGAAAATAAGTAAGCCAAACACTATATTTTCTTCCATTTGAGATACAGTCTTATACTATACCAGGCAAGAGGCCAACACGTTAGGCAAAAAGCTACTAAAAAATTAGTAGATTTTAGCAGTGGATTTTAATATTGAAGAGTTAGAAAGTGAGATGGAGGGCAGACCACGAATGATAGCCCTTTGTAAATAAAGCAAGTTCTCAGAGAAGCCAAACACTGACTTTACAATAACTGTGGCCAACTACAATTTTTAAAAAATTGGATTAAAGTGACTTTACCTCACTCATGCTGCCTACTGGAGAACAGGATAAACCCACACTTAAGGAAGACATTATCATACAAATCTCTAAAATTTTTATAAAATTTCTACTTTCCAAATGTGAGTTTTCAAATATAACAATAACATTGAACTAAGAGAGAGAGAGAAAGAGAGAAAAGAAGAAAATGTACTTGCAGATGATCTAGTTATCTTGGTTTTCAGAAATGCACATTACATTACTTATGGTTAAATGTTTCAAGAAAATAGATGTCACAGTTGAGAAATTGCTCAAAGAAGACAAGTTATTTTTGAAAAAATAACTGAAGTAAAAAAACCGAAAAGAAAATCTTAATAGTCGAAATTAAAGACTTAAACAAATGAATTTACTAGACAAAACAGAGAAGAGGATCAGTGAACTAAAAAATAGGTCAAAAACATAATCAGGTTAATATACAGAGAGAGCAAAAAGTAATAGAAAAAAATCATAAAAAGCCTATGATTATATGGGCAAAAGCCCTGACCAAATGAAATTATAGTGCTCTAAGGGGAGGAAAAAAAGATGGAGTAGCAATATTTGAAGAGATATAGAACAATAACTTTCCAAACATATGAAATACCTCAAGCTAAGTGTTGATAAAGCTATTAAAAAATCAAGCAATAAAAAATGAAAGAAATTAATACTTAGATCTATTGTAATAAATATGTTAAAAATAAAAACTCAAAAAGAAAAATTTTAAGGCAGTTAAAAAAAAAGACACATTACCTTCAAAGAGCATCATAAGATTGATAAATAACTGATCAAAAGAAATGATGAAAATAAGCCATCTTCTAAGTGGCAAAAGGATACACTTCTACTGTAATATCTTATAATCCTCAAAAATAACATTCAAGAATGGAAATGATACTTAGCTCTTTAACTGACTTTGAAGTATATCAAAATAAATAGAATTGATTAATGACTAGATAGGGTGAATTTATAGGGAAAGAATGTGATAAAGCAAATAGAGTAAACTATTAATGGTCATATCTAAGTAGTGGCTAAACTTGTTTTCACTGTGAATATATGTCAATGTAAATTTTAAAAATAAAATATTGTGAAAAATGAAAGTAAAATAGTTATTTTAATAGATGAAAACATCAAAATATGAAAACATATTCAGTATAGTTAGTCACCAGGGAAATATTACTTGAAATTCCAATGAAATATCACTACAACTACAGAAAATGAATAAAATTAATTGATCCAACAATAACAACAACAAAAAAACTGATAATAGCATGTATTGTCTAGAATGCTCAGCCATGAGAATACTTACATACTGCCAGTTGCAGTTAAAATTGATATATCCAGTAGTAACATTTACTAAAATCAGATGCTGATTGTAGTACACACACACACACACACACACACACACACACACACACACATTTTACCACTGGTTGAAAGGCAATGGTCTGGAACTGTATATGTTTTCAGCCTTATTCTGGTATAATTGACAAATAAAATTGCAAGCTGTTTAAAGTATACATCATGGTGATTTGACACACACACACACATTGTGAAAAGATTCCTCCCATTAGTTAATTAACACATCCATCATTAAGTGTATGCTTTTGTACATGCACATTGTGTTGCCTTTTCAAATTATATACCCTTTATAACACAAATCTCTCCCTCTTTTTGAATACCAACATTGGCGAATTATTATTTTTAAAGGAACCATAACATCTTCTTATTATCCCATATTTCAGGTAAGAAAAACAAGGATTAGGAATATCAAATCATTTTCCCAAGATTATATAAATTTTAGATGGTAAATATATCTGGTTTTACCTACCTAGTACTTACTATCTGCTAGCCACCATACAAACACTTTACATTCATTATTCATTTTAAAATCATAGAAAACAAAATAGTGATTTATGTGGTTTATATATTTGATAATATTGATTCGATACACAATCATATCTTTAAAGTTGCTTTTATCCCTTAGACTACTTGATGGGACTTTGGAAAGTGGACACATTAGCGATAATAGTAACAATAGCCTTGGTAGTTTTTTGCAAAATCAACTTTTAAGTTATTTAATAAATATAGAAAGAAATTCAGTGATTTCTACTTCCCCAAGTACATGTCACAAAGTTTCAGTGACTCTTCTGCATTTCTACAGTATCATTTCCTTAATTTTTTTAATCATTATATTGAATGGTACCCTGATGTAATATTTTCTTAATCAAGTCAGAATCATAAACTTTTTCAAGTGGTTTATTTGCTTTATTTTTAAAATTTGATTCAATAACTCTATCTCAGTTCTTCTAAAATAGTTCTACAATAGTAGTTCTCCAGATGATAGTTTATACCACAGACTTAGCAACATATAAAATTATCTGTTAGCTGGCTTATTATCTGTTTCCTCCAGTAAAAGAAAGAATCTTTGTCTTGTCAACTTTTCTATTCATTCACCTGGAAAAATATATGACCTAAAAATCTGTAGAATGAATAAATGAATGAGATGAAGAACATATACTTTACCAAGTTTATTAAGGTAGTTCATATATATTCAGCTAGTCACTGGCTAACAGACTGAAACTGAGGGACCAGCGCTCTGGGTTATGTGGTAGATGACTCCAAGATGGCCTCCAAGATTCTTGCCCCCTTAATATATATGTTCTCTATACTCCCCTACCTCTGAGTATGAGTTGCACCCATAAATACAATGGCATGGTCCTCCCCTGATTAGCTTGTGTTATATGACAAAAGCGAAGAGATTTTAAAAATGTATTTAATGTCTCAAATCTGTGATTTTTGAATTTATCAATAGAAGATTATTTTGGGTGGTCTTGACTTAATCAAGTGAAAGTCTTTAAAACAGTATCTGAGTAATTCCTGAAGAGAACCACAGAAAACTGAGATCCTCTTGCTGACTTTGAAGAAGGAAGCTACCATGTTCTGAGAGGAACCGTGAGAAGGCCACACACAAAGAACTGTGGGAGTTTGTAGAAGCTGAAAGTGGCCCCTAGGGAACAGCCAGTAAGAAAATGGAGACCTCAGTGCTACAACTACAAGACCCTGAATTTACGGGCTTGGAAGAACACTCTAAGCTCAACAATAAACACAGCCTGGTGAACACTTTGATTGCAGCTTTATTAGACCGTGAAAAGAGAATTCAGCTAATCCATACGCGGAAACTGTGAGATAATGAATGTATGGTGTTTTAGGCTGCTAAATTTGGAGTAATTTGTTATATAGCATAGAAAATAAGTACAAGGTAGTAAGGAACAAATCCAGATTGTGTTGTTGCATGGAAAATCCTAAACTTAGGGGAAAAGGCTTGGCTTCAAAGTCTTATATCCCTAAAACGCTAGAACAACATAAATATTCCAAGTTATTGGGCTATCCAGGATAAGAAAAAACATTTTAAGCCTATTTTGTAGGCATTTATGATGCTAAACATTTTTTATCCCTGAGGCATAACTTTACTCTGTCAATCCAATTTTTTATTGAAAGAAAAAGCAAAACCGTAACTTAGGCTTTTAGAGATTTGAAGTTTAGTCTATGTATTGATAATTTTGAGAAACAATATATTTCTTGGGGCTCCTAAATTTCAGTCGTCATCGACCTTGAGCATAAGAGAATTTCTAGGAAGGAATCGAGAAAAAAAATGGTTCCACATGAAAACTATATTTTTCAGAGTTCTAAGGATTTTATGTATTAATTCCATTTATGATTTATAGAAAATCCATTTCAAATAGTTCAGCATGTTGCATGTGGGAAGTATTAAGACTGTTTTGTTATGAAATGTCTAATGGAAACTCAGAACTCCAGTGCTACAGAGGTTCTCCTGCAGTTTCCTGTCTCCAGGATCCTCCCCATAACTTTACTGTGAAAGGTGAAGGAGGGGCCACCTAAAGTTTTATCTCATATTTGAAGCCTCTCTGGAATTCTTCACTGAGAATTGATTGTTGCATCTCTGTGCCCTCACACTCACTAAGACTTGGTTTAACTATGATTGAATATATCTTACCTGCACCATTAGAGTAGAATTTCCTTGAGGTGAGAGATCATGTCAATGCATTTGTATATGATTTGCCCGAAGTGTTATGGCTGTCTGCATACACAAAATGCTCATTGAATTGAACGCTGGTCCTGAGCTGCAGTGCGTTCCAAGCACTAGAAGTACGGTGGCACATCTCCCAAAGGCGTTTCCTTACACATGGAATGTTCAGTAGCTTACTGGTGTTTTTTAATTACATTACCACACTTTTGCTACTAGTATATCAGGCCTCCTATTGTGAGACAGTACCTTCATCAGCTACACATCTTGCCAATTTGTGTCAGAATGTGTAGAATTTTTGCCTTTCCGTGGAGAACTAAACAGTAGGGACTCTGAGTAGTTACTGTAGCAACAGAGATTAGAAAAACTGAAAGGGAATGACAAATTCCACTGGAAGGATGAGAGGGCTGGGTCTCCTAACAGAGGTAAACTGCTTCAGTTCAAGAGCTTCCTTCTTTTAGTTTAGAAACTTAAGGGTATCTGTGATCATAAGACTATACTGACTGTACCAAAAAGAATGAGTCTAACACTGTAACTGAATCAATCTATGCTGACTTACTCAGTGAATCACACGGCTCCTTCCTAGATTGCTCTGCTGGCATCAGAATCTAAGACAATAGAATTTTAATCATTCAAAGCTTACCCAGAAAATGACATTCTCACCAACTGCTGCAAGCTGCTTTCAGTTGCACTTAAGTTTACAATCTTTGAAATTTCTAAGCATTGTCCTTTGCACTTACATGTAAATATCTAAAGTCAGCTTGTTAAGTTCCTCAAGAGCTAACAAATGAATATTAGAATTTTAAGATTGCTTATAATCTATAGTCAAGTTTATGGAATACTGCCATCATTATAAAATTTAGTCTTTTCCAATTCATAATGGTGTATCTGGTCATTAATTCCTTCTTTAATTTTTCTAATTTTTTACATTTTAGTATGTATTATTTATTTATTTTTGTTAGATTTATTTTCAGGTATTTGTTGAAGTTTATACTACTATATTGATGTCTTAAAGTTTTATCGATCTTATTGTTTTTGCTCATATAAAAGTAAAATTGATATTACAAAAAGATTTGCATCAAAGAATCTTGCTAAATTCACTAATTATTTTTAATATTTCTTTTCTGAAAAAATCTTCATTTTTTATAACTTTTTCTGAAATTATTTTTATTATTTCTATTACAATTCTGATTTTTTAATTTTTTCTCTCTGCTTTATGACACTAGCTGTACAAGACTGATGCTAGAAAGTATTCATGTTTTGCTTCCAATCTTTTTTTTTTAATTTATTAAATTTATTGGAGTAATATTGGTTAATAACTATTACATTTCAGGTGTCCGACTTTACATAATATGACGTCTGTATGCTCCATCATTTCTAATCTTAAAGAATATATTCATTATTTCTCCATTGAATCCTTTGAGTTTTCTTTTAGTTTTGTGTGTGTTTGTATGTGTGTGTGTATGTAAAAGAAAGACGTTTCCTTTAATTTCAATTTTGTCAAATGTTCATTGTAAGAATTTTTAATTTTTTTACATGCTTTGTTTATATTTATTGAAACAATCATATGACTTTCTTTTATTGTGGCAAATTCAATTGTTTATTTTTCTAATGATAAACAGTCTTTGAATGCCTGAAAAAAATCTTATTTGTTAACATTCTTTTTTATCATTATATTTAATTTTATTAAGGAATTTTGCATCTACATTCAAGAGAAAAAGTTGTTCTAAGTATATTTTACTTGTTCTATATTTTCCAAGTCTTAGAAGCAATTTTGTGTTGGCCATATAAAAAATAGAATTTTTTTCCTCTTTTGTATTTTCTGTAACAGTTTGTGAAGGAGTTATATTATTTCGTCTTAAAATACTTGGAAGAAATCATTGGTAGAATAATCTGGTCTATTTCTGTGGAAAAATTTTATTTTTCAAATTTAATTTTAATTTTAATTTATTTCTTTCTTTTACACCTACAGCACCTGGTCTTTCTAAGTGGTCTCCCATCCAAGTACTAACGGGGCCTGACTCTGCATAGCTTCCAAGATTAGATAAGATAGGGCATGCTAAGTGTGGCATGGCCATAGACTTATGGGAAAATTTTAAATAATGATTTAATTTCTTTAATTGACATCAGAGTATTTGGATTTCCTATTTTTTCTGCTGTCACATTTGTTAAAGTTGTATTTATCACGAAATCTGTATACTTTATCTAAATTGTCAAATTAATGAAATTAAAATATTCATAATATCTATCTATTAACTTTAAATAATTCTATAATTTTCCTTTTTTGATATTGATATTTTTATTATTGTTAATAACTCTTTTGGGGTTTTATTAATTTTTTAAATATTTTTTCAAAGAACCCATTATTTGCTTGTTGGTTATTTTCTGTTGTAAGTTTCTTTAACATTTTATTGATTTTTATATTATGTTGTTCCATCTAGTTTATTTTACTTTTATTTGCTGATTTTTTTCTGGCTTCTAAAATGAAAGTTTTAATTATTTATTTTTACTTTTCTTCTTCTATATCATATAGTTCTAAAGCTATACATTAGCTTCCTTCCACACGTTTTATCTGCAGTGTCTTCATTACCATTCATGTAAGATATTTGCAATTTTCTTTGACACACATATTATTTAGAAATGCATTGCTTAATTTACACTTAGTTGGTCTTTTTCTATTTATTATTTTTAATGTTTTTATTTAGCTTAGATCCATTGTAGCTAGGGAGCATACAATGAATATTTCTAACAGCTTAAATTTATCAAACTTTTCTTTAAGGAAAGTATTTTGTCAATTTGGTATATATTCAAATAAACTTGAAAATAATATGGTACATAACAATTAGAGATAAAATTTGTTACCTATATTGTTCAAGCTTTACATCCTCATAGAATTTTTGTTTGCCCTTTCTCTTAGTTTATTAGTTATGTTTGCTAATATCTGTCACTAGGATTATGAATCGGTCTAGTCTGCTTTTTCTTCAGTTAATTCTTGCCTTATATATGTGGAAGCTATGTTATTTAGGGGATGCAGATTTAGAATTATAATATCTTCCTCTTAGATTCAATCTCTTAATAATTACAAAATTTCTCTTTTCATCCCTATTGATTCTTTTTGTGTTAAAATCTGCATGATATTAATATAGTTTTGCCAAATTGTTTTTTTTAAATTTCATATAGAAGACCATCAAAAGTAAGTTCTCATCCTTGTATTTAAAGTGTATCCCTTGTAAGCAACATGTATGAAGAATTCATATTTTTATATATTGCCCAATTTGTGTAATTTACTTGAAGCATATATTTACATTTTATGTAGTTGTGTTTTTTTTACCCTTTGCTATTAATTATCATTTGTATAATTTGGCCTATGTTACCCTTTTATCTCTTTTCTTTTGAATTAACCCAATATATATTTAATTTTATATATTTATATAATATATTATATATTAATATATATCTTATAACTATAAGATATATATTTTAGATTTTTCATTAAATTATCACTTATACATTATGTTTAACTGATTACTCAGAGGGTTATAACAGCAACTATTATCTTATTACAGTCTAAAAAATAATATTTACATCTTTCCCAATATTACTAGAGACATAAAATTATTAAGTTATATCCACCTTGTGCATCTTTTGTTGCCATAAGTTTTAGTTTTACATTAGGTTAAACTAATCAAAACTATAAATATTGTTCGTGTCCAATCAATATTTATTTATATTTGCCCATTTACTTACCCTTTTTAGTTTTCTTCATTTTTTTCCTACATATCCATGCTTCCATTGGTATCTCTTAACTGTTATTTGAATACATTTCTTTTTTAATTTATAGGTCTGCTTGTTTCAAACTTTGTTTTTCTTTGTTTGAAAACATCTATATCTGATCTTTATTTTTGAAAATTTTTTTCTGAGTATAGATTACTAGGTTGGCTGTTATTTGTGTTTACCGCACTAAATATGTTATAACATTGCCTCCCAGCTTCCACTGTTTTTACTGAGAAGTCAGCATCGGCATATATTTCTTACTTCGGCAATTTTTTTTCTCCCCTGTATATTTTGAAGATTTGGACTGTTGGTTTTCATAAGTTTCACTATTATGTGTAGAAGTGGGGTGTGTGTGTATGTGCGTGTTTATACTGCTTTGAGTTGGCTCAGCTTTTTTAATCTATTTATGTATTTCATCAGTTTTACAAAACTGTTCAGTTTTTATATTCTCAAAT
Organism: Rousettus aegyptiacus; assembly: GCF_014176215.1. NCBI lineage: Eukaryota > Metazoa > Chordata > Mammalia > Chiroptera > Pteropodidae > Rousettus > Rousettus aegyptiacus. Next base: position 93,062,688 of record NW_023416308.1, read on the forward strand.
ATTGCTTTTTCTTCACTATTCTTCCTATAAAACTTGAATGCATGTACGTTAACATATTTGACTATGTTTTACATGTCTTCTATACTATTATATTTTTCGATTTTCTCTTTACATTTTAAGTATTTACCTCTGAATTTCAATATCTAGTTCATGTGTAGATCTGCTTTTATTTTTCTCTTGTTATTATCATATTTTATTATCTCTTTTGATATCTATTAATTTTTTGAGAGATTCAGTTTACATCAAATATGTCCTTATTTTCTCTGCATGGTTCTTTCAGGCCTAGAGTGTCTTATCTCTTAGTTCTGTAGTAATATGTTTCAGTCATTCTTGGGTTCCCAAGTTAGCTTTCCAGCTTCCCCAACCCTCATAATTTCAAATTTTATAAATATCTCTAAGGGAGACTGTAGTTGTGACTGAGGAAGGACTTCTCCCCATGTGTATCTATATTTTCTCCTAAGCATGTAGAGGCTTCAAGATAGTGAACTTACTTATTTTTAAGTCTTTGGCTTACTTTTTCTGCTTTGTATGCAACTCCAAAGTCAGAATTAACTTTGAATTTGAAGGCACTAAAAGAGTCACATGTCACTCTGCAAAATGCATTGCTAGATTATCTTTCTGTTTGTGGAAGGTATCATTCTGGACAAAGCTCGATCCTCAGGTCACATGCAGAAGCAGCAGATATCAAAAGGAAAGCAAAACAGCTGGCCATCCTCAATTCATCTCAAAACAGTTTTTTCTTCTGTGAATTTTAGCTCAGCTAAGCCTTATTTCCAAAGTCCTGTGATGCCCTTAAAAATACGATTTTGTAATTTATCTGGTTTTACTAGTTGTTGCAACAAGAGCATCACTCTGCTACAAATTACTGCATCTTACCTGGCAAAGGTCCTGTTGAGTTTTTTGACTGAATTGTATATAACAATTACATAGCTGATTGGTATCTCTGTAGATATCTTATGGATAGGATTTAATTTTCTTCTGGCAGGCAGCTAGGTTAAGATCAGATTATCTTAATCCTCTTAGAAATTAGGTGCTTCATATTTATTCTCAGTGACAGCTGATTTATCTCCAGTTTAGCTTTTACTTCTTGGATGTAATCTTTTGGATTCTAGTAGAAAATCCTGGGTGTTTACCACAGTCTCTCTAATATGATAGGAGCTCAACTCTAACCTTTATTCTACCAGTATCATACTTTGATGAAAATATTGTTTGAATTATAAGATATTCAACCCCAGATTTCTGCTTAGCTTCTTGGCTTAGGAACCATTTTCCTCTGCCTAAACTGAAAGATGCTTTACTAGAAAAAGTATTTTTAAAAATTTGGCTCATTTTGCTTAGTTTCCTTTCTTTCTGGGAATTATAACCCATTAAGTCTTTGTTGTTCCCCTATGCTCTCAAACATTCAAACATAATTTTTGTCTCAATTTTTTCAGCAAGGCTAGTTGTTCTTAGTGAATGGATTGGTCCAAGTAAATTATTGTGCCATTTCCAAATTAATTATCATGTATTTTGATTCTATTTCTACTTTTGATTACATGAGTCATTATTAATTCAGTCAGCATATATTTTTTACCTTATTCTACATATTTCTCTTTTTTTGTTTTCTCATTTCTTCTTTTTATGTTTATTTTTTTCCTAAAAGAAAAATTATAAAATTTCCTTTAGCATAGTTATGCTGCTAATTCTCTGCAAATAAAAGGGGATATATGTATAATTCTCTGCAATTATTCAGAACATCCTACTTAAAAAATGGCTGTTGCTACATAACCTAAAAGGAAATGTTTTTAAACAATAAAATAAAATTCTAATTGTTTTAATTCACAGTTGATGTCTAATATTTACAATTATCGATCTGTAAAATCATTACGTTTTAAGTAATGAAAATAAATGTATACTTAATTTAATTAGAGAGATTTTTAGGGGTCTGTGAAAAATGACTATGTGAATTTTTTACCTCGAATAGCAAAAACAAACAAACAAACAAACAAATGATGTAAAATTAAAAAGAGATTGATTTACTTGAAAAAACAAACAGTTCTGAGCATGGTAGATTTTACAATATACATATTTTTAAAATTTATTTTGGAAGCCTAGCTTCATTATTTACAAGAGAAAAATCACATCAAGATTTGCTCTACAAGGAAGAGTTTCTTTAACTTTCTTTTCTTTTTCTCCCATATCAGTCCTCATATATTTTAACACATTTCTGGTATTATTGATGTATGTTAGTCCTCATGTTGAAATGTATTAAGCAGCTTTAAATTCTCCTCAATTTACATCAAATTTAGTGGTTACCTATGGGCAGCAGAGTTGTTAATAGAATGTGTTTGTTGTAAAAATTTCTTTTAAAATCTGAAAAATGAAACAAATGTATACTATTTATGTAAAATGTAAAATAAATTGTGAAAAGTCCTCTCTAACCTAGTATATTTCTGGAAACTCTCTTTGGTTGCTATAAGTAGAATGAATTGACTTGTGCCACAATAGACAAGTGGATCATGTTCAGATCCCTCAAGCCTTGTATATAACTAAGTTCCCTCTAAATGAAGCACGAATTTCCAGGTTATTTGTTACTAACATTATAAGTAAAACTTAGAAACCACAAAACAGGAAAAAAAACATTCTAAATGACTTTGCATCAACCTGTGTTCTATGGATACATAATTACCAATACTCAGTGAGTTGTTGGCTCTGCAGGGCCCTCATGCATTTCATTTCAAGGGCCATGCAATTCTGGCATCAAAATTTTTTTTTCTCAATTAATAAAGGATGAATAGTTTTTTGATAATATTGGATTTTTCAACAAGAGATGACTTAAAAAAATATAACACATAACAAAAGTTGTTTAAAACTGGAATAAATATATCTCTGATAAGGACTTAACCTTGGCAGAGTTATGTAGCAGGATGAGGGCTACAATTTATATTGGAACCTCATTCTAGGGTGCAGGGGACCCTAGAGGAGCACATCCACCTGAGAAAGGGTCTCTTGATACCAAGACAGAGAAGACTAGACATTAGGGAGATTTAATCCAGCTTAATTTTGAAAGGGGAATATAAAGGGTGGAATCACAGGTGATTGTCAGCAGTTGAATAAGTAGGGAGAGAGTGATCTCAGGATAAGGGACAGGAATAAAATCTGGTGAGGTAGGTATAAGAAACATGGTATTGGCAGGACTGGAAAACGCTACTGGTTCTAGAAAACCAGTACACTAGCAAGTTTGATAAGAAATGTCCCTGGCAGAGGATGATGAAAAGGAACCCGGATCTCGGAGCTGGACTGAAAAGAATAAGACTAGAGTAGCCACAATCCTGACTTAAAAAACCCCAAAATATAAAATCCCATAATAGAAGATAGCTAAATTTTCCAAGAATGTAACCCTTAACCACCTTAGATTATTTTCATTAGTGAATAGAAATTAACAGAACTAGTCTTAACTATTCAGAATGAGGTAATTTTTTTAAATTGTTGCTTTGTTTTTTATTTTTAAGCATGTAAATTTATGAGGATCACTGATATAAATATTATAAGAAAGATACATTATTCCCTAAGTACTCCCACAAACTAAGAAAATGTGGTCAAGAATATATTGTAAGAAGTACAAGAAAATATGTAGACTTTGATCTCATATTCTAAAGAATACCAATGAATAAGGTACCATCAGGATGAAAATGATTGTCAGGAAGAATTTTTGTTCATGTAGACATGGGTCTGAAAATATTTATAAACATCAAAATGTAAATTGTCTTTCAAAAGTTATCACAATTCCTCAGGCATAAAGGAAGTGAAGTAAATATTTCAATCAATAGATGAGCTATTCGACATAATCACATTTACTTAGTCATTTACCTGTTCGATATGGCGAATGTTTCTAAATGGACCTGGATAGGCAACTATCCAGGGAACAAACAAAAGTGACACACACAAACTCACACATAAATACACAATTTCACCTCATCAGTAATTAGAAAATCATATTGAAATACCATTTTTTATCTACAAAGTTAACAGACTAAATAAATTGTAACATAAAATTATAAGATAAACAAACAGAAGCATATTCCTGTCAAAAGATATGTAAATTGCTACAATTCTAACACAATCAAGTTGGCAGTTGAAAAACTGTCAGATGTTTATATCCTTTACTCAGTAATTTTTCCTCCAAGAACCAGATATATGGGCAAACATATATTCACACAAATATTTATTGCAGCATATTTGTGACTGTGAAATACATACATATGTGCATACCCCAAATAGTCAGTATTAGAAAAAAATTAGATAAATAATGATATGATCATATTAAGTAACAGGGTGCCTCACATTTTGCCTTTCCCTCATGAGAAAAAGCAAAGATCACTGATGCATGTATTATTCAACAGATAAATAATCGTGGGTTATTTGAACAAGAAAGAAATTACCCCCATTCACACAATACAATCAAAATTAAAAATTTATAAGAAAAGTATGGAAACCAAGATACCTTACACTTTTATAATTTTTTTAGAGCTATAAATGCACTCAACTATATATCTGAACTCTGCACTATAATCGACTTATTTCAATCCTCAAAGCCATTGATTTTCTAAAGGTTGGCATGTGCTCAATTTCTAATTAATTATAAATACTGGGAAATATTGAAAATACAAAGCCTTGTCTTTTGGCCTTCACTCTTCTTCTTGCTTGTTTAACATACAGGGAGCCTGAAAAGTGCAGCCACCTGGAGACAATGAAGGGGCAAACATGAAGATAAAACACTGAGGAGTAGAAAGGTAGAAAATATTGTCATTCATGATGGCATTGTGGAGCCACTGAACCAGCCCACCAAATTATAAACCTTTATTTATTTCAGCTCATTAACATCCACATATATGGCTTGTGCATATACATGGATTTTCCATAATTGTCAGCCAAAAGCAATTCTAACAAGGAGAGGAATATTGATGCTTACTTATGTTATTTTAATACTAAAAGTATGCTAATAAAATGTTATAATACACTACATGGCACATATTAAGTATTCAATAAATAATATGTTATTTATTTGCTATTTTTGTGATTTTATTATTTAGTCTTCAGTTTGAATTCTGAAAAAAAATCTTTTTAGAATGCAGGAAAGATATTTAACCACTCTGATTCTAAATTTTCTCACCAACATTTCTTGTATCATTTGATACTTGTGAATAGTAAAGGAGATAATGTATATAAAGTTTATAGTATGTTATTTAGCAAATAGAAGATCTCTTTTCTGTTTACGTTTTCACATATTACCATGTTAATCTAATAATATCTTAAAGTAATTCAGTATTTAAAGAGAGGAAAAAACAACCACTCTAACAAGTCTTTAATGGCTGATAAAGTCTAACATTGACTATTAGTCATATATCAAATTACAATAAAGGGATGATAAAGTAGAATATGTTCTAAAATTTTGTACTTGCTTTAGATATTCAGAGATTACAGGTTATACACTCAGAATACATGCAAGATGGATAGAATAATATACCCAGTTCCTCCATTTTGAAGATTAGAAAACTTAAATTTATCAATGTAACTTACCATAAAGTCACACAATTAGAAGAATAGCTGTAACTGGAACATGTATGATCTGTCTCCTTACCTATTGATCTGTAATACTTCTTCTTATGCTAAAATGCTCTGGCTTCCTAAAGATGGTAATATCACTGGAGTCTGGGTCTTATTCTCCTCTCCTTCATCCCTCACCCCTTGCTAGCATATATTCCAAAGTACAACCTGAATCAAGTATGAGTGGTGCCAGTCTACTAAGTATTTAGAGGTTATCATCTATTTAGGGAAATAAAAAAGTAGAGAAAGGCACTGCAGAGTATTGTGAATAAACAGAGGTTTGCATTTAATGCCACAATCCTACTTTGTCTACTCCAAGGTCCCCATCACTTCCCCCAAACACATTAATTTGCAGCATATTGAGCATTTTTATTTGGCAGATGCCAACTTTGGATAAGTTTCATATGTTCACTTATTCAACTAATTGTTATAGTGTGCCAACTATATATGCAATATGAAACCACACAAGTCTACAGCCATGCCACCCTGAATAAGCCCGATCCTGTCTAATCTCAGAAGCTAAGCAGGGTCAGGCCTGGTTAGTAATTGGATGGGAGACTACCCAGGAAGACCAGGTGCTGTAGGCATAAAATAATAATAATAATAATAATAATAATAAGTGGTTGTAAACTGACAAAGTCCTTGCAATCTGTGAGTTCAATCAAGAGCTGCCTTGCCAAAAAAAGAAAAAAAAATTAGAGGATCTGGCAAGAAAGAAGGAAGCCTAAGTTTACCCTCATAGAGCTTATACTTTAGTGGGGAAGACAGATGAACAGGTAAACAAATAAACATATAATGTAATTCCAATTGTGTCAAACATGAAAGACAACAAAGTATAGCAATAATTACTGAAGGTTTTCTATTTTTATATAAAAAATTTTAGATGTGGCATATATATGGGTATATGTAGCAGTAACATTTGAGGAGGGACCTAAATGAAGTTATATAATCATGTACAGGAAGAAGACAGAGTAGTATCAAATGTTAAATTCTGAAGAAGATTGGCTTCTTCCAGGAAAAACAGGAAATAAGTATGACAGGATCAGTGACCAAGGCAAGAAAGATAAGAAATGAGTTGGCATGGATTAGATCATGAAAGAATTTAATCAATAATTTCCTCAGCCAATTAAAAAAAAAAAGAGTAGACACAGGAGTTATACAGATAAGGGGTAAAAAGTTAAAACTTTTGTACCAATAATAGTAGCTTGGCAATTAGTATCTAAGCCATGTTCCCGCTGAATTAGTACTAACCAGTCTACAGCTCAACTGGTACAAGTTTCTTCTACCACATAGCAGAGAGCTGACTAAAATGCATGTTACCTGCAGATAGGCAGATCTCAGCAAGAAGAGAAAAGAGGAAAAAGTTTTTCTTGAAATTCACAAATCAGATAAGCCATTGCTTCCAGCATCGGAAAAAGTAAGAGGCTGAAAGAAAATCAAGTAACAATACTGTCATCAAATCCATCCATATAGAATTATGATTATTAGGGGTTATGTGTTCTAATTTTAGAGATTTGTAGTCAACAATAACAAAATTTTAAAAAATACAAAAGCAAAAGACCTAACCAAAACCAAACCAAAACCATGACAACTGACTCAAACCATTCACATTCTTCCTGGCAGGTAGCATCTACCTCTTCTGATGGTTAAGATTAGCATTTATGAAAGCTTTTCTCAGCACAATCTGCCATGAGCAAGAGTTTGAAAGAAGAACTGGTATTCAGTTTTCATTATTGTTGCATTTGAGACAAAAAAAAAATACTGTGTAATTAAAAATAAAATAAGTTATAGAGGCAGAAAGACTAGGTTTAAAACCCAAGTTTGCTGTTTGCAAACTTTGGGACCTTGAACAAGTTACTTCATATCACAGACACCTATGTTTTTTTTATTTGAAAAACTAGAATGTTATTACCTACCTCATAAAGCTGCTGTTGAAATGGAAAGCAACATACTATAAAGGGGCATGGAAGATTCATGACCCTCTGCATATATAAGAAAGCTGGTAATTCTTACTTCTAACTCCCAGAATATAATTTCTGTGAAATCTTACAGAGTATACACATAGAGATAGCAGAAAGAAAAATTTAAATTTGTCTTTGAGTTTCCAAACATGGTGTTTTTCAACCCTAGATAATATCTTTAAATATAGAGATCAAAAATCTTACAACATGCCAATGAAGGACGCTTCATTTCCCATGATTTGGCTCAGTAGATAACAGGAAAGACAAGGCCATGTTCGGATTAATCCTAGTGAGAACAAAAAAACTCAGAACAGAAATATTTCTCAAAATAATTGACTGTGAAGTGAGACTATCAAGGGGGTGAGGTGGAATGAGGGTAAACACTTGAATGACTTTCCATCTGGTGTTGCAGGTACAACCTGAATTTCACAGAGTGATTAACATCAGGTATTGTCACCTCAGGGAAATTCAGACAGAAGAAGACATCTAGCACATTTCGTTAAATGGAATATCATTTTCTAAATAGTTTTTTCAGGACAATTTTTTTTTTTTTTTTTTAATGAGCCACTTACCATTCACAAGCCACTTACCAAATAAGGAAAGTTTGTTTAAAACTCTTACATTTATGCTGGGACTCACTGCTGTGCATGCCTTCAGTGGCATTTATGCCATACCTTAACTATATGTTTTCTCTTCATGTTTTCACATTATTGTAGGTGGCACATCTACCCAACTTCTGTTGGTGTGAAAAATTATGGGTATTTTATCACTTGCTATTTATGTGTGCAAAATTCTCCTACAGACATTTAAATTAAGATAATGATTGATATAGAAATATCTATGATTTTTTTTTCTTTTTCTTTCTTTTGTCAGTAGCAGTCTAATGGGATATGAAGAAGATGGTTGAGATTCTTAGCATTTACAGTCAGAAAACTTGACTTCTGATGTGTTTCTTTCATATCTCTCTTGTTTTCTTTCTTTAATTGTTTTTTTTTTTTTTTTTTTTTACAGTAACCTGAGGTCCACGCAACTCTGTTGAATTTAAGGAGAGAACTGAACTAATTGGGGCTATGGTTTACTCAATTTGAACTGCTCAATAGATTCATAATAAATCAGATCAATAAGAGAACAATCAGTTTAAAGATCCCTCTCCCACATAAATGTATTTATATTTGTCAGGCCAAGTATAATTTCTTGAAAAGTTTTTCATCACGTTTTGTAATAAGATAAATAGATGAATTTTCAGCTCACCTACCAGCATTCCTACCCTTCCAATGCTTACCAGTCCCAATTAGGTGACTCCTTTTATATTAGAATAATATTGTAAAATGAAATTTAAAATGATATTGAATGACTATGTAATTTTTCTTTCTTAGAAAGTTGAGGCTTTTAGTGGTTATTTATTTGAGGCAGAGAAATGTGCTTGTAGTGGACAATATCAATCACATGGGACACCAATGTCTCTAGCTTTTGTTTCCCCCAAATAGAATAGTAGCATTTTCAGAATGTTTCCCCATTTACTTCCAATCATTCTGTATATTCTGAAATACGTGAATCAACTTCTGGTATTCTCCAAATGGACCATATCTATTAGGCATTTCTTAAAGCCCATACAAGATAATTGGTACTATGTCTGTAGTGAGTTAAACAGTGTCTCTTTCCAAATTTATATCCACCTAGAAATGAAGAATGTGACTTTATTTGGAAATAGAGATTTTATAGATGTAATTAAAATAAGAATCCATAGATTGGCATGGGTCTAAATGCAGTGAGCTTATTCTTATGAGACAGAAAAGGACACACAGAGAAACAGGGAAGAATGCCATGTGAAAATCCATATGAGGACTGAAGCACAGGTTGGTGCGTAAGGCAAGGAACACCTTGAGTCATCGGAAGCTGGAAGAGGCAAGGAAGGATTCTCCCCTAGCATCCTTGGTGAAAGCATGACTACTGACACCTTGATTTTGGACTTCTGGCCTCCACAACAGTGAGAATAAATGTCTGTTGTTTTAAGCTAACAAGTTTATGATTAATTCCACAGGAAACCTCTCGATTTAAAATTTTCTGGCTTTGGTCATTTCTGTAACTTTCTGAGAAGAATATGTAAGCTTATTCTTAGCTACCACTCTTCTCAAGGACTCTCTTTTAATTTTTAAAGATAATTAACTTAAGGTCCTGTTTTTCAGGCCATATAATCAATTACAAAACTCATGAGACTTGATTGAACTAAAATAGATTTGAACAAACGTTAATTTTGTTCTGTTGTGGGAGTGAGGTTCGATAGAAGAATACTATGTACTAAGTCAATGATTCTGAAATTCTGACTATAAGTATAAAGATATTTCTATCAATAAAAGTACTAATTTCATGTCATGAATTTTCAATTGTACTTAGAGGTCTTAAAGCAGATACAGGGTGCTAAAATGAATATTATACAATTTGAAAAATGAAATAGTAGCAGTAATTTTTATATGCTTCCAGAAGGAGTACTTTATTCTCTCTTATTTGATCATTGCTGGTCTATAATTATCTTTAGTTCTCTACTGATCAGACCATCCTTCTAAATTCCAAATTTTAAAGTAGCATAGAAAAAAGATTTCATAAAAGAAAGATCAGTAATGAAGAAGGACTCAAAGTAATTTTACATGATAGAAATAATGAAAAATATATTTTATTTTAATTACAGAGCACAAAACTCAGAAAGATCAAATACATGCAGGCAAACTTTGGAAAATAACTTAGCCTCCTTCTGTTGGGCCTTCAGATATAATGAGATGATTAGGAAGTAAATTCCTTAAAAAAGTAATAACCTAATGAAAGGATTTTCTTCTTTAAATTAAATTTATTGAGGTGACATTGTAAATAAAATCATATAGGTTTCAAGTGAAGAATTCAATAATACATCATATGTATGTTGCATTGTGTATTCACCATCTAAGTTTAAATTTCCTTCTGTCACCATATATTTGACCCCCTTTATCCTTATCTGCCACTTTCCCTTCCTTCTGTTTACCACTAAACTGTTGTCTGTGTCCATAAGTCTCTGTTTATTATGTTTGCTTGTTGCTTTCAGCTTTGTATCCTACATATAAGTGCAATCATATGGTTTTCAAAAAACCCCATATAGAAATGTAAAATACAAATATCAACTACAATATAAAGATGGTATGATAATTTAGCATAGGGAAGGTTGCTTCCAGTAAGTGTTGGGATAATAGAAAGACTCAATGGGGAAGTAATATTTGAACTAAACTCTAACGAGTATTTGATAGGACATAAGGAAATAGAGAGAAGGACATTCCATGGAGAGGAAAAAGTGTGCATTAAGGCACATAGGAATGCCTGGATGGGATGAGGCTGCTGGATTGGAATGTAGGACCCAGCTGGATTGGAATGTAGGGCAGCTGGATTGGAATGTAGGACCCATAGTAACAGGAAATATTCCAACTTGAAGCTTGGATTAGGTTATGAAATTATGTTAATAAGTTTTTTGCTACAATAGGAGTGACCTTTTTGAAAAACGTTCATGAATTAAGTTAAAATTTGCACCTCTGGAGAATCATAAGAGCTCTCTATTCTACATTCCTAGTGTCCATTTCAGAGTTCTTATATCATAGATGCCATCTGGCTCTTTTGCACCCAACATCACTCCCATGGTTCATAGAGTTGAACCCCATTTCCTCATAGAGCATCTAAGGTCCTTGAAGATAGGGATTTCTTCTTTTGAAACTTTGAAATACTCATCATGACATTTATTATAAAATACTTGGTAACTCATCTCTAATAATGGGATTTGACCAAATAAACTAGTCCTCTTCAGTAATGTAAACCTCAGAATGTGCAAAAATATCCCATTAAAGAGAATATAATTTTACAGGATAGTTCGATGTACATTTTTAATCTTTGAATGCTTTATAAGAGGCAATATCTTACAGAGCTTCTTTATATCACTTAATGAAAAAATTTATAATTTAAATTCATGGCAATGATTGGTTCATTCTCCAATTTTGGAGGTCTAGAAATTTAGCAGGCCAATTTACCATGTTTGATCGTTTCAAAATTGAGCTTTAATAATGGCTCTAAAATGTCATTAGGGAGGTGTTGACGAAACACGAGAACACTAAAGTGGTGAGGGAATCTGAGATCCAAAGGGTAACATTCTCATAGTATAGGCAGCCCTAGAAAAATGTCTCTCTGCCTCCTGGGTGAGGATCCTTTTAAAAATTATTTTCAGAGTTATATGTTGGCCAGGGTAATTCTCTTTACATTACTGGCAATTTAAAAAAGCACAGTTGTAACCATGATAAAATAGAAACTCAACATTTTTTCACTAAAAACAAGCAATAACAATAACACACATGCGCGCGTGCACACACACACACACACACACTGATTCTTGTGGGACAGAGGCTAGTGACCTATTGCTAGCTACTTTTTAAATTTTATTTTTTAAAGTCTACCAGTTTAACCAATTTCTTGAAATGTGCTTCTAATCCAGAGATAGATGATCTTCTGTTGTTTACATGTATTTTCCCCAAAAATACTTCCCAAGAAAACTGATAATAAGACATTTAAAGATAGTTTATCCTGGATTTAAACACTAGTTCTATTTGTGTATAATTTTGGGACTATCTCCTAGCTTCTATAAGATTGGTTTCTGCACCTAACAGCGATCCCAGACTAGTTGTTAGCATTAAATAAAATGTTATAAGTAAAAAATATAGTGCACTTTTAGGTAGTCACTTTATTTAGAAAAATGACACATGATATTCTTGAGTTTTGTCACTAAGTGAAAGTATCTAAAGCCTGTTTATTCACTGTAAATTGATGTACTTTTTTAAGGCCAGAATTTATTATATGATATTGCACAGACAACTCACAACTAGTGTAAACCCCAAATGAAGTTTTAGAATGATCCTGGGATTTTATAGAACTGTAATTTTGTCACTGTTATGTAATGTCTATTTTTCTGTATTTTTTCCAATGTCCTCTTACAATTTACACACCCAGCAGCAAATTATGATAATTACAGTTTTTTCTCATTCATGCCAACATTAGTTATTACCTACCTTTTAAAATTTGACTGTTCCAGAGCATATGAAGTAGTATTTTATTATGATTTTAATTTACATTTTATTGTTATATTTAAGTAAATTTTATATACTTTTTGATCACTTAAATATTTTATTTTGTGAAATAACATTCATGCCTTTTGTTAAGATTTTAATTGGTCATTTACCATTTTATTTTTGACTTATATTTTCTTATATATTCTAGATAGTAGTCACTATCGGATATATTGAGATGTCTGTTAATTGCATTGCCTAGATCCTTTGTGCTCTGATTTTATTGTCTAATTTTTTTTTTCTTCTAGGTTACTGTCACATCTTATCACTTTGTGTATCCTATTAAATATATTGAGTTTCATATTTTATATGACAAAAAAGATAAAATGGAATTCTAGGTGATATTTTCTTCCTTTAGAGATAACTAATTTTTGATTCTGGAAGGTGATTATACTTGGAGATATAACCTCACTTTCACTTATGCTTATTAAATACAAAGCTGGGCTGTAACAGTTGTGGGATTTTATTTCCAGTTCACCCTTAGTCTTAGTATGTGATATTTGAGGATCCCAACTGAATGCCTGGGCTCACCAATGTCCCTCCATCTGTTAGGCCATGAATGACAGTTTTGCAATTTTGGTTCATTGTTTGTATAGACTAAATTCTCTAAATATCTAGTAATTTCTGCCAAGCAAGCTTTCCCAAATCTTGTATTTTAAAATCTGTTTCCAGACCTAGAAATGAGATAATTTTAGAAGATCCTTTGGCTTCTCTGAAATGTAAAAATTATTTTTTTCACCTATAAAAGCAAAGAAGATACATGAGATTTTAAAATGTATTTTTCCACCAATGTATCAGTCCACTCCAGTTTATATGTTCCATAGTAGTCTTTTTCAAATCAATTGCCCAATGCTTTGATTTTAACTTCACTTGTTCCAAAAGGCCCTCCAGATTCATTGGCTAAGATCCTCTTAAGTATTTCTTAGAGATCATAAAAAATGTCTGAGTTATTACTATCAGATAAGCAGCCCCCAAGTCATATACATCCTTCATTTTTATAAATATTAACGCTGCTCAACAACCACTGGACATGGAGTGTCTTATGGAAGCACAACTGCTAATGCTTCTGTTTCCCCATACCATTGTAGTCAAGACAGTATCATACATGTTGTTCCCCATTAATCCTAAATTTGTAGGTCAAAAGAAAGCCATATCATAGCATCAAGTGTGTAGCAAAACAAATCACACCTTTCTAATTTTATACCTTGTTTTGCATTCAGAACCAAATTCAAAGTATTCCAATAAAAATAATTTTATGAAGTTCTGGTTCTTACCTCTCAACCACAGGGGATAAACCCAATTCAAATGGCATAGATTCTCCACCATCCTCTCCATAGTCTTCCTCTCTTTTCCTGGAATCTATTCCCAAAAATGTTCTTAATCAAAACTGAAATTATTTTTTAATTATATGACCTAACTCTCATCATTCGTTAGTTTTCAAAAACATAATGGGCTATGCTATTCTTGTATCAGGGCAAATGGGATCATCTTCATGTTAACAACATCTTAGCCCTTTTGTATCAGTGATTCAAGAAGCCCTATTACATTTGTAAACGTCATATAAAGGGATATTAAACTATTATAGGATAAATAGTTTGTAGTGAGAACATTTTAGATCCTACTGTTTAAATAAATATTCAAAAATCTTTGATTCAGTTAGTTATTAGGTTTCAGAATTATGTTAGAGTTCTACTTTTTGTAGTTTTTTTAATCTAAAAAAAGTCTAACAATGAGGCCTTTGCAAACATAAACAAACTGATTCACTTGCTATCAGCTAGCTGCTGTATAAGCACAGAGCCTGAAAAGAATTTTTAAATAAAGGGCTTGTTCCATTTCCCTATTGTAGTGAAACAAGTCACCTCAAAATTAGGGCATAGAACAATCCTTTTATTATTTATCAAGGATTCTGTGATCTAGAAGAGGCAGTTCAGACTTGAGATTGCTCATGCAATTACAGTTAGATAGTGGTTGGAGCTGGAAGACAAGAGGTTGGAGCAGCTAGGAGCTGAGTAACTTACTCATCACTCCCTTTTCATGCAGTGCCCCCTTGTGGGTTAGTTCGGGCTTCGTCACAGTGTGTATGGCAGCTGCAGGCTGCCGACATCAGGACTGACATTCTCAAGAGTAAATATTCCAGGAAATGAGACAGAATTTGCCCATTCTTTTCTGACCTAGCCTCACAAGTCACACACAGTCATATTTATCGCATTCTACTGATTGGAAGCTGATCGTAGATAACCCATATTCAAGGAGAAGGGACATAGATCTCATTTCTCAATTCAGTAGCAAGGTTTTAGAAGAGTATGTGGGGCATATGATAGATATTATTGGGAAATGTAAGCTGTCACAGTTCATACCCTGGCTCTAATAATATATGCCCATTCCACACGCAAAATATGCTCACCACCTCTCTAAACACACAATAGTGGGACAGACATAACAAAATCTCAATAGATACTTTCATTCAAAGAAAAGAAAGATAAGGAGGCATAGCAGAACTGATCCATATCATTTCTACATTCCAAATTTGCATAAAGTGCCAGTTCCTTGATTAGAGTTTATTCTAATTCTCTATGCCATGAGTTTTTTGTGAGATGATTCTCTTAGAAATATTAAAAGCCTTATTGTTTAACGGACAGAATCTATTAGGCATAAGAAACTACTTCTGCCTGAAAAGTTTTATGTGTCATTGCCTTATATATTTCTGAGTTCTTAACTATATATGTCCAACTCCGAACTGGTTTTTATATCTAACCCACTTTTTTACTTTGAAAACCTTTTTCCATCTGAAAAGACTGATTTGTGCCTTATACATATTCTTCATGTTCCAAAGCATTTTATTCTTTAGTTTATCTCACTTCTCTATCATTATATAATAGGTACCAGATTATATTTTCACATTTTGAGTAGAAATCTCCTTATTCAGATCAAAGGTCAGCAAACCATGGCTTCAGGCCAAATCCAACCTACTGTTGGACAAATTTGGCCATGCATATTTGTTTTTATATTGTATATGATTTACTTTATGCTACAATGGTATAGGTGTGGCAGAGGGTATAGCTCACAAAACCTTAAATATTTACTATTTGAGCCCTTACATAAAAAGTTTGCCAGTCTTTGATCTAGGACATAGAGTTTATTAGAAACATTTCTTATTTTTTCGGTGTTACTACAGGTAATGCTTTTAAGAATTTTTCTGCCACTATAAGACAAGAATTTCCTTTCTTCCAACTTCCAGTAACATTGTTCTAATTTCCTTTTAAACCTTAACTGTCAGACATTTCCAGGACTGTCAGTACTCCACTCAGTCTTTCCAATGTCCTTCCAGCTTCTATCTGGTGTTTTGCTTCAGTGATCTTTGCCACATAACAAGTTAACCAAAATGTAGTAACTTAAAGCAACAACAATTATTTTATTATCTCTCATAGCTTATATAAGTCAGAAATTCAGGAAGTCCTCTATTATGTGGTCCTGACTTTGAGATCGCTCATGTGGTTAGATTCACATGGGAGCAGGAACTAACCCAGTGGAAATGGCCAGCAATGTCTCTCCCCTCATATATTTATTTCCAAGGCATCTCCTTCTAGTCTTTTCATATTCTCAGCCTCAAGGCGTTTGAAATGCGTACATTAGGGCTGAGAGCTTTAAACATGACTATTTCAGTAAATAAGTTAGAAGCTACCCCGTCTTTTCTGAGATAGCTCTGGATTCACACACCTTGACTTCTGGTATATCCTGTTGGTAACTAATGAATCTCAAGACTGCCCAGATTCAAGAGGAGGAAATATAAACACCAACACTTAATGGGGGAGTGGCACAATAGGTCATATTATTTTGGCCCTCTTTGGTGAATAAAATCTATCATAATGTTTGGCATTGCACATCAACCTGAAAAGAAAAGAAGTATTTCTATCTAGAAAATGAAGTCCTTGAAGGCTTTCTTTTCTCTCCTCCAATTTCTCATTTAACGTATCTTTTGACACCAAAAGTGAATATTTCATTAATTTGCAAAGCATAAGCATTATCTAAGATTACTGACTGATTGGTTTAGTATTAGATTTGCTTTCAAGGCCTACATTCTATCATTTGTTCAAATTGTCAAACTTGAAATTTCAGATAGTTTTTAGTGACAAAAAGTAAGCAGATTATTTGGAATTTCTCACATTAATTAGAGCTTATATATCCCTGAGTGAGAAACATTATCCTTTTACAGAGAAAGCTAATCTATTTGATCAAGCCATCTATGTAGTTGCCAACTGTAATGCAACTACGTTACATTAGTGTTAAATGGAAATCGGATGCCTAAGAACTCAGATCAGCTAAGTTGATAGTATCAAATCCAACGTGATATGCATTGAAAACCACATGTCATAACAAAAGCCATATAATCAACATTTATTAAGTAATGTAATGCATGCAAATTATTTAATATAGCACCAGCAATATAGAAATCCATTAAGTAAATGTTGCCTAGGATTATGTTTATTAGTAGTGACAGTGGTAGACACACTACTAGTAGTAATAGTAACCAGAGATAGTAATTCAATGACATGTGATTAAATTAATATATATACAATATAAATAAAGCCAGCTAACTTTGGATTACATTATCATAAACATCACATAATTATATTTAATGAAATGTTCACTTTTAACAAATGTTTTAAACTTTACACAAATGCCGCATTAAAAATAAACCAGAAGAAACTGCAGAGACCTTTTTTCATTTTGACTTATATTTAAACAAAGTTTTGAAAACTTTTGTTTTAATGCAAAAAAAAAAACCTGTCTAACAAGCTGTTTTTGGTATGATATTCTTTTTGCAATCATCATGACCAATAAATGATATGTTTAAAATTTTGTTACAATTAATACAAATATTTACACTGAAATTTTATTTATTCATAAACACAATATGCTGCAGTTTTATGCTTCCTCTTTTTATTGTAAATACATATAGTTTACTTCAAACTGTATTTAAATATGTTTATTAATAATCCCTGCTGTCTACACACACCATATATTTTTATACCCTTGTACAGAAACTTTTTAGTGTCCTTTAACAGAAAGTATAGGAATTTTCAGAATGAACTCAATGTTAAATTTTTAAGATATGTATGCATCTCACAAGGAAAATTATAGTTGAAAATGGAATTCTTTATAGCTAACAAAAGAACCAAATAATTTAAATCTGCATCTCAAAGAAACAATCCACTGATCCTCATTACTTTAAACCAAGATATAAATCTATGTAGAACAATTTTGGAAAAGCACTTAAGGGCTAATTACAGAGAATTAAATCAAATCATGTCTTTAAAAAAATCAATTTTTTGTAGCTGAAGTAATTTACAGGAATTATTAAATTGCTAAAACCTGTGGGAAAGAGACAGCAAGATCAGGATAAAATTAATGAAGAAAATCTCAATGTATCCAGATCCTGTAGTGCCAATCCCAGTTTGTAATTATAATAACAAATTCCTCTATCAAATGTGATTTTCCATTAAAAATTCTGAGTTAATGTTTTTAAAAAGTCACTAAAGCACAGAATTTTCAACTATATCCCCAAGAATAATAGTAATTCAAAGAAATCTTGTAAAATATTTGGGAGCAATTTCTTAAACTTATTTTTTGTTTGTTTGCTTGATTACTGTTTATTTATTTATTTATTTATTTAGTTAGTTAGTTAGTTAGTTAGTTAGTTAGTTCACAAGAAGAGAAATGTAGCAACTATTTGCTCTTTCAGCTAGAGCCGTAACTGAAAGAGGTTTTAGAGATGCAGAGATGAAAGAAGCAATCTTTTGGGAGAATTTTATGATAAATCATCTTCAGCCTCAAAACTCCTTTGGTATCTACCATTCCAAAACATATGCGGATTCATCTAATAAATTTTTGTTGTACTTCTAGGCCAGCTAGTATGCTAGGCTTTTTGGATAAAATAAAAATAGCATACAGTTGCTCCTCTTCAGAAGCCCATAATTTAGCAGTTCAAGACATGTTTTCCAACTCATTCATGGGCACTTGACTGGAAATTATAATAACATGTCTTCCTTCTAAGGTCTAGGCCAATTATAGAGCTGGTAGTTGGGAAGGTGTATAAAAATTATTACTCTAATTACAACTGTAATTTTTATGTTATGCTATTTTTAAAAATTGGTTTTTAATTGAAGCACTAACTTCCTTTGAATTCTGATTAGAAGCACAGTGAAATTATTTTTTCCTAAAAACTCTTGCACTCAGTGCACAGAGAAAACAGAATAGTGCCTGATGCCTTTTCTATCTAAAGACGTCTTTCCATACATCTGAGGTTCTTATATACGCCATTTTCACTCCTCTCTTTCTCTTTCCATTATAGATCATCTTCAGGGAATGTTCATTAAAGAAATAAAGGTTCATCACATTATCCCCCAAATCCATATTGTTCTATTTATTTTGAAAAGAGCATTATCAAGAGGAGAGGTATTTGGCTCACTGCACAGAGCTGCTGATATTTTGCACCCTAGAGTTTCATTCTTTTACAAGTATTCTGAAATGGGCATTTACTTAAAGTTGCTTTTTAGAAAATCCTCTATTATTGTGAGGTCCGGTTTTTCAAGTTCACCTAATTGTGGGGACAATTGTCACAATATAGATACTTTCAAAGGTAGAAAATTTTACTACTTCTGAGAGTTTTAACATATATATAAATGGAAGACATTTACTTGTACGTGAATTAAGCTTTATGATTCTATTATTCCAAGTATTTTGAGGAATGCAAATATTCAATATCACTTCTCTGAAATTGTAGCTTTTTAATTTTTTTTTAGCTAAGAAAAAAGCTTCTTCTTGGATAATTTTTTTTTCTTTATGTCATTTTTGTTATGCACAATATAGATATCTGCAGTAGTAAATTTTCAAATTATTCATTTAACTGAAAAAAAATAGCTTCTTTTTTTGTTCATACCTTCCATCTATATGACAGCTGACACAGCAGGTAAATTATGTTTGAAACTATTTTTGCTTATATACTAATGTTCATTCCAGTGTATCTCAGAAAAGGCCCTGTTTTTCTTACTCCTTTTAAGTCTTTAAATACATAAAATATCTGCAAAGAATACTCTCTTAAAGGATACCTTGGTTTGCCATTCAAACAGCTGAAATGCATTCCAAACAGCTGACACTGGTACTTATTTACTCCAAATAGCCAAAGGGTGTGAAGAACCATGAGCCATAAGGAAAGAAAAGTCAGACCATGTTGACAGAACTACTAGTTGCACCTAGTAGAGCTCAAGAAATTCAAGTGTTGAATTGTGGGACTCTCGGTGCTGATTTCTTTTTAGGAAACAAATTAGTACTTCGCTTTTATACACAGGTCCTATTTTTATACAAATGAATTTGTAACCCCTAGACACATAGAAAGAGATTTTACTCTCTCACTCACTGTACAGAGGGATAACAGAGCTGCTCAAACAACTGGACTGGTCAATAATAATCTTGAGTGTATATTTAAATACTTTATATCATACACATATACTGCTCCATCTGAATCATGATGCCATTGAATATTAAAGGGATAAATGTTCTTTTCAGGTGTCATTAGACTGTGATTCCTGGTCAATGTCTGGAATGGCTGGAAAGCTGGAAAGGGATATTTAAGCAATATGCTGGAAGCCAACACCCTTACCCCATGAACACCCCCCCACCCCCACCACACACAAACAGCATGAGTGATGAAAGAAGAGACTCTTTGCTTGGTGGTCCCAGAAATATCATGCTGTGCCCAAAGAACAGGAAAGGAAAATGGTGATTGCAATGATTTTGGACAGCCAGGAACAACCTGGCATCATGAACATACAAGGATGCTGGCTCCTAGAAAGAATATTAAAAGGGCCTCCATTAGGCAATGGAGCGAGGAAAGAGAGAAAATTACTGCCAAGATAAGTACCCTGGGGTAGTAATTTCAAAAGCAGTGGAATGTAAGGGTAAGCCTGAATGAAAATCAAAACACATGACAAGGAAGAGGATTTAAACAAGAAAAATGACATGGTTAACAAAAATAGCAAGAAAACAAGTGGATAAGACAATGACATTCTTCACAAGACTTCCTATTTTGAAGTCAAGGATTTGAATTACCTTGGGCGGTTGGAATAAGAGTTAGTGGGCTCTAAATGAACTCATTGTCTCTTGTTTCTGGCTGACTAAAAACTACATGGAGCCAGCTGAAATGAGGAATCTGTGTTGATTTCTCATGTAAATAACATTTTTGATCACCTGTTTATTTAATATATATTATTTTAAAGCTCACAAATATGTCATTCAGTTTTCAAAGTTTGAGTGTTATTTCAGTAGTATTACCATGATTAATGCAACTTTGCTCTCTACAGACTTACCTCTTGGATATTGAACATTTAGGTATCATTTTCTACCTAGAGCTTTACTGAGAATTCACCCATTAAACCACAAGCTGAGTTGGAGCTAAAGGGTTTCGTCTAAAAATACCTTTCCATTGGAAGAAAATAATTTAGTCATTAAATCACAATACATATTAGAAGTCATCCCTGAAATAACTCATGAATTCTTAAATATTAATTATATGGTTTTCAACTATACAGTTGGATCTAAAATAGAAAATATACTTAATGCACAATAGATTACAAATAACTAAATTATTATGGCTTTATAAAGGGCAGAAACAGTTAAAATATAATTTTAAAAAAATCGCAGTGAAATGAGAACGCAGTTTCATATGCTCATTCAAACTAGCCCAAGCTTTTCTATCTTAAATGCAACTTTTTTAAAATAAAGAATTACTGGGAAATGTGACAGGGCTACTACATGGTAAATTAGATTTATGAAGCTTTTCCTAATATGTGGATATAAAACAAAAAGTGCCTAATTACTTGGATCATTACAATTCTCATAAACCATAGTAACAAGTGTACAAAGAGATCAACTACATATGGCTCAAGTGAGGATAAAATTAAATTAAAATAAAGAACTGCCCTCATAATCATTTTCAAAGAGACCAAATGAGTATACAGTGAAGTTTCAGTTTGGAAAACAGAAAAATCTTGAGCATTTGCACAGAAGAAAAATTGTATAGGGATTTGGCTATCTAGGTGATGACAATTTGATTCTTCATGATGCAGAACAGAGGTGGGTAAGGACAAAGACATTTGTGAAAATAAAAAACAGCAGCCCAGCTGGTAGCTTCTACTAGAGTCTGTGTACTGCAACATGATGTATTAGGTAAAGAAGGGTCTAAAATAAACTCCAAGACTTTCTAACACTGAGTTTCTATGAATCAATAAAATAAACCTTTATAAAATAATAAGGTAATATAATTTTCTAAGGACATATTATTATATCCTGGCTAACATAAGATGTGAACAATGGTGACATTGGTTAACAAAATCCAATAAGTTTCAGCTGTAGACTTTAACAGTAAGGCATATATATATTTACACTGTGTGTTCACCTCCCATGTTAGATTTCTTTCTATCACCCCCTCTACCTCTCCTTTCTCCCCCACACCTACCCTCCAAAAACCACTAGTCTATATAGTTCATGTCCATGAGTCTCTGTTTGTTTGTCCTATTCATTTGTTGCTTTTAGGTTTATATCCCACATATAAGTGATATCATGTGATTATCAACCTTTTCTGTCTGGCTTATTTTGCTTAGCATGAGTATTTCGGGGTCCATCCATATTGTCACAAATGGCAGTATTTCATCTCTTTTTATGGCCGAGTAATACTCCATGGTATATATGTACCACAACTTCTTTAGTCAATCATCTAT
The DNA here is from genome assembly GCF_014176215.1 of Rousettus aegyptiacus. Taxonomy (NCBI): domain Eukaryota; kingdom Metazoa; phylum Chordata; class Mammalia; order Chiroptera; family Pteropodidae; genus Rousettus; species Rousettus aegyptiacus. The sequence goes on from NW_023416308.1 coordinate 93,085,137, forward strand.
CATAGGACACTTCTGTTGCTTTCATGTCCTGGCTACTATGAACAATGTTGCTATGAATATTGGTGTACAAATATGTTTTTGGATATGGGGTTTCAAGTCTTTGAGGTAAATACCCACCCAGTAGAGGGATTGCTGGATCATATGGTAGATCAATTCTTAGTTTTTCGGGGAACCTCCATATTGTTTTCCATAGTGGCTCTACCAATTTGCAGTCCCACCAGCAATGTATGAGGGTTCCTTTTTCTCCTCATTCTCTTGAGCATTTGTTATTAATTGTCTTGTTGATTAAAGCTATTCTAACAGGTGTGAGATGGTATCTCATTGTGGTTTTGATTTGTATTTCCCTAATAGCTAATGATATTAAGAATTTTTTTTATATATTTGTTGGCCATTTGTATGTCTTCTAGGGAGAAGTATCTGTTCAGGTCCACTGCCCATTTTTTGATTGTATTCTTTGTTTATTTTTTTGTTGTTGTTGTTATTGAGTTGTATGAATTCTTTGTATATTTTGAATATTAGACCCTTATTGAAGGTGTTGCTTGCGAATATATTTTCCCATTTGGATGGTTCTCTCTTTACCTTGTTGATGGTTTCTTTTGCTGAGCAGAAGCTTTTTAGTTTGATGCAGCCCCATTCATTCATTTTAGCTTTTACTTCCCTTGCTTTTAGGTCAAATCCATAAAATCCTCTTTAAGTCCAAGGCCCTTGAGTTCAGTTCCTATGTTTTCTTCTATGCATTTTATTATTTCAGGTCTTATATTTAGGCCTTTAATCCATTTTGAGTTAATTTTGGTGTGTGCTGATAGATAAAAGTCTAGTTTCATTCTTTTGCAGGTGGCTTTCCATTTTTCCCAGCACCATTTATTAAAGAGGCTTTCCTTTCTCCACCATACATTTTTGGCTTCTTTGTCAAAAATTATTTGCCCATATAAATATGGGTTTACTTCTGGATTCTTGATTCTGTTCCATTGGTCCCTCTGTCTGTTTTGTAGCCAAGCCTGTTTTGATTGTTGTTGCTTTGTAGTATAATTTGAAGTTGGGCAGATTGATACCTCCAGACTCATTTAGTTTTCTCAGGATGGCTTTGGCAATTCGGGGTCTTTTGTGCTTCCATACAAATCTGATGATTTTTTTGTTGTTGTTCTATTTCTTTAAAAAATGCTGATGAGATTTTTATGAGGATTGCATTAAATCCGTATAATGCTTTAGGTAATATGGTCATTTTACTATGTTGATTCTTCAAATCCAAGAACACAGAATATCTTACCACTTCTTTGTATCTTCTTTGATTTATTTTAATAAGGTCTTATAGATTTCATTATATAGTTCCTTCACATGTTTTGTTAGATTTATTCCTAAATATTCTGTTTCTTTTTGTTGCAATTACAAAAAAGAATTATTTTATTTTGTCCACTTCTATTTCTGACACTTCATTATTAGAGTATAGAAATGCTAAGGGTCTTTGAATGTTGATTTCGTATCTGGAGACTTTATTGTATTTGATTATTGTTTCTAGTGATCTTGTGAAATCTTTAGGGTTTTCTATATAGAGAATTATGTCATCTGCAGTTTGACTTCTTCATTTTCTATTTGGATGCCTTTTATAGCTTTCTCTTGTGTGATTGCATTTGCTAGGACCTCCAATGTTATCCTGAATCACAGTGGCAGTGATAATGGACAGCCTTGCCTTGTTCCTGATCTTAGAGAGAAAGTTTTTAGTTTTTCACCATTAAGTATAATATTGGCTGAGGGTTTGTCATAAATGACCTTTATTAAGGTACTTTCCTTCTATAACGATTTTGTTAAGTGTTTTGATCATAAATAGATGCTGTATTTTGTCAAAGGCTTTTTTTGCATCTCTTGATCTGATCACATAATTCTTAGTTTTTAATTTGTTCATTAATTGATTTGTGTATGTTGAACCATCCCTGTGCCTCTGGGATGAAGTCCACTTGATCGTGATGTATAATCTTTTTAATATGTTGCTGTGTTCAGTTCACTAGTATCTGTCTAGGGGTAGTCCCTCTGTTGAGGTCTCTTGGGGACAGTTACCCCTCAGAGAAAGAAGAAACCCATCTTTCAAGGGTAGTCTATCTCTAATTTTTCCTTGTTTACAGCATTATAACTGCTTTGGATATCTAAGTCAGTACATTTTCTAATTCGTTAAGTTACTCAATAAAAAAATGTAGTCATTGATCTGGTAGAAACATAATTATCTCATTATGCAAACCATATGGTGTTGATAAAAAGTAAAACGAGTTATCTAAGGTTCAAAATAACGATGAAATTGAAGCTATGCCCCCGAAAGGGTTTTCTTTGATATACCATAATCATCCATGTTTTGTTTGGGGTTTTCTTGAACTGCTTTAATAGTAGTATTGAAAAAATTACATTTTCTCTTGCCAGATAAATTCTGTCATATCAATAGCTTATATATCTTTTAAATCTTATTATATTATCCCTCCTGTTTGTGCTTTCTTCTTTAACTTATTAACTTTATAACTATGATTACCTTTCCCTCTTTATAGGTTACTTCCAAAAGTTTCCTATTTTCTTTGTCTAAGACATAGTCAGTTCTGTAAATTATTCTATAAACTTTTAAAGAACATTATCCAAAATATTTCTGTTTTTAATTCACAATACTTATTTCTTTTTCTTCAATAGATATGTCCTTTGATATGTAGAAATACAATTGCTTATAAACTATGCAATTTTGGGCAAGAAAAAAAACATTTATTTAAAAGAGTTTCATTGGAAAAGAAGTGGAAGGTTTAAATAAGAAACACCAAAAGATACTTCCAAAAGGAATAAATTCACACACTAGAACTGCATTCATACCTATTCAAAAGAAATAATTGTTATTTTAATAAGCAAACTTGAAACCCTGAGATTCAGAAGTGTAGTTAGTATGTTTAATTCATTTTCCAAATGGCTGTTTTGATGAATTATGGATGTGCAATTTTACACATGAACTCCAGGGGGAAAAAAGTCTCTTACCAGCATCTTTAAACAAAAGACATGCACACAGCAGCCACAGGTAGACAAGCTCAGAAATCTAGCAGGATGATATCACAGCTTAATGCCTTATGAATCTATTCTGCCCGAGCTGAGTAAACAGAGTGTAAAGGTCACAGTTTTAGATACTGAAACACAGAATATTTGGTCTTGAAACATTTACAAGTCTGACCTTTCAATGAAATATGTTACCACATGGTCATATTATTGAAAGCTCAAAATGTATTTTCACTCATTTTCTAACCGCTAAGTCATCCTTAAGTTCCTAGTACACTATTACACAAAAAGTTAGTGTTATTAAGGTCTGAAGCTCCATCCAATGTATTGAGAAAAATATTCCTTCCTGTTTGCAGAAGCTGTAAATTCAATATTGTGTAAAGTAATTAAATTAACAGGCAGTATCACCAACAACTATTAATTTTTCAGCTTTTATATGATGCTAAAATTCCCATTATGCCTTGGGTTTATCTCTGTATCTTTTTAATAATTTGAGTTTAGAGCAAACATATTAGGGGAACTACTCGCAGGACTTGCACCAAGTATCCAGTTCATGGTCCAGGTTTGGAATTACTAGTATAAGCTCAGAGAGAATGTACTTATGGTTGAGGTACAAAGTCAAACACCTAAGTTGGAGATGTGTGTCTGAGTATAAAATCTGAAGTGCAAGACAAGACAAAGAATGGAAAATCATAAGGTCAGGTGTCAAAAAGATCATAAATTGATGAGAGAATGAAATAGAAGATGAATTACAGCAAGAAATTGAAGGCTTTTTCTACATGATTTTGTGGCATAGGTCTACATGCTTAGAGAGTTCGGGAATCAGTAGAGGATGACTCAGAGTCTCTGACATGCCCTCCGAGAGGCTTCTGGTTGACAAGCCCATGGGGTTTCTGGTGCAGCTCTCCTTAGTTTCCCTCCCATCTACTTGTTTCTTAAAGTCTTTTTAACACAATATTTTCTTGCTAAGGGGAAATATTTCTGTTTCTTCATAGATCCATCATTACTTTAAGAAATCACCTTGAAACTGCAAAAGCTCCCTGAACTAAAAAAAAAAAAAAAAAGGGGAGAGTAATATTTTCCCAGGTGTAAACTTCAATGTTTTTATCAGTCCCTAGGTCTGTTGTACACCTTTGTTATCTAGGTGATGTTCATACATTATTGTCTGGCATTTAGATGTGTACTTTACTTCTTCAGATCTCCCCATTTAACAACTTTTACGGTGTGGTAAAATAATATCTATTACACAGTAAGACCTGATATACAAAAACTTTCCCTAAGTTATAATTTTTCTTTTTCTCTTTATATGGAACTTCCTGTTAAATGAAGAATAAAATAGGGACAAAATAAAAAGAAAGTAGAAGGGTGATATAGAGAAAGTAACATATATGGAAAACATAGAAGAATGGAAAAAATAATAAAATTAAACAAAATATCAGTAAAAATATAATATTGTGACAAAGGAAACACAGAACTGAACAAAAAATAATAAAGGTATAAGCAAAATATTGATATGTTTTATCCTTTACCCAAACTGACAAATAAAATATAGTGTCTTGATTCATAATATATTTACATAGAAAAATAAAGCTGCAGCTTAAGCTGTCCTCTACCAAACCATGGAAATAGATATATCTGAGAAAACCTCCAAACGTGAACACATGAAACACAGAGGAGGGAAAAAGTTAAGGTTAGAAAAGTATAAAGAAATCAATTTCATGATAAAATAAAGTCGAATATTCATGATCTTGCTGTTGCAGGGTAAGCCTGTGTACCACATCTCCAGATATTAGTGCAAAAATCTGTAGAATTATACAGGAATAAAATTTTTGCAGCAACCTCACATAGTTAAGGTTAAGATGCCTTCCATAGCATCTAGAGGAAACATACAACCTACAACCTACAACCTAGTCCTCTCAGAATTCTAGGTCCAAGGTTTAGTCCCATTAACACGTATTCCTTCCTACTCTACTCCTAATTTCGGATCCATAATTCAACAATATTCTTAAAAATTCTTGCCTAACCTGCCTGCTGCCACTTCTTTTCAGTAGCACATGAATAATGAACATAAAGTTTCCCAAATCCTACATGTGTCACCAGTTCAGAAGTACGCATAGTAGGAAAGTCTCTCTTATTAAAGGCTAATTAATAAAACAGTGCCATCCTTCGGAAGTGACTTGAAAAAATTGTTTTCCCCAAACCCTAGAGAACAAAAGTAGGAGGCGTGGTTGTGGAGAACATTAAAATGGTAATGAGGAGGAAATGGTGAATATAATAAAAAGTGGCTCATCTAGGGCACACAATGAATTATAATGGTAGAATTAACTGAGTTGTTTTGATGTGTTAGGTATTAGGAAAAGTCACCCTACTGGTCTGCAGTTGAGCCAGGATATTTAAAACAAATATCTAAGATCTTAATAATTGGATTATTCTACTAAAAGAATTTTCATGAAGTCCCTGAAAATAGAGCTTTTAGTAATGCTGCAGATTTAGTCCAGGTCTACTTCATGTTTCTCTCATTTGTCTTGGGATATCAGGATAACTGGGAGATTTTCTTCTTTTGCTAACAGCAGAAATTCAAGGTGGACTAGAAACACTTTGTGACACTTCAGGCCAGGCTTGAAACTACCAATGTCTTCTGTCCACATCTAAAGTTACATGGTGAAGACTTATATGAGTATACATAGAAAGAGAAGTAAAAAAATTGGGCATGGTAATTCTATAATAACCTAATATGTATTAGACACTATTCTAAGAATTGAGAATACATGAATATATAAAACAAAGACCCTCTAATCTTGGAGCTTGCATTCTTTTGGAAGATACAGACAACAAACAACTAAATATGTAATATGAAAGGTGTAAATAAGAACACTGAGAAATTTTAAAGCAGGTTAAGTGTGTAGTAGTAATAAAAATGAGACAGTTGCCTGTGGGACAAATCTGACTTTCTCCCTATTTTTAAAAATGAAGTTTTATTGGAACACAGCCTGAATGTTTATAATAAGGTAGATAATAACTGACTAGTTGCCAGTAAGTGAGTAACTCCTGCCCCAGACCAAGAATGATACCAACATCAAAAACAGAATAAGATATTTTTACTAGAACACTCACTGTCATTGCTCTTGGGACTACTAAAGTTTGAGGTCTTTTGTTAGCACAAAGACAATATTGCTGCCTTATTTGAAGTTCTAGGTTTCACATTAGGACAACCGATAGAAGGATTATATTTCTTTTGTTATTTGTGAAGGAGAAAAAAGCAAAAAATAAAGTGAAATTACTGAGAAATTGATTGATTTTCTTACCTGCTTTCCACCTTTATGAAAAACTGACAATTGCCTTTTATCGACAGCTGAGAAAAAGTTAAACTTATAATATTTACTAGAAAGTTTTTTTACCCAAACGTTAGCATTTGGATATGTTTTCAAGCAAAGTCCCAGATAACTATTGACCCTTCAAAATAACTCATAGACTCTACCCTTTTGTAATCTTCTATAACTAAATAGTACCCCTTTTCCCTTGTATAATTATGTTATATACAATAATCATTGGAAAATTTTACACAAGAACTCAAAATGTTTGAATTTTTCTTGGTTGTATTTAATTCGTTTTTTTTTTTTTTAATTGAGGCATTTGTGTTTGTGCCTTTAAATAATTAAAAAAAAAAAAAAGAGCGAGGGAGATTCGATGTTTTTTTCTTCTTGTGCTTTTTTTCCCTTGGCCTGAAAACTGGATGTTCTCTCAAATAAGTCAGTAAATATTAAAAACTGAAAGAAATGAACTATGATGTACTGTCACTAAACCATAGGCAACTAGTTTAAGTACATATTTAACTTACCTTTTCCAATTTCATCTCCAGTTCTAGTTATCATTCATTCTATGTTCTAGCCAAGTCAAATTTCTTAGTATTTCCATAGTAGGTCTATCCTTTGCTTGCCTGCAGCCTTTCTTTTCCTGTCTGTCTGTTAAAAAAAAAAAAAAATCTATTTTCTCTGTTCCATGCATGCCCATATCTAATTCATCATCCTACACCCAGTTTGGGAACCCTACTTTACTGTTTTTCTGTTCATGTATTGACAAGATTAATTTCCTTGATGTCTTATCTTCATTGCCTTTCATCGACATATCTTTTATGCTATTATATTATTTCTAGTGTAAGGTGTTACTTTCCACCTTATACTAGAAAGGTTTTTTTTTTGTGTTTGTGTATGTCCTAGTCCTTAGGGACTCTAAGCTCTTGAGGGCCTGGTTTTGTTCTCTGAATGCTCTGTAAATAACATGGATTGAATCTCTACCCTTATTCTATGCTGAAAAAAAAAAATTGAAAAAAGAAAAAAAATTAAAATGATTGGCAGTAAAAACAGATGAATATAAACATCTATATAAGCCCCTTTGAGTCATTATTATTTTAAAAATATGTAGTGTCATTTCGTATCCTGAGAGATGTGGAATTAATTATGCATGTGAGTGTGTTATAAAGCTTTTGCAAATTACTTTGCAATTAAAAGAAAATCACAGTTTCTACAATGGCGTATACTCCATTGCATAGAATTTCGGTATCTTCTTTGTTGTTGAAATTCCTAGTTCAAACTCTGGCTCTGTGACACAATAAGTCCACTACCTTTGGCAAACTATTTAAACTTTATGGGCCACAGAGTCTTCTGCAAAATGGGGATCATAATACTACCTACAGAGTGGTGTCTCTAAGAGGATTAATAGTGAAAAAAATATTGTGTTTGGTAAATTAAATCTATAAATATTAGCTTTTAGAATACCTGTCTTTTAACCATAAAAAAATCATGTAATAAAACTACCATTTTTGAGTCAATATACATACATAGTTTGTTCTACTAGTATTTTAAGTGAGATAAGACTATTGAAGTTTTCTTAAAAGTGCATTTCTCACCCATATACTACCACCTGGAGTTGTCTTAGGGGAAAGGTTATAATTTACAAAGCTAAATAAAGTGATTCTGTAGTTAAAAGTTTGACACTTTGTAACCTCAGAACTGAATGTGTTCATTTCCTTATGTCAGGTAATTTTAGCTCTTTTTAAAGATAAAGTACTGGATTTTAAAGAACTTATTTTAGGTCAAATATCTGTAATGGCAGAAAGGTTACTGTGTTATTAATGAAATCATTAATTTACTGAGACCTGTCACCTCAATGGATACTGGACAAAGTTATTCCATTCTAATGATTCATGATGACTATTAAAATGCCAAATGTTCAGTTATCTTTGCCTAAAAATGACAAATAAAATGGAATGTAGACTAGAATCTAAAAGCTAAATAAGCTTATTGTAGGAAGATATCTTAAAAATAACTCAGCCCAATACTCATCAATGCATCGAGTCCCCTTGGCTACACTGCTGACAAGTGGACAAGTCATCTGCTTTCCTGACTCTAGTAGAAAGACTCAATATGGAGGAATTCAATAATTCTTATAAAACTATTAATAATAATCATCATTTATTAAACTGCTATTAGCAGTAAAAGGAGATACAGAAAACTTTGAAAACTTTGTTTCCCTTCATTTGTTGCTAGGGATTTCTTCAAGGCAGGGTGGCTTTAAATAAGCATATAACCTCTTCATGGGTTTTTTTGCTTTACTTGAGTGGAAATATTATATTAATTATACCCCCAGGTCTAGAGATCTTCTGTAAATAAGAGCATATGAAGGAAATGTAAAGAACATCTTTGTCCAACTAACTGCTATAAAAATTCGAGGTCTAGGATTTTTGAAGTATGGCATGGGTTCTCAGATTTCTAGTCAAGTACAGATTTTTATGTTATGATGACTCCACATTTTTATTTGCTCAAACCATAAATCTTGGAATCATCCTTTATATTCTCTCACACTGCAGATCCATATCATCGGCACTCAAAAAATATGTGTTGTCTAAAGGCCATGAATTTCGATGCCACAATGCATAAAATGGGTTTCACTGAAGGGTTTAATAGACTTTGATCTTACTCTCCTTATCTGTACAGCATGGAATAATACCTGCTTCACAGGTTATTGAAAGCATCAATCGGAAAATTATATAAAATTAATATAAGTCCGGCATATAGTGATTATTCTTAAAGTATCTGTTGAACATCTCTTTCCTCTTATTGTGAAACTTTGTCTAAATACCTCATTGGGTTTAAAGTCTTTTACTAAGATCAACAATTGGGAAAACACATTATTTCAAATTCTAGCCTGACATTCATCATTAAAACACTCTAAGGTAAGAGCATAAATCAAAGAAGACAATAGTTGCAATCGTTTTCCTCTAGTTGCTTTATTTTTTTTCTCTAATTACATTCTTTAAAAGTAAGAGAAAACCATATCTCAAGTCATTCTGCTTCTTATTCAGGCCTTCCAATGTTTTTCTCGTTTCCACTGAAAGTATAAGTAGGAATTGGCAAAGTCAGTAGATCTAGAAGTCCCAAGAGGCTCACTTTTATCTCCACAATCTGGCCTTGTCACAGTGCCTGTCACTTCAATCAGAAGTAATTAATAAATTACTTCTTGGCCATTTGCTAAGATCAAGTGTAGAAGTAATTAATAAACTTTACCTTTTATTCTTTTGCAATTTTAGATTTTAGATTAAGAAAAAAGCCTTAAAAAAACATGTAATCTAACCCTCTATTATTTTACAAATGAAAGAACTGGAGGCCATAGAGTAAAATCATGTAGCCAAGATCTCCCTGTTGATGTAGCTAGCCTTATCTCCAAATTCAGTGATCACTCTGTGATACATTGATTCCATGTGACCTAGAGTCTAAATTTAACATATCCTTTTATCCACTCACCCAGTAAGCTGTGAAAGTGTTCAAGAATTTCTAACTACATCACCCCTTTACCATTTCAATGTTTGTCATTTTTTTTTTTAACTTTTCACTAGATAGGGTAACTTGCTTGCATTTATCACTCACAAAGATGGAGATTATCTTTGTCAGGAACACAGGTATAGGGCAATTGTCACTAATAGTTGTATCTTTCATTTTTTATACACCTTACTAAAG